>NC_142587.1:76290833-77719166 GCF_965207765.1 Zootoca vivipara
TCTCTCTCTCTCTCTCACACACACACACGTACACACACAAATTGTTCTACCTGGTAGATAATTTTCCCCCAGTTGCTCTTTAAGCCTCAAGAATTTCTGGAACAACTGCAGAGTGGAAGGCAACTTTTGCATAGTTGAGTTCATTCCTGGAACTGGGCATATCTGTTTTGGGATGTAGCATGGGATAGAAACAGCTGACTCCAACAAAGATTTCTTCTTGCCATTTTTGCTAAGCTTTATTTGAATCAGTTCACCCACTAACCAATAGAATCCCATGATTCAGTAGCACCCCTTATAAGTACTGGAGAGCTAAAACACACTTTGAAGGAGAAAGTTGCAGGTTTATGATAATGAACAGAGCACATGCTTTACTTCAGGAACTCCTATCTTTCCCCTTTGGTTTAAAAGGACCACAAGTCATGGGGTGGAGAACATTGCCTGTGTGTGCAAGAGTTGCTGCCCCTCCAGAATCCTTGGTAAGGCAGACCCAATGATCTGATTTTGTACAAGGCAGTTTTGAATGTAGGAGCAACAATGTACAGTGGTGCTCTTACTGACCTTTATATACTCCCCTTTGATGAGGAAGGCTGGGAATGATTCCTTTCTGAAAGCCTGGAGAGAGCCTTTGTCTGTTAGTGTAGACCAAGCATCCCCAAACTTCGGCCCCCGAGATGTTTTGGACTACAATTCCCATCATCCCTGACCACTGGTCCTGTTAGCTAGGGATCATGGGAGTTGTAGGCCAAAACATCTGGAGGGCCGCAGTTTGGGGATGCCTGGTGTAGACAATACTGAGATAGATGAATCAAAGCTCTGTATAAGGCACCTTCCTATGTTCCTGTATGTATGCATGTTGCAAGATCGGAAGCGACATTCACACTCCTCATAAAATCTGAAATATTCCTGGGCTTTATGTTCCATAGCAGTGGTCCCCAATTGGGGGGGTCTGTGGCACCACACACATAACAAAAACTACCATAGAGATATCAAAAAATTTAAAAGTAGGGAGTCCATGGATTGGCATTTTAAAAACAGGGGTTCTGCAGTCCTTAGCTAATTGGGAAACACAGTTCAAGAGACTTCACCTCAGGACAGAAGCACAGAAGATTGCTCAGAACTGAAGTGAAATAAGCTCCTGTTCGAAAGGTGGTTACTTTTCCTCCCCCAGTCTTACCCGATGCTGCCTTGAAAGACATGAGGTCCTGCCTGCTTTAATCAGACTGAGATAACTATCTCCTATATGCAGTTACTACTTATAAATTGCTAATGAAGGCTGCTGCAGCAGCCAGGGAAATCTTTTCTGGAGAGAATGTGTGGGAAGAACACCTGCCATTGTTGCAGACTGTTGCTTCCAACTGTCTTTCTGACGAGGATATGTGGGAAGGAGGGGAGGAATGGAATGGGGAGGGTGGGCTATATATAAACCACTGATAAAGTGGGTCCTGTGACAGTCCAAGAAAATGCACTGCTGCAAGACAACAAACAGCAGGTCTTCTGCCTCCCTGCACCTCTCTTTAAATGACTGCAGATACTGGGCGCTGAGGAGGAGATGTGGCAGAATGAAAGAACATGGAGTCTGTTTGTTCTCAATGAAATAAAAATACTAAAGTAAAACCATTATATCATGCTATTGTGGAGGATTTTCATCTTTGCCCCATGTGTTTAAGCTTACTATAGGACTAAAATTGATTAAGTGGCTTACAGTGGGATGCGTTTCATTTATTTATTACATTGTTTTTAATCCTGCCTGTAAGGAGCTCAAGGCCAGTGCACATGGTTCTCCTCTCTGTCCTTTTTATCCAGACAACAGTCCTATGAGGTAGGTTATGTTGATTGACCCAAGATCACCCAGTGAGCTTCATGACTGAGTGGGGATTTGAATGCAGTCCCTGATCCCAGTCCAGTACTCTTTAAACCAGTATATCCACCCTGTCTAGAAAGGTGCATCTTTTAGTTAAGCCTATGAAGTCTGCATTTCAAATATTGCTCAGCAGTAAACTCATGTGGTGACCTTGTAGGGAATCCACTTCACTCAGTGGCTCTGCTCCTGGTGTGACATTGGCCAATAACAGGCAGTATGTTTTGTTCAGATTCAATTCTGACACATCTGACTAGACAGAAGCCACCACTTGTCCTTCAGATGCTCTTCCATTTACAACCTGTTAGCTTCTGGGAAATGTAGGGTGGGTTTGAAAAACAATGAACGCTGCCTTATTACAACAACAGCCTCTGTTGAGTTGTGCTTTTGGCCCGCTATTAAAACTACATTTGGAGTTTTGGTCTGAAGCAGTGGATTTTCATAATCTCTGAACTTCCTTCCCCCACCAAATGCCATCATTTAAATATTTATTTATTATTTATTAGTCTGTATAGTTTGGCAATGTTAGGCATCTTCTTGGCAGGACCTATCTTGGCCTTTCCTTGTTCCACCCGACAGTGTTTATGCAGTGGCTGGATACAGTGCCGGATCTAAGTAAAAGCTAAACAAGCTGTATCTTAGGGCCCCACTCTCTTGGGGCCCCCCAGAAAATTTAAAGGAAAAAAACCTGGATGTACATTTCCAAAATATAAGATAAGAAACAAATAAAATAAAACCTACATACAGCAACAGTGTTTTTTAATATACTTCTTCTTAATTGTATTTCAGTTCAACAATTACTTTGATAAAATACACATTTTGTTATGTACAAATGGTTTTAGATACCTATTAGGTCCATAAATTACCATATAGCATATATTCAACACAAAAATAGTGACAATTTGTTGTTGACAAAGGACAGCTGGGCATATAAAGGGCCCCATTAACTTCAGTAGCTTAGGGCTTCATCAAACCTAAATCCAGCCCTGGCTGGATGTATATGTTTAAAACTTAATGTCCTAGCTCCCTCCCAGCACATGCAGATAGAGGCTCTTCTTACTTGGAAGTGAAGAATAGATCTTTATTCACCAAAAGTAACCATATAGGCTCAGCAGCAGCAGCAGCAGCAGACACAGCACTCAGTATGTTTCCGAGCACAATTCAAAGTGTTGGTGCTGACCTTTAAAGCCCTAAATGGCCTCGGCCCAGTATACCTGAAGGAGCGTCTCCACCCCCATCGTTCTGCCCGGACACTGAGGTCCAGTACTGAGGGCCTTCTGGCAGTTCCCTCATTGCGAGAAGCCAAGTTGCAGGGAACCAGGCAGAGGGTCTTCTCGGTGGTGGCACCCGCCCTGTGGAATGCCCTCCCATCAGATGTCAAAGAAAAAAACAGCTACCAGATTTTTAGAAGACATCTAAAGGCAGCCCTGTTTAGGGAGGCTTTTAATGTTTAATAGATTATTTTATTTCATTTTTCTGTTGGAAGCCGCCCAGAGTGGCTGGGAAAACCCAGCCAGATGGGCGGGGTATAAATAATAAATCATTATTACTATTATTATCACTCAGGAGTTACGATTCAGGAGTAGGGCAAGAAGTTCAGAACTGGATGGAAGTTGTGAAGGTGCCCCAGCCAGTTTCAGCACATCTCCCACCAAACTTTTAAAGATAAGGCATGATGCGCTCATTCATGAGACGTCATTGCTTTGTGGGAATATTGAGATTGTAAGTCCTTACTCCTTTGGTGCAGGTGACTCTGCTCCCATCAATGAAGGCAGCGCTTGATTCTAGGTGACAAGACCATCCTGTTCAGTCTCGACCATCTCCTAGTCAGCCTCCCTTCCCAACTGATCAAAGCTCTGCTTCCCCTTCCACAACAACTGGTGGAAAGAGATTCCCACCACCTCCTCCAACCCAGGCTCCCACAATTTAGCCCCCCCCCCCCATCTGTTTATTCTTCCTTTTCTATCAACCCAAGACCAGCAACACTGTGGGGCTCATGACATAAGGATGAAATAATATTGATGTGCTGGTCTTGTGACTGAAGAGAGAAAACCCTAGTGATTCAGCTCCTGCCAGAAAAAATTGTGAATCAGTTGACCTTTAAATGTGAACTGAGTTGAATTTCTCCCCACCGCTAATTTTGAGAGACAATGCTAATTTAACTTCCAATTTCTGCATGGGTTTCGTGGGGAAGTTATTCACAAAGTAATGCAGAAATAGGGCAAATCTCACAACAGGGACACAAATGGGATATATTTATTTACACAGGGCATTGGGATGTGAATGCCCTGGGGATCAGCAGTGTCAGTATGTTAAGGTTTTCAGAAATGTAATTTTGAAAAGGTTTCAATTAATCTTCTGTGATTATTGCATTTTTATGATGCCGCACACCGCCGTGGGCTCTCGGGGGGGGGGGGGGCAAATGTGTGACTCAGTCCATAATTTCAAAAGTTTCTCTCTATCCTCAGTTCTTTAAACCAGCCTTAAGCACAAGGGACCCTGGGTGCAAGGCCTGTAAAAGCAATGCTTTGGCAAATCTTGCCTTGCTGCAGCTGAAGAACTGGCAAAGTCTTGCCAGTGACAGGATGCACTCTGCTGTTAATGTCTCCCTTGCCGAGCCGTACTCTGCAGGGATTGTGCTGAGTGCTGTCAGCTGCACTTGGTTGATTCCCACCCTACCTTCTGTATGCTTAACTACAGTTGCTTCTTTCACTTGGTGGTGTAAGGGAGGGAGCAATCTGGGAAACTCTTAGTTGCTAACACACTGTTCAGGACATCTGTGGCATTTCCTGTCTAATAGAATCCTGATCAGCAATATGCAATAGCATTAAAAAATAAATAAAAAATAACTAGGCAGGTTAGGGTAAGCAGCAGTTTACACACTCTGAAAGCCCTTCCATTTCTTCTCCAAGGCGTTAAGGTACTTCATTTTTCTTGCATTCATATAATACTAGCTTGCCCTGCCACACATTGTTGTGGCTTGGTCTGTTAAATGGGCCCTCAGAGTCCCCCTTCAAACTCCCCTGTATGCCCCACTGTGGTTTAGTTTGTTAAATGGGCCCTCAGAGTCCCCCTTCAGACTCCTCCCCCCACCCCCGGACTCATCCCTGTGATCGGCCCCACCCTGTCCCGACTCATGACGCTTCCCCCCCACCTCCCACCCAGGAGAGCCCCCACTTCTTTTCGGCCTAGTCTTCAAACCTCTACGTGGCCTAGTTGCTGCAAAAGGCCTGTTTTCAGTTGGTTGCTGTGGAATTTTGTGATGTCACCGATTGTCTGCAGCCAATGGCAGGGCCGGCTCTAGGTAGACCCCCGGTGGTGCGGTGTGCCAGTGGAAACCATGCTGCACCCTGCGAGGGTGTGGGCGCCGGAGCGATCTCCGCCCCTCAGCACCAGGGCACGCGGCCTGCTCGAGACTGCCCTGGCCAATGGAGACGCTGCTTCTCCGTTCTATTTCCCAGCATGCACTTTTATCTGTTTGGTGTGTTCTGAAACATGGGGTTTGGGGTTTTTTACGTGACCCAGGTGTGACATCTGTCTTAGCAAACTTTCCTTTAGCCTTTGGACATTCGCATGTGATGTTGTGTCAAAATTTGACCTCAGTCGGTCAAGCGGTTTTGGTGAAAAGTGGAAACACACCCACATGCCCAGTTTACATTTATATATATATAAAAGTAGACTATCCTTCACACACCATTTTCTTCCCACGAATCGCTTGTGCATAGCATTATGTTATACTTAGAAATTTTTGATAATTGAGAGCTCCCCAGCGGGGGCGGTAGTGGTGGCAAGCGCCCGCAGCCGAAGCCTTCAGCTATGGGCGCTGCCGCCGCCGCCCACCCGCTCGCTCGCTCGCTCACTCGCTCGCCGAGGAGCCCCCAGCGTCCCCTCCACAGGTGGGAGGAGCACGAGCCAAAAGGAGAGCTCAGCGCCCTCCCACCCACGGAGGGGGCGCTGTGAGCTCCCCAGTGGCTGCAGCGAGCAAGCAACGGCAGCGCCCGCAGCTGAAGCCTTCAGCTATAGGCGCTGCTGCTGCCGCCGCCGCCACTCGCTCGCTGCAGCCGCTGCCGCTGAGGAGCTCAAACGTCCCCTCCACAGGCGGGAGGGCACCGAGCTCCCCCCTTGGCCCGCGCTCCTCCCGCCAATGGAGGGGATGCAGGGGCATCAGCGGTGTGCGTGCGTGCGTGCGTCATGGTGCATGCGTCATGACGCATGCGCCCGGGGGGCGCCAGAAGGTGTTTTTGTCTAGGGTGCAAAAAGCCCTAGCACCGCTCCTGCTTATACATAAGTTATTTCATACTGTAAGGTGCGATGGTATCATATAGCCTTCACCAACCTGGTAGGCCTTCAGAATTCTTGGACTGCAACTCCCCATCAGTCCCAGCCAGCACAGTCAATGGTGAGGGATGATGAGAGCTATAATTCAAAGCTTCAGGAGGACACCAGGTAAGTAAAGGCTGGTATAATAACATTCCACACAGAGGGAAGTCAACTGAAGCAGTGAGATCCAGCACATTATATTTAGTGCGGTGGCAGAGAAAGTACATGTGGGAAGACTTTGGTTTTTTGAATATTAAATATAAAGAATACAATGTGCTCGAGGGAATGCTCAGATATTCGTAATTTGAGTGGCATGTGTAGAAATGCACTCGCCTAATTTTGATCAGTATAGTCTTTTAATCCTGAATTGATCCTATTGACATCTAAAGTGTGCTCAATAGCTGGTCTTGCAGCCACCATGAAGCCACCTCTTCCCCACCCTTGAAACAGTTTTTTTTAAGTACCAAACAAATGTTTAATCAAATTCAGCTTCAAGGTACATGAAATAAGAAAACAGAAGAGAAATTTGGTCCTGAATTCAAAGGACATGTGTGTGTCATTTGAGGAGTGAATTTGGAAAGAAGCTAAGCTTAATACCACAGCTAGAAGGAAGAAGGGGGACCCCTGGCCTCTGTTTGTAGGTATTGCATAGAAAACCTTTGGGCAGCTGAACCCATTGTAGCAGTGAAATTTCAATATGTCCTGGCTGTATTCCCCATTGTGCTCCTTGCCATTTTATTAAGCCTAGTGTTTTGGGTTTAATGGGCAGAGGTCCTGCATGAGCAGAATAGCTAACTGTATTTGAACTAGCATAATCATTGTATCATAAGGCTTTATAGCACATACTGCGTTTGGAAAGCTGACTTAAATTTTCTCCAAGTGGCATTTTGAGCTGAAATTTTTCTTCAGTTGCATCTCTGTCATGAAAAGGTTTAAAATGGGAGGTGTCAAAAGATTGTTTTTGTTGGGAACAGCTGCACATCTCTTTATTCAAAGCTGGCTGGTGCATCTTTAACAGTCACCACAATGACTGAAAAGGTAATAGCTGCTTCCCTTTAATAACCAAGAGGGGCACGAGCCGGTGCAGCGTCAAGCACTGACTCATAAGGAAGGCAAGGGTGCATAAATATCTCACTTGCCAATAATGGCATCACAGGTGTTGTGATGGCTAGGGAGCTGGGAGCTGGCAAAGAATTGTAATTCACAAACAAACCCCCCACCCCACTCTTTCCTTCTTCTCTTAGACATTGGGCTATAAGGCTTTAAATCCTTCAGTTAAAGAATAAATGGCTGTGTTTAGGCTACGTAGCATAAGGCAAATCATCCCTAATAATTCCATCAAAAGTACAAAATACGTGAAATATTTAATTTAATTATGAAATTGCTTCTGCTTCTGAGAAGGGCAAGATGATTGTCCACTGTGTTGTCACCTTTTGTAATTCCTCTTCTCCTCGTTACCTGACAAAAACCTTCCACCTCGGCATTGAACCAATTAAGCGTGTCACAGATCATTTCTTAATTGGCAATAATTCAAATGAGGGTACATAATAATGATCTCATTTAGCGGTGGCGATGGTGTGTGTCTGAGTGTGTAGCCTAGCAGAAATAAAGGCTGAGCACACATTTATTTCAATTGAGAAGAAAGCTCCGTTCAGGCATTTGAAAAGGGGAAGAGGCAACACAGGCTGTGAAGCTGTCCATTTAGCTCCACCCCAAGGTCACATGATTCTCCTGGCTCCTCATGATTATTTATTAAATTTATATACTGCCCTTCATCCTAAGATCACATGATTAGAGTTAACATCTGCAGCAGGGAGCCTTATGTACCTCCTGTGGCTCCCTTCCAAGTCGTTCAGAAACTTGCAAGATCAGGGCTCTAAGTTGTTCCCTTTGGTGATGTGAAAGTTTCCAGGGCTATGGTAGCCCCCAAAATAAAGCACTATAAATCTGCAGAAATAAGGGGGTGGGGGGGGAATTGGACACTTTACTAAACTTATCACCACCTACACATGAGAATTTGTCAAGTTTAGTCAAAACAATTCTTCTCTTGCACAACACACACATATCATAACCTAAGATTGAGATGTTTTTTACTAATACCTGTTTCAGAAAATGAAACCCTGAAGCCTTAAAAACTGGTGATTTATCTGAGAGGCAGAAGTTATTCACTTGGCAGAAGAGAACTGAAGTGGAATTTTACAATTGTTTTTTTTAAAAAAACAAACAAACTAATCAATGGATGTATTCATTTCCGTTTTTGATAATACTTGTAGACATACTCATTTTGAATACATGTTCTGTTGCTGCTTTTATGTTTCCAAATCTGCAGCATGTCCCAAAACACCTGTTTGATGAACACTTCTGTTCCATAGGTATTTTATATTGGAAATAAGAAGTCAGAGTGAAGATGCATTCTTACAGGCTTGTTCACAGGTCAGAAATATACTGTGTTCCTGTATTGTGCCAAACCCTTTAAAATGCATCCAATTTTTAACTGTGGTATAAGAACATTGACATTCAGAAACAGGCTCTTTTAGAATCAGCCTATGTATTCATCCAGATCAGTTCAACTTAACATTGTGTGTGCTTTCCTTAAACTGAACGGATGATGCACAAGAGGCTTAGAAAAATCTTCAAAAAGAAGGATTACTTGGACTCGGTGACTCTTGTGTAGTAGTTAACTTGTGGTGTGTTCCCCCCCCCCCCAATCCCTTGCAAGCCTGCATGAACAGATTATAATCTGCTCCAGTGTTCTGGGTTTTAGCCATTTCCTTACAGCAAATGAATAATGAATAAGCTGTGGCTTGACAGCTAATGGTTAAAGATGAAATCAGGAGCTCATTGCAGCATGGGTAATATTCGTTTGCCATCTCCATGGAAACAGCTATTTGTTAAGATACTGCAGTTTAACACAGTAGCAAGAAAGCAACCAAGTGCTGTGCCTTTTGGCTTTCCAGTATAGGAGAAAGAATTAAGCAAACATAGACTTGTCATAGAGGGGGAAGGCAAATAGAAGGGGAAGAAATGGAGGCAGTGAGAGATTTTACTTTCTTGGGCTCCATGATCACTGCAGATGGTGACAGCAGTCACGAAATTAAAAGACGTCTGCTTCTTGGGAGAAAAGCAATGACAAACCTAGACAGCATCTTAAAAAGCAGAGACATTACCTTGCCGACAAAGGTCCATATAGTTAAAGCTATGGTTTTCCCAGTAGTGATGTATGGAAGTGAGAGCTGGACCATAAAGAAGGCTGATCGCCGAAGAATTGATGCTTTTGAATTATGGTGCTGGAGGAGACTCTTGAGAGTCCCATGGACTGCAAGAAGATCAAACCTATCCATTCTGAAGGAAATCAGCCCTGAGTGCTCACTGGAAGGACAGCTCCTGAAGCTGAGGCTCCCTGGAAAAGACCCTGGTTGGACAGTGTTCTCAAGGTACTAACATGAATTTGACCAAACTGCAGGAGGCAGTGGAAGACAGGAGTGCTTGGCGTGCTTTGGTCCATGGGGACACGAAGAGTCGGACACGACTAAACAACTAATCATCATCAACTACTACTACTAATAATAATAATAATAAACAACAACAACAGACTTGTCATGGATAAAGTAGCATCAGTTTGCAAGGAAGATGGGAGATGGGTGTGGCTTGTACTTTATTTAGGCTTTCAGATATTTTCAAATGTGTAGTAAATTTATATTTGATTATTGTTTGTTTTGGAGTTCGGGTAGGTGGGTTTGCAAGCCACATTGGCAATCACATTGAAATAGAAGTTTAGAAGGCAATTAATAAATCAAAGATGATGATGATGGCTGTCAAATAGACACTCCACCCCAGAAAAACAAGGAACTGTTCTGTTCTCCATGACCAATAAATATCTTACATGTGTTGGGAACAGGTATCTGAAGAACCTTGTTCCACATCAGACCTACCTAAAGTTTCAGGCAAATTGAAACCTGCTCTTAATCTGCCTGGGTGTATGTTCTCTCTGCCCCACACTGCTTCAGTGGACTTCATAGCTGAGCAGCGATTTGAATTGGGTTTCCCCACATCTAAATGTTTTGCTTTAAGCCCATCAAACAATAGAAACATGGATTGAAAACCAGAAAAATAGAACCTCTCTAAAGCCATGACCCAGACCAGTCCATTTTTGTATAACATAAAGCCATGCATAGGTTTTATTGATTGAAAGAACTGCATTTGCTAAAGTTTATCTGCTATTTTTGCAAGCTTCTTTAAGAGCTTTGGGCAGAGGGATAGAAATGTAGTGAATAAACACTAGATACTCAGCGGCAAGTGTGTGTTGACCTCAACCGTAAGTCCACAGGACTAACGGTCTCCCTGCCACTGGGCTTTCAGACCACATGAGATTTGCCTGACTTGATAGGAACAACAAGGATTGATAAAGACACAGTAAAAGATGGGATGAGGGAGGCTCAGGAAGCAGCAGAGTTGCAGACAAAGTGGCAGATGGTCCAGAAAAGGCACTGCTAAAGAAGATAATAGATTTGGAGAAGGGATTTGCGGAGAGAGAAATGGCTTGCCAAGTGAGGCAGCTCATTGCTGATGGATTGATTGCATTTACAGCCTACCCTTTTCTCCAAGGGGTTCAAGGGGGCATACATGGTTCACCCTCTTCTCATTTAATCCCCACAGCAACCCTGTGAGGTAGGTTAGGCTAAGAGGCAATGACTAGCCCAAGGTCGCTCAATGAGCTTCATAGCCAAGTGGGAATTTGAACCTGCTCTCTCATGTCCTAGTCAGACATTCTAAACACTACACTACACTGGCTGTTCCACATAGTCGAAACAAAATAATAATAATAATAAATTCCTTCCAGTAGCACCTTAGAGACCAACTAAGTTTGCCATTGGTATGAGCCTTTCGTGTACATGCACACTCCTTCAGATACACTGAAACAGAAGTCACCAGACCCTTATATATAGTGAGAGGGTGGGGAGGGGTATTAGAATCATAGAATAGAATCATAGAGTTGGAAGAGACCACAAGGGCCATCCAGTCCAACCCCCTGCCAAGCAGGAAACACCATCAAAGCATTCCTGACAGATGGCTGTCAAGCCTCCGCTTAAAGACCTCCAAAGAAGGAGACTCCACCACACTCCCTGGCAGCAAATTCCACTGTCGAACAGCTCTTACTGTCAGGAGGTTCTTCCTAATGTTTAGGTGGAATCTTCTTGGCTTGAATTACTCAGAAGGGTGGTGGAAATGGGTGATTGGCTGATAGGTGTGGTAAACCAGGTGACGACTGTTAACGACTGAAATTAGTCTTACAGGAAAAAGCAAGGAATGAGATGTTCCAGATAGGTTGGTCAGTTTGGGGCTTGTCCATGTGGGAGGAGGAGATAGTTGTAGAGGAATGATGGCAAACAGTTCCATGTTGTTGTTGTTGTTGTTGTTGTTGTTGTTGTTGTTGTTGAAGATTTGGCATCCATTCAGAGCAACTCTCAGCATCACACCCCATCTATATGGAGTACCGCCTTGCAGTACTACTTACTTACTCACTCACTCACTTACTTTATTTTTATTTATTTATTTATTTATTCATCCTTCCCTTAATTTCCTCAAAATGAACTCAAGATAGAAAACACCGTGCAATATTAAAAAGCAATATATGCTGCATCTGCCTTTATTAACAGCAGCAACCCTAAAACACCAATGTTACTATTTATTTATTAAGAAGAAACCCAACAGCAACAACAGTTTTTGAGAAGAGCAGTCAAAACAGGAGCAGCATATAAGCACAAAATGCTCCAAAAGTTATTGTAGGATGCAGAGTTGACAAAGGGGGATAAAGAGGTGAGGCTGTGGAAAGAAGAGTGGACAAGGAAACAAAAAAGAGGGTAGCAAACAGAGGTGGAAGTGCTTGTGGAGAAGAGAGTGTGCACTTGGTGGAAAGACAAAACAGGGCTTCAGAGAGAGCTGTTACGATGCAGAGAGGAGCAAGAGAACATATGGTAGAGTGGACAGAGATAAGAGAGAAAGGGGTTAACTGGAAGGCAGCACTTAACGTATATGTGATTATCATAGCAACAGCCTTCTTGATTTAGTAAAAAAACATCAAAGTAGGCTTCTAGTAATTGGGGTTGTGCACTCCTGTGCTAAATACATTGCATATAGTGTTGTGTTGCTTGAAATGCAAAGCAGTCATATTTCTTATGAATAAAAATGGACTCTAGTTTTGATTAGGCATTATAATTATAATTATATGTAAGGGATCCATAATCTTTGTGAGTGCAGGTATGCAATTAGAAGTTTAGGAAATACCTCGAAACACATGTTTCGCAGAAGAAAAGGTGATGCTCAGAATCTTCCCGAAACAACAAGTAATCCACTTACATTTACACCTCCCAAAACTAATGAAAACAGGTAAAAGAGGCAGGCAACCCTCCCCTCCAAACAGGCAGCTATCTCCCAACCAAGCAACCAAAATAATAATAATAATAATAATAATAATAATCAACCAATATGGAGGGGCATGAGGCCTTTGCATATGCCTAAGAGTATGTCTGAGGGTGCCATGGTGCCCACAGATGTCATGTTGGGAACTCCAGCACAAAACTGAAGCATAGAGTGAAAGCAGAAATGCAACAGTAGTTGACTCTGTTGGTTTGTGGAGTTTGCTTGAATTTCACCTATTTCCAGTTGCAAACTCTGAACATCATCTTACGTCTGAAGTTATGTATGCCCTTATACTAAAATCTGTCAGTACATAGTTTAATAGCAAACTGTAAATAGTTTTAGCATTTATCAGCAGCAGCAGTTTGCAGATTGCTGACGGAAAGGTTTAGCTCTCCCCCAGAGGATAAAGTTAGAGGACACTTGTGCCATTCCTTGACAGTAAAATGCTTGCAGATTATATCCCTTTCTATTTGCTAGTGAATGGATTTATATATTTCTCCATATCTATCTATATATCTCAATCTCAATCTAGATATATTTTACTAGCTACCTTGTACATGGCATTGCTGAAATAACAAAAAACCATGTAGTTTTGAAATCCATGGTTAAAATCTGTGCAGTTTTGAAAGGTTCAGCCGAGCTTCTTGATTCAAAATGGCATCCAGCCATATCTGAACATAGGCAAAAAACCTGCTGCTTCATCTCAGGAGCCATCGTGCAACATTTGGTTACAATGTTCTAACAAGTGTCCAAACACATAAAGAACAAACAACTTCCTGAAATGTATGTATTGTTTTGGTAGATGTTAATATTCTTGAAATTCTTGGTTCATTATTCTCAAAATGCACAATGGTGTATGAGGGCATTTTAATGGAATGCACTGCCCATTTGCAGAAGTATTCCATTTGAGAGATAAAATATCCCTCTGCTTGCATGTAGCTGGCTGAGAGCAGGTTTTGTTTTGTTGACTTGCAGCTCCACCATGTGTGCAAACAGAATATTACAACTTGCCAGAAATGACATCCATAGGCACGCCCCCATCTGAAATAACCACTGCTCAGATTTCTCCATGGAATTGTGTGACAACATATTTGCAGAAAACAAAATATTAGTTGTGCTAAATGAAATCGACTTCTTTAGGCATAAAATCAATTCATATCAAGAAATTTATGCCTTCCGACTTGAGCACCGATAACACTGTGATTAAAGCAAGGGCTTCAGAAACCTTCCAAGAGCCGATGAGATCATATCACAGAGGCAGTGCCTGTCATATCTTTTGAAGCTTACTATGACACCTTACTAAGGATGAGGGATAAAATTAGATTTGGTTTGCATTGAAAGGCACACAAACAAAATCTCTACTTTCTGAAACAATATATGAGCTTAAAACACAGCCACACTTCAAATTTCACACTTCTTTGAATTTTGCAGTACGGTCCTGTAGTCTAGTAACGGCTACAAAATGTACATGCTAAAGTACATGCTAAGGAGGTAATACAAGAATACTTGGCTAGTTTAGATGTATTCAAGTCTCCAGGGCCAGATGAAGTACATCCAAGAGTATTAAAAGAACTGGCAGAGGTGATTTCAGAACCACAGGCAGTAATCTTTGAGAATTCCTGGAGAACAGGCGAAGTTCCAGCAGACTGGAGGAGGGCAAATGTTTTCCCTATTTTCAAAAAAGGGGAAAGAGAGGACCCAAATAATTACCTCCCAGTCAGCCTGACATCAATACCAGGAAAGATTCTAGAGCAAATCATTAAGCAAACGGTCTGTGAGCACCTAAAAAGGAACACTGTGATCACTAAAAGTCAGCATGGGTTTCTGAAAAATAGGTCTACAATTCCCATCTTCCCCAACCACTGGTCCTGCTAGCTAGGGATCATGAGAGTTGTAGGCCAAAACATCTGGAGGGCTGCAGGTTTGACATGCCTGCCTTATGAGGAACGGCTTAGGGAGCTGGGTATGTCTAGCCTGGAGAAGAGAAGGTTAAGGGGTGATATGATAGCCATGTTCAAATATATAAAAGGATGTCATATAGAGGAGGGTGAAAGGTTGTTTTCTGCTGCTCCAGAGAAGTGGACACGGAGCAATGGATTCAAACCACAAGAAAGAAGATTCCACCTAAACATTAGGAAGAACTTCCTGACAGTAAGAGCTGTTTGGCAGTGGAATTCGCTGCCAAGGAGTGTGGCAGAGTCTCCTTCTTTGGAGGTCTTTAAGCAGAGGCTTGACGGCCATATGTCAGGAATGCTTTGATGGTGTTTCCTGATTGGCAGGGGGTTGGACTGGATGGCCCTTGTGGTCTCTTCCAACTCTATGATTCTATTCTAAGTGAAAGGGGTCTAAAAATGCATGTATTAGTGAAAATAACACAAAATGCATTATATCAGGGAAAATTGCTGTGCAAAAATGTGTATATTAGGCCTACGTGCACCCAGAGACTTATATATTAGGAGAAATTCACACTAGAATGCTGATGAATATTTAGGATGACTAGGGGACCGGACGGGACATCACACTAATGTGGAAATGTGAAGAACAGTTCTGCTTGGGGACTTCATTCCAGAGTCATGGTGCGACCACAAAAAGGCCCTTTCCAGGCTCCTTATATATAATCTAAGCACCTCCAGAAATCTACTGCTAAAGCATCCCTGATAGGCTGTACTTAAAGTTATTTAATAAAAGAGAGTGTATGGAGAGTTGGAATGGCATTGTAATTCTACCTTATTTCCGTGCAAGTCCCAAGTGCCTTCAGGGCTCCAGAATGTCTCAAATGCTCAGAGCCAATCAGAAGCTTGAATCTGCACAACAGAGTGAGCTCCTGCTGCTCTGTCCCAGCTTGCCAACCTAGGAGTTTGAAAGCATATCAGTGCAAGCAGATAAATAGGTACCGCTGTGACAGGAAGGTAAACAGTGTTTCTGTGCGCTCTGGCTTCCATCACAGTACTCCAGAGCCAGTGTGGTGTAGTGGTTAAGAGCGGTAGGCTCGTAATCTGGTGAACCGGGTTCACGTCCCCGCTCCTCCACATGCAGCTGCTGGGTGACCTTGGGCTAGTCACCATAGCTGCCAAGTTTTATCTTTTCTCGCGAGGAAGCCTATTCAGCATAAGGGAAAATCCCTTAAAAAGGGATAACTTGGCAGCTATGCTAGTCACACTTATTTGAAGTCTCTCAGCCCCACTCACCTCACAGAGTGTTTGTTGTGGGGGGGGGGGAGGAAGGGAAAGGAGAATGTTAGCCGCTTTGAGACTCCTTTGGGTAGTCATAAAGCGGGATATAAAATCCAAACTCCTCCTCCTGCTGCTCTTCTTCTTCTTCTTCTTCTTCTTCTTCTTCTTCTTCTTCTTCTTCTTCTTCTTCTTCTTCTTCTTCTTCTATTGCACCAGAAGCGGTTTAGTCACATGACCAGGAAAATTGTCTATAGACAAACGCCGGCTCCCCCTGCCTGAAAAGCGTGATGAGCGCCATACCCCATAGTCGCCTTTGACAGGAATTAACCATCCAGGGTCATTTAACTTTACCAGGTTTCGCTTGCTGCTGCTTGGTTGTTTGCTTGTTCCTCCTCCTCTTCTGCTTCATACACTCCCATTCTGCCCTCCATTACAGCTTTCCCCATGTTCACTCTGTCCTTCATGCCAGGCTCCTGCCCTACTATCATACACATGGTCTCTTTCACCATAATCTCTCACAGTCTTCCAGTCACCCTTATTCTCTCTGCTGTTGCCTCTTTCACTCCCACTTCCTTTCCCCTATGTTGGTTTATTAGCTCCTGTTTATCTTTATCTTTCTTGGTGACTGAGACCCACACATCATCTTTGTCCCCTATCAGGTTGTGATGCTATTTCCTCAGCACTCCGTCCTCATGACATCACTTCTGGTCAGACTGCCAACACCTTGACACGCCTTCAAAATTTCACAGCTCATGGCATCAGGAAGTTCTTCCTAATGCTTCGTTGAAATCCCCTTTCTTCTCATTTGAACTTGTTGACTCTGGCCTTACCCTTAAGAACAGCATAAAACAGAATTGATCTATCTATGCAACAAAAATTTGAAGATGGCCATCGTATCATCTCTTCTCTAGGCTAAAAAGGCTCAGTTGATTTAAACCAGGCACCCCCAATCTGTGGCCCTCCAGATGTTTTGGCCTACAACTCCCATGATCCCTAGCTAAGAGGACCAGTGGTCAGGGATGATGGGAATTGTAGTCCAAAACATCTGGAAGGCCAAAGTTTGGGGATGCCTGATTTAAACTTTCCCCAGAAGACTTGATCTTCAGGCCCTTTCCCATTCTTGTCATTATTATTATTTTGGACATGCCCCAGTTTGCTGATATTCTCTTTAAACTGTAATATCCAGTTTAAAGTAAGTACTTCAGGTGATGTCTGACCAAAGAAGAATAGAGTGGTACCATTGCATCTCATGATCTCTGGACACTATATTTTGATGCAGTCTCATGTAATGCTTTTCATTTTGGCTCATTCAAACTATAATCCATAAAAAATGATGCTGAAAATACCATTGAATTTAATTCTGGGTCAAGGTTCCTTTTCATGACACCATGTTAAGCTTCCTGCTATTTCTCTCTCTCTCTCTCTCTCTCTTTTCTTTTTGTGAATGAGCCTTTTTATTTTAGTTTTATTTAGTTTTTACAATGCAACAATACTACAATGATGTGTTCAAAAATAAACAAACCATCTTTTAGCAATTTAAAATTGCATTCAACATCCATATATCCAAATATTATTATTTATTTTTGCCCTCTCTCCCCCCCCATCAGTTCCCCCCCCTTCTTATCCCTCTGGTATACTTGAATACAACATGCCCAGGCAATGACAAATTCCTTTAAAATTGTGCAGGTTGACCCTGTACCCATCATTATAGCATGAGGGAGAACATAAATGAATCACTGAAACTCAATTTCTGTTAATTTGTGATAGTATCCCACCCCCGCCCCATTTTTACAACAGAGAAGTATAAAAAAAATTGCTTCTGTCTGACTGAACTTGTTCCTAAAACAGCCTTCAAGCTTTGTAAGTAATTACAGCAAGTATCAGTTGCAGACATGTTTCATTTGTAACTCACACTGCTGAAGCTCTCCTTTTCTCCCCCTCTTGTAGGTTAGCAGGACCTTATCACTCTTCACAGTTTCAAAGGTGATGAATGCAAGCAGTATTAATAAAACTAATAGTGTCAAATTTGGAAAGCCTTAATGTATTTATTTATCAAGATTTATTATCTGCTTTCTTGCAATCAGAATACTCAGGGTGCCACTGCAGATCTTCAGTGGTGCCTGGTGGCCTCCTTAGAGCTGAGATTGTTGTTGTTTAGTCGTTTAGTCGTGTCCGACTCTTCGTGACCCCATGGACCATAGCATGCCAGGCACTCCTGTCTTCCACTGCCTCCCGCAGTTTGGTCAAACTCATGTTGGTAGCTTCGAGAACACTGTCCAACATCAAGGAAGAGGGAGATGTGCAATTGTGTGCAAACCTGATTTTGCTTGCTAAATTTCATAAAGCAAAATGAAACTTGGTGCCTTGAGGAAAATATAGGTGGGATATGATATTGGAGAAATCCCGGTCAGATTTTGCAATGTGCAGTTAGCTCTGCCAGGTTTTAGGCTTTTCCTCTTCTGCTGGACATTTTGACAAGGGGACAGCACAGCCTCAGTTTAGATCAGGGAACAGAGCAGTAAAGGAGTATGTCTGACCTCTCCCTTCCTCACCCTCCCCAAGATTGCAGATGTCTCCGTTTTCATTTTCCTAAAGTACAAAAGGCCCGAATTATTATTGTACATTCACTTTTGGAATTTGAAGAAGGTGTCTTAAGGTTCAAGGGTTTACACTTTAAGCTGCTTTTACTGCCCTTATAATTCCATGAAATGCTTACATTATCACCACATGTGTGTTGCTTTTGTACTAGTTCCAGCTGTGGATGGTGTGGAATGACTTGTTGAAACTTGACATCTGTGTTCCGTTTTCTTGCCCCATTTCTATTAATGCACCCACTTTTCTATATGGTATTGTTGCATTCTGATTCTGAACTTGGACAGGGAGACTTTGGAATGGTTAGAATTCCAGGCAGTGTGTTAGACTCTTCATAATTGGCTGAGGTTTAAAGAGATGAAATTTACAAAAGAGTTAGCAATATAATATTCTCCCTAAAAATTAACTAATAATGAACTGTCAGATCCTGGCTTTTGCAGTGATGTTCATATTATGCAATTAACATTTTATTCCCGGGGAAGAAGATTAATTTTCTTTCGAAATGCATTTGCTTGCATATAAGATATCACATGAGTTTTCTACCTAGTGGTGGCGATATTTGAAACTGCTTTTGCCTGAAATCTAGCTTTTGAATAACCAGTTGCCATTACAGTGGAACCTCGGTTTATGAACACCTCGGTTTATGAATTTTCGGTTTATGAACGCCGTGGACCCATCTGGAACGGATTAATTCATTTTCCATTACTTTCAATGGGAAAGTTCGCTTCAGTTTATGAACGCTTCAGTTTATGAACAGACTTCCGGAACCAATTACACCCATGCTTCAGTTTATGTATGCTTCAGTTTAAGTACTCCGCAGACCCGTCTGGAACGGATTAATCCACTTTCCATTACTTTCAATGGGAAAGTTTGCTTCAGTTTATGAACGCTTACTCCGCGGACCATCTGGAACGGATTAATTCACTTTCCATTACTTTCAATGGGAAAGTTCGCTTCAGTTTATGAACAGACTTCTGGAACCAATTGTGTTCATAAACAGAGGTACCACTGTACATGTTGCAGAGCCCACCTTGCTGAATATTTCAGTGCGTTTCTGCTGTAAGGAGGAATACCAGTAAAATACGCACATCCACCATGAAGTACATCCACAAGTTCAGTGGAATTGTGAATTGTTACAGCAGTTCTCCTCCTCCTCCTCCTCTTCTTTTTCTTCTTTTGTCTGATTACTTCATACTTTGAAACATATCTCTTTCTGGATACAGCCTGTTGCCTCCATACATGCTTTTAACAACCGAAAAAATGGCTACTATCTGGATTACAATAAACATTTGTAAAAGAAAAAAGAATCTGCTTCCAAAATGGAGCCTCCTAACTGATGTGACAACCCAATTTGCGTGTAATGCTAAGCCAAACCATGTCTTAATGCCTAGAGAGGACAGTGTGGGCACTGTGCTGATGCCACCACACTACTCAATACCAAGCCATGGTTTGGCTTACTGTGTCATCTGAACCTGGGCTCATGGTTTTTTCTTCCTCCATACAAACCATGAGCTCTAACCAAGATTTGTTCTTTGTTTACAAGTCATGGTTTTCTGGTGGAGACAAACCAGAACCCTGTGTTTGGATGACATGCTAACAAAACTATTGTGTTGTTCACAGTCCTGTGGCAGGATCAGGATCTTGGAGAACAAACAAAATGGCTGCCATCTCCTTTTGGGTAAACATGCACAAACACATGTTTATGCTAAGCCATGATTTGGCTTAGCAGTATGCGCAAACTGAGCCATAGTGTACATCAAAAAGATGTAGTGTTTGTTGCTGTAATGATTAAATGTTGTTGTTTTTTTAACAAAGGAATTGTCTAGGAATGCCATTACAAAACAAAGCAAAAGACAATGGTTCTGGGAAATTAGTGTGATGTTGTCACACTTTTTCAAATGAGAGTGGATGTAATTATGTTTTAAAACTTCTAGACTATTACAGTGCAGCAAATAAGCGGGTCTTATGTAAACCTTATGGATGAGGGTTATTTTGAAATATTTGCTTAAGTATTTTGTTAGTTCATCACAATTCTGTGAATAGAAGTTGTTTTATTAAGAGTTACTGATACATTTGATGTTCTGAGTAGACTACTATGCCTTATCACTTTGAATGTCTGGCCACCAAATGGCAGTCTTGCACTGTACTTCAAAGCAAAGCAAAGTGCAAATCTGGCAGAGGAAACCCCTTCTAAATGCAAGAGACTATTGATGTCACCTATTCAGAAACATTAGTCAAGCCCAGCCTAGGATGCTTTGCTCTCTTATAACTAATCCCTTCTTAAGAACAGATTGCATTGAAATACCATCTCATAGCAGTGCGGTATTGTGTTCCTCCTTCCCCCTTTTATTGTTTAGGTGTGTGAAATCTCAGTCACACAGCCATATGCTGATGAATTGCCAGGTTGCTTGGGTATTGGATTGCAATAAAATGAGCATACTTGATAGCGTTTAGCCTGGTTTCAGTTTCCCCATCATGCAGAGGAACTTTGTGATGGACATGACCAAATGGCTTGCAATTGGGAGGAAGCATTTAGCGGTTTAATTGTAAGATTTTTATGATGGTTATTTGCCTTTCCCTTTAATGATGATAGAATGAGCCTAAGCAATGTTTGTGGGATTATAAAAGGAAGTATCTTTTGTGGGAGCAATCCTCAAAGTGCCTTTCTTGCAGCAGGCCTTTATTTATTTTACTGCTGTTCGCACTAGAGTTTGTACAAGCCTGTTGAAATGAAGAGAGGCTGTGGGTCAAGGGTATCTCATAGGCTTAGCCAAAAATTTATCGAGGGTAGAGGAGAGAGAGAACAGAAAGGTCTCTGCTGTAAGGATATACTAAAGGATATACTACTATATTTTAGGATAAACGAATATCCTAAAAACCTTTAGACCCCCCCACCTGCACTATACAATTAAAGCAGTATCATACCACTTTAAACAGCTTCTCCCCAAGGATCATAGGAAGTATAGTTTGTTAAGGGTGTTGAGAAGTGTTAGGAGACTGCTGTTCCCCTCACACAGCTACAATTCCCAGAGTTCCTTAGGAAAAGGGATTGATTGTGAAACCACGCTGGACACCCTTAACGGACTACACTTCTCAGGATTCTTTGGGGGGGAAGCCATGACTGTTTAAAGTAGTGTGATACAGCTTTAAATATGTAGTGGAGATGGGGCCTTAGCTCTGTGGCTGCCTCCCAAAATTATATTTGTGTTAGTCGAGACATCACAGCTGAGAAAACATTAGAATGGACTGACCCATATGGAGTATCTATGCCAGTGTGATATTTCCCAGGGCATCGTCATTGCACACATAGTTGTTGTGCTGGAATGTGCTAGAAATAACTTATCTGTCCTTCAGAGAAGTGGGACGTTAGCATGATCCTCCCTGTGTGATCTTTTAGGGATCCTCTGTTATCCCTAGATACGTGATATGTAGTCTTTCTGCATGCCAAAACAATTAGTCAAATGAAACAATGAATTTGGCAGTATGACATTGCTTAAGGTGCGGTTAGGAATGTGAGCTGTACACTGGGAAATCATTGGCTCAGATCTTCTCTCAGATGTAAGCTCAATAGGTGGTCCAGGCAAGTATTGGTTCTCATCCAGCATCAACAACACATTGCTCTTTGTAATACTTGTAAAGAAAAATCTAGACATGCAAAAAGGACCAGTGCCAGTCCCAAGAAACTTGCACCATGGATGTATAAATAAAGATTAATTATGGAAACCTAACATAGGAACTTTAAAATGAAATAAAAACTATCCAAGAGTGTGGTGAATTGTTGCAATTGCCTTGGGACACTTGCAAACTAAGGTACAGAGGGAGGACGGAGAAAGGAAGAAACAAACAGCAATAAAGGCAAACCAGAGAAGACTTGATTGCAATATGTATCTTGTGCAGAGAAATCATTGCCCTGCTTCTGAACCTCCAGATTGTACCCAACGCTGCCGTTCTGCTTGAGAAACAGACTTCTACTTGTGCTATATTATTTCCCCCAGACACCCTCAAAATCTGCCCCAGAGGATTGGGGGACCATCTGGAGCAGATTTTGGGAGCACACAGGGAAAGGTGAGGAAAGGAAGGCAAACTCCTGTTGCATGAGTGAAACGCCATTCACACAGCATTGGATAGAACCCTCGGGCTCCCACCTTGATTCTGTAAACCTCCTGATTCTCCCATGTTATGCATTTTCTGGTCTAAAACAAAGCAAGACTTCTCATTCTTTGCATTTTCTATTCAGCTGTGTAGTCCTGACTTTACTTGAAGAACAGGCCAACGGGCCAACGTAAGAACCAAGCAAACTCTGAATTTGCAAACTCTTTCATGTCTCTTTGATTGTGTGAATTCATCCGCAGGTCTCAAATACAAATTTAATTTGTATGTAAAATTACATTAAAATAATAAGAATGGTTCTTTGTTGGAGCTGAAATTTTCTGAGGAATTTGGGGATTTCCTCCCTTAACACTCCCCCCCCCCCGCATAGCTGGTAAATACTGTTTGATGCAACAATTCCATTCTTTTGGCATGGTGCTATTTACATTAATAGACATCATTTTAGGGAGGGGAGGAAGCCAATTACAGTAGCAACTATTTTGTTCTCTTTCTGAACAGGTTTTCCTCTCCATTTCCAAAGTGCTTGGCTATCATACGAGTTTTTCAGAGAGGTAGCAAATGTTAGGACCCCTTCCAAAATATTAATAAAAAGCAGTCATAGACCAATAAACAAGATGAATATACAGTGCACAAATACAGCAACGCACATGAACACACCTGGTCTTCAGATGCCTTTTAGGGTACATATATATTTGCAACTAGGCCACTGTACTGATTTGGTTTGGTGCTTATTGTCTGTATCCTTTTATCTTTTTGACAATCCTGATGCAATTGCACCCTGGCCTGGGATCACTTTGCTATGAAGGCTGAGCTGAAGCAAGGGAAGCCTTTTAGATGCTTGTCATTATATTCCCCATTTTGTTTGCCCTCTTCCCAGCTTGCTTCACAGTGTGCCTTTGGAGTGTGCTGGCTGGAGTCTGCCTCGTGCTGCAATGGAATTGTGCATGCTACGCAACCGTGTGCTATTTCTGGGAGGTTAGGCCCAGAGGTGACACATGGATCTGATTGAGCCCACAAGTGCAATGGGGCTTCTGTCAATTTCACCTGAGCGGAGCCTCCAGTTCGTTTGCAGAGTGCACTCTTGCAAATGCAATCTCATTTCCTCCCCTCCTTTATAAATGAAAAACCTTTGCTTTGATGGAAGACCTCTCATAGCTTGGTGATGCAGCTGTCACCATGGAGATGTCCTGCCAACAACAAAAAAGGATGAGTTCTCTGCAGGATTTTTTTTTAACAACAACAAAAGTGTAAACAGCAGATAACTTTTAATGCCTTTGATTAATGCCCTGTCTCATAACTCAGACCGGAAACGAACAGAGCACTTACATATTTGTCTATGGCACATTAATTTTATTCTTGTCAATGTTCTGTAATCCCCATGGAATGCAGTGTGCGTAATGACAGATTAACAAAGTGGGTGTGAGTGAAAGACTTTGAGCCAAAGACAAGAAGGAGAGGGATGTGTCATTTGCTGAATTTGAGAGAATGATTCAAACCCTTGACTCTGTAATTTTTCTAGTGTTAATATTTTGCTAATCACTTTTATCGTCACACAGCTCATCTTAAGATTGTTGCCATCAAAGTTATACCAGCTATTGTTGTTTTTTAAAAAAATGTTCCTTTGAAATGTTTCAAAAACAACACACATTCCATTTTGAAGACACTGTCAATACACCTGGCTGCCTTGAGTCATATTGAATTTCAGAAATAAGAAACCATTCTGAATATGTAAAAAGATCCAGTTGCCACCAGGGCTTTTCTGCAGGGTTATGTTCCCCAATGAAATGATATTTCTCGTGGCTGAATAAAATAAATTGCTACGAAATATATATTGAAGCTAATCCAAGTGTAGGTGCTGTCTTGGGTCTTTTAAGAGGCCGGCAAATTTTCAAGAATATAGTAGAAGATATAGTAGGAGATCTAGATCAGAGGAAGTTGTGGAACTTTGGGCTTCTACATTTGGGGGAACAGCAGGGCAGTGGGTGAGGGGCATTTCAAATTAGGCCATGCTGACCTTGGCTTGTGGCCCGCTGTGTAAACTATTTGCTAACAAGCACATTCACACTTCAAAGTAATTGTTGCCTGTTATCAGTCATTTCCATGAAAAGAAGAGAGTCACTGTAAGTGAAGTCAAAACCATTGATGAATGTGGCCTAACATGCACTCTGGCACAGACCAGAGATATTTGTAGAGTTGGGGGAGATGACAGGCCAGCACTGACACAACAGGCAGGATGCGCAGCCTCCTGTTCCTCCAAGACCTCTGCTGAGATTGGGGTTTCTGTTGTCGGAGGGAGAGGAAGCTAACAAGGGACCATTAAGGAGAGAGAGCAGGAGGGGGCTTGAAGCTGCCAGTCAAAAGTTGTTCAGCACCAGTGGTAACAGGCAAAAGAAGCGCTCCTATACTACTGGTAGATGTGACGGCTGCTCTTGTTGATTCTGCGTTAATATCCAATGCTGCTGTTCCACCCACACAACAGACTTGTGTAAAGGAACTCCCCCTCCCCCTTTCCCTGCATCCTTCTGCACATCCTCAGAATCTGCTCAAGAGGATTGGGGGACTCACACTGAGTCCAGTTAACAGATTTGCTAGCTTTGCTGTGAGATTCATTTACTTATCCCTCCCCCCTCCCCAAGCCTCCACACACACACACACAAACACAGTGTTAAAAAATTAAAAGTATGTCTGATGGGACACCAGGACATTTAGGCAGTCATTAACATTCTGAATTAAACTAGCTCTTTTTCCTCTTATCTAGACTGTAAAATACTGTGTTGCTGGATGCTGCGGCTACTTGTTCCCCGCCATGTAGTTTAATGCATGCAACTGAATAGTGTTTAAATCATCACTGTTAACTTGCACACCACTCATATAGAGATATATTCTTAAATTTTCCTGCTTTAGCATTTAAATTGGATGTCAGGGAAAGACATGGAAACAGGTTACTACTTGTTATTCTATTCACATGGTGCTTTTTGTACAGAGATTCTTCCCCCCCAAACCTGGGCTTCTGTAACAATAATCTGACCTAGTATAACCTTTTACCCATTCCAATCTTCTTCCTGTTCATAATCAGTGAGAAAAATTGAAGTGAGTTAAAATGAGGGGGAAATACTTCTGAATAACCAAGGTTTCGTTTTTGATGATCAGATCAGGCTAAATTACCACAAGGACCAGATATAGTCTATTCCAGCCTTCTGCATGACCATGGGCTAGTCACTCACTCTCACCCAAACCTACCATAGTGGGTTTTTGTGAGATTAATAAGGGGCTGGAGACTATATATGGCACCTTGAGCTCTTCAGGGAAAAGATAAATATGATAAATCAATAAAATTAAAGGCCATTATTATTTGTGTATCAGCCAGTGACCACAACCCGAAACTCTGTGTTCACTGACTTTACCTACTACTCTTTTACTAGTTTTTTACAGTACATTGTATTTTTATTGTAATTAGCGTTGTTGCACTGTACACCGTTTAGAGATCTTTGAAATATTGGGCAGTTCCGACATGCTTTAAATAAACAAATGAATTAATATTTAACTGCTCTAATGAGGAAATGATGAGGGGGGAAAGTTGTAGCTTGCGAGGGAATCAAATAAAACAATTGCTGGTTGTGGTTGTTCCATGTTTGCATATGGCACATCTTATCTGCATTTCATACTCAGGTGTTCTAGTTATTTTTAGTTTTAGTAGAAGCATATTTCTAATCTGTTGTGGCAAACTGTGAAAGCAGAATCAAAAGCCCAAAGGAGAGCTTGTCTTCTTCGTACCTGGCAGTTGTGAAATAACATACGAAAGAAACATTAACATTACTATTAGTATTAGAAAAAGAAGGGAAGAAACTAAACCATTGTAACAAAAAAGCCATCACAACAGACACAGTCGCACATAACTGCACTCACCAAGGCATTTGTTTCCATTTTAGATGGGCAAGGTTGTGCCTTAGGAAACTGTCTTTCCACACTAGCTTTCCTTTTATTTAAAATGCATCTCTGGGTTATTTGTGGGACATAGAAATTCGTACACTCCCCCCCCCCAAAAAAAGAGTCCGGCCAGCCACATGGTCTGAGGGACATGGACCGGCCCCCTGCTGAAAAAGTTTGCTGACCCCTGGAGTAATAGTGTAACAGTGTTACACTGACTTTCGGTCTCACGTTATCATCCAGGTAGCTGCCTTTTTAACCAGCTGAAGTTTGTCAATCAGGAAAGATGGCCGCACAAAAAGCACATTACAGTTATTCAACTGCACATTTTGAGGAGAAGCCTGTCAGGGGGGCAGTGGTTGCTTGTTTCTAAAAACAGCAGGTTCGGAAATCCCAGTGCTCAGTTCACAGAATTTGTTTCTATTTGTTTGCTTGGGTCCTACAAGCTTCCCATAACTCCAATTACTGGTTATCTAATAGATCTTGTTAAAATGATCACAATAATCTTTGCCAACAGCAAAGCAAAGTTAACTGAAACCCACCACAGATATTGTATACAAATTGCCAAAACATAAAAGTTATATGGCAAAATTTTCATGCAACGTGGTAAAGTATACTGTTATTGAAGCACCCGTGTTTTCCATAAAAATCTTTCATATTTTAAAAAGTTTCCCTAGCCAATGGTTTGGAGTACTCTTGCAATGAAATCTCTTCTGTATTTAAAGCATTTTACTAAATGTTGGTATCATTTTGGTTCTTCTTTTTTCTTATTGCAGGTGATGTGCCTTCAGGATTTTTTTGGCGAAGATGACATATTCATTGCATGTGGCCCTGAAAAGTTTCGTTATCAGGATGACTTCTTGCTAGATGAAAGCGGTAAGAAAACAATATTTTTCATAGATGCATCATTATCTATGTTTTTTTTAAAAAAATAAGAAATGTTTTACATTTCCAAGTTGTGCATTTGTGAATGGTTTTTATTATCTGAGCCAAGTGGGCTAAATGAAACTCTTAACCCAGAGTTTGATATAAAAGCAGTCACTTCATGTTTTCAGAATCCTTGCAAATACTGCTAGTTATTGATTAGATGAAAAGCAGCTGAGGGTTGATAATTTCTCTACATAAAAGTTTGCAATAAATGTAGTAGTTTTCATCATTCCCCTGGTGTAGAAGCTGCTGTATTATAAGGAGATGAAAGATATTCATAGAAGAGAGGTCCATCGAGGGCTATATGAAACCTCAGTGATCAGAGAGTCAATAAAGTGCCATGAATTAGAGGTCAGGGAAAATTCAGGAGGGAGAAAAATTCAGAAATAACTTCACAGGACTATTCAGCCTAAGCTCACAGGACTATTGTGAAGATAAGGTAGGGAGGTGGAGAACCATGTAGGCCACTTTGAGCTCACTAGGGGAAAGGTGGGATATCAGTGCAATATTAAATAAATAAAAAGAGAAAGCTTTCATACTAAAAGAACAGAGAATTTGGGAGAGGGGGGGGAGAGGCTGAAATCTGGTTTCATCTTAATTTGTTGTGCTTCCTTGTTGCCTGCAAAAAAAAAATTA
Organism: Zootoca vivipara; assembly: GCF_965207765.1. Taxonomy (NCBI): domain Eukaryota; kingdom Metazoa; phylum Chordata; class Lepidosauria; order Squamata; family Lacertidae; genus Zootoca; species Zootoca vivipara. The sequence goes on from NC_142587.1 coordinate 76,318,797, forward strand.
GTGCATTGGCAACTGGATTCCTTTTGCAAAATATTAAGGCTAGAAATGTCACGTTTAACTGTCAGGTTTCTGTAACCTTGAACAGTATATGCCTTGATGGTGAGGCAGAAAAAGGGGAAATGGTAACAGTTCCCATCTGTTGTGATTTATGGAACACTGGCCAATGTGTTAAGCAGCTTTTTGGCTGGGCTCTGAGTAGCAGAAACTGCCAGCTGGCTTGTTCCTCTCCCCACATCAGGAGAAGACACTTTCACAGTGGAGAAATTTCTGTGGTGGGGCATCTGGGAAAATCTCTCAGATTGTGCCTGTCCTCAAGGAGTAGGTCTAAAGAGTTCTGCCATAATCTCAGGTGTCAAAAACTTGTATTCTGAATGGAGTGTAACAAATAAGAACATGATGAACCAGGAAGAGGCTGATGCTGAATAAGCTTAGGCATGAGTCACTGCTCAATACTCCCCCTCCCCATTTCAAGACACATCAAGGGTAGCAGCTCGTATAGAAATTTGGTGGTGGGATGTGCTGAGGGTGGTTAATTCCTGCTCTGAAAGATTCTGCAGGAAGGTCTTAGACTGAAAAAAAAAACATATCCTCACAGCATCACTGGAAGTTAGCTAAACACTGGCATCTCATAAGATTTCCAGTGCTGGATCAGACCAAAAGCTTATCTAGCGCAGCATCCATTTTCTCACATTGGCCAAGCAGATGCCTACGGGAAGCCTACATCTTTATGAGTCACTGAATACTGTTGCACATGCCCCCAGTCTCTGAGTGGTGAGAGATTCCAGGGGTTCCAGCCCTTAACCAGAGCCTGGATTCCTTGGAATGAAGGTCAATGGAAACTGTGGTGTCTTTAGGACATATGGTATTATTTACACATATATACAACCTGAACTTAGGCTGGAGAGGCTCACAGCATTAACACTCCAACAGATCTGGCCTCCCCACTAGGTTTCAAGGGAAGCCCCAAGCCACAACTTTGGGTTCAGCACAGAGCAAAGCAAGCCTATGTGTTTCCAGCTTCTGGAAAGGCAAGGCACCCCCCGCCCACCCTCTCTCTCACACACAGCCCCCCTTGGCCTGTTGTTTTCCCTCCTAGAATTAAGTGGCATCCACCACCAAGTGGTGAGGTGGGAAAAGGCCCATCCATTTGTTTCTGCTGCAACAGTGCAACCTCTTTGGACATGTAAATGGCAGCATTGGTTTGGCTCATTCCGCAGGTTTTGTCTCACAGATACAGGATTGCAGGCCTGGATGGGACCCACCAAACCTATAGCAATACCTATCCAAAATGAAAATATCTATTTGTGGGCATAAACACAAAACAGCTGGAGAAGTATCTTAGTGACAAAGCATCAAGAGAAACAGTTAAGCAGATAGGCAAATTAGGCACCTCTCCTAGCAAAAGGGTCAGAGCAGTCAACCCTTTCCCCTTTGTGAGCTTACAGATCCCAGCTCTGGCACTACAATTTTGTCGTTGCTTGGAAAGTCTTTTAAGTCACAATCAAATTCTCCCAGTAGTGGCATAATGAAACATTTAGGTTCCAATAACTCTTCTTCATTGCCTTTTGCTTTGTTGGAAATTTGCATGGTTAGAGATTTACTTTTTCTGGTTTCTGTATTGTAACAGTCGTTACAATTTAGTTTTTAATATGCTATTGTTGCTCAACAAGAACATAAATTTTATTGCTCTGTGTCGTCTACATCAGTGCTGGTCTCTCTACGGGTTGATGGACTCCCAATGCCATCCGCCCAACGCAGCACAGTCAATGGTTGGGAATGATTGGAGTTATAGTGCAGCAGTGACTTTTGATGGTATCAGACTGGGGTCCTTCTCACCCATATCTTAGGATTGAACCTGGAGCCTTATGCTTTATTCCTGAACTATGGTCATTTTCTGTGTCTTTTCTTAATCATATTTTGCTTTATTATGCTCCCCATGGCTAAGAGCTGTCAGATTTCATTGGAGGAAAAGCAGGGTTCAAACAGGTTGCATAAGGGGACATGTCTCGGTGATCCCATTCACTGAAATTTCATCTTGTCCTTGTCATGAGTTTATGAACTCTATTGTGAAAATGAATGGCTCGTGTCTCAGCTTCATTCTTTAGTTTGAAATGTGGGTGTAAGGGACAATCCATTAGATGAATGAAATTTTGCCCTGAATAAGAGGCTCTCCTTTTGTGTTTGTGTGTCATATGGCTCAGCATTCTACTTACTTAGACATACATTTTATGTACCAGAAGCTCTGGATAAGCACATATTATTCTTCCTGAAAGTGTCCACATACATCTTGCTACAATGGTGGTATCTCTTCTAAATAGAACCTAGTTATTCAAAATCCATAATTCATTAGCTTTCAGAAAGTGCCAAACTTTCCTGGGGGCATTTGAGGATAATATATTCACTCTTAATATTCATTAAGTTCTTTTTTAAAAGGGGGGGGATCTTACTTTAAAAAAAGTCACATTATGCCAGCTGAGAAGAGTGAAGAAAACCTCATTGGAAAAAAATGTTTCAAAACTGATTAGTTCTGAAATAGTGTAATAACCTGAAATAAATTGATGAACATTTCATAAAGCCAGGAACTAATGGAATTGGTTTAGGGAGGGAAGAATGGAGCCTAGAGGATTTTGTTTTCTGAAGTAAGATATTGTATTGTGTTCCAATGCAATGGTGTACAATCAACCTGCTGATAGATCTTTACGCTGTTTTGTGGCATGGCTGTGCTTTGCCTATCTTTAGTTAGTTTATTTATTTATTGACATTTGTATCATGCGCAATCAGCAATGTCCTCTGACTGGTTCACAGATTTAAAACAATTAAAAAACAACTGCAGTTCCAAAATTAAACAAAGCAGTGTAAAAACATTACTTGATTTATATCCCAGAGAGCTCAAGGCAACATCTTTGGGTCTCCCCCACTCTCTATGTTGTCGTCATAACAACTCTGTGAAGTTTGAATACTTCCCTCCCTCCCTTATTAGCAGTAATAAGAAGAGATAATACAATAATAATTTATAATAATATTTAACACATAAGCTGCTTTTTTGCAATTATTTATTCTAAGTGTCATGCAAGATTTTTGTCCACTAAGGTTGATGTGTCCTCTAGAGAATAAAATGACAGTTTATGATAACATCATTTATTTTAAATTAGCATTTCCTTTTGTTTAAAACCGAACCACTGTGCTCTGCCCTCAGGTACATGGTCGACCATTTTCTGTCCCATCTGGGTTTTTCAAAAATAACCCTAGTCTGGATTGTGGATTGCCATAAACAATGGAGTCACTTGAATGCTCTGCCATAGACATAGACATAGACCACAGCACTAACACTCAACAATCTCTTGAATTTCTCTGTTAAAAGGAAACCTGCGGATTTCACCCTTGGTGCCTAGAGTTTAGGAATACCAGTGGCTACAAAGGAAGATCAGTAAGTTAGGAAGGGACATGTTAATATTGCCCATCAGCCCCAAACAGTTTAGCCGATGGTCAGAGATTATGGGATCTGTAGCCTGGCAACATCTGCACCCCACCCATGAGCTAAAGGCTTCCTACATGGAACTGCTTACTGCACGATACCCTTAAAGCAGATATTATGCTTTGAATAATCTAAGGCTGACTAATTACTGGTATTCCCCCCCCCCCCGTTACCATAGTGCTAAGAGGATGAGGTCATAGAGTAGTGATTAAAACAATATCTTAGAGAGTTTGTTAAGAGGTATAATACCTCTTTTGTGCAGAAAGAGAAAACTTCAATGATATCTGTGGACATTCAGCTAACATGAGAGAGGTGGCAGTTGGAAAATCTACTGGAGGCTTGTTAGGAGACAAAAGGGGGGTAATAGGAAAGCAATTCATTTTCTTAGTGTCAATACTTGGTAAAATAATAGGGTGAATTTTAATAGAGGCTCCTTTTTAATTCAAGATCCCCAAGGTGGAGGCTATGTAGCTTTATCTGATTTCCCATCCCTCCCCAGCTCACTAAGTCAGGTATCCATTTAGATGCCAGGTGGGCTGAAGAAAACCCATCTATGTGGGATTCAACTGAGTTTAAAATCTCTAACCCAGGCATCCCCAAACTTCGGCCCTCCAGATGTTTTGGACTACAATTCCCATCTTCCCCAACCACTGGTCCTGTTAGCTAGGAATCATGGGAGTTGTAGGCCAGAACATCTGGAGGGCCGCAGTTTGGGGATGCCTGCTCTAACCTCTTTTACTGGATATTCTCACCATTAGTTAGTTATTATTTTTTCCTTTTGTTAAGGGCTTCCTTATTAGATCCTTGATGGAGGAGTCAGGAGGACAAGGCCATCAATGACAGCTAGTGATAGATGTATACTATCTTCAAGGCTGGAGGCAGTATGCCTCTGAAAACCAGCTGGCGGGAATCTCAGAGTAAAAGAATGCCTTCATGCCCTACTGGAGGACTTTCCATATGCATCTGATTGGCTACTGAGTAAGCTGAGAGCTAGGCTAGATAGGCCCTGGGGCAGAAGACGAGGAGCAATGCCTTGTGGAGCACCCCAGCTCTCTCCAGGTTTGGTGAGAGTGGGGCATTCCAGCAGCAGCAGAAGTGGGAGTGTGGGGTGCTTGGTTGAGGAGGGAAACAGCACCTTCCCATTTCACCTCAGGTTGCAAAACAAACAAGGTCACCCCTGTTATCACTGTCTACTCTACTGCATTTCAGTCATGTCACTTGTGGCTAATATTTTTGAACCATGCTCAGCAAAATCATGCACTATTAATAACTAGACAATGCGGATTTATTGCAGTTCATGATGTAGCTGTGCTGAAGATATTTCTGACCCCACCCCACCCTGTCATCTTCTCTCACCATAATTCTTAGGAGCTTTTCAGTCTGGAAGGCTTTTCTGAATCGCCCAAGTCCTTCCTAAGGACTGCATAGTTATGTGGTTCACACTGATGAAATTTTGGTGTGAAGTGAGTTGAATTATGAGGCCTGGCATCTTCCTTAGAACAAAGTGAAGTGGAATGGCTACCCAATAGTTTTGCTGTTTTGGGGCTCTTGCTGCAGGAAATTGGCAGTTTTCCTGTGTTTTGGATACTTATATTTTTAACCTTTGCCAACGACGCCATCCTCATGCCTGGCAGGACTCTTTCTGTGTATACACCTGTGCATAACAGAATGAAAAGGATTTTTACTGTGAGACAGGATTGAAAGACTGTCATTCTTTGGACAACTTACAAACCACAACCATATTAAAATTTCATATTACCAATTGAAGACATTGACTCCACCCCACCCGATGCTTCATTTTGATTTATTGTACTCATTTTAGTTTTGAAATGGCACTTGGGATGCCATCTTTGTCTTGACCTTTTGCCAGGATGACTCATTCCTCGCTGCGCTGGTAATAAGAAAAGTACTTAATTTCATGAGCTGGAAACCATACTAGGTGGAAACATGATGTACTTGATTCTGAAGGCGGCCTGAGCTGGCTTGGTTGAGGACATGCTTGTTACTATTTTGCGAAATTGCAAACACTTCAGGTTTGGGTTTTTGTTTTTAAATATCCTGAAGACAATATTTAGAAAACAATTCATATTCAATCTGTCTGTGAATCATGCCCGAGGCAGCTAACAACATTAATTAGTTTTAAAAGATCAGTAAAACAGCAAAAAAATGCCAAAACTATTGCTCTAAGTTGGGGGGGGGGGCGGTAGGCTATATGGCTGAGCCCCTTCCTAATTTCCAGATCCAGCACAGATTCAATTTGTGGAAAAGCCAGACTAGCTTCTTGTTGAGGTAATGACCCTCTAAGTATGGCTCTGTGCCAGATGGCAAATGGGTGGGCCCAACTCCCTCAACTTGTCAGTACCTAGAAAGAAAAAGGCAGAGTTGGTGTGTGACAGGTAGAAGCTGGACACAGGCTGCAGACTGCAGTCTATGCGGCAGAGCCATGCCTGATTTCTTCTGGAATCCATCATAGGCTCAGGTTGTATATGTGTGAAGCCATATACAATAAAGACACCACAGTCTCCATTGTCCCTCATTCTACAGAAACCTAAACCTGGGTCAACACCAGGAATCCCTGTAATCTCGCCCTGCTCAGAGATTAGGGTGGCATGCAACACTATTAAAATAGAAAATAAAATAAAAATAAAAATTATTTGTTAGATAGAATTTGTTATTCCTAAACTCCCATTGTCAGGAAAATACTAACATATCTCAGTAAGGAGGACAAGAGCAAGCACGGACAATTATATAATTTTTATAAAATAGACTGCGCCTGTATCTCTATGAGTCCTTCCCCGTTGGACTTGTAGACGTAGCTGCTTGCAGAACTGGGGGAGTTGTTCTCAGCTCTTTGTTGCTGAGTCATTGACTCATAAGACCTATAGCTAAGAGGAGACCTATAGCTAAGAGCTGGGTGGGTGGTGCCTTGACCAGTCCAAAGACTTTATAAGGCCAGCTGAAAGAGAGATGCCAAATAGATTGGTCCCTTTGGGGGTCAACACTTTTGGGTTGAGATGAGGCCAAGGGCACCACACTATTTGATTGGCTTTTGCTAGGAGTATACCTGGTTGTATTCTTTTATGCTCACCATGCCAATCATCCCAGGTCTGGTCAGAACATGAGGCTCATGGATCATGGATCAACCTTTGGTTCATGGGTTCATGCTTCTCTCTCCAGCCCCCAGGGCTCTCCCCAGGCCACTCCCCATTCCTCAGGCCTAGGTGGAGGATGAAATGTGTTGCACATTTGACTTTTGTTGGTCAGTAAGATAAAGACACTCATTTTTTGCTCCACCCATTAGCTCTAACCCCACCCACCACTGACATGTGACTCCCAGAATTTTGTATATGACAGAATGTGGCCCTTGAGCAGGGAGAAAAGTTCCCTATGCCAGAACAGAATAGGCATTATCCTAATATATAGATATATGATACACAAAGCTGTTCTTTAAAGTTGGGGAAGGTGAAGCAGATACAGCAGATTCTCCTTTTAGTAGCTGACTAATCAGCAATTGAATTTAAGGGGAAACCACCTTTTATGGCTACTTTATACCCACTTCATTTCTCTGTAATATCTTGAGAAGTTGGCTTCCCTAGGCAAGAATTAACGTAGCTCTAATTTAATGTTATAGTCATTTTTATTGCTGTATATTTATTTGGCTCAAAGTCAGTGATAACATTTAGAAATAGAAACACATGTTTTTCAGAAATCTGCCGCTAGAGGAACCCTTTGCTCACCTCAGCCTCAAAATGCTGTTTCCAAAAGAAGCTTGGGTTTCATCTGCAAGAGGGTTTTCAAAACTGAAAAGCTGTAACCACACACACTGGCCTCATTCAAATGTAACAGTAAACTGTGGTTTAGAGTTATGTGAATGAGCCTGAGGCTCGTCAGCTATCCCTCATTCCTTCCCTCCTCTGGTGCAGCTTTCGCTTCCATTTTTAACTAACTACAGTTTAGCATTAAACTAAACAGCTAATCTGTGGTCATTCTTAACTGGGTAACTGAAATGTCCCAGCTTCAGCCTGCAACAGATTAAACCCCAAAGCTTACTGGGTAAACTTGAATGACAACATCCGACACTCTGCACAAAAAATGCACTGAATGTTTGCAAATCCCAGTGCTTGTCAATAATAATGTCACCACATTCTAACAATACAACACGGTTAAATGTTCTTCAGTAATAGTTTTGTTATGCATGTTTAACTTTTAATGCAAAAAAAATGTGCATCTGAAGCCAATACCTGTCAGCTCCTTCCCTAGCAGGAGTCCAGGTTAGCAAGTGACCAAAGGAAGTCAAGGATTACATTTAGAGACAATATTTGGAGAAGAATGTTTTATAGAACATTCTTCATCTGACAGAGGCTTCTCCTGTTGTCTTTCTAAGACCAGAATGGAGTCCCTCATTCTGGGCACAGACTACCATTGTCAAAAATTAGACCATCTGAAAGTGCTGCAGTTACGTAATTTTAGACACTGGCTATAACAGTCTTATTCTAGATGGTAATGTGTATTCCTTCACATCACTTCGGAATGTGGTTAGCCAGCCCTATTCCTGTTCTGTCAGCTGCGTAGGACCCTGGACTTTCTCCTTGACTATTTGATGCTGTGCATGAGTTCAATGCTGTCAGCTAAATGTAGATATCCCACTCCAGAAACATTTTTTCACTCAGTTCCTGCCCTAAGTGATGATATGAATGATCAAGCCTACTTTTGCATGTCACCTGTCTTGATGAATTGTGGTGACGGTTTGAATGCTTTTAAACTGGGGGTGGCTAAACTTTTGCACTCTAGATGTCATAATGACATTATACTAATCTATAGTGTGATCACATTTGGACAACAGTTGTGGTTGCTTCACCTCATATAAAGATATCTTAGGGCCGGAAAAGGTTCAGAAAAGGGCAGCCAGGATGATCAAGGGGAAGGAGCAACTCCGCTATGAGGAAAGGTTACAACTTTGGGGACTTTTTAGTTTAGGAAAAAGGCAAGTAAGAGGAGACATAATAGAGGTGTATAAAAATATGCAGGATGTGAAGAAGGTGAAGAAAGTTAAGATTTCATCCCTCTCTCATAACACTAGAACTTGTAGAAGATTCAGGACGAAGGAAAGTAATTGTTTAACTACATGCATAGTTAAACTATGGAATTTGCTCTCATAAGAAGCAGTGATAGCGCCAACTTAAAAGGTGACTGTTAAGGAGGATTAGAAAAATTAGTGGAGGAAAGGGCTATCAATGACTATTAGCCATTATGGCTGTGCTCTGCCTCCACTGTCAGAGACAGAATGCATCTGAATGTCAGTGACTGTGAGAACACAATGCTCAACTAGATAGATTCTTGGCCTGATCCAGAAGGCTCCTCTTAAGGTCTTATGTCCCTGTTCTTTTACTCCATCATTTCTGAAAAAAGATGGTGATGCACACAGGGGTTAACAACATCTGGAGTTGCAGGTTAGCCACCCGAGTTTCAAAAGTGAATAAAATGAAGAATTAAAACTATGTATTGCAGCTTATTTTATTGGAAAGGTTAACCTTTACGGTACTAATCTAGTTCCTGCTCTCATTAACAAAAGCACTGAATATTTTAAAAGGTTTTATGCTCTTAAATAGGAATGTTGTTTTGTTGTTGTTGTTTAGTCGTTTAGTCGTGTCCGACTCTTCATGACCCCATGGACCAGAGCACACCAGGCACTCCTGTCTTCCACTGCCTCCCGCAGTTTGGTCAAGAACACTGTCCAACACAGTAGCTTCGAGAACACTGTCCAACCATCTCGTCCTCTGTTGTCCCCTTCTCCTTGTGCCCTCCATCTTTCCCAACATCAGGGTCTTTTCTAGGGAGTCTTCTCTTCTCATGAGGTGGCCAAAGTATTGGAGCCTCAGCTTCAGGATCTGTCCTTCCAGTGAGCACTCAGGGCTGATTTCCTTAAGAATGGATAGGTTTGATCTTCTTGCAGTCCATGGGACTCTCAAGAGTCTCCTCCATGGAGTGCATGGAATGACTCTTCTGCATTTAAGAAAAGACAAGAACTTGCACCTGAGAATTTATGTGTGCTACTCTGCAAGAAAAAAAATGCTTCTTAAATCAGAATTATATTGATTTTTGCCTCCTTTATCCTTAATGAAGCTAGAATTAAATAAACTCATTGCTGTTCTTTTTTTTCCATGCAGAGCAATTTTGTTAATTGAACATCCCCCACCTTGGCTAAGATCTTGGCTTGCAGCCTTGGTTGGAATGTTTCTTGTTCTAGATTTTGAAGTGTGCACTATCCTGTTGCTCGTAGGGCACCAGGAAAAGGAAGAAACCACTTTTTTGCCACTTAAGATTGAAATTCTGAAAGAGGTATGTAGAGCGTTTTGTGTCCTAATTGGTGGACCTGAAGCCTGGGCTCCAACATGTGACCCTCCAGGCATCCCTGTCTGCCTATTGGGACCCTTCCATTTTCAAACTGGAGAAACTGTCATGGGCACAGCACATATCACTGGCTTCAATAGACTGCTTCTTTCATTGCTATTTTCACAGAGGGAAAGGGATCTTGTGGGCACCAGTGAATACCTCTGCAGGTGCAGGTGCACCCATGGGTGCTATATTGGGGAGGTTGGATACTGTAACAGTTTTAATTCAGCTGCCAATCTTCAAGCTTTTTGTCTCCTGTAGCAACCAAGTGAAAAACTGCCAACCTAGGGGCCTTAGAAAAATAACTTCTGTTATCTTAAGTCACAGCAGTTTAACTATGATCCAGAGTTCTGAAACACTGAATCGAGATCTTCAGAAGCTTGATTGTGTCTGTTCACTTGTGATGTTGGGCGAATGAGCTGCAGGCATACTCTACTAAATACTCTAAAACATATTTGAAACATTGCTGGGAGCGGGTGGCAGCCAGGTATAGTGTGATGAAGTTTGGACACATTTCCAACATCAACACGAACCTCCATGCTAAGGAGAAAACGGAGTTATGTAATCTTTTGCCGAAGTGAAGTCCTTCGTTTCAAAGCAAACACCTGCTCTATCCATTTTGTCCACCCAAGCCTCTTCTTTGCTCCTGTGGATTTTGTGATTGATTCTGAGAACCTGGCAGCAAAATGTAAGATTGCAGCCATGTGGTGGGTACAAGGAGATTAATTTACCCTTTTGGCCTGTGGCTTCCCTTCCCATGGGGGGGCCTGGAGACTGGGGGTGGGAGTTTTGAATTGCATTAATTTGTCAAGTTCCTCCCCCCCCCTTCTATCACTGTACATGTAGCTCATCTTGTATGAGGATTTTGGATTGAAAAATTCTCAGCATGTAATGAAGATAAATCAAACTCCTCGTATTCACAATATGGATTTTTTATATATATAAAGAAGACCTCCCCCCCCCCGCTGCCTTTATCATGGGGATTTTTTTGTCACTCATTTGCAGAAGAAGCCTTTCTCCACTTTTATTATGTGCCGAAGCACAATGAGTCCCATCTGGAAACAGATGTATTAGCAGTCTGTTTTATAGCTTTGTTCCTTTCCTTCATTTCCTCCTGCACATTGCAGCAAATTTTGAGATAGTTGTGGAATGAAGTAATTAAAACGAGTAAATGAAACAGCATCTGATAACAAAGCAGCAATCTTCCATCATATTAAATCATTGATTAGAGGAAACTGTGGATTGTGGTGATGTCTTACTTTTAGGCTGCCTGCCTGTTACCCTGTTTCTCATATTTTAAGACATACCCATAAAATAAGCCATAGCAGGATTTTTAAGCATTCAAGGAATATAAGCCATACCCCGAAAATAAGACATAGTGATAGGTGCAGCAGCAATGCCGGCCGCGGCAGGAAGAGGAGGAAAAAAATAAGACATCCCTTGAAAATAAGCCATAGTGTGTTTTTTTGAGGAAAAAATAAATATAAGACATGTCTTATAATATGAGAAACACGGTATTAGCTGTGGAAGCTTTCTGGCTGGAATTTCCCGCTGGCTATTTGTTGGCAGCAAGACAAAGACAACTTGTACACTCTTAAAAAGATGTATGTCTTCTAAAATCATTTAGCAGTGGCTGTCCCTGGCTTTGGCTGCATTTTGAACATTAATTAATTCTCAAATCTACCATTCTTGGGCAAGGTGATTGAGCGAGTGGTTGCTGAACAACTCCAGGCATGCCTGGAAAAAGGGGACCATTTGGATCCCTTCCAATCGGGATTCAAGAATGGAAGATTTGAGACGGGGCAATATTTGCCCATATTGCCTGCATCTAAAGATGGTTTTTTAAGAAGCGGTTTGATAACTGCCTCTTTCAGAGGGTCTGGGAAGGCTCCCTCTCAGAGAGACGCATTCACCACCCCACAGAGCCCATCGCCCAGCCCTTCCTGGCTTTCTTTTATAAGCCAGGATGGGCAAGGATCAAGGAGGCAGGTGGTTGGTTTCAATCGTCGAAGCAGCCTGTCCACATCCTCAGATGTAACAGATTGGAATTGATCCCACGCAACTTGACTAGACAGGACTCTAGCACTCTCCCGCACCGGCCCTGCTCCCATGGTGGAGTCTTCCCAAATCTGAGCAACTTTATCTGCAAAAAACTTTGCAAAATCATTGCAGGAGATCATATGGCCCGTACTGGGCCCTGATGGAGCAGGTGGTTCTGCTAAATTGTGAACCACCTGAATGCTCTCACAAGAAAGGTTTCATCACACACTTTAGGCGCCTTCATCACACACTTTAGGCACCAGGCGAAAGCATTCCTCTTCAACAAGGCCTTTGGTTGATTAAACAATCTATGGCCTTTTAACAGTATGATGGGGTGGTTTTTGTTTTGTTTTGTTTTGTTTTGTTTTGTTGTTCTGTTCTGTTTTGTTTTGTTTTTCTTTTTGTTGTATTTTTTATCTTGTATTTTTATGCTGTGAACCACCCTGAGATGAACCACCCTGTGTATGTTTTGTGGCCTGTCCTAACTTCCTAAACTAGTTTGCTGCCTCAGGTGCAATGGAGGTTGCTCTTCCACCACCTCTGTTGAAGTGAGATTCAACTACCAGTGCAGGTGGCTTTTGTATGTGGAATGGGAAGTGGGCACCATCTTGTCCTTCACCTGAGGCAGTGCAACACCTTGGACCGATTGACCATTCATGCCTAATGGGTTAAAAATGGCTACCTGAAACTTCTTACTGAAGAATTAGAAAGCTGAAAGGGAAACTGATTGGCAGCCGCAGTGCCCACCTGGCACCATCAAGGTTAAATCAGAATGGTAATTGATGGATGCAGAGAACTTTTTCCTCTTGAAGAGGCAGGCGTGAAACGGCCAGCTAAATTTTAGGCATCTATTGCTCTGCAGGATGTAAGGTAAAGGTAAAGGGACCCCTGACCATTAGCTCCAGTCGTGACCGACTCTGGAGTTGCGCGCTCATCTCGCATTATTGGCCGAGGGAGCCGGCGTATAGCTTCCAGGTCATGTGGCCAGCATGACAAAGCCACTTCTGGCAAACCAGAGCAGCACATGGAAACGCCGTTAACCTTCCCGCTGTCTAAAGCGGTTCCTATTTATCTACTTGCACTTTGACGTGCTTTCGAACTGCTAGGTTGGCAGGAGCTGGGACCAAGCAACGGGAGCTCACCCCGTCACAGGGATTCGAACCGCCAACCGTCTGATCGGCAAGCCCTAGGCTCAGTGGTTTAACCCACTGCGCCACCCCAAAAGCTGCTCTGTCCCCAAGAGTGTCATACTGTCCCCAAGCTCACCTGAGATGAACTTTCTGGACACCTTCCCATCCTCACAAATTAACGGTGTCGTTTTCCAGAGTCACACTTACTTCTGCCAAAGTTGTGACAAAAGTAAAATAAAGTAGCAAAGCCAATTTGTATTATTTAATCCAATACCAATAAGCCACACTAATGAAAAGGAACCAAAAATGAAAAAGCTTAAGAACTAACAATGACTAAAGGACAAATAGAAAGGAAAAAGAAACAGAAGGAAAATAAGTATTATTCTACAGCAAAACAGATATATCACTAGCTAGCTAGATATATCCAATGCTAGTTAGGCTCAGAGTAGATCCACTGAAATAAAGGAACGTGACTCATTTAGGTGTATTAATTTCAGTGGATCTACTTTGGGTAGAACTTAATTGGATACAACCCATAATTTCCTTTGTTATTAGGAGGAAGACATAAGAAGGGGGAAATTAAGCTTGGTAGAATTTTGGGACATTGTCGTATTTATTATTCTGCAACTGTTCAAAAGCATACAATATCCATCAAACAATATGAGTAACTAGAAATGCTATGTGGGCATGGGAGCATTAAGCTTGAAATGAATTTCCCCAAATTAGTTTCAGCTCTAGAATAGTGCTTGTGGCAAGGGCATTGGAATAGCAAGAAGGATGGGGAATATCACAATTTTCATTAGTTCACCTAACATAAATCCATATTCATATTATCTTTCCAAAGTACAGTCTTGCTCTCATTTAATATAATGTATAGAAACCCCAGTATAATTCCTATGGTATTTTTTTTAAAGCTTTAAAGTGCGATAAAAGGATTGAGCCAAGAGTTTTCTTGGTCAAGCATCACTTCTTGCTGCAAAAGCACCCATTTAATTCACAAAAAGACATCTTGTGTAGCTAGTAAATTTGTGAACTACTCTGCCAGGCATAACATGCTTTGCTGATGGCAGTGACTCATTTTGTGGAAGGTCGCCAGCTTCAAAGGGAACACTGACTTTTGCCAACTTTCCCCCCTGAAGCTCCGCTCCAGTTTTTCTTACAGAAAGACACCATCCGCTTTAAAGCGAATCTTCTCATTCAGTATCTTGGCTGATATTGTAACCTACGACTCTTCCTGCATTAGAAGGTGTTCTGCATTGTGAACACAAGTATGCAGACTGTTGCTTAAAGTAACAATAGTTCACTGACTGTTAGCAATGCAAACAGTTTTACAAAGAAACTTTATTCGTTAAACTGGTGGCATGAAATAGGAAGCCCATGCAAGCAAAGAAGAGAAGTATCATTCCTCTCTGTTTCATTTTCTCAGTCCCTCTTTGTTAAAAATAAAATAAAATAAATCTTTATTTGAATTTAGTCCCTTGTGATAGCAAAAACACTTTCCATTCTGACATTTATCAGTTCCTGCAAGGGTTGCAGATCAAATGAGAGACTCAATCTCCACCATTCATTCCCTCAGCCTTGTTTTAACATGGACTTTACCGCTTGCTCTAGCTGATTAGCATAGATGGGAGATATGAACAAGCTTTCACCTATTGCTTCTTCTGTCTGGCACTGATGAGTGGTTTGCTGAAACCTGCTTTAGTAGCTTCTCCTGAAAACTCCCATTGAAATAAATGGGCTACACACATCAGGCACTACTACTATTTGAGTTAATCCAGTAGAAAGCACTCTTACCCTCATTACTTACCCTAATGAGTGTGTTTAGGATTTTGACATGCCATTTCCCCTCTCATCATCCTTAAAGTATGTAGTATGCAGCTATTAAGCAGACACTGGGACATAAGGTTCTTTCTGACTAAAAATGTTTTAGTGCGATGACTAATTGTTGCAAATCATATATATATATATAGCATAATAATATACGATTGCTCATGGTTCCCTGCTGCCATAGCTTCAGGAAAGAAATGCCTGTTACTGCAGGAGCCCTGTGGGGCAGGGAGCACCTGTTGTCAAGTACTGTGCACTGCTATCCACAAGATCATAGCATCATAAGGGACTCCCGAGGATCATCTAGTCCAACCCCCTGCAATGCAGGAATCATTTGCCCAATGTGTGGCTTGGACCCATGGCCCTGAGATTGAGAGTCTCATGCTCGACTGACTGAGCTATCCACAGGATGTTATTTGCTGAGTGCTATGATGTTCATCTTCCCAAAGGCTCTGTGCATTTGTGCGTGTAGCGTGGCTCCCTGCCATACACAAATTCACATTGTTACGCATCAGGTCATACTAACATGCAATAGAACTGTGTAGTCATGATCCTTCATGAACACAGTATATAAAATAGTTGTAGTTCTCATGTGTTTGCTTACCCATAATATCTAAATGGCCACTGCTGCTGTCCAGTGTGACCTGGCACTTATTAAGGAAGAATACATATAGCATTTGTGCAGGTGCCCTGTTGGGGAGTGGGTAGCACTGCAACTTGTGGGTGTGGGCCAATGACATCACTGACCTAAACTGGGCGCTGCTTGTGATTACTTCAGTAGCTGTCATGCCTCCCCTCCTTTTGGGGCCTGAGAACAGGGATTCGTAAGAGGGACTGCACTGGGATAGAGGACTGTCTGCAGAGCCAGCTCCAGAAATTCATGCATGCGAGGAACCTGTTCTGCCAGTACCTTTTCAACCCAAGAAGATAACCTTGCCCTCCTCCAACACTGAGATCTCCAGCCCTAGCAGAATCACAGCCTTCCCATATCCTCCAGAGTCAGTAATGTCAAAACTAGGCCCCTTTAACTGCAGACACAAAGCTAGCCCCCTAAAATGGTACTGCGCTTGTATTTAAGACACAGTCTGCCCGGTGCTGAAAGAACACTAAAGTTCTACGCAGTTGTCCAGGGTGCTGTTTGAATCCCAAATCCTTAAGAACATAGGATGAGCCTGCTGTAACTGGCATATCTAGGTTCAGCGTCCTGTTCTCATAGTGGCCGACCAGATGCATGTGGGAAATCTGCATGCTGGACATGAGTGCAATAGGACTCTCCCCATCTGCGATTCCCACCAACTGGTTTTGGGGAATGATGTCTCTGACAATGAAGGTAGACTAAAGGTGTGTTTTTTATTAAAAAAAAGTAAAGGATCCCTGGATGGTTAAGTCCAGTCAAAGGTGACTGTGGGGTGCAGTGCTCATCTCGCTTTCAGGCCAAGGGAGCTGGCGTTTGTCCGCATGCAGCTTTCCAGGTCACGTGGCCAGCATAACTAAACCGCTTCTAGCGTAACAGGATACTGTGATAGAAGCCAGAGCGCCCAGAAACACCAGGTAGACTACAGTCATACCTCGGGTTAAGTACGCTTCAGGTTGAGTACTTTCAATTTAAGTACTCCGCGGACCTGTCTGGAACGGATTAATCCACTTTCCATTACTTTCAATGGGAAAGTTCCCTTCAGGTTAAGTACGCTTCAGGTTAAGTACAGACTTCCAGAACCAATTACAGTCATACTTCGGGTTAAGTACGCTTCAGGTTGAGTACGTACTTTCAATTTAAGTACTCTGCGGACCCGTCTGGAACGGATTAATCCACTTTCCATTACTTTCAATGGGAAAGTTCCCTTCAGGTTAAGTACGCTTCAGGTTAAGTACGGACTTCCAGAACCAATTAAGTACTTAACCTGAGGTACCACTGTAGAGCTATTGTGGCTAGTAGTCATGGATAGCCTTGTCGTCCTTGAATCCCTGCCTTGCCTATGTTTTTCCTTGCTCTGTTTGCCTGAACTTCCAACTCCCCATCCAGCCAAGGTAAAGTACCGTAGCAATTGCTGCTTTCTCCCTCACCTTACTGGCTGACATTATGAGAAGGGGGGGGGGAGAGATAAAATGAAGCAAGTGTGAGCTGGACAGATGTGTGCATGAACTGACCACTTCCACTAGCATTGATAGATAATTTGAAGCCCATAGGAATAAACAAACACTACTGAATTCAGGCTCATAATGTTGTGTGTTTGGCTAAAGGGGGGGGGGGCTGTCCCACTGCAACTGAAGCCAGTATCCTGTGAGAGACAAGTGAAGCAGAGTCAGCCTGATTTGAGTGATAACCCCCCATGGCAATGGCACACAGGGTTCATGTAACTGAAGTGGCAGTGACCATGCTTTCTCTCTACTCTCAGCAGTCCAACTTTAATGCAATGTTTGCAGAGATAAAGGAACAGAATTGGGTTGTGAGTCATTTATGGCTTCCGTTCCTCTTGCAGGTCAATAAAATTTGTTCTTTCAAGCCTTATGTTGCTTTTGGAAGGTTGGTAGTAAGGACAACAATAGTATGGCGTCAGCAGTTGAGGCAGGGTGTGTGTGCAAACCAGCCTGCTTTTTTTCCCTTGCTCGTGGATCAATGCCCAGAAAAGCAGGGAATAAGGCCAGCCCCCCCTCTTTTAGGTTGTTGTTGTTGTTGTTGTTGTTGTTGTTGTTGTTGTTGTTGTTTTAAAGCAGGACAATATGGGTGGGTAAAGAACTTTAACAGTGGATTCTAGCCTGGAAGTGTTTTGAGCTCCAAATTTTGACCTGGCATCCTTGACTTCCAGGTTCCATCTCATGTCCAAGAAATTTTTACGTCAAAAGCTGACAGCCTTATTACAAAGAATTATTCACACTTTGCAATCACAGAATCACATCATACTGATATGAAGGGCACCCAAAGAAGATCTCATAGATTTTGTATTTGGTAATTTTTCTTGGTCAAAATATAGAACATGACTTGAATTTTCCAGGCTCTTCCCATATTTCCTGAACAAGCAAGTCCTTTTTTTCCAGCATCCAAAGACATTTTCCTTGGCTGTGTTTTCCAAATCCAACAATTTTAAGGAGGAGGAATTTGAATTTTGTGTCTTATGCAAGTATTCTCTCATTACCTCTAAAAAGAGATAAATAATCTATTTCTTAAATTAAAGAGGTTTACAACTGATGCTTTGAAATATTTGCAATGACCAAAACAGTCATTGTACACTCCTTCCCTATATGCTGGAGTGGTTAGTACTCACTCTGCAAATTTTTCTTCCTGTTGGCTCTAGAACTCAACATTCTCAGCTCTAGAAACAACAGTTTGCTAAGAAACCATATTTTAATTAAAAGCATGCTTTAAAAAACCCAAAAAACCTAGAATGGCGGGGAGCTCTTTTGTTCCCAACCCATTGGTCTTCACAATTAAAAAATAAAAAGTTGTTGCCACAATAGTTTATTTTTATTGCCCTTCAGGGTCTGCAGATGCTGCAAAATTGATATTGATGCCATCTCAACAATAGCAAAGATGGCATCCCAATACTTTAAATAAAATGACTTTCCAGCAACCAGAGACATTTTTGATCCTCTGTTTGGCTTATCTTTATACTACAGACATTTTCAGAACCAAGAGAAAGTCTCCATCTTTCAGAAATAGGTTTTTAATAACCTTGGGGAGATTCCAAAAATTAATCCCTGCCACACAAACATCTTCACAAAACAGAAAAGGGAAAGAAAAAAGATGGTTGAGGATTAGGCTTTAGCAGAGCAAATGTTCTGTGACAAGGTATGATCTAGTTTACAAATAAGCATTTGGTTCCACTGGTAACTCAGATAACACTTCTAGAAAGGCGGGGGATCTAAATCTGCTAGGGCTGTTCACTTCTAACTTCCTCCACCATAGCTTCATTCTGTTTACTTTATATAAAGTAAACTCTTATATAAAGTAAATCTCTCTGTTAGAGAGATACTACAGGACTGAAAGATTTCAGATGTGGGCAATGCAGAGAGCAAAGTTAGTTGGATTTTAAGCATTTTAGAAATTACTCTGCATTTTAAAGCTTTTTCAAAAACCTTGCAGTGTTGGAGTGCATCCTCCTTTTTCTTTTGTTTTCATTATTTTTTTGCTAACACTGACACCATATTGGCATATTTTCTGTCTGTTGCCTTTGCTATGTATTTTTTTATCATCTTCATTTTAGAATAACAGTGGGGGGGAAGCCTTTAGTGATATAACATGTTTGAACTTGCGTACTTTACAAGGTCAGCATTATGAGATAATGCAGGAAATTACTGTTTTGCAGTCTGATTCATTTGTTTTTTATTTTATGCAGTTGGGTCAATAGACTGATTATTATTTAACATTTGTATTATTTCAAGTTTTTCTGTGAGTCCTTTGTATTGTAAATTTCGCTAGCATGTACAATAGAAAAACTATAATTAAATCTTGCTCTTCAAGTACTATGAAACTTCCTGCCGCCTTCAGTCTAAACTTTGCTCAACCCATGAAACGCTTGGACTACTGCAATGCGCTCTACGTGGGGCTACCTTTGAAGGTGACTCGGAAACTACAACTAATCCAGAATGCGGCAGCTAGACTGGTGACTGGGAGCGGCCGCCGAGACCACATAACACCGGTCTTGAAAGATCTACATTGGCTCCCAGTACGTTTCCGAGCACAATTCAAAGTGTTGGTGCTGACCTTTAAAGCCCTAAATTGCCTCGGTCCACTATACCTGAAGGAGCGTCTCCACCTCCATCATTCTGCCCAGACACTGAGGTCCAGCACCGAGGGCCTTCTGGCGGTTCCCTCGTTGCGAGAAGCCAAGTTGCAGGGAACTAGGCAGAGGGCCTTCTCGGTGGTGGTGCCTACCCTGTGGAACCCCCTCCCAACAGATGTCAAAAAGGAAAACAACTACCAGACTTTTAGGAGACATCTGAAGGCAGCCCTGTTCAGGGAGGCTTTTAATGTGTTTTTTTCTTCTGTTGGAAGCCGCCCAGAGTGGCTGGGGAGACCCGGCCAGATGGGCGGGGTATGAATAATAAATTGTTGTTGTTGTTGTTGTTGTTGTTGTTGTTGTTGTTGTTGTTGTTGCTCCAATCAGGAGCAGAAGGGCGTTCTACTCATTCCCCTATTACTGCCACTGTGCACTTAATCAGACTGTGAGGGTAGAGACTTCCTTCTCTCTTCAATTTGTCCATATGCATTGTTGTCAGCAATGCTGCTGGGGCAGGTGGGCAGTAGACTGGAAACTGTGATTTATTGAAAAGATTTATTGAGAAGAGGAGGGGACCCTGCATCCTTTTAACATATTTTATGTGTGAGGGCCAACTGATAAGTTTGTGACTGCAGGAAGTTAAAGTTAGAGTTTCTCTTCCTCTGATACAACTGCTATCTGAAGTATTGCTTGAGGTTCAGATTCCCAAACAGATCACCTGACAACACTGCTTATAATTCCCTACAATAATAACTATACTTACTATGCAGTCTCAAGAAATTGGATCTAAGCATAGATCTGATTTAATGTTTATCCAGTCTTGACCTTGATTGTCTGCTACTAGTCTCATGCCCAACATTGCTCTGGAGATGAAGGAAATTGGTGCAGCTTTGAAAGGGTCAGTCTTCATAAAAAAAAAAGCCATTGTATCTAAATAAATGTAAACCAAGATCATGGCCACTGGTCCCATCACCTCCTGGCAAATAGAAGGGGAAGAAATGGAGGCAGTGAGATATTTTACTTTCTTGGGCTCCTTGATCAGTGCAGATGGTGACAGCAGTCGTGAAATTAAAAGACGCCTGCTTCTTGGGAGAAAAGCAATGACAAACCTAGACAGCATCTTAAAAAGCAGAGACATCACCTTGCCTACAAAGGTCCGTATAGTTAAAGCTATGGTTTTTCCAGTAGTGATGTATGGAAGTGAGAGCTGGACCATAAAGAAGGCTGATTGCCGAAGAATTGATGCTTTTGAATTATGGTGCTGGAGGAGACTCTTGAGAGTCCCATGGACTGCAAGAAGATCAAACCTATCCATTCTTAAGGAAATCAGCCCTGAGTGCTCCCTGGAAGGACAGATTGTGAAGCTGAGGCTCCAATACTTTGGCTACCTCATGAGAAGAGAAGAATCCTTGGAAAAGACCTTGATGTTGGGAAAGATGGAGGGCACTAGGAGAAGGGGACGACAGAGGACGAGATGGTTGGACAGTGTTCTCGAAGCTACGAACATGAGTTTGACCAAACTGCGGGAGGCAGTGGAAGACAGGAGTGCCTGGCGTGCTATGGTCCATGGGGTCACAAAGAGTCGGACACGACTAAACGACTAAACAACAACAACAAATGTAGATGAAAACCTGTTCCTTGATTTCAAGAGCCATCATGCAAAAATTGATTATGATATCCAAATGCACATGGTGTTCAAATGCATAGTGAACAGACAAAACAACTTTCAAAAATATATAGTAAATAATGTTAAGAATTCTACTCAATATTGATCCAGAGCAGAACTCTCAACGTATAGTTAGAAGAGTAAAAGACTTAGCACATTGCAGGATTCCCCCCAAAATAGGCCAGAGGCAATTGTATTTCTTCCTGCAGAGTTTACTACTGTTATTGAAGGTAAATGAGCATAATGGTCACAAATCCATACATTCAGGATTGGCACTGTCCATAAGAAATCCAGTTGCAGCTGACTTAACCTAAATTTACAATAACTTATAATAAGACTAAAGCCTTAACACTAAGTATACTTTGTACAGAACACCACACCAGAAGGAGAGAAAGACAGAAAGTGAAACTCAGGCTCCTTCTGGCCTGTTATTATAGTCAGAACCAGTCCAAATCAGATGTTCAGCTTCTCTGAAGGAATAACCCAAACATCAGGAACTTCCTGCCTGTTTTCTAGGCAGAATAGAAACTTACTTGTGGGCTGGAAACTTCCAGCTTGCACTAGCTTACATCACACAAAGAAGCTTCCCAAACCCTCTTGAATAAATTAGAATAGGAAAGATCTCTACACATCAGATCAATACTTTCTTAACCAAAAAATGCAAACTGACAGATAACTGGTCCGAAAGTTTAAAAAAGGAAGTCAACTTTCCAAACACTTTTTGGAGCTGTTCAGCTATAGTTTGCTTGATTTCTGTGACTCATAGTGTTTATTTGTCCAATATGCAATTGTGCGTTTTCCTGGTTTTTGGCCACAGATAGCTTTGCTACTAATATAACATGCTAATAAAAATATATTCACAACTGCAGAAACCTACATCTTTCCATCCACCCTTTTAACAGTATCTCAAACAGAGGGATGTTAGGACCCTTCTACAAGCAAAGTTATGCCCTTCCAACAGAACTACTTATCCTTTTTAGTATGCACTGGAGTTATGCACCATCTGCTCATAATTTTATAGGTAATTTTGTTTAACAAGCCACTTAGCAAAACAAAGGCATTCTGGAGCCTTTGAGATCCAGCTACCACATGCGCGGTGTCAAAGCACACCCCATAGGAGCAGAGACGAGCTCGCCTCTGGTAGGTGAGACAGGAAGCCACACAGTTATTTTAGGTCAGCATCTGTTTATTATCTAGATTCTAGGACACAGGCCTGGGTGTCCTAATCAGTAGGGAATTCCGTGCTTCTGATACATAAAAGGAACTCCATTTCTCCATGAGCTGAGGTGCAACTTAAATACAGTTTTGCACAATCAAGTCACAATACAGTTGCCTGCAATTGCGGACAGGAATAAACTCTATCATGATCGTTGTGCGCTGATTTATCCAGGTGAAGAGTATATGAGTATCACAAATGGACAAAGCAGACTGGAAAATAAAGGAGCTCTTTAGCTGGTTTAATTACTTCTGGTCTCCTCGTGAGTAATATAGTATAGGTACTTAATTGCAGGGGGTTTTTTTGATGACAGTTGATGGATGATGGACCCTGAGGCGAAGGAATCCATGGTGTGATGGAGACAGGGCTTTGTACCACAGCCCATATTTAAGAGGTTCCTACCCATGTTGGCTCCTTCATGGATCACTGAGGTTCCAATACTTTGGCCACCTCATGAGAAGAGAAGACTCCCTGGAAAAGACCCTGATGTTGGGCCAGATTGAGGGCAATAGGAGAAGGGGACGACAGAGGATGAGATGGTTGGACGGTGTTCTCGAAGCTACCAACATGAGTTTGACCAAACTGCGGGAGGCAGTGGAAGACAGGAGTGCCTGGCGTGCTCTGGTCCATGGGGTCACATAGAGGCGGACACAACTAAACAACACCCATGTTGGACTGAGCAAAGGCTGGCACTCTTTCAGTCAATCAGAGCACAGGTCACAGATAAAGCGGTCCTTGATTCAGTACCAGGAGTGGATGGGTTTGATAGCTTTCTCACCCAGGAGGTGTCCTGATCAAAGCAGAGTGCTGGTCAGTTGGAGATGATAAGTCATAGCAGCAACCTTCAGGGGTTAAGCTGGAGATGCTCTTCAAGATGGAGTCGAGCTTTCAAAAATTGAACTTGTGAAACTTCAACCAGAGTGCCTAGTAAGCCCAGACCAGCAGATCCTCCCCTGAAGGCTAGCATACATTATATATATATATATATATATATATATATATATATATATATATATATATATATCCATACCACCATCATCATCAGTAGTATATTTATAACCCACCCTTCAAACCTAAGGTTACCTTGGCAGTACACAATGTTTCATTCAAATACCATCTTGCCAAGTACCCACATTTCTTTTTCTTCTTGCTGGTTTACCTGATTTGTCTGCTGATTTATTTCTTAATTTTCACCATGACTGCAATATGTTGGCTTCAATGGACACTTCATTTCTCAAATTCTCAGTCCAAGAGCCATTTTCAGGTATAACACAGAGCTGTGTGTGCATACGTAAATTCTAACCTGAGCATCTTAGTCTCGCGTGGGAGGGCAGTTTCACAGACTCATTGATTTTACTGATTTCTCTTAGGAAGAACTAGAGTGTTTCCTTCTGCCCGTGATAAATTCTGTGTGCTTTGCTGCAAGCTGCAGTTCACCAGAGAATTATGTAAGGACAACAAACCTGTTTCGCTTTTCTTCAAGCCACTCATGACTGATTTGCAGATAGGAACCTGCATATGTGGCCTAAACACTTTCTCATATATCAGAACTGACTGCTGGGAATTGCAGCTCTCTGAGTGGAAGAGGGGTCTCCTAACAACTCTCAGCACCCTTAACAAACCACAGTCCCAGGAATTCTTTGGGGGAATCCATGACTGTTTAAAGCGGCACCATAGGGAAATGATTAATTTTCTTCATGGGCATAAATCCCTCCATGAATGAGCAAAGCCAACAGGTGTAGTGTCAGCCAAGCCAGTTGCTATGGTAATGGCCCAGTGCCGACTATATACGTGATGAAGGCATGTCAGCTCATCTGGGGTCTTGTGCTGTGTGCGTCGGGGTCAGTCTTGTGAAGTGAGTGGGTCTGTCTGTGTTCCATCTTGAATTGCCAGAACAACAGAGATACTTTGTACTTGCATGTTTAAATCTGCAAAAGTCTACAAGTTGTAAGTAACAATATCAAGAACTGTTTTATTGAGCCTTATCTTCTGCAGCAGTAAACTATTTTGGACCTTAAACTGCCTCTGTGTAGTGACTGGAACTGGGGACAACTTCCACCACTGCATGGGTATCTCACCTCAGATGCCCAGCATTCTCTAGGTATGACAGACATTCAATATCATCCACTGACAGAAGATTACAATGCAGAGTGTTGGCGATGGGGGAGTATATTTTAAAAGCAAGCTGCACCATGATATGATGTACAAGTGGTCATTGTTTAACATGGGTAACCATCGTGTTGCCCTCCAGTAGTTGCTGGGCTACAACTCCTATCAGACCCAGCCTATATAGCCAATGTTCAGGAATGAAGGGAGTTGGAGTCCATGAACATGTGGAGATCACCCTGTTGCCTATTCTTGATTTAACAGTTAATTACCCACTGGAGACTAGGATACTTGTGTATATTTCTTTATGAAGGAATTTAAAGGCAAATAAGCATGCACATTCTGTCCACAATTTGCTAATTGAATGGTGTTTCTTTGTCTTCCAGAATGTCGGGTAGTGAAATCCACTTCCTATACCAAAATAGCTTCAACACCACGTAGGAGCACTACCAAGAGTCCTGGTCCGTCTAGACGCAGCAAATCTCCAGCATCCACCAGCTCAGGTAAAGGAGTTTATGTAACTTTACATAAATACACTATTGAAGGAAAACTTTCAAGGGCCTGCTTGGAGTAGTTGCTCTAGGCTTCATAAACTATAGTTCATAAAGCTGGGAATCCACAAACCTCCTTCTCACCTTGAACAACGCTTCATTTCTGGGTTGTATTAAACCACAATTCCCTGTTACGTCTGAAATGGGGAACTCGGATTTAACTGGTGGCACTGTGGTCTAACCCACAGAGCCTAGGGCTTTCCAATCAGAAGGTCGGCAGTTCAAATCCCCGCAACGGGGTGAGCTCCTGTTGTTCGGTCCCAGCTCCTGCCCACCTAGCAGTTCGAAAGCACTTCGAAGTGCAAGTAGATAAATAGGTACCCCTCCAGCGGGAAGGTAAACAGTGTTTCCGTGCGCTGCTCTGGTTTGCCAGAAGCGGCTTAGTCATGCTGGCCACATAACCCAGAAGCTGTCTGCAGACAAACACCGGCTCCCTCGGTCAGTAAAGCAAGATGAGCGCCGCAACCCCAGAGTCATCCATGACTGGACTTAATGGTCAGGGGTCCCTTTACCTTTACCTTAATAACTGGAATAATGTAACTTAAAATATCAGAATCAGCTGGTTAAGGATTTCATATCAGTGTTCATTTATATGTACTATTTATTCAGTTGTAATAAATTGTAAGTTCCTTACTATACCTTTATTATTGTTGTTGTTGTTGTTGTTGTTATGTAGGTTTTAATTCTGAATTGTTTTTATATTGGTTGTTTGTAATTAACTGCATTTAACTAGAGTTCCCTGGTTTGGATGTAATTGAGAACTCAGGCATAATGCAAGACAGAAAGGAAGCACTTGGCCCTGATGCCCTCTGTTGGCTTTGTAGGCCATAAAACATCACTCAAACCAGGCCAGTGTCTCTATTTTTGTTAACATATGACTGGTTTTGGTGTGGAAAGGTAATTTCCTTGCATATTCAGAATATTATATAGTATGATATATTTTTGTTGCTGCTATACGGACTGTCATTTCTCTTGTGTAATTGATTTCTGGGCTTGTTACAATTATTGTTGTTTACCTGTGGTTACTGTTTTATGCACTGACAGGATGTTGGACTAAATGGGCCACTGGCATGATCCAGCAAGCTTTTCTTATGATTTTTATAAATTTGATTATTGCCCATACCAGTTTTAAAGCTGTGTGTAACCATGAAAACAGAAATGAACAAAATATACATCTTCATAGAACTGGCACTCCTTGCATTTAAGTTGTGATTATTCTTTTAAAAGCATACATTTATTTTCAGGCCATCCTAAAACACATTTCTCAAAACACAGGTCTAGAAAAAAAACCCTCTGTTTTCCCCCTTTTCTCCTTATACACTGCTTGTGTTTGTATATAGGTTGGCACAGTGAGATAACTGTGCACCATTGCCTTAAACTCAACTTCCCATTCAGATTCTTCCCTTAGCCTAGTATAAGTCTTCCTGAAGGTGGGCACCATTGCCATTCTAAGAGAACAAGGGAGAAGTTCATGGTGAGCTCCGGCACCTATTTTTCTATTAACAAAAAACAAAACACAGCACTAGGTAGAGCCAAATTCAGTAGTCAAGGTTCAATAGGCTGCAGTTCCTTGGGAAGCTGAGCGATTTACTTGACTACAGTTTTGTTGCCAAATGGTCTACAAATCACAAAGCTTTCCACACCTTCATTGTATATTTGGATAGGCTAGGATGTAGTCCCCTGCCACTTGATACAATACTTGCAGCTGTCCTAGAGATGTCAATATTAATTTTCACCACTGCTGTTTTTGGACATTTTCACATCAGTCAAAACTGAACCATGTCAAAATTTGAACTGTGTCTAGAGGACATCATTAATTGGGTGATATATAAATGCCATGAATAAACAGTATACTCTTCTCTCCCTTCTGGCTCTGGACTAGAGACCATTTTAATGGTATAAATATAAAGAGGGAGGGGATATATGAAAGAAATTCTGTGCAAAGCAACTGCTTTTTGTGATAGCTCCATGGTAAGGCCAGCACCAAATGGATTTATTTTTAAATGGTATCCTGCATTGTCTTAAAAGTAATCACTGTGAAATATTTATCACAGTATATAACAACATAATGGCCATTAGTTTATATGATTGCAAGATGCGAGTTGTCATGGAATACCTTGAACTAATTGCATTTTTTCCATATTTTTAATGTGGGTGGATAATTAAATTTAAATATGGCTAAGTGTATAGCTTTGACCAAACTGTGGGAGGCAGTGGAAGACAGGAGTGTCTGGCGTGCTCTGGTCCATGGGGTCATGAAGAGTCGGACACAACTAAACAACTAATCAACAACAACAAGTATATAGCATAGATTTTAAACAGGGTTATAAAACTATCATTAGTTTGCTCAGCTGATTTCCTTCTGCTTCAGTGGGTTGGCTGATCTGTAAAACAGAATCTCCAGCCGTTTCTCCTGATAATGGTTTGTTTCCATCAGTTTTTTACATTCTGTCCTTGGTCCCACAAAAAATAATCATCACCAAGTCCCACTGAAACCAATGACATAAACTAACCAATCCTTGTGCTTTTAATTGGATTTTGTCATGAGCTGTACCTGGACCCATACCTTTTTGCACTATGGTATTGTGCCTTTCCTAGTGAAGGGATAATCCCTCATTGAGTGGGATAAAGTTAAATAAAGTACAGTTTTGTTTCCAGTTGTGCCTCAGCTTTAATTTATACCCTGAACTGGGAATAAGTTGCTTCAAGAACCCCAACATCAAGAATCCTCACTGCAGATTCATGCTATATGCTACCACTCATAAAGAATCCCTGAATTCACATCTGATTTATACAGGGAATGATCAAGGCCAGGCATCCCCAAACTTGGCCCTCCAGATGTTTTGGGACTACAATACCCATCATCCCTGACCACTGGGCCTGTTAGCTAGGGATGATGGGAGTTGTAGTCCCAAAAGATCTGGAGGGCCGAGTTTGGGGGTGCCTGATCAAGGCTGTATCTCCTCAGCATCAGTCATGTTGCCTCACTCCCATCTCTACCTAGGAGTTTGTCAGGTGCCTGCCCCCCAAGAAGAGACCGTTATTCAGTGAAAGAGTGCATGCTTTGCACTTCTAGGCATTATCACTACCACCACCTCCTCCTTTGCCCTTTAACTATCTGTGGCCTTTTAGAAGTGGCCAGGTTGTTTTTAATGTATTCCCTATCCCTTTGGTTTAAATGTACCTATGTGGGTTTTGTTTGGTTAGTTTGTTGAAGTCACTCTGGGTTAAAAGTGACAACAAATTTAATAAATAATAACAAAATAATAATATCCAGTTAAAAGGGTGACTTAGCAGGTGATGGTGAAAACCTTTTCTAAGACTTCTGAGGGCAACTGCCAGTGACAGTAAACGATACTGCGTTAGATGGGTATTTAGTCTGACCTGCAGCAGGAGAAGCTTCCTTATCCTGGCTGAGTCAGACCAGTGTGTCCATCCGGCTCATCATACATTCTCTACTTTGTACCAAGCCCTGGCTATGGAGACATCTCAGGTTCCCCAACCTTTATATGGATCTGAGCCCAGGTATCAGCTTTCTAAAGTCGGGCATTTAACAGTTGGGGACCATTCATTCATTCTCCACCATCACCTGTATTCTGAGATGGTACATTCCCATAACCTAGTGGTGGACCTTGGGGGGTCTCAGATTTCAATGGCACCCTGTGCAAGGCCAAAATTCAGAGCCCCCCCCTTCTCGTGCTCCATTCTAAATCATAGTTGCAGCATCTCCTGTGGTGCCTCCGAGGCTCAGAGCACAGTGTGACCAAACCATTCACACACCCTTAAATCTGCCTCTACATAACCTGTCTGCCATGTTACAGAATCTGAATGTCTATATTGGTCCAGATCAGCTCAGAACATAGGCTTAGCTGTGAACTACACAAGCTGTCTTGTGGTTCTTTTGCTGTAACAGCACACAAAACAAAACATGTTGCAAAATACTCTTGGCGTACACAGCTAGGTGCAAGGACGTCGTCTGTGTCATTTAAGGTAATGGTTGTTGTGCACTTCACTTTCATTATTATACTTTTTTTTAAAAAAAAAAACACCCTCTTGGATTATTATTATTATTTTGCTTGAACACATTTCACTTTATTCCCCTTATCATCTTGGCCCCTGTCCTTTGTCTCTATTGTGTCTGGCAACCCATTTTAGTAAATAAGCAACATCAACTGAACAGGCATGTTTTAGCAGAAGTACAAAATGTTCTCCCCTCTACTAGCAGTTGTTAAAAAGCAATATAATTTTAGTACAATGTGCTGCCGTGGCTTTTTTCTAAGAAAACTGGCAGATTATCCTAGAAAATAAATACGTGCTTTTAAATATGTGTTATTGGGCCCTGCTGTGAAGGTTGAGGTGTCACTGTTTTAGAGCCATAGTTTCCAGCTTAGTGTGTTGTGACATAAATGGTTACAACTTTAAATTCAAACCCTACAATACAAGGAAATTTAGTAAGCAGACTGTCATGTTCCTACATCCTCCATTTAGGTTGCTCTTTGGTCTGAAAATATCAGACAGAGGGATGCGGGTGGCGCTGTGGGTTACACCACTGTGGTGCTTGGGCTTGCCAATCGGAAGGTCGGTGGTTCGAATCCCCATGACGGTGTGAGCTCCTGTTGTTCGGTCCCAGCTCCTGCCAACCTAACAGTTCGAAAGCACACAGTGCAAGTAGATAAATAGGCACCAATCCGGCAGGAAGGTAAACAGTGTTTCCATGTGCTCCTCTGGTTTCGCCAGAAGCGGCTTAGTCATGCTGGCCACATGACCTGGAAAAAGTATCTTTGGAAGCGGGCAAACGCCGGCTCCCTCGGCCTGTAAAGCGAGATGAGCGCCACAACCCCACAGTCGTTTGCGACTGGACTTAATTGTCAGGGGTCCCTTTACCTTTACCTTGGTCTGAAAATGTCAGAGACCCAGCATGAGCATAAATCAATACAAAGGATTTTATTTTGGCTTAAAGTATTTACTGTCATCCTCAGTGAGTAAGACTTCAACATAACTGGTAAGGCAAGCAAGAAGGCTTTGTCTCCTGGCTAGTAACTACCTATCCCAAATAACTACTTTGAGAAGTCAGTGTGGATATGTGGCCTCAGGTGCACCCCTAAGGCAGCCTTCATATCATGCCATGCTGGCTTGGGTTGATGGGAGTTGTAGTCCCCCATCTAGAGGGCACCAGGCTGGGGAAAGTGTACTACCAACAAATTCAGTTCCAACAAATGCTATTTTCTCCACACTTCTCTTTGCCTGTCAGTGGAGTTCGCCTGAAGGCCGACCATTGCTGATGCCTGCTTCCAACACACACACACACACACACACACACACACACACACACACACACACCTACCTTTAATCCAAGTGGAATATCTGTGAAGGAAACTGAATACAAAAGCATTGTTAGAATGCAAAATCTGTGTCCATTCTGCACCTACAAGCTACTATGAAACTACAAGGTTCTGTAGGATGCAGTGAATACTTCTTGAAAATGACATGTACTAGTTTCAAGTTGTCTCAGACCACCACAGAGAGTGTTGGCATTACCTAATAAATATAGCTTTCCTTAGCATACAGGTCCTTGAAAACTGGAGATGAGGTATTGGTCTTTGCGCTGGATTTCCTGATGGAAGGATGACCATAAAACTCGCTTTCCAATACCTCTTTCCATCGGTTTTAATAAAGTGGTGATATCAGGCTGAGTGAGGAAGGAGGGGGAGTCCACCATATAATCTGGAGTATACTACATGGGTACCATTAGTCCACCTAGCCCCAAATTGCTATTTGGTGGCACTCTCTGGGGACTAAGATGTTTCCCAGTCTTGCTACCTGAGAACCTTTGAAACTGGAGATGATGGAGAAAGAACCTGTAACCGTATGAATTTGTCTTATGCTGCACCCTGGGTGACATGATACCTGTAACTGTCTTCAAAGCCATATTGTAGTCTCTTCAGGATCCTCAAAGGAATGTTAGAGGTTTTCTATGTGCAACATGTATGTGTGGCACCAGATGCCACACATACATGTTGCACATCGAAAACCTCTAACATCTAAAAGAGAAATTATATACAAGCCCAGGCTGTTTACAATCTTGGTAGTAATGTGTTGCTGGCTGGCATGCTTCTATCTTTCATCCTTTACTAGATTAGCCTGCCTCTTAGAAATCCATGTGTAGGTGTACTCCTCCACTCCATTTAATACCACTGATGAATGAGTGCTGATTCACAATCCTTTGTCCTTGGCATGCATTCACTCAAAATCCTGTTTGAGTGATGCACATGCTTGTGAAAAACAAGAGACTTCCCAAAGCACAGGTTAAACCTTTCCTTAACATTCTAGCTGACATTGTCTGTTAACTACATGCCTTTCCCACACCACAGCCAATGCATGGAAAGAAATAGGCTTTCAAGGATGAGCGCTAACATATAGCAGAATTTGTAACCATTAGTTACCATGCCAATCCCTTTTCTTGTCTCAGCTGAATATATGGCAGATGGGGAAGGAACGCCTTCTCCACCCCACAAACCTCTAAAAATCCAGTTTTCTCTGATGGGTTTAGCAGTTGCGAGACTGCCAGTCAGCTGTGGCTTTACAAGAGTTATTGTCACTGTGATTTTCACATGAGTCATTTAGTATATTGCCCCCAAAGGCACCTCATTATGATTCAGTGTGCAGCATGTAAGATGGTTAAGGCATTGGGGCTTCGCCGATCAGAGTGGGGGCTGCAGTTGCTCAGCATTCTGAAGTCGCAGCATTGTGCTTAATTACACCTTTGATGTAGCCCCTAAGACAGCACCTGCACCTCCCACTGCTGCTCGGAAGACGTCAGCCTTACGCAGAAAAGGCTTCGGCTTATGAATCCTGCATCTCATTCAGCTCTCAGTGTGAGCAGCTTTGGCTATCCTTAACTAATCCCAACGCTTCCCATTTCTGCCGCTGCTTGGGTATAGTACAAAGGCAAACGTTTTCCTGCTTGGCATTATCTGATTAAACACTAAGTCTGTGTCCATGTTAGAACTCATAGAAGGTAAGTTAAATGCCTTATTACTATCCTGACATGTAAATATTAGTACAAGGTGGAGAGTTCGGATGTCTGGTAGTTGCCGCTCCCCACCCCCTCCCCTGTTGCTGATGAATATAGATTGTAACCTAGAAGTGGTGTGTCTGAGGAGACATTTTCTTCCGTAGCATTTCTCTTTCTATCTATGTGATTTTTCACTACATTGTTAGCATCCTTTGCTTAGGTGCTGCTCTGTGCTGTGCCTTCAGTCTCTGCTAGGTTTTTGCTCTTCGTTTTACAGCAGATTTTATGGAAATAGAAAAGGCTACTCATAACAAGTGTCTCCACAGTTTTAAAGAGTCATTCATATTTAGAGGAGAGTAACCGAGGTGTATTGGGCATCATTGTTAGAAATGGCAGCACCCATAATGCTTGGGTCAAAGGTGCTATGTGGACACTTCTGCAAGGTAGTGACCTATTAGTACCAACACTGTTTTAATATTGTCTATAATATAGCAGTGATCTTAAATTTCTAATAGATTAAGAAACATATATAAAGCAAGGAGTGGAAGAGATTTCATGCAGGCAGCAGCAGGGTGGGGAAAGCATATGGCTCTGCATGTTTTTGCATGTACAAGCACTCCACAGTTGAGTACAATAATTTTAATTTCATCGGTGTTGGGGCCACACAATGAATACCAATTAGTTGATCACTCATCTAAGCACAATGTAAGGCAGGCCGGTATTGAATCGTAATGTGGAGAGTGCTAGCTTGAGAGGTACTTTATTTAATGCTTATAAGAAATAACTGGTTAATATGAATCATGTTTGTTGCACGTTGCTTGGTTTTTTTTGTTCCAACAATGTGCATATCTAATTTATTTATTTGTCCTTCTAGTTAATGGAACTCCTGGTAGCCAGCTTTCTACTCCCCGCTCTGGGAAGTCTCCAAGCCCTTCTCCCACCAGCCCAGGAAGCCTGCGGAAACAGAGGGTAAGGAAACTTGTGGTTATTAAGAGTGTCCAAGAGAATACCTTGATACTAAATAGCTTAATCTGTTGCAGTGGTTTTCAAACTTTATTCGTTTAGGGATCTGCTGAGAAACCCCTTGGGATAGGGAATTCCCACCACCCACCACCCACCCCCCGCTTTGCTTGGCCCACAGCTCTACCCTATTTCCATGTCCCATCCTCTGGAAAATTTCATTAATTGTCTCAGAACCTGATGTACGCACAGCTTGCTCATTTTGGAGCCTCCCATTTGTTCCCATTAATACTGATCCCCCCCTGATAAGCAGAAACAATTGTGTGCATTGAAACACTGGGTGCAATATGTTTTCCCAGAACTCTGAGAGTATTGTTTCAGTTTGTACAATTGTTCGTGTGCATAGCATAACAGTAAGAAAAAACAGTGTTGTGGAAAAAATTGAAGGAACTGAAAGCTGGGGCAAGAACAGTACATGTGTGGTTGTCTTTACAAGGTCCAGAAATCTAATCCAAAGTAATTGCAGATAACTAATGCATTGGTATCACAAACACACCCAAGACCTGGGACCTTATTGAGAAATTTGGAGAGGTGAAATTTTGTAAGCATCCCAGAAACCCCTGCAGGTAGATCACAGATCCATGGGAAATTGCAGAAAAACATGTTCCTGCAGTGTTCTGGCCAAATCTGTTGGGCCTCTCTGCTGTCCCATGTGAACTGAGTTCAACCTGGTAGACACCCAACAGTTTCTTGTGGCTGAATTTTGCAGGGTAATGAAGGACAATCTGTCTTTTGGGGGTTTGGCAGTCCATTACTCCTCCCCTGACAAACTTAGAAGAAACTCCAGGGCTCATGGGAAGACTGTTTGAAAACCACTGTTCTTACAGGTGTAGCATGCCTGGTCAAAATAGCTTGTCTACAGTTCTTGTTTAGAAGCTGTTGTATAAACTGGAACAACAGTTGAACTGAAATGACTGCCCTTCTTGGCATTTGTGAAAGAGCTCTCTCTAAGAAAATGTACTCCTTTTGTGATGCTACATTCTTAATGATATATTGCAAATCGTTTCTCTGTTGAAAGAAAAATGCCCTTTCCCACCCTTCATTCAAAAACAATGAACTCTATGGTGCAAAAAGAGACAAAAGTATGTGCCCCCTCAAGCCAAGAGCAGTGAAAAATAATGAAAGAACAATTTATCAATGCACAAAAAGTATTTGAAAAAATACACCTGCACACTCTGGTTGCATTTGCACAACACACTAAACAATGGTTTAGCACACCACACCTGAGCTGGAAAAGCCCAAGTGAGCCTTGGACTTACATGCTTTCCCCTTCCCTCACTTCCTTTCATCTGGTCAGGAGGAAAAATTGCAGCATCTCCCTTAAACTTGGTCTGTCTTTGCATACAAAGTGAGGATCATTGTTAAGGGTGATTGATATTCAGTGCTTGTTCTGCTCAGAGTAGATCCATTTATGTTCCTGGACACAACTAACTTGGATTCATTAATTTCAACGCATCTACTCTAAATAGGACTAAGCTGAATACAATCCTAAATCACTCATTCTTCTCAGATTCAAAATTAGCCATCCTCAAACCACAGCTTATGAAGCTGGCTTGTTTAACTTAACCATATGTAGTATAAACCACAATCTAACTTTCATACTCAATGAGAAACCGAGTTCAAGAGAACGTTATTACTGTCAAAGCCAGTGGTTCCTAATTGGGGGTCTGCTGAATGCACCCAGAGGGTCTGTGGTCTCATCCCTTGCCTGCCCCAAACTATTTTTTTGTCCTTTTTGCATGATAATATCACAAAATTATGGTCTTTTTTGTTTTTAGTATACCTAAAATCCTTTGCTTATTAGGAGCTACCCCACATTTTGTTCAAAAAATTGCTTTGCAGAGGTAACTACCATAGAGTTATCAAAAAATTCAAAAGTAGGGGGTCCGTGGCTTGGCTTTTGAAAAATAGGGGGTCCTCAGCAATTAGCTAATTTGGAACCACTGGTCATAGCACTTATCCTGGTCACAAAGAAGAGGGAGAGCATTTGAGCCCAAGGCTTGCTTATACTTATTCCCGTGTTCATCATGAGAACATCACCATTATTAGACTTTAGAAGAATCTATTTAGTCTCCTATGTTAGTGCATAAACCAATAATCATTCTGAAATAATTATAGCAGTTATTTTCATGCTTGTAACATATTAGTACAAAACACCTTTGATTATATTGATTATTATAGGGCTAACTAGTCGGAAGAGGTATCTCCTTTACTTCTCTGAATCCTAAAGAAGTCTTCCTTAAGACAGCACACTCATGTCTCTCATTTCTGTTTACTAATATGGTTAGGCCCATCATTTCTCTGTGTTTTGGCTGAACTAATTTAATAATCCAGGGCATGGTCTTGAAGGCACATGATGTAGAAATCTTGCTGAAGCTAAGTAGGATTGGGTCTGGTCAATATCTAGATGGGACATCACTTGGCAATGTGTGGCTCACCTTGAGCTCCCTAGACAAAAAGGTGAGAAATAAATGTAATAAATAGCCTAGCTTACAGGTTGGCTGTGAGAGAATGATATAGCTATGATTAGTAACTGCTGGAGAAGGCACCTGTTGAGGCCTGCTCATCAGTAGGGGGGCCTCAATTCCAGTCCTTGGAACATCCTGGACGTGTTCCTTGTCTGTCTTCTTGCTGCCTACTTACTTATCAATGTTGAACAAATACGCTGGGGAGCAGCAGCAGGAGCAGCAGCAGGATATATCTTGTCTTTTCCCTCTGGGAAGTGATGTGAATTGGGCCAGGAGAAGGGCAAGTGAATGGGCAGTGGCAGCTGTGTTAAGGATAAAGAAAATGGGCACCCTCAGATTAAAAAAAAAAACACACCAAGAGCCTGATACCAGTACTCAACTACAGTATAGACCAGGGGTCAGCAAACATTTTCAGCAGGGGGCTGGTCCACTGTCCCTCAGACCTTTTGGGGGACCGGACTATGTTGGGGAGGGAATGAATGAATTCCTATGCCCCACAAATAACCCAGAGATGCATTTTAAATAAAAGGACACATTCTACTCATGTAAAAGCATGCTGATTCCCGGACCATTCACGGGCCAGATTTAGAAGGTGATTGGGCCAGATCCGGCCCCCGGGCCTTAGTTTGCCTACCCATGGACTAGAGGCAAGTGGGATCATAGAATCATAGAACTGTAGGAAGGGACCAAGAGGGTCATCCAGTCCAACCCCTTGCCATAGGAGCCAACTCTTAGGCGCCGTTGATGAGCATTCCCATTCAAATGGTGTGTGCGCACTGTGTCATGTGATCGATTATGTGGGGCAGGGCTTACCTGCACCCAACAATATTTTATTCAAGTTGACACCCCTGCCCTTTGCAATGCAGGAGCTGTTAATTTTAACTATTGTTTAGGGAACCATGGCTTCATGTTGGTTTGCTTCCCTAACAATAGTTAAGTCTAACCACAACTTGTCCACAATCAAACTTAATGCTAAACTAGTTGATTAAAAAACAGTTTAAGGACAGACAAAAGGCAGTACACAGCACATAGTTAAAGAATGGAATTTGTTACCCCAAGAGGTAGTAATGGCCACCAACTTGGATAGATTTAAAAGAGGGTAAGATAGATTCATAGAAGATATTCATGGAGGCTACTAGTCATAATGGCTATATCACCTTGAGTATCGAAGGCAATATGCCTCTCAATAGCAACTGCTGGGAATCACAAAAGTCATGTGCTGTTGATCTCATGTCCTGCATGTAAACCTCCAAAAGGAGAACAGAATGTGAGAACACAATGCTAGGCTAGATAAGCTTTTGGTTGGATCCAGCAAGCCGCATCTTATGTTCTTATCTCCACCTCATTGGGATGCCAAGAGGAGGAGAGGAAAGGAGTGGAGCTGATGTCTGTGGCTGATTCACACATCACTAAGCCATTACATCTGAACGAGGCCATAATTTATAGACTTCAATGTTTGCAATCATAGTTTCAGGGCCGGCTCTAGGGGTAGTCTGGGTGGTGTGGGGTGCCAGGGCGCCGGCCCAGTAGGGGGGCACTGCGTGGCGCCCACCCACTGCACGGCGCCCGCCCACCAGCCACAGCAAGAAATGGGGCGGGGGCGCTGGAGCGATCTCCGCACCACGGCACCAGGGCGCCTGACGTGCTTGAGACGGCCCTGCATAGTTTGTAGCTTTTCAGTCAGGGAACTGGCTTCAACTTATCTCCTAGACTCTAGCTTTTCATGAAGTACCTAATAAATTTACCATGATTTTGAGGTGAATGATACAGTTAGTATAATAATTATGTTGTTCCTTTTAGACCTGCCTCTTCAACATGTTTATATTTGATGCACTCCTTCCTTCAAAGAAGATGGAAGGTGCTGTCACTCTAAAATTAAAGACAATTACTGATTAATTAGCTATTCGTGAACGGGAGGGGTACATCTCTTTGCAGTATCTTTGGACCAGCTCATAAATGGAAGCACCGTTTTATCTCTTTCTTCTCTGTACAGTCTGGGGAGCGTAAAGAAACATCAGAGTGAATCAGAGAGAATGAATCAGAATGAGTTCAGTAAAGTACCATTATAAAAGCAGAAATGACTTCAACTAACTTTTTGTTCTTTCCCCCATCTGCTCACATGAACATTTTGTGTTAGTGGGTTTTTTAAAACCGCCTTCCTTAAATTTAAACTGGCCTTTTTGGCTTCAGGACATGGATGATGGAACTCTTTGATAAATTTGGCGGCTGGGCAGATAGGTGGAGGTAAATCTGAAACTTAGTTAGTCTCTAAGGTGCTACTGGAAGGGGGGAAAATTATTTTGTGTGTCGTATTTATCCTTTCTATCTCCCTTACTATACTCCTTTCAGTCCCAAAGAGCATGATCTTGTAGTCCTCATTCAATACTGAAACGAAACCTAAGTATGTGCAGCTGAACTTAACACAAAGTTGTGCACTTCTTTCTTCACTCCCCTTTGTGCTGAATTTTAGGTGGCATGGACTTCAGAGCAGGGGTCTTGTCTTTTTGTTCTTACTTTGTAAAGCACTTTCATCATTAATGGCATAATTATTGTTAGAATGAATTAAGCCTGCTTATATCATCACAGATCTATATTTTTTTCCACTTTTTGTGGGAGGAATGACATGCTGGTAGTTATATATTGACAAAAATCCCATGGGTGCAAATACAAAATGGCTGCCATGGGCAGCAAAAACAAAGAGGTGACCAGTGAGTACCATAACCAAAACAACAGCACCAACAACCCCACGCTGGTTTTCTTCCTATAAATCAGGGGTGGCCAATTCCCAAGAGACTGTGATCTACTCACAGAGTTAAAAACTGGGAGTGATCTACCCCCTTTTGGGGGGTTCAGGTCAAAGCTGTTGAGTTTTTTTAAGGAAGGGAAGCCCTTTTTGGGGGTTTAGGTCAAACTTGTTGAGCTTCTTTTAGGAGGGAGGGAGGCCCATTTTTGTTTAGGGCTTCAGGTCATAGTTGTTCAGCTTTTTTTAGGGAGGAGGAAAATTTTGGGTGAGCTTTTTTTAGGGGTGCCAGTGATCTAGCAGTGATCTACCACAGACATCCAGTAATCTCCTAGTAGATCACAATCTACCTGTTGGACATGCCTGCTATAAATGATATCCATGTCTGATTGGCCTAATTACAGGTAGGTAGCCATGTTGGTCTGAGTCGAAGCGAAATAAAAAAAAATCCTTCAGTAGCACCTTAAAGACCAACTAAGTTTTTATTTTGGTATGAGCTTTCGAACTCTCTTTTTCTATGAACTTCCAGAAGGGCTGCTTGATATCATTCAGGCACATTGAGTTGCCCTTTTATTGCATGAGACTCTCAGCCTAATTTCACGTGGGCGGCAAGGAGGGGGAAATGGGGAAAGGTGGTATCAGAAAGAGTGACAGAAAAGTGGGTGCCTGCCAACTTTTGGCTCTGGCCCTGTCCAGTGCTAGCACCTGGGGGAATGTGGTCCTTGACAGAATAAAGTATCTCCACCCTGTTTTACTGGATGAATCTCTTTTATTGATGTGACCTCCAGGCACCTAATAAAATGCTGTTAATAGTGATCTTTAGATAAGTGCACATCAATGATGCGAACTTGGCACACATTTCTAACTATCTTCAAATGACAATTCAGTGTGCATCAAGATAATGTAATGAGATCGCCTCCAGTGCATCTGATCTCTAGTGTCCAAACATTGATCCTGAACAGAGCTTGTATGTTTATGGAGGTTGTATGTATGTCAGCTTTGTTCAGAAGGCATGGTCAGTGTGAAGAGCTGGGGCTTGTAACTGCAATTCCACTCTCCCTTCTGACTGATGTTATACTGTTGTCATCTGGACACAGCTTTTGTTTTTTTGATGAAGCACTGGGTGTGGTGGTATTGGATTGGGCCCTTGGTACTTTGTGCGTATGGCGAATATGAATGTGTTGTAATGATGAATAAAATACAACTCAATGTATGAGGCATTAGCAACTTTTTAAAGATCTGTAATATTCCATTGTTAGCATACTTGCCTTCCATTCTTTTTTTCATTCCGTTTGGTGCATACCCCATCCTTTATTAAGCATTACAGTAAAATTCTTTAGGGATGTGATTTGCTCTAGAAGAGTGCAGGGCAATAAAAACACCAGTGTCAGTGAAGTTAACTCTTTATTCAATAAACCGAAACAGTGCAGGCCTAGTGATCACAGCAATTCTTCCCACTATGCCTTGTCCCAACGAGGCAGTTGCAATGACTGAAGGTCCTTGCCTTCCCACAGCTCTCTAAGGCTCCTCCCCTGGGCCCTTCCCCAGCAGCCTAAGGCTCTGTTGCCTTGTATCTCATTGCTCTTCATTTCTCTGTATGTTCAGGGAGACTGGGGGGAGGGGTGCAGGTCGCAGCAGGAGGGGGAGGCTCCCTGGTTTCTTCAACAGCCTGCCTCATCATTGCCTCCTGCCTTCCCTCCTCTCCAGCATCCTCTTCTGCCTCTGAGCCAGGACTGTTCTCTGTCCCAGCCTCTTCCTGCTCACTAAACCCTGTTGCCTTTTTAGCTTCTCACACTTCCTCCTTCCAGTCTGCTCCCTCATCTCCCTCTGACCACTCATCATCGTCCAACCACCAATCCCCTGGCTCTGAGCCTTCTTCCCTTGGGGTTCTCTCAGGGGTTCCCCAGCTAGGGCCTCCCACCACTCCTCTGCATCCAGCCAGGCCATGGTAGCAGGTAGAGTATGTGTACAGACAGGCCTAGGGTTCAGGAAGTGCTTGCTGGTAAATGGAGTTTGCAGTGATTTGTGGGTGAGGCACTTGACATCGTGGGGGTCACTTGACCTCATCACCATGGCAGCAAGCCACAGCAGTTCTGCTCCTTCCTGTACTACAAGGTAACATGTGAAGCTCATGTGGTGGCTTCTTGGTGCTGATGTCTGGAAGAGCTGCAGTGAGGACAACTCCTGCATGGTCTGGGCTTGCATTATGTTAATTCAATGAATCAGGAAGGAGATGGCTCAGGCACAACTAGATTTAAGAACTATTCTAAGTATATTATGAACTGGTGGTTGAACCAGCTTCAAGAGGGATCTGGGGCCTATATATAGCTTGGATGCCCATGAATTCCTCCAATTTAAGATGACCCTGAGTACAGATGGAGTGCAGATAACAATGGAGTACTATTACTATGTTGTGCAGCCTCCATTAACATCTCCTCTGTTGTATAAATTCAACTCCGAAGCTCAGTCTTAAAATAAATTAAGTTTACTTGCACCTGCTGTGTAGAGAAACAATCCCTTCCAGATAAGTTATTTGTGTTGTATCAACTTATGGCACAGAAGTGAAATAGTTTGAAGTGTGGAGCAGTGTAACAGGGTGCCAAGTTATTTTTTAAGATAAATTTATAGACTTCAGGGGGGGGGGGAAATACTGAGTGGTGTACATAATATGGCTCTCCGATAAGTTGCTATGTGAGCATGAGCATTAGATGCTCCCACACTATAACATAAAGTTCTCTGAGCGGCTTACATTAAATAATAAATGAATAAAGTTAGGCTCACAAAGCCAAACAGCAGAAAGGCTGAGGAAGTTCTAAAAGAGATTCCTGAGGAAAATTTTCAGCTGTTACACCAAAATATTTCCCCTCTCCGGTATTTGTTGCTGGAACAATCAAAACAAAATAAGTCTTTGGGACATGGGGAAGAATATGACAAGATTACAGGACTTGTCCACATCCCCCTGGGATTTATTCCCTTAGCTCTCCCCTCTGGTTCTCTAAAGCTTTATTCATGTTGATATCATGAGGCAGTGCCATCACTTTATTTCATGATTTGGCCTTTTATTCTCCGTTATTTTGTATGGGGTCTCTTTTGTCCTCTTATTTCCCCTTCCCATATCTGCTTCTTTAATCGCCTGTGGCAGTTTGCAGTAGAATTTTATGGATGATAGTTTTAAAACATTGTCTGGAGAGTTGGTGCAGGCTAAAAAAATTAAGATATCAAATGATAAAAGGGTGTGAAAGGAAAATAGGAAAGAAATAGAAAGAACGAAAGAAGATAAGCACAGACCTTTTCCTTGGTAAGTTGTTAGTCATTCCTTTATATAACTCCCAGGGATAGCCAGTGTGGTACTCACTCAGAGGCAGAAGGGGGGGCAGAAGGACCGGGGCCCCAGGCACACAGTTTTGAGGGGGCACAGCAAGGAGCCCCCACAACATGCTCCCTTATTGAGGCCAGAGCTGCAGGGATGTACGCCGTGCTCTGCCCAGACGTTTGGGGCTGGGGTGGCTGCAGCTCCATCTCTTCATGGCCATTGAAGGGACGTCTGCATGCCACCCAAGATGAAGGGGGAGGGGGAGGGTGTCACATGCACTAGGGAATTGTGGAGGCCGGTTGCTCGGCATTGGCCCAGTGCCACCAGACTGTGGGTCCAGACCTGGAGGTGGAAGCTGCAGAGAGGAGGAGCTACAGTTAATGGCATTACTGTGCCTCTCCTCCCCTGGGCTCTGGTGCATGAGTGATCTGCAGAGGCAGCTTCCTCAGTGATGGCCCAGCCCTGCCAGCCTGCCCGGTCTACCAGGGCAGCACAACACCCTGGGCACCAGCAAACTGTGTTACGCCACTGTGCTCTCCAAATCCCATCAGTCCCAGGCACCATTGCTAGTGGGCAGGGTTGATGGGAATTACAGCCCATCAACATACTGGTTACCCCTGTATATAACCTCATCAATGAAAAGTCAGAATCAGGTTTATACCATTTAATATT
The DNA here is from genome assembly GCF_965207765.1 of Zootoca vivipara. Lineage (NCBI taxonomy): Eukaryota > Metazoa > Chordata > Lepidosauria > Squamata > Lacertidae > Zootoca > Zootoca vivipara. The sequence continues at coordinate 76,361,147 of NC_142587.1, forward strand.
TGTTGCTGTTTGTGATAATTCCGTTTGTGTTTGTTTATTGTAAGACTGGCAATGTCCCCTAACAGGCCACCAGTGGAAACAGGATGTTTGACTTGGTGAGCCCTTGGTCTAAGGGAGCCTTTTCCAACCTGGTGCCCGCCAGATGTTGTTGGACTGCAACCCCCATTGTTCTGGCTGGGACTAATGAGCACTGTTGTCCAACAACTGGAGGACACCAGGTTGGCAAGGGTTGATTCAAGGCTTCCTCGTGTGTCCTTCTACAGTATTGTACCTGTTGTGTTAAGTTTTCTCTCATCATTTTCCTATGGAGTCTTCCTTTGTGCCCATTCCAATGCCACTGGGACATTGCCTTTTATCACACTCTAGTGTTGTTCAATCTACAATGTTGCATGGGAGGCATGGCAAGTCGTATTAACACTGTATTATCTCCATCTCCACTAAACAAACGCCTCCATGTAATTCACCTTGAAACAAAGCTGCTATCATTCTATCCCATTCTTATTCCTGAACATCCTCTCTTTATTTTTCTGTACTGTATATCTGTGAGACATGTGTTGTGCTGTGTAGATTGAACGAGGCCATCTATTATACTCCCACATCTCTGGCACTTGTAGATTATTTGATCAGTCAGAGGATCCTATCAGTAGGAGTAGAAAACGAATGGAGATAGTCTTAACACGCACACAGGCTCACTTATACACATGCTCTGTTTCTCTTTGCTCATATGAACTGGTTGCTTGGCTACCGTCAGTAAAAGCACAGCTATTCCCCGCCCCCCATATGCTGCCATTCTACCAAACTGCTTCCGTTCTCTCACATACTGAGAGATGAAACAAACAATAGGAATGTAAAGGCATTCATTATGGCATTATCAGGATTCTCAGCATACTGTCATGCTTTAAAGAAACCATCACTAAGTAGATGTCAAAATTATCAAAGGGTAAAATGTCAGAATATAAATTATCTCATATACATATATATATCTGCTGTAGGTTTTTTTTAAAGCCTGTTTTAAATCACAGGAATGCTGAATTTATTTATTTATTTATTTATTTCGGTCTTCCTCTCTGGCGCTAGTTAAAAAAATTAAGAAGTAAAGTTGCAGTGCAGCAAATCAAGCACAGTAAACAAATCTATACTGCACTTCATCTTACAGGACCTGTATCGCCCTCTCTCTTCGGATGATTTGGATTCAGTAGGAGACTCTGTGTAAAAAAACAAAAAACCAGAAAATGGAACAGTGCATAATGGTTTGTGATTGGGTGAAGGTTTAACACTTTCCTAAGAATGTAGTTAGCTGCTAACCGACATTAGTGAATTGCACAAAAGCGTTTTGCGTATTTTAATATTAAAACACCGGCGTTTGTCCCTATATACATATATAATATATTAACTGTAATGGTGTTATGTGCTTGTGCGACTTGATTTCTGTACAAGGGCTCTTAGGCTAGGTGATAACAAATTTTGTAAACATTTTGAGATGAAAATTGGGTAGGGTAAACATAATGTCCAAAGGTGCTATTATTTTCCAAGACACTCACCGTGATATGTAGTTGAGAGCAGAAGGGATACATGTTCAAGGAACAGCCTGAGCATCTTCTCACTGCTACAGGCATCTGCCCTCCTCACTGAAAAGTTTCTCCTGAGGGTGAAGAAACCCTCAGTAAATAAATGCCTATGATGTGGGTAAGGGGGTTGCTGGAGGAGCGGATATCAGTAGAAGAACTTCCATGCACATCCTTTCCACTCACAGTAGCACTGGATACGAGCCCATATCTTTACTACTGTTCAACACTTTGTTTCCAATTTTTATTGGAAAAGGGGCCCTTGCCTGTAGAGCTGTTGGCAACTGGTAGAAATTGTTATGAAAATAAAATGCAGTTCAGATGCACTTTGCTCATACTGCTTGTCCTTTTTGAACTTCCGTAGCTCTATAATAAATCTGCCCTCATTATAAAAAAATGTGTGCTGTATAAACTGATGACGTTGACAAATTTTGAAGAAGAAGAAAGAGCTGCCTTAGCTTGGAACGTCCACTTATTGAATCCTTCCTGTACAAGGGAGCCCTGTTGAATTCCTTTCATTTCCTTGCCCTGCTCCAAACCCCTGGCCCCATTTCACACCATTCCAGGGGTGTCCATTGACCCTCAGGAATGGCATTTTGGGGACCCAAACAGAGTTCCACTCAATCTTCTATAAGTCCGCCCTTGAGATTAAGCATCTTATGGTATCATTTACACCACACAAACACTTTCGCAAATTTAGGTCTTTCACTAGGAAATGTGTTTTTGTTTTTGCTTTGGACTTTTTGCATGTCTGTTAGGTGTAAATATAGGAACATGCTTTGCAGGTTTAAGACACAGCTTCCCCCCCCCCCTCAGTTAAAAATAGAAATCTCTATGGTGATTGAAGTATTTGGGTCTAATCAGCCATTTCTCATTTTCCTTTTTATGGGGACTTGTTAAAAAAAATGAATATGCTGAACTCAGAGCAGCAAAATTATGTATGTGTGAATGTATGTATGTGTTAAACTAATTATGATGATGGGCATGATCCAGTGGAATGTTTTTTCTATGTAAGTCTCAATGATTAGAATGGGAGAAGTACAAGATTCCCTTGGTGCTTGTGTATTATCTCTCTCTTAGTAGGGGATCCTGAAATTTCTTAGGAGAAATTTCTTTTGGATTGGCCCTTAAGCAGATATTTACAACACTGTTTATGCTCCACTGCCTTGTTTTGAGAGCAAGAACTCAGTGCTTTTATTGCAAATCATTATGGTCTTGCAACACTGATTTCTTGCTTTTAATTTATTGATTGTTACTTCTAGATACTGTAGCTTAAACACATTGGGTAAGGTTTTATATGAGGCATCTACTGCTAACATTTCACATAATAATTTATGAATTAATGTTGGCTTTTTGATTCCTATAGAAACATAGCCAGCATCACCTTACAAATCACTGGGCACCAGAAGGAAACGTATTAGTACTACACACAGGAAGGCAAGCTCAAGTTTTAAGGGCCATGCTTCTGTCCTTTCATTTAAATACCTTCAGTGTTTTTTATTCAAATGTGCAACAAAAATGAATAAACAATGCTGATGTATGGTATTATGGGTTGTGTGCACCAAAGTTGTTACATCAGTGCGAGCGCTTAGAATTGTGCAGTAGAGTTTCTCTTCCCTCGCCTTCCCTTATCTCTCTCGCAAATATTTCCTGGAGGTTCCCCCTGGGGCAGATTGGGGGCTCATGGGCAGGGGGAGAGGAATTTCCATTGAGCAAGTGGAAGTCCTTGCATTAGTGTAACGACTTCAGTGGTTAAAACCCTATGAGTTGTGTTTTAGTATGTCACAAAGGACAGTACAACGCTATCACGTGTTAAGTATGTGGTTCAGGGCGGAAAAGGTGTACTACAGGTGCTTTTTGTGCTATTGGAGTCATTCCACCCTGAAAACCTGGGATACGTATTGATATTTACAGGGTTTTTTTTAATTAGAGTCTTTCATTTCAAAAGAAACCTGTAATGTCAGCTACTTTCCAAACCATTAGATATTGTACCTGAAACAGGCAAAGGGAATAAGATCAGCCGGGTATGTTTCCATTTCCAGTTATATTCTAGTACAGTACTTTAATTCATGGGAGATCAGAATAGGTTCCTATTGTGTTGGCACCATTTATCCAGAAGGAAGGAAATGTAATGACATAAGTCTGGGGTTGTTCCCCCCCCCGGGGGGGGGGGGTTGGGTGTTTGAAATATTTCAATATTGTTTCTCCTATTACTGTAAAATATTGCCACAAACCTTATATTGCATAGCTTATAATTTTAAAATTATTAGACGGTGTGTACCATAGCACGTTTTCCTGTATACGCTCTTCTAAGGAATGTGACAGGCTTTACCTTACCAGTTTCACACAACATTGTAATTTGAGTAGTGTTCATGGGAGATTCTATTCACTTGTAAAATGAAAGTTCCTCAGTGCCTGGAAAGTATTACCATTTAACAGACAATAAAGTCCAGTTTTCTGCTGGTAGAAATTCCAAAATGCAAATGCAGAAACAATTATACCATTTGCCTTGCAGGATGTGGGGCACAGTTTTTTACCAAGATCATGGCTGGGGAGGGAAGGCTGCAATTCTCTCCACATGCTGCAGTTCCAGTGACCAGCATCTGGTACTGTAGTTTGTTTTACAAAACAACAAGATTGTTTAGTGTGTTAATGTAACATGCTAACAATTAATTAAGCTGGATATTTCACAGACACTGGAGGTTTGTTTCGCTAGTTTTCACAAAGTTTCCTCCATCTTTCAGTTTGGATTTTATGGGGAACAGGGAGTGCAAACATTAAAGTTAAGTCAAATTATTTTTGAAAGCCTTTACTCCTGCTGTTTTTTTATATATAAAAAACATAAATAAATCCGTGTTTAAAATGAATAGTTAAAATAGATGATAGGCTTTTGCCTTTGGGAATTAAATAGCTGAAGATCTATTGTTCCATTCCTGCATGTGGAAAGAAGCTTTAAAATGCCAAGCAACTGCTTCTCCTTGTTTAAGTTAATCATCCAAGGGCTTGTATGTATGAGAGAACATTGGAGCCACATCCAGAGATCCCCTTCCACCAATGGATGAGCAAGTAGCGATACTAAGGCAGCAGCCTTCACATTGTAATTAAAATCACATTCTACATAATTGAGTTATAGATCTGTGAGCTTATATTCCACATCACAATGTCAAAAGTTGCATCTCAAAGTTTAAATTACTTCAACCCTCTGTTATTGGTATGGTATGGCATATACAGTTGTAAACCAAATACAGAGATGAATAGTAATATAAATAAGCCTTGTATATATGTGTGCATGTAATACTGAATCTTAATGATGACTCCCAGGTTACAATACAAAGCCTGTACTTTCCAGAGACCTTTGCCACTTGTAGATCCAGCATCATATGAGAAAAAGTGGGCGCATGACACTGGTGTTTTCTCTGGTATGGTTCACATGCCAAATGTGCCAGATTTATGTACAGTAATAAAAACAGGTATCTGACTACATGGAGAAAGATTAGTCTGAACCATGCATTGCACATGATGAACCTTATGATCTAAGCTAAACTTGCCCCCCCCCCCCCGTTGCTGAAATTAAGGGGTTGGTTGCCAGTTTGCCACGTGTACACCTGGTTCATGATTTCTTTTTTCAGTGTGGTTGCATACCTGTGTGTCTGATCACGTGCAAGGCTTTAATAATGAGAACAAGCCCTTTGTGATCCAGGATTGTATTCTTTTTTTTCTGCACATGCACACAGACAAACACTGTGCATGTGCATATCTGTATGCCTTTTGGTGTATGTATTTGTGCATTTCTGTTTGCATTTGTTCAAATAATCGCAGTGCAGCAAGGTATGGACAAGCAAGTACTGAACCAATTTTGTACTCATCTCATCTGGTGTGTTGTGATATTATATAGGGATAATTGTTCTTTACCTTGTATAATAATCTCTATTTGGTTTATATTGTCCAATGAAAGAAAACTGCTGTATTGTAAATGCTAGTTGATGAAATAACTTTACAATTTTTTATACTATTTTCTTGGAAATACTTTTCTGGTTTCCTTTGTTTTTCCTCTGTTTTCTCCAAAGTAACTGATAATCAGCAAAACCAGTGAAACGTTTTTAAAGTAGCTGCAGCAGAAAATAGTTTTCGTTTTCTAATAAATCAAGTGAACTGCCTTCATTTTGTACCATCAATGCAGTGCATTGTGTGTGTGTGTTTTTGTATTTGACCTTGCCATACAGATTGCCTTTGCTGGATTTTAAGCTGTAAGTCATGTAATAAATAAATGGGAAAATCTATTCTAAATATTCAGTGAGCTTCTTTTGAAAATGGGAAAACCAGACAAAGAATCTCTGCTATAACATACACATGGGGGGGGGGGGGTTGTCACTGAACTGCGGGAATCATAGAGCTTAATGGGTTGGTTTAACCATAAATGCAGACAGTGCTTTTGAAATGTATGGAATGATACATTGGTTTGGTAATACACTTAAATGTTTTAGCCCTCTTATCAGCTTGCCTTTAGAAGCTCTCTTTTTAAGTTACCTTTTAGGAACACATGCTTGTTGAGTCTAAAAAGACTAAAATCTGAAAAAAGGCTCTTTGTGGTGACGGGCAACATGCTTCTTCAGAATAACATGAGTTGCATATGCACTTCCTAGTTTTTCCAGTGAAAACTTAGCAGCTGATCATCAACCCTTGCTAGTTGTCTCTGCTTTGTGCAGACCAGGTTTGGTAATAGGATAGCAATTATTTCATGCTCGATCATGTACTGGATGCTTTCGTCAAAATAAAACTGCATTAGAGACTTTCAACCAAAGCTTTACCTAGTTTTTAATTCAATATAAAATTCAGTCCCTCCACTTCTTCAGCTTCATTGCTCCCTAGTCTCCATTTCCCTTGCCCATTCTGTCTCTCTTTTACAGTTTCATTGTCCCCATGCCTTCATGAAGTTTTTTTTTTCCTGCCATCCTCAGTGGTATTCCACTGCCTTCACAAAAACGCCACTGTTATTAGCATTCTGTTGATGATTCTTTTCATCCTGAGCATTTAGAATGTTCAAAGAAACTCAACCAGTAGCTGCTGGGGCTCACTGACAATATATGAGAATAAAGTTTTGCTCATTAGTCATATGCATGCATCTTAAAATGTCGAAGAGGGAGGAAAAGAGATGTGAAACAGGAGTCTCATTATAATGATGATTTTTAACTTGAAAGAACACACAGGTTGGGATGGGCAAATCTATCAATTTCAGTTTCTCTCAGTTTCTCATCCCCGCCCCCCAATCTTAAGTTCAGTTCTCTACATGCCCATAGCAGTGTGCATTTTAAAGCAACAACCAAGTAATAAGGACTCATTAGCATTTTAGGGTGAATTTTTGCTAATATGCATATTTTCGTATGTTAGTTTGCCCAATATACACATTTTTGCAAAGCAATTTCCCCTAATTATAACTTTAATGAAATAATAATAAGAATTTTATTGTTTATACCTATCTGGCTGGGTTTCTGCAGTCACTCTAGGTGGCTTACAGCAACATAACAAAACATCAAACATTAAAAAAAACTTCACAATATAGGACCAGGCGAAGCGATGGAAGAAGAATGGAAAGATTTTAAATTGTATTTAAAAAAATATGCTAAAGTAATATTTTAGATTAGAAATTAAGTTACAATTAAAACTGTGGAACATGTGAAGATGTTATTTACAGGGAAAGAAGGAATTTTTATAAGGTGAATACTCTGATATAGAATTTGCTAATTAAGAATTGTATATAAGAATCACAGGAACGGGAACCCGAGGAGGTCCCAAATCTACAATGTGAGGAGATAAGATATAATGTTTTATATGTTTTTGTTTTTTGTCTTCTTTTTGTATTTGTATTTTTCTTTTTATCTTGCTTTTTCCTTCTTGTTTTTAGTGGTTTGTTAATCTTTTTTCTTTTTTGGAAAATAAAATATTATTATTAAAAAAAAAAAAGGACCAGGCCGTCTCAAGTATGCCGGGCGCCCTGGTGCTGTGGTGCGGAGATCGCTCCGGCGCCCCCACCCTGATGGGCAGGTGCAGCATGCAGCATGGCTTCCGCGTGGCTTTGCCGTGCGGCGCACCCCTGCTGGCTCGGCACCACCCAGCCTACCCCTAGAGCCGGCCCTGTATAGGACTGCCCTCAGATGTCTTCTATAGTTGTTTAGTTATTTATCTCCCTGAAAACTGATGGGAGGGCATTCCACAGGGAAGGCGGCACTACTGAGAAGGTCCTCTGCTTAGTTCCATGTAACTTCACTTCTCACAGTGAGGGAACCACCAGACGACCCTCGGAGGAACACCTCAGTGCTGAACGATGGGGGCGGAGACGCTCCTTCGGGTTTACTGGACTGAGGCTATTTAGGGCTTTAGAGGTCAGCACCAACACTTTGATAAGTTATTTCCAATAATAAATGCACATTACCCTAGTATATGCATTTTTGTACACACACTCTGGCTGGAGAAATTGCTTTTCTAAAACAATAGTAATAATTTTTATGAAAGATTTTAATGAATTACAAAAGAACGTGCAATGTCTCTTTTTGTTTGTTTGTTCAGATTATAAAGTCATCTGGTTACATTCACTGTAAGATAATACAGTATCCAGAGGTGTGGGGAGAGAGTAGAGGGGAGAGGTTGGGTGATAAACTTACACAATATGCAAAATTCAGAGAAGTTCAAATTTTGAAGGATGGTTGTGTTTTGGTTTGCATACTGTTTTGCAAACTGCAAATTAGGTTGGTTCGCCTTTAAATGCAAACTTAACAGTTTATCTCCCCCAGCAGCATGGACGCATAGGTGAGTTTTATCCCTCTTCTCCTGATTTCAGCTGCCCTGTTGAAGCTGATATTTTAACAGATAAAGAAGAAAAATAAAGAGGAGATACAATTACATGTATCTTTCCTCTGCAGCTTTGATTGTAATATAATTTTTAGGTCACGTAAGCACAAATAAATTGGCTTAAAGACTGGAAAAGATAATCTAGCATTCATTTTTACTGCATTGCTTACAAAAAAATCGTGGAGAAATCTGCAAAAGGCAGATTCCTAGATACTCATTTTGCAAGTTTTCTTCCTTGGCTTCCTGATGCTAAGGAACCACCGTAAATGCCTCCCTAAAAAGTCCAAGTAAAGCCCAAATATATGTAGAAGGGGGAAATCTTCAGAATGAAATAATAACGCATGCTTTGAGCATTTGTATGCATTGTGATACTTTGCTCCCTGAATTTGAGGAATGTTACTGGGCGTCCCCATTTTAAATGTTTACAAATGAGCTGCCGAACAAATCTTCTAGTAAGATGTGGTTGAAACTTTATAGCACTGATCTTCCCTTTCCCATCATAGAGAAATGGTGGTATGTTGACCATCTGTTATACGAACCTGAGCTGGATGTGAAGTGCTTATTACACTAAAGACCCAATCCTGCTTTTATGCAGCCACTTTCTTTTAATGTAGGTGTGCCATAAAAACAGCCAGGTGGCCAGAAACCAAGGCAAGAGTTCCCTCTTAAAATTTGTTTAGGGGTGATGACATTTCACATGGTGCAGACTGAATTAAAATTAAGACAGGCCATTTATATTAAACGCTTTAGGTTCCATAGAGGTTCTTTGGTATGGAATTCTCTCTTTGTAGTGATCCTAATGTGATCTACAGCTGTGCTGAGCTATAGGGAGCACAGTGCAGCTGCATCACTCAGGATTCTCAAGCATTTCTACCCAAATAGTCATTGATTGAAATCTTTTTAGATGTTTAGCATCTCCTAAGCTTTGGGGTCCGAAGCAGTTTATAATGTGGGGCTTTCTATTCAAAGAATAAAATCCAAAAGGAGAAAAAGAAAAAGAACATCCTCACTTGGTGTGCTCAGGCAAGAAAAGCTGCTCGAAGTGACACAACTAGCAGCAGTCAACAGATTTCATGAAGATTCCTCTTTATAAATCCTGATAGGTAAACTGGTTATAAGCCATAACATGATGGAAGGATGGGATTTGCATTTTTCAGGGGAAATTAGAATGTGGGAGAAGGTGCTTAACTCCTCCCCCAACCTGTACATTTGCCTAAAAGTGCCCCCCTCTCATTTTTCAAATGTATTTTCCACAGTCAGTTGCTAAAACTAAAGAGAACCTGGTTGGGAAAGGGGGGTATGTGTTGGAGATGGGAGAATAGCAGAAGAATCCATGTTCACAGACAGGGCCAAGTTTCCTACTCAACCTGCAAATATTCCCTGTGCTATCACCACATTCTTTGGTATTTTGCGAATGCCAAGATAACATCCAGTTTGGCCCTAAGAATGGCCATGTTGGGAGATTGTTTCCTCCCTCAAAGAGGGAGACCTGGCAACCAAACCCTTGTGTTCTGGGTGGGTACGGTTGGATAGCCACAACACCCGATTGGTAGGTCCCTTGATGCTGGGTTCAATCTGACCAATGGGCGCTAGCCAAAATGGAACAAGGGACCTATATATGCCAATGCACGTGACCCTGAGCTTTCTCTCTTGGTCAGTGCATCGGAACAACCCCCCCCAACTATCCCTATATTTAGGGCTTGTGTGCTTGACCTTGCTATGCTGTCATGTGTCGTCTGTCGTTGGGTCAGGGGCGTGGCAGGAATTTTCCCTGATTGGCTGGTGCCATTTGGGTTTTGCCTGCCACGTAGCAAATAGTCACAACTTGTAAGGTTGTGGATGGGAGAACGCTCTCGCCATCCCTATGCGAAGGGGTATTCCGTTAAAGGAATCCAGGGACTCTATGGTTTGGTCAACCCTGTGAGGGGTTGTGCCCGTGCCTGAGTCCAGGGGGACATCTGGGTGGTGGACATAACATGTCCCCGGCTTTCTGCCATTCCAGGTGTTCACCCTAGGCTGACCTATGATGGAGCTCTGGGTCAGCACTACCTGCCACTGTGCAGGGAACTAGTCGAACCAGAGCCTATGCAACCACTCACTTGCTGTAATCAATAAAGTTGTGGCCTAAATTCTGCCAAAAACCAAACCAAAATTTGAGTCTTGTCTGAATTTATTTAAGGGGGAGGTTTAAAGTTCTGAACACGCAACATTTTGTCAAGCCAGTCTGGAAGAAGGGTGGGTGCCTCTAGAATGCAACTCTCAAAAGCAGAAATCTGGGCAGAATTTTGGATGACCATGTATTTTTTAACTCCTTCACCAAAGCTCTAAAAGTTTGGATGGAATCCTAATATTGTGTGTGATGTTTCCAAGTTATTTAAAGATTTTTATAAACAAAACGGCATTTTAATGAAAAACTTACTGGTCAAACAAGTAGTCCAAAGGCAAGTAGAAGTAATAATGAGCAGAGTCTCTGAACATTAAGACTAAGCAGCTCATGTAAATGATTGTAACAGTAGAAGAAATTTGACTGACATGTTGATGACGCAAGAAATTCCTATTTGGGGAAAAAGCTGAGAAAGTTCAGGAAAAATAAATCAGGGTTACATAAACAAAAACTAGGCTGTGGCACATACAAAAACTTAGGGATTCTGAGTTGAATTAAAAATTTTAAAAAATTCGCCTGAAAGCAGAAAACGTAAAATATTACCTTTTTCTAATAATATTTATCAAAATCGTTGAAATTAGAGGAATGAGGCAAGGGTGTCTTTTGTCTTCGCTACTTTTTATTCCTTGAACTTAAATTTTGGCTGTATGTGTACAATCAAGTATTGATATTCGTTGGTATTTGCACTGTAAATGATATAAGATGCAGATGATGCTATCTCATGAACCCATAAATTGCAATCTTTTACACAAATTGTTAAATTGATTCTAAATATTATTGAGGTTTTTGGATGCAAATTAACTGTACATAGATTTGAAATAATGGGTATAAATACTTCCACTTATCTTTCCAATGTGGTCATAAATTTTAGTCCATTACTTGGGAACAAGAAGAAGGTAAGATATTGCAAATATATTTGGCATCTTATTCAAAGGAGTGTTTTTTAAAACAAATAAACACCAGACTTCTCTGTAAGAAGTCATCAAAACATTTTGAAATACGGTCATATCTGGCTGAATGATGATTTGGGAGATTAGCATCATATTGTTAAAATGTATATTTTGTCTGTATTGTTTGTTTTTGTTCCTTTCCCTTTTGATAGCAGTTTCAACTCAACTTCTGAGTGACGTACAAGCCAAATTTCAACCATTTATATGCGAGAAAGGCCTGCTAGGATAAAAATTGCAGGAGTGTCCTGTTAAAGCTTGTCTTCACCAAACAACAAATACTACTACCATGCATTCCAACTAGTTGTCTTAACCAATCTTTGATTATCTTGAACTATATCTGTTGGATTTTAGCTGGCATTATCTGCCTTCTGCTGTCAGGAAATGAAATGTGGATCACTTTGTGTACCCCAATAATCTATAGCTTGTTTGTTTTTGTGTGTAAGGAAAATGCATGGATTATTTGTCATTGAATCTTATTGTGCAAATATTAAAAAGTGAAAGGGCTGCTATAAAGAATATATAAAATAACCTGATGAATTTGGATATGAGAACAGATAAACAAAACTCTACACTAATAGATCACGGTACTCCCTGTGTTGTTGCCCTGAATGAGGAATCTGCTAATGGAAGGATAGCCCCCAACAGCCCCTGGAAAATGTGTTCTGGAGGAGAAAGAGAATCAGCCGAAATCTCATCCCTCTTCTTCCATTAGCTGATACCTCTTGCTAGATCGAATGCCCTTGATCAATTAGTCGCCAATTCAATAAACCCTTATTATGTAAGATAGGATATTGTGCTTCGGTTAATGATATATAAAAATATATTTAAAACACATTAATTACATGCTGGACAAGAAATCTATTTCCCAATTCAAATTGTGAGATGTAATCCAGATTTTCTGTGTATTTAGGTGTCGTGTGTTTAAAATTTAACTTAACTGAGAGAAAGTGTTAGACAGTATTCAGTTAATTTATTGAGGTCCCTTTATCTTTTTATGTAAATAAGAATCCCACAGCTTTGGAACCAAGGCAGCTTTATATTACGTTTTATAATTAAATTCCATTATTTAAAAGTACCATACAAAATATTGCTTAAATGTTAATGTTTTACTCAGATTGCAGAGCATTGGGTTAAATCATTCTGAAATGGTATTCAAAATGTTGGAGAGGTGCTTATCTGCTGAAATCTTCCAATTAAAATTTCCAATTAAAATACATGAGATCCATTTTTTAAAAAAGTGGTGACCTAAATAAATTATTGCTGCGGCTGTATTACATATTTTTTTTTTTTGCAGCCAGAGATCACTATGTAATTAGAGCATTGGATTGCGGTATCTTTTTAAAAAATATGGGAGCAATAGAAACAAAAAATACTGGCAAAGATTTCACTTCATGTTTTTCAACTGAGAGACTGTTTTGTAGTACTTGTTATCTTTCCTGAATTGGGTCATGGAGCTTTGCTGTAGGTTTTCCATCCTCTTTGCACTTTGACACTTTGAGGTAAGTCTCCCCGCTCCCCGACCAGCACATTTAGAATTGCTCAAATCTAAATATGTCCTTGCTGCATAAATTGCAAATCTGTATATAATCATCCAAGGATAGCAACAGGGGATGGGACTCAGGAATCTGAGCAAGTTCTCATTTATGTTGGTCTGTTGTCCATACAAAACCACCCCATGCCTAGGCTTTGAATCCTTGGCTAAAATACTGAAGACTTTTGCATCTCCTCTCATTGGCTGGCTGCATAAATGGCTCGGGGAACATGACCAATCACCCCTTCAGGAATTTGTGGCCTCTGAGTGGAGCACAGTTAAAACATCCCACCTTTTCCCCATTTCTAGACACTCCCCATGAAGGCTTGGTAGCCCTCTTTTGATGGTCCTTTGGCTCCCAAGCCTCCCAAACAAAACAGCTTCCTGCTATGTCCACTCTTTCATTAGAAACAAACAATTGCCCAGAAACCCATCAATATAAAAAAAATATTAAAGAAGTACTGCTAGCCATATGCTTTCAGCCAAGACAACACTTTGTAAGTCACGTGGAATATTTAAAAGATTCCTTTGTGTTTCTAGGATGCCAGTCATCCAAACATTTCACAAAGCAAGACAGTTTCAAAGCATTACCTTTTGATAGCGCTATATGGACTGCAGCATTATTTTCATGACTTAATATTGTGGGGTGCTTTTGATATGTATTCCATTGATTCAATAGGTACCTGACACCCCTAGTTTCTTTCAAGCTTCTGTACAGCCATAGAAACAGAAAGTGTTTGTTCAAGACCACAGCTCAGATGCCACCTCACATTCTGGGCTTCTGCTGCTTGAGATAGCAGTTTGGGAAGAGCAGGTTTTTTTAATAAAAAAATTCAGCATGGTCAAATTAGTCTAGAAACAGGGGTTTCCAAAAATTAACACAAAATTCTTTTGCGTTTCTCTTTTGAGCAAAATTTGCCTAGACCACTGAGGAGCTTCCCAGTGCAGACACTTCTAATGAGCTACAAGATGGGAAGGCCAGGAAGGGGGAGAGGAGCTTTCAGTAGTTTCCGACATAGTTAATGAAAGAATGTATGCGTTTTAGAAGTTAGGCTAGGCTTTCTGAATAGAAGGTTGTTGTTTTTTAGAAGCTCAGCAGTGAATAATGAAACAGATTGCCCCTTCAAAGAACATGATACCAAAGGTACACATTTATTTTTTAAAAAATCTTTCTTTTCAGGTAGAGAGCATAGATATCTCGTCATATTAGCTAGCTTCATTGAAACCACATTTTAACAATCTTTTCCCACCCATGTGTCTCCCCTTGAACCCAATTCTATATTTCTAGAGCTCTCAGCACAGTGGCTCCTCTACCTCACTAGCATCTACCAAAGTCTGCAGCTCCATGGATGAAAATGATGGACCTGGTGAAGGTAATTGTGTCTGTGTGTCTGTGTCTGTGTGAATATGCCACACCAGCACACAAAATATGCCTCCCATCTTACAGTCATTGTCAGCATTTTATATTAGCTGATTACTTCGTTTTTATCAGTTATTTTGTTACTTGTTGTGAATTTATTATGGATGAAACACATGCACCAAAGCTGTAAGTTGTAAGCCAAAATAGAAAAGGGCACGTTTGCTATGCAAGCTGATCACACTTTCATTCAGGGCCAGTATCGGCCCTCAGCATCCTTGGGCAGCTGCTGGTACCCAGCACCCTGGGCAGAGCCCATTGCTGATGCCTGCCCTTATGTTTAGCCGCCTTTTTCATTTCCCACAATGTAGAGTTCCTCTGAGGCACTGTGATAACTTAAAATGGATACCAGTGCCAGGTAAAATCACCAAGGCCCACTGCTGGAGGAGGGTACTCACAAACAGGCACTGCCAAGGGCTGCTTCAAACCTGGAGTCAGCTCTGCTTTCATTGCTTTAAGATGCATATATTTAAGTGCTTTTCTTTCTTTCTTTCTTTCTTTCTTTCTTTCTTTCTTTCTTTCTTTCTTTCTTTCTTTCTGGTAATTGCTAGAAACTGAAGTGGTAGTATTTGAAATGCATAACTATTGCCAGTATTTAACTGGTCCAAACATTTTACATGTAAGTGAAGGTTTATGGCTCTAGCTTTTTAAAATGTTCTTAGACACTTGCAAACTGTGCTTTTGAGTACTGTTTGAAGAGTAATGGCACTCTAATGGCTACTAAAATACAATAACTAGGAAGCCCTTCCCTTCACTGTTTTGACTTACTGTGATTTTAAAGCATCTGGTGCCCAGGTTGTATATGTTGGTGACATTATTGAGAACACTTATTTAAAAACTAAATATTTAATACAGAGGAGAAAATAGCACTTATCACATGAGCAAGTTTATGGCAGTCTCCGATTACAGGATGTAATAAAAGAAGTGCTCGAGTGTTAGACTTCTTTTGTAGATAGATTTAATTGTGATGTGTTGAACTAATGCAGTCTCCACTTGAGATTGAACTATTTTTGAGCAGATCACTGAAACATCTGTTTTGTATATATTTTTTAAAAAAAGGTTCATACATGCCAAAGAATTGTTTGTAAATGTGTAAAACTGGGTCTGGTGCCTACAAGTTTTCATACTTAGCCTGGTGAAACTTGTTGAGTGTATGCAGTATCAATGGCATGGTTTCTCTGATCAGCAAAATGAGAAGGCTGATTCTGAATGGTTTCCAGTTGTCTTAAACCATAAGGTAAAATATGTGTTGTGTGTCATATCTGTGTTACCTTCTCTACCAATAAAAATGTACTGATTCTTTTCAGAAGTGTTGGAAGAAGGCTTCCAGGTTCCAGCCTCTATAGCAGAGAGATATAAAGTTGGCCGGACTATAGGAGATGGAAATTTTGCCATTGTAAAGGAGTGTATAGAAAGGTGAGAAAGATTTCCTACCTATTACTATTAAAGCAGTCACTAATGTCAGGCTTCTCTTGGATCACATCTTCATTTCCAGCACATATGGAACAAAGGAATGTCTCAGATCCATGTGTACACAATGGGAAAATTACACCAGCTATGCCTGGAAATAAGTGTTTTGCAGGCACAATCTATAAATTTAATGCCTTGATTTATCCCATCCCTGCGGCTTTTTCCTTGACTGTGCTCAACACACTCCTTCTAGGAGATTGTGAAACCTTTCCCATTGTACTAAAATAACACATTAGAAATCATTTTCCTTGCAATTGGGAAACAAATGCCTGCAGCTTTCTCTTCTGACTGCTCAGCTGAGAGTTTCTTATTATTTAGATCTGGAGCCACAGGTGTCAATTCTTCTTTTCGCCAAAAACTTACAAGAGTGTTCTGTGTACAAATCACATGAACTTATGATACTTCCTTATACTTGGTCAAATTTTTTGTACATCTAGCCCAGCATTGTTGACTCTGCCTAGTGGCCACTTTCTAGGATAGCAGTATCCAGTTCCACATTCATTGTACACATTGTACACATTCATTGCCTATGAGGGAGGCCCACAGAAATTCATTGGGGAAGCAGGCAATGTCCAGTTGAAGCAGAAAGGATGGGAACAGGACCGTGGACAGCTCCCATAGGCACCACTAAGCCAGCTGCAGAAGAGGCAACATGCATGGTAAACCCTCCCATTTTTATCCTCACAATGGTCCTGTAGGTTAGACTGAGAGCAAGTGACTGACGCAAGGTCACCCAGTGAACTTCATGGAGGACATTGATCTTGATTCATCATAGTCCTAGTCCAGCTTCTTCTTCTTCTTCTTCTTCTTCGATCACTCGTAGCCGAGTAAGATTGTCTTCCATAAACACGGTTTTAACAATGAGTCTGTAAGTGATTGTGGAGGCCAATTGTGGATCCACACGTCCTTCCACAGTGGGGGCATTGGTTCCCGGGTGGGAGTTGATCACGGTGTGGATTTGCCAAGCGTGCCTTCCTCTTAGCCTGTTTCTCCCTTGGGTTCCGAGTTTGAGTTTGGTAAAGACTATTCTCCAACTGGAGCACTCGCAGGCAAGTGTTTCCCAATTGTTGGTTTTTATACTACATTTTTTAAAAGATTTGCCTTGAGAGAGTTTCTAAACCTCTTTGGTTGACCACCAGCATTATGCTTTCCATTTTTAAGTTCGGAATAGAGTAGTTGCTTTGGAAGACGATAATCAGGCATCCGCACAACATGACCAGTCCAACAAAGTTGATGTTGAAGAATCACAGCAATCATTACATAATGTTGACTCTCTAATAGATGAATAAGGCAATAGGTTAATTATACACAAAGGATGTACACTGGGAGACTTTTAAAAAAAATCTAAATTTCTTTTGTAAAAACTTCATTTGCATTTTGTTAATCTGGATATAGTTGATTTGATTTTAAAATTATAAAAGTGTCTAGTGTGGAGAAAGCCCCAGCAAAGGACTTTAACACTGGGTGGGTTTTGTCTTGCCACCAGCCATTTTTTAAGGGGACAGCATTCATTTCCTCTAATGCAAGTCAATGGAGACTACGTTGACAGATTGCAATGCAAAACTTTAGGTTCTAGCAAGATAATTCCAAATGAAAAAAAAGAGAAATTTTATTTGAAATCATTAAATCTGATTTAAATACAATCAGGGCTCTTTTGTATTTATTTATTTTTTTCTTTCAGATTAAACAAATGCCTATACCTGATCTGGAGAAAAGTCTCTTTGCTTTTTGTCATGCACCTGCTCTGAAATGCAAAATTGTGTGTTTTCTGGTTTGGTAAATAGCAAGCATGCTTGGAATCTCTTAGGTCAGTTTAGTAATAAATATGATAAGGCCTGGAGTCAAACATTTGTGGTGAGGGATGTAAGAGGGAATGGAATCATAGCAGAATTGGCAGTACATAAATTCAGATAGCATAATATTTTTTTTAAAGGTATTAACTGTATTTCTGCTTAGTGAGCATGTAATACTGCTTGCCTCTTATTTCTTATACCTAGAGAGTCTTTTTTTTAAGGAAAAGGAAAAGGGAAGCTAACTTATTCAGGGAACTCTTTCTATTTTTGGCATATTGATATTGCTGTAGTCTTTCTTGTATTTTTCACTGTAAATGGTAGACAAGTTGTGCTATATTTATTGAATACCCGATTCTGTGGGGTGTTCTAGCATTTCCTAGGTTTTCCATCATTGTTGGTGATAAAACATGTTAAGCTAAACGTTTATAACTCATTATTATGATTATTATTATTATATTCTGTTGTAAACGGTGAGCCAAACCTTAAAGCGGCCAAGCTGTCACATGCTTGTTGGATTGATCACATATAAGTTCCCTTCATAATATGAGCTAATTTTTCCAGCATGTAATTACACTCAGACAAGCTCAATAATTTACTTTTTTGTGAACAGAGGGGCAACCACAGTGTTTGGTTCATAAGCCTTAAATGTTTGTTGAAGCAATAAAGCCTTTAGTGTATATTTATGTGAAACTTTTCAGAATAAGTTTGTGCATATAAAGAAGGCTAATTGATGCTTCTTTATTTCTCGTAGCTATGCTTAAGAAGCCCTCTAGTGGGGAAAACAGAAGAATGGCTAATTGCACAAACATGAGCCATCTTCTAACAGCTTCAGTTTTTGAACAACCTGAATAGGGCAAAGTAGATTTGTTTGCTTGTTGCCAAGCCTTTGCTTTAAATCTACAATTTCATCTTTGAGGTTTTCAACTTTGAAGTTTTCATTTTACTCCTGTTAGATGGCAGAATACTGCATGTTTCTTATTCAATTAAACCACTCTGCTTCACCTTGTCAAACCTAGGTGGC
Source organism: Zootoca vivipara (assembly GCF_965207765.1). NCBI lineage: Eukaryota > Metazoa > Chordata > Lepidosauria > Squamata > Lacertidae > Zootoca > Zootoca vivipara. The sequence goes on from NC_142587.1 coordinate 76,379,904, forward strand.
TTCCAACAGCAATCAAATGGTAGCTTTATAACAGGGGTTGGCAAGGTTTACCTTGCCTGGGCCGGTTCACTCCAGCGGAGATCCGTCCATGGCCCGATCACGCGTGCGCCCACGATTTCTGGCGTCTGCATCTGTGCAGACGCAATTTCCGGCGTCTGCGCATGCGCAGACACAATTTGCGGCAATATGGGAGCTAGTCCCTGTGCCGCGCTGCACCTGTTTAGCACAGCACGCAGGGACTCGCCGAGTGGGCAGCTCGGTTTGGGGGCAGCTCATGGGCTGGTTGAATGACCACCGTGGGCTGTTTGTGGCCCATGGGCTTTAGGTTGCCAACCCCTGCTTTATAACATTCTCTTGTCATATTTCCCTTCGGGCAGCTTTTTGGATTGCTTTGCAAGCTTAATAATTTATTTATTTATTTATTTATTTATTTATTTTGTTACTTATGTGGAAATTTTGGCCTTGCCCTTCTAATGCCCTAAAGCAGTTTTAAAATCTCAGTATTGTATGAAACAATAAATTCAATGAAAGTCAACTGATAATAAATAAAACATTGGGTACCAAGCTGGGTGGGGGGTGGGGAGCCCTGCTGGATTAAAAGGACAGTGTCCAATTAAATAGGCCCACTAGTGCAGGAACTTCTCCTCCCCCATCTTCTCCCTCTACATGCTTCCTAAATCTGTTCTAGAGGTTCCCCCAACCCTCTGGAACAGATTTGGGGAGGCCACAGCAGGCAGGCAGGGAGTGGAAAGGGAGGAGAATTTCCCTTGTGCCCATTATGTCTTCACTAATCAGCAAAAGGCAGACAGGGAGAGAAGGCTCCACATACGTCCCATGGAGACAGAGAGGAAGCTTAACCACAAGCCCTGGTTTGGAAGACATGCTAAGGCAGGCATCCCCAAACTTCGGCCCTCCATATGTTTTGGACTACAATTCCCATCTTCCCCAACCACTGGTCCTTCAAGCCAGGGATCATGGGACTTGTAGGCCAAAACATCTGGAGGGCCGCAGTTTGGGGATGCCTGTGCTAAGGCAAACTTTAGTTTCACTTCTGAGTAGCAACAGCAGGATTTAGGAGGAGCAAATGAGAAATTGGAGACTGGGAATTCCTTTCTGGTAGCCTGCTAGGCCAACTTTGTGGTGTTAACTAGGCTGCAGTGCTGGTGAAGCCACTGAAAAGGCTCATCTCATGTCACCATCAGTCAAACCTCAACTGCAGGTGGAACACTGGAAAGGCAGGTCTCAAGGAATGGTAAATGGTGTAACCACCCTATACTATGAGCTTCTGTATCTGTGCTGTATAAAATCTTTTTTATTAAATCTAAAAAGCACCATATGGCTGTTACTTCAAAATAATATGACTACATCGTTCATCATTCTTTACATGCTGCCTCTACTAATCTGCCTCTGCTAATATTAATAATCCATCCTATTCATCTGCCCTTTTGCAGCAAAACAAAACATGAGAATGTAAGCTCTACATTGGGGAGAGGGGGAGGGATACTTGGTTTCCCACATATGTGAATACATTGCTTTCATGAAGGATACTTGGCATCCATCTGTCTTGGGAGACAGTGGAGGAGTGTGCATTTGGGGGTGAAGCAAAACTCTTGGAAGCTTGCAGCACATCTGTGACTATGGAGACCAATGTGGGAGAGCCACAGAATCATAGAATTGGCGTCCGGTTGTGCTGCCGCAGGTGCACCACAGCATTCCGTTTCTCTGCACTCCTCCCAGTGGTCATTCCTCCTTTGCTCACTGCTACATACGCATATTTGTCTCATGCATTTTAGGTCCTTCAAGGAAATGAGCACACGCATAACCATCCCCATAAAACAGTGCTAATGCTATTGCAGCAGAGCCTTAGGGCCAAGTTAGATGAGATGCAGAAGATCTGGTGGAAGAGAGCAGCCTCTGGGAGGTGGAGCTTAACCCTTCCTTCCTGCATTCTTTCTCCACTGCTTCCAGCCTTTCCATGGAAACAAAAAGGAGCAGTAGTTGGTACTTTGCTTGTTGAAGGCAGTTTGAACTGAAAACAGAATTCATTACAGTATTTCATCTTCCAATTCTCTGTTGCTTTCTCTTTCTGTCTCTCTCTAGGTCAACTGGTAGAGAATATGCTCTGAAAATCATCAAAAAAAGTAAATGTAGAGGAAAAGTAAGTACAGAAGCTCCCCATTGGATCTCTTTCTTTCATATTCACCTACTCTAACTTTAGTATCCCCCCTTTTAGTAGCCCTGCTCCAGGTGTCCCCACTGAATGAAGTGAGGTGGGTAACCTGCCAGGGAGAGGACTTTTTCAGTTGTGGCATCCAATTATGGAACAGAGAATCTTGCCTGGTGCCATATTGGTAGCCTTATTGGCACTTCCCTGCTGTATATTTATCTATATATTATGGTTTTGTGTTTTACTTTCATGTATTATTATTCTTTTGCCTCTTTTAAAATTGGAATTGTCAATGCTTACAACCAAATAAACTCCCCAACAAATGAACACAGTACAAATAACAATAACAATAATCTATATTAAAAATTGTGTTTTCTTTTATATTTATTCTGTGTGGCATCCAACTAATGTCCTGTGATTGTAAGGATTTCCACTTGGTCAGTGAAACTTCTCCCCCTCTTTGGATCCTGCCGATAGTTGTCCTGTCCTGTCCGGGGGGACCCCCAGAACAGATTTAGGGGTGTGCCAAGGGACAAGACACAGCAAGAAAACACAGACAGAAAAACTTAGTTTCAAAATTGGTAAATTTTTCTAAATTATTTGTATAGAAACACAAGATGACTTGGAGCAATCAGCCCAGATGTCCTTTGTGGTTGGGTTCATGGTGGGTAGGGGGGAAATGAACAAAGGCTTTTGGAAACCCTTTCTATGTGAGGGAGTGTGACTTAACTAAGTCTGGGAAGACTGCTTACTCTATGGTCTTAACCCCTTCATGCATTAAGTTGAGCTAAGCATGCTGGTTTTATAAGGCTGGTATTTATCCCACACATTCTGCATGAAACATAATGTGGGAAACTGAAGCAGATGGATGGATTTCTTCCATTGTCTTTCTACATGTGGTTTTCTTTTGTTTTGTGCCAGGAGCATATGATCCAGAATGAAGTGGCCATTTTAAGAAGGGTCAAGCATCCCAATATTGTTCTTCTGATTGAGGAAATGGATATGCCCACTGAGTTGTACCTTGTCATGGAGCTTGTAAAGGTATGTATATTGAAAGAAAGATCACCTGCTATTTCACAGATTGCCAACCATTCACTAGGCTTCAAATTAAAGGGCTGGGTAGCTGCTGATGCACAGATTTACAAGGGTGTATGCCTTTATTTACCCCCTGGACACAGCAGCTGTTAAAGGGGAGAATCTATAGAAGGGTTTAGCCCTGTAGAGACAAGCAGGCAGAATGGAGAAATGAACTAGAGGTAAGTAGGTGCTCTCTGGACAGCAACGTAGTGTTTTGGTTTTTCTCTTGATTGCTATTCTGTTCTAAGGTTTTTGAAATATATACATAGTTTTCACTGTATAAACACGATAATTGAGGTTTCCAACTCTGTTACTTCTGGTGGATTTGTGATTAGCCTGACTTGCAGGACATATCCCACAAATAGGAATATCCAAGCATGGTGATGAGATTCTGATAGGAATCTGAAGAAGTGTGCATGCACACGAAAGCTCATACCAAAATAAAAACTTAGTTGGTCTTTAAGGTGCTACTGAAGGAATTTTTTTATTTTGATAGGAATCAGTGAGTGAATCCCTGCTTCCATATTACTGATTGATCTGGATAGGGTGGGGTGGAAGAACAGAGAGCTAACCCACTTCTTATGGACATGCATGGGAAAATCATATGGAACTTCTTTCCCCTGGCTTTAAAAGGGGGTAAAACCATTTATGGAGAGTAAGGCTATTAGTGACTATCCGTCATGATGAATATGGAGAACCTGCATGTTCAAAAGCAGAAAGCTAATCAATATTAGTTACAGGGCAGCATTGACAGGAGAAATCTGTGGCCTTCTTGCTCTGATTATGGATTTCATAGAGACATAGAGATCGCTCCAGCACCCCCACACTTGCAGCGCCCCCCCCCCCCCGCCGGCCTGGCGCCCTGCCGGCCCGCGCCACCGGGACTACACCTAGAGCCAGGCCTGCTGAAATTTGTGATCTACAGAGGAGGCCCTTTGTGTAGTAACTTGAAACATGGCCTCCTCTGTAGTGGCATCCCACTTGTGCAGCTCCTTCCCTTTGGAGGTGTGTCAACCAGCCTTGTTACTGAGCTTTGGTCATCAATTCAAGATACACCATTTCACTCAGGCTTTTGGGTGACATGGATGCTTGGTGGGGTCATCTGAATTGTTCTTATTGTTTACTCCACCAACACGAGGAGTATAAGCTCTTGGTCTTAGTATGTTTAGTGGCTAATGATCTCGTGGATATCATTTTTATTTTTAGGTGTCATATGCTGTGTCGCCCTGTGATCCTGATGGGATGAATATATGAGTCAAATAAATAAATACTGCAAGAAACAAGTTGCTGAGCTAGATAGATCTTAGTTCTGATATGGGGCTGTTCTCAAGAGATCTCTGGTTCATCAAGCCCAGGATTGTCAACTGGAAGCAAAGTGTCTCATAAGAGTTATGCTGTTCTGGAGAGATACTAAAGATCTATCTGATCCAGAATCCTGTATTCACAGTGACCCAGCAGATGCTTATGAGAAGCCCACAAACAGGACACGAGTGCATTAACCCCTTCCCATTGTTGCTCCCCAGTGACTGGTATTTAGAGTTATGGATCCTCTGATCCTTGAGGTAGTATACAGCCATCATGATCAGTAGCCAACAATTTGACAGATTTATGGAGGATAAGGTTAATCCCCTTTTAAAGCAGTCTAAGTTGGTTACAAGAACCTTGTGATAATGAATTCCATAGTTTAACCGTGCACCCTCTGAAGAAGTGGTTCCTTTGTATTCTCACATTCCCACTCTTGATCTTCATTGGATGACCCTGAATTACGCAGGGATCTTTCCCGAACTTGCTACCCAAGGCTGTAAATGCCAGGAGTTTTGCCTGCAAAGTTCTCCCACTTACCTGCTATAGAAAAAGCTGGATTCGTAACTGAATAATTTGTGTGGGGTTAGGTGTAGCAGGTTTTCATAGCTGCAAACGAAACCGAAATTCCTCCTGTAATGGGATCTTTGCTACAATAAGATATTGTGAGAGCTGTCGCCAACTGTGTGTGACAAGTTCATTCTAAATAAGGTGCGACACCTTCTCTTATTCATTAAGTTTGACAGTTGAACAAACCTTGCTGTGATTTATTCTCTAAGTACTGAAGCAAGCGCATTTGGGAAGATGTCAACTGTTGATTCAACAACGGCTGGCCTTATCCCCTGCACAGCATGCCCTTTACAATTGTGTAACCATCTGCTGTGGGTTGGCTTTTGAAGACCCAAGTTTAAATCAAGTTCACAGATGGGAAAGATATTTGGGAGGAAAAGAGTTGATGTGGTGGAGCACCAGTTTCTGGCTACTACCATTTTGCATTAATTGGCAGTCACAAGTTTGATATAAGTGGTGGCTGCTGCTGCTGCAGACACGGTTTCATTTCATGGCAGGCATGTCAATCTCTGCTGCGTAAAAGGCCTTGAGTGTGAGGAAAGCACTTCATAAATACAAATAAAAGCACGTTGCAAGCAGCGCTTGTGGAAAGGAGAAAGGACGTGGTCGCTGGCGAACTGCCATTGCACATAGTGAGACCAAATTATTATTCAAGCCCAGCACTGGTTTAGCTATTTTAACAAGCATGATTTATTATAGGGTTTCCTCCTGCTGTTCAAGGATCTAATTTCAATTTCACATGAGAAAAGGAATGTTACAGCATTTATGTTGCTAGCTAGTAAATAAATAATTGGTTACTGTACTTCAGGATTTCAGTGCCTTATGTTCATAGGTGATAAGGGTGGACTTTTCCTCCTTCTTCTTTTCTTTTTTAAAAATACATTCAGATGCTTCTGTTAGTCTGTCTTGATTCCAGGAAAATGCAGAAGAGGGGGATGTTGGGTGATAAAACATTAATGATCCTGGGCCCATCTTCTACAGTTCCTTGATGGCAGCAGGTGACCTGTTATTTCAGTTAGTAAAGCAGAAATTGGCATGATCCCTTACGTGAAGGAAAAGTTGGAATCCTGTGCTGTCCAAGAAAGTTGACTGTAAAGTTCATTATTTAAGGTCTTTATCCAAAAGGGGGGTGGTCGCCCATTCAGTTTAAAAATTACATCATTGTATTTCATTCAAGTACTTGCAAAACCTGAGATATTTTGCATGTGTTCAAAATAAATGTTCTTTCCCACACACACACACAAAATCCTCCCTCCTCTTTGAAAGGCTACTCTTGGGAAAATTACTGTTGCTAGTGAGTGGCGAAGCCCATCTTATGAGTCATTCTCTTGGAGCATGAGGGTCTCCTGAGTGAGTGGGCTTTTGCTCTCCAGCTACAGTTTTCTCCAGAGCAGGCCCTTAGGTCAGAGCAATATTCTCTGCCTTTTTTGTGTAGAATGTAATATGAAGGACTGTTTGAGAGCAAGCTGCTTTTGGCAGGGGACAAATCACCACCGGGACTCCTCATGCCCCAAAGGTTATCCATAGTGTTAACCATTTGCCCCCACCATTATTATTCCTTAGGAACCTAAGGAAATCCATCATATACCTAAACCAGGACTGCACAATGTGTGCAGAATTGAAATGGGGACCTCCTTCAGGTGCACTGTACAAATCTTAAATTCTGCTTACAATCATAGAAGCAGGGGTGTCCTCAAATTCTTCCAATTCTTGCCACAGTTTTCCCTAGACACCTGCCTCCTTTTTTGGCCAAGTGCATAAAGCTGAATTCATGAAAGTTAAATGCATGAAAGTCGTGAATCAACTGTATTTCATAATGGACTATGAGCCTTAGGTTCCATCACAGTCTCTCTTTCCTTGCTAACTTGCCACTGAGGTTGGGTTATTTGAGGCACGAATAGAAAGTGGTGAGGGGTTTAAATTTCCCACCATCAGTGAACATAAAGTTTGCTCTTGATCTAAATTGTCCAGTATTTTCTGCTGCAAGTAGCAGTGACTCTCTAAATAAGGCCTTAGAGAGATAGGTATTTTTTTATTGGGGTTTGAACATGTGACCATTTGGACACAAAGTGTGTGCTGTTCCACTTTCCTGTGGTACTTCCTGACAGCTGATAACCAAATGATGGTTATCTGAAGAAGTGTGCATGCACACGAAAGCTCATACCAATGACAAACTTAGTTGGTCTCTAAGCTGCTACTGGAAGGATTTTTCTTATTTTGTTTTGACTACGGCAGACCAACACGGCTACCTACCTGTAACTAGAACCAAATGATGGTAGTTTTATTATAAAATAAATGTTGGTCACTTTTCACAGAATTTTATTCAAACAAAGAAATATTCTGTGAAAAAATAAATATGTGTTCATGAGTGTTGACAAATCCCACCAAAGGTTGTTGTTGGTTTTTTTTTGGGGGGGGGGGTTAAGCAGTTTTGGGGAGAGCTGGTGAAGTCATTTGTATATGATATCTCTTCATTGTGAAACACCCACAAGATGTATCTTATTTGATAGGATCTCTTGTAAATACCGGTAAGATGGAATGAAACCATTAAACGACTGGTAACTTAAGATTGTAAGTGCTGATTAAAAATTGGGTTTTGGTCTAGATTTCCAACATTAAATTAGACTTATTTTAAAACAACTCAACATTCTTGTTTTAGGAAAGAGTTTAACACCGTAGCTCCCTGAACTACTATTACTACTCCTTTGTTTTAATCTTTCCTCAAGTGCAGAAGTGAAAATGTATTTTCCTTGTGTAAGCTGACACAACTCAGTCCCTTTATTTATTACTTTGGCAGAAAGCCATCCCCACAGCTCTGCAAATAGGAAGAGAATCGACAGAAGTGCTATGAGCACCTATCTTGGTTAACTGCAGGCAGCTATCCAGACTTTCCTTTGCATACAAACAACAGATTAGGGGGTTTTCCAAGGCAGAGGCAGGATTTTGTTGTTTAGGGGGGAGGAGAAGGCCAACGGGGAGGGGAGGGTACTTAGACTGCGATGCACACCATGGATTAAACCAGGATATAAATTTAGACATATGAGATGTGCCTCGAAGGAACCAAAAAATGCATTCTAAATTTGTACAGCCCGTATAGAACATGACAAGGGTCTAATTTACCTATTATATGCCTGTCATGAAATGAAGCCTTTTCGTGCCCAATAAGGGGGCCTCTCTCTTCCACACTACAAGCTTGTTTCATAGTATTCTCTCTCTTGAGGGAGTTCTAGGAAATGGAGTGCTGTGAGGCTGCTAATGACCTCTGCTGGGGTATTCTCAACAGCCTCATGAAACTACAATTCCCAGGGTTCTCTGAGTAAACCACAGCAGTTAAATCAATATAAAACAAATACAGACATGTAATGGGAATAGGAATGTTAAAAGCAGGATATGGGAATAGGTAGACTCAAAACCTGATCCAGTGAAGCTTTTCTTACATTCATAAACAATCTAGAGTTAGGGGAGAGCAGTGAGGTGGGCAGGTTTGCTGATGATACTAAATTGTTCAGGGTCATTAAAACAAAAAGGGATTGCAAAAAGCTCTAAAAGGACCTCTGCAAAGTGAGTGAATTAGTAGTAAAATGGCAAATGCAATTCAGTGTAAGTGTAAGTGTGAAGTGATGCATGTTAGGGTGAAAACTCTTCATTTCGCATTTTTGTCATACCCTCCAACACATCAAAGGCAAAAACTGGCATGCCATCTTCCTGTTTTCTTTTTTCTCACAAGAGGATGGCGGCCATTTTGGGCATCCTGATTTTATGCAATTTTGCACCATGATTTCTTCCCGGAAAGCAGCTTTTTTTGGGATTGGTGCCCAAAAATGTGCATTTGGGGGCAGCCCATGAGATTGTGGCCCTGAAAAATCGCAAGATCACGGTGCTCCAAATGGCTTCTGTCCTCTTGCAAGAAAGAAACGGGATGTCTTGGTTTTTCTAGGGCACTTGCAAGGTATGATATATATGTGCAAGGTTGTTTGGACTGGCAGTGACTGAGCAGGAATGAGGCTTTGGGGTTGTAGTGAAGATGTCAGCCCAGTGTGTGTCAGCTGTGAAAAAGTTGCAGAAAGGTCCATGTTAGGGATCATTAGGAAAGGAGCTGAAAATAAAAATGCAGGTGTCATAATGACCTTCTACAAAACTTTGTAGTGCAACCACATTTGGAATACAGTAGCAAGTTCTGGGCACCACATCTCAAGAAGGATTTTGTAGAGATGGAAAATGTTCAGAAAACCACATTTTAAATGTTTTGAGGGTTTTTTATTTTAAAAAATGTTGTGAACGAACTAAATAAAGGGGCAATCAACTAGGGGGATGTCTCCCTGGCACCTAGTTTCCTGTGTACAATAGAGCACTTAGTCCAATGATCTCCCCCACCTGGAGTCCTGAAGTGGTCAAGTGCAGGAGCAGTTGTAGCACATGATTGTCAAAGACCAGGCTGAGGAGTACTGCTCTGATGAGGAATGGTGGGACCCTCCCCCTTCCCCTCCCCCCTCCCCCCGCTCCTGACCAGGATCCTGAAGCTGCCCAGGAGCAGTGAAGCAGTATAGATTTGGAACAGTGGTTTGCAGAGGGGCATAGTTCTGAAGACAAAAGTTGGGAAGAACTGGGGAGTAAACAGCAAAGTGAAGAAGAACAGAGAGAGAGAGAGAGAGAGAGAGAGAGAGAGAGAGAGAGAGAGAGAGAGAGAAAGCGCTAACAGACTCACTCTCGCTGGAAAGTGTCCAAGGTCACACAGAGCAGATAAGGTGGCTACACAAAAAGCAGGGTGGTTGCGAGATCAGGTTGCAAGACAGAAGTGACTGGGGGGAACTTAATTGGGAACACCTTCCTTCCGAGAATGGATGTGTTGTTCTTTTGCTACGATCATTAAAGACTCTTTAAATGGTAAGGGACTCTTTTCGCTTTGTCCTGCTTATCTATGGCCAAAGAGGTGGAGGAAGCCGAGTCCCAGGATCCTGACAATGATATACTGCTACAGTCAGACTGAATTCTTCCATCATGTGCAGCCTGAAAGACAAATTTTACACCACAGATATTAGACCTGTCTTTTATATAGGTCCTCTGTGCTGTCCTCAAAGAATATGATTATGCTTTTCATTACAGTATGTTTCCGGAATCTCAGTCCTCTCTGTGCTTAGTGGAATGGTGTACAAACATGACAATTATTTTATTCCAGGGTGGAGACCTTTTTGATGCCATTACTTCCACAAACAAATATACAGAGCGGGACGCTAGTGGGATGCTGTACAATCTGGCCAGTGCCATTAAATATCTTCATAGCTTGAACATTGTCCATAGGGATATCAAACCTGAGAATCTGCTGGTAAGTTCAACCTCCGGTTCGTTCTGGAGATTTCTGTTCATATGGCTGATGTTGGTAGCCTCAATGAGGCTTCAATGAAAATATGTATCTCTAGATAAAAATGCTCACCATAAGAAGCATTTCAAGTCTAGCAAATATTGCACTGTCTACAGAAGATTCATGCTTTACTTGTGGAACACAAATGGTTTACTTCTATTTTAGAGATACATGGATTGGGCTATATGCAATGTTGCCAGGATCATGCCATTGGAGAATTGAGCTTCTGAATCTGTCAAGTAGTCCAACAAACCTTGTAAATATTATTTCTAAAGACAACCTTTTGAAATGTTATGATGCTCCACTGCTGTTCTCTCTATGACTCCAAAAGAGGGGTTTTTCCCCCTGACTTTGAATTACATGAAAAGCCACAGTGTCCTCTCTACCTTTTGTGTTGGGGATGCTATATGTGTTTCATGCTGTGAAATCATTTGCAACTCATCGACTGCCTTGGTACTGCCCCCAGTTGGTCCATTGTACCTCAGAACCCACATAAGCAAGCAAGCACATTTCTTATTCCCTAAGCATCAGGCTGCAAACCAACTTCATCTTGCTTCTACCCTCATACCCAAAGCTATTGTAGGACCTTCCTAAAAACTAGAACCCTTTGGTGAGGAGACCTGAGAAAAGTATTGCTGCTTCTATAGAATCTGTGAGTTGTATCCTGTTGTGTCCCAGTCTGCTGATCTTTTATCCAGCAGAGTCTTCTGCAGGAGAAAGGGAGAATTGCCAGGGTTTGCTGTTTCACCCTTCCCTCTGAAGCCCCTTGCACCCACCCACTCCAATCTGCTCTAGGGTTCTGTGAGTTGCTTGGAGGTTCCTATTCCCCTCACAGAGTTTCAGTTGCCAAATTTTGCCACAAAGAGGGATTGATTGCTAAACCACTCTGGGAGAGGAATAGGAGTCCATAGCACATTAAAAGTACAGTGTGACAATTATCTTTCGTATAATTTTGCTGCTGCTGCTGCCTTTCTTGTTTACCTGGGTTGATAGGAAAGTGTGTTACTGTTTAGGAGAGAGGCTGAGAGCCAAATCAAATGTGCGGGTGGCAGGTCTTTATACACAGATCTGTCCTAATTGTGTAGGGCCCAGCATAATAGTGTTGGGTCCAACGTTAACAACAAATGGAACTCAACCATCCACTCTCCCTGCTGACCTGTCCCTTGTGAACAATTGCAGTTAGGCTCAGTTGCATTGTGGAACTAATATTTCACACACACACACACACACACACACACACACACCACTTTTCAACAATGCAGTGTATTCTTTGCCATATTGAAGTCTGAATGTTAGTATTGGTGCGCTGCTGTGTATGTAAGCTAGTGCAATCACATGTCAAGATTCATTAGACTCTTGTTTCTGAGAACGCTAGAGATGGTCTCATGGGGAAACGCTTACAATGCTTTTGTATTCAAACTTTTCTCAAGTTTGACAGCAGTAGACTGAAGTTCTCCCTCACCCTCTTGGTTGTTTTCCCTCTTAAAATAGCATTCACTGACCTACCATGAGCAATTATGCTGGGTATTTTTTAAAAAAAACAACAACAACCATGTTTTAGTGTATTTTGCGGTCCAGAGCACTCACAATAGTCCTGTGCTATTGTGCACATTCCACACTGATTACTAGTCAATACATTTTCCTACTAAGACAATTGCACTCAAAGGACATGTCTGTGTATGTTGCTTCCATCAGTTTAAACTGCACAAAAGCACATGGGAGTTTGTTGAGATGTGATTATTTCTAAGCAGCTATCACTGGCAAGATTGCCTTTGCGGCTTCAAGATGCCTGGGGCATGTTGTTCTTAGTATTGCATACCAAATGCTAGTATGCTTTTTTGCACTAACTGAATTGGGCTATCCAGAAGCAATATGGATACTAGCTAAAATAATATCCTTGGCCACACTCTAGTCCTAAAGCACGTTGCATAGAAATTGGGTACACTGATTTAAGACTTAACTTCCATAGAAGTTCTCTTAGGATCACACATTTAGATATCTACATCTAGATATAGGACTAGTTCACACATATGTCCATGAAATCTCATCCCAAGTCTTTACTTCATACAAAAAATGTGTACTATATTAATAATAACGCCTTGATCTTGGCCTGGTGGTGTGTCCCCTCCCATTTCACTGAAATGGGGTAGGTACCAAACATGGGCAAAATTGTTGGCTGCGCATTCTGTCCTTGGCACCCATCAGTTTGCCTTAGATGAAGCTAAGCTGTTTTTCTGACTGGGTTTTGGGGGAAATAGCTTAATCTGATCTAATCCACACCAGTTCAGTCCTATTGTAATTCACAGAATAAACACCCCAAGATGGTATTGCTTCTCAAACATTGCTCTCACCCTCTCCAGCTTGTTGCTTTACATCTAGGTCACATCACTCCCCAAATCTCTACTTTAAACTCCGCCTTATTTTCTGCTGAGAGAGATGGCATCACCCATTTAACATATTGGACTGAGCCCCTTAATCCTTCTTAATGGCAAATTACTTAGGTTATCACCTCACCAGGAGGCTAGCCTGGACTTTAGCCTTGCTTAACTTCTAAAACTTGGTGGATCCAGGGGTTAGAAGGGTCTGTCACCCAGCTTACCACCCCAAACTCATAACAACATAATGCCTGAACATCTTGCTTGCGCATAATATGGATGATTTTGATTTGGAGGAAGGCAGAGGTTAACCCATGTGGGTGTAAAAGGGTTACTAAATTATGTTAAACGAATTTCACCAGGCAACTTGGCCACACCTCTTTTGCTGATTTTACCCTGCATGGTATTCATATCCAGTTCCAATACATGTGCTATTAATCAACTGGCTCTTTTACCATTTTAGCAACCCAAGCTAAAAGCCTTAGTCATATGAAAAGGCTGTAATACTTCACCTCTACATTCCCTTCATCTGGAAAGCATGCTTTTTTCATTTTAATTGGGACATTTTTTCATAATTGCTCCTATTTAACATGATTATTTTGTCAAATCATGGGATAGCTTTATAGCCATATAATAAGCCCAAGAGAACAACTTCTCTGACTGTTGCCATCTGCAGTGATCACAAGAGCAGCTTAGGAAATATGGACAGTCTTTAGAGTAATGGGATACATATGGTAGCACACAATTATGTGTGGCTGGATTCAATTAGTGTTGTACAATTACACAGTTTTATTGCTTAGTTAAAACAGTGAAAGCACTACATAGTGGGTAATTTGCACTAATCCACATCTCTTTAATTGCCCTTCAGGGCTTAAAGGAAAATAGAACTTGTAAAGAGCTTACTTTCTTAGTAAGATGAGCTTTAAATGATCATCTACATTCTTCGCTCTTCGCAGGGCAGACAATTAAAATATTACCCCTTTACATTGAAGCCTTATTTTTGTCTTTAATCTTACTTACCGGAACATTTCCCCATGCCCACTGCTTGTTTACTTGTTTTCAGAAATGAACTGAAGAGTTGGTTTTTAAAAAAGAAAATGAACTCTTACTTGTAAAAAGCTCCAGGGAGAAGTTATCTATTTTTTTTATAAAAAAATGCATCCCTGGAGTCTTTTTAGTTTAAAAAAAAATCCTGGTGAAATGATAAATTGGTTCTTTTAATAGACATTCAACAAACTTAATGTTTTAAGTTCCCGAACACTTTGCAAAATAACTTCCCTTGCCCTGCCCCACAATAGAAACACTTAAAAAAATATGCCTGGGGTTGTTTATTAAAAATAAATGTTGTATGCTGCCTAGTATAAATTCAGACACTGAGGTAGCTCTGCATTCTATGTCCCAGTCACAAAGCCTTTAAAAAGCCTAGTGCACAATCTCTAATTAAAAATGTCATTGAAATATAATTTATTGCTGCCACTTTAGCAAACACTTTCTTAAAGATTCATAAACCAGATGTGCCTAACAACTCACATTTTTAATAATAGAGCAATTTCATTTTTAAATTTCCTCCTTCCCTACCCATATTCATTCCGGCATTGTCACAGCCAGTGTGTGCTGAGAATTTCTGTTTGCTGCTCCTTTTTGAAGACAAAATTCCAGTTACATGAGCTCACTGAAACCCAATTGAAGGGGGGGGGGAATAGGCCTCTGAATGCAAAACACATTCTCATAATATGTATTTGATGCTACGGTGTGTTTCTATTGCCATGCAATTTACACGTAGTTTGCATTTCACAAATAAGAATAACATTCTTTCTCTTTGCCACGCAACTTGCAATAGGCTTTGGTGGCTGCCTAGCTCACAATTTAAAGGGTAAAGAATTGTTGTAGAAAATCTGAGACAGGAGGCAATTTTATTAATAAAAACAAATCTCATACATTTTTCCTCTGTGGTCAATGGCCATTGAAATGTAGAATAATGGATCTGGAAGTGTCTAATGGCATGAAGTCCAATACTCGGCCAAAAGCAGATATCCATAAGTAGTAGGGAGAAACCTGCTTGGCTTGTACTTCATCCTCAGCCACGGACAATTTCTGATAGAAAAGTGATGACCAAGCTGGTTGTTGTTGTTTAGTCGTTTAGTCGTGTCCGACTCTTCGTGACCCCATGGACCATAGAACGCCAGGCACTCCTGTCTTGCACTGCCTCCCGCAGTTTGGTCAAACTCATGTTCGTAGCTTCGAGAACACTGTCCAACCATCTTGTCCTCTGTCGTCCCCTTCTCCTGGTAGTGACCTTCAAAGATCCTTCTGCCTCATAGAGTGAATTAAACTGTCCAATCTACTCTTATTAAATTAATATTAATTATGAAGACTGGAGGACTGTACCACCTCCATGGCAATAGATTGTCTCTATAGCAACTCTAACAACCTGTTTTACATCCCTACAGTAAGGATACTGTGCTGTTTGGCTTCTGGCTACTGTTTCATGTTTATTAAGTGCAAGCTAAGTTCGCTCCAACCTCTTTATCACTCTCTCTGTTCATCTCTGGCTCTCGCCTCCTCACATCTGCTGTGTTCAGGCATGCTTGGGGACGGGGTGGGTGGGGGGCTTCACTGCCACAAGCACAATGGAATAGAAGATTGACTGTTAAGGGAAAGGGAGATTCCTGCTAGAAGGAACACACTGAATCAGAAGACTGTTTGTTTAGGTTTATGAGCACCAAGATGGGAGCAAGTCACTGAAGCTGGGAGATTTTGGACTGGCCACCATCGTTGATGGGCCTCTTTATACCGTCTGCGGGACACCTACTTATGTAGCTCCAGAAATCATTGCAGAAACTGGGTAAGATGGTTTGTAACACATTTGGTATGAACAATTAAATTTATTAGTAATTTGTAAATTAAATCTTGAGAAGAACATTGACAGATTAGGGCCAAGGCAACAATCAAACATTTATCAAGTTTCTAAGATAGTATTAATGATAGTTGCTGATTACTGCTGTTTACAATCTCTCTTCCTTCATTTTTATATCCTGTTCAGTTAGTGCCTGGTGTGCAGAGCGACTATCATCTAGTGAAAGAGATCCATATTCTTCTCGTGAATAGTGGATGTCCATTTGAATATAAATCACACTGTACTTGAATTTAAATATTTTAGATTTAATTCTTGCACCTCATTTTCTAAAATGCCATGTAAAATATAGCTATTACTAAGACAATGCCGTGTAATTTAATGATGGTCTTTGCCATGGTATCATTTTCTCCTTGCTTTTATTTTGCACTATTGATCACACATTCTTTATAATATTAATCATAATCTCTTGTCACTTGTAGATATGGCCTGAAGGTGGACATCTGGGCAGCTGGTGTGATTACTTACATCCTGCTGTGTGGTTTTCCTCCATTCCGTGGGTATGGGCAATGCTGATCTTTTCCCCTTTTAACAATGCACTTCTGAGCTATTGGAAACCCAAATGTTTTTTTCTCTCTGGGTATAATTCTAGTTGCTCTCCCCATCCTTCTCCTCCCCTGCTGTGTGAGGCAATGTAATTTACCTAAACAGTATCATGATAGGTGAGATGGTGATTTCATAGGTTTATTTTTATTTATGCAATTCATTGCTGGTAAAAAAAACCAAAGGAAATAAAAATGATGTTCTTCCCAGAATTTAAATATTATGCTGTGCCCTTTTAGAATGGTATAAAATGTATATCAAATATATGTTTACTGAAAGTAGAATTGCAGAGCCTTGCAATTTTCAGATAGAGTCAACTGGCAACTGTTTCTTAGGAGCTTTCTTTCTTTCACATTTTGAATACATGCTGTTTGGTAGACTCTGCAAAATGGGAGAAACACATTTTTCCTCAAGCACTGCGCTTTTAAGAGCAGAGTCTTGCTGTTTCATGTATTTATCTTTTTCCATGTGGTGGAAACTTAACACTTTTGTTTCCTTACCGTGTAGAAGTGGAGAAGATCAGGAAGTCCTTTTTGATCAGATTTTGATGGGACAAGTAGACTTTCCATCCCCCTACTGGGATAATGTTTCTGACTCTGCAAAGGTAAATTGTGCTGCTTTGGTTTTTTTTCCCATATCTTACTGACAGCCCTCTTTACAAGCCTTCTCGGGGAGCCTATTGTAAAGTTTCAACTGGTGCAGATCAAAAACTTTTAACTAGTGCAGATGAAGGTGCTAACCCAAAGCGCTGCAGGAAGGAATGGAAAATAAAACTGCCGATATAATGCTGTTATACAAATCTATGGTGCGACCGCATTTGGAATACTGTGTACAGTGCTGGTCACCTCGCCTCAAAAAGGGTATCATAATCTTGGAAAACATTCAGAAAAGGCCGACCAAAATGATTGAGGGAAAAGAGTGACTCCCCTATGAAGAAAGGTTTCAGCATTTGCAATGTTTTAGTTTAGAGAAAAGGCAAGTGAGATGTAGCATGATAGCAGTTTATAGCATTATGCATGGCATGGAGACAATTTCCTCCCCTGTCTCCTAGCACTAGAACCCGTGCACACACAACAAAGCTGAATATTGAAAGATATAGGACAGGTAAAAGGAGTGCTTCTTCATACAGCATAGAGTTAACTAAATCTTTCCATTTCGCAGGAACTTATTACTATGATGCTACAGGTAGATATAGACCAGCGATTTTCGGCTTTGCAAGTTCTTGAACACCCATGGGTTAATGTAAGTAAATCTAAAAGCTAACAGCTTTATTTTAACACACACACACACACACACACACACACACACACACACACACACACATATATATATATATATATATATATATATATATATATATATATATATTTGTTTGTTTGCTTGTGAAGTCTTTTGAATTGCTGTTTTAGAAATATGACACATGCCACAAGTAGCTGCCAACCTAGCAGATCGAAAGCACGCCACTGCAAGTAGATAAATAGGTACCGCTGCGGCAGGAAGGTAAAGGGCGTTTCTGTGCCCTCTGGTTTCCGTCATGGTGTTCTGTTGTGCCAGGAGCAGTTTAGTCATGCTGGCCACATGACCTGGAAAGCTGTCTGTGGACAAACACCGGCTCCCTCGGCCTGAAAGCAAGATGAGTGCCGCAACCCCAGAGTCGCCTTTGACTGGACTTAACCATTCAGGGGTCCTTTACCTTTTATCTTAGACCTAGGGTTTTATACAACAATGTTGTCCCATTAGCACAAGTACCTCCCCTCCCTTTCCCCCCATGTCCCCCCAAACTGTTTAAACCCCCCCCCCCCGGAAAAAAGCTAGAGATATGACCCTTAACCAGTTCAGTGCATCAGTACACTATTGTTTAGCATAGGACAAACACACTTCTTTGGATTACAAAACAGGATGTTACTCCTATGTTGCAGAGATACTGGTGCAAAGCTTTAAGTATCAAGACGCTGGTCAGTTGTTGACATACATATGTCCAAAATACCTGAAAGAGTGGGGCAAATCTATTTTAAAGGGCTGTTTTTAAGACTCCAGCCATTATTTACAAGAATGTGAGTCTATGTTTCATATGGCATATTGAGGGGGAAGGGGGAATATTACTGACTTGTGGATGACCAAAAAAAAATACAACCCATTTGTAAGAGTGAGTGTGGCACTCCACCATGAACAATCTGTCTTTGTATCCTGTTTATTAATTACACATACCATGAAATTATTCTTTTGGGGGGATTCTCCAGAACTATTTTGATAGCACATGGAAGTACCCAGCAAGTTGGTCTTTTAAGGCCTTACTTCTAGGCCAACTCTAGTCTAGACTGTTATTGTGTCAACTTCAGGCATGTTGAAATAGCCAACTGGGTAATTCATGAATACCATACAAAACTAGAATGGTGTAACGATTGGCAACTTTCAGCACATAACTTCATGATATTAGAAAGTTAATCAGCTGCCTCCAAGCACTATTAGATCTTGTAAATTGCAAATTCCCAAATAAATAGTTAAAACTAGTAAGTCCTAATAATTAATATATCATTAAATACAATATGGTAGTGGTCTGGAAAAATGTCTCCTGAATTGTCCTTCAGCTCCTTGTAGATCATAATTCACAAATGCTTGTTTTCGCTTTGCAGGACGATGGCCTTCCAGAGAATGAGCATCAGTTGTCTGTAGCTGGAAAGATCAAAAAGCATTTCAACACAGGCCCCAAGCCCAACAGCACAGCTGCTGGAGTTTCCGTTATAGCAGTAAGCATCTGCAATACAATGCTTAACTTTTCTCCCTCAGCGTCTGTATATTGGGTCTGTGTTGAGGAGATGGCACCCAAAACTCAGCAGATAGTTATGCCTTTAATGCAGTATAAAATAAAACTTCAATTATCCCATCTTCTTCCAATTTCTTCATCTTGAGAGCCATATCATCACCCAAGGCAGCACACACTATCCTATATATTTCTGAAAATCAATCCCTCAGTGGAGAAAATCCAATGTGCATTCACAAATGTGGCATATAAGCTTGTGATCATTTACTTTAAAATTGATTGGACTGTTATAATACTTACCTGTAGCAAGAGCAAAAAAAAAAAACCCGATTCGAAGCAGGAATTCCTTACACCAGGCACATAGAAATCATTACGTGTCACGAAATACAACTGCTTCTGGGGTAGCAATTTTTGCCTACACCAACTGGTACTGAAATGCTGCACAGATTAGCAATATGCAGCCCACTGCATTGGCTCCGAAAGCCCTGCATGCTGTGGCACGTATACAGCTGGTCCATGGAGCATTCTATGTGCATGATTGGCAGCCGCACAATGTGCCCACCCCCACAACTCAAGATACTGATACTGGAATGCCTAATATGGTTTTAGGACTAGGCCCTATTTTTTTTCCATCACAGTCTGATAGAATTATACAAGCGTTTTAATAACCTAAATGAATCTCTCATTTTTTAAAAGACACTCAAGAGAAGAAACTTCCATTTTCCATTGTAAGATACAAATCTATGTGCCCATAGATTTTATTCAGTGTACATATCACTCTTTGGACACAAGCTGGCTAGCTGCTTCCCTCCAGACAGGAATCAAACTGGCTGGAGATTCAAACAGAACTCCGTACAAAGCTTCTGGTAGCACACATGGTTTTTTTGTTTTGGTTTCTTGCAATCCTCTGCAGAAGCCCTGTTAAAATCTCAATTGCACATAATAGCACAGATGAAAATGTGCCAGGCTTCCCCCTCTTCCTCTTCTTCCAACCACAAATAGAGACAGGCCAACATTAGCCAACAGGGTTATTTATCTAT
Source organism: Zootoca vivipara (assembly GCF_965207765.1). Taxonomy (NCBI): domain Eukaryota; kingdom Metazoa; phylum Chordata; class Lepidosauria; order Squamata; family Lacertidae; genus Zootoca; species Zootoca vivipara. The sequence goes on from NC_142587.1 coordinate 76,400,012, forward strand.
TTCCCACAAACATGCACAGAAATCATTGGGTTTCCATAAATTAATATCACTGAGCGGTCACTGGGTTTGTTTGTTTTTTAACATGCCCATCTTCTTTCTTTACGTCTGCTTGTGCTTTTTAAGCTTCCTTTCATAAATGTGCCTACTAAGCATGCTCCAGAAAGAGCCATCAGAATGATGCTTCAAACATAATAACCATTGACCATATCAGATTAATTGACATTTGTTCCCAGCTTGGATAAAGTGCAGGTGGAGCCCCTTTTCGTGTAGCTCTCCCACTTTCATGGTTTTGGGGAGTTTTTTTGGCTTGGCCCTTTTGGGGGTGGATTTTAAGTCGGCATGAATTAAATTCAGCTCGTTTGGCTCAGCCCATCTTTTCTGGATTCTTGCTCCAGAGTTATTTGGTTTGGCAAGTGTTTGTCCCTCCCCTCATTGCCTCCCACCCCACCAATGATTTTATTTCTTTAGCTGTTAAAACTGAATAAATAACCCCTGCCTTAAAAAAATGGAAGGTAATCTTTCCCTCATGCTTTCCTTAGGTTTGGTCGCCTTTTTTTAATTTATCTCATTGGCTAAAAATACAGTCAGCATTTGCTTTTTAAAATGTTCCATTAAAACCAACGCTACAGTAGCTATTTCCCACAACTAAAACATCCCATTATGTGCATTCGTCATATGAAATATCAGGTATGTTCTCAACTGCCCAGCTGAAAACCTTTTCAATTGGGCTGCCAGCACGCTTGTCCATGAGAAGCACTTGCTCAGGTCATCTACACAAGGGATTTCATAGCTTTTCAAAAGCTCTTTCAAAATGCTTTGCCAGCTCCTTTTTCACCCATCCTTCGCCGCCTTTATTATGCTTATGTTTATTTTTTTGTTTAATTTGCACCAATTGCACTGGAAACTGATTGCTTTAAGTAGTTTTGATACTGTATTTTAATTGGGGAAAGACACCACAGTGCAGCTTCTCACCGAAAAACAAAAATGGCGTAAAAATAGAATGACATGCAGGTCTTTGTTTTGGTTTTTAGTGCTATATTATCTGAATATTGGCACCCTGTCTGTTTAGTACTGGAGACTGGCGTTTTCCTGCTAGTAATTCACCACTGTGATTTATCATAAATGTGCACACAAGCCCTGCCACTTCATCTAACTTTTCCAAAAATACAGAGAACAAATTTCCGCCATGCATATATAAATGTGTGCTTGTTTGCTTCTTTAAAAATATTTATGATTCCCCCCCTGTAATAGTAGGCCTCTAAAGAATTTGCAACAAAATAAAATGCAGAATAACACACACCATAAATAAAACAGTAGAGTGTTAAAAGTGACCTGATACAACCAACATTCCAGAAATGCTTGCAGAAATAAGAAAGGTTTTCACAGCACACTGTGTGCTTTGCCTCTTCGGGGGGGGGGTATTTCATAATACAGGGAGTACTTCATGGAATGCTCCATTCTGAATATAGAGAGATTTGATTTCTGTGGTGTGAGGCACCTCTAAAAGCAAGATAATGCTAATAAACCTACAAGTTCCAGTGCACAGTCTCAGCAGCAATAAAATCAGAGTTGCCTGCAACTCAAAAGTAAGTCCCATTGAGGTCACCTTTACTCCCAGGAAACAAAGTACAGGCATGCTGCCTAAATCCAGTTTTTGCAAGGCCAGCTGCTCAAATTAAAATGCAGTGGCAGATAAGCTTTAAATAAGATAGCATTTGGTATAATTCTTAACTTATGTACTCTACAAGTGCCAGAATTTAGTGTTAAGAAATCTTAAGTTAATTGACTCCCTTTTATGTTAAACTAGTTTGAAGGTACAGTAAACATGAGTGGATGAATGCAGCATGCAAATGCTTACAAGGTTTGTGTACCAATTTAGCCTTACACGCATTGGCTGCAATGAAGCATACAGGAAGTGGTGATGTCCCAGACTTAGGTGGCTTTTAAATGGGGAACCAGGAAGGTTTGTGAAGCTCAGTAGCAAGTGAATATTACAGCCTTGTGCACTAGATGCATATGTAGCACAGAACCCACCTCTGTTCTTATTGAAAAGGCTCCTCTTGAAGACAGCCTTTTCTTCTTACTCATGCAGTCGAGGGCATGGCCCAGGCTGTCAGATCCCAGTGTTGCCCTTGGGCGGCAAGGAGGCAGATGATGGGGACAAAACTAGAATTAGTAGGATTTGATATTGGCTTTGGCGCCTCCTACTGTTGGCCTTCCTGCCTTCAACCCTATCAGTCCCAAAGGGCATCAGCCAGCGCTGCTTGCAGTGAACCAGAATGAATAAGTTAGAAGTGAACAGGTGTTCCCTTTGAAGGATATTAGTTACAGTGCTTAAATCTGCCTTTCCTTGTGGCTTTAGTAAAGATGCCATTTTGTTCATGCCCCCTTGAAGAACAAGAAGCATTTTGCCCAGTGAGGGTTACTCATTGAAAATGAGAGGTAATTGACATTTCTTGCAAAGCAGTCACGTATCTCTTGTACCCATATGCCTGGGTTAATGAACCAGGGGGCATCCAGATGTAACTGGGTTACAACTCCCATCATCCCTGATCAATGGCTGGGGCTGGTGGGAGTTGGAGCCCAGCAAACTCTGAAGCACCACAGGTTCCCCATCTTTACCAATTGAAACTTGAAAGAAAAAAGGGTGATGAACTCCGATGATAACTTGTGGTGTTAATATGTACGGCACTTAGCTTTTTCGTGCAAATCAACGCTTGGTATCAGTGGTAGTTTTACAATGCATTTTTAAACAATGCTGCACTTTTGTCTGCTTCCGTAAGTTGTGTTGAATTGGTTTTACTGTAGTGTTTTCCTAATTTGCTGTGTTGTAGCCAGCCCTGGGATCATATGATGAAGGTCTGGTTAGAAAATCTCCTATAAATAAAATATGTTGCCAAATAGTGTCTTTCAGACTTGAGGAGTATGAATTTTGTACAAGAGGCCTGCAGCCACGGCAGTGCTAATCTTTTGTTATTGATAGCGTTACGTAAAACAAACATATAGTATTCTCTCTGCGGGTTGTAGTTATAGCTACACAAGAGAGTAAGCTATGTCAATGAATGCTTCTTTCTTCTCTATGTTGTTTACCCTCCTAAGCCTGAAAAATGCTTTTAAAAATACAAGTCATTGCTTCAGGATTATAAATAGGCTTTCTATCAACTTGTCACTGTTTTCTTTGAGTGTTTCAAACTAGTGGCTTCACTGCTGCCTGCCAGAGTCTCCGTTCACTGAGGAGAGCCGACAATTATGGCTTAACTGAATACAGATGTCTTGAAGTTGTGGTAAAATGGTGTTGCCCCACAGATTTGACTAGCAACACTTTTCCATTTGCAAATTAATACACACAAGTGATTTTAAATTTTTAAATAAATAAACACACAATGTAATGTACTGGCCAAGTATAATTCAATTTGAGTTCAGGTTATGAGTGCAAACATGTTGAATCGTGTGTGTGTGTGTGTGTGTGTGTGTGTGTGTGTGTGTGTAGACACAGTTGTGTGTGTGTGTGTGTGTGTGTGTGTGTGTTGTCCTTGAGTAAGCAGAATAAAAAATGCTAATGATAACATTCTGCTTGGTTTAAGGAAGCTCCTAGGTTTAGCCATGGAAGCAAATCTCAGCTTGAAGTTTGCAAGAGGCATATAGTGGTGCTGAGGGAGAAAGGTGAAAGTAGGATGAAAAAAATGGCGTCCTGCCTGGAAATTTACTCTGATTGCAGACTGATTCAGTAAAATTGGAAGTGTGAGGGGATTGGGGCTTCAAATGTATTACCAGGAACGCCAAATAAAATGTAAATGACATTTTGACAGTGGCTAGTTGGAAAGGCCAAATTCTCTGCAGAGCATAAGCTGCAAACTGCATGAATTTGTCTTTCCATATTTAAGTTGCATCATGCTCCTTTGAACCACCCCTCTCAAAAAAACAAAACCTGTTGCTGCAATCCTATTTACACTTATTTGAACTTGGGGGTATTTATTTCCTTCTCAGTAAAGATACACAGGCTTGCTCCGTAGGGCTTACTACATTAGACATATTTAAATCCCATTGCAAGAGCCCCTGTTGGAAACACCGAGGAGGTTCTGCCAGTTGTAGGCCCAGAGATGCCAAGAATTGGAAGATCCAGGAACCATACCTTGTACTTCAGCTAGCCACAAATTTCCAGCCTGACCTGAAATGATTAGAGGGTTAGGGAAAGCCAATGGACAGGGTGGGCCTAGTCAACTCCAGGAGCCTCCTCAGAGAACCCTTCAACCTGTTTCCACAGGTGGTGGCTCCACACAAGGCAACAGTACAAAGATCCAAGAATTCTTAGGTCCCTGGCAGACTCTGATATGTGCAGATCTTCATAAATTGGGCATGTCCTTCTCTTACTCTAGGAATGTTTTTACACATACACATACTCCCATGGTACATCTGTTAGTGTGGCATGCATGAGGAAGCCTCTCAGCATGTAGAGCATCAGAAGAACCTGCAGGATCAGACCAAAGGTCCATGTCGTTCAGCATCCACAAGCAGAACCTAAGGGCAAACAGCTGTGATTTCTAGCACTGATATTGAGAGAACTGCCACCTCTGATACTGAGGGCAGTGCATATCTATCATGGGTAGTAGTCAATGGTTGACTTATGCTCCATGGTTTAAAGCTATCCAAGTTGATGGCTATCACTGGCTCTTGTGAGAGTTCTGTGTGGCTTGATGCAAGTATGTTTAGGAGAAGGCTTGGAGGCTATAGAATCATAGAATTGTAGAGTTGGAGGGGACCCTGGGGTTCATATAGTCCAGTATCCTAGCTAAAGCATCCATGGCAGATGGCCATCCAACCTCTGCTTCAAAACCTCCAAGGAAGGAGAGTCCACCACCTTCCGAAGGAGTCCGTTCCACTATCGGAGACATTCTACTCTCAGAAAGTTATTCCTGTTGTTTAATTAGACTCTCCTTTGTTTAATCAGACTCTTGTACTTGAAGCCATTGGTTTGGGTCTTAGGCCTCCAGAGCAGGAGAAACAAGCTTGTTTTCTCTTCCATGTGACAGCCCTTGAGATATCTGAAGGTGGCTGTCATCTCTCTTCTCAGTCTCCTCTTTTCCAGGCTAAACATACCCAGCTCCTTCAACCGTTCCTCATAAGGCTTGGTTTCCAGACCCTTGATCATCCTGGTTGCCCTCCTCTGCGCATGTTCCATCTTGTTAACATCCTTCTTAAACTGTGGACACAGTACTTCAAGTGTGGTCTGACCAAGGGAGAGTGAAGTGGTTCTATTGCTATTCCTTCCCTTGATTGTGACACTATACTTCTGTTGATGCAGCCTAGAAGAACATTAGCTTGTTTTGCTGTTCACCCTCTTCACTCATCTTAAGCCAAGAGTCAATCTTAAAACATACCAATGCAGAAACAACTTAGTACCTTTAGTAGAAGTTCTTGTGTTTAAGTGAGGCATGTCTGCAACCTTAATGAGTTGTTAGTGCAGCTGTCAGCAAGTGAAGACTTTTTAGTGGAGTAATTATTTGTCTTTTAACTGATTAATTCATCACATTTAAATAGTTTACATGTTACAGAAACCCCAAAGGTTGCTCTTTCTTTCTTTCTTTCTTTCTTTTCTGAGATATTGTAGCCCAAAGTAACATACAATGATACAAGCAAGGACTAACACTCATTCATTCTGGGAAAGAAAGGCTATCCTTAATATTTCTTTCCTATTGCCAAAACCAACATGGTCTCCAAAATGAACACACTCATCCCCTGAGCCCCTGCTGATTTAAATTAACCCTCTCTAGTTAATTAGCCAAACAAGCTTGAGTTGATTAATTCACCCATTAAAGCTTACAATCCTTCATTCTCAAAATGAAATCTATGTGTTTCAAGAACCATTTATTTTTGAGCTTTCTACCGTGTACATCAGCCTGCAGGCACTTAAGCCAGTGCACACATGAAAGCCAGCCTCAGCAATCCACACAGCCCCTCCCAGCTAGGGATAGGGGAGGAATCTGATTCAGTTTACATTTAAAGAGGAATCAAGCATATCCACATATCCTATGCCAAACAATGTGAGAACCAAAACACAGCCATCCTATGAAATTCACACTTATCCAGACTTTGCAATCCTATCATCCTGCCAAAGAATGTTTACAAAAAAATGCATGGATATGGGGGAAAGTGTGAATAAAAATGAATATATTAGTGAAAATAATGTCCAAGCATGCATTATGCATTATACTGTATTAGGAGGAATTGCTTGCTCACAAAGCATACATTAGTCAAAACAGCAGACAAAAATGTGTTTATTAGGAGAACTCTGCACTGAAATGTTGAAGTATTTTCCTGAGAACTGCAGTGAAACAGATACTTCCACCTCTGTTCCAAAAATACAATCCCATCTAGAGAATTGTGCAGAGAATGATGCTGTGTGTATTAGTGATGGGCAAAGAGTACAGCCTTTACCCTGAGAACAGGGGGGGGGGGGGGCTTTGAGTGTTTCTTTTCACCATCCAAAAATTGCTAAATAGCCCATATTCCCTCCAATGCTTGTGATAACTTCTGCAAAAGGTGGGAGACCCTCATTTTTCGGATTAGGTTGATGCCACATGTGGTCGGTAGCTCCCTTCTCCTACTACGACAGAAGTAAAGCTATGCTGACAGCGTCATGTGTTGCCAGGATTCACGAGGGCACGATCACCAATGACAAAAGGCACTGTCAGTCTAGCTTTACAAACTTCTATTGGAGGAGGAAGAGGAGGAGGAGCCAGGGATCATCCCACCCCATCCCAGTTTTCAAGAGATTAGACTCCAGCATCTGCTGCACCTTGCCTCTTCCCCAACGCAAGCTATAAGTAACACAATTATGATAATAATAATAATAATAATAATAATAATAATAATAATAATAATAATAATAATTTTACCTTTGGGGTAAAGTGCAAGCAGAATTGAGAGACTGGCCCTAGCAGGCTTCTTGCAATAACTTAAGCAGTTGTGTCTGCATGGTGGGGAACCCCACTTGGAATTCTCACCTTGTATTTAGTGCAGATACTTTCCACTTTTGATTTTCATCAGGGTTTGGCAGGGAGTCCCAAACTCTTTGGAGCTTTGGGCATTGGCTTCCTGCTTCTTTCTGGAATATTGGCTCCACTTCCTCTGTCTTTATGGCAGACCAAAGAAGCCCCTGCTCACCAGGGAGACAAGGTAGAGAACCCCACCCATTCCTTTTATTATTCCTCTTCATTTTTCATGGCTTCTTCTGAGGCCTGCAAGTAATCTTGGAAGGTTGAACCCTCTTACCAGCTTTACCCAGGTGCACTCCCTCCGAGATGATTACTTGAGAGCAAGTAGGTAGTTTGGCAGCTTAAAACAGCCTTCGGCAACCAGTCAGGCTCAGGGATATTGTAGTCCGAAACGTCTGGAGGTCTCCAGGCATACCTGCCAAGTTCCTGCCTGAAAAATAAGGGATCGGACCGGAAGTAGCAGGCCGGAAGTAGCGCTGCCGCCATTTTGGAACTGGACGGAGCATGCTCAAAAGTGACTTTGCATGCTGCTCTGCCCAGTTCCAAAATGGCCGCCGCACCAGATGTCGCACTGCAGCCATTTTGGAACTGGGCAGAGCAGCATCAAAAGTCGCTTCTGATCATGCTCCGCCCAGTTCCAAAATGACCACTGCGCCAGAATAAACTGGGGGAAAACAAAAAAAATCTGTTTTTTCGGCTGGGAACAGCTGGAAAAACGGGGGTTTCCCGGGGAATACGGGAGACTTGGCAGCTATGTCTCCAGGTGAGCAAAGGCTGGCTTAGAAATACATCTTCTCCCCCCAGTGTCTCTAATTGTAGGTGGATCTGCAGGACTTCCCTGTGTTTCCTTCCCTGGCCATTCGCCTTGAATTTCTCTGTGCAAATATATTTCCATTGGTTCAGCCGAGAGAGATAAAAGGGGGGGGGGAATGGAGGCAGCCTGTAGGTGCACTACTCATTAGAAGCTGGGGTCAGCGTGGAGAACAAGCTGTCATTTAGGTGTCACATCTCAAGTATTATTTGGATTTCAGCTTTCCTCTAGGTCCTATTTGCAATCTGTTCCTTTAGCCTATATTATTTAAAGCAGGGGTAGGCAAACTAAGCCCCAGGGGCCAGATCCGGCCCAATCGCCTTCTAAGTCCGGCCCATGGACGGTCCGGGAATCAGCATGATTTTACATGAGTAGAATGTGTCCTTTTATTTAGAATGCATCTCTAGGTTATTTGAGGAGCATAGGAATTTGTTCATTTTTTAAAAAAAAATATAGTCCAACCCCCCCACAAGGTCTGAGGGACAGTGGACCGGCCCCCTGCTGAAAAGGGGCCTTTTAAAAAAAAAACCTTTTAAAAAGGTTTAAAGTAACAGCAGCGCTGTATTTAGCAAATAGAGAAAAGGGGTGTGTGTGTGTGTGTGTGTGTGTGTGTGTGTGAGAGAGAGAGAGAGAGAGAGAGAGAGAGAGAGAGAGAGAGAGAGAGAGAGAGAGAGAGAGAGAGAGATGTGGTCAAATGTGTCTCCCCATTACAATAGTCCAGAAATTCAAATAGTAATGCAATATTTTTATATTTGGAAACCCCTGAAAGGTTGGCTATTGTGTATGACAAGTGCACTACACAAGTGTGCCAGTAGGTGGCAATCATAGATCAGTCTATAACACGCACATGATAAGGGCCTCATATTTTCAGCAGGAAATGTTCAATCATTTTGGATGTTTTAAAATATTTTGCATAAGACTAGGCACGGGTTAATGAAACAAAATAAACAAAGCAACATATTAATTTATGCCTTGCGTGGATTCAGAGTCAGGGTGTGTGCTTCAATAAGTAAAAATCTGGAAATGTTTCAAACTGCCTCTCGTAATATGAATTCTAAACATTCAGCATTATGTCACCACATTATATGTCTAATGAGGGAAACAAAAATAAATATAGATTTAATAGATTTCCATGTAACAATTCTAGCATTATAGCATTCTCCAGTATTAAACTGAACAGTGTGCCTTTCTCTCTCTCCGAAGGACTAAAATGACATTTAATTACCTGTTAAGTAGTGGCTCATCTACGTGTCAATTCGCTGTGGAAAAGTTAGAAAAATAGCACCTTTTTTTGCTAACCCAGCCTCGGTACAACTGAAGAAATAAATGGAACTTGTGCTTCCCCCACACACACATGTACCAATATACTTTGCCCTACAAAAAATATTAAATTAAGCTTACATACATCTTGAATTACATACATCTAGTACAAGTTAGTAAAGATTTTACAATGCAACCATTTATTTACTCCTTTTGCCACATGTGTATGGTACAGTAATATACAGTTTTTCAGGACTCCTGAGTATCCCTTAACTACAAGATTAAAGATCTTTTTTATAAAAAAAAACATGACATACAAAGATTGATGGGAATGTCAAAATGTGTTTCTTTTATCTTTGCACATTTCGACAAATATGAAGAAGTATAACTTGATCATTGTGTAGTCTGGTCTCTTCTGGTGCTAGGAATGGCTATGATTCCCTATTTTTTTTAATAATAATAAAAAGCAGCAACACCACACACCCTTTGCCATAAAACAGGGGGCGAGGAGAGGGATATATACGTATGTGAAACCCAAGGGGCAGCCTGCTTTTGTTGCTATATAAACAAATTGTCAGAAGTTGAAATAAATGCATTCTCCTATCTCACTTTAAACGAGAGTCTTAAGTCAGCCAGGTAGATTTTTAGGGCTAATTTCTTTCTTTTTTCCCTTTCATTTATTTATTTTTTCATTTTCTTATTTTCCCATTTCCAGTGCATAGATTTTTATTTTTTATTTTTAAAGGATGTTAGAGTACTATCTTGTGAAACTTGAACATTAAATATGCACTAAGTAAGGGACAGTGTTGGTCTGGAGGTCTTAATTCTCTAGCACAATGTCGACCCACTGAGTTGCCCCGTTTCTCTCTGCTCAGCTGGACCACGGTTTTACCATCAAGAGATCAGGTTCTTTGGACTACTACCAACAACCAGGAATGTATTGGATAAGGTATGAGATGGTACAGCTCCAACAGTCAGTGTTTCCATGGCAACGTGCTGGCAGTCTCCATTAACCAGTTCCTTCAGTGGATAAACATTTTGTTTTATTTTTTAATTCGTTATCCAGTCCATATGCTGCTTTTTATCAGTTTCATGTTAACCTTGATTGAGATGCCACACCCCCTCATTCCCTTCCCTCACCCCATTATTCACACTGACATTGCAAGCTTTTTCTTCATTGCACATGCTCAGTATTCAAGTTACCCCTATAGTTAAAAGGACAGTGTATACAGAAAACAAAACAAAACGGATATGCTCAAGCGATATTTTCTTCCACATTTATGGTTTTAAGGCATCTACTGTCCTGTGCTCCCTTCTGTTTTAGACCCACGATATGGCAGCAGGACATCAGTACCTACGTGTATAGATTTATACTGTATTTCTTTTCTCTATGAGATGTGAAATTATATACTGTCATTTTAAATCCCACCCACCCACCCCCCAACCACTACCTTTGCCTTATAAATTGAACAATGCATTGACATAACATAGTATTTAGAAGCTTTTCCCCAGTTCGATGAAATAAAATGCATTGTATATGTGCTGGTAAGCTTGTGTTTTAAAGTATGCATATTTTGTTACACTTTTTTTTAAACAACAGATTTAAAAAAAGGCTATATTGCATGGATCCCCCCTCCTCTTCGGTACTATCCTGTGATGCACAAAGTTGATAGGATTGTGATTATGTCCTTGTCAAATGGAGAACGGGGTGGTTACTTGCGATGTGTTTTCTTTTTAAAAAGTCTAATCTTGCTGTAGAAACAGAAGCTAAGCCTTTCCTAAATTAATCACTTCTTCATCTATCCAACAGCTGTTTATTAGATTTTAATATTTATATTCCTCAGGTCTGCTTGTGATTTTTATTTTTATTTTTTTAAGATGGAGTGGGGGTTGCCAGAGGATTGCCAAATGCATTTTTTCCTTAAAAGACTAGTATTTCAAAACTGTATATTACACCCATACCTCTCTCTCTGTGTGTTTGTGTGTGTGTGCACACACACTCACACACACAATTTTACCTTCATTATCACAATGGTGGCAGCAGCTCATTGCAAGCATTTACAGTAAATTCAGAATCCCCCTTTCTAGAATTTAACTAAAATGCATGGATCAAAGTGCAGCAGACTAGGCCAGAAGAAATAGTTTTCTCTCAATATATATACAGGTGTTGTTTCTTAAATAATCCTCAGAGTGGGTGCTTTGCAGTAGAGGAGATGCTCGGTGATCTTTCTTACTGTAAGCCAGTCCAGTGATGTTTAAAATGGGGTATTTGTTTAAGTATTCTAAGCCTTTGATCAGTATTTTAACTTTTCCGATGGACAATGTTAGAAACAAATAATGCACATTTTTCTGACAACCCAAGACTAACAAATGTTCACATGTTTGTAAGGAATGGCTGCTAATACTGGATAAAATTATTAGGCATATACCAGCAGTGTCTATGCAGGCTACTGCTATGACATCCTAATATAACCATTGAAATATCTTCGTATTATATGGACAGATTTTCCTCTGCTTTATAGTATGAAGGACAACATGGTTGAATGTTTGCATGAAGTCAGAGAGTAAATGAAGACTTAATAAGGCATCAATATAAGCTCATTTTAAGAGTGGATAAAATTTTGGAAAGATTCTCGTACTTAAGAAGGTAGGAGCTATATTGATAATTAATGTAACATTTTACCCCTAGGATTCTGGAAGACATAACTGTGCAAATATACAAAGGCGAATACACATCCTGCTTTGGATTATTCATACATACATATATACATGCATACAAATATATATTAAACAGGGCATTAAACACCAGTGAATATATGTTAAACAGGACATGTTAAAATTACAGCACACGACTGTGATAGCTGCTTTTCAAGTAGTGCAACCAAAACATTGTCCATCTGTAAAATGGGCAAAGTGCTTGATAGTTAATGTTAAAAAATTGTTGTTGACATCCTGCTATAAGGACCATTTAAGTCCCAAACATAACCCACTTTACAGTTCAGTGACCTGCTTTTGGTGCAAAATATTTCCCGCCTGAAGGCCCCCCCCATTTATTTTGAGTGACTCTCCCTGTTCAAATGGTTCTCTGTGCCAGGGGGATTTAGATATATGCACCAGAATATATACACATCTACTGCTTGGAAGATCAGAATCAAAGCTAAACTGCACATCTAGAAATGCTCTCTCAGGATTACACCAGAATACAGGTGGAGGAATTAAAAATTCCCTACTCTTCATAGATGTTGTAGACTAGGACACACACCCCAGCCATGAGATAATGGGATTTGTATTCCATAACATATGGAGAGCACTACATTGGCTACCCCTGGCTAACGTCCTCCTCCTGCCCCCGTGTGCTTGATTTCTACAGGTAGAGAGGGGGGTTGTTGTTGCTTTTCAATGTGGAGAGAATTTAAACATGGTATGTCAGTCTAAACTGATGCAATATTGGGAGAGACATACCATGTGTTTTTAACACTTGGAAATGTTTTTCTGCTGGGACACCCAATTGCCCTTTTCAGGAGGCAGAAAGATAAAAGTAAGAAAGCTTAAACACGAAGAAAAATAAGAGAGACAACGAAGGCAAAACATTGTCCTCTTGAGAGAAAGAACTGACAGGGTTTTTGTAACCCTTCACATTTCCATTGTATTTCCCACACCTCACTGAGCAAGTTATATCAATATTTAACCAGCCTTGAACAACCTTACTCTTAACATATTTAACATCTGAATTTTAAAAACACTTTGACCTGGTTCCGATAGCCTCCTTCTAGTGATTTGATTTTGGTGGGCAAGAATAAGAGAGGCAACTGCAGGCTAGCCGTGACTTTTCTCTTTAAGATTGGATAGCTTGCAGTATGTCCTGCTCACTGACCTTTCTTAAAGTCAAATGAACATAACATGGCAAGCAATGTATAGAAAGCTATCTCCATCCTGTAATGACAATGGCAATTGCATTGATTAATTCATAATGAATCCTTCGTTGAGACTGCAAATGGTAATTACGGCAGATTCTTTTCATGGGAGCCCGTGTCGATGGCATGTGGCCTGTGAAATCCAAAAACAACTTGTTCAAATTACTAATAATGATAATAATAATAATAATAATAATAATAATAATAATAATAATAATAATATGTACCCGGCCCATCCGACTAGGTTGCCCCAGCCGCTCTGGGCAGCTTCCAGCATTTACAAAAACATAATTAAACACAATTAAACATAAACATAGGGGACCCAGGTGGCGCTGTGGGTTAAACCACAGAGTCTAGGGCTTGCTGATCAGAAGGTCGGCGGTTCGAATCCCTGCAACGGGATGAGCTCCCATTGCTCGGTCCCAGCTTCTGCCCACCTAGCAGTTCGAAAGCACATCAAAGTGCAAGTAGATAAATAGGGACCGCTCCGGCGGGAAGGTAAATGGCGTTTCCGTGCGCTGCTCTGGTTCGCCAGAAGCAGCTTTGTCATGCTGGCCACATGACCCGGAAGCTGTCTGCGGACAAACGCCGGCTCCCTCGGCCTATAGAGCGAGATGAGCGCTGCAACCCCAGAGTCGGACACGACTGGACCTGATGCTCAGGGGCCCCTTTACCTAATTAAACATTAAACAGTATTTTGGAGTTCCCAAATCACTTGTGAATAACGGCGATGGGGTTGGTGCTAAGTTGACTCAGGAAAGTTTATCCTTTATACCAGCTTTCCCCAACTTGCTGCCCTCCTGATGTTTTGGGTTACAGCTCCTATCCATTCCATGGTATGCTTTGAAGGCACAAAAGGCCACCACTTCATTGGTAAAAGCAACCCAAATTTCTGTAGTTAGGTGTCTAGCTCAACTGGGCTCCTTTGGGGGGGGGGAGCGGGGGAGGGGGGATATAAGAATAAAATAATACAGTTCCCCCTATCCTTTCTTAATAAGAAGGTCCCACAGTCCCTTTTGAAAAGTCGTCAAGGATGTTTCAGCAAACTTCTGCCAGGAAGGTATTCCATGGCTTTAGCTGCATTGCATTGCAAAAAAGGGGGTGGGGAGGGGGGAGTTATTGCTGAGATCAACTTGGCCTGGCAGAGTGATGAAATGTGGAGCAGGTGCCTAATGTTAATTAGCTGGGGAGCGGATATGAAGAAAGACAGCCCTGTAATTATGCAGGTCCCAGGTTGTCAAGAGCTTAAGGATACTGCACCTTTAATAGAGCTCGGAAGCTAATTGGTCAGTTCAAGCAGATGCTTTGCATGCAGAAGGTCCCGGGTTCAGTCTGCAGGTAGGACTGGGGGGGGGGGACTCCCTGCCTGGAATCCTCGAGAGCCACTGCCAGTGAGTTTAGACAATCCTGAGCCAGATGGACCAATGGCCTTGACTCAATATAAGGCAGCTTCTTATGTAGAAATAGTAGTACAGTACAGTAGTAGTACAGTAGTAGTACAGTACAGTACAGTACAGTACAGTACAGTAGTAGTACAGTACAGTACTCTTAGGGACCCAGGTGGCGCTGTGGTTAAACCACTGAGCCTAGGGCTTGCTGATCAGAAGGTTGGCGGTTCGAATCCCTGTGACAGAGTGAGCTCCCGTTGCTCGGTCCCAGCTCCTGCCCACCTAGCAGTTCGAAAGCACATCAAAATGCAAGTAGATAAATAGGAACCGCTACAGCAGGAAGGTAAACGGCGTTTCCATGTGCTGCTCTGGTTTGCCAGAAGCGGCTTTGTCATGCTGGCCACATGACCTGGAAGCTATACGCCGGCTCCCTCGGCCAATAATGCGAGATGAGCGCGCAACCCCAGAGTCGGTCACGACTGGACCTAATGGTCAGGGGTCCCTTTACCTTTACCTTACAGTACCTTGCAGCTGGAATTAAATTTTACACCAACAGCAGCTTCTGAGTTCTCTTCTAGGGCATCCCCACACAGAGCAAGTTTCCAAGGGGAATTTGCTGACCTTCAGACAAAAATATGTAACTTATCCCATAAGATCAACTTCTGTACCTGATAATTTGAAAGTGGCCAAAGCACTAACCGTTTTTAAACAGGGATACAGGAAAATACAAGCCAGTTAGCTTAATATATGTTCCTGGAAAACTAGTGGATAGAATTTTTTAAAAGACAGAATAATCAAGAATATAGAAGAACAAGTCTTGCTGATGAGGAACTGCTTTCCACAAGGGTAAGCCCTACCTAATCTTTTGGAGTTCTTTGAGAGTGTCAACAAGCATATTGATAAGAGTTCTCCAGTAGACATTGTGTATTTAGACTTTCTAAAGTTTGCCAGGTCATTCCTGCTCTGAGAGGCTTTTGTTGAGAAACCTGACGACTGCCTTATTCAAATAGTACAGGATATTGCCGCTTTTTCATATGATCCAAGTCAACAGTGATCCAATGCAATTGGGTCAAGTTGGAACTTCTGACAGCAGTGGCAGCAGTGGGCAGTTTTGGCCAAGTCTAAGTGATTTTATCAGCGAAGGAATGTAATAATAATGATTATGCATTTATTTATACCACCGTGTTTTTCCCTGATGGGACTCAAGACAGCTTACATCTAAAAATGAGAAGCACTAAAAGCATAGGAGAAACAATAATTGAAAAACAATTAAGCATTGTTAGACGTAAAACAATATAAAACCTATAAAATCTATTAAAGCCATACAAATAATTACAATAAAAACAGCACGGCACTAGCTCTTTCCTTAAAAGCTGTCCATTCCCAAAAGCATGTTGGAACGATAAAGTTTTCACTTGCTGGTGGAAGGACAACAAGGAGGGAGTCAGTCTAGCTTCTCCATGGAGGGAGTTCCAGAGTCTGGGAGCAGCCACCGAGAAGGCCCTCTCTTGCATTCCCACCAACAGTGCCTGTGAAGGTGGCAGGACTGAGAGAAGGGCCTCGATGACTCAGAATTTAGTGGTTCTTTGAGTCCTGTTCAGGCCTTTTTTTCCAGCCAGAACTCACTGGAACTCAGTTCTGGCACCTCTCAGGTGGGCACCATTGACATTCTAAGAGAACGAGGGAGTTCTGGCACCTCCTTTTCTAGAAAAATAGCACTGGTCCTGTTTAGAGGAAAAGGTGGGGTATATTAATAATAATGTTAATAACTTACTAAAATATCACAAAGCAGTGAACAACATTTCGAGTTCTTCAGAACTCTTTTTTAGGACAGAATGGTTTGCCAAACTGAGTTATGGAGAGGGAGAAGAGACTCTCTATGATGTTCCAAAGTCTGCTTTATGTAACAGTCTTAAGACGGAGTCAGTAGTGGACAATGGAGTGGGATGGCAGCCCTTACCTGACCTCCCAGAAGATGGGTCGCTGCTGCTTACCAGGAGGGAGAGTGGAAGGGGGCAAGGTGGTGAGCACTGACAGAGGCATTACGGTGCTCCTGTTGTCACCTTTGTACAGCATCGACCTCCCTATTACCTTGCCCCTCCCACTCTCCCTCTCACGAATCAGGAATGACGCATTTGCCAGGAGGTTAGGTAAGCAGCATAGCCACTCAACCCCGCCATCAGGAATTGGATGGAGTGCAAAAGGTGGCAGGGGGGTGGGGAAGCAATATCAATTTTAAAAATATAATGCAAATATACCGCAGTATGTTGTTATAATAATAATCCCAAAGCATAAAAGACCCACCACCATTTCAAAAAAGAATGAGCACTTAATATTCACCCAAAGCCAGGCCATGTCCAAATGCCTGAAGAAAGAAATACATCTTCTGGAGCCAAAAAAGATGGCAGTGTTTGTGAGCTTCCCTGGAGAGAATAGTCTATAGTTGGAGGACAACCACAAAAAGGACCACTAGGAATGTGGGTGAAATATACTCGGAGTCGAGAGTGAATTTCATGCTCTTTATTCAGCTCATATTCATCAAGGAGAAGAAGAGAAGACGAATAGCTCTTTTCCCAAAACCATCTGCTTATATACATTATTTACACAATGGGCCTTGCGTGATTGGCTACTTCAGGGCTACACCTGTGGGCCAATTATATTGTGGATTGACTTCTGCCTGCAGCCTGATTGGCTGCTCCTACAGGCCAATCAGGTAGCAGATTCACTTCTGCCAGCCGCCTGATTGGCTGCTCCAGCAGGCCAATCAGGTTGCGGATTCACTTCCACCTGGAGTTGGATTGGGTAGCTCCCGCTGATTCTGAATCCTATTGTTCTAGGATTCAGCTCAGTACATAACACCCCTCCCCTCTAAGTTCCAGTCCTGCCCGGGAAGTTGCATTCGTAGTCCCCAAGGTCTGCTGGCCGCCTCCGTGTGCGTTGTGGCCTGGGGTGTTCCTTGGTCAGGGGTTCTGGTTCTGGCTCGTGTTCCGAGGCTGCTGGCTGTGCCGGGGCTGTCTGGTCTGGCGCCACTGAACCACTAGGTTGTGACTCTGGTTCCGGTGTCCTTCCAGCCTCGGGGCGCCCCTCTGTGCCTACTGCTTCTGCTTCCCCTGCCCACCCCTCTTGCTCTACAGGCCTCACTGCCCTGCTGTCCCCTTGGGACCCCTCTGTGCGTCACAATCGTCTGAGCCTCTGCTGTGGCTTCGTCCACAGGCAACTGTTGATACGCTTGGGCCAAGTCCAGTTTGCCAAAGATTTTTGACCCAGCCAGGGTGGCGAGGACATGGCTGACCACTGGCACTGGGTATGCATGGGCCGTGAGAGCCTTGTTTATGGTGCATTTGTAGTCTGCACAGATGCGGACCGAACCGTTAGGCTTGACGGGTGTGACAATTGGAGTTTCCCAGGGGGCGTTGGGCACCGGCTCCAGCACTCCTTGCTCCACGAGCCGGTCCAATTCCTCGTCTATGCGGGGTTTCAGGGCGAACGGGACCCGGCGGGCCTTGTGCCTGATGGGTCGTACAGCGGGGTCTAGCTGTAGGGCAATGGGGGGTCCTGTATATCGTCCCAATGCCCCATCGAAAACCCCTGGAAACTCTTTGCATATGGCGTCCACGTCCACTTGTAAGCTAGTGCGGTTCACCCCGGTAACGGCTAGCCCCAGAGGTCCAAACCATGCCAGTCCCAGTAAGCTAACGTAGGGGCCCTTAACTACCAGCAAGTCCAATTGTTGCTTTCGCCCTCGATATTGCACCCTGAATGTCCCCACCCCCATTGTAGGGACCTTACGTTTCTGGAAGTCCCGGAGGGTGAATGGGGCCGGCCTTAGTTTGGGACCCCCATTAGGGCACAGTTCCCTTAATGTTCGGGCCGAGATTATGGATAGAGTTGAACCCGTGTCCAGCTCCATGCGGCATGGGGCTCCCTCTATCTGTACCTCTATATAAATTTTCTCTGTGCTGGGATGGGGCAACTGGAATACCTGGTAGTCCGTGATCTCCGTCGAGTTGCCTTGGTGCATGGTGCCGTGTGACCTGGGGCTCCTGGGTCGGTCATCTGATGCTTGTCGACGGGTGAGTCGAGCCCGACACACCCGGGCGATGTGTCCCAATTTTCTGCACTGCCTGCACTCTGCGTTGCGGAAACGACAGGTCCTCCTCTCGTGGTTCTCCCCGCAGCTTGCACAGTTCCCTCCTTCTCGTCGAGGCTGCTGTGGTGTGTGTGCTGCTTGAGTGTGCCGCTGTACTCGGTGTACTTCCTCCCTGTCAGATTCGGATTCGTCGGTGAGGTCTTCGTGGTAGACCCTCGGTTGGGATGGCGGGGCCGGTCGTGCCTCTTGCGTTGACCTCTCGGCGGCTTCGGTTGCCAGGGCTTCCTCCAGAGCAATCTGGAACGTGAGGTCTTTTTTGGCGTAGAGGCGTCGTTGCAACATCTCGTCCCTCAGGCCACCGACGAGGCGGTCACGAAGCATGTTCTCCAACTCTGAGAAGTTGCATAACCGGGCGGCTTGGCGGAGGGAGGTCACAAACCCAGTTATGGTTTCCCCCGGGGCTTGCCGCTTTGCGTAGAAGGCATTTCGGCAAGCTACCACCGAGGGCTGTGGTGAAAAGTGCTCCTTCAGCCGTTCCATTATTGTTTTGTAAGAGACGGTAGCGACATCTCTAGGTGCAAGGAGAGCCCGGGCGATTTCAAACGTCTCCTCTCCACAGACGCTGAAGAATGTCGCCCTCTTCATGGCATCGTTGGTGACTTCTTTCGCTTGCAGGAGGAAGTTGAAACGGGCGGCGTACCCTTCCCAGTCTCCTGATGCTGGTTTGAATGGCAAGAAGCTGCTGTCGGTTGCCATTCTGGGTTCCTTGGGTCCTGGAGCTGAAGCCTGGATGCACGGTGCGATGCAGCGGTGCAGCAGGTGGCGGTGCTGCGGTGCAGTGCGTGGTGGCGGTCAGCTCAGCAGGATCCCACCTTCGTCGCCAGTGAAATATACTCGGAGTCGAGAGTGAATTTCATGCTCTTTATTCAGCTCATATTCATCAAGGAGAAGAAGAGAAGACGAATAGCTCTTTTCCCAAAACCATCTGCTTATATACATTATTTACACAATGGGCCTTGCGTGATTGGCTACTTCAGGGCTACACCTGTGGGCCAATTATATTGTGGATTGACTTCTGCCTGCAGCCTGATTGGCTGCTCCTACAGGCCAATCAGGTAGCAGATTC
The DNA here is from genome assembly GCF_965207765.1 of Zootoca vivipara. Taxonomy (NCBI): domain Eukaryota; kingdom Metazoa; phylum Chordata; class Lepidosauria; order Squamata; family Lacertidae; genus Zootoca; species Zootoca vivipara. Next base: position 76,419,596 of record NC_142587.1, read on the forward strand.
ACTTCTGCCAGCCGCCTGATTGGCTGCTCCAGCAGGCCAATCAGGTTGCGGATTCACTTCCACCTGGAGTTGGATTGGGTAGCTCCCGCTGATTCTGAATCCTATTGTTCTAGGATTCAGCTCAGTACATAACAGTGGGGAATGTGCCTTATGCTGAGTCAGATCATTGATCCATCTAGCTCAGTATTGCCTACACTTCCCAGCCCTACCTAAAGATGCTAGGAATTAAACCTGCCTTTCCCCATTCTCTCATTGCCACCCACAAGACATCTCTTGGGAAAGCTACTTGCACATCACACAGGCCAGGCAGGCTCTGATGTTCCTCCTTTTAAAGATTCAAGCAGTGTTGATGGGTTATTGAATGCCAGGCAGTTTGGAGCTGCCCACTGATAAGCATTGGCCATTGGGTGCTAATGGAAGTGGAATAGAATGGTGTGATTGTGGGAGTTTTTAAAATATTCCGAGCAAATGTTACAACAGTACATAATATAGCCCTAGTTCAGCAAAGTGAACAGAAGATATCCAAAATGGCAAGCAGAATAAAAGAGGGAGAGATGTGGCAGGGGAACCTTTCTTAGATTAATGCACGAACAGCTGCGTATCTCGCTGGCACTGCCCTCTCTCCAGCCCTGTAGCTAATATGAATAATGCATGCACTAAGAGGGAAAACATACGCCCGTTATTCTTTTATTAATGAAACGAATATGTTTGTATGTGCATGGCTAGCAGTAAAACAAAAGCAATGGAAAGGTGCGGGGGGAGTCACCGTGCCCATAAAAAGTGAATATTTTCCCTCCAGTGATTACTGAGCTAGTAGACAAATAATTACCCAACAGCTAAAATGTGCCATGTATTTCAAAGTTGCTACAATTGGGGGTGGAGGGTGTGTCTTCCAGAGCCAGGGCAATTGGCCAAGTTGTGGGTCTCCAATGAAAACTTTCAGAAATACGTTGGTTATGGCAAAGTCTACTGTGGCCAGCATAATGTCTGTATGGTGTTGCAGACCTTGGCGCTTCCTGAAGGATGCTTCAGAGTTAATTAGCACCAACCTGTTAAAGACAATCTGCTAATCAAATACGCAGTAGGTAGCTGCCTATCTATCCCCTGTAAGAATCATGCAATTTTACTAGGTTGCTACCAATATAGACTTTTCCCTTGGAACTCTGAATTCCACTTTCCTCCAGCTGAGAAATGTCATTCCCATCATAGTGTGCTCATGAACGCCTGAGGTTTGTTGGATTGTTCCAAACACTTATATACAGCAAGCCCACAACTTAGGCACATCTAAACTTGTGCGCATAATGCACATGAACTCTGAGAGGTGGTGTGGTTTGGTTAGATGTAGCAGTTTGGAGGCTACACACATGGCACCTGTTTGTGCTATACTATAGGAAAGGGCCTTAGCTCAGTTGCAAAGTGCATGTGTTGTATCCAGTAAGTGCCAAGTTCACTTCCTGGCAGTGATAGGCAGGGTTAGGATCGAACATTGGCAAGTGACAGTCAGTGCAGTCTAGATGAGCTAGATGAATGAATGCTATGATTCAGTATAAGACAACTTCCTAACTTCGACAGACAGCTAGATACATCCGCAGAAGTCTGCATCTGTTTTTTCTGCATGGCCCTAGCTCATAGGTGCCAAGTTCCGGATTGAAAAATCTGGGATCAGCAGCGCCGCGGCACCAGAAGTTGCTTCTACGCACTTCCGATGCCGCTGTGCCCATTTCCAAAATGTCCGCGGCGCCAGAAGTCGCTTCTACACACGGACATGCATAGAAGCAACCTCTGGCGCTGCAGACATTTTGGAAATGGGCACAGCGGCATTGGAAGTCGCTTCTATGCATGTCCGGAAGTGCGTAGAAGCGACTTCTGGTGCCAGTGCGGCACCAGAGGAACATGGCCACCGGCAGGAGCTCCGTAATCTGGGGGAATACGGGGTATTTTGCCATTCGGGACACCTGCGGGAAATGGTAAGAAAATACGGGGGTTTCTCGGGGAAAATGGGGTACTTGGCAGCTATGCCCTAGCTAGATCAGGGCAATTGACTTCAGTAAGACTTGCAGAATGCCGCTGGAGGCTTGATTGCAGCCTTCATATTTTAAATTAGACTTGAATACCAAGGGAGGAATTTCATCTTGAGTCTGGGATTAATATAAAAATTATGTGATGTGGGTCAAACCTTTAAATAAACGCCTTTGGAGCATAAAAAATACTTTAAAATGCAAATCTGTATGTCATTGAATGGTAATATATGCCATTCCCTCCACTGCTTTCAGAGAACTATGTACTGTAAATGCTATATTTGCAACATGAATATGACCTGGATTGTCTTCTGCTTCATATTAAAATATAATAATAAAGTTGGTTTTAAGGCCAAGCATCACATGGGCCCTTAAAAACTGGTCAGACCTTTACCAAAGGATCAGCAGTAAACAAAGCACCTTTGGCAAACCATCGCAATTGAATTTTAGCATTCTTATTTAAAATTATTGCTGTTGTTTAAAACCCAAATATGATTTTTCCTCCACTTTGTATTACAGCTCTAAAGATTCTAACTATGAAACTATTAGTGGAACAATTCAGCCTAACTGAATCCATTTGCTATAGAAACCCTCTCCGTCTTCTGCCTTTATTACATCATTTTCAAGCCCTGATTGCATTATTTTAGAGCATGGATTGCTATAATGCTATTCTCCCCTAACCTGATGGATTTAGTTTTCATCTTGTTCTCAGAAATGCCCAGTCTATAAATATATCTCCGTTCTCTAACCAGGATTACAGTTAACTGGTAAATTTTCCAGGAAAAAAAAAACACAGTTATGCATATCCCAAGAGAAAATGATACATCCTTTGAAGTAGAATAACCTCTTGATTGCATTATTTTTTAAAAGAGCCCATCATGATAAAGAGAAGTCGTTCCAACATTTCCTACTTAACACTTGCATTCATTTGGTTTCTAGACAATCCGGTAGTTTTTAACCTCCTTTGCTCCCAAGTGGATATATCTGCAGTTTAGAGGCCAAGTTTTTATCCTTCTGGCATGTGCAGTCAATTCACCGTAGACAGTTCCTCCCAAATCAACAAAACTTAGAGGCTCTGTGAAAATTAAGCACCATATTTATGCTTTGAGTTAAATTGGACAATTAATGCCGACTTGGAAATTCCAGAAGCAATGGGTGGCATCCAAGAAAACAGTTCCACCAGCACAAGCACTTTGGGTTGCACAACGTCCTCTGTCTGTGTGTGCCGCCTAATTCTCTTCTGGGTAGTTGGAGGAAGCCCCAGAACATATGGGGGGAGGGTTGGGGAGAGGGAGCCAAAAGTACCGTGTATTTGAGCTAGAGGAACTGTTTAGTTGGATAAATACACCCAAAATGTATTTGCGGAGCTGGTGGCAGTAAATGTGCATAGCTTTCAGGGCTGGCTTGACGCTTCTCTTGCAGCTTTTCCTATTGCCAAAGATACAAACCACTTTGTCACTTTGTGAACATTGTTTCTCTCTTTAGCAATAGATCAAACCAGTCTGCAAAATGGTTCTCCCCAGGCTTTCTGATTGTGTTGTTCTCCTTTTCATCTAAAGGATTAGTAGCAACTGGGCAGAGCACTGACTATGCTGCCCTTCATAGTTTAGGGGAAATCCGGCTTTGCATAGGGATATATTTGGGAATATGCAATATAGACACAGGTGTACATCCTATAAATATAGGTAACACCAGCTCCCTGGAAATGTAGAATAACATCTCTTCTTGCTAATGAGTGTGTGGTTGTTCTGAAGTTGGCTTTCCTCTCCCTTTCTTTGACTCTAGTGTGACAGCTTTGTAAGAATCTAGGGTTGGGTTTGGCTGGGTTTTTTTTTTTGATACCTTCACTGTTTTTTAATGTTGGCAAATATTTGTCTCCTTCATTCAAATCAAATCACCTTTTAACCTTTCCTGTCAGGATAGAGGCTTACTTTCGAAAGGGAATAATTGTAGGGTCAGTCTGCATTCTCCTTGAAACCTGAACCCTTTACTCCAAGAAATTAATAGCATCCAGAAGTTTAACATATGGCGCGTACACACACACACACACACACACACACTGTATATGCTTGACGATGTCACGCTGCCTCTTAATAGTTTGGGTCAGGCCCTTTTGTGTGAATTTATCTGTGTTATGAGTTATGAGCAAAACTGGCTGAAAACAGAAGGGTGGATGGAGGAAGAGTTTTTTATTTGACCCAGACTGATTTTAGCCCCAGTCCTGGGGAAAACAAAGGGTGGAATGGAGAACATATGGTAGCCAGATATGGCATTTCATACACAGCCTAATTTCATTTATTCTCATTTTATGCCCCTGCCAGACCACCGCTCTTGATAAGGAGAGGCAGGTTTTCCGACGAAGACGCAACCCGGATGTGAGGGGGCACTGCAAGGCACAACAAGCACCACCTGATCTCAACTCCGAATCGGAAGACTATTCACCCAGTTCATCTGAGACTGTTCGCTCACCTAATTCACCCTTTTAATAAAACACTTTTGCTGAAAGTCTTGGCTTAACCCTTTGAGATTCTGAAAACAAACAAACAAAAATCATCCAAACCTGTGTGCAACAGTTTCATTTGATTTCTTCTTCTTCTTCTTCTTTTTTGTCTGTATCAGTTGCTTGAAGAAGGAACCACAGAAAAGGTGCTTACAGTATCTTCGTAATAATAATTTCCCAAATGACTGAAATCATCTTTGTTCTTTGTCTAGATTGTGACTTGCTGCTAAATATGATCCTCAAAGGGTTAAGACTACTTTGCTTTTTTTTCTAATATACATATATATATATAAATAAATATATATATAATTTTCAAAGGGGATAGAAGCAATGAATGTTTTCATCAGCCAAGCTACAGTATATGACAAGCATATGTTAACCCTCTGAGTGCATAATCTTAAATAATCTTGACTTGCCCCAAAGAGGGCTTTATCATCAACACATTTTCCTGCAGCACTCAAATTGATGGTCTAGCCAAAGTGCTACGTAGTTACAGAATCTGGATTGTGATGATTTTTGTAGAGTCTGGTTTTGTACCAGGGGTACAAATAGTCACCCAGCAGCTACTGGGATCTTTACAAAACAATCCACTGGGCATCTGAATTGTTGGAGAGATCAACGATAGATTTGTTCGTTCTCATGTTTTGCTGAAAAAAGCACCCTCATTTTAGCGCATTGCATCTAGAAATTCTCACCATTTCTAGGCGTGTTCTGCCATGATTACTTGTTGAAATAATTTCATAGGCAGTAGATCTGTCTAAGAACAATCTGTGTAGGGTGCTGTTTGTAGTTCCCTGGTTGCTGGCTGCAACACAGTTTCATGGGAGTCTACAGTGGAATGAATGTCCCATCATCCATACTCTGCTGTGCAAAAAGTCCTCCTTTCTGTACATTCTTTTTAGAGACACAGGTACATGCAGAAGGCATGTTTGGGAGCAGGCAATAAACACAATCTTTTTTTTCATGCCATGGATTGTTCTTCTGGGCGTTATTGTGGTGTTATTTATATGGTGAGGGGTGCTCTTTACAATGACTGGACGGGGGGATGCTTTGCAGAGGAAATTATTCTACAGACAGTGTAAATTAAAGAAGAGATTTGAAATTCCAAACATAAATAACCTTTGTTTTAAAAATAAAGTGGCTAGCACTTACTCATCTAATGTGTTTGTACAAATTATACTTACCAGAATTTAGTCTGCGAGTGTGTGTGAGAGAGACAGACAGCAAATGGGGCAAAAATTCCAAAAGTAAATGTTTCATCAGTGCTTTGAAAACATAATTAACCTACAAGAATCATTTGATTTTTAAAATAACGTTGGTTCCAAAATGTAATAATGTTTGTAAAGATGGTCTCTGTTCATTCACCAGTCACTCTAGTTGAATTAAAAAAAAAACCTTGGTTTTTAAGGCATGGTTCTCAAAGTGTTATTGAGGAGGCTTTAGAAGAAATGCAGGATGGTAAAATTCATATCTAGAGGTTATAGAAATTTTGCTTTGAGATACGAAACACCTGAGATGGGGAGATCACAATAGCAGCAATCCTGTTCACTTGGTCTATTTAAATACTGACAAAGGTAATGGCATTTAAGCAGCTTAAGTGGAGAAAGGATTTCAGCCAGTGGAATGAAAGATATTTGATTGAACCCTTTTTGTTCATTATAAAAGCATAATTGATATAAAACCAATTGGACCCATCTCTGTCAAGTTGCTTGTTAGTATCATCAGTGAGAGCAATTCATTCATGGCCTAAGCACATAGGTTATGTACCTGGTAGGGTATACAAGTAAGCCTCAAGACAGTTCTTGCCTGGTCCTCCATTGCATGACCTCTAATAAGATTCAGTGCTTTTAAGAATAAGTGCCAATGCCAGACATCCACCAAAACCAATGAAGGGCCAATAAGCAGGGCCAATCACAAAGGCATATAAGCTCAGTTTTCATTCACTACTATTTTTATGAATGGACTGAGGTTCACTCTCCCTCCTCAATGCACGGATCACCTTTGTGCCAGGACCAGCCCCAAGTTCTGTAGCTTATACATTTTTCCCCATGGGGCAGTCGTTATAGCAAAAGCATTATTGCTTCAATAATGTATGTAAAAAGCCACTCTCTTATTTTATGTTTTTATTACACTTGTTCACATTATCAAGAACTGAACAAACTACAAAACTCTTGATGGAAGGTGATTACTCATTCGGACAGCTACAAACCAGCCATCTAGAATGCTCTCATCTGTTTGGAGCTCTGTATTTTTTAATTATTATTTTAACTGGGCTTCGTGTGTTTTCAACAAGTATAATTTCCCCCAGGATTTTGATGGATGGAGAGCATGATCCCACTCACCACATTTGGCTGCAACAATCCACACAGTTTAGCCAATTCAAAACTCCCCAGGCGCCACTATAATAGGGTTGCCATACTTCCAGAATTTCCCAGGCATATTTGCCATACTGCAATCAGAAGAAGTGTCCGGGCGAAAATCGAAAAAAATGCCCAAAAAATTTCGGACATATGGCAATTTCCCTTAAAAATTTCTGTTCTGATTGTCACTTTTTGAAATATGGCAACCCTACACTATACTGATAATCCCCAGTCCTATTGTAAAGAATGGTGCAGCTTTGTGCCAGCCTCCATGACTCCTCTGAGCCCTAAGGCAAGGCAAAGGAAATTGTGCTCCCTGTGGGCATCTGAAAATCCTCACAGAGGAGGCAACTGTAAAGAGGATAACACAGGGTAGTAGCTGCCCATAAGCCTATCTGGACTCTTGTGATGCTCCATTGTAGCAGATCCTGGGATCTTCTAGATCAGGGGTCGGCAAAGTTTTTGTGGCTTGGGGCAGTTCACGGTCCCGCAGACACTGGGGTGTGTGTGTGTGTGTGCATGCATGCATGCATGCATGCATGCGCAAACACTATTTCCGGCATGGAGGAGGCGTGTGCAGCTTCCTCCAGCCAATGGGAAGCTGGCCAGCATTGCGGAAGGCGGTCCCCCCCTCTGCTCTGTTCCGGTTTAGCACGGCTCACGGGAGCCGACCAAGTGGATGGCAGGGGTCCATGGTCTGGTTAAACAACCCCCATGGGCCGCTTGTGGCCCAGGGGCCTCAGGTTGCCGACCCCTGTTCTAGATTGCCACAGTGACTCATAGCAACTGGCTATAAAAGGTGAATCTGAGGTTAAACGGGGATGGTGTAACTCAAAGATCCATAAAACAACTGATGTTGCACTATTACATTGCACATAATGAGGAAGTGTAGCAGTTTAAAACGTGGTGGGTAAGCCAATAATGGATTGATTGGGATTTCCATGTCACATTACCTCTTTATAGGCTATTATAAACTAAAGCCAGGTACATGCAAGTACCCAAATGCATGTTTAAAGTGCATCCAGCACCAGCAGGGCATGCAGCTTATTAACCTCCTTGCACAATCTTGCAAATAATTATCCAGGGTTCTTTCTATATAGCTATTAAAAAAGAGATGAAGAAACCTTTCCTAAAATAGGAGAATTCCATATACAGTATGCACTTTATACAAGTTCTTGTGAGGAATGAGAAACCAACAGCCATGAAAAGCTTGAAACTTTTCTCACACACTAACAAATCAATGGTCCAAGAAAAAAAATCATAATTTCAGGGTTGTGTACACGCTTGTCAATTTCATTGGCCTTTCGTCTTTGCTCCCTACTTAAAGAAGGCTGGTTTCAAACACAGACTTTTTTAAGAAGCGGGGGCAGGATCTGTGTTCTGGTCCTGTCCCTTTTATGTTTTGCATTGAGATATCAGCATATGCTTTTATTCAAATGAGACAAAAGCCTTGTTCTGATCTAGAGTAGTGAGATGGAAACAGGAAAAGGATCCTTCTTAAATTGCAGCATCAGTGTTGGCGATGAGTTTCATCTTTGAAGCTTATGGTCTCAGTATCCCAATTCTGCCAAACACAAGTTGTATACAACTAGGGCTGCATTCACACCATACTTGTAAAGCACTGTGATGCCACTTTGACCAGTCATGGGTTCCTCCTAAGAATTCTGGAAACTGCTGCTTGCTAAGGAAACCGCACGTGGGGGAAATGCTCTTGTGCTCCAATCCTGCTTGCTGGTTTCACACAAGCATCTGGTTGGCCTTTGTGAGAACAGGATGCTGGACTAGATGGGCCATTGGCCTGATCCAGCAGGCCCTTCTTATGTTCTGATGGGTGCTGAGAGGTGACCCCCAGTCCCTTCCCAGAGCCACAGTTCCCAGAGTGATTTAGCAATGCCTCTTCACAAGGCACTCTGGCAATTGCAACTATGGGAGAGAATAGGGGTCTCCTAACAATTCTCAGCACCGTTAACAAACTGCAGCTCCCAGAATACTTTGGGAAACACCATGACTGTTTGAAGTGGTATCATAGTGCTTTAAATGTGTGGTGTGAATACAGGCTGAGTCATGCTCAGAGTAAATTAGATAAATTAGTTGTGACTAACTTAAGTCCATTTATCTGAGTATGACTTAGTCAGAGACCATTTGGGAATGCTGCCTACTAGTGGGGAAAGTTCATCCCACAGCATCAGTAGCTTCGCCAATATCCATATTCAGCTTGGGGCCATCATAACATCAGTGAGAAGGGGAAATAAAGAGCAGCTTCACAGCAACCTGCCAGCTATGAAGCTTTGCATTTTTTTCCTGTTCACTGTTACTTCCATACCTTAGGGTATCTGGAACAGTGGCGTTGAAGGTGGGGGCAGGGGGGGTCAGTTCGCCCCGGGTTCCATGTCTGGGAGGGTGACAAGAAGGCACCCTTGTGAGTGCTTGCCCTGCCACCCCACCCTGGGCACAGCGGCATGAGCAGCCATTGTGCCGCTGCAGCTGCGAGCAGAGGATCCCGCCACCGTCCGTACAGCATTCGAGCGGCGCCAGCAGCAAACCGCTACGTACAACACATGCACGGTGTCGCACACATGTGCTGCACATAGTGGTTTGCCACTGGCGCCACCCAAGAGCCGTACGGACGGCGGTGGGATGCCTCCGTCACCGCTGCAGCCGCAAGAGGAGGATCCCCCTGCTCCCGCTGACGCCACGAGCAGAAAATCCCGCCATTGTCTGTACGGCTCTTGCGGTGGCACCGGCGGCAAACTGCTACATACAACGCATGTGGGGTGTTGCATGCATGCGCTGTGCGTAGCGACACCGCACATGTGCTGTACATAGCGGTTTGCCACCTGTGCTGCTGGAACACTGTACAGATGGTGGTGGGATCCCTCTGCCGCCGGCCCCTCTCCCTCCCCAGCTCGCTGTGGCTCACGCTTTGCCACTTTACAGCAAGCCAGGGAGGGAGGGAGGGAGGGGGTGGATGGGCGCTGTGGCTCCCGAGAGGACGCAGCTTTGCCAACACCCTGGCAAAGTGGCATAGCTCCCCCCTTCCCCCGATGGCTCAGGGTACCTGGGAGTCACCAGGGTGGGGGCACAGAGGTGTAGGGGGTGGACATTCGGTGCCCGCCCACGACTCCCAAGCTTACCCCAAGCTGACAAAAAAATTCTGCACTGGGTACCACCTGGGCTTGCTATGCCTCTGGTCTGGAAGGTAAATAGAGCTTACAAAAACCCTAAATGACAGCATCAGCACACATCTTTGCTTCCTGCTGGACTGCCATTATTTACTAAGCTTTTCTTTAAGAACATGCTGTGGTTACACACTTCAATACAAAATTTATCTTTATGTTCTTATGGCAGTGATGTGTTAACGTGCAGTCCTATGCATGTCTACTCAGAAGTAAAGCCCATTGTGAAGTGGGACTCACAGAGATATGAGTATAGACTGCATCCACTACCCCAGGAATAAGTACTACTTAACTCTATTGGCCTTACCTCTGAGCAGGCAAATATAGGGTTGTGTTACTAAGTCTTTGATGGGGGGGGGGCAATTTTGACTGCCAAAAGCAGATTTAATGCAAATTAAATTCAAAATTCCTTATTTTCAAGGCTATTTTTGCTCAGGTGCATTCGTGTAACAATAATTTGGAGCAGGAAATAAAAAAGAAGTAATTGAATGGGAATTGAAGAAATTAAAGTATAGTCTTTTTCTGAATGATAGCTTTTGAAAGTTATCTTATACTTCCTTCAGTATTTCAGAACTACCATTATATTTATGCAAATATATTTAAATGCATATGATTGGTTAACAATTAGTTGACTGCCATAGTTATAATACAAAGGGATCTACCCATTAGCATTTTACCACTACCTGCTATTTCTATGGAACGGTCAACAAGATTTAGGAAATCAATTATAACTTACTTGAGTGACCAACTCTATGAAACAAATTAGACTTTATGCAGATTGATGATTGAAGGTAATACTGATTTATGGCTAGTAGGTTTAGTCCACAGTGCTCCATGAGTGTTTTTATGACAAGTCACATAATATTCTTCCTGCTATAATAAATGCAATCATGTGACGTAAAGTGTCCATTAATAACAGACAATTCTTGACTTTTGGGAGGAGGGCGACACTTTGAAAGCAAAGAGATTCATTCATCTTGATTAGAGGAAGTGAGCTGAGAGAAAGCCAGGCCTAAAAATGCTTCCCATTACAGTTTTGCTGCATCATGTGAAATCCATACAGAGTCTTTCCTTCACCTCTGTTTTTATTTTGGAATCCAGGAATAGCATTAAAAAAAGATGTCTGAATCTCTTTCATCCTTGTGCCATATTATACCAATTAGAGGCCTAGAGCCCCATCCCCCTCATGTCCACTGCCAAACCCCCACAAATGTTTGATTGTTGGCTTATGTTTTATCAGCACCAACTCTCTAAAGTCTTTTAGAAGTCATTCCTCGATCCTAATAGGATGTGCTTTGAATTTTCAAAATCCCTAAATCAAGTGGTTCTAACGTTCTCAATGCAGGCTGCTGAAATGTTCAACACAAAAAACTGAATTTTTAAAGTGCAAATGATTACCTGACGTATGAAGTTTGTGTTGAAAATCAGTTGAAAAGTTTTAATGCCTAATGTCTGGGTTTTGTTACACAAATGTGTAAGTCACCATTTTAACTTTAGCATTTTTGTACAATGTGTTCATAACATGACAAAATTCAACAACAATTAATTGATCAGAGATTTTAGATAATATATTGGATTAGCTAGAAACCACGTTGCCACTTGAGATTTACTTTCTAAAGTCTTATATCCATGTTTCTTACTTGATCACAGAAACTTTAAGGCTTGGATACTGATGAAGCTAGTTGACCTTTGCTCCCACTGAAATCAATGTAGATTAGCTCAAATCATGACTAATCTTTCCAACTGATTTTAGTGTGACCCAAGTTCAGTTTACTTACTCAGGAAGCAACCCCAGGTGATTAATTGCATGTGTGACAGAGATTTCATATAGCTTCAAATACAATATTTTTCAGTGGAGGCCATTCACACAACCAACAATGTGCTGAATGTTGAGTGATCAAGTGAAATGTGTGTGTTATACTGAATCTAACAGTAAGCGGCACTCGACTTCACATTCTGAGCACAGCTCTGGATAGCAAGTCATGTTGGTGGCTAAATAAAATATCAAGAAAAACATGTCTGAACTGAATGTGTGTAACATGTCAACTTCACACGCATTGTACATGACACAATATCATAACCAAAGTATAATAATAATAATAATAATAATAATAATAATAATAATAATAATAATTTTATTATTTCTACCCCGCCCATCTGGCTGGGTTTCCCCAGTCACTCTGGGTGGCTTTCAACAGAGCATTAAAAACAGAATAAAACTTCAAACATTAAAAACTTCCCTAAACAGGGCTGCCTTCAGATATCTTCTAAAAGTCAGATAGTTGTTTATTTCCTTGACATCTGATGGGAGGGCGTTCTACAGGGTGGGTGCCACTACCCAGAAGGCCCTCTGCCTGGTTCCCTGTAACTTCACTTCTCACAGTGAGGGAACTGCCAGAAGGCCCTCGGTGCTGGACCTCAGTTTCCAGGCAGAACGATGGGGGTGGAGATGCTCCTTCAGGTATACTGGGCCGAGTAAAAAAGAAAAGCCCTTCCTATGGCTCTCAATGTACATTTCATTCTGAGTTGTTCCAAATCAGGTTGAATCCTATTGATATAAATCAGCAATCCATTTACCAAATACAAATTTGCTAGCTCTTTTTAAAAATAAAAACAAACAAACATTGCTTACCTGTACTCAGAGGGTTAACACAAAAGCACAAGGCATGCCAATTAGACTTGGTGTTTTCAAACTGCTTTACTCTTTTAGCCAATGTTTCTACGTAATTTCTTTGTTTCGTTTTGCTTGGAACATTCTTGGAATCTTTCAAGTTCAAAAATAACTTGCGTCGTGGTGTTTGAGGATTTCTATAACCAAATTGATCTTATTTTTAGTTTTGATTTTTCACGAATAATATGCATCATTAATGCAGTGTAAGTCTGTAGTTATAAATCTGCTTAATACCACAAGTGACTCCAGATATCTTTTTTAAAAAAGTACTTAAAAATGGTGGCATAGGTGGCAGCCTGAAGATGAGCATGTTTACACTGAAGTGAGGTTCATAATATCTCTGGGGTTCCTTACAAGTAAATATGCGTACATTTGTAGCCTGGTACAGACTTTTCCTATTGATAAGACAGCAGCACATTGTATTTTTCAAGAGAATCCTGAAAAACAGGGGGTTTTTTGGTTGGGAATTGCTACTAGTTAGGAAAAAGCTATATCATTACATGCATTGTGTATATCATCTGTGTAGATGAAGACTGTCCAGGCTTTGTGTTTAATTATTCCCACCCCTCCCCCCTTTCCTTGACATTGTAGCAGAAATTTGTTACTGATTAACCAATACATAAATTTGCTTCAGACTGTTAGAGGGGAAAGTAAGACTCCAGTCATTGGCAATGTTACTACACTGCAAGTAGCCATCTAATTTCAATGTGGCACATAATACAACATGCAAAGCCAAATCAATAAAGCTACTGGAAAAAAATATATGGTGGTTCCGTATTCAGTAAAAGACTCTTGCTATGAAATACTCCGGCAAATGAAAGTTGGGTTGGAAATCCATTTAAAGGAAAGCAATAAGCTTCTGTGGTTAAAGAAAAATTGGATCAGGATGGTCACAATGCTACTGTATGACCACAGGTCAAGTACATTAAAGCACTCTTGTTTTTGCTGGCCTGCAGTATGTTTCTCTGTTGTATTTTCTTTAGATGGCCTGCTGGGGCTTTCCTTCAAATTTATTGCTGCTGCTATGGCTCAGGTCCTCTTGGTATTTCCATTATAAACTCCTATTCTCAAAGGTTACCATGGTTCTTTTTAATAGTGTAAAAATGTGCCACAGGCAAATGTCTGGCATGCAATGCCTCAGCCCAGAGTGGTTCTTTTCATGAAATTCGAGGCAAATCAGCTTGGTCTTTTTGACATTTATGCTCTGCAAATACAACAGCAGAGAAACAGTGTGGGTGATGTAGCACCGCGAAAGCAATTTTTTAAAAAAATAATAACAACAAATGGCTTGGCTCTTACATAAAACTGACAATGAGAAGCTTTGAAGACCCATTTATTGAGAAAATGTTAATGCATCTGAAGAATGCTTAAACTTTGGAACACATGTTTTGGGAAGCATGACCCCCTTTGTGTTACTGGGCTGCCATCCGCAGATGGGAATCAAATACGTATCAGCCACAGCTATGTCATTGGCACAACTGGTTTTCTGATTCAAAAGAGCCAGTTTGTGGACTGAAGTTGGACAGTACTGTATATGTAGCGGAGCAGCACACCTATGTCCATGCGCCCAACACACCTCCAGTGTAATGCGGGACATGGACACATGCACACGCCAAATGTTATATTGCACATGTGATAGAGCTGAGGCCACATCCTCACCACCCTTCCAGTACTGTTAGATTTCCAATGTGCAAGCCATTCCAAAGCAGAGGAGGGAATTGTATCCAGGTGTTTTTCTGTTTTCCATTTCAGTACTGATGTGCTAAATAGTTCAATTAGGTTGTCGTAAGGGACCCAGGTGGCACTGTGGGCTAAACCACTGAGCCTAGGGCTTGCTGATCAGAAGGTCAGCGGTTCGAATCCCTGTGACGGGGTGAGCTCCCATTGCTCGGTCCCAGCTCCTGCCCACCTAGCAGTTCGAAAGCACATCAAAATGCAAGTAGATAAATAGGAACCGCTACAGCGGGAAGGTAAACGGCGTTTCCATGTGCTGCTCTGGTTTGCCAGAAGCGGCTTTGTCATGCTGGCCACATGACCTGGAAGCTATACGCCGGCTCCCTCGGCCAATAATGCGAGATCAGTGCGCAACCCCAGAGTCGGTCACGACTGGACCTAACGGTCAGGGGTCCCTTTACCTTTAAGGAGTTGCCAGCGAAATATCTTAAGAGGTTGGGGGTCAAAAGACTTGATCCTCTTTGCAACCTCGGCAAGCTCCTCCATGCTTTGGTGGAGCTACTACTGATCCCTGTCTCCTAACATGGAACATGAAGGTGTGACTCTTATGATTCTTCCTTCTGTGCAGGGAAGCTGCATGAAATGGGCCAGTATATATACAGTGGTAACTCTGGATACGCACTGGTTGCGTATCCTCCAGGATGCGAACGTGGCAAACCCGGAAGTATTTTCCCGGGTTTTACTGTGCGCACATGCGCAGAAGCGCTCTACACACTCTGTGCATGCACAGAGGCATTCTACCGCACCGCGCACATGCGCAAAAACAGCACTTCTGGTTGCGAATTCCTCAGGATCTCACCAGGGCTCCGGAATGGATCCCGTGTGCAACCGGAAGTACCACTGTACATTTGTACAGAGGAAGCCCTCATGTCACGTGCATGGCTGAGGGGACAGGCACAGAACTTTTCTACCAAGGATGGACACTTGCACATTACTAAAATGAGGACAAGAGACAGCATAATAATAATAATACAGTGGTACCTCATGTTGCATAACCTCCAGGTCAGCAAGGCTGGGTGACGCAGGGCGCCAGGGCACTGGGCCGCCAGGGGGGGCACTGTGCTGGGAAACAGTGCGGGGGGGGGGTGCCGGAAGGATCTTCACACCACGGCGCCAGGGCGCCAGATATGCTTAAGACAGCCCTGCTCCAGGTTATGGAATCTTCAGGTTACGGCCACGGCAAACGATTTTGCCACTTGTGCATGTGTTGAAGCGCTCTGCTCGCCGCATGTGTGTGCAGAAGCGGCGCCTCTAGCTATGGATTTTTTGGGGTGTGCACGGCACCCTGAAATGAATTAAATCCATAACCTGGTACCACTGTAATAATAGTAGTAGTAATAGTAATAATAATAATAATATTTTATTATTTGTACCCAGCCCATCTGGCTGGGTTTCCCCAGCCACTCTGGGAGGCTCCCAATAGAATATTAAAAACATGATAAGACATCAAACATTAAATACTTCCCTAAACAGGGCTGCCTTCAGATGTTTTCTAAAAGTCAGGTAGTTGTTTATTTCCTTGACATCTGATGGGAGGGCATTCCACAGGGCGGGTGCCACTACCGAGAAGGCCCTCTACCTGGTTCCCTGTAACCTCACTTCTCGCAGTGAGGGAACCGCCAGAAGGCTCTTGGAGCTGGACCTCAGTGTCTGGGCAGAACGATGGGGGTGGAGATGCTCCTTCAGGTATACTGGGCCGAGACCATCTAGGGCTTTAAAGGTCAGCACCAACACTTTGAATTGTGCTCAGAAACGTACTGGGAACCAATGAAAGTCTTTGGTTCCCAGTACGTTGTTCGGTGTTGTTTGGTCTCGGCGGCCACCCCCAGTCACCAGTCTAGCTGCCGCATTCTGGGTTCGTTGGAGTTTCCGGGTCACCTTCAAAGGTAGCCCTACATAGAGCACATTGCAGTAGTGCATTAAATTTGCATGTTTGCCTAGCTGAGATTACAAATTAATTGACAGTAATTTAAACTGAAATAAATATATAAATAAACTGAAATAAATATATATCACATCAAAATGGGGCAGACTAGGAGTAGGTGACTTGTTTGCTTGCTCAGTCCATTGTCCAGGTTCTCACCATTGATCTCTTTAAACCAGACATCCCTTTAAAGAGAGAACTAACAGAATCACAGCATTATAAGGTTGGAAGAGTCCCCAAGGGTCATCTAAGGTCAGCCTCCTGCAATGCAAGAATGTCAACTAAAGCATCTATAATAGATGGTCATCCAACCACTGCTTCAAAACCTCCAAAGGAAGGAGGACTCACCACCTTCCGAGGGCGTCTGTTCCACTGTCAAAGAGCTTCCACTCCCAGAAGGCTATTCCTGTTGTTTAATCAGACTCTATTTACTTGTACTTGATGCGATGGCCCCAATAATTAAGAGTCTCATGCTCATCATCATGAACCATCTTGCAATAGATGGGCACATCCATAATCTCTTCTTTTTTCTTTTTCTTGGTACTGAAGAGTGTTTCAATATTACCATTCCAAGAACACAGGAAGCAACAGGCAGGTCAGTTTCTTGTCTTTTGTTTTTGGTCTTTCAGAAATGTGTATTTAATTTCTCTGCAGTGGCGTTCGTGTCCAGGGACAGAGAAACACACCCTCCACTTGGAGGATGAATATTTGGCAATTGTGTTGTAGGTCTTTCCCCGCTTTTACTGTGGTATAAAAGTCATTTATATGTTGCAACTCTTAATTAAATCAAGGCTGCATAATATCCCTGTGTGAGTACCATTTTCATATCAGAATCTGAGAAGCAAAATCTGTTGAATGAATGAGTGGTTTTAAAAGGTGATTCATTTCCACTGCAGTGTGATGTGAGAGTGGCAGAATAACCCCCCAAAGGGTAATTTATCACTAACTATCAACACCGATATCTGGTTATGTTCTCAGGGGGAGAGAGAGAGAAAATGGAAGACAGTACAAGGTTCAAGATAACAGTCTCTCTAACTTATTTTTTATTTTATTATGGACCTAATAGACTTTTCTATTCTGTACGGAAGAAAATAATTAAAGGATTAGCTGAGTGTGAAATTAAATAGCTCTTTTTTCTGTTGCGTGTTAAGGAGTCTTCTGAGGAAGGGGCTGAATGGAAAGAAGCTTCCAAATGGTTTTGATTCTGTACGGGGAAATGAATTCAGTGTTTTCTTTAAGCAAAAAGAAACAAAAACTCCCACCAGTCTTATATCATTGATGTGGCTTAAATGACAGAGGGTTAATCTCTAACATTCAAGGTAGTAATTAAATAAACTTTCAAAGTGATAGGCAGCCATATCCATATCGGAGTGAGGCCAATATGGTATTTTAGAAAAATCCTACCAGTTTATGTTTATAAATTGAGGTTAATATGAAAGGAAATCTGATATGGTATGGTAATTCATTTGCAATGTGCTTGAGCACACACACAAACAAACAAACAAACACAAGGGGCTGCTGACCCTGCTCTCATTGTTCTCCAACCCCACCAACCATGGCCCCTTTCCAAAACACCAAAAGGGCGAGGTATAAATAATAAATTTTTATTATATTATTATTATTATTTTCACAGCTCTTTCCACCCCCAGTTATTCCCTAACAGCACCTTCCACATCATTGCCCTTTCCTGTCCTGCCAAGGTTTTCACTAAAGTGTTTCCTCTGGGTGGCTTCCAACATATGCAAAAAC
This sequence comes from Zootoca vivipara, assembly GCF_965207765.1. Classification (NCBI taxonomy): domain Eukaryota; kingdom Metazoa; phylum Chordata; class Lepidosauria; order Squamata; family Lacertidae; genus Zootoca; species Zootoca vivipara. The sequence continues at coordinate 76,437,728 of NC_142587.1, forward strand.
ATAATAAAACATTAAACTTTATAAAAAAAAACTTCCCTATACAGGGCTGCCTTCAGATGTCTTTTAAAGGTTATATAGTTACTTATCTCCTTGACATCTGATGGGCGGGTGTTCCACAGAGTGGGCGCCACTGCCCGGTTCCTCATCATCATCATCAGTGCTTTTTTTCTTTAATGGGATACTCTCATTTGCCTACTCATTTTGAAATACTGCCCCTCAAACTTAGAGCCACAAAATGTTTAGGGGTATGCGTACCCCTGCGTACCCCCCAGAAAAAAAGCACTGATAAATAATAATAACTGGAGACCGAAGCACATTTAAAAGGAGTGCCATCAAATTCAAAGGGGTTTGCTTCGGACTAGACAAGCACAGGATCACACTGTAAAATGTATATCATGTACAGCCTGGAATACTAAGGATTCACATCCAGCTGGATTGGCAAGATATTTATTTATGTAGCATTTAAAAAGGAAAGGGGGGGATTAGTCACAAAACCACATTGTTTGCTCACACAACTCTTGGATCAAAGGGAATCCTTGACAAACATGATTTGAAAAGCAACTATACTTTAAAAAAAGAAGAAGAAAAATCCCACTTCATGTATTAACTTTCCAGCACAGGAGATGGACTTGAATGAGCATGTGGAAACTGAATAAAGCCAGTGACTTTTGACAGTCTTTGTGATCTCTCATGAGAAATCTGAGCAGTCTTTTTATGGTCAAAAGCCCGTTTAAATCCCCAGTGAGTCACTGACAGATCCACTGAGAATTACTGGATTTGTGGAATGACTAAGTGGGGGAAATACATAAAACATCAAGCGCACTAAACTTCCCCACCCCAACTAATTATCTTGTACTAATATGTAACTTTATTAATATGGGGAGAAGGGGTTGAATGCTATGAGAATGTGCTTTTTTAAAAAAGTTATGAAGTTCTGAAAGCTGTGACCAAGAGACCTGGTTGCCTGCTCAGTCTGCTATCAAGGGGCTAATGGTTGATGGGCAACGTCAAGGCCACTCCTGCCCCCCCCCTTACGGGTCCTTATCTTTATACCAGGCTTGGACTAGAGTACCTTTCAAATTGAGAACGCCTTCAAACAGAGGGCTGTGCTCTCACAGGGGGGGGGGATTCAATTCTGTTTGCATTTTACCTAGAAATGACATAATTCGCACCTCTCAAACTGAGCACGAGCAAATTGAAACCCAGATACCCTTTGAAATCCAAACTTCTCTGGATTTTGCAGTGCAGTTTCCCAACCAAGTACAGTACTTAATCCAAGCAGCGACAGTGCACGTCCGCGAAGCACCGATAGATCGCTTCTGCGCATGCGCACACAGCGGAACACAGAAGTAAACACTTCCGGGTCTGCGGAGTACTTAAACTGAAAGTACTCAAACTGAAGCGTACTTAACCCATGGTATGACTGTAGTGTGAACTAAAATTCATTCATACGTTAGGGGAAAGTGTGCATAAAAATGCAATGATCGTTATTAAAAAAAATATGATACAAAAATGTTAGCAACGATCATTTGTGGGGGGGGGGGAGTCTCTATTTGCCAAAACTGCACACAAAAATGTGAGTACCAGGGGAATTAAAAGACGCCTGCTTCTTGGGAGAAAAGCAATGACAAACCTAGACAGCAACTTAAAAAGCAGAGACATCACCATAGTTAAAGCTATGGTTTTCCCAGTAGTGATGTATGGAAGTGAGAGCTGTACCATAAAGAAGGCTGATCGCCGAAGAATTGATGCTTTTGAATTATGGTGCTGGAGGAGACTCTTGAGAGTCTCATGGACTGCAAGAAGATCAAACCTATCCATTCTTAAGGAAATCAGCCCTGACTGCTCACTGGAAGGACAGATCGTGAAGCTGAGGCTCCAATACTTTGGCCACCTCATGAGAAGAGAAGAATCCTTGGAAAAGACCCTGATGTTGGGAAAGATTGAGGGCACTAGGAGAAGGGGACGACAGAGGACAAGATGGTTGGACAGTGTTCTTGAAGCTACGAACATGAGTTTGACCAAACTGCAGGAGGCAGTGCAAGACAGGAGTGCCTGGCGTGCTATGGTCCATGGGGTCACGAAGAGTCAGACACGACTAAACAACACCACCACCACCACCACAACAACAACAACCAGGGGGAAACTGCACTTACATACTGAACCGTTTTTTGAGGATAAAAAAAAACAAAAAACTGCAAATTGTTGCAGAAATGTGACGAACTGAATTTGTGAGTGGAAAGATTAGAAACCCGAATGACATGTTTGTTCACCCTTTCGCCAGAACTCTTTAAATAGAGTTCTGCCCCTTATGAAGTAGGACACATGGCCTCGCAACAGTACACCATTTGTATCAGCCCTTAGTAAGCAATACAGTACCTAGATTCCAATGAATGAAAGAGCCACAGGCCTCCACTGCTTGCATAGGCCTAAGCACCTTTTAAAATCAGAGTCACTTATTCAAGTGCCATATCTTTGAAATACAAGGATGCACATAGTAGCTCCACAGCCTGCCTCATATTTGTTCTCCACAGCAGTATTCAAACCCTAACCATTGACTTGCGGCTTCTCTGTGTGTTTTTTATTAGTTTTTTGCATATCTCAAAGCACATATGAGTGCTAGTGGTAGAGAGATCTCTCCCCCCCCCCCAATACAGGAAATCTTTTTTGCAGTCATCTTTTTTTGCAGTAGGTTCACCAGGAGGTGATGTCCTAGCAAGGCAACTGAGACATTATTAAGAGTTGGTATTTTCATCTTTAGGGATGAAGCATTTATGCATTTGCAAAAGAAAAAGACGAGGAAACAGATTGCCAACAAAACAGCATACAGGTTAGCATGAAACTTATAAGTGTATAGGCACAAATTTAGAAGTCCGTATTAAGATTTAAATAGAAATACATCTCACCATAATGGGGACAGAGGCAGATTTAGAACAGCGCGACTGGTTCTGTCACACTGGGTGCCGGGCCTAGGGGGCGCCACAGGGCATTGCAATGATGACATAGTGAACTGAGGGGAATGGGAGGTAAGAAGAGGCAGGTGCAAATTTTGGCCTTGCACAGGGCGCCACTGAAATTTGAAAGAGCAAATTCTGCCCCTGATGGGGAAGACTGCGACCAGGTGGGTCTGCTTTCCAATTGATAGCTACTGATGGGCAACTTCAGCACTAAGCAAACATTCAGAGGCTTGTCCTCACTCACTCTGGTTGAGTCAGCAAGGGCAAGGAGGTTCACTCCTTCTTTTCATTCAGATCAAATCCCTGGATGTACTCCCTTGCCTTCTGGTCTCCACGGTTCCCAAGATAGGAGTGAAGAGAAAATTCCTCAGTGCCCCCCCCCCCAATATCCTAATGTTAGAAAAACACTGGGGCCTCAGTGTAATAGTAGAATGCCTGGCATCTGGTGGGTGGGGCTTTTGAGTTGTACTCTAGAATTGGCCCCTCCCTTCGTGTGTTCAGTTAAGTTCCATTAGAGAGGCCAACTGTCATTCTTGCTTCTTGCCTCAGGATGTTGTTTTAGTTTCTCTCAGACTGTATGTTATTGTGTTACAGTTTTTCTTTAACACTCTGCTGAAGAATGGTGGCATATCCTAAACTGCGTGACTGAGGGGATATATTCCCAGTCTGACAGGAGGATTGAATTTTTTAATCCACACCCGCACCGTGCACAACCTTCTCATCCTTTAAGGCCTTCTTTGTCAAGGTGTGTACCCTAGATTGATCACGAAAGGCAAGAGAAAACATAGTGGAAGTTCAGCTCAGTAGCAGAGTAGCTGAGGTAACAGAACCTCCAACTTTCTTCCAAAATACTTCAATTTGCTCGCATTAAGGGCTTGACAGGATTTTGGAGGAGCTTAACAAGTGACACCAGAGATATCAACAATCAGAGTGTGGGGAGTAAAAACACAAGTCAATAGCAGCAGGTCATAATCCTGTCAGCCATTTTCAGCTAATTTTACTGTTTAATGAAAACTTTTACAGCCAGAATGATGGTTCTTTGTTTCTTTAGCTATTGAGAGAGTAACTGCTGACAACATGGCGACCGTGTTGAAATCTAGGAATCCCTGCTAGAATTTAGGGTATTGGGGTTGTTGTTATTGTTTGTTTATGGCCCCGGTAGGATCATTAGGCTTAGTTCAGTGCTAGCCAATAGGCAATTTAAATTTACTATGTGCAACTTTAAATGGGTCACTGTATGCAAATGAATAATAACCACCGTTTTTCTTTGGAAGACTAGAGATATATTTGCATAATGCCATTTGATGGGAATTTATTGGCACAGGAAGCTGAATACTTGGATATGCATTGAAGGTGAGGCCATTAGGCACATGATAGAAGTCTAATATTGTGACAAAGAGTCGCTACATTGCTTTTTAAATTTTTAGCAGTTCTTAGGATTTGGTAACACAATTTTTGTGTTTCTTTCAGAAGACTCATTGTCCACATGAATGTTGGGAGAGAAAGTTACCCTATGAAGATTCTTCCAAAAAGCAACCAGCTGAACTGTTCCTCTGACTTCTGGGCCAGATGGCCTTAGATATGCATACCAAAAGACGTTATTCTCATTTGTGGAAAGATAAACCCATTGACCCTGAAAATAGATCTCTTACTTCTGGCCCACATTCATAATCCAATTATTCTTGATCAGCGAAATGTAAGTCCATAATTAATCTGCCACCTGAGAGGGTTTGTTATTTTCTTTAAATTGCCTATTAATTTATTAAATTGTCCCGATTAAGTAATGTATTTGACAGTCTTGGTTTCTTGTTAAGAATATTAAATATGTACTTATATGGAACATGTGATATTAAGCTGAGGCCTAAACAGCTAAGATATTTTTGAATGTATTATCCTTCAAGACTAGGCCTTCATATTACTTGCTGATGATCAAGCTTGGTTGGCAAGCGGGGGGGGGGGATATTTGAGGAGGGTGAATGATGAAAAGGTTTGAAAATAAGAAATACTGCAGGTATGATCCTTCCATGCTTGTATGGTTGTGGGTAGAAAACCATACTTCAGCATGCAGTTTGTATGTAAAAGTTCCTCATCAGTCTTTGGTACTAACAGTGGAAAGGGATCTCAGGTTGCAGGGGATGGGATAGACCTCTGCCTGAGACCCTGGATGGCTGCTGCCAGCCAGAGGTGAAGAGAGGGTCATAGTCAAGAGACCCAGCACCACCACCTCTTGCCCTGTCGCACACCCTGCCAGCCACTTCTCTGGTGAGCAGAGAAAAGCAACATAAATATGTATCAACAGTCATAGATAGAGCACTTCCATATTAAAGTTCTGATCAGCTGAGGACACATGGAGGAGTTCCACACGCATGCATCAGTGTGTATGTACACTCACCCACACCAAATATACAGGGGGGCAGGCATGTGTACCATGTGTGCTGGCAGCAGAGGTCAGGGCCAACCTCCATAGCCCACTGCTTCAATCATGCTTTTAACTTATGAGGATGTTCGGGTGAGTAACCAGAAGAAAAGGGACCCAGATGGAGCAAAAAAGAAAGCTGGGCAACATGTAATATAACAAGTATTAAACTCACATATACAAACCAGTTCCTATCTACCCCTCTGTATCCTCAGCCTCAACCTGCATACCACACAGATGGTGCCCTGCCCCTCAACCTCCTCTTCCCCAATTTTGAATATTTAACCTAACTTTTTTTGCTAGCATCATGGACTACGAAGAACACACAGGAGGAAACATCCTGGGTTTGTTGTTATTCAATTTTAAAAAACACAGAAAGCTCTCTCACTACCACAACTTGGTGTTTTTACTTTGTTCCTCAACTAATTCCACCACATTCCCCTCCCCCTGCTCCAAACTACACAGCCTTGCAATTTTATGTATTTATTAAATTTATATCCTGCCCTTCCTCCAGAAGTTGCTTTCCCTTTTTTCTTTTGAAATGTTCATTTACTTTACTTGCTGAAAATCCCCTGTACAGGATTCTCAGTGTTAATGATCTGTTTCCTTGCTTCCTGTGTTGTCAAGGATGTTGCTCTCCTTCCAAAAAAAAAAAAAATGTATCAGGAAGATCTTCTATTGTTTCCACTTTTATCTTTAGATTATTGCAATGTGGTGGTCTGGGGGTTTAAAATATTTTTTAATCGAAAAAACTGCAGACATCTGTGGGATGCCCAAATATTGTATTGCATGCATCCAACACTGTGTCTCTATAGATTAAGCATCACCATTCTGCTTTCATTATGAGCCAGAGGAATATTTCCTCATATTTCCTGTTCTCATTCAGATTCCCGAAGAAAAAGAAAAGTAAATTTGTAACCCCTTTCAAAGCTCTGTGTGTTGATTTGAGCGTCTAAATACAGAGCAGGGTTGGCTAGCCTGATGCTGCTGATTGACAGCTCCCACCATGCCTGTCAGCTGGGGCTGATGAGAGTTGGAGAACCACAGATTAGCCACCTCTGATATTGAGCTGATGCACATGGTGCCATAGGAGGAGCCCCAATGGGTCAGACTGAAGGCCTATCTAGTGTAGTATTCTGTTTCCTACAGTGACCAATCAGAGGCCCATAGGAAGTCCACAAGCAAGAGAAGATAGCTCTGATCCTACAGCATGGGGAGCCTACATGAGGCTTGTTAATTATACAACTCCCGTAAGCTCCACCCAGCATGGCAAAAGGCCGGGGATGGTGGGCTTCCCCCCAACAAATGTAAAATGCCCTGTGATTTTTGGATGAAGGGTGGTATAGAAAATTTCATAAATAATAATATTATCCACAGATAGATTTCAAGGATGTGTGTGTGTGTACACGTACTCAAGCTGGACCTACAACAAAACACTGCAGAGTTCTCTTCACCACCTGAGTGGTGCCAGTCCCAGCCAGCCAGGCAGCCATGCTTACCTAAAACAATATTAACAATATGAAACCTTAAAAATATATAAAATGCTCATTTTAAAAATACTGATAAAAACCAAGCATTGAAGTAAGAATTGAAGTAAGAATTGTGAGAATATAAATAAAAACCAGCAGGTGGTTTGCTTTGTTTTTAAGATACACAATAAAATTACATGCCTGAGAAGGTTTGCCTAAACAAGCACAGTTTTTAGCAGGTGTCAAAAACAATACAGTGTTGAGCTGGGATGCTGCATGGTGACAGGACTGTCAGAATACAGTTCTTCCGCAAAGGTGTTATCTCACTATCACACAAATGGCTACTTTAGTCTCAACTCCTATTCTGCATATTCTGTACCTGTATATTGTACTTTTGGGAAGGGCTGTAGCTCAGTGGAAGGTGAGAAGCTTGCAGAAGGTGCCATTTTCAATCCCCAGCTTATCCAGGTAGGGCTGGGAATGTCCTCTCTCTGAAACCCTGAAGATCTGCAGATCAGTATAGGCAATAGATAGATAGACCAATGGTATGATAAGGCAGTTTCCTGTGTTCAATCACACTGCTTGTATTAGCTGCTTCTAGACAGCTTACTGCCTCTCATATTCCTACCCTTTGACTCTACACACTAATTCAAACTGCAGCAGCAAGATGGTCAAATACCTTGTGCAGCTGACACGTCTTTGTTGTTTTAGAGCATCTAGAGCCGGTTGCAGTATCTAAATGCCGGGAATAAAACCCTTGAATTTATAAGTTAGTGGAGGAATATTGGTATTTGAAACTAGAGAGCAAGTGGGAGCGCCAAGCCACAAATAACCATGTGATGCAGATTCTTTTATGCAAACAGTTCACAAATCAAAGGAATGTATCTAGCCAGCATTGAGAACCTCAAAAGACAGAGGCAATCCCCCCCACTCCCACAAACTGAAGATGAAATTCCAGTCTTGCCACAGAATCTGTGAGGTTTGTGAAATTTAGGCGTCTGTGGAAGGATGGTTCTAGCATGAGAGAAGCAGTCTGTGACTCACAGGCTTTAATGCTAAGGCATCAGCTTTGGCATTTTCGAGCATTTCAGTTGCTAACATTATCCTGTGTTTTAATGTCAGTTTGCGGACATAAATATGCATGTTTTGGTTTTTAGGAAAAGTTTAGTTGGTAGGTTGTTGTTGTCGTTGTCGTTTAGTCATGTCCGACTCTTCGTGACCCCATGGACCAAAGCACGACAGGGACTCCTGTCTTCCACTGCCTCCCACAGTTTGGTCAGACTCATGTTCGTAGCTTCAAGAACACTGTCCAACCATCTCATCCTCTGTCGTCCCCTTCTCCTTGTGCCCTCAATCTTTCCCAACATCAGGGTCTTTTCCTCTTCTCATGAGGTGGCCAAAGTATTGGAGCCTCAGCTTCAGGATCTGTCCTTCCAGTGAGCACTCAGGGCTGATTTCCTTAAGAATGGATAGGTTTGATCTTCTTGCAGTCCATGGGACTCTCAAGAGTCTCTTCCAGCACCATAATTCCAAAGCATCAATTCTTCAGCGATCAGCCTTCTTTATGGTCCAGCTCTCACTTCCATACATCACTACTGGGATAGCCATAGCTTTAACTATACGGACCTTTGTCAGCAAGGGGATGTCTCTGCTTTTTAAGATGCTGTCTAGGTTTGTCATCACTTTTCTCCCAAGAAGCAGGCGTCTTTTGATTTTGTGGCTGCTGTCACCATCTGCAGTGATCATGGAGCCCAAGAAAGTAAAATCTCTCACTGCCTCCATTTCTTCCCCTTCTATTTGCCAGGAAGTGATGGGACCAGCTGGTAGGTTAAAAGATGGTAAAGAGAAGCAACTCTCCCTCACTATTTATGAACAATCAGTTACATTATGTGTTTGCTTTTCGTGCCATAGGATGTCTCTCACCACTTCATTTCAGGAGCTCTGAGCCAACTCAGTGACCAACTTTATTCTCCTTTACGGGTTTACTCAACCCCATTGAGTTCAAGGGGGCTTCCAGGGCAGTGTGTAAAAAGGATTGCAGACTATGTCCCACTGAAACCAATGGAATTTAAGTTAGTTGCTATTAATCTCTTCCACTAACTTCAGTGGGACTTAGTAATGATTAGGGACATCGGAAACTGCCTTACTGCATACTGAGTCAGGCTATTGGACCATCTAGCTCATTATTGTTTGTAATGAATGACAGAGGCTCTCGGGGGGGGGGTCACATGGAGGCCTCTCCCATCCTACCAGAGACCTTCTGAGTGCAAAGCCAATGCTCTACCACTGACCTACAGACTGGGCTCCATCTAAAATGTAGTTTGGGAAAGGTTTATACAGGATACATATTGACCTCAATCCAGGGAATGTTGGTTGCATTTAAACCCCCTGGAGATAAGTGGGATTTAAATATAGAGTTAAACTCTTAGTCAGGGATCCAAAGATCTATATTAGGTACAACAAAATGTTTGGGGCTACCCTCCTGAGTTTTGCCTTTTGATAGCTCACCCCGGTGTGATGCCACAAACAATCTGCCTTTGAAAGCTCTTTTTAAAAGAGATTTGCTTACTAGGATTGGTTACACTCAGGAGTTATTGACTGGATCTCCCACGTGAAACTGATCCCTGCCAATATGGGGTTTGCAGCCCACTCCAATTAGCTGAGCAGTGGGGGCTACAAACACCACATTCCTCAGGGCTCTTCCTTTGCAGTCTAGCTTGAGTTTGCCATTGCAGCCTGGCACCTATCAAAGTGGCTCACAGTGGGGGGGGGAGCTTACAGCTCCAGGGTGGAGTGAGATCTTGTTCACCAAGCCTGGCCTGTACTGACCAGAAGTGGATCTCCAGGTTTTCAGACAGGAGGCATGACCAGCCCTAGCTGGAGATGGTGGGATTGAACCTGGGGCCTTCTGTGTGCAAGGCAGATGCTCTGCCATTGAACTACAGCTCTTCTACCTGGTAGCAAGCAGCTCCACTGACGAGGAACATCACTTATTTATTTTTTACTCAGACTTGCAGACTTGCAGACTTGCATTTGTTCTCTATTCCAGAAAGCTGCCAGAAGTGAAATTCTATATGACAGAGATGGCCAAAGAGCACCTGCACAAAATTTACTCTCCTCCCCCACAATCAGTGCCCTTAGCAAATTCCAATCTATGTGTGGGCTTTTTTTAAAAGAAAATGCTTCTGTTTTCTTTATTTCATTTTTGTTTTGTTTTTGTTTTTGTTAGCTATTAGCTTGGGTGGTTTGCATCTGGAAGTTTACAAAATATTGCAGAGGAGACCACATTTAAGCTGAACTTGACCCCATAAGATCTACTAACATCATACTTAATTATGCCCAAGACATCTAAATAAGTGGTTAAAAAAATCTCAGGGGGATTCATTCAGTGGTCTCATGTGCGCTGCATTTCATGGTATGTTACAAGTTTAAACAAAACCATATTCCATAACATACTGTGCTGACATCTTTCTTCAGACTGGGTACGTTGGCCTGGGAGCCATTAGTTCCAGCTTCCCTACTGAACGGTGCTTGTGTTCTTGTGCATTTCCCCTACTCACCATGATTTCACATTCTTTCTTTGATTCCTTCAGGATTCAAAGTGTTATGCCGGACAGACATTTTTATTTTACCGGGGGGGGGGGTGGTATAGCAAGGAGGGTGTTGGGGAAATGTGAGTAAAAACAGCAGTTGTGGAGAACTTTGGCTAACTACAACTCCCATCAGCACTTGCCATTAACCATATTTGCTACTGTTGATGGGACTTGTAGTTCAGCAGTATCCTGCAAGCCAAAAGTTCCCCGCACCTGGTATAGGATGTTATTGACACCTTTCCACATCAGCTCCCTAAAGGTAAAGGGACCACTGACCATTAAGTCCAGTCGCAGATGACTCTGGGGTTGTGGCGCTCATCTCGCTTTACTGGCCGAGGGAGCTGGCATTTGTCCGCAGACAGCTTCCGGGTTATGTGGCAAGCATGACTAAGCAGCTTCTGGCGAACCAGAGCAGCGCACGGAAACGCCATTTACCTTCCCACTGTAGTGATACCTATTTATCTACTTGCACTTTGACATGCTTTCAAACTGCTAGGTTGGCAGGAGCTGGGACCGAACAGCAGGAGCTCACCCCGTCGCGGGGATTCGAACTGCTGACCTTCTGATTGGCAATCCCTAGGCTCAGTGGTTTAGGCCACAGCACCACCAATGCTAGGGGTAGCATTTTGCTGCAGTTGACATTCCTGAATTTCATAGGGAGCACATTTTTACTTTTCTCAGTTGAAACCGTGTTTGCTACCACAATACCAATCTCTCTCACATGCACTGACAGTTTACTGTTGACACTTCACCCAAACCTCCCGATGATCTTACTCGGGGGCTTTGGTAGTTCTTGAAGAGCAAGTAAAAAGTAGATCTCTGTAGAACACCAGATTATAAATACTATGGAGCGAAGCAGCAGTTTCCCAAATGACTTGTCAAGTAGCACTTGAACCCCCAGAGCATGGTTCCAGTTTCCATTCCAAGGTTGGGTCCAGAAAGATACCCAAATGATGCTTGGAAATCCAAAAGAATTAAATTTAAAAGCAGTGTAGACATTTAATGGCTAGCTTTGAAAATTTGGACATGTGACCATTGTACTCTGTGTGGGCTGAGCCTAGCAATTTTTAAATGGAACCTTGTCCATCCATGCTTAAAATGAACTTGCCAGGGAAAATACTAATACTGTACTGTAATTGCTTTCTTTTCTTTTCTTTTAAAAAGAGAATACTTTGGACAAATTTAAAAATAAACCACCCAGTGTGAGGAGGAAAAACAACACAGTTTTCCAAATCTGCATGAACAGTCATTTGGAGAAAGACCACTCCATCTTATAAATGACACAACTCAGCCAGGAATCAGCCAAGCTGCTTTGTCCCCCTCAGCCATATGGCAGCAGAAACTAATATTTGAGTCTGGCATCCGGATCAGAAAAGCAATTTGAACCTGCTCGCTAGGCATGGCTGGGATAATTCTGCATTTATGACCTTTAATGATGCATACCAAATAACGACAACATAGACTGCTGTACACACACACACACACACACACACACACACACACCACTTTTTAAACCTTTGTTGATGTACATGATGCACACACATCTCCTAGCACTTGCATGGAAGACACATATATCTAGGTTGGGAACATTCTGTTTAATGAGATATTCTAGTGAAAGGGGGTTCTTGATGTAGAAAAAAAAAGTAAGGGAAGAATGTAGTATCTCCGACTTGTCAACTCTGCATCCTGTGGAGTCGGAGGAAAATGTCCTGAGCAAAAATATTATAAGAATCCAGAAAGAATAATAGTTTTGGTCATTTTAGTTGGATTGGAATACAGTTAAAGTACCAAGCACTTTAATGATTTTTGTGATCCAGTTCTTGGCAAAAAAAAGGGGGGGAGCATAGTAAGGAAAATGAATACACAAATGTATATTTTAAGGGAAATTCATACCAAGTGTATACTTTAGGAGGAAATGAATACAATTTAAATGCTATTTTTCTGCAGCATAGCCAATGGTCAGGGCTGATGGAAGCTGTAGCCCCAAGAACATAGGTTACTCCATCCTTGCCCTAGTAGTGAACTGTCAAGCTGACCATTGGTGTGCCTGAACAGGGAGATTTTCCAGGCTTGTTCTGCTCAGGCTGTGCTTTTGCCTTTCACAATGATAAAATTGGCTCCAGCTCATTCTCTTGCTTGTTCCTGGTCTCTGCTTAGCAGCCACCTACAGCTCAACCCTAACACTCTGCATGGCTCATTCTACATCATCTCCTGCAATCCCTTGTCACATTCTTTTCCCATGTCCATCCCATCCTGTGCAGAATCACCAATTTGCATTTAAGCCTTGCACTTAATTAACTCAATCTCTGCATTTTCTTGTGATGAGTTACATAAATTAATGATGCCTCATGTGAAGAAATACTTTTTTGGGGATGCCCTGAATCACCTACCATTCAGTTTTGCTGGACAACCCAATGTGTACAGTTTGAGAGAATATTTCTCTCTATCCTTATCTTCAGAACATTCAAATTTTTCAGACTTTTATAAAAGGAAGCTCTTCCTACTTAGTCATCACTAGGTAAAGGTAAAGGGGCCCCTGACCATCAGGTCCAGTCGTGTCCGACTCATCTCGCTCTATAGGCCGAGGGAGCCGGCGTTTGTCTGCAGACAGCTTCCAGGTCATGTGGCCAGCATGACAAAGCCGCTTCCGGCGAACCAGAGCAGCTCACAGAAACGCCGTTTACCTTCCCGCCGGAGCGGTCCTATTTATTTATCTACTTGCACTTTGATGTGCTTTCGAACTGCTAGGTGGGCAGGAGCTGGGACCGAGCAACGGGAGCTCACCCCATTGCAAGGATTCGAACCGCCGACCATCTGATCAGCAAGCCCTAGACACTGTGGTTTAACCCACAGCGCCACCTGGGTCCCTGCAAAAATTAGGCCCAGGACTACTCTCGAGGATTTTTGTTCGTCTAAGATTTACACACACACACACACACACACACACACACACACACACACACACTGTAAATTAATGATCTATTCTGCACATATTGGAAGCATTGAGCCAATAGAAGAAAGTCTTAGGGAGACAAAACATTGCAAGAATAAGCTAATAGAATCCTCCTATTCTTTCCATAATTCTGTTAGCTTTTCCAGTGTGTCAGGACAACAGAGCCTTCGCAACCCAGTTCCCAAAAATAAGCTTCTGCAGTGCAATGTGGCTTGCATATAATAATGTGGTAAGCGAATGGTAAAATCTGGAGTGAGTTAAGAGTGACTGTGGATCTTGCAGAAATTCCCTTGGCTTGAACAGGCTGCTTCTGCCGTTTCTTCAGTGAGTCAGCTAAGAAGAAAAGCTTGCTGTCACCCAATGAGCAGCAGCTGGCCAGAGTCTCCAATTACTGTATCTCCTCTTCTTTGCCTGCTGGGTTAGGCTGCAGACACAGAGCCAATGGGAAGCAATGACATACCATACATTCAACCATAAACGAAGTAAATTGACAATTCTGCCTGGCCTTCTACCCCCTCTAAGCCTCCCAGATGGATCACCTTTTATATACGTACTGCATTGAAAATATATCAGATTCTTCACAAATAATTATGCAAACAGCTTTGAGTGCAACAGTGTTTGTGCAGCAACTTTTAGAGGCGCAATGTAACTTCCCTGCCCTCTCTTCTCCCTGCATGTTTTCACGGGTCTCCTGAATCTGCTCCCTAAACGTGTGAGAAGAGACTAAATCTGGAACCACAGATAGGAAACAAACTTGAGGGTTACCCTATGAATGCCACTTTGAGTTCCATCATCGAAGAAAGGCAGGAGGCGTAACCAATCCAACAAACTTGGAGATGTCTTAAGTCTCAATGAGCAGATCCATGCTCAAAGAGCTCGTTTAACTTTCTGCTCCCCTTGTGCTCCGCCATAAATATATTCTGAGGTCCCCCCCCCAAAAAAAAAGATTTGGGGAAGGTGCACACAGGGAGAGGAGGGAAGTTCCTTTGCACAAACAGAAACCCCTGTACTGATGCAACAACCTAGAGCCAGTGTTAGCAATCCCCACTTAGTAACGAAGCCCACTGTTCTTGGGCCAGTCACCAGCTCTTAGCATAACCTACCTCACAGGGTTGTTGTGAGGATGAAATGGGCAGGAGGAGAACCATGCACACTACTTTGAGATCCTTGGAAGATAAAGATGGTATATAAATGTAATAAATAAATGAATGGTGGGATACTGCCCTATGACACCCAGAGAACATTTTGCGATTGGATAGCTCCTCAGCTGGATAAACAATAAATAAATAACTCATCTTTTGCTAAACATTCTATCCCACATCTTTCTATCTCCCTCCTAATAGAACACTTTTCAATTAAAGGAATAAGACTTTGGCATAATGAGTATCATTAACAAGAGAAATAGTTCCTGGGCACAATTGGTAAGATAAAATGCATTTTTGTGAAATATACAGCATGGAAGTGTTTGATGCTTCTTCTTCTTTTATTATTATTTCACCTAAATGAAGTAGACGTAAAGATTCTTTTATTGTGCGTGTGTATTTTAATTTAAAAGACACTGGATTTCAAGACGTGATCTCAAAATCAATCTAGGACTAGCATCTTGGTCATATTCACCCTAGAGATGTGTTCTGCCCTGTCAGACAGTTAATTAATATACTTCAGTTCTGCTGTAAAGTTAATCTCTTTTCTGTATTTATCTAGGCTGATGCTGAGGAAGTATTTGACAGTGAAAGGTGCTTTTCTATTTATAACTTCTTAGGCCATTTAATTTCAGAGAAATGTTTTGTTACATGGAGGGCGGGCCCATCAATAGCTGCTGCCGACAGCTGGCCCTCAGTCCCCATCTGTTATTCAGAACTTACGTCCTTGGTGTCCAAATGCCAAAAAGTGGGAGCGAATAGCAAATAACTGGGCATATATTCCTTAACTTTCTTGGTTTTCCCTCTGAAAGAGCCAATGCTGAGATGTTTGATGAATATAAGAAAAGTCCTACTGGATCAAACCCAAGACTCATCTAGCCCAGTATTCTGTTTCTAGCAGTGGCTAGCCAAATGCCCCTCAGAAGCTTAGAAAAAAGGCCACGAAGGCAACAACTTTCCACTTCTTCTTCTTTCATTTGTATACTTTCCTTAACATGAAGGTTCTACATAGCTTTGATGAGTGATAACTACTGGGAGGACTGGCATTCATAAATTTCTCCAATGCCTTTCCCCCCCAAAAATATATCTTATGTAGTGGAAGGCAGATTCCAAGTTAATTACACGTTACATGAGGGATTGTTCTCTTGTCCTAAATGCTGCCTATTTCATTGGGTAACCATGAGTTCTAGTATTCTGAGGGAGGGTGGACAATGCCATTCATTATTCCAGGCATCCCCAAACTGCGGCCCTCCAGATGTTTTGGCCTACAACTTCCATGATCCCTAGCTAACAGGACCAGTGGTCGGGGAAGATGGGAATTGCAGGGCCAAAGTTTGGGGGTGCCTGATTATTCTATAAATCTCCCAAAGTTTGGGGATGCCTGATTATTCTATAAATCTCTATCATGTGTCCACTCTTTCAGCCTTAGCTACCTTTTATCCTAAACTTAAATACCCTCAATCTGTTCATCTTTCCTGAGGGAACCCTTTAGTCACAACAGTTGCCCTTCTCAACCTCTAGAATATGGAGATGGGATACTGAGCAAGACTAAACAACATCACAGGGTCGCCCCCTCCCCCCCGACTTGCTGTTTAAAATAAATGATTCATCTATGTTAGAATTATATCTTGAGCATCATCGGTTGATCCAGATGTCACAATGAAAAAAATGTTCAGAAAGATAAAACTTGTTTTATACCAGATATTCTGACTGGGGTGCACAGAAAAAAGCCATAGCTCAGTGGTTGAGAGAGCATTAGCCTCACATTTGGATGGTTCCTGTTTCCTCAGCATCTCCAAGTAGAGTTGGGGAAACTCCTTACTGAGACTCTGGAGAGCCTCTGCCACTCAGTGTGGGTAATAATGAGGTAGGTAGACCAATAAAAACAGCCTCCTCTGTTCCAAACCTGATAGATGAGGAATCATGAACAACTAGAAAGCCAGGAATCTCATATGCTTAGAAAATTCAGAGCTGAGTCAGGATAATTAGATGTGTTTGAATAACCCTGAGTTCTTCTGTTCACTGGGTAACTAACTTTATTTTGTTTTATTTCCTGAAGCTGGTCCCTGTAGAACCTTCCATGGTCTGATTCACTATCTAGACCTACATTTATGTACGTAGCATAACTGACTATACCCATGTCAAGCAATTTGCTGTGTCCTGGGCAAACTCTTAAGAGTTTGTCTGAGGTTTATAAAATAGGTGCAGCAGGGGAAATCCACAACAGTTCTTTCTGCTGCAAAAGATGTGGCTAGGAGCAGTTATAAGAATGTTGATTAGCTCATAGGACTTTTCCATTTTGCTTCACCAAAGGGGAATATTCACCATATGGATCCCACCCACATTAGCTTGAAGCAAACATTGGCAGCAGCACGAGCAGGTGACTTTAAGGAAGGTTGATTGACTGATTGGGAAACACATGAACACAGGTTGAAGAGGCAGCTGGATGGATGCACGAATGATTAGTGGGATGGAAGAAGTGGCTCTTCAGAGAAACACCACAGAAAGTTTTACTTGTTTTCATTCAATGAAAATTTGTAGGCAAACCCACGCTGACCTGTGAAAACAAGAACTAGAAAAAGCAGAAGTAAGAGCATGTAGATAAATGAATCCGATTCATTTTATATATCTCTATGGAAGATGTGTGTGGAAATTGCATTCTATAAATATTTCAACTTCTTTCTTATTTTAACTTCTGTTGTTTAACTTCCGTTGCTAACTTCTTTTTGTGAAATGTGGATTGCATCCCGATAGATACTTACCGGAGAGTAAATCCCACAGAACTCATCATTTGAAAGCCACCGCCTTGGGAAGGCTTTGTCCTGAAAGGTGGTATAAGAGCAGGGCTGGTCCTACCATAAGGTAGAGGAAGGCCTAGGTGACAGATCAATCATTTTATTCCAAAGCTACAACCATGCTCAAGGTGGCTTACAACATATTTAAAAATTGCATTAATACAAACATAAGTAGTAATAAACAATAAGGAAAACTTCAAAAAGCCCACAATGAAATTGAACAATTTCCCCATAAATCTTAAGATCCAAAATAAAGAAGAAAAGAATAACAGCTACAACAGCAACAACTCCCTCCTTCAAAACCCTCTCTAAACAATACCCCAAGCAAATACTCTGCTCAGCAGCCTCAGGTTTTGCAGCTGGAGTCAATCGGGGCCCTGCCCTCCTGGGCCAGGTGGAAAAGGCCTGTAAGGCAAGGAGCAGGCCTTCCTGGTCTCACAGCCAAGATGGTCTCAGATGCTCAGGAGCAACCCTCTTGAATTGTCCTCTGCTGCCCCATCGCCTGCTGGGAGTACTCCAGTCTGACCTGCTGCCTCAGGTGGGGTGGAGAATGTCATCCCATCACCAGCATTGAAGTAAGATTCAAATGTAATGCCTTGTGTTGAGCTTATTATGTATGGGAATGTTTTTACCATTTTAATTGTGTTTTTATATGCTGTAAACACATGTGACCTTCAGGTGCAGGTCAGGTAAAAAAATACAAAATAATAATTATTATTAACTCCAGTCTGGCTGGCTTTTGTACATGAAACTAGAAGGCAGAGCCACTTTGTCCTTTGCGTCAGGCAGCAAAATGCCTTGGGCCAGCCCTTTATTTTTTATTTATATAGCAATAAAACCTCTAAAGTGGTATCTTAAACCAATAATATAAACTCAGTGGGGCATATTTCTGAGTAGACATGTATAGCATTGGTAGAAAATTAAAGGATTCCATTTTGGGAGCTTTAAAGATCAATAAGAGCGAGGTAACTTCCAAGCATTGTGAATAAGAGAATTGATGGTCTCCTTCAGATAGCTCAGCAGGCAATTAGAAATCAGTGGAAGAGTAGACTCCAATAGTACATAAGTTGAATTTATTTCCTGCGTCTATGTTCATTGCAGAGGTTTCTAGAGAGTCTTGTTCCAAGGGCACACACTATGAGAAATCAGTGTCTGGCAGAGAGAAAGAGAGAGAGAGAGAGAGAGAGAGAGAGAGACTGAGAGACTGAAGTCTCTGTGGAGGAATTAACTTGAGAAAGTAAAGAGCAGTAAATTGCCAGGAGCATATGGTATTCATCTGAGGACCCCGAAGGAAATAAAGTGTGAAAGAGCCCTGGGATTCTGATGAGCCTGTACAGTGTATGTCAGCCATGCTAAAGTGATGTCTATCTTCCAGAAATCAAAGGAGATACCTGGAGAGGCTCTGCTCCAACTTGGCATTTTCAGTCATTTGAAAGCTTGAACGAAAATTATCTATGAATGTGGGGCACATTTTCCCATTCCCTCCCCCACCCCCACCCCCCGGAAACCTGGAAAAATCCAAGTGAAACTTATGAGAGCTTGAGAGGGCTTGTCCATCTCAACCCAGAAATAAGTTCCACAGTTATCAGTGTGGCTTGCAGGTACGTGAGCCAAGGGTTGCAGCTAAGGGAATCAATACCAATAAAAGTTTGTACTGTAGTTCACTTCCAGCAAATTTCATGTAAACTTTTTAAGGGGAAACCAACACAGCAGCATAACTCTTTACTCTGCACTATGTGCTTAAACCACTGAGCCTAGGGCTTGCTGATCAGAAGGTTGGCAGTTCAAATCCCTGTGACAGGGTGAGCTCCCATTGCTTGGTCCCAGCTCCTGCCAACCTAGCAGTTCGAAAGCACGTCAAAATGCAAGTAGATAAATAGGAACCGCTACAGCGGGAAGGTAAACGGCATTTCCATGTGCTGCTCTGGTTTGCCAGAAGCGGCTTTGTCATGCTGGCCACATGACCTGGAAGCTATACGCCGGCTCCCTTGGCCAATAAAGCGAGATGAGCTCGCAACCCCAGAGTCGGTCACGACTGAACCTAATGGCCAGGGGCCCCTTTACCTTTACCTATGCTTGCAGTACTCAGCAACTGGCTGTAGCCTCCATGAGAGTCTACAATAAGACTCTCTCGGGATGGTGGGTTCAGCCCCTTGAAAGTCTGTTTTTTTTAAAAAGCATGCCTCAGTGTGGAATGAGGGAGCTTGGAAAAGAAAAAAATGCACAACAATGACTCTTCCCTTCATCCGCCTGTCATTGCCTGTTACATTAGTGTAACCTTGGGCCCAGGATTTAAGGGGTGGGCAATTTACTTTGCACTTTGGCTTTCTGTGGCTGCTGTGGCTGCTGCTCAGGATTGCAGTTTTCTGTCCATGGTCCATGCTTGCTGAGTTGATGGACGTTGGAGCCCAACAATATATGGAAGTCTTCTGCCTTGGGCGGAGGGGCTGTACTGCACACCTACGCCTCACATGAGAGTAACGTGAATAGAGTTTTTATGATCCACTGTGTGCCTTGTCTATTCCCAATGAGCTTGCAGCGAGATGGGAAAATCCACCACATCTTTGCAGTACGTGTGCTGGATCAGTCAGTCACTACTGATGCAGAGACATGCTGTAACAGAATGACTAATCCTCAGCAGGATTACCCAGCCTGGCATTCTCACACATCATTTTTGCATAGTTGCTAATGTCCCAGCACCCTGGCAGTGAACATCACCAATGCCTGCCCTGTGCTCCTTTAATTATGATGCTGCATTCAATGGCATTGTGGGAAATTAAACTGGCATGTGCCTGGTGCTGCCAATCAGAGACACACCAGTGCCATTGCTCTATAAGCCACCAGGAAATGTACCGGCATAGGAACTAGTCCACCAGGGCACTTAGACAAAGGTCTCTGCCAACCTGAGAGTACTACCTGTTCCATCGTTGCCTGAATCATTACTTTAGGCACACCTGCTTGGAAGCAGGACAATGGAGAAACTAAACTGGCAGGTTCATTTGCATGTGGACAGTTTTAATATTTCACGCTATGAAAACCAACTTTTTCAGGTGCAGGAGTGATGAGTGCTTTCAGTTATAATTCAGAAAAAAAGTATCATAAAATTACGCTTTTCCATAAGAATTCCACAAACACCCAAAGAACTTCATTAGAGCCAAGGCAAATATTTTTCTGGCTCTAGTCTGGACATAACTAACAAACAAAAGTGAAGTTAAACTAAAGCAACATGTTCAAATTCCCAACTGCCAAGAACAAATATCCCCCACACTATATAACACATTACTTGTCCCCTGGTACTACCTTAAAAAATAACTTGACTGCCTACCCCACATTGTACTTGATAATGCATTTTTGCTTTAGAGAGCTGGTGGGGGAAAGGGCAGAAAGGAGGTGCTAATTCTACCCCAGTAATGTTATTTAAATGATACAGTTCTTAAGGACTGGAATTTTTTCCAACCCTTCTATCCAATCTTGGTGTTTGCTTTTTTTAAAAGAAATATATCTAGCATCAAAAAATAAATAAATGCTTGAATATGTCAGGAAGGTGGCTTAATTGTTGCTACAGACGATATAAAGCATCAATGATGTGAGCAAAGCTGAATTAAGGATCCTGCAAGCGACGCTGCACAACACAAACCAGCAATGTAGATTTGTAAGCCTGTACCTTGAACTCTAAGTGGCTGCCTTGTAAACCTCTGGAGTAAGAGCTGACCTGAGGCTGGATGCTGTCACTGCCACAGATCTGGTTGAATGAGTTCCAATTTGACCCTCAAGTGACAATTCTACAGGGAACGGCAGTGAGAAATGCAGGAAGACAACCATTTTAATATAGTTCTCTTGGACACAGGCAGATCTAATGCGCTGGTGTCACAAGAAATAAAAGATGGATGGACTTTCTTAAAAGGCTTTATGTTCTCTGGATCAAAGCTAAAGACCTGTTTAGATGCCATTGGAGACGGAAGGAGCCATGCGAGCTACACAAAGATTGTTTGGGAAGGGCTGGGATAATTGTCGGAATTGGAAGTCCATTTCTGTGCATTGTGCCAGCACGCCAGGTTCAGTTACAGCCCCCTTGTTAACACTGTATTATTGCTAATCTCTCAGTCCTCCAACCTTCCCACTAATCTCTTTTTGGTAGCCACAAGTGTTAACTTGCTGTGCGAATGTTGACGGAAGCATCACTGCCATCATATTGAAGAACCACTCACTGGGAGTGCAAAAAAGAAAAGAGGAAGAAGTAATAATATCACAATTCCCCTGGAGCCGACTGTATTGTTAATATCTTAGCAATTTTATCAGTTACAGCCTCGGGAAGCATTTGGCCTGAGATCAGCATCAAATCCATATATTCCTCCTTGCAGTGAATAGTATATAGGTGCAATGAAATCTGGACTGCTATTCCTGCTGCACCTGTTGTCAAAGAAATGACTGGTTAATGGCTCGAAATGCCGGTAAATGTTTCCAGCGGGAGTTAAGGAGAAGGTCACACAATTGCCTACCCCTCTGCATGAAGAAAATGCATACAATTTTAATTTATTTACATACTTAAAATATTTACGAGGTAGCTGATTCTTTTTTGGTAACTACCCTCACAATGCTGCTTCCAGACATTTAAACGCGATTATAAATCCAGTATCAACAAGCACTTTGCAAAAATAACAATACCACATAAACATACAAACCAGTCTTGGCGATAAAAATATAGTATCAAGCTTCTAAAGGGACCCCTGACAGTTAAGTCCAGTTGCGGATGACTCTGGGGTTGCAGCGCTCATCTCGCTTTACTGGCCGAGGGTACCAGCGTACAGCTTCCGGGTCATGTGGCCAGCATGACTAAGCTGCTTCTGGTGAAACCAGAGCAGCACACAGAAGT
Organism: Zootoca vivipara; assembly: GCF_965207765.1. Classification (NCBI taxonomy): domain Eukaryota; kingdom Metazoa; phylum Chordata; class Lepidosauria; order Squamata; family Lacertidae; genus Zootoca; species Zootoca vivipara. The sequence continues at coordinate 76,459,926 of NC_142587.1, forward strand.
GCCGTTTACCTTCCCGCCGGAGCGGTACCTATTTATCTACTTGCACTTTGACGTGCTTTCGAACTGCTAGGTTGGCAGGCTTCTACAATCCCATCAAAAACCAGCTAAGCCTTAACAAACTTTCATTAAAGCAAAACAAAGAAAGAAACTGCAAGTCAGTTAAAGCCCCAATAGATGCACAGCTTCTTTTTTTACAAAAAAAAGCCATTGGACATAGGTGAGTCTTAAATGCCACAGGAGAGTCTTAAGTACCATAGGCATGGGGCCAGCACTAAAAAAGCTCTCCCTGCTGTACTCCACGGGCTAATTTATCTCATTGTTGAATGTACAAGGAGGGCCTCCTAGGCCAATCTAAAGACATGGGCAGATCAGTTTTTTGAGGCAGAGAGTTAAGTGAAGACACTATGTATTTTTGTTTTTTGTTTTTAAATGTATTTATTAAAGTTTTTTTTAACAACAAAAACATACAAAAATACAAAACACAAAAAAGAAATACAAAACATAAAAAATGCAAAATACAGAGAATACAAGAATACAAAAGACAAAAATTCTAACTTATAACCCTTATTTCTAATCTATTGACTTCCTCTTTCCCCCTTCTACCGCGGTTCTTTACAATTCAAACTTAGTAAGTTCTAAATCTTATATAAACTCTAATTAATACTTCAGTATTACCTTATTACTATAGACACAATGTATTTTTGATTGGAGGATGTGTCTCCCTTTCACGGTCAATGATGCAGGGCAATGGATCATTTGCCAGGCAGAAGCGTGGTGCTATCCGGCATGCTTCCACTTATGCTCTATTCTGCATATTTGAAAATGAGCCAAACATTGTAAAAAATAAAAGCTAGAACATCTCCAGTATTCAATCTCCAACAGAAGCCAAACCTTAGTAGTAATAATAATAATAATTTATTATTTATACCCCGCCCATCTGGCTGGGTTTCCCCAGCCACTGTGGGCGGCTTCCAACAGAAAAATAAAACACAATAATCTATTAAGCATTAAAAGCCTCCCTGAACAGTGTTTCCCCTAGGCATGGAAAGCCAATGTGGCGCCCTCCATATGTTTTGGACTATAACGCCCATTGAGGACACAAGGAGAAGGGGATGACAGACGACGAGATGGTTGGACAGTGTTCTCAAAGCCACCAACATGACTCTGACCAAACTGCAGGAGGCAGTGGAAGACAGGAGTGCCTGACATGCTGTGGTCCATGGGGTCACGAAGAGTTGGACATGACTAAACGACTAAACAAAACAAAACAAAATAACATAACATAATGAGAGAAACTAAATACAACATGAGGCAAGTGTGAGGCAAGAAACCAGGAGAGACAGTTGGTTCCTCTTAACTGAAACGGAACGGAACACACATTGAAGGGAGGGGCTGATTCCAGAGCAGAGCCACGCCCACCAGATACCAAGCACTCTACTATTCAAATTAGGGCCCAGTGTTTTTCTTATAATCACAGCCTTCCCTATTATGGTGGAATAAATCTTATTTCTATTTAAAATATAGCAATTATTTCTAAATTTCCATCTATATATAAAAATTAGCATATGCAACAAAATTATTTTTTCCTCTGTATAGTGATCAGCTTCTCCTAAAACAGAGAAAAATGCAAGTTGTCACCCCGCTGCTGAATAGTTCAGCTAATGTTAGATGAAAATGTTGCTTCTCATTAGACACCAGGCACTAAAACATCAACCCTGTAGCATTTCAATTGTGTAATTGTATTTTATTGTAATTTCTTACTGTAAAGCTTCTGGGATATATTTGTATGACAGGTGGGATGTAAATATCTGAAATAAATAAAATTAAATAAAAATTGCAGTACCTTGGTCAGATGAAGTGGGGATACTGAGCTGAAGTTAATTAGCATGTTGACAATGGATATTTCATTGTCTACTTTTGTTGTTGTTGTTTAATACCCTGAAGAGAATTCAGCAGCCCCCTTCCTACTGGTTGGGAAGTCAGGGCATTGTGCAATTTTCTTATGTTGATAATGACTGGCATTTGTGTGTCCTGTATGGTTTGTATGTCTTGTATGGCAAGTTGCCACTGGGTAAATTTACTTAGTAAGTGGCCATCAATAGCCATCATATACCGTGTTTCTCATATTTTAAGACATGTCTTATATTAATTTTAACTCAAGAAAATAAGCCTATGGCTTATTTTCGGGGGTGCCTTATTTTTTGCCGAGCCCCGACTGAGCGGGAACCAGCAAAGGCAGCAGCCCGCTGGGCTGGGGTTTGCCTTCCTTGTGAGTCTGTTCTTTTACCTCTTGGCGTCGCTATCACTCACTCACGTCAGTCTCTCTTTCTCCTCCTCTCCTCCGCTTTGCGTCGGAGATCTAGGCTTCAGGGGCTTCTCCTCCAGCCGCGCTGCAGGCTATTGTTTCGCCCTGGTTCACCCCAGGGCTTTTAGGGGGTCGCTTAGCCTCGCGTTGCCCCTAGACCCCTTAGGCAGCAGCTTCGTGCACGGAGCTTTTCTCAGAGCTCCCGCAGAGCGCGTCCGATGCGAGCGCGAGGAAACTGGAAGTCGGCTCCCGCGCGCTTTGCCGAGCTCCAACGGAGCGGGAACCAGCGAAGGCAGCAGCCCGCTGCCGGCTTGGAGCTCGGCAAAGCGCGCGCTGCTGCCTTTGCCGGCTTGGAGCTCGAGCCGGCAAAGGCAGCAGCGCGCGCTTTGCCGAGCTCCAAGCCGGCAGCGGGCTGCTGCCTTCGCTGGTTCCCGCTCCGTTGGAGCTCGGCAAAGCGCGCGGGAGCCGACTTCCGGTTTCCTCGCGCTCGCATCGGACGCGCTCTGCGGGAGCTCTGAGAAAAGCTCCGTGCATGAAGCTGCTGCCTAAGGGGTCTAGGGGCAACGCGAGGCTAAGCGACCCCCTAAAAGCCCTGGGGTGAACCAGGGCGAAACAATAGCCTGCAGCGCGGCTGGAGGAGAAGCCCCTGAAGCCTAGATCTCCGACGCAAAGCGGAGGAGAGGAGGAGAAAGAGAGACTGACGTGAGTGAGTGATAGCGACGCCAAGAGGTAAAAGAACAGACTCACAAGGAAGGCAAACCCCAGCCCAGCGGGCTGCTGCCTTTGCTGGTTCATGCCGGGTCCAGCATGTCTTATTTTTGGGGGATGCCTTATATTTTTTAGGCTTCAGAAAATCCTGCCATGCCTTATTTTGTAGGGATGCCTTAAAATATGAGAAACACGGTATCTTATTAATCTTACTGGAATTCATTAGTGTGGATGAATCCAACAGTGTCTGCTGTACAATGCAACAGACATTTTTCAGGGCATCAATTTCTGCTCCCTCTATAACTCTCTATTTTTGAATAAAAGCAAATGCATGTCCTTCTTTTGAGTTTGTTGTTAATACAGGTGTTACTTTAAACCACACTAGGGCACTGTTTGTGTAGCAATCTAGCAAGTACATGCTTGTAAGCCTCTTTGTCTATGTTAACTCCGCCCCTAAAAACAGAATAATTTTGTTCTTCTCTACAGACAATATGTACGGTATGCAACTTTTTCTCATCTCTTGTTGTTGTTTAGTCGTTTAATCGTGTCGTTTAGTCGTTGACTCTTCGTGACCCCATGGACCATAGCATGCCAGGCACTCCTGTCTTCCATTGCCTCCCGCAGTTTAGTCAAACTCATGTTCGTAGCTTCAAGAACACTGTCCAACCCTTTCATCCTCTGTCGTCCCCTTCTCCTTGTGCCCTCAATCTTTCCCAACATCAGGGTCTTTTCCAGGGAGTCTTCTCTTCTCATGAGGTGGCCAAAGTATTGGAGCCTCGGCTTCACGATCTGTCCTTCCAGTGAGCAGTCAGGGCTGATTTCCTTAAGAATGGATAGGTTTGATCTTCTTGCATTCCATGGGACTCTCAAGAGTCTCCTCCAGCACCATAATTCAAAAGCATCAATTCTTCAGCCATCAGCCTTATTTATGCTCCAGCTCTCACTTCCATGCATCACTACTGGGAAAACCATAGCTTTAACTATACGGACCTTTGTCGGCAAGGTGATGTCTCTGTTTTTTAAGTTGCTGTATAGGTTTGTCATTGCTTTCCTCCCAAGAAGCAGGCGTCTTTTAATTTTGTGACTGCTGTCACCATCTGCAGTGATCAAGGAGCCCAAGAAAGTAAAATCTCTCACTGCCTCCTCATCTCACTGCCTTCTCATCTCTACTCATCTGTAAAGTTACTGCATGAAAAAAGCCTTTGAACTCCAGAAACTGTAAGTGATTACCTTAATCAAATTGTTCCAAGGTGCAAGGCCTGCTAACACCTACCAAGCCCCAAATCTGCTCCAGTGGATTGGAGGAACCTCTGAAGTAAAATTGTGAAGTGGAATTCCTGTTGTGTGCACAGAAGTTTGCTTGTGTGCTGTTGCACGTCACCTTCTGTAATTTGTTTAGAGTCGGGGTGTGTATCTAAAGTAAGCCTTAACTTACATTATTTCTTCTTATTTTGCAATAACAAATAAATAATGGATCATTGTTGCTAATCTCCCAGCAGCTGGGAGGAAAAAAAATACAGTAAAATTAAGATATTCTCTTCTACATTGGCTTTTATTCTCTTCTCCCTGTACTTCAAAATATCAAAATCTTAAGCTGATACTGTGTATAATATTTAGGCTTTGTTTTTCTGTGTATGCCTTTTGGAATTTCTTTTAGTAATTTTGTTTTATACACTAACTTAATTACCTCATACACACAAAGGAATTTGTGGTTGGCTATCTACGTGCTTGCAACAGGGATCCAGCATAATTAAACAGAATTCCCTTGCTTGAAGAGTTGCAGATGCTGTGTGCACATGGGGCTGGAGGTATTTTTTGAAACAAAAACTGAATCGTCACAAGAGCCCTTCGTTAATCAAAATTATGTGGCTGCACAGTGCTCACTCTCTGCCCACACCCGTTTTTGCTAATGGCCTGCTTTTGCATTTGCAAATTCATAAACTGCATTAAATAGTAATGTTTAAAGTATTTCTCTGGGACATAGAAGTTCACACTCTGGAGAAGTTGAAAGGGGACATCCCTCACTGTCCACGCAATGGGCAACATTGGAGCGGAAAGCAAGTTTTGTGCCTTTATAAATGGCTGCCTCTTTCCCAGTATCTCTGTTCTGCTTCCTCCATGTCCTCCTTTGTGTAATTTTAAAGTGAAAACATACGAGTGCCGGCCAGCCCCCTCTGCATTTATTCAGCTGCACCTACTTATTCAATTTAAATTGGAAGGAGGGTTTACCAACTTTCAAAAATAAATCCTGGACCAGGCAAAAGACTGTATAAACATAGGTCTAATTTCATTTCTACTTGTTTTTAAAGAATTCATGTAAGCTGGGGAAATGGGTGGGGTGGAATAGGGAGAAAGTTACAAGTGACCTTTTTCTACTTGGGGGTGGGTGGGCAGAGGAGGAAGCTTCCCCTTCCTTCTAAGGGCACAGCCAAATTAACAGGCCCTGGAACAAAACTGAGAGATTAAATTAATGGCTTCTGGCAAACTGTCATGTGGCATTAAGTCTATCATTCAACACAATGTCAGTTTGAAAAAGCTTCAGATAGGGCATTTGAATGTTAGAATCCTGATTAACTGATTAAATGAATTCCACTTTTATCGTTGAACATGCCCCCCTAAATCAGGATAGCTGGCTGGTAAATCCTTTGTTAGCCACACCTGGCTTTACTTTCAAGTAGGAGGAGATAATCATAATGAAAACCAAAGGATTAATGCAGATGATATTTCGGGTTCAGCAATTTAGAACTTAAATTTTTATAGGCTAATATAAATCTCATGATGTTGTAAATGTCTCAATTCAGAGTGACCTGGATCTGGACTTTTCACACCTGATGTACATTTTTTTTTTTACATGTAGGATGATTTTTTCAGCTGCTAACTTTTTCCTGAAAGAGCCTCTGTTCCTTTAAGAGCTGAATAAGAGGCCAGAACTTTCCCTATCAATCACCATGCTCAAAAGTGAGCTGCTAACTTTTTAAAGTTGCTTGTGAGACTTTCTGTGGATACTCTTTCCCAAAAACACCTATTTTTGTTGAGGTTTTTTTTTATAGGAGTGCTCTTTCTTATCCTTTCATACCTTCTCATTGGCACCATGTTGAAAACAAGAAAAACATCTTAGCTCCCTCTGCACAAACGTTGAGGCATGGCCACATGGAGCCATGGATTTTGTATTCTTAAATAGATGCATAATCACGTAATCAAAGCACATTTAATTATGGTTGTCCATAGTTTCAGAACAACATTCTGCTTTAAAGCATAAAATTAATTCAGTGTTAATGAAATTTTGTAGAATTGAGCTGTGTACTAATTGCTGGTCCTCCAGTATTTGGCTGAAATGCTCTTCAACAACCTGGATGTGTATGAAACATCAAGTGACGAACAACTGTATTAAGCAGCTATCAGGGGTCAAACAGCAATAGAAAGAGCTCCCGGATTGCCTTAAACAGAATATGGAATGGAGGCATGCAGGAGAGGCTTCAAGACTTCAACTGATCAAATTATGAAATGCTGCACATCTATATGCAAATCAGCCCCTTAATCCTCATGTTCCTCTGATGAAGGGTGATAGATAAATTTAAGAAATAATGAAATCATTTTGGAAGCTCAAGATCACTGTGTGTTAAGGGACAACCCCCAACTTCCCCACCACCATAATCAGGGCTTTGTGGGGCTACAACAGTTACTGCAACCCTGTTGCTCAAGAGTAGCCATGGCAGATGGTGGGAGGCAGGACAACTGGGCCCAGTTTGGACTACTTGCTGTTGTGTGATGGCAGTGAGACTAGTAGGGCAGGATCCAGTGAATCCCAAGCTGGCTCCATCCTTCCAACACTCCATTTCAGGGCTTCCTGAACAGCAGGCCTATTACCCACCCACACATTTGTTGGGCACAAGGGGTTGCGGTGCTAATGGAGGAACATTTCTGCAACCAGAAGGGAGGGTTTTAGTGCTCTTTTATGTTCCAGAAGTACTTGGTGGATAGCATGGTAAGTGACTGCAAACTGCAAAACGAAGAGACCATTTCAGAGATGTTTTGCATTTCTCCTACTTACATCCTGAAGTTGTCAATAGGGAAACAAGAGGCAAGTTTTAAAATATTGGCATGTCGGACATGACATGCAGCTGTTGGTGAATCAGTTTCAGGGAGCTTTGCCAGTTGCATGGATCTGGCTGTTCCAATACATGAAGACCGGTTCTTCAGACTGGTTTTCTGCCAATTCCCTGTAAGTGAGTAGGAAACAGTAACACTGAACTCTGTTCCAAAACAATAATCCTCCCTGTTATAAATCTGGGGCTGTGAAAACTGTACTGGGCTGTGTTGTGCTCTCCTTGCTGATGGACAGCTACTTTATATTTTTATATGCATTGTTATCCTTTATATTAATATATGCTATTTGAACACATTTTTGGTCAGAGAGATGTGTTAGGGATAAATATGCATATATTAAAATAATATCTAAAAATGAATTATATCAGGAAATATAATTGATTCACAGAATTGTAGAGTTGTAAGGGAACCCAAGGGTCATCTAGTGCAATACAATAATCTCAACACATGGTCCCCCATTCAGTTTAAAACTATACCAGACCTTGCTTTGTTTTGCAAATATGCCAGCAGTTTTTTTAATTGGTGCACCACTTTCTTGCAAAATGTGTATATTAGGCAAAAATGCATACACAACTGTTGATGAATTTTTTGTGAGGGTTGGGGTGGGGGAAGAAACTGATTTGGAAGTGCATTGAATTGAATTGAAGAATGGAAAAGCAAGAAACCGAGTGAAACCCATTTTGACTGATCTGTCCATCTCTACTTCAGAGATTCATCCATCCCTAATTCAGTACCACAGAAAGATAATTTACTACCATCTGAAGATGGATATTTCTACATAACAGAGAAGACAACACAATTTGGCTTCAATAGATTCTTTCAGGTAGCACACCATCCAGAATAATAATATAATATAAAAACTGCTATGTCTCCCTAATCAGGAATCTGCATGTTTCACATAAGGGATGGGACAGATCTAGGTAACACAAATAATGAATGTTTTCAAGAACTGAGTCCACTTATCGCTTCTTTATTCCAGAACCCTAGGTGTGTACCTGAAATCTCAAATATCAGCAGTACCTTAGATTCAGTCTGCAATCTCCTTCATAGAACATAATCTGAAATATTTTATTATTATTATTTTAGTGATAATATTATTTTATCTTTTTTGTAAATCACTGTTTTTTCAACAATCAAATAGTTAACAACAACAACAACAATTTTATTATTTATAGCTCATCCATCTGACTGGATTTCCTATATAAATTTAATGGAATAAATAAAATGAAATAACCTATACTGTAGTTACAACATCCAGACTAATATTTGTAGTTCCCACTCCGCTCACCCACCCTTACAGAATTTTGGAGAATTAGCACCTGGAATAGCTCGGAGTTCCTGAGTGATGCCATGGGGCCTATTGAGTACAATACAAAATTATTATCTTGCCTCCTTGGTAATTTTCCCTTAGGCTTGGCAGAACATCCCATTGTTTAAGAAAACAGAACCCATGTTTTCACCAAAGTGTCAGCAGTAAACAGATAGCTGCTTGCTATGTCACCTGAAAACCTCTGCTTCTCGGATCTCTATTTTCTGAGGAGAAAAGTGTATTTAAGAACATGCGTGAGGAGGTACAAAGATGGAAATCTGAGCTCCAAAATGTTTGTATGCTCTCACACAATGCAGTGCAGGAGAGCAGGAAGGTACAAACCTTGAGGCAAAGAGATTCCTTCCTGATTTTCGGTTAAAGCTCCTGCAAATCACAACTGTATTCCGCTGTCCACACCCTTGCACCTAGAATATGTAATTTCTGCTACTTGTTGTTCCCTATAGCAGTAGGGACCTCTTATCTCTTTAGAGTTATGAATGGGTCAGGATGCTAATAATTGATGATGCCTCCTTACACCATTCCCTTTTCTTGTAGTAAAAATGTTGCTTTAGTCTGGTCTGGATCTAAATTTGTGAGCTTTATACACTTTCTCCAGGTACATTTGGGGCAGCACCTGGTTTATTTCCTCCAGCAAAAGTTCTCTCTCTTATCTAGGAGGCATTTTTCAAGTGATACGTGAGTGGCAGGTTTACACAATTGAGGGTACCCAATAGGCATGTGTGTGGCACTGTTCTATAAAGCAGTTTTCCACTCAGAAGCATCTTGTGCTTCTTTCAGGACCTTTCCATTTGTTGATAAAATTATCCATACAATATGACTTTTGTGTGTCTTAGTACCCAAAAGCTTGGTGGACAAGGCAGATGAATAGCTTGGGAATCATCATGGTTAAAAACATCCCTGCACTTTTGCTAAGGCAAATACTTTGATCTTGACTGTATTTGACTAGATAATCAAAGTTTCTTCTATATGTCTGAATAACTTCCACCAGTTTATATATATGACTACAGATTTCAGGTTTCCTGTATAAATTTTCTACTGAAAAAGTCCAGGTTTTAGATCATCCCCTGAAACTTCTCACTGCTTGAAAGTGGAGTGTTTGCGCATAACAATATAAAACGTCTTTCATTGTTAGGCTTTAGTATTTTAAACCTCTCATTACTCCAGTTCTTTCTTGTTTCAGTTCTCTAATTATGGAGAGTGGGCCTCTCCATATAAATTATGGAGAGTGGGGCTCTCTTCTATAAATATAAGAAGGATGGGGTCTACAATTCTATGATCCTGGGCGAGAGGGGGAAGCTGAGGGGAGATTTACCTTTTAGCCAAAAATGCTGAATGAAAGTCTTTTTATTACATTATATATCAAGGAAGTAAAATTGCCTCTGAAATCTGACCCCAGTATCTATTGCCACTCTCTTTTCAGAAAAATCTAAAGAGGCTGGCATGGGGTTACCTAAAGCCAGAGGGAATGTGACTTCAGCTGAGGCATTCATGGCTGGGCAAATATTGATGGTTTGTTATGCTAGGAAAGAAGCTTTATGAGCCCCTCTGGTGACTGGTGTTGTGACCTGTGCTCATATAAACTTGGAGTTAGATGTCGACTGCATTATGTGGCTTTGCTATAGAATTTCCTTTAGTGAGTGCCTGAGGTAATTCTCAGATGGAAGAGCCAAATTGTTCCTCCTGAGCTATAGCTAATAAAAGGACCTCATCCTGGCTTCTTGTCTACCAAGCATTTACCAGCTGGGTTCATTTAATAAATTGTAGGTTGTTGTGTGTGACTCTGACCATATTCGGTAATGTTGATGAATTATCCTTTGTTGATGACATATTAAGACCACAATCCCACCCTGGATTAGATTCAGTGAATTTAGTTGCATTAGCAGAGGGTAAATGGCCTCAAGAGTGGAAGACAAGTATGTGAGATTGATGAGAATGTTGCTGTTGTAATATTTCCATGAAATTATAATCTGTCAGAGCTAACTATGTGACAGCCATTATTACAATGATGATACAGACATTTCTGATCTGTTTATGTGGTTGCCTGTTTTGAGGTAACAACCCATTGACTCATTGCTGCCTTGAATTTGTGTTCACAGGGTGAGAAAAAGAACTTTAAAATAGCCAGCGGCTCTCTTCTCACCTGTTTTTTTACTTCAAGATCAATGAACAGAAAAGCCCAGGGCCTCCCTCCAATATTTTTTGCCATTTTCTCTCATACAATAGGCACTGCTACAATATGAAATCCCTCTTCAGTCCCTTCTGTTGTCATTGCCTCTGTGTTGGCTCTCATGCAACTTTTGATATAAGGTATGCGTGGGAAACCCATGACCCTCCAAATGTGGTTGGATTAGTTACATTGTTGTTGTTGTTGCATATTTATTTATGCCCCACCTTTTAGCCTGATAGGACTCAAGGTGGCTTACAAAACAAGAACTGCTAAAAACTTAGGAAAAGGAACCACTAAAATACAATTAAGCACTGATAGAAATAAAACTAGATACATATATAAAATTTGTTTAAACATATCAGTAATAACAACAAAAACAGCACAGCACCAGTCCTTTCATTGAAATCAGTCAGTCCCCCAAAGTCTGTTGGAACAAGAAGATCTTCACCTGCCATTGGAATAATAACAAGGAGGGAATCTATGTAGCTTCTCTTGGGAGGGAGAGTCAAAGTCTGGGATCCGCAGCCACCAAAAAGGCTTTCTCCCATATCCCCAGCCTGTGAGGGTGGCAGCAGGCCCAAGAGCAGGGTCCACCTGAAATCTCAAACCCCATTACATCCCATTTAGATTAGCAGGGGTGCCCAAACCTTTTCCAAAGACGGCCAGATTTGCTGAAGTAAACATGCATAGTAAAGGTAAAGGTAAAGGGACCCCTGACCATTAGGTCCAGTCGTGACCGACTCTGGGGTTGCGCGCTCATCTCGCATTATTGGCCGAGGGAGCCGGCGTATAGCTTCCAGGTCATGTGGCCAGCATGACAAAGCCGCTTCCGGCAAACCAGAGCAGCACATGGAAACACCGTTTACCTTCCCGCTGTAGCGGTTCCTATTTATCTACTTGCATTTTGAGGTGCTTTCGAACTGCTAGGTTGGCAGGAGCTGGGACCAAGCAACGGGAGCTCACCCCATCACAGGGATTCGAACCGCCTGCCTTCTGATCAGCAAGCCCTAGGCTCAGTGGTTTAACCACAGCGCCACCTGGGTCCCACCAAGGTTGTTGAGCTTTTTTTAGGGTTGAAGTTGTTGAGCTTTTTTTTTACGATTTTACCCCAATAAATAAACTGTATGTCTATTTACCCCAGTAAATAAACACACTGTATGTAGGACTGCCTTTGAAAAGTGTGTGGAAACTTCAGTAGATCCAAGATGCTGCTGCCAGATTGCTGACCAGAGCTAGAAACCTTCCTTGTTGCAACAGTTCCGGGTACAGCTCAAAGTGCTGATTATGACCTGCAAATCCCCATACAGCTTGGGTCCATGCCATCTGAAGGGCTATATCTCTATAGATGAGCCTGCCCAGGCTTTGAGATCTTCTGATTTAGGCTCCAGTCCTAAGATGAGAGGAAGTGGGTAGTCCAATGGCAGGTCTACTGCCTTACATCAGAGAACAGGGGGACAAACTTTGACTCCTCTGTTTCTTATTGAATTATTATTATTATTATATTTCCCATGATCTGATGCTGGATCTTCCCTTCCCAACATTGGAGTTCTGAGGAGGGAGTTTCAGTCAATCCTACCAGTATGTCCCCTAGGACACTTACTCCATATATGCATATCCAACTGCTTCAGGTTGTGGAGAAAGAAAGCAATATTTTAGTACAGCAGCACCTTACAATTTGGAACTCCCTGCCTTTTGATTTCAAGCAGGCACCTCACTGTACTCTGCTAAAATCATTTTTGCTTAGCAGGCCTACCCAGCTATCTAGTATGTTGACGTGTGTTTTGATCTGTTTTTGTTTATCACTGGTTTTATTTTTTTTTGAAGGTTTTAAATGGTTTTATACTGTTTTTACCATGAATGTTCTTTCATCAATCTTTAGTAAACCACCTTGAGAATTTTTACAAATCATGCGGTGTATAATTTTATGAAAATAAAAGACCAGGGACCATAAGATTTCAACTTTGGAAAGATTTTTATTAAGCCCAAAAGTAGCTATTGTAGTATACATCTCTGGTTCGCATTGATAAGACCATTTGATACTTTCAGTGTTTTATCCCAAGCTATCTACTTTCAGACCAGTCCTTTAAATAGATTTCTTATGCAGAATCTTGTTTTAAGTTTCTGAGCACCCTGCCTATCCATGAAAGATATGAATTCCATATTTGCGAAGCAATTTGTGGGAGACTATGGTTCTTCTGCTTCCCCTTCCCTAAGTTCTTTATTGAAAGATTGCACATTAAGCCCATTTATAATCATAACCAACCCTACAATTAGCAAGCAAAATGCTTGCTTGTCAAAGCCTTTATGAATGCGCTTAATTAAATCGATGAATAGTGTTAATGAACGTATTTTCTCACACACTGAATGCTAAAGCTTGAAGAGTGTATCTGGTTTTTAACGTAGATATTTTAACAGAATGGTTTTATAACTTGAGGGGATTTTTTGGGGGGGGGGACCGTCCGTCTAATTTACAGCCCAAGAACTTAGTGTGAGAATTTGAAAAGCGTTGTGATCAAGTGTATGGTGCGGTATGACATGTGCAAGATCAATGACAACAGCCAGCCTCCTCAGGGACTGTCTGGGGCTAATGTGCTCTGGGAGAGACCACAGCACTGACCCCTTCCCTGGGCTGGGCCTTTCTGCCATGTCCACTGGCTCAGATTTCCAGAGCAGAAGGGGTGGGCGGATGGGAAGCCGCCATTTTTATATTCCCACAGTGCTCTGGATCAGCATCATGTGAGGCCACTTGGGGATTATAAAAATGGTGGGTGGCTCACAGGCAGAACAGCAGTGTCTCCCGGAAATAATTTTATACTTCTAAAAATACCCTTATACTTGAGGGAAGGGCTCATAGTATACAGAAAGCCCCAGGTTCATCATCAATTCAAACAATCAGTCCACAATTTGCAAGGATTGTGCCTGCAACCAAGGAGAGGTACTGCCAGCCTCAGTTGGATAAATAGACTGACCAACTGCCTAAATAAGCTCATAATGAGCTCCATTTTATCCCACCCCCTGATGTTGCTTTGTGCTCGTTGGTTTCTGTTGACTCAGGATAATAATAATAATAATAATAATAATAATAATAATAATAATAATAATACAGTAACAACAACAATAATAATTGTTGTTGTTGTTTACACTGTCCATCTGACTGGGGTACCCCAGCCACTGGGCAACTTCCAACAAAATCCAGATAGGGAAAAGACAAAAACAGATATAACATTAAAAACTTTGTGAAGCAGAATTGCCTTCAGATGGCTAACTATATAAACCCAGGTCAGTTTATATATGGTTGCCTTAACAAATCAACTACAGTGGTACCTCGGGTTATGAACACGATCCGTTCCGGGTCGCAGTTCGTAACCCGAAAAGTTCGTAACCCGAACTGCCATTTTGTGCATGCGCAATGCGCTATTTTCGCCCTTTGCGCATGCGCAAACTGTGTGCGCCGCTTCTGCGCACGCGCAGAACGTGCATGCGGCGAAAATACTTCCAGGTTTTGCGCAGTTCGTAACCCGAGGTGTTCGTAACCCGAGGTACGACTGTATCTCTTTGTGACTCTCCATTTCCTCCCTCCCCCCTCTCTCACACATACACACACACACACACACACACACAGAGAGAGAGAGAGAGAGAGAGAGAGAGAGAGAGAGAGAGAGAGAGAGAGAGAGAGAGAGAGAATTATTGAGATTTGAGAAAGGAGAATGGTGACCTCTGGTATCTACCGCCTCACACATACTGCATTATGAAAGGAAGAATGTCTCCTAGACTATAGGGAATTTATCATCTAACACTCAGTGGAAAAAGCAACAGCTACAAACTAACTACCTCTGCATTTTGGAAGCATTAAAATAGAAAAATAAGTCATATGGTGGTTGCCCCATGCTAATTATGTTTTTTGGCTGAGAATGGTTTCTTCTATTAAGCTGAAAGTGAGACATGGCATGTGATACGCAGTGGTCTATCAATCATCCAAATATTTATTATCCACCATCCACAACTGCATGGCTGTTGTGGTCAATATAAAAGAGCATTCCTTTTTGTCTAAACATAATAAATGGTGTATAGCACAGGTTTTTGCATTTCCAGTGTGTATTTTTCCACAGAATGAGGAATTCTATGAGTCCGTTGTTAAGGATTAATGGTCAGATCACTTCATAAATATAACACACACTCTTCAGGAACACAACAGCTAGCGCTGAGACTATGATGAGTGTTGATTAGAAAATTTGTGTAGTTGGTTCATTGCCCCAAGCACTAATTAGGCCCGCGTCACTGAACATTCCTATTTAGTTTCTCTATTTTTATTTATTTATTTTGCACAAAAGCCATGTTTTATTTGCAGTGAGTTCTGACAGCGTAAATTGCTACCATGCTGAATTGGTCTATATGGGATAGAGGAATGATGGTAAATCACATATTAATTCACTGCTCTTGGGGATATGAAAAAGTAGGAACATAATTTCCTGCTTTGGGGGATATGAGAAAGTAGGAACTACCTTCTGATTTAGAACAAAGTGCTATCTACCGCTGCATTCTTTGGTCAAATGAGGCCAGGTAGTTGCTTCTGGGCAGCTCACGAGAAAGGCATGCCAGCAACAGCTATCTACCCCCGCCCCACCCCGCTAGCAGTTGATAATCAGAATCATGTACTCTGAATAAGTACTTTTGTCTGTTCTGAATCTATTACAAATCAGCCTCTATCAAGTCCCACCCCCCCCAGTCACCTTCTTTTTTTAAAATCAGAAAGGGCTTTCTTTTATATTGCAGGCAGCAACCATTTTAAGTGCATCAGATATGTGCGCAACCATATATGCATGCATTGTGCCAAAATTGGAAGTGACCCAAAAATATAAAAAAAATGGCACAAAAAGTTCTCAGCTAAGGAAGCCCGTTTTAGTGGCGATTTGTCTTAATTTTGTTTCTAAGATCAACAATTTTACATTTGAATTTTTGCAAGGTCCCGGTCTGAATTTTGTGATTCATTAATTTTCAATTTGTCATTTAACCCTTGAACCCACCTCTTAACACTTCTGTGGTTTGGTTGTGTGCTCCTGCGGGGAAGAGACATACAAAGAATTCATTTCAGGGTTTATCTTTATTTGCTTATATGAAAGCCATGGCACCATGCATGTGGTTCCCAGGAAATCGCCCATCCAGCACTGACCATAGCCGGTCATGCTCAGCTTCAGCCAGGTGATGCCCTCAAGTGCCTTCAAAGCACATCTTGCTTCTCTGCAGTCTCCGTGTTCTGCTTCAGTAACTCACCTTTGAACAAAGGACCCACCACCATGTTGTAATAGAATTATTATTATTATTATTTATACCCTGCCCATCTGGCTGAGTTTCCTCTGGGTGGCTTCCCACAGAACAGAACATTAAAATGCAATACTGTAATCTATTAAACATTAAAAGCTTCCCTAAACAGGGCTGCCTTCAGATGTCTTCTAAAAGTCTGGGAGTTGTTTTTCTCTGTATTGAAAAACATGTTTGCTTTCCATTGCAAACATTGTAGCATTTGCACTCTTGCCTTATTGCCAGCAATACATTTGTTTTGCTGGACTCTTTGCTCCTTTTTATTTTCCTCAAATTCCAAACAGGTCCACTTTTTAAGGGAGAGCATCTCAGTTCCATGCTGCACCTGGACTTTGTATCTTTCTGGCATTTTCTCCTATGAAATTAAATATTACCATATTGGACTTTCCGGGTTGCTTTCCAATTACTTGTACAGTGGTACCTCGGTTTAAGTACACAATTGGTTCCGGAAGTCTGTACTTAACCTGAAGCGTTTCCCATTGAAAGTAAGGGAAAGTGGATTAATCAATTCCAGACGGGTCTGCGGAGTACTCAACCTGAAGAGTACTTAACCCGAAGTATGAGTGTAATTGGTTCTGGAAGCCCGTACTTAACCTGAAGCGAACTTTCCCATTGAAAGTAATGGAAAGTGGATTAATCCGTTCCAGACGGGTCCGCAAAGTACTTAAATTGAAAGTACTCAAACCGAAGCGTACTTAAACCGAGGTATCACTGTAGTTTAAATTGCTTAGATAATTTAAAAGCAGAGCTTGCAAAAGCAGTTGGTAGCAAAAGCAGTTGATAAGAGATGGAAAGACAACTTGAGCTTTCACAAATGAAGGGAAAAAATACTGTATCATATTTGATAGACCGATAGATGTTGGGAGGAGGGTAAACCAAGCCCTGTGCAAACCACTGATACCCCACCCTGCTATTCCTTGTTGCTATTCCTTGCATGGCTTTTAGCATCACTCTGTGTCCAATGTTGCAGCTTTGGTATGTGTGGCAGCATAGACACAAGTGGGCCAAAATTAATCACATTTAGTAACTCTCATTTATTGCACTGGAAGAGACTTACACACCTCCTGGAAAACAGGAGTTAAAATACTTGGGCTAAATCACAATTCCAGACACATAAAAGTGGTATGTATCAGCTTCTGCTTCACAACAAAACGTGTTGGAAAGTGTAGCTATATGCTGCATACCAAGCTCTACATTTAAAAGATGTTCTTTTTTATATGTAAGGGAGGAAGTTATGTATTTATATGCAACCATAGTGCGTTGGTGGGGTTTTTTTTTTGGTGCGTGTGTGTTTTTGCAGGGGGAAGAATGTCTCTTGAAGTTATCAAAACTCCCCTTTATCTCAGGAAGTCTGTTACAGATGCTGTTATCCCTGCCGCATAAGGGCTTGCTTCAAACACTCTGCTTCGCTGTCAGCAGGGCTGATACACTGTATTATAACAAGCCTCCTCCATAACAACTGTTCACAGGCAGCGCTTGTAGCTTTACACGTGCAGCCTGCAAAATTCCTTGCCAGCATTAGGATTCTTCCGCTTCTGGGTCTCTAATTAGACCTTCTCCCCTACACTGAGTCTCCCTCTCTCCCCCTCTTTTCTTCTGGGTGGAGGGTGCCTTAGGGAGGAAGGAACAGGGGGAGGGATGTGCAAAGGGGGTGAACAGTAGAAAGGACTAGGTCACCTGCATTTCAAAATTAGAAATTTGCTAAACATAGATAGATGGATGATAGATAGATAGATAGATAGAATAAAGTTTCATGCATCTTCCCCTTGATGTTGGTGGAACAGCAGTGAGTATATTCAGAATATGTTTCATTACTGTTTCAGGCACCTTTTAGCTGCATAATACAAAGTAATATAACCTTCATTGTCATAGCAATGTTTTTGAGGCTGACTTGTCAAAGGGATGAAGTATAGTTTGCTTGTACCCAATGAAACAGAAAGACTTGTGTAGTGTTAATGAGTTTCCATAGTGGAAAGACAGGGTTTTCTTTCTTGCTAAATTAGCATTGTGCTTCTGAAGTTAGGAGCACAGCGATTTGCCTTTATCTCGTCTGTTTGTTTTTTCCAATTTAGTTATAAGGGAATTCAAATTGTTCGCATTGCAGTTTAGTTTGCTTTATAATTAGGAGTTGTTAATCTGTTCGTTATTTATTGGACTTGCTTTTATGAATTCTGCAATGTTTTAGTTACTTTTTTCCAATATATTTTTATTATCTCATTTCATTGTTTCCCACTCTGGGTTTGAAATGTTCCATGAAAACTGGATTATAAATACTTGGGTGGGGGTCTGGAGGCTGGCAGTGGCTCTGGGAGTTCTTAGTCAGGGTCCTTCTCCATGGACCACTCCTGAGCTTATGGATGGATTGCATCTTTCTGAGTTAATTTTGCAGGCACTGCATCTGACTAAAAATTAGAGTTTTCTTTCCCACTAGCATCATGACATTTGGGTCAAATGTTCAATAAAAAGAGAAGCAATCCATGAATTCTTTGCATATTTTATTTTTCGTTTTGATTTCCAACTCACACACATCTGGCATATTTTACATCTTTGCAATAAAACATGGTTACAATAGCTTAAGGAATTTATATATCCAAAATATTTCACCATGATCTTGAGATGAAATGAACTTATCTTCCAGATGTTCAATATTCTCCCAATTCTAAGCTAAAAACTCAAGATATTGCTTACAGACCAATGATGAATAACTTAATCATTACATTGATTCCCCATGATTTCAGAATTTTATAAATACAAACAACAATGAAGAAGGTATTTAGTGCTAAAACTTACTAATACAAGGTGGAGAACAAATAAGAATCACATCAATAAATAATGATATGTTTCTGGTGCCAGTACAAAGAATCCGTTACCTTGTTTTTATCTTTTTTAAATAAATGACTGCAAGTGAGTGTAAAGTCTGAGAAAATTACATTCCTGTTACATGCCTCATAGCCCTACCGACACAATATGTACATCTATGACAATACAGTCACCAAATATACAAAGAAGAAACATGAAGTAAAGTGTATATACCCCTGGGTGTGTTACTTGATCCGTAGAATGTGCGGCAAATTATCCTGATAGTCATCGTTACAGTATTGCCAGACATGAAGTGCCGTCAACAGAGAATGTGGCTTAACGCGTGACTTTCAGAAGAATGTAAAAGAACAACCCCAATGAAGCTAAGGTCCTTTTTAACCAAGCTTTATTTCCAAGGAAATGAAGAGAAAATCTTAATTGCTCTCTCCCTGCAATGTACAGTATGCCAAATGTGATGAATCTAGAAGTCTAGCACTCTTGCTTTGGTGGGAGTCATTAAGCACGCGAGCATCCTCATCTCTCTTCCGTGCTCCTGCCTTTCTATCGCGGTACTAAATTAATAAAGGAAGGATTTTCTCTTCCTCTTACAACGCATAAATATGGCAAACAATGGCTTCATATCCAAATGCTTCATGTCATAAGCAAAAACTCCACTTAGAAGGGGGGTGGCTTGAGATTGAAAAGAGCAAACCATATTTCAGTGGCAATGACAAAACTGCGGCTTGTGCCCCATTTCAACCCTTAAATGCAAGCTGGGCCCTTAGGCAGTTCACTTCAACCTGTGAATGTCGCCGTTTCACCAAGACATTCAGGTTTAAAGTACATGCAAGTTGTAACTCCACAATAAAGTTAAGAAACATTTTTTTTGTTCTTTATACAAGGTTTTACTTTTACAAAAGTATCCCTTTAAAGTTAAGATGTGCATCTGATGTACAAAGTATCAAACGTAGTTTTCTTAAATCCTTTTAATTATTATTTTCAGCTTGAAAAGAGGCTGGAAATGGGAAATGTATGCTAGGTTCATGGCCCCAAACATTGTAACAACCGGACACAAGTTTCCTCAGAATATTCAAAAGTCTCTTGTGACGTGTTCTCTACTAGCTTTTCTCAGTAAACAAAGGTATATGAAATAATTACCAAAACATCTCCTAAGTCATTATAATTTACATGATACAAGCTCATTTCTGCAGCAGCTGGTGTTCGGTTGTGAAAAAACACACAAAGTAAAATGGTTGCTGACTACAATGGACAGCTATTGCTGGGTGTAATGGAATGTACAACGGAGGTTGATGCAGACTTGTTTTTCCACCAGAGATTATGCCTTTCAGTAGCACTTGTGCTCTCAATTTCGCCTTTGCTTTCAGTTCTTCACTCCGGTTCAATATCTATTCTGATGCTCATAATGCCACCGATTAAAATCTATATTAAAAGCTACAATGCTACCAGAAGCCATGCCAGTAATTAGAGTCCTGAAAGAGAGACAGAGACACAAACTGTACATACTGAGTTATTTTTTTAAAAATATTCACAGCAGTCAGGTTTTTCCACCCTCAAAATATACTCATGCTGATTCCAAAGATCATAGAATCACATTAGACATACAAGAACAGTGATGGAAATGTGATATTTTGCTACTGCACCTAACATGTTGCACAAGACAGATGTATTTCTGGGCAGGCAAGTGGCTGAAATTAGGGGTTTTTATTGAGCCATGGCTGCCTCCATCTCCCCTCCAGTGTGCTGCTAATGAGAAGCCTTGGTCAATGAAAGCTGAAACCATGCCAACAATGAACCATGGTGAATGCTAGCCAGATTTTTCTTTTAAAAAAATTAAAATTTCACATGTATATCCTGTCCTTCTCCAAAGGAAGTACAGTGGGATAGTCCCATGACCATCTTCACAACAACACTGGGAACAAGGCCGGCTCAAGACATTTAGGCATCTGAGGTGAACCACAAAATCTCCCCCTCCCAGAGAAGAAGGGGTGAGTGAAGATTTACATCAGGAACAAGGGGGCTTGGAATCAAATCAACCTTACCCAGTGGTTGAACTAGGAATAAAAAGCTCTTGCAGGGGGAAAGGGGCCTACTCAGAATCATGCTGGGCGGGTGCAGAGCTCAGGAGACCCCAGAGTGCAGCACTCATCATTTCTCCCCTAGAGTGGGGGGAGACGAGCAGATCCTCTCATTTGCCAAGAGACTGCTATAGAGGCAGCATTGTGGGGGCTACTGAGGAGGCAGCAGATCCGGCCTCCAAGGAGCATGCCGCAGCCATCAATGCTACCGCAGAAGTGGCAGGCGATGCATTCCTTGGAGGCCAGATCTGCCCCTGTGGATCCTGCCACCCGAGGTGGTTGCCTCACCTTGCCTAATGGGTGGGCTGGCCCTGCCGGGGAAGGAAGATAAAAATAATGAGTTGCTGACACAGTGAGGCAGTGCTGTGGATTCCCTCCCATCCCCCCACCCCACCCCACCCCCAAAACTGGTACGGCTGCTGCTTACCTGAAAGGTGTGGAAGTGGAGCAGGGCAGATGTGAGGTCAAAGCTGTGCAGGTTCACTAGCAGAAATGCTGGGTTGGCTCTGTCAGTGTTTGCCCGCACACCCGTGATCTCACCGCCATCCTGCTGCTACACCATCTGGGTAAGCAGCAGCGATACCGAGTGGCTCCATGGCATCAGCTGCTCATGAAATTAATGCTTGGCTCTTCTAATGTGCATCATAGCTGAGGAGGGGTTTGAACGCGTAACATCCCAAGGGGGTCCAAGCGTGAGAATCTATCTGGTATACCACATTACTACCCACAATCCTGACCATGGGGGTTACAGCTTTATAGCATTAAACCGATGTTTCACAAGTGGGTAAGCTGGCTCTTCACACTCCATTTTGTGTTTGGGTGTAGGGAAAGAAACAAATGCATACAGATTCAGTAGTGGAGAGAGCATGGATATGTAGAATCACCCCAGGGAGGTTCGCCTGGTGCCTTCATTATACTGTAGATGTTTAGGCACCAGGCGAAAACATCTCTCTTCAACCAGGCCTTCGACTGATTACTATTCTAAAGTAAAGGTAAAGGTAAAGGGACCCCTGACCATTACGTCCAGTCGTGACCGACTCTGGGGTTGCGCGCTCATGTCGTGTTATTGGCTGAGGGAGCCGGCGTATAGCTTCCAGGTCATGTGGCCAGCATGACAAAGCCACTTGTGGCGAACCAGAGCAGCACACGGAAACGCCATTTACCTTCCCGCTGTAGCGGGCATAGCTGCCAAGTTTTCGCTTTTCTCGCGAGGAAGCCTATTCAGCATAAGGGAAAATCCCTGTAAAAAAGGGATAACTTGGCAGCTATGGTAGCGGTTCCTATTTATCTACTTGCATTTTGACGTGCTTTCGAACTGCTAGGTTGGCAGGAGCTGGGACCGAGCAATGGGAGCGCACCCCGTCACAGGGATTCGAACCGCTGACCTTCTGATCAGCAAGCCCTAGGCTCAGTGGTTTAACCCACAGCGCCACCTGGGTCCCTATTCTACTCTACAGCCTTTTAAATGTGTCTGTGGGTGGGAAGGGCGTGGTATTGTTTGGTTTTAATTATTTACATGTGTTTTTATCTTCTATTTTTTTCTGTGAACCGCCCTGAGATCTTACGATGAAGGGCGGGTATATAAATTTAATAAATAATAACAATAATCTCCGCCTTTCAAATGTAAGGAAGTAGGAGCCCAGTCAAAAATGCATGAGAAGTCTCATGTAATGCAGCAGAATTGAATAAGAAAATTAGAAGCTGTACTGCTTAATCCAGAAACCATGAAGAGGTGAATTGTATTGTGTGTTTCAAAGAGAGGCTGAATTACAGGGGGGGACAAATAAAATGTGCAAGTTTGAAGAGGCTCACTGCTTCTCTTGGGTTGCAACTTACCTCTGATCATGAGACAGGTCCATTGCCCTAATGCCAGCATCACAGCCAGGGTAAATGTAGAGCTGCTTGAAGTCACAAGCCTGCCATACTTCCACGACTCCATTATCACCACCCGTAACCAGGTTCTGCCCATCGCTGCTCAGGAGGATAGCCTACAGATGAGCCAAAGTGAGTAGAGACATTAAATGCTGTGTAGACTAATACAAACAGCTTCTGTGAGAGGAGTATTTCCTTGTCCAGCCTAGGAGAGAAGCAAAGGAGGCTTTGCTGGAAGTCACCATGGATCATTTCTGACTTTGCCCTGCAACAAAGGTGCCATCAGTAACACCTCAAGAACTCCCTTTACTCTCCCTGAGGTGTCAATGATGGATTGGACTCCTCAGGGCCCTGTATTCATGTCTTGGCTCCTAGTCAAGGGAGGACAGATGTCAAGCCATGTAAACTTTTAAAGCACAGGCACTTTAAAATCTTTATGTCTAAAACAGATATACAGGAATCAAGTGCTCAGTTTTAAAAACAGAGGGTTCAATTCTAGATTGAATTAGAGCCGAGACTTTTTTTCCAGTAAATGTGATCCCTAATTTTCCAGTGATCACTAATTTCTCATGAGACTTCTTCAAGCATTACTGTTGTTATACATCATAATAAGTTATGAAAGGAAATATTTACCCTGGTTGAGTCGTTTACTTCCATCTGTGCCAAGAGTTTTCCATTAATGCTGAAATTGCTGAACCTGCCTCGTTCATAGTAGATGATACAGTGGCCTTCACTAGATACTGAAATCAGGCGAGGATACAAGCAGTTTTCTGTTCCTTCAAGTGCTCTCAGCAAATCTCCAGTAATTGTGTGCACCAGGCAAGGTCCTTCTGTATATTGACAAATAATACAGTATATATAACAGAAAGGCACATAATTTAGTTAAATTATGCCAAATGCATACAGAGATGGCACATATTGATATATAAACAGTGAAAGAATGTGCAGGGGAAACAATGTCTCTGACGCTTCAGCAAAGTGAAATATACATTTAAACAGTGAATCGCTTTCAAGTAGTGTGCACATGTGTGTGTATATTTTCACATTCCCATTGCTGAGCAGAACAATCCCAGCCCACAAATCTGATGCCGGAAGAGGTTAGGAATCAGGTGACGGTTCTTTCTGGCCAACAAACAGGAGAAATGCTGCTGAGGAGGTTACATCCAGCACAGAGGCTTCCAATACACCCACAGAAACATCCACCAGTGGTGTTTCTGCAGGCAATAGCTGCTACTATAGCTGCCCTCCAATGCTCCAGGGATAAAGTAGATGTAGTTTTGGATATACTTCCCAAGAGGCTCCAGGACTTGGCTCATTAGCTATGCAAGTCTGGAGCTGGTCTAGGCAGTTTCCCCACTGTTTACAAATTAGTTGATTTAAAAAAATGGAGGTGGGGAGACACATTGCTTCCCTTACCCTGGTGCCTAATGCAAGCCAGGAGGTCTTTGAAAGTGGTGGATCACCCACCACTTCATTTTCCTACCTCACTTACAATTGTGGTATGAATGTTTAAAATGATATTTTTCTGAAGCAAGTCAGCGGTTTAAATCATTGCACCCTGTCCATATTTATCAAACATTTAGTATCTGCACAGCAGGGACACTTTGTAGCTGAAGTTTGGTGCTATCTTAAATAGTTGTGTTTGTAACTCTGAATATAAGAGAATGACATACTCCTTTTCGTACCCTACCGTGGCAAAAGATTTGTCATTCTGATACAAAAACCGAGATATTCAATGAATAATATATCCTTTCAGCCACATCTTGGATATCATTATATGAAAATTATCCAGGAAGTAAACTATTACACAGCTTTGTCTTGTTTTTAAGTACGTGTGCTGTGCAGCAGACTAGCTTCTTTGAGACAAATGGTCATGTGGTGATAAATTAGTTGGATTTTAAGGTGCCACAGGACTTTTTTTGTCCCTTTGGCATCAACAGAAAAGCACAGCAGCTCTTCTGGAATCATGCATACAAATTCAATACACAGAATGACTGAGGCATTTTCTTAGATGCATCCATTAAAATCATGATTTGTACACACAGTTTGCAGCAAACCCATTTACTGCCTTCCTGCCTCTGGTCCTTCCTTCACTCATAAGCATCATTGATACTCAATTTTCCACCCCTCAAAAATTATTCCCGTCCCTACGAGTTTTTAAGAATAAAACTTTCCACTTTCACCAGACAAGCTGAAACTATTCACAAACAATTAATTACTGAATTTTCAATTCAGCAGCTAGGATGCTTGCAAACCTCCATGGGCTCATAGCAGTGGTGGAAGTTTACAAGCAGTAGGCTGGTGGCAGATGAAGCTCTGCAGAGGATACAGAAATTAAAATATATAGCATGTAGGATAATGAGAGGAGGATGAAATTACACTTATCCTGAGTCAAATCTTACTGATGAGGAAGTTTCAATTTGTAAGACTAAAATTGACAACTGACCTTTAGCACCACTTATGACAAGTCCCAGTTCGGCACACACTGATACGCAGACAACTTCGTGATCGTGACCAGTCAGAACGGCTCTGGGAGCAGGATAATCACCTAAAACAAATCACACACAAAAAGGTAAAACATCTCACATAAAATATAATTAATTAGCAACAAATTAGATTCAAACTGTCCATTTCAGTTTCTTTTCCCAGTCCTGAGTTCAGTTCCTCACATTTCCACATCTATTTGCAAAACAATTTTTTATAGAATTTCACAGACTCACACAATCATAGAATTGTAGAGTTGGAAGGGACCACAAGGGTTATCTGGTCCAGGAATCTTTTGCCCTGCATTGGGCTAGAACCTATGACCCTGAGATTATGAATCCTGTGTTCTACCAACTGAGCCATTTTATGCATCTTTGTATCTAATTTCGTCCAACATACACACTTTTGCAAACCAATTCCTTAATCTACATTCCCCCAATCTATGCTTTTTAATGCACACTTTACATGCATTTTCATAGATATTACTTGGCTGGAGAAATGAATCGCAAAATTCAGAGAAATGTGAAATTTGAAGTATAGCTATGTTTCAGTTTCTGTATTGTTTCAAGAAGTGGTAGATTCACATTCAAGTGCAAACTGAACTGAATGTCTCCTACATCTCTGGGCAAGACTAACATTTCCTTCTTGTTTTCCTTCCTAACATTGGTTTAGACATTATGATCCCTGCCAAGGTGAGTTGTTATGGTCTTCTCCATGAGAACTCACTTGCAGCGAGGAAACAATGAGAGAGTTCCTTGGGTAATGGCCAGCAATGGCCAGCTGCTATATTCTTAGAAGCTTGAAGAGAGGTTTTGAATTTTGATACTGGTCACGAAGAGTCGGACACGACTAAACGACTAAACAACAACAACAACAAGTAACTATATTTCTTTTGTTCTTACATTATGCTTCTTCAGGAAGCACAGAACTAACTAACTAACTAACTAACTAACTAACTAACTAACTAACTAACTATAATCACTTATAAGACATGTGGTGTGTTCTAGTATTTTAAACTCCAGCCATGAGATTTAGAAATGTAAGCATGGTTTGAAAATAAGCTTTTAAAATAAATATTGGATTGCAATGTACATTCATATGACACTAGGACCAGAGGTTTGGGAAACATCTTTTTAACATAATAATAACAACAACAAAATCACAATAAAATGCTAGGTACTATAATTTGCACCAAAAAGAAAAAGAATAGATTGAAAAGAATTATTTTAAGTGGCACAGTCAACACACTTATATTTATGATACAGGCAGGATTAGTCAGCAAGACTTTGCCACTCCAAACAACTGCAATTTTCCAGAGGGTATGGGTGCAAATCTAAGATTACTTGCAACAGGGCACACCTGTTACTTTGCCCAATATATTGGTGTGATCACTTGTGTTCTATGTGCTGCCTAGCCAGGCTGCCTAATTATGGATGATGCCTATCTTGGTTTCACAACACCTTGGCTGGTGCTTATTTAGTCACTTATAGACTGCCTTTCATTGTGAAAACAAGGCCATTTGCAAAATAAAACCAGTTTTATAAATAACAATAAAACATAAGCCAGAATATCCAGAGTTCAGTAATGCAAGTAGAAAGGGAATTCTGTTCATATTTCTCTCTGTGTGTTTCACATTCTTTCTTACTTAAGCTCTACAGGAATACATTGGCAGTAACATTATGAAGGGTCAAATTACTATGAAAGCCATGAAAGCTTTTGGCCAAGATGTGGATCAGGCTCTGTCAAATGTTCCCAAACTGGAACAACTGTGTTGGGCTTTCCTGCTTTCTATTAAACTTTGTCATGTGTGGGTTTCTTGGCTCAATCTAGCCTCCTGTTCAAAGGTCCCATAGGGTGTGGACTGATCTTGCAAGGCTTTGGAATATGGAGGAATTTGCTTCAATGAAGTGAGTTAGAATAGCCAAAAAGCAGGATCCTTTCAGAATGGGTCAGTTTTGACATTAGGTCAATAGGTGACTTGGGAGGGACTCCTCATGTTAGTACTCCACCTGCATGAGCAGTATAACATTAAAGTTATGCACTCATGTGAAAGGTCAGCTCTTCTGTGAACCCACCACACCCACGTGCTACAGTCTGATCAGGTCTTCCACTGTCCACCCATTTCTATTGATAGCAGAGAACCTCTGTACATTTTGAATATGTTCTTTGGGTCATGATTGCATGATTGCAATTAGCATGCTCTATTTGTTTATATAAATAGCAGGCTCAGGGAAGCTTGAACAGCTCAGGGCTATGGGGATAGAAGGGAGAAACTACCCCTCTCTCTCCCTACCTCTCCCTCCCTCCCTGACAAGGCTCCCATTTTTGAAGCTGCTGTTTGCATTTCAATGGAAGCTTCCATTGAGATCAAAAGAGCCTTCCCTTGAAATGTAAATAGGAACTTCATAGAAACCTTTTTTTTGGGGGGGGGGTAAAACCATGCAAGAGAGAAAGAGTTAAACCTTCTCTGCCCACCTCTTCATAATCCTAAAGTTGTTCAGGCATGTTGTTACTTACATAACAACAACAACAACAACAACAACAACAACAACAACAACAACAACAACAACACTGTGCATATTAATTGCATGTGCACAATGTCGTGTCTAGTTTGCTGTTTGATCCATGCTTTAGAGTTGATTCAATGTATATTAATTGACGTGCAGAAACAAATTATGATTTTTGAAGTACACCAAACACATAGCAGAGATTGTAAAGGAATCTTGTCTAAAAAACATGATTACTGATACTATGCTGCCCCCAAACTGCCCCATGACAACTTTCCAGTCATATATTAATTGTAAGCGTAATTCTGAAAATGGCCACTTTTGATGTGTTCCTATGTGCACTTTGGGAAACATTCTGGGTGGTATTCAACTGTGTTTTACTCAGAATAAACCCATTAAAATTAATGGACATAGCTAAGTTACAGCCATTAATAACAATAGGTCTACTCTGAGTAAAACTTAGTTCAATAATAATAATAATAATTTATTATTTATACCCCGCCCATCTGGCCGGGTTCCCCCAGTCACTCTGGGCGGCTTCCAACAAAAAATTAAAATACAGAAATCCATCAAACATTAAAAGCTTCCCTAAACCACCCCCAGGTTGAAAAAACCCAAAAACCTAAGATTTCTCCACATGTGTAATAAATGCATCCATGGTTGACATCACTTGCACAACAGGATTAAGTTTGCAAGGGGAAGTGTACATTTGGAATTTCTTAAGTCTTAACGTATCACTTT
Source organism: Zootoca vivipara (assembly GCF_965207765.1). Taxonomy (NCBI): domain Eukaryota; kingdom Metazoa; phylum Chordata; class Lepidosauria; order Squamata; family Lacertidae; genus Zootoca; species Zootoca vivipara. The sequence continues at coordinate 76,488,361 of NC_142587.1, forward strand.
TCAAGCAAAAAAAGAGTTGTTTAGAAACAGGTTTTGTTGTATGTCTCAGATTATCCACCACTTGCAATAAATTAAACTCAGTCCAAACCTCCATTTCAAAATAAACAGATACATATTTGCCATGGAGAACAAAGACCCATATGCGCGTAGAAAAGAGCCAGGGAAGAACAAGGTTATTACAGAATTTGGGATGTACATGGAGACGATAAGGAAAAGTGAGAGTAGTTTCCCTGTTGCGAAGGAGTATGCAGACACCAGCACTGTCTGAAAGGATTGTGTGTGTGTGACAGTGAAAACGAGAAGGAAGCTAGGAAAGACTGCAATACATCTGTTCTGTGTCTCAGGGCAGGATGTGTAAGGTTTTGATAGGAAGGGGCCGTTTCTGTGGTTTACTGCATGTTTTGTTGACTCTCTCTTGCTAGCATAAGGGAGATGGGGGTGAAAAATAGAAATTATGTAAAGGAATGATGTTTGCATCCTTTCACCTTTCCTGACACAACAGCCCATTACAGGGAATGACTACAATAAATGACTGCAATTTTTAAAAGTCTAGTGGCATTTGTGCATATGCTACGTGAAGCATTTGATTAGAGATGGGCAACTTGTTCAGCACACAGAGTCATATAGGAAACACATCAGGAGACAAAGAGTCTCGGCTCAATTGCATATTTCAGAAAGATGCTAAACTACAGCTGGCAGAGGGCTTGAACTTATTCTACAATATTCTTATTTTGGAATTGCTATTCTCAAATGTGCATTACTTGAGTTGGCCCTTGAAAAACCTTGAGAGTTTTTTTGACAGTTGAAAGGAAAGCAAAGAAAGGCAAACCAGCCTATTATCTCTATTATGTATGATTCTGGAATACCAAACACACAGTTCTCACTGAAGCTGCAGGTTATCTATAATTAAATTGAATCAGTACTGTGATCCACTTCATTTGCCAAGGCAAGAGCCCACGAGGACCAATATGGTCCCTGAAAGCAATTTTTTGAAGAAATCCTAGCTATACTATGCTTTCCAAAGCCTTTAGAATCAATCATAGCTTTGCAATAACAGTGAGTATCATTTCACCCTTTAGGGACAAATGAAAGAAAATACAGTTTTAATCAGAGATATATTCTTCCAACAAAGCCACTGTATGGGGGAGGAAATCTCACCCCACATTACATTTCACTGCAAAAGGCAGAATGTCATGGACCTTAGCAATCATTCACAATCCAGTAAAATATTCTGTCACCAGCACATCACCACTGATAGATGCAGCGAGAGGTTAAAGGCTGTGGCAACAGGGGAGCTGCAGGTGAAACTTGACCACTGTGAATTGAAACAGCATCACTTTGAACTAACAGTAATTTCCCCAACGTGGCACCTCTGTATCTGCAGTAGAATCACTTTAGGGTAAAATGATAAAATATACGAGACCAAGCTACTAAAACAGTTCCCTCAATGTAGTTTAAAATAAGAAGCTCGCTTTTGTTCTCCGCAACGGGCATAATATGTGATTTGATTTCTGTGGAAGAACGAACGTCTCCCAATTCTAAACAGATAAATATTAGTAATCTTTTTTAATATTCTGAGATGTTCTCGTTTCCTTGCAACCCAATATTTCAGGTGCAATGGAAACCTTTCTCTCTCCTGCCGCACCCCAGTTTTAGAAAGCACAGAAGTAACACTGCCAAAAGTACAATGGGAACAGTTGTTTTAAAAAGCAGGAGCCATCAATGCATCTCATTCTTGGCAGAACAGTTTTCTTATCTGAAGAAAACCAAGAACACTGAAAACTAAGCATTTATACAATCACCTATAGACCAGGTAGAGGCAACAAAAGATCCTGAGGATCAAATCCCAGGGAAGCACTGTTCCTTACTTTTCTCTGCAACAACCTACCTGTGGGTAAGCAGCCTAGGTCTTTCTGGGCTGGAGATAACCAGCAGGCCTGACATTGCTATTCCTATTCTAGTCTAGGAAAGTGAAGGTTCAGACACATGAAAGCACTGCATTTTAATAATGCAGCATATAGCGAACAGGTGTGTGTTCCTGGCTCCCTCCATTCCCCATGTTTCTTCTGCTCCCTCGCTTCCCACACATGCAGAATGGGCAGATACCCATTCCAATTCACTGTGCTGTTTTGGGGGAGGAGAGGGAGGGCACAGCAGGATTTGCTGCTGCCACCACCTCTCCTCTCAGAGTCTCTTTCCTATTTTCATTGTGAATGATGGGCTGGAAGAGAAGCTATTCTGACAAGAAATCCAACAATGAACACTGGGAATGCCATCTTGTGCCTTGTTACAAGCCATGGCCTGAAGTGGGTTCGCACCTGCCCTATGACTATTTCTTGGGCTCTGATAGGAAGCTCCCTTAGGCCCTGGGGAGTTAATATCTGTGTCCCCACTCTTGATAAGCAGCTGAAAGGTTGCACCAAACCTGGGGTTGCATCTGCCCCTCAATGAACAGGAAATAAGGCATACAAAATTCACATGGCTATATTTTTGTGGGAGGAAACAGTGAAATACAAGGGGCACAAGCATGTATGCAAGTCTGGCTGCAAACACAGATATGTGAGTCTATAACTGTGTGACCTTTTTCATTAAGCAATCAAAAGTCAATTTACCCCTGAGTTGGCCTAACACAATGTGATTTTGAAGAAACTACACTGCAAACAACAGATCTGAGTGTGCAAACAAAGCCTGCTGTACTAGCCACCTCCCAAATAACATGAAGTCAGAAGAAATAAAATGTACAAATGCAGGGGATGTTTTAAATCTAATGATCTTCTCCTTCCAATTTATTTAGAGAGTCTTTTAGATTTGAAATATTTACTTACAAGTGACTTAAAATACCTTGAAAAGTGTTATTCAAAAAATCAATGTTGCTCTCTCCCTGGAATTCTTTATAGACACATTTAGTATTTCCAATGCACCGGGCTGTTTACTACAGTCATTTATTGAAGTACTGAAGTTTCCCTTTAAGCATATGTAAAATGTGTCAAGTGATACAAAATGCACTGTAGTGCCTTTAAGGGATATTTCCTATAATTGGTCCACAAACTGAGCTTTGGGCTGCTTGACACAACATGCTCATAGTACTCAATGCTAGCACGGCCAGGGAAAGCAACCTCTGGTGACTATCTGATATGTAATGAGAAATGTCAAGTCCCAAGATCAATGAAGTTTCAGACTCTGGGGACACAACAGGAATAGCATTGATCCTTTTAAAGAAACCAGTCAAAGGCTGAACGCAATATATTGCACAGATAGGCTCAAGAGGATAAGCGGCCAAGTCCAGCAGACCTACATGACAAAAAATTCAATCAGCTCTTAGCACAAGCTGCTGGCTCCATTCTCCTTCTTTTCATGCAAGGAGAAGGTTCCAATTAAAGTGTGCAAATTAATTTTTATCACTTCCAAATTAGTTTCTGAATTTGTGTTGGTTTCAGAAAAAAACAAAACATCTGCCCTTCACTTTCGTTGTTGCAATTTCAGCTATTTGGGTATTTGCTCAAAGATTCAGATTTTTTTTCTCAACCTTTTTTTAAAATTGTGTGTGCATGATATAGCAAGTCATCTATTTAGTGCAGGCTATAGATGCAAAAGAAATGATGCAAATTCATAGTCAGAATTAGATTCACCAAGTTATGGAAATGGTTTAGGTGGAACAGTTTAGTAAATGGTATAATAAACACCTGTTTTCTCTAACTATTACTTTGCATAGCCTGATCCAAAACAGTATCTGGCACAGTGATCCAGGATATCAGCACTTCACATGCCCCAGCTTTTACAGGCAGTGGACCCTACTCCAAATGCTGTACCCTCCTATCATGAAATCTCAAACTGCAGTCTGCACACAAGGGCAAAAATGAATGGGGCTGGGGCATAGCTGCCAAGTTATCCCTTTTTTAAGGAATTTTCCCTTATTCTGAATAGGCTTCCTCGCGAGAAAAGGGAAAACTTGGCAGCTATGGGCTGGGGCATGGAAGGTACTGAGAATCTATACAGAGCAGCATATTACAATAGTTCAATGCTGTAACAGATTTGCCAGTCCTATTGTGGCAAAAGCCAATATAGATTCCTAGTTGCCTAAATAGCTTGAAGCTTCCATGGAGGCCCAACTCCCTCCATATGCTACACAGTCCAGAGCATCAAATTTGTTACTTAAAAAAAATGTAAACTCTTTTCTGCTGGAAATTTTCAAATGTAAGAAGCTTTCAGGGGTTCCAGCTCCAGGGAGCCAAGCCCTCCCCCCCCCATATTTTTGGGTAGGAGCCAGCCCCACAATGTCCACAAATTGTGGCGGTGAAGCAACACAACTCCAGTGGGCTGCTCCTTCCCCTCCTGTGGGTGCTCTGGAGGGGAAGGAGGTTTGAAACAGCCTTCTGCTGGCGGTGGTGCCAAGAGGAGGAGGGGGAGCTGCCAGCCATGAAGCTGCTGGCTTGTTGTTGCTGGTTGTTGCACACATTAACTGGCACATGCTAATACCCCTCACGGTGCAATTCCATATATGTCTCTTCGGAAGGGTTCAGTGGGGCTTGTTCCCAGTCCCAGGTATGTCTCATGAATAGCAGAAGAACTAGCAATGGGGCATCTTAACAATGTATATGCAATTAATTTAGTTTCTCTTTTAGAAATGACCATAACCAAAAAAATATAGAGGTGAAGGATGTGTCATGTGTACATGCACATGTATGTGAAATTTCAAAATACAGGTTTACAAGTGCTGATTTACCAAAATAAGGAAAGGAGAGACCCTCCTTTATATGATTTTCTGAAACAACTGAAGTTCCTTTTAGTAATTGGATGCACTGAAGCTGAAATTGATAATTAACTGTCTTTCAGCTTAAAGGATCATTAGAAAGTCAAGCACCTAGCCCACATAATTACTGTAACCTGACATTTTTCTTTTGAATTCCTTACCTCCTTATGCTCTGTGATATAAAATATCTTATCTGTGTCTCCAGATGACAGCTTTTGAGAAACTAATCCCTTTCTGAAAATATCATCTGCATCTTCCTAGAGATTCATTTTAAAGATGTTAACTAATTGGATTTAACCTACACTGTACATCTCACTTTCATTTTTCTTACAAGATAAGCCCTAATCTCCTGGCAGTAAGTGTACAGGAACTGTAAATGTTACAAAGAAATATTTCTTAATATAACTGCTCTGTTGACTTAACACTGTGTTGCCCAGTTTAAATATAAGATCTGGGGCTGACCATACTGCCATCACAAGTGGTGGATATTACAGCCACTAATAAAATAAGTATCAGTCACAGGTCAACAGTATCAAGGAAGTATGATGGAATTAGTTGGGTAGCACTACAATCTTCATGAAATATCAACAGATCACCTTGCTGGTCCTGTGGCATGGCAAGTGAAGAGGGCCATATATATATTGTTCCTGCACTCATGACCAGATGCTTTGGACTACAACTCCCATCCGCTACAGCCAGCATGGCCAATGATCAGGGTTCTTGGGAGGTGTAGTCCAACAATATCTGGAGAGCACCAGTTGGCTACGCCAGCTCTAGAGAGAAGTGCTGGATTACCAAATAGGCACACCTTTTAAGGGCCCTGCAACAAAGGTTGAAATATATTGATTTGGTCTTGAAAGAAAATTACAATCAATGTGATCCCACTAGACTGTGTGCACGAGGGGGACCCCAAAATTTTGACTGCCTAGGGGCCTCCGCAGGGTTTAATTTGGCACTGCTGGTGTGATCATGATGGCTGAGGTAGTAAACACTGAAGGGGGGGAATAGAACAAAGCCACAACAGGAGAACAGTCCATGTATTTTCAATAAACCTCTGCAAATAAGTAATATTCATTGCTGGATTTTGCCTGTAAAGTCAAGTGGATGACTCAAATATTTAATTTTACATATATATGTGTGGATTAGAATAATAGAATCATAGAGTTGGAAGAGACCACAAGGGCCATCCAGTCCAACCCTCTGTCAAGCAGGAAACACCATCAAAGCATTCCTGACAGATGGCTGTCAAGCCTCTGCTTAAAGACCTCCAAAGAAGGAGACTCCACCACACTCCTTGGCAGCAAATTCCACTGTATATATACAGTGTATACTATATATAGAGAGTATATATAAAGGAGAAAGATGGAGAAGCTGGGCTGATCTTTGCAGGGGGGAGGGAGTGTAATTATATATATAAAGAGAGAGAGAGAGTTACCGGTATGGGATTCTGCGAAATACAAATCTATATGACATACTTGGGGACAATTTGGAAAAGCTATTTAGGCTCTATAGCTGCTTGCTCTGTTCTTCCCAAAGTGGCAAGCTAGCTGGTATTATGCATATTATTTCTAACTTGCATCATTTCCTACTTGATTTTTAACTTTTTAACAAACATGTAGCCACAATTTATGATTACTATAAAACAGTGCTTACAGAACGTTTACAAAGTTTTACTGTCATTTTACTAAATGTAAAAATTGATGATTAAAGGCAAACACTACATACATGCATACATAAACTACAGAAATTTATGGACTTACTGCTATTTGGATTGTCACCAATGATATGATGTCGGCCACTCCAGTACCACAGCAGTAATGTAGCATCACGAGAGCCAGAGACTATGTAACAGTCTCCGCCGATATAAGATTCTGATCTTGCAAGGCAAGTGACTACATCCCAGTGGCCAAACACAATCTGAGTTAGCTTGCCTACAACAAAGAAATGCTGTGTTACTGATGTTTGTGTTTTAGAGCATTACAAATAGAAATGCAAATAGCTGTAATGCAACGCCTACCTGTTTCTGTGGAATAAACTCGAAAGCTCTTGTCCCAGAAACCACAGATAAGAATGTAGCGATTATCGGCTGTGACCACAAAACAATGAGCATTGATCTGAATGCTTTGATCCACAAGATCTGTGATCTGCCGTTTGTTCACACCAGAGTTATTAGCTGCCGAAAAAGAAAAAAGCATTTTCACCATTTAATTTTGGGAAGATGGACTTAATGGTGACATGGTTGTCCCAAGCTTTTAGAAATCTGAAACTCATGGAAGTAGAAAGAAACATCATAAAACTGGGAAGGCAAAATGGCCATAGACTCACAACCAACCTCACAACCCAGAAAAGATTAACATGCCTTCAGACCAAATAGTTCCTGATGATGCATGTCTCAGGCTCCAAGGCAGGCAAAAAGACTTCTAGGGCTACTGATCAATCTGTCTCAGAGGAAATTGCTTCCTTATCTCAAAACCCACCCTTCGCTTATTTAGAAAATTTCCCTCTGAGCTACTCCAACCTCTTGCCTCCAGGGCTGGAATCATAAGACAACTAAGTTTATAGTGGCTAAGTTAAAGCATTCTGCAGGCAATTCTAACCATATGAAGGTTTGTAGTCCTTGGCCAAGTGGTAACATGGAAGCTAAGGGCATCATAATGACTGGCTCACTGCATGGCCATAGGGGAGAAAGAAATGATTGTCTTTCCTTCAGGTTAGAACCAGAACATGAGCACTTTTTATGTATCCGCTATGGGGTAAACAGTTGTGTGATTCCACCCCAAATGTGGTAGGTTTTGATTTCCAGATGAAGTGGGATGTGGAGAAGAAACTTTAATTTGTCCAATATAGAAGGCATCCAATAAGGCTTTATAGAATGCAATTTTTTTCCATTTCCAGCTCATACTGAAATACAGTTTTCCCAGCCCACCCCATCAACTCCTCTAGTGAATTATCCTAAAGTAAAAGAAAATACACCAAGGAAATATGTAAGTATTTATTGTTGGGTCAGATCTGTGCAACTTAGTTCATAAGCTGTGGGAGTAGGGTGATGATCGAGAAAGATTGCTTCATTGATCTGTTGCACATTGTATCTTGCTGACTGGAGAGGTTTCTTCACTGACATCTGCCTTTGTTTTCTTACACCTACATACCTATATGATGGGGTTTCCAACTCAAGCAGTTTATATTTGGTCTGTTTATATGGTCCATTACCCGCCCCTCATTTTAGATGCATATCTTGCCTTAGCTTTAATGATATTAAATACTAGCAATCAGAATGTGGCATGAAAAAGTTGCTTCCTGCCTCACTGCTGCACACGTCAATTCAAATAAAAAGTAGTTTGATTGTCAAACTACAATCAAACTACTGGCGTTCTATGGTCCATGGGGTCACGAAGAGTCGGACACGACTAAACGACTAAACAACAACAAGTTTGATTGTCACTACTTATGGCCAGAGTGACTTACATCTGCATAACAATTAACACCCGCTGCTGTGCCAATCTAAAATCACCATCAATTCACTAGGCTAGTGTAACACCTTTAACATAAATTGATGTTATTAATTTCAATTAACAATTATTGTGCCCCATCCTATAAATGTTTTGCCAATTTCACAAATGTGAAATTGTTCATCTTCTAAGAAAATTAGACAGCTTTGTGGACTACACCAAATTATTCAGGATTATAAAATCCAAGCAAACTGTACTGTTTTCTCAAATAGGGTGCATAACCAACAAATGAGATTTGATGCATACTGGAACAAACAAACAATAAATAAATAAATTCTAACTTCAAGTGCACATAGTTGAGATCTAAAATGGCTGTGCCAACCAGGTCAGAGTTCTTGGGCTTATGGCAGCTCAATGTCATTTCAGTATGCAGCAAAATAGATGGGCCACAGATTTAGGGCAGCCTTATTCATGCAACACATAATTAATTTGCAGAGCACACAGTGCGGTGATGACTACTACATTTGATAGATTTAAAGAGGGAATTTAACAGATTCATAGATAAGACTATCACTGACGACTAAAGGAACAGGTGTATGGAACTTGCATATACACTTCTGACACCAGTTGCTAGAGGCAAAGAAGCAGGGATAGCTCTTATTTCTTTGATATTAAAAACTGCAGTTTTTTTCATTCTTTAAAGCCAGGGGTGGACAGTAATTGCTCTCAGAAACAAAGAACACTTCCTTATACTGAGGCAAACAACTGGTCCATCTAGCACAGTATTGCCTGCTCTGACTGGCAGCAGATCTCCAGGGTTTCAAGCAGTAGCTTTTCCTAGAAAAAGGAGGAATTGAACTAGGGACCTTCTGCATGCAAGGCAGATGCTATATGGTCCTTCCCTCCTCCCTGAAGTCTTCTAATTCATTATGAAGCACATTCAATATGTTTTGAACACATCACGTTCTAATAATCAGATACTGTAGTTTATATTCTCTGACATACCAATCAATGGGTCCATTTCAATGGGAAGATGATGAGCTTGATCCAAAGAATATCCTGGGGCTCCCCTGAGGCCTACATAGTAAAGGAGGAAAAAAAGCCAGTGAGGACTGTACAAGTATTATTTTACCTCACTTTAATGGGTCTGTACTGCAGGGTTATAATGTTCCTATTTTTACCTCTTCAGGTTAAAAAGGTGTTATCCTACTTCAAACAGCAAGAAACCAAGGGAAGATGCACAAATATTTCAAAGTAGAAAAATGGACACCATCTTCTGGCCCTGAGCCCACTATGGTCTCCTGTCCATGTCTGAACTCAGCTTGGAGTGCAGACCTTCCAAGTGTCCCTATTTTCCTGATTTAGAGAAGCCATCCTGGTTTCTTACTTGATCCTGGAATGTTCCACTTTTCCTTAGGATATCCCTATTTTTATTGGGGAAATGTTGGAAGGTATGGACTTATCCAACCCCCAAGCCATCTGAAGGCAATCCTGTATACGGAAGGTTTTCTTTAATGTTTAATTGTTATTTTATATATATTGGAAGCTGCCCAGAGTGTCTGGGGCAACCCAGTAAGATGTGTGGGGTATAAATATTAAAATTATCATTATGAAATGGGACATCCCCATTTTCATCGAAACAATGCTAGCGGGTATGGGAGTGCTGATCTAAACTGAAGTTGAGACAGCAGACTATTATAACAAATTGGTAGGATTATAACAAATTGGTAGAAAAAAATCCTTCAGTAGCACCTTAAAGACCAACTAAGTTTTTATTTTGGTATGAGCTTTCATGTGCATGCACACTTCTTCAGATACACTGAAACAGAAGCCACCAGACCCTTATGTATATTTAGAGGGTGGGGGCGATGGGAATGGCTGATGGGCTGATAGGAGTGGTAAACCTGTTGATGACTGTTAACGACTGTTAATGACTGCAATTGGTCTTGCGGGGGGGGGGGGGAGAGCAAGGGCTGAGGTGCTAAGGAAAGCTTGATCTTGTATAATGAGATAAGAATCCTATGTCTTTGTTCATTCCAGGTGGCTCCATGGTTTTAAGCTTGCTAATGAGTTGCAATTCAGCAACTTCTCTTTCCAGTCTGTTTCTGAATTTTTTCTGTAATAAAACAGCTGCTTTGAGATCTTGTATAGAATGTCCTGGGAGATTGAAGTGTTCTCCTACTGGTTTCTCTGTCTTGTGGTTCCTGGTGTCAGATTTGTGTCCATTTATCCTTTGGCGTAGGGTTTGGCCTGTTTGTCCAATATAGAGAGCTGAAGGGCACTGTTGGCATTTGATGGCATACACAATGTTAGAAGATGAGCAATTAAATAGTCCTGAGATGGATGTTGGATGTTGTTGGGGTCAGTAATGGTGTTACAGCCTGCTCTAGACAGGCACACAATCACTCAAAAAGCATGTCTGGAGTTTGGGGGTCCTTCTGAAACAACTGCTGTTGCTTGAGGCACAGGAGGCCTTGGTGGTGAGGAGTGTCTTAAACCAGCCGAGGCTGGGGGCTCAACTACAACCCTATGTGGATAGGCATAACCCGGCTGCAGTAGTCGATGCTCTGGTAACCTTAAGATTGGATTACTGCAGTGTGCTTTATGCGGGAGTGCCTTTGAAGAAGTTACAGCTAGTGCAGACACGCTATACTGCCAACAAGCTCAGGGTAAATTCATCATGTAACATTGCTTTTGGCACAGCTGCACTGGTTGCCTGTGCATTTCCAAGCCCAATTCAATGTGCCTCTCCAAATATGAACCTTTGGTTGTTATGTGAGGCCCTCCTCTGGGTGCATTCTCAGAGGGTGGAGACCACTGGAAGGTCTTTTCAGTTGTAGCTCCCTGCTTGTGGAATGCTTTCCCAAGTAAGGTTTGCTTGGTGCCAACATTAACATCCTTTCAGTGCCAGATAAAAGCTTTTCTCCCAGGCATTTGACACATCACAATAAATGTTCTGATGTTTATTGATGAAATGTTTTCTGCTGCTGACATTTCTGCTGTTTTGGTGTGTCTGTGTATGGGTCACTGTTGTGGTTTTATTCAATAAATAAAAAGTCAATAAAGAATAATAAATAAATGTATTGTTTCTGATTTTATGCTAGGCTTTTGGCTCTAAACCATGGACTAGATATAGATAACCCTCGGGGTCCCTTCCAACTCTACAATTCTATGATTATAAGTTTCTTAGAGAGGTTATGTAGTAACAACAACAACAATTGAAGTATAGCAATAGTCCAAATAACATCTATTTGCAACTGAAATAATTCTTTGTGGAAAGTTCAAGACAAACTCTCTTTAGGGAGACATACCTACTGTGTTGTGCCATCTATTCACTGCAAAAAGTCGGCTGCAAGTCACAGTTACCACGGCAGGAATAGTAAGATGCGGAAGCGTGTTGGCTGCCACATGTGTGACAGGAGAATTTGATGGAAATTTGAGAACCATTATAACATCCTGCTGCATCTGATCTTTAAACATAAGTGGACTCTGTGGAAGGAAACACTGTTGAGTAGAAAGGAGAAGAGAGCAGAAGAAAACAGAAGGGATAACACAATTAGTGAAGAGGTCTGAGGGAAAAATAAGGTTAAGCGAATCAGGAAGCATTTGCACATACAGGGGGAACAATGTTATATGCACATCTAAGCTACAAGAACAGGACACCAAAACTAGCAAAGCTATTGCTGGAGCATTACACAAGGGAAAATAGAGAAGAGGTATGGTTAAGGTCCATTGGGTTATCATTACAGGGTGTGAAATGATAAAGTCAGCATTAACAGAAAGAATATCTCAATAGTTACAGCACTTCATATAGTGACAGTGTCAATCAAACAGAAGCACCACTTACATCTTTCATAAGGTTTACATTATATATAATGCAGCGGCTGGAAAACAACCACTTAACAGTTTCATAGAAGCCAATGGCAACACTGATTTTAATGGCACCCACAGGAAAAAAAACCTACACATTTTAAGAAGAAATATGGCAGCCCCATGTGCATTTTGTGGTAAGTATGCATGCATGTGTGACTGCTGTTTCAAAAAAAATTCTTTTAAAAAAAATTCTAGTGTGCCTCCCCATGCCCATGGAAACCCATGGACATCCCTTAGCCTCTTTGGGTTGGAGGCACATGTATGGATAAATATATAAACAGCTATTTTTGCCGTTGAATAACAAATAAATAAAATGTTTGAAAACTAAGAGTGATGAGGAGAACACTGCTAATGAATTTTGTTTTCAGAAGCATTATGCATTCTAAGTTGACATCTAGGATTTTTAACAATCTTGACCTTAATCTAACAATGTAAACTGCTTTTTATATTATATTAAAGATTTCAGACAGCCTTGATGACTTTTTAACCGCCTTCAATTTTAATCTGAAGATTGCCACTTGTCCAGTTTTAATTTTAATTTGTTTGAATTGTGGGATATATCTTAATTTATTGATTGCTTGTTTCATGCATTCTCTTACTTGTATGATGTTAGCTGCTCTGAGCCCGGCTTTGGCCGGGAAGGGAAAGATATAAATAAAATTTATTATTATTACAGTCATACGTCGGGTTGCGTACATGATCCGTGCGGGAGGCACGTTCGCAACCTGCAGCGTTCATAGCCTGAAGCGCCGCGTCTGCGCACGCGCGTGACGTGATTCGGCACTTCTGTGCATGCGCCAAAACCTGGAAGTAACCCGTTCTGGTACTTCCAGGTTCGGCGCTGTCTGCAATCTGAAAATGTGCAACTGACTGTATTATTATTATTATTATTATTATTATTATTATTATTATTATTAAAATGGAGAAAGTTCAGTCCCGCCAAAATTATTACTTATACTATGTTTCCTCTAAGTTTTTTTTTAAAAAAACCCATAAAAAACACCATACTTGGAACTTATTGAAACTTTATTTTAAAAAATCCTGATAGTTATGATGTTCCAAACCAAGAGGGAAAATATAAACAGATCTCATTGTTTCCAGTTTTAGCTGAATAATGGATTTTTTCTTCTTCTGGAATAAATACACAAAAGAATGGATAGGAATGATTTGGGAGTTCAAACTGAAGTTAAAAGTGCACACTGTGTCCTCTCCAGAGAGTGGGCTGGAGGTTTCCCACATGATTTGAACTACAATTCCTCACTTCTGACAAGTAGCCAGTGTTCATAAATCACATAAATCATTTCCTAATGCTGCATTCTCTTCTTGCAATATGATCCCCACCATAAGAAAATCTTCTAGGCTTTTTTATTTTGCACAATAGTATTCATCAAATACATATTCATGATGATAGGGACTTGTTAAAAGAAAACCAAGGAATTGGGGGAAACAAAATCCGTGACTGTCAAGCCACAAATTTACCATTATACTATAATCATGCAATTTATCTGCACAGAGTAAAACATACAGTGTTTGTGGGGAACTCAGGGCACATAAAGAGAAAGTGTTACTTAAATTGGTATTTTATGACCTATAAAGGATCCTCAGATTCAGAGGAAATAAATTCCCAACAAGCAGTTATATCTCACCAGGTGCATGGCAGAGCTCCGAGGCGGATGTGGCTCAATAAGCAACTGAGATGGCGTCTGTCCAAAGTTCTGTATCTGTGCCTCCATGGCCTGCAGGGAAAGGAGAGTGATTGTCATAATCAATATGCATCAAAGAGATAGGTCAACACACTCCTTGACAATGCAAGCATATCCCAAGTCAGCCATGAAAAAAGTCCAGAAAATTCACCGGGTGCTCTTCTCCCAGGCTGCAGACTCATCCAAGTGTTAGTATTTTGTAGACAAGCTTTGCTTCTCCTTTCAAGCATGCTTCAGTTAACCAACTAACCATTCCTATTTCAAGTAGCTGGAAATGCATGTGAAAATGTTAACCTGTGAGGACATGCAGTTAAGGTCTTGTGAGATTTCTCTCCACTAAATACAGACAGCATGTATACCTTAATAAAGTCCTTTGTAAGGAGGAAAGTATGAGGATCCCTAATAAAATAAGCTTCTGGAATCTTAAATGAAAAAAAGAAAATGTGAAAAAAAATTTTTTGGGGAAAAACACAAATCTAAAAAAAATAAATACAACAATTTACAACAAACCAACAATTACAAATGATTCATATATCAACAACAAGGCATAAGTGTGGAAGATAAAGTATTCTACGAAAACTATTTAACGTGACATGCTTATATGAGTAATTTTGGTGTGCTTTCTTCTCACTAAGTGCATGCTTTTTTAACTAAGAATATTTAGCTGTGCCCATGATTTGGTCCACATTGTTATAAAATTTATTTTATAAATTAAAAGGAGCGATTTAAAGCAGGAATAGAACTTGTCCTTCAGACAGTAATGTATCATATTTATTCTAGAACAAAACCCAGAAAACTGATCTTAAATATTTTTTTATATTGGCCATTCCCATTTGGCTTCAGACTTTGATTTAGTAGCAAAACACCCAGGGATTTGAAGTGTGATGCCATCAATATGCTGATGACCCTCAGCCTTCTCTCTCTCTCTCTCTCCCCCCCCCCCCCATTTCACATGAATTGGAAGAGGCTGTGCAGGAGCTACACTGGTGCTTGGAGGCTGTTATGGACTGGATGAAGGCCAATAAATTAAGCCTGAAAATAGAGAGGTGCTGTGGGTGAGTAGTTCCTTTATTTGGATTAGGGAAATGACCTGTTTTGGGTGGGGTTGCATTTGCCCCGAAGGATCAGGTATGTGGCTTAGGGGTACTACTTCCTTGATTCTAATCTGGTACTTGAGGCTAAGGTAGCTTCAGTGGCAAGCTACACCTGGTTCTCCACCTAAAGCCGGATATGGCTTCAGATACTCATGCTCTAATAACCTCCCTATTGGACTCCAATAAGTGCTCTATGTGGGGCTAGCCTTGAAAATGGTCCAGGAGATGCAGTTGGTGCAAAATATAGGACAATGTGCCACCGCTTCTTAAAGCATTGTGGTGGCTGCTGGTCAGCTATTGGGCTAAATTAAAGGCTTAGGTAAAGGTAAAGGTAAAGGGACCCCTGACCATTAGGTCCAGTCGTGACCGACTCTGGGGTTGCGGCACTCATCTCGCGTTATTGGCTGAGGGAGCCGGCGTACAGCTTCCAGGTCATGTGGCCAGCATGACAAAGCCGCTTCTGGAGAACCAGAGCAGCACATGGAAACGCCGTTTAGCTTCTTAGTGTTTTTAAATGTCAGGTGTAACTTCAGCCTGAACACAGCAGAGTTTGTGCAGGTTTTTTCGGAAGCTTCTGGCGGTAACTTAAATGACTAGACGTCTGAACACAGAATAAACTATATACAGGATTTATTAAAATAAAAGAAAATCCAGAGTTTCTATGTACAGCTTTAGAACTCAAAAATAAAGTTAAATAAATCCTTTCCTCTCTGTCCCTCTCTCTCTCTCTCACACACACAACTGATACAGCACCTCTCCTCCTACACTGACCACACTCACCACACCACACACTGTGCTAGCTTTCACTGATAACAGGTCTCTGTGCTGATCATCAACCAATGAGAGCGCAGTTACTATGGCAGAAGTAGACCTTGGCTTTCTGCCCAGTGTTAATTGCTTGTCCTAGAGTTGATTGTGTGAAGAAGCAATCTGATGGTTTCTCATGCTACCAATTTTGCAAAACCCGAACATAGCTTCCCGCTGTATCTACTTGCACTTTGATGTGCTTTTGAACTGCTAGGTTGGCAGGAGCTGGGACCGAGCAACGGGAGCTCACCCCGTCGCGGAGATTTGAACCGCCGACCTTCTGATCGGCAAGCCCTAGGCTTTGTGGTTTAACCCACAGCGCCACCCATGTCCCTAAAGGCTTTGGTACTGAAGCACAAAGCCCTGAATGGCTAGGGGCTGGAGTACTTAAAGGATTGCCTATTGCAATACTTACTATGAGATCAGTGGGGGAGGCCTTGCTGGTGGCACTGTCAATGAACAAGGAAAAGCTTTCTCCATGGCTGTTGCAGGGCCAAGAAACACTAGGGAGGGGGACTCTTAAAATAATGTTAAATTCAGGATCAGTGGGACCCCACATTTGCCTAAATGCCAGTTGCTGATGCTGGGCTCTCCTCTTCCTCCTCCTCCTCCTCCTCCTCCTCCTCCTCCTCCTCCTCCTCCTCCTCCTCCTCCTCCAAGTCACTGGTTGTTTTTTAACACCAATGGTTCCAATTAACAACCTGCATATGTTGAATATAGAAAACTAGATGTGCTCTTTTTGTCCTTGTGTAGTAGGATCCATTCCTTCTGTACTGTGTGTGTTGTGCTAGCATTGGATTCAGCCTTTTACCACCCCTCATTACATCTACTGGGGAAGTCAAACACTGATACAACATTATATTCTCCAGAACTTAAATAACTTAAATTATTAAAAAAATATTTTTCAGAAACTTCTTTTTTAGACATCAGCATTTTATCATGCACATTCCTGTGGAACTAGACTGCTCCCCCCTCTCCGTGTTAAATATTTAATCATAAGAGTGTGTGAGGAATAATACAAATGTTTAATGCCAAACAATGTCTGTTGAGGATGCAAAGGTTTCCAGAAAAAGCTCTTGATAAACAATTCAAGCAAATAACCCTTATTTTCAGTAGTCTGACAACATTAAGGCAATTTTCTTGTGCTTTTAAAGCATCATTTTGAAATAAAAATGTTATATTGAGTATCTATATTAATCATGGACATTCATCTGCCACTTTTTATAGTAATGGCTTAAATAATGTTTTCTTTTGCAGATGCAGCAGAGAAATGAATTAAATCTTGCAAAGTGCTGCTGGGCTTTAATTTACACATTTGCTTTCAAGTTGACCAGTCTTTGGCAAATTCTGATTATACAGCTACAACTTCAGTTTACACCAATGCTATTGATTTTGCCTTCCTCTTCAAACAGATTTATGTTAACAAAGAGGAAGGTTGAAAACAGCAGTAACTTCTAAATAAGATGGGTTCTTTAGATTATAAGAGATGGGCACTTAAATTTATTCTGTCAAAGGCAACCATTATTTTACAGCTAAATACATCTTATTTAGTATGTACTCAGTGGCTTTTTACCGCCTGATTTTCTATACAGAGGAGTCAGTGGTAACCCTCTAATTTTCAATACCCACATAGGCTGCAAATCAGGGATAGCTATCAGCTTCTACTTGCAAAGCTATTATATGCTAAATATAAAGATAGCATCAGATATTACTGTTTATGTTGGTCCATCTATTATTATCTATTACAGGTCTCAAAATACTTTTGAGTTAACATTCTCAAGGAAGGGAAAATGCCAGAGAGAGGTGATCTCAAGTTTACATATACCAGTCAAATTAGACAAATACAAATTTCTTCCAATTCCTACATGGACTGGACACAGAGAAGGTATTTGTAATTCAGAAGGAAATTGTCCCCTAAAGCTACACAAATTAATTAAAGACCAGATACTCCCATAGCTTTGTGATCTTAAAAGTAAACTAACATACATCTTTAGTACAGGTATCGTTGACATTTCAAGTCACAATCAAGAGTTTTTTCACACGCTTAAATTGGTTTTGTTACATGTCTGATTGCTGTTAACACTGTTAGACCACGTCTTTGACACCTAAAATATAGCTATTGTAATAATCTTTGGCCATGTTTACACATGATAATGATTCCAGAGCCCTTTTATTGTCCATTATTACATAGAATTGGCTAAAGGAAACATTATAGATGCAATCATTTTTGAACCTACTTGATATGTGAAATCAAAAACATATGCTATGCTAACACATTATGGGTTGGGTCCTGACTAAGTTAATTGCTCCTAAATTTCATGGAAATCAGTGACCAAGTAAGTCCCATTGCCTTAAATCAGGCATCCCTAAACCTCGCCCCTCCAGATGTTTTGGACTACAATTCCCATCTTCCCTGACCACTGGTCCTGTTAGCTAGAGATCATGGGAGTTGTCGGCCAAAACATCTGGAGGGCCACAGTTTGGGAATGCCTGCCTTAAATGGAAATGAAGGCTGCATACACACCACACATTTAAAGCACATGGCTTCCCCCAAAGAATCATGGGAACAGTAGTTTACCCCCTGCAGAGATATAATTCCCAGCAGTTCCCAGGGTTCTTTGGGGGAAATCATGTGCTCTAAATATGTGGTATGTACAAGCACTTTAGTCTGGCTCATTTAGACATTTAGACATAGGCATGTCTTTTGGTATACATATAAATTAATCTACAACGAGAATGAACGGCAGCTCCCATAAACCTTGACCATGAGCCATGCTGGTTGAGGCTGATGGGAGTCCACTCTTCTCCACTGGGATGTCTTACAAATATGGGCGTTTGTCACTTATACATGTCATTTTGGGGGCTGGTTTCTTTCTCCTTTCTTTTTCCATCTGCCAAGTGTATTATCAGGGCAAAATCCCACTTAACAAACCCTCATTATAAAAACAACAACAACAGAAGTTGGCAGTCATATGGGTGTCCATTCAGCACTGACATTGTATCAAAACCCCATATATAAAATGCAGCTTTGGTGTTATTCAATAAGGAATAGCAGGAAATCTATCTGGCAAACAGAGCTCCAGATGCTTTGTGGATATACCACACCTAAGACAACATCTGCACTTCAAGCACTTCAGGGAACATTCTGCTTTACCTCAAGAAGAAAAGGAGGGGGAAGGTTCATCTATCTTTCTTATCCTCTGCATTTGTCAGTCCTCCTCCCTCATCCTGCTTTTCATTTTTCTCCCTACACTATCTGATGGCTCATTCTGACAATGATATTTCCGAAATGGATACAACACCTCTGTAGCCTCTTAAAAATTATGGAACACCTTCCCTATGTCATATTCACAGCCAGGTAGCAATAGAAAGATAATGCCAGGCTCGCAAAATCCCCTTGGCATTAGTGAGAACCATAGCAACATACTTGTTTATTTCTCCCACGGTATTTCATGTGATCTCCATCTGGCCCTTTTGAAAAGTCTGATCACAATGTAAAAAAAACTCATTTTATTCACCCTGTAGCTACAAAAAGAAATTGTGAGTTGCACCTCAAGAAAAACAAAACCAACTGACTACAATCAGTGGTGGATTTATAGGTATGAACAGCAGGAGGAGCCTGTGTGGCTGGGGGGCACTTAAGATATCAGTATACATCATTAACTGAGAGGATACCTTTGAAATGTCACTACAAACAATTGGCATGTCATTGCTGGATTCTAATTTGCTGTGGTTTCCACTCTTCATTTCTCCTACTTCCTGATTAAAATATAGCTGCTGTAGAACACAGACATGTTCTTTACTAGAACTTGCCAGAACTTTCTCCTGTTCATGGTTATCTTAAGAAGTATCTAGAAAATCCAGTGGTAACTAGGGGTATTAAAGCAAATGAGAAAGCAGGCTGTAGTTTATTTCACCTGTTAGGTAAAGGTAAAGGTAAAGGGACCCCTGACCATTAGGTCCAGTCGTGACCGACTCTGGGGTTGCGTGCTCATCTCGCATTATTGGCCGAGGGAGCCGGAGTATAGCTTCCAGGTCATGTGGCTAGCATGACAAAGCCGCTTCTGGCAAACCAGAGCAGCACATGGAAACGCTGTTTACCTTCCCGCTGTAACGGTTCCTATTTATCTACTTGCATTTTGACGTGCTTTCGAACTGCTAGGTTGGCAGGAGCTGGGACCAAGCAATGGGAGCTCACCCCGTCACAGGGATTCGAACCGCCGACCTTCTGATCAGCAAGCCCTAGGCTCAGTGGTTTAACCACAGCGCCACCTGGGTCCCTGCATTTCACCTGTTATTTATGTGTTATTTAAAAAAAAATACTGTTTGATAATATAAGAGTAAAAAGGCAGCCCATGTTATTAATTAACTGATTCTTACGCATTTAGCTCTGTCATACTTTTAATCATGCATAGGTGAACCCAAAAGGCTCCCCAAAAGGACTGCACAAACCATAAATCCAACACTGACTACAATCCATTGAAGAGTATGTGTATAATCTAATCTGAATGGGGGCTTACATAGAAGAAGTGCTTAATGGCTTGTTTCTGCTGTTTTGTGACCATGAATGCTGGAAACCTTGTGAATGTCAACATTTGTTGATGAATGCTGACCCTTTTTGCAATCTTTTGCGAATTTCTACATTTTAGCAAAATATTAGAAAAACATCCTCATGATAAGAGCTCGCCTTGGGAGGCGGTGGGCTCTCTTTCCTTGGAACGATAAGCACTAAGCAGAGGCTGGTGGCCATTTGTGGGTATGCTGAAGATGCTAGAATTTGAGCAAAGAATTGGACTTGAGGATTTCTGACTCTATAAGCCTATGTATAAATATGCAGATATCATACCCTCCAACATTTCTCTGATGAAAATAGGGACATCCCGCTCCATAATGATAATGTTACTATTTATGCCTCATACATCTTGTTGCCCCAGCCACTCTGGGCAGCTTCCAACATATTTAAAAACATAGTAAAAAATTAAACATTAAACAAACTTCCCTATACAGGATTGCCTTCAGATGGCTCGGGGGTCAGATAACTCCATACCCTCCAACATTTCTCCCATGAAAATACGGACATCCTAAGGAAAAGTGAGATATTCCGGGGTCAAATCAGAAACTGGGACAGCTTCTCTAAATCAGGAAAATAGGGACACTTGGAGGGTCTGTAGCTATTTAAAGTGCATAGTGCAGGAGTCTTTCTCACTTGGCCATCCTAGTAGAAAACCAAAACATAATCGTGCATTAAAGCAGCAAAATAAAAAATATTGTAGGAGATGGAAGAACCATTTCCTTAAGCACATATAATCTAGGTCCCAAACCAATGTTAAAATGTATTGATAATGAAGAGAAATTATTTTCATGTTTTGTCTCTTGTGCTCAATAAGTAACACTATTAATTTTAATGCTATTTCTCCGTACAAAGCCAGCATGATTAATAGCCCATAAGCAGTCTGTTCCTTAGACAGGCAAGACTGACAACCCTCTGGGTAGAAATCATATGCAGCTTAAAAATGTTATTGTTTCATACTAATGATATGAGATCCTGCTTCTTTATTTGTGCTTACAGCTGTTAATATAGCACCAATATATTCAGTACTTGTGATAGGTTAGGTGAAGAATATTGATTTTGGTTTGGCTTTGGCATCTTTAAAAGCATGGAAGAGTTTCACTGAAAAGCAAAAATGAATCTTCAGCTGACACTGTTAGGAGATGAAGACCAAAAATGGAAATGGTGCAGAAGCTAAAAATCCTGCTTCATAAGTCCCAACAAAATCAAATATTTAAAATGTATTTTCAGTGTAATTTATATAATGGCAGTGATTTAAGTGGTACATCTGTATGGAAGAATATATATACTATGCATATGAATATGTATATTACCCCATTCTAGGTCTTCTTAATTTAATCCCCCCCCTATAATCATTGAACCACATAAGCCTAGTTATTCCATAGTTCTGGGGCACTACTGAAATTCTACAGTATTGTCTTTAAATGGCAATCTATGATTACATTAGTACTTTTCAAGAGTCACAACCTAAAAGCAACATTAGTCAAGCACCCTCAGTTCCTACAGTTCACCTTCAACTTCTCGTCTTTAACTTCTGTAGTACTGAGTCTTCTGAAGGGGCTGGTGGCTTTCTGCAATCCAGAATGGTGACTGTTGGCACCTGCAAGTTTAGGAAGCAGTGTGTATCCAGCCTAATGGTCCATCTAACCAAGTGATGTCAACCTTAACTGGCGATGGATTTCCTTCCTTGCTATGGCCTCAGCCTCCAGCTGCCTGTGACCCATTACTGGATAGGCTGAATATGATATCATACATACTAATCATATACTTCACCACTTCATTAAAAGGTAACTGGCCAGCCCACCCAGCAAAGAGCATGCAACCTTCTAATGGGAGTGCTCTTAAAAAGAGATCAGGAGTGGTAAAATAATTTAGGAGAGCAAAAGGTATTAGAAAATATTTTGGGGGAAGCCAAGATTACATGGTCTCAAACTACTAGGGTACAACTGGAATGAAATGGCAAGGAGGAAGACATTAGGGATAAAATTGCCGTTGGTGTACCTAGAAACAAACAATAGCAGGTACCAACGCAGTACTGGTGAACTAAGAAAGGCATCCGTTTTGAAAAGGCAGAGATGCTGCTAGTGGGAGCTTCAGCCCATCATTTGGGCAAGTACATATGAATACTTGCTGGCAGGGTTGGGAGCCCCCTGACACATGGAGGCTGGTGGAAGGATTTCCTCTTCATCCAAACCCTCTGCAGTGGATTGGGTTTTTGGATTGCTCTGTTAGTATTTCTTTATTTTTAATATTTATAACCTGCCCACTAACCAACATTCTCTATGCGGTTTACAAGTAAATAATAAAAACCATAATAATGCAAATGTCTTCAGGCAAGTCTCACGTTTTTCCCATCATGCTTTTCAGGAGTTACTAATGGAACTGCTTCTCATGAATGGGTCTCATATATTTCCGCCTGACCACCCACCATGAACTCAGCAAGCCTCACTTTTTTATTTGTATAAGAAAAAGCACTGGATTTAATTATATTTTTAAGGAGCCTAGAAGCCATTGGCTGAAAAGAATTTCATCCTTCATCTAAATTAAATGCTAAAGATTCTGAATAACTTGAAAGGAGAAAGCTTTACTGTGAATTTGAAACTGCCCCGTCTCCTGATAAAAATGCTTTTTGGTGCTCATGAAATTTAACAGCAATTGCTCACAGCTGCCTAGTTCAGTTTTTATTTAAAGAGCTCAACAGTGGGCTTTAAAAATTACCAGCCTAAAACAGGCTTGATGCATGCCATGTTTACTTGTGAGGATTTCACTTTTCAGGCATATGTTCCATCAATGTTTGGGTGGATCTTCTGTTTGGTTTTCCTTACACTTGGGAAATCTATTACACCTCTTATCATCAATTCTGCTGCCCCTCACATTTTGTCAAGTAGTGGGCACAGCTTTGGATGATGATGATGATAATAATAATAATAAATTTATACCCCACACATCTGGCTGGGTTTCCCTAGTCACTCTGGGTGGCTTCCAACAAACTATTAAAAATGCAATAAAACATCAGACATTAAAAACCTCCCTAAACATGTATTATGGCAAGGGGCTCTAATATAGTCCATAATGGCTCTTGTAAGAATATTTTTCCTGAAATATCTGATAAAATATAGCAGAGAAAAGCATGCATATAGAATTTCAGTTAGAATAAAGATTATATTACAATATCACATTTATATAGCCATGCATAGCAACCCACAGCTCCTGGTGATTGCTTACTCATGAAATACATGTATATTAATAGTAAACAATAAACCCACAAACTACCAGCCTTGCCAGTCTACGGTCTTGTTTGTCATTTCAGTATAATGAGATTCAAGGTCTTCCAAATATTCTTTTATGGGATACTATTCAACAGAAACTGTAGCCCTTTGATTTCAGCGGCACTAAACTACTAACAACTGTGAACTTGGCAGCAGCAGCCATAGAGAATTGATAGTCTTTATTTGCAAACACCTAAAACTCATGCTCTTCCACAATTTTCTTTGAGAGATGATGATTCACTCTAATACAGTCCAACTGAAGTGTGTCTGAAAGACTCATCCCAATATTTCCCTTTTTCCTTTTGCTTATAATGAAGATAGTTTTTCTTCTTCTGTGCTATTTGATGTTGAGAACACTTAATTCTGTACTTCAAGAAAATTAAAAAAATGAACAAACCTCATATTGCATTAATCCTACCATTTTGGTTCTGTTTGGTTAATATCTTTGATGTTTTATTATTCATTTTTCTAGAATATTTAGATCCTGCCTTTCAATTTGAATAAAATTCCAAAATGTGTAACAGCAACATTATAATACAAACAAACTAAATATAATGAAACAAATGATTAAAATAGCTAAGGCCTAGAGCAAACAAAAAAGAATGCTGGAAGGAATTGTGAAACAGGAAAAGCCTCCTTCTCATGCTAGGTTTGCAAAAATATGTTGTGGCTGTCAATTTTACTTGTACTAATCTAGATTGCTACATGCAATGCCATCCTACTGTTTTATTTTGTATTGTTTCCTGGGGGAGCAATATTTGAATGGTTGATTATGATACTTATTTAACTATTCTTACTGGCAGTGCTATTTTTCTAGGAAAAGAGGTTGCAGAACTCACCATGAACACCTCTCTTGTTCTCTTAGAATGGCAATGGCGCCTACCTGAGAGGGGCCAGAACTGGGGGGGAAAGCCCTGCTTACTGAGGTATCCTTGGAGGGGTTGTCCTTTTGGGGGGGGTAATCTTCTTTCTTGAAATATACATATTTTTAAATCTAAAGAAAAGGGAAACTGTTCTAGTTTAATTTTTGCTTTGGATGGGTTCATAGAGCTATTGCTAGAGCTACTTATATTAACATACTGTTAAACTTGCCACTGTCCAAGCCCATCTCTTGGGAAGAACTATTGCCTTGGAGAAATCTAAATCCCTACACTTCAGCAACCTGATCCTCAGAGAGGCTACATGAAAGCCTCTCATCTAACTTCCTTATAAAACACAGAAGGGAGCCCTTGAGCAGAGCTGATGATAAAGGCTGTAGCCAGTTCAACTATAGAATATTTTCACAGTCCTGTGCTGGTTCCCACAACTATAAACTTACGACAGCCGTTCTTACCATTGTTGCTTCATAGAAACCAACTAACCAGGTTCTTAAGCGTTTGGAGAGTCTTTGGGAGTCATCCCAACTGTCAGATTATCAGGTAAGCCTCCTAACAACTGAACTGCAAGTAAATAAAACGTTCAGAAGTGGAGATTATAGTTCCCAGGCCTACATTTTTTTCCTTTCTGATTTCACTGCCTAATCCTAAAGAAAATGGAGAAAGAAAGAAAATCCTTTCTTTGAAATGATCCTACCCAAGAATCAACTAGACCAGAAATGGCTGATGTGTGAATGTTGTTTTAAACAACCCTGAAATGCAGCGATAGAATTCACTCTAATTTTTCCCCAACAGGTTGGAAAGCAACTGGGAGGCAACGGATTGTAAATGCATGCTGCTCTAGTCAGATTTTTAGGCCTGGCTCCTGAGATTGCCATGCCCTGTCTAGTTTGGCATGGGAGGATTTCTGGTCACATCCTTATCGGGAAACGTATGGTAGCCATTTCCAACTTTACAACACATGGTCCTCTATTTGAAGGGCTACCCAGTCCAAATCCAGTTTGAAGATAAAGAACTGTAAAAATTGCAGAGCAGGTTCTGTCAACGAGACCTGAACAGCAGACTGCACAGGTACACATGTCATCTGCTCGACTATGGTGAAATGCATTTCATGTATAGTTAAACTATTTTATTTTTAATAGCACCTTTTTGTTGTTTTGGCTTATTAAATACAACATGACCATGTAAAGCATTATTTCTACCTTTACAACTCTATATAAATTAACATATGTGCATTTCATGCATATCAATGTCTTCTTTTGGCTTCTTTTTTGGTGATGAGATGACTCCCTTACATAAATATCAGGGACACGGGTGGCGCTGTGGTCTAAACCACTGAGCCTCTTAGGCTTGTCGAATGGAAGGTAGGCAGTTCTAATTTGGGCGACGG
The DNA here is from genome assembly GCF_965207765.1 of Zootoca vivipara. Taxonomy (NCBI): domain Eukaryota; kingdom Metazoa; phylum Chordata; class Lepidosauria; order Squamata; family Lacertidae; genus Zootoca; species Zootoca vivipara. Next base: position 76,514,141 of record NC_142587.1, read on the forward strand.
GGTGAGCTCCCGTTGCTCTGGCCCAGCTTCTGCCAACCTAGCAGTTCAAAAGCAAACTTTACATAAATAATATATTTCTCAGAATGCATTGAAAGTGCATTATACAGGGTTGTATCCAGCACAGCATTCTGTTGACACTCCATCAGCAAAAGGACTTCTGCTTGCACAACACAATGTTCTTACCCTCTCCTCCTCCTCCCTGTACCCCAGCCAAATTTGTTCTAGAAGTTCTTCCAAGCCTCCGTTGTAGATCTGGGGAGGGTATGAGCTGCACACAGGGGGAGGGGAGAGTCCCATTGTGCAAGTGGAAATGAATGTGGCGGGTGAGTATGAGAATAACCCACAGTGATTATTTTGGAGGGGAAAGATACTATAGCCAATAGCTGGAGGTCTTGAGTAGATGTAAAGGTAAAGAGACCCCTGACCATTAGGTCCAGTCATGGATGACTCTGGGGTTACGGCGCTCATCTCGCTTTATTGGCCGAGGGAGCCGGCGTACAGCTTCCGGATCATGTGGCCAGCATGACTAAGCCCCTTCTGGCTAACCAGAGAAAACATGGAAACACCATTTACCTTCCTGCCAGAGCGATACCTATTTATCTACTTGCACTTTGACATGCTTTCGAACTGCTATGTGGGCAGAAGCAGGGACCAAGCAACGGGAGCTCACCCCGTCGTCTAGGGGATTCGAACCGCGGACCTTCTGATCAGCAAGCCCCAGGCTCTGTGGTTTAACCCATAGCACCACCCGTGTCCCTCTTGAGTAGATATACTAGTTGCATATTTCACTGGATCCTGGCCTACAAGGATAAAATTACTTCAATTCATTTCATTTAGAAATTATTTGAAAATAAAAATGCTAGCCATTAGATGCAAAAGCCATCTTACATTCCTCCCACCTCCACTAGAAGTCGAAGAACCTGGGCAATCTTCTTATGTATTAATAACTATGAACAGGAGAAAAGCAGACATTTGTCACTAACAAAAAAAAATACCTCACAAAGCAGAAATAAATTAATAGTGTATGTTCTAATTTTCTTTTCCTGTATAAACTACTCCAACCTATATATTTCTAAATGTTTTATATCAAAAACCAAATGCAATGTTTTGTTCCATTTGCTTAATAGCAAAGAATACTTTTTGTGAGACATGACACAGAGGAAACCTGGGGAGGCAGACAGAAGAAAATAACCCAGCAAACTCTGGAGAAAACTTGATGTTGAAGGAATGGATTTTAATGGTATTGTTTGTTGTGGTGCTAGCTTATTGTAGAAATAAAACACGATCATCTAAAGCATTATTTTTAATGCCTAGGATATGGAAACAGACACACTCAGTAAATCAAAGTATGTAATAGCCATATTTTTCTTAGGTTATATACAGAAAGCTGTATTAAAAATTTAAATGTGATCTTATGTTCAGTTAGTTCACAGACCAAGCTAGAAAAACATTTGACCATCTAGGACAAAGCATTTTATATAGTGGTACTGTATAGTGAAATAAAATTTTGTATTTGTTCTACAAATTCATTGCACATTTTCCTGCTAAATATTCTTATCAGTTCTGATTACACAGAAATGAAGCCACCCTATATATTGCTATACTTTACTAGTCTGGAGTTGGTGCAATTCCCCCCCCCCCATGCAGCTTTATTCCATGTTTCTTATTAATTTGAAGGTATAAGTATTTGCATAGGTGAAGCACACTATTTGTTTATTAGATTGTTTAAAACTGCCCTTTCATGTGCGATCCGAAGGCGACTTACAAATATATAAAATGAAAGCAATTAAGACTCATTAAAATTGCACATAAATACCCTCACAGCAATAACAGAACAGAGTGAAATATCCAATTCATTAATTATATTCATTATTTGCTATATTGCTCTGGTATCTATGCTAAAGGAGGAAAAAAGTGTCAGGAACCCCACTGGTTAGAAACTCATTGGAGCCTTGTACCTATTTCCCCAGCTGTGTGCATCACACAATCACAGGAACGCAGCGCTTCATAATCCAGCCACCACGTAACTGCACTTTGGTACTTTGCCAATAACTTAATGGAAAAAACAAAAGCAGATGGCCACACCATCAGTTACTCTGAACAGGGCTCAGTAGCTAGTCAGCCTAGGAATACATGTTCTGTACAACCTCAATTCATATTTGTTGGCTGAGGTAAAGAACTACTTCTTGCTCCACCTTTCCTTGAAGGAGCCACCAACTTTGTGAAGCCTTGGGCAAGGTGATTGAGCGAGTGGTTGCTGAACAACTCCAGGCATGCCTGGAAAAAGCTGACCACTTGGATCCCTTCCACTCGGGATTCAGGCCTCATCATGGGACTGAAACTGCCTTAGTCGCACTGGTTGATGATCTCCAGCAGGCTAGGGACAAAGTTGAGAGCTGTTTCCTAGTTCTGCTGGATCTCTCAGCGGCTTTTAACACCATCGACCATAACATCCTTCTGGACCGTCTAGAGGGGTTGGGAGCTGGGGGCACTGTCATACAGTGGTTCTGCTCCTTCCTCCTGGGCCGTGTTCAGAAAGTGGTGGATGAGTGTTCAGACCCCTGGGATCTCACTTGTGGGGTGCCTCAGGGTTCTGTCCTCTCCCCCATGCTTTTTAACATCTACATGCGGCCGCTGGGAGAGATCATCAGGGGGTTTGGGCTGGGTATTCATCAATATGCTGATGATACCCAGCTCTACCTCTCTTTCAAATCAGAACCAGTGAAGGCGGTGAAGGTCCTGTGTGAGTGCCTGGAGGCGGTTGGAGGATGGATGGCGGCTAACAGATTGAGATTGAATCCTGACAAGACAGAAGTACTGTTTGTGGGGTGAAGAGGCGGGCAGGTGTGGAGGACTCCCTGGTCCTAAACGGGCTAACTGTGCCCCTGAAAGACCAGGTGCACAGCCTGGTAGTCATTTTGGACTCACAGCTGTCCATGGAGGTGCAGGTCAATTCTGTGTCCGGGGCAGCTGTCTATCAGCTCCATCTGGTACGCAGGCTGAGACCCTACCTGCCTGTGGACTGCCTCGCCAGAGTGGTGCATGCTCTGGTTATCTCTCGCTTGGATTACTGCAATGCGCTCTATGTGGGGCTACCTTTGAAAGTGGCCCAGAAACTACAATTAATCCAGAATGCGGCAGCTAGACTGGTGACTGGGAGAGGTCGCTGAGACCACATAACACTGGTCTTGAAAGACCTACATTGGCTCCCAGTTTCCGAGCACAATTCAAAGTGTTGCTGCTGACCTTTAAAGCCCTAAACGGCCTCAGTCCAGTATACTGTATCTGAAGGAGCGTCTCCACCCCCATCGTTCTGCCCGGACACTGAGGTCCTGTGCCGAGGGCCTTCTGGCGGTTCCCTCACTGCGAGAAGCAAAGCTACAGGGAACCAGGCAGAGGGCCTTCTCGGTAGTGGCACCCGCCCAGTGGAACACCCTCCCATCAGAGGTCAGAGAGATAAACAACTACCTGACATTTAGAAAATACCTAAAGGCAGCCCTGTTTAGGGAAGTTTTTAATCTGTGATATTTGATGTATTTTAATGTTTGTTGGAAGCCGCCCAGAATGGCAGGGAAAGCCCAGCCAGATGGGCGGGGTATAAATAAATAAATAAATAAATAAATAAATAAATAAATATAATTGGATTCAGGTCTTATGTTTGAACCACTTCTGCTGATTATCTGATTGTATCTAGTTGCTTGTATAAGCGACTGGGTCAAGACATTTTACTACCTGAGGCAAGTAGTGCTCCCATTCTATGGACAGAAATCTGATTGGTCTAGCAGCTGGATATTATTTAAACACTGGTAATAGGACAACATTCTACACCATACTGAGTGCAGTAGGCCTGCTTAGGAGGTACTTAGCAGACTAGCATAGAAGATTCAGGGAAAATTGTGGATGACTGTGGCTGCCCTCTGGCATCTGCTGCCTGAGCCAGCTATCTCACTTTGCCTAACAGCAGGACTGGCCCTGCTTGTTTACCTGTGGATAATAATAAGAATAATAATTTATCACTCTGGGCGGCTTCCAACAGAAAAATGAAATAAAATAATCTATTAAACATTAAAAGCCTCCCTAAACAGGGCTGCCTTCAGATGTTTAACTACTGAGTTCTGTGTCTTATATTATACATACTGTACGTTTGTCTAGAACAACTGCCACCTCTGGTTTGAACTTCAAAATCTCTTATTAATAGCTCAAGTATGATATGGCATGTTATGTTATCATCCATATATATATTGTGGGCGAAGAAGAGATAAAGGTTGTTGCCCACACAATTCTGAATCCTGTTAAGAGTCATTGTTTCTTCCTTTCTCGGGATTCCTAAACCTTTGCTTCCATTTGCCCTTTTTTCTCCCTGCACTGTTGTACAGTGGACATATGCTGACTTCACGCTAATTGTGATTAACAAATTGGAAGCCAGATATAGAAGTGCAGTAAAAGAGTTTATCAGCAGTTAGCTGCAGTTATGGGTAAGAAGGATTTCCCCTAAACTTGGTTAGTCTTAGCGAGGTTTACTGTTGGTGCCAACAAATCCTGAGCACTGTAAAGGGGGAAATGTGGGCACTGACTCCTGGCAAGAGTGGGAGTGCAGATTCCTGAAACTGGCTCCCAGTTTGCAAATTGCAATTTGGAGTGTTACAACTCACTGCACTACAGAGATTCTTCAGGCCATTGTTGAAGTTCCAAGAGCAAGAAGCAGCCAACCTTGCCAAGGACATTTCAGTCAAAGGAGTTGTTGAATTCAGCTATTTTGTATCCTAAAAATAAATCCAAAATTATTTCAGGGAATTCAGATAATGGAACACTCTGCTGTATATTACAGCAAAAAACTTGAATCTATTGTTTGTGCTGTCTTTAAAAGACAGTTAAAGAGGCACATTATCAATATGTTGAATATTGTTAAGATGATCAGCCCTGCTATTTTCTAAGAGAACTATCTAAATTGCTCAGCAGTCTTTACTGCAAAAAGTTGAAGAATGCAAAACATTGTAGAATAATAGGTAATTTATTCTAAGGTAATGACTGCAATATAGCTGAAATCTGTGCTAATAGAGTAAAAAGGCTCCCAGCTATTTCTCCTATAAACAGCAGTCAAGTAATTTTCATTCTTCTTCCCTACAGTAAAATACTACTTTAAAATCAATGCTACAATGTTTGCTACTAATTTCTGAAGTGCAAAAATTACTACCTGTAAACAGAATATACTGGCAAATAAAAGAAGCAGCTTTCACAAATGGCATTCTTCCTACTTTTCAAATTGCAGATGGGGAAAACAGAATAGCACTGGAGTATATACAGGCCTTATTGTCTTCAAAAAACAATTTAAAACCATACTCTTTAGTGGTCCCAGGTGAATATATAAGAAATTAAAATGTGGAGTCATATTTGAATAGATAAATATCTATAGGGACATGGCAGGTGTTTATACAATATACTGGAGTGTGGGTACCAAATGAAATTGCTAGACAAGAGGATCAGGGCCCACAAAAGAGAAGACTTTCCATTGCTCATAACCAGGCACCCCCAAACTGCGGCCCTCCAGATGTTTTGGCCTACAACTCCCATGATCCTTAGCTAAGAGGACCAGTGGTCAGGGATGATGGGAATTGTAGTCCAAAACATCTTGGAGGGCCGAAGTTTGGGGATGCCTGCTCATAACTGACTTGTGGAATTTGCTGCCACAAGATGAAGTGATGGTCACCCACTAAGATGGTCATGAAATAATGGGTCACAGAATCACAGAGCCTGAAGGGATCTCAACAGCTATCTGGTCCCCCCCCCCTTTTGATGCAAGAAGCCACTGCCATAACATCAGTGAGAGAAGTGCTGAGCACAGAGCTTGCTAAATGCCATTTGGGCAGTGCTTCCAAAGCGCTTGACCATCAGGCATTTGGGAAGTGCTGCACAATTGACGGCAGCTGCCAAGCCCCATTTGGCCAGGCCTCACCTTTGTCTGCCTTGCACTTAATGCCATGACTGATGACAGGTGTAGGGTAGGTGGCCATGATTTAGCCAGCATGGCTGTGCAGACCAAATGGGGAGTCTTGGCATTAGGCTTGTGGGTCAGAGGCTCACCACCTCAATCTAAGGCGTGCTAGTGACCATGTATACAATAAATTCTGCTGTGAGAGCAGCATGAGTACTGCTGCCAAGATGCTCAGTCAGCCAATGTGTTTCTGTGATGGTGCTTGTGTGGCAGTAGACAAGTCTTTCTCTGCACAGTTCTAAAACCGGCTAATGCTGCTAGTTGCTTTATCTGTGCTGGGATCTTCTGATGTAGGATTTTTGCTGGGTTTGCCTGCCTACTATATAGGCTGAAAGTTGTGTGGGGTTTGAGGTGGGTGAGCCCACCTCCTCAAGTAATGAGGAGATTGAAGAAGAAGAGAAGAAGAAGAGTTTGGATTTGATATCCCGCTTTATCACTACCCGAAGGAGTCTCAAAGCGGCTAACAATCTCCTTTCCCTTCCTCCCCCACAACAAACACTCTGTGAGGTGAGTAGGGCTGAGAGACTTAGAGAAGTGTGAGTAGCCCAAGGTCACCCAGCAACTGCATGTGGAGGTTCCCCAGATTACGAGTCTACCGCTCTTAACCACTACACCACACTGGCTCTCTGGGCCTGGTGTGCTTGCCTGGGCCTGGAAGAGGGGACTTTTCACCATTGCTAGCTGTCCTCCAACGAGGACATCCAACGAGGCTGAAATATACTCGGAGTCAAGAGTGAATTTCATGCTCTTTATTCAGCTCATAGTCATCAAGGAGGAGAAGAGAAGACGAATGGCTCTTTTCCCCAAACCATCTGCTTATATACATTATTTACACAATGGGCCTTGCGTGATTGGCTACTTCAGGGCTACACCTGTGGGCCAATTATATTATGGATTGACTTCTGCCTGCAGCCTGATTGGCTGCTCCTACAGGCCAATCAGGTAGCAGATTCACTTCTGCCAGCCGCCTGATTGGCTGCTCCAGCAGGCCAATCAGGTTGCGGATTCACTTCCACCTGGAGTTGGATTGGGTAGCTCCCGCTGATTCTGAATCCTATTGTTCTAGGATTCAGCTCAGTACATAACACCCCTCCCCTCTAAGTTCCAGTCCTGCCCGGGAAGTTGCATTCGTAGTCCCCAAGGTCTGCTGGCCGCCTCCGTGTGCGTTGTGGCCTGGGGTGTTCCTTGGTCAGGGGTTCTGGTTCTGGCTCGTGTTCCGAGGCTGCTGGCTGTGCCAGGGCTGTCTGGTCTGGCGCCACTGAACCACTAGGTTGTAGCTCTGGTTCCGGTGTCCTTCCAGCCTCGGGGCGCCCCTCTGTGCCTACTGCTTCTGCTTCCCCTGCCCACCCCTCTCGCTCTACAGGCCTCACTGCCCTGCTGTCCCCTTGGGACCCCTCTGTCCCGCTCTCCTCCCGGGTTCCTCCTGGGAATCGTCGCCGTAGCTGGTCGCAGTGGCGGCGCCAACATTGCCCCCCTTCCGTTAGTACCTCGTACGACACGGGACCGGTCACCTTGGTGACTGTGGCGGGTACCCATGCTGGGCCTGCCCCAAAATTCTTTGCATACACTGGGTCCTGGGCCACAAATGTCCGGGGGTTCCTGCCTTTCCCCACCACTACCTCATCCTGAGCTCTGTCAGGGTGAAGTCGGTCCAGTCTAGTTGCAAGGCGCCGGCCCATTAGTAATTCAGCTGGGCTCCGGCCCGTCGTTGTGCTTGGGGTGCTGTGCTGTGCTAGAAGAAATGCGGCAAGGCGGTATTCCCAGTCCCCTTGTGTCATGCGGCGGAGGCTGTCCTTGGTGGTCCGCACCATGCGCTCCGCTTGGCCATTGGTGGCAGGGTGGAATGGTGCTGAGCGGATGTGGCGGATGGCGTTCTGCGCTGTGAAGGTCTGGAACTCCTCTGACGTGAATGCGGTTCCATTGTCCGAGACGAGGGTGTCAGGGAGCCCGTGGGTCGCAAACAGCTTACGTAGTACCCGGATGGCTGCCGCCGTAGAAGTGGATGGTACCAGTGCGACCTCCAGCCATTTGGTGTAGGAATCCACCACTATGAAGAATGTTTTTCCCTGGAAGGGGCCAGCGAAGTCCACGTGCAAGCGTGACCATGGATGTCGGGCGGACTCCCAGGGCTGGACTGGGGCCCTTGGGGGATCCGGGCGGGATTCTTGGCAGGTCTGGCAGTGTTGGACCCAGGCCTCTATCTCTCTGTCAATCCCCGGCCACCACACATAACTCCTGGCAAGGGCCTTCATCCTCACTACCCCTGGGTGTGTCTCGTGTAGGGCTGTGAGGACCCTTTTGCGGAGGGGCTGGGGAACAACGACCCTGCTTCCCCATAACAGGCACCCCTTGTGGGCCGACAGTTCATGTTTGCGGTTTGTGTAGCCAGCGAATTCTGGCCCGGGGCTGCTGCTGGGCCATCCTCGCCACACCCAGTCCAGGACCCGGGAGATGACCCTATCTTTTGTGGAATGGTGCGCAACTTCTTGTGCCTGAATGGGTCGGTCGGGAAGCAGCTCCAGGGTCATAACCTCTTGCGCAGGCGCTGGGTCGGGGCCTGTTTCTGGTAGTGGTAGCCTGCTGAGGGCGTCTGCGTGGCCCATCGCCTTCCCAGGGCGGTGGATTAGTGCATACTGGTAGCCGGCAAGGAAAATTGACCACCTGAGGACACGTGGAGACAACACTTGGGGGGTCTGCTTCTCAGGGGCAAACAGGCCAAGCAACGGCTTGTGGTCAGTCACTATGGTAAAGGGCCGCCCGTACAAGAAATCATGGAATTTTTTTACGCCCTTCACGATTGCCAGACCCTCCTTGTCAATCTGTGAGTAGTTTCGTTCGGCTGCAGCAAGCGTCTGGGAGAAGTATGCCACCGGCACCTCTCTTCCATCCGGGAGTTGGTGTCCCAGGACAGCGCCGATGCCATAGGGAGAGGCGTCGCATGCCAGCACCACTGGCAGCCTCTCGTCGAAGTGTGCTAAGACCGAGTTCGAGACGAGCAAGTCCTTGACTGCCTGGAATGCGGCCCTTTGTCGCTGGCCCCACACCCAAGGGGCCCTTTTATCTAGGAGTCTGTGTAGGGGCTCCGCTACCGCTGCCTTATGGGGAAGGAAGGCATGGTAAAAGTTCAATAGTCCCAAGAATGACTGAAGTTCGGGCTTGCTCTTGGGCGCTGGGGCCTCACAAATGGCCCGTACCTTGTCACCGGTTGGATGGACCCCTTCTGCGTCCACCTTAAATCCCAGAAAGTCCACCTGCGGCACTCCCAGTAAACACTTTTCCCGCTTCACCTTGAGGCCCGCCGTCTGGAAACGGTGCAGGACGGAGCGGAGGCGGTCCTCAAATTCCTCTGGTGTGGGCCCGGCGATCAGTACATCATCGAAGAAGGGGGTGACGCCAGGAATCCCTTTAAGGAGAGAGTCCATTAGATTCTGGAATATGCCTGGTGCCACGCTAACGCCAAATTGCAGCCGCTTAACTCTGAATGCCCCTCTGTGCGTCACAATCGTCTGAGCCTCTGCTGTGGCTTCGTCCACAGGCAACTGTTGATACGCTTGGGCCAAGTCCAGTTTGCCAAAGATTTTTGACCCAGCCAGGGTGGCGAGGACATGGCTGACCACTGGCACTGGGTATGCATGGGCCGTGAGAGCCTTGTTTATGGTGCATTTGTAGTCTGCACAGATGCGGACCGAACCGTTAGGCTTGACGGGTGTGACAATTGGAGTTTCCCAGGGGGCGTTGGGCACCGGCTCCAGCACTCCTTGCTCCACGAGCCGGTCCAATTCCTCGTCTATGCGGGGTTTCAGGGCGAACGGGACCCGGCGGGCCTTATGCCTGATGGGTCGTACAGCGGGGTCCAGCTGTAGGGCAATGGGGGGTCCTGTATATCGTCCCAATGCCCCATCGAAAACCCCTGGAAACTCTTTGCATATGGCGTCCACGTCCACTTGTAAGCTAGTGCGGTTCACCCCGGTAACGGCTAGCCCCAGAGGTCCAAACCATGCCAGTCCCAGTAAGCTAACGTAGGGGCCCTTAACTACCAGCAAGTCCAATTGTTGCTTTCGCCCTCGATATTGCACCCTGAAGGTCCCCACCCCCATTGTAGGGACCTTACGTTTCTGGAAGTCCCGGAGGGTGAATGGGGCCGGCCTTAGTTTGGGACCCCCATTAGGGCACAGTTCCCTTAATGTTCGGGCCGAGATTATGGATAGAGTTGAACCCGTGTCCAGCTCCATGCGGCATGGGGCTCCCTCTATCTGTACCTCTATATAAATTTTCTCTGTGCTGGGATGGGGCAACTGGAATACCTGGTAGTCCGTGATCTCCGTCGAGTTGCCTTGGTGCATGGTGCCGTGTGACCTGGGGCTCCTGGGTCGGTCATCTGATGCTTGTCGACGGGTGAGTCGAGCCCGACACACCCGGGCGATGTGTCCCAATTTTCTGCACTGCCTGCACTCTGCGTTGCGGAAACGACAGGTCCTCCTCTCGTGGTTCTCCCCGCAGCTTGCACAGTTCCCTCCTTCTCGTCGAGGCTGCTGTGGTGTGTGTGCTGCTTGAGTGCGCCGCTGTATTCGGTGTACTTCCTCCCTGTCAGATTCGGATTCGTCGGTGAGGTCTTCGTGGTAGACCCTCGGTTGGGATGGCGGGGCCGGTCGTGCCTCTTGCGTTGACCTCTCGGCGGCTTCGGTTGCCAGGGCTTCCTCCAGAGCAATCTGGAACGTGAGGTCTTTTTTGGCGTAGAGGCGTCGTTGCAACATCTCGTCCCTCAGGCCACCGACGAGGCGGTCACGAAGCATGTTCTCCAATTCTGAGAAGTTGCATAACCGGGCGGCTTGGCGGAGGGAGGTCACAAACCCAGTTATGGTTTCCCCCGGGGCTTGCCGCTTTGCGTAGAAGGCATTTCGGCAAGCTACCACCGAGGGCTGTGGTGAGAAGTGCTCCTTCAGCCGTTCCATTATTGTTTTGTAAGAGACGGTAGCGACATCTCTAGGTGCAAGGAGAGCCCGGGCGATTTCAAACGTCTCCTCTCCACAGACGCTGAAGAATGTCGCCCTCTTCATGGCATCGTTGGTGACTTCTTTCGCTTGCAGGAGGAAGTTGAAACGGGCGGCGTACCCTTCCCAGTCTCCTGATGCTGGTTTGAATGGCGAGAAGCTGCTGTCGGTTGCCATTCTGGGTTCCTTGGGTCCTGGAGCTGAAGCCTGGATGCACGGTGCGATGCAGCGGTGCAGCAGGTGGCGGTGCTGCGGTGCAGTGCGTGGTGGCGGTCAGCTCAGCAGGATCCCGCCTTCGTCGCCAGTGAAATATACTCGGAGTCAAGAGTGAATTTCATGCTCTTTATTCAGCTCATAGTCATCAAGGAGGAGAAGAGAAGACGAATGGCTCTTTTCCCCAAACCATCTGCTTATATACATTATTTACACAATGGGCCTTGCGTGATTGGCTACTTCAGGGCTACACCTGTGGGCCAATTATATTATGGATTGACTTCTGCTTGCAGCCTGATTGGCTGCTCCTACAGGCCAATCAGGTAGCAGATTCACTTCTGCCAGCCGCCTGATTGGCTGCTCCAGCAGGCCAATCAGGTTGCGGATTCACTTCCACCTGGAGTTGGATTGGGTAGCTCCCGCTGATTCTGAATCCTATTGTTCTAGGATTCAGCTCAGTACATAACAGAGGCCTTACAAATAGCGGAGGAGAGGAGGCAAGCAAAATGCAAGGGAGATAGGGAAAGATACAGGAAACTGAATGCAGATTTCCAAAAAACAGCAAGGAGAGACAAGAGGGTCTTCTTAAATGAGCAATGCAAAGAAATAGAGGAAAACAATAGAATGGGGAAAACCAGAGATCTGTTCAAGAAAATTGGAGGTATGAAAGGAACATTTCGTACAAAGATTACCATAATCAAGGACAAAAGTGGTAAGGACCTAACAGAAGCAGAAGACATCAAGAAGAGGTGGCAAGAATACACAGAGGAATTAGACCAGAAAGATATGGAGGTCTCGTACACCCCAGGTAGTGTGGTTGCTGACCTTGAGCCAGACATCTTGGAGAGTGAAGTCAAATGGGCCTTAGAAAGCACTGCTAATAACAAGGCCAGTGGAAGTGATGATATTCCAGCTGAACTATTTAAAATTTTAAAAGATGATGCTGTTAAGGTGCTACACCCAATATGCCAGCAAGTTTGGAAAACTCAGCAATGGCCAGAGGATTGGAGAAGATCAGTCTACATCCCAATTCCAAAGAAGGGCAGTGCCAAAGAATGCTCCAACTACCGCACAATTGCGCTCATTTCACACGCTAGCAAGGTTATGCTTAAAATTCTACAAGGCAGGCTTAAGCAGTATGTGGACCGAGAACTCCCAGAAGTGCAAGCTGGATTTCGAAAGGGCAGAGGAACCAGAGACCAAATAGCAAACATGCGCTGGATTATGGAGAAAGCTAGAGAGTTCCAGAAAAACGTCTACTTCTGCTTCATTGACTATGCAAAAGCCTTTGACTGTGTCGACCACAGCAAACTATGGCAAGTTCTTAAAGAAATGGGAGTGCCTGATCACCTCATCTGTCTCCTGAGAAATCTCTATGTGGGACAAGAAGCTACAGTTAGAACTGGATATGGAACAACTGAGTGGTTCAAAATTGGGAAAGGAGTACGACAAGGTTGTATATTGTCTCCCTGCTTATTTAACTTATATGCAGAATTCATCATGCGAAAGGCTGGACTAGATGAATCCCAAGCCGGAATTAAGATTGCTGGAAGAAATATCAACAACCTCAGATATGCAGATGACACAACCTTGATGGCAGAAAGCGAGGAGGAATTAAAGAACCTTTTAATGAGGGTGAAAGAGGAGAGCGCAAAATATGGTCTGAAGCTCAACATCAAAAAAACCAAGATCATGGCCACTGGTCCCATCACCTCCTGGCAAATAGAAGGGGAAGAAATGGAGGCAGTGAGAGATTTCACCTTCTTGGGCTCCTTGATCACTGCAGATGGTGACAGCAGTCACGAAATTAAAAGACTCCTGCTTCTTGGGAGAAAAGCAATGACAAACCTAGACAGCATCTTAAAAAGCAGAGACATCACCTTGCCGACAAAGGTCCGTATAGTTAAAGCTATGGTTTTCCCAGTAGTGATGTATGGAAGTGAGAGCTGGACCATAAAGAAGGCTGATCGCCGAAGAATTGATGCTTTTGAATTGTGGTGCTGGAGGAGACTCTTGAGAGTCCCATGGACTGCAAGAAGATCAAACCTATCCATTCTTAAGGAAATCAGCCCTGAGTGCTCCCTGGAAGGACAGATCGTGAAGCTGAGGCTCCAATACTTTGGCCACCTCATGAGAAGAGAAGAATCCTTGGAAAAGACCCTGATGTTGGGAAAGATTGAGGGCACTAGGAGAAGGGGACGTCAGAGGACAAGATGGTTGGACAGTGTTCTCGAAGCTACGAACATGAGTTTGACCAAACTGCGGGACGCAGTGCAAGACAGGAGTGCCTGGCGTGCTCTGGTCCATGGGGTCACGAAGAGTCGGACACAACTAAACGACTAAACAACAACAACAAGCTGTCCTCCACTTAAGGAGAGAACTTCTAATCGTGTAAATTGTTAACAATTATCAATAAATTCTTCATAATTATCCATAAAGTCTTCACAAAGCCACTATTATGTGAGAGAAAGCTAGTCTCTGTATAATTGAGAGATGTGGAAACTAACATTTAAGTGATCAGTTCTGTAGATACAATTAGATCAAAGGAGACCTAGAGGGATGTATTTTGATATAGCTGTCAGATTAAGAAAAGTGATTGTAAATCAGGAGGATCAAATATGTGAATGAGTGTTGATATTTTCCACATATATGTTTCTAGGGCTTACTAGTCACTATGTAAGGCTAGCATTCCGTCTATTTTGTTAAAGATATATCTGTCTTGTTGGGTCTTGACAGCCCTATCATGTCAACCCCCTGTAGCAGCATAGAGTTTTTCATCAAGGGGAAGAAAAAGTAAAAACTATGCTTCCAGTGGGCATATTTCACTATTGCCGATCCTGAGGGATGATTTGTTATTCCTGTCAGATCAAAGAAAGAGATAAGAGAAGAAAATAACATCTAAAAACCTGAACCCAGAAATGAGAGTGACGGCAAAAAAGACCAAAACATTATGATGCCACTTAAAATAATTTAAATATGCTGGATATCAAACACTTTCAAAAGAAATAAATGTTGCATAGGCCATATGCTCTGCTAGCTGACAGGAGAACTAGTTTTTAAGATTTAGGAATTGGTCATAGAAACCAACTGTCAAATGCTATTCATTTACTGATATTTTTTTCCAATTGGTCATGTGTGTTGTCAGTAAGATGAGGTCTTTTGACAGGCAACTGCTTGAAATATGACACATATGTCACTAGGAAGTTCTTCTGCAAAGGCCCATTTAAAGATATGGAAGCTGTGCAAAGGCATGCTCATTTCATTGTGGGCTTGTGCAGGAGAACTGCCTGGTCAGTTGTGTCATGAACTTACCAATGCCAGGTTTTGTGCAAACTTACACTTTTGGCTCCAGATACCTATTTTGTTTTAATCTGCACCATACCATGATTTGAAATTGTACAGCACAGGCTTGTAATATGTAGAATTGAATATGAATAAGACAGCCCAGAGGTATAATACAAAGAGCAATTGTCCAATATAATCCTTCACTAGCTTTTAAAAACATTACTAAGGATAAACAGACTGCATCTAACAAACATAGATGAGGGGTTGGCAAATATTTGAAATAAGAATAAGTAAATAAAATAAACAATGTACTTGAAATACTGACTTCTTGTAAGTGTACACAAAGTCTGTTTTTAATGTTGTGTCTGACAAATTTAATTACATTTGGGAGATCAAACCAACTAGTGCCATTTAGCCTCTCTAATTTTAACTTGTGCAGAAGTAATAAACCATTACTTATGTATTCACATCACTGTGTTAAATTAGTTTTGTGTAAACAAATGTCATGTCTGGTTTTTCTAGAAAAACACATACCACAATTTGTAGGAACGGTATTGTATGAACAGGCATAATGTTTGCAAAAGTGACCCAATTTCTTGAAGCCCAGATTGTAAAAATTGGGTTTTAAAGAACAGGTACTCAGGAAAACAGCAAATATTCAGTGTGCCTCATGCTATTTTATATTCAACAGGACACCGGAAATCATTTGAACACAAATAAACAAATATAACTGCAGGGGGTCCCATTTCTATATGTGAGACGCACATGACAAAAATTATCTTTTTTTAAGCTATAAGGTATCGATAAACAAATGAAATAATAGGAAAAACATATAGAAATGGGTTTTGGAGGGATAATAAGTTTTAAATGCCTTTGCTCTGTGAATGCGTACCCTTAACACAAGTCTTAGAAGACAGCTTAAAAAAGTCTGGAATAATAGGTTTGGATTATGATGTACACCAACAGTAAAGACAATTCCAAATAACATCTAGAGTCCAATATATCTGCTGTTTACATATTAAAAAGAGATACAGGCTTTGTACCAGGGATGTTCTGTCATGTTTCTCCACAGGAGAAGGCTGTCATGGTAAAGTTCATTATCAATTACTGCTTTACAAGTGCAAGATGAGTTAAGCTGTCATAATTTTCTCAGCTAGAGATCCTGTGCTGTCAAAGAATGTCAATTTTTAATCTGACACAAGGAAGAAAATTATCTCTTATTCTGACCTCTAATTTCTTGACATTTTAATGCAATAATTGCTGTGGTTAGTGCTGCAACCATGATTTCACCTGTCAAGGAAGAATGAATCAATATCCTTGAGCTGTTCATTAAATTTCTAGATTTTGCTTTACTAAATTTCTCCGTTTTTGAGAGGGGAAAGAAAAGAAACCATTGATAGGCATGCCTGAAAATGTGATATACTGAAACTACACCTTGCAACATTTTCTATTTGTTTTCACACTGACAATTGTCCCCCCCCCCGAAATAAAATAAAATCGCATTATGCTATGAATAAAGGTTCGACACAAGCTACTTTGTTTGGACTGAGTCCTGCAGTTGGAATACGGTATAAGTCCTAATGAAAAGAAAGATAAACATTAATTTGGCCTATCAGAGATCTGTGCATGTATAATAGGAATGGACATACTCATGAAAGTTTCTTTCCAGCTCTGTATGATAAACAGACAAAGTTGTGTTCCATCCCATTTCTTTGTGGATTTTAAAGGGGAAATTATTATTTTAAAAAAATCCATAGAGGAATGCATACTGTCTTGAAATCAAAGGGCAGCCATTCTAGGAAGGACACTGCTTCAGAGCTCTCCCTCCCAGAACAATTACTTGAATGGGGCAGTGGTGTAGCTAACAGAATGGACACTGGTGTAGCTAAGAGATTTGATCCATTGTTTCTTCTAATACAGCGCCACATATATATTCAAAACCTATTAAAACTAGTAAAGTATTCAAAAACAAGCATAAGCACAATATTCTTGTAGATGTGGCTGAATTGCTTTCACTTCTTTGTAGCTTTCCCTCAGCCAAATAATACTGTACGGGACTTGAACACAAGTGCAAGGTTTTATAGGTATTACCAGTTCCGAAAGCAATGCAACACAGCTATTGCATCCTAATATGTTTTCACAAAACCTTAGTAAATTGCATATACAGTCATACCTCGGAAGTCAAACAGAATCCGTTCTGGAAGTCCGTTCAACTTCTGAAACCTTCGAAAACCAAAGCGTGGCTTCTGATTGGCTGCCGGAAGCTCCTGCAGTCAACCGGAAGCCGCTGAAGCCCCGTTAGACGTTCGGCTTCCAAAAGAATGTTCGAAAGCCAGAACTCTCACTTCCGGTTTTCGATCGTTCCGGAGCCAGAATGTTCGACTCCCAAGGTGTTCGAGAGCCAAGGTACGACTGTAGCTGCAAATGGAATAACAAACGACTTACAAGAATATATCTACAATTCCATGTTGGGTGTCCATTTTCAAAATCAAGGAATCAAAGATCAAACAGACTTAGGCACTTTCATTTGCACATGCAAAGGTGTGTTTGTGATAGAGAATGTGAATGAGATAATAGTGGCCGACATCACAGTGCTGTTGTGGGTATTATTAAATGTTGTGAACTACATGCATATATATATATATATTTAAAAAGTATTTACTATTATTCTTATAATTACTATTGTATTTATTTATTTCATAAATTTATATCCTTCATCCGAGGATCAGAGGGCAGTTTACATTATAAAACCACAAAAATACCTAACAAATGAAACAATAACCCTCTAGTTTAAAAGGCCATAGATTGTATAAATAGTCAAAGGCCTGGGAGAGGAGGAATGTTTTGCCTGGTGCCTAAAGATATGTAACAAAGGTGCCAGGTGAGCCTCCCTGGGACAGCAGTCCACAAGCAAGGAGCCACTGCAGAAAAGGCCAGTTCCTGTGTTGCCTCCCTCCCCACCTCTCACAGAGAAGGCAGGCAAAGAAGAGATGATGATCACAGGCTCAGGGTCTGGGTCTGCCCATATGCGGAGAGGGAGGCCCTTGAGATATTGCAGTCCTGAGCCATTTAAGGCTTAATAGGTCAAAAGTTGTGCTTTGAACTGGGCCCAGAAATTAATTGGCAACCTGTGCACTTGGGCCAGGATTTGTGCTATATGCTCAAACTGTCTTGCCCCAGAGAGCAATCTGGCCACTGAATTGTCTCCACATACTTTAAACTACAACTCCTATCAGCCAGAGTGAGTATGGTCAAGTGTACATATGCAGGGCGCCAGTTCCTGTGCAACAGTTTACTATTATTACAATTTCTTAGATTATATTAGTACCCAGATTATTAATGATGTTATATTGTGAATGGAACAAAAGCTTTAAATACAAATGAAACAGAAAGAGAAAGAAGTCTTCCGATGTTTCTCCAAATGAAATAAAATCAGCTCTATGAAGGGGGTTTCTAATATCAAATGATGTATCAAACCACATATAAACTTTACAGATATCCTAAAAGCATTTATCATGTAAGGAATATGTTTGAAAAGGTTGCAATTAAGCAAGATATAAGTTTTCAGTTTTTAAAATTCAATCAAAAAATGCCACAAGTATTCTATTGCTTGGCAATGTATAAATTATTACTTGTTTTGCATACAACAGATGGCAGATATCATGGGGCAAGGAAGCTTGTGGATGCAGCTTCACCACAGCAACACTCATCTTGCAGCTGTTGCATCTTCACACTTTTCAACCAAATTGAATCTTTCAGAGAACACTTTAATACTCATAGCTGTAATCTTTTAATAATTATTTTACTATGATGGGCTGACAAGACAGGAAACAACACAGGGAAGAATAAGGTGTGCCCTGCATAAACCAAATACCTTAAAAAAAAATCCCGTATGAGGCAAACGCTCAAGTAACTAATACCAAATAAAGAAAATGAAATTCTTTTCCTACTTTGGGGGTATTGTTTTGCTCTTTAAACATTTCATTTGTTAACCAATGAAGTAATTCCATTTGATATTATGACTATTATAGGCTTATGTATGAATGTATAGTTTACCTCTTTTATTCATTAGATACCCATATGTTCATATAGTCAGTAAATATACATCATATATAATTTTAGTGAATTGTTCTGTATAGTTTAGGTTGCAGCCATATACACAATTATCTAGATGTAAGACCCTGTAAGCTTACTGAGTCTTACTTATGAGTAGACATGCATAGGATGGTGCTGTCAATTTATCTTGTTCATTAATTAAATGCATTGACCAAAATCCAAAGAAGTACTTAGACTGCCTGCAGAGTTCACTCAGAGCTGGCTTTGAAATGATTTGGGGGAGATTTTTTTAAAAGACTGCCTCAAAGCGGACTCAAGTTTCTAAGCTATCCCCACACCCAGGCAATTCAAGATGGAGACAGATTCCCAGTTTCCCCTGTTCATCTCCAAGTCAACTCTCCCTTAACTCACCCATCCCCCAGCTTAGTTACTAGAAGTAAGCTTAGGCATATTCAAAGACCTTAAGGCACATACAATGCAAGTCTGTTCCATATCATAAATATTTTGGAAATGTATGCCATGAAACAAGGGATTTTGTAAGATAGATACAGGCCAAGGAACGTAACAAAATTATTTGCATCATTCTTTGTACCTTGACCGTTAATCTATTCTATTTATTTCTGATTAGTGTTTACGGAATTTGATATAGTTGCCTTTTCTTCTGAAGAATAACAAATATCCTATGCTCCAAATTGAGAATGCAAGATACAGAGGCATTTTACAATGAAACTTAGTTGCACGTAAAAATGGAGCCAGAAATACCTACCTCCCTGAGCACTGGATCAGTGATGCTGTCAAGGTTTACAGAACCTTCATATGTCAGGTAGTGGAAAACATTAAGTGCTCGTACTGCTTCTGGTCCTCGTTGCTTGTAGCCAAATATAAGATCAATCCACTGATGAAGCTGACATGATACAAATTCACTTTCCAAAGCCTGGTAATAAAATTGAGAGGATGAAAGAACTTTTGTTTCTCTGCTTTTATATTCATTTGGCATTTCATCCTTTTATTCAAAAAAAGAAATGGAATATTACGATGGTCTTCTTCATGGTGGCCCCCAAATCATGGAACTTTCTCCCAAGAAATGCTCGCTTGGTGCTGTTGCTGTTTTTCAGGTAAAGACCGTCATGCTCTCTTGAGCTTTTAAAGTTATTTAATTACATTTAGGCTATTTGCATCTTTATTTATTTTTATGGATTGCTGTTATTGTGTTTGTGGTATCTTTTGTATTGCTTCTGTTGAGATATTGGTGAGAAGGCATGACAACAAGGAAATAAGTAAAAAAAGTAAAAAAATAAGTAATGTTGGAACACACTTTTGTTTTCTTATAAGATTTATATACCCCCTTTTCTGAGAGTGTTTTAAGGCAACAAAAACTATAGAAGCAGTATAATAAAACATACACACGAAACAGAATATTATTGGTATGATGCATTCTGTTGCTACTGTTACAGGGTTTCCTCAGGAAGTTTATTTTATGCATTTATTAAATACCTCTGTATATACAAAAATTAAACTATTTTCCATGCCTATTTGTTATTTAATGGATTTCTAACATATTTTTAAAATTAAAAAGGCAGCAATTGTATGTTTATCATATCATTTAGGGATGTGGTTTTTTACTTTTCCATAAAATCCCACAAAAGAAGCAAATACCATGTCCTAGTCATCCATTTAATTTGCATTAACACATTAGAATATTTGTCAAAACCAGCCAGCTGAATCAATGGGTCTAAATCAGCTTAAAACCTACTATGTCAGATTAACTAGGTTGTAGATCACGCTGTAAGATTGTGGCTCTTTTGTTCCAGTAGCAGATTAAAATTTTCCATTTGTGTTGTCCAAACTGGCAACATGCAGTCTTTCTGCTCTTAAAGAAAAGGGATTGTGTATGTAAACCAAGCACCGCTTTATTATACGGTCAATCTTTAAACTTTTATATAGAATTTTAAACAGTATTAATATTACCCTGTTATGAATATCACAACAGAGAACGTAGGTGCACAGTGGACAGCAAGATTTTGAATTCTTATGTTTTATTCCTGCCTCAGCCATTTTTCCCCAATATTTGAAACATTTTATTAACTATTCTATACATAGAACATGAACTTACTGAGGCTTCAAATGGAAATTATTTAGAACACTTCAATAAAACTGCCTTAGGTCCAGCTTATCAGTGGAAATATAACTTCCAGTGTTATATTTAAATTCAAAGCTGGTAGAATGTATCTTTCAATACCTTTTGAAAATAATAGTACCAACTCAAGAGAAAACCAGTTAAAAGAATTGTATTCTTAAAGTAGCTCCCACAGGCCAAAAACTTACAACCAGCTCTTTCTTAAAAGATTTACAGTGCTATCCTACAAGTCTACTCAAAAGTAAGTTTCACTGAGTTCAACTAAATTTACTGCCAGGCAAGTGTGTGGGAAACATTAAGCCCTCCAGATGTTGCTTAACTACAATTCCCATCATCCCCGACTACTGGCCATGCTTGACTGGGGCTGATGGGATTTGTAGCAACAACTGGAGGGTTCCCCATTCCTGGTGTGCATGAGTGAAGTCCAAGGCATAGTGGGATACACATTAAATGAACATGTATAGACTTCTGAAAGGCTGCAGTCCTATACTAGGGATGGCTAGCCATACTGCAGCCAGAGAAACACAGATTGCTCCCTCTCATGTCCTTGCTGTGGGGTACAATGAGACAACACTCTGCCTTTCCCAAGGTGGAATGATATAAGCCTTCTGACAATTTATCAACTAAGCAGAAAAATGACCTTAATATCCTGGATTTGAGTGAGCAGTGGAGGTACCCATAGGTTGCCAAGAAAAGAAAAGAAAATGGACTTTTGTTGGAGATGACTGTGATGTTGCAGTCACATCATAAGGTCAAGTAAGATGTTATACAGTAGTCAACTATGATGCCTCTACTGATGAACACTTGGTCAAGGAGCTGGGCACTCTAAATGGGACATTTGTGAATGATGTATCAACTAAAGTTTGGGTATTATATCCATATTGCAAGAATGTGTTAGTGTTACCATTGGGATCCTGGTCATATCCACAAATTTGGATATTAACATTTTTATGCCTACTTATTGTAAAAGAGCCTCATTACCTGCACTGTGGATATTTACTGTTCTATAGCAAGGGTAACTCAAGTTGAATTGTGAATTGTACATCTGCAAGACGCTTTAGTAGTTATGTACACCACGGCATCTACCTGATAATACAATGCCATCTAATTACATTTATTCTGGATGCCTTTGGATGGGGATTTTATGCTGTGCAATCCTTTCAATTTGTGGCAATTTTAGTTAAACCATGCAATACAGGTACACTATTGCTAACAGAAAAATACTGGGAAAGGGACCGTCTAACTTGCACAGACTTGACTGTGCAGCCAAAATTAAATTATCATAGGATTAAGGGAGGGACATGGTTCCCATTGCCTCCTCCAAGTACACCCATGGATTTCATAGTCTATGGAGAGCCAGTTTGGTATAATGGTTACAGTGTGATACTAAGATCACAGAGACAGGGTTCAAACCTCCACTCAGCCACAAAGCTTACTGGCTTACCATCTCTCAGTCTGACCTACCGCTTTGTGAAGACAAGGTAGTGGAGGCTGATTGCTGCCCTGAGGAAAGACGGGATAAGAATATAATACATAAATAAACAAATAGCTGTTTGGGGCAAATTGGGGGAAGGTAATTTGCTGAAATATGGACACCAGCTTTTGTGCTGGTGTAATATATCTGCAAATGTGTGAAAGCTGTATCCCTGTTCCCCCAAGCAACATAGAAACCAAGTAAACAGGTTCTTTTTAATCTAAAAGTATAATTTGTGTTATATGTTTCACTCAGCGTTATAATTTGTAATCCACTACAATGTTTTGTGCTTAATAATCAAAATATTATTATAGTTAATCTTGGATTGTGGCAGATCGCCTCTTCAAATTACAGAATGCTTATTATACAGGCTGTGCTCTAGTTTTCCATGCTACAGTTTTCTGCATCAATTTAACATGCTTGGCTTGTTGGCTGAATGTGTTCTATTTTTGGCTCTCAGGACCACCACAAGTCTGCTGGGATCAAAAAGCTCAGCAAGACTACGAAGTCACATCTGTGGAAAGCTTTTTTCCTGTTGTTGTAAACTGGTAGATTATGATTGATGAACCTAGCATTAGGGTAATGTTAGCAGGGACACTTACGGCTTCTGTCCTCTGTGACATCACTGAGGTCAGACCATAATCATGTTAGCATTGAACACAATGCTTTATTAATGTTTCATGGGCATGTCAGTAGTAATCAGTCTAGCTTGCTATGGATAAATTAAACTGGGCCAACAATCACTGATGTATAAATTGAATGCTCTTAAAATCTACTGAAACATCTCCTAAAAGTTACCAGACTTAATCACTTCCCCAGTCTTTCTAATGAGACCAATTTTCACAGGAATTTCCTTCAATGAAAGGCTATTTCTCAGAGCATATATTTATAAAAACAAAATATCATCCCACTTCCTTGCCAGCAAAATGCCAGATACCTGTTTAAGCCTGAATTAGATGGGTGTAATTTATCATCTAGTGACTACAGTGTTTCTATTATATAAAACTTCTATGAATGTATATAACAGGTTGAAGATAAAGATTTACAGACTGATTAATTTATGAACAGGGGTACTGAGTCTATAAGCATCAACATGTGCTATATTTTACATGCAATGGTCTGCAAAATCACAAAGGTCCCAAATGAATATTTCAAATGGCTTGGGAAACATTGGGTTGTGTGCACTATACCTTTTTTTATGTTCTGTATTTAGTAATGGTACTTAAATTATACCTATTTTTCCGTAGGTCTGTTATCAACATTTCGGCTCATAATAGAAAAGTAATGAAATTTATAATAAGTAACTCTACAGTTAAATTCATTCCATTTGTACCTTCCCCCTCTTTAAAATGGATTTAATGTGACTTTTATTGCATTATTGTTAGGTCAACCATACAAAGCACCACGGATAGATTTATCCGACAACGGTTGCTATTATTATTTGCAACAACAACCGTTGTTGTTAGCTGGGGGATATGAATGCTTTTTTGCATTTAGAGCATTTTAAGCCAGTTGAAGTATGAACTTCTGTAGTGTGAAAGCCGAGGACATCCAAGGGAAAGAAAAGAACAAGAAGATGTTTTACATGTGATTTTTTTTTTTACCCCAGTCTGTACCTGAACTGGAATTGAAATTGCTTTTCTTTCTTTCGTTTTATTGTTAAAACTAGTGTCGTTCAGCCCGTTAAATAAACGGGCGCTAGAACATATGTGAGCACTGCGCGGAGCACCGGATCGAGGAGCCGGTCTGCAGAGTCAGCGCCCAGCAACGCCGTGCTGGATTGAGGAGGCGATGCTCCGTGTGGCATTGCTGGGCGCTGACTCTGCAGACCGGCTCCTCGATCCGGTGCTCCCGGGACCTCTCCTTCCTGTCGGCGGCAGGAAGGAGACATCCCGGGGTGCTGGACGCACACACATGCACGCTCTCTCCCCCCGCCGCCGCCAACGCTCAGTCCGGCCGGGAGCGGCAATTGGCGGCCGCAAGGAAACGGTGGGGGTGGGGAGAGTCCGAGTGTGTGTGTGTGTGTGCGTCCAGTCTCTGCGTCCAATCCCTGTGTCCGTGGGGCACATGCACAGTAGCGCGGACACAGGGACACAGGGACTGGACGCAGAGACACTTGCACTTTATTATATAGGATGCTTTGGGATGTTTAATGGGAAGCGATTCATAGATGCTAATCATTGCACTGTGAAACTAGGCTTGCCTCAAAAATGCAATTATTTTATATTGGGGGGGGGGGAAGATAGGTATTAACAAAACAAACAGTATCTAAGGGAATATTAGGTATGTCTTGCAGTGCAACCCAGTGCAGATCAGAGGGTGGCTGACGTTCTTAAGCCCAGTGGCTGTATTAATGCCCAGCCCCCAAGGATCACCTGCCAGTGGTGGTCATATCCAAGGCACAGCCATGTGTGCATGAGCATACACACTACACAAACAGCTCCTACACTCACTGCACATGTACATTCACCTCTGTGCAAAGTAGACTGATGGATTAATTGTGAAGAGCCTCTCATATGTGTTGATTTATGCAGAACGAGGGCAGCTCTGGGTTGTGGAAATGTGCCTTAATGAGTGTCTCTAAATATTCCTATTAAAACACTAATGCACACAAATTCAAATTAAGATTTTTTTAAAAAAATAACAAATATATAAATAAAATGCTACTAATCAGACAAGTTTTCAATCTAAGCAGGGTGATATTGAGCTGATTTTAAATGCATCAGTTACTTTTTTATTGCTTCAGTTTCTATTCTATTGTACAGTGGTACCTTGACTTACGAACGACTCGCACCCGAATTTTTCGACTTATGAATGGGGCAAATGGCCGCACGCTTACGAATTTTTCGACATCCGAATGGAAACCGCGGCGGTTTTAGATAGGGTTTTTTCAACTTAGGAATTTTTAGATGGGGACTTACAAATTTTTCCGTTTCCAATGCATTCCTATGGGAAATCGCGTTTCCAGTGGCGCTTTTCGACTTACAAATTTTTCGACCTATGAAGGTGCCTTCGGAATGGATTAAATTCGTAGGTCGAGGCACCACTGTACTTTCTACTCAGCATTTAGATATTTGAGTTAAAAATATAGTTATTAACTTGAAACAAATAAAATTCAACACACATGCTAATGGTGTATCATTTCAGATAGTGTAAGATAGCAGGTAGGAAAGTATGCTTGATCTCAGTGTAATCAGTTAATTCCTTTCAAAGGAACCAGTTTTGCAAGGCACTAACTTCTCTCTTTCAGTGCTCCTATATACCTTTGGCTTTTCAGAAAATTTAGCATTTTGGTGGTTCTTCAAAGCCTTCTGGTAGAGAGCAAAGAACAGGTTTTATTTTATTTATTACACTAATCTCCTGTTCTTTATTTAGAAAGTTCAGAGTGGCGGACAAGGGGCATCCAGGCAGTGACCACAGTTTCATTATAAAACAAACAAACAAACAAACAAAATTCCTTCCAGTAGCACCTTAGAGACCAACTAAGATTGTCATAGCTATGACAAACTTAGTTGGTCTCTAAGGTGCTACTGGAAGGAATTTTTTTAATTTTTTGTTTCGACTATGTCAGACCAACACGGCTACCTACCTGTAACTAATTTCATTATGACTCCCTGTTAAAGGGAAAGTATATAAAATCTACTGCATAAAATGTTTATCCTGTCAAATATAGGGTGGATACAATCAACCACTTCTTCCATTTGCTTTTTCTTCTTCCCATTTTCAACTTCTGCCCTGCGGAGGTGAAAAGCTAGTGATATGCCAGCTTGTTAAATCATGGAACTTGTTACTCAAGCTTAACTACCGGTAAAAGCCTTCTTACCATCCTATTGATGCGCACAAAGTCTTCGGGCTTCTTTGCCCAAGGGGGAAGCTCAACATCATTCACAACAACTTCATCTTCTCTCACTCCAAGGTTATATCCGTTACTGTTGACAAACATTTCTGGTAGGTAGTAGAACTCTGGAATTAACTCCTGTAGTGGAAGAAACAAACACACTTTTTCTGTAGACAGAATTTATTCAAGAACTTTTGCAACCTTGTCTTTATGCTTAATTTTCAATGCTATTATACCTTTAAGTTAATTTTTAATACAAATCATTTAATTACTCAGTAATAGATGCAGGACCCGTCTCAGTTCCATTCTGCTACAGAGGCCATTGCTTAGATAACCTTCATTAAAATAAACTAATATAATCAGAAATATCGCTGTGTGCAGAGGCATATCAGCATATGATGCTGCCTTACCCTGACCCAGGCTGATGCTTGATCTAACTTTCCTTTTATTGTGTACAACAACAGATTTCCACAGATTTTATTGTGTACAACAACAGATTTCCACATGATTGCCTCTGGACTCCCAGACTTCAAAGTGCGAAGGAATGGGGAACCTGTGGTACCCCAGAGCATGTTGGGCTCTAGCTCCCATGGGAACCAGCCAATGGCCAGAAATAATGGGATCTGTTGTCCATCAACATCTGGATAGCATAGATTACCCATCCCTAATGTACAATAATAATAATATACAAGGGTGTATAAAAATCAGTAGGAAAAGAATTAGCTACCAATAAAACTTTTCAATAAAGATATCATGTTCTACAACCTTACAAGGTTCCTAAAATATGTAAGACTAGGGACTATTCAGTGCGTACACTATTAAACTTGGTTTTATTTGAATGTGAGAGATGTAAGTACATGAGAAATTTTAGCTCAAGTCTTCTAGAAAAACAGCTAGGACTTTAAAGTGCCTTAAACTTCAATGACTCTTGCCAAACTATAATTTCAATGTCCATGTGATATGTCCTATTTATTGTTAAAGTACATACTCCAGAAGCAGAAATGTTTACAGAACACTAAAAGTTCCTGGACAACAACCCAATAATTCTATGTGACTTTTCACAAGATTGAACCTTTCCCGCCCCCTTGAATTCGCATATCCGCTCAAATAACTAAGATTTCTGTTACTTCATATGCAGCTACTTTTCCTGCAGTCTTAGTAGCTTAGCCTTCTTTATTTCTTCTGAAATAAAGAACAATGCAATAAAGCTACCAGGAACTTTTAAAAGGACAAAAATGAATATTATACCAGACATTTTATGTCTTTAAATATGATCTCTAGTTTATTTTAATAGCTATGCTAAATCCCAAGGGTATTGTTAATAGTATTACATGTGTTATGTCTTTGTATGAGGTAAAAAATGCCAAACTACATTTTCTAATTTACAAGCTTTGGATAAATTCAAGCTGCTGAAAAATTAAACTTTAAAACTTGGTGTTATAGAAGGCCACTATTAACACTAACATAATAGGATACTATAAGCCTCAAAGATGACATTTCAGTTTAATATGTTTTGCCAGGAGTACACCATTTTATGGCCTCCCTCTGAAATAAAATCCAATACAGACGTTTTCAGTTTTCTAATGTAATTCACTGCAGGGTTTTAAAGCTGTTTCCCTCACCACCCCCACATCTGCCAGTTTCCTTCTTTTCCCCCCAAAAGCTGATCCCTGGGTATCCATTAATTCAACAATCACCTTATATTGGGGGAGGAGGGGTGGTCATTCAGTTATAAGAACCTCCATTAACTATATTAATTTACAATCTGTCACCTTAATGACATTTTCTCATAGCTACCTTTTCTGACATCGACGTACTCTTGTCCAAGTGCAATGTAACATGTTTGAGAAGCATTAGAGAAGATTAGTTCTTGAGCACTCTATTCTTTGGATGCCAAAATTATACAAATTGAAAGGAGGTGGGGGTGGGTGGGAAGGAGGTGCTAGCAAATGTGAAAAACGAAATGGTCAAGTTAGGGTCATTTTCAAGTGGAGTGTTTGCTAAAGGATCATTCCACTGAGTATTATTATTTTTGCTTTGTACTGATTACTACAGGGAAAGGTAAGTGTTTCAAGAAAGGTAAAAATAAACCCTTTTTGGCAGCATTTTCCTTTCTGTGCTGTTGCACAAATTTGTCAAATATGGCATCTTTTAATACCTGTATTTGAAAATTAAACAGTGCAAACACACTGACCCAGTTCAGATGTAATGGTGTGTTTTTATAAGAACAACCGTGTGTGAGCCTCATGATCCTTTCTCCCCTCCCACACAAAAGGAGTAGATTAGAAGTGGTTTGCAACAAACAGCAGTTTGCCATTTGGTTCACATGTGGCAGAACAGTAGTTTCAGTGCATTATAGTTCTTAAGCAAGCTTTCTGTTTTGAGAACTAACAATGGCTTTTGACAAAACTGCAACTGAAATTTGTTGTAAACCAAAATGAAAAGCTTCTTATTTTCTCCCCCTGGTTTGGAAGGGAGAAGAGAAGGTAAAAGACTGAGATTTAGGTGTACTTCTTCTCATGACAGCAAACCATTACTTATTTATATACAGTATCTAGATTGGGATAGTAAGCTTTCACTATTTAATTTTAAACACGGAAATTTACCTCTCATGAATAAAAAGGGGGTGGGATGGAGGAATAGGATCTTTTCCTACCTGAAGATAGTGCCTAACCACAGGGTCAACATGCCTTCCAAACACTAGGCAAAACTACAACATTTGGCATCTTTTGTCACTTTACATTCTGTACCAATGGAACAAGACATCTGGTGCTTGCAACAGCCACAACAACTATCATCATATATCTACAATCATCCAGTCTGGCCTTAGAGTCTGGATGCCTTTCAGGGTAGATATTCAACAGGCTTTTGTGTCTTTGGAATGTAGATAAGATGAAAGTTGACAACAACTTCAAAAATTTAAAAAAGCACACACACACACACACACACATATATATATGAAAGAACAAAAATAATAATCTAGTCTTTAATTATCTTTATTTATTTGATTTTTTGCAATCTGGTCCAGTATGCCAATCACATACTGGGTCAGTATCCCAATATACTAAAGATCTGTAATACATAGATCACAAAGTTGCCTTTGAGTACTTCAAACATATATTTATACATTTCAGAACCAAATAGCACAATGTAAGTGCATCAAAATGGCCTGGCAGATACTATGAATGTTTATAGATTCAGAGACATTTCAACATATTGAAAGCAAACAAAACTTAGGGCTTTTAGCCCAAAGAAATATGCATAAGCGAATTATTTAATGTGTCATCTGATCCTGATCAAAAAACATTGTTTTCTTTACAATGCTGATGACATGCCAAATGACATTGATTTCCAATGGAATCAAAATCATGGCAAGAACCTGGTAAGAGTTTATGAGTTTACCAGGGGTTTTTTGTTCAACCAATTATTTCTCTCTCCTAAGTCAAAGCAGAAATTCAATACATAAATAATGTAACTCTTAGTAACATCAGTTTAAATGGATTTTGAGATCGTAAGTGCCTTTAAAAAGACCCCAGCAATGTGCTTTTTTAAAAAAAGAAATAGTAACAAAGTTTCTATTCTTGTTTCAAGTAAGAGTGAGTGCCTTATGATAATATAAATTTGATTTCTTTTGTAAATATTTAATAGCAAGACACAATCAGAAAAGATTTAAAATCAGACAATGGGCTACTAGCACTTTTCATGTAGTTTGGAATCTATCGTATTAACTCGTAATCAGGAGAGGACACTTCTTAAAATAAAGCAAGAATGTAGGATTCAGTATGATAGCCCTATTCAAACATAAAAAACCCTTTGTATAGAACAATGGAGGTATAATCACAATTGTGAAATTACCCTGCTTGCTGGCTGTTTCTACGTATTGTGTAGATATTGGTTTAATCTAATGTGTACTGTTGCATAATATCCTCAGGCATAGTCAAGTAAAAGCTAAGGCTTACAGAAAAGCATACATTTTAAATGTGTCTTGTCATTAATGCTTTATTAATTGCCCCAGGCAATGCAAAGCCAGAGCTCAGCAAGCTATAACAATATGACACTTTAAGGTCAAATCCAATCTTGCTCTGTTTATGGAATGGGCCAAACATTGAGTTAACAGCAGGAAAGAAAATTTATTGGGCTTTTCTCTATCTTGTGATTATTTGATTTAAATTAGACTGGTTGTGGGGTTTTTTGCAAGAACAAAAGAAGTCTTTATTTCTCATTGAATATAAAAATGGCATTTTAGAGCAGTGAAGTCTAAACCAGTGATTCTGTTTGCTCTTACCGTATGTGAAACAGAACTTCAGGAGTGCATGAGTCAATTGTTTATTTGTAGCATGTAACAACAATAACAGTTACTCAATTATTTTGCATGCATATGTAGCAAAACAATAATCCTACCTTCACATCTGAAGTGTCTCTTTGGCTAGTTCTCCAAGATCTTGCCACTGAAGAAAAGGTTCGATCTGGGTGATCAAATTTTCCATCATTTGCATTGAGGAAGAATGTTGTAAAGGGTTCCTAAATAAAAAATAACAAATGAATACAAATGTAATAAGCAAAGGAATCCAAAACAACTTCATAATTTAAGTACCTTCAAGGTTAATATTTAAAATTAATTAAGGGAAGAATTAATAAAGAATTAATCAGCACTTTACATTAATACATTGCTTATGCTTAATCTCTTGATGCAACTATTGCTATTAAAAAACCCAAAAGCATCTGAATCCTAGAATGGAAGGATTACAACAAATGATGTGCTGGCTCTATATTAGAATACTGTCATCAAGAGACTGGAGTATTACAGTCTATTTCACACACACCAGTCTTCCAAAATACTCCAGTAATATCTCTATCTATTTCATTGACTAAACTCCACTGCTCTCTGGAGAACTTCCCATACATTATATTTTACATGTGATATATATATATATGAATAAATATGATGAAGAGTAAATTATACCAAGCCTTCAACAAAGAAATGATTCATAAAAATGAAACATGTTAAAGTTCAATTGTTTTCAGGATGAGAGATCTAAGCATCCACTCAACTCCCTAATGAAGGAAAAATGGGAAGTGCTTAATTTTGGCAGACTGCTACTCAAACTAAATATGTTCAAATAAAATATGTAATTAAATGCATTAAAAATCAGCATAGAACTGTATCATTAAAACCTTTTTGTTTAGATGTGCAGTAAGAAATGAAAGCTAAATCCCCATGCAATTTCATATGTGGTACCAGGCTGCCCTCCACCATTAAAAATAAAAAAGACTCTTTCTAGCTAGCTCTCACAAGTGTTGACTTTTGCCTACAAGGGCCACATATGGATAGCGAAGTTAGCTGGCAAAAAAACTCCTACATAATTAGTAACAAACAAAAAAATGGGTGGGGAAGATGCAAAGTGTGACTAGATTATGATGCCCTTAGATCATTGTGTAGAATCAGATGATAAAGACTAGAATTTATATTTAAGCCACATATAACCATTTGGTCATCAGAAATTAAAGCAGCAATGTTTTTGCCTACACTCTAAAGGAAGTAGATATCTCAATTCTGACCTGAAATGCAGCAATAATGCTGAATGGAATTTGTTCCCAGTAAGAACTGTTGATATGTTAGTTTCAGACTTCAGATCAGGGAATGACAACATTGTGGTGCTCACCTGACTTCCTGGCAACCAAGTCACTGTTGCTTACCTGGAAGGAGGGCAAGGGAGGGGGGTCAATGTGGTGCAAACACACTGGCAGGAGCATAGGATTTGCTCCAGCAGCGTGTTAGCACCACATCAACCTTCCTTCTTCTCTGTAAGCAGCAGCTGTCAGGAGGTGAGTTCTGCCACCCCACTCCACTGTGCACTACTGACTTCTATGGTGGCATGTATCCATGTCTACAATATAAAGTTTTACTCATATTCTATCAATTCTGATAGTCCCAGTAGACCAGGGATATGGAGCCTATGGCTCTGCTGATGTTGTTGTTTAGTCGTTTAGTCGTGTCCGACTCTTCGTGACCCCATGGACCAGAGCACGCCAGGCACTCCTGTCTTGCACTGCCTCCCGCAGTTTGGTCAAACTCATGTTCGTAGCTTCGAGAACACTGTCCAACCATCTTGTCCTCTGTGGTCCCCTTCTCCTAGTGCCCTCAATCTTTCCCAACATCAGGGTCTTTTCCAAGGATTCTTCTCTTCTCATGAGGTGGCCAAAGTATTGGAGCCTCAGCTTCACGATCTGTCCTTCCAGGGAGCACTCAGGGCTGATTTCCTTAAGAATGGATAGGTTTGATCTTCTTGCAGTCCATGGGACTCTCAAGAGTCTCCTCCAGCACCATAATTCAAAAGCATCAATTCTTCGGCGATCAGCCTTCTTTATGGTCCAACTCTCACTTCCATACATCACTACTGGGAAAACCATAGCTTTAACTATACGGACCTTTGTCGGCAAGGTGATGTCTCTGCTTTTTAAGATGCTGTCTAGGTTTGTCATTGCTTTTCTCCCAAGAAGCAGGCGTCTTTTAATTTCGTGACTGCTGTCACCATCTGCAGTGATCAAGGAGCCCAAGAAAGTAAAATCTCTCACTGCCTCCATTTCTTCCCCTTCTATTTGCCAGGAGGTGATGGGACCAGTGGCCATGATCTTGGTTTTTTTGATGTTGAGCTTCAGACCATATTTTGCGCTCTCCTCTTTCACCCTCATTAAAAGGTTCTTTAATTCCTCCTCGCTTTCTGCCATCAAGGTTGTGTCATCTGCATATCTGAGGTTGTTGATATTTCTTCCAGCAATCTTAATTCCGGCTTGGGATTCATCTAGTCCAGCCTTTCGCATGATGAATTCTGCATATAAGTTAAATAAGCAGGGAGACAATATACAACCTTGTCGTACTCCTTTCCCAATTTTGAACCAATCAGTTGTTCCATATCCAGTTCTAACTGTAGCTTCTTGTCCCACATAGAGATTTCTCAGGAGACAGATGAGGTGATCAGGCACTCCCATTTCTTTAAGAACTTGCCATAGTTTGCTGTGGTCGACACAGTCAAAGGCTTTTGCATAGTCAATGAAGCAGAAGTAGACGTTTTTCTGGAACTCTCTAGCTTTCTCCATAATCCAGCGCATGTTTGCTATTTGGTCTCTGGTTCCTCTGCCCTTTCGAAATCCAGCTTGCACTTCTGGGAGTTCTCGGTCCACATACTGCCTAAGCCTGCCTTGTAGAATTTTAAGCATAACCTTGCTAGCGTGTGAAATGAGCGCAATTGTGCGGTAGTTGCAGCATTCTTTGGCACTGCCCTTCTTTGGAATTGGGATGTAGACTGATCTTCTCCAATCCTCTGGCCATTGCTGAGTTTTCCAAACTTGCTGGCATATTGGGTGTAGCACCTTAACAGCATCATCTTTTAAAATTTTAAACAGTTCAGCTGGAATATCATCACTTCCACTGGCCTTGTTATTAGCAATGCTTTCTAAGGCCCATTTGACTTCACTCTCCAAGATGTCTGGCTCAAGGTCAGCAACCACACTACCTGAGGTGTACGAGACCTCCATATCTTTCTGGTCTAATTCCTCTGTGTATTCTTGCCACCTCTTCTTGATGTCTTCTGCTTCTGTTAGGTCCTTACCACTTTTGTCCTTGATTATGGTAATCTTTGTACAAAATGTTCCTTTCATATCTCCAATTTTCTTGAACAGATCTCTGGTTTTCCCCATTCTATTGTTTTCCTCTATTTCTTTGCATTGCTCATTTAAGAAGACCCTCTTGTCTCTCCTTGCTGTTTTTTTGAAATCTGCATTCAGTTTCCTGTATCTTTCCCTATCTCCCTTGCATTTTGCTTGCCTCCTCTCCTCCGCTATTTGTAAGGCCTCGTTGGACAGCCATTTTGCTTTCTTGCATTTCCTTTTCCTTGGGATGGTTTTCATT
Organism: Zootoca vivipara; assembly: GCF_965207765.1. NCBI lineage: Eukaryota > Metazoa > Chordata > Lepidosauria > Squamata > Lacertidae > Zootoca > Zootoca vivipara. The sequence continues at coordinate 76,548,036 of NC_142587.1, forward strand.
GCTGCCTCCTGTATAATGTTACGAGCCTCCATCCATAGTTCTTCAGGCACTCTGTCCACCAAATCTAAATCCTTAAACCTGTTCCTCACTTCCACTGTGTATTCATAAAGGATTTGATTCAGATTGTATCTTACTGGCCCAGTGGTTTTTCCTACTTTCTTCAGTTTAAGCTGGAATTTTGCTATAAGAAGCTGATGATCTGAGTTACAGTCAGCTCCAGGTCTTGTTTTTGCTGACTGTATAGAGCTTCTCCATCTTTGGCTGCAGAGAATATAATCAATCTGATTTCGATGCTGTCCATTTGGTGATATCCATGTGTAGAGTCGTCTCTTGTGTTGTTGGAATAGAGTGTTTGTGATGACCAGCTTGTTCTCTTGACAGAACTCTATTAGCCTTTGCCCTGCTTCATTTTGAACTCCAAGGCCAAACTTGCCAGTTGTTCCTTTTATCTCTTGATTCCCTACTTTAGCATTCCAGTCCCCTGTAATGAGAAGAACATCCTTCTTTGGTGTCATTTCTAGAAGGTGTTGTAGGTCTTCATAGAATTGGTCAATTTCACTTTCTTCAGCACCGGTAGTTGGTGCATAAACTTGGATTACTGTGATGTTAAAAGGTCTGCCTTGGATTCGTATCGAGATCATTCTGTCATTTTTGAGATTGCATCCCATTACAGCTTTTGCCACTCTTTTGTTGACTATGAGGGCCACTCCATTTCTGCTACAGGATTCTTGCCCACAGTAGTAGATATGATAGTCATCCGAACTGAATTCGCCCATTCCCTTCCATTTTAGTTCGCTGATGCCCAGGATGTCGATATTTATTCTTGTCATCTCATTTTTGACCACATCCAGCTTACCTCCACTCATGGTTCTTACATTCCAGGTTCCTATGCAATATTTTTCTTTACAGCATCGGACTTTCCTTTCGCTTCCAGGCATATCCGCAACTGAGCGTCCTTTCGGCTTTGGCCCAGCCGCTTCATCAGCTCTGAATCTACTTGTACTTGTCCTCCGCTCTTCCTCAGTAGCATGTTGGACGCCTTCCGACCTGAGGGGCTCATCTTCCAGCGTCATAACTTTTATATGCCTGTTGTCTTTGTCCATGGAGTTTTCTTGGCAGGGATACTGGAGTGGCTTGCCAGTTCCTTCTCCAGGTGGATCACGTTTAGTCAAAACTCTCCACTATGACCTGTCCATCTTGGGTGGCCCTGCATGGCATAGCTCATAGCTTCTCTGAGTTATTCAAGCCCCTTCGCCACGACAAGGCATTGATCCATGAAGGGGGGCTCTGCTGATATTGAACCCAAACTCCCATCAGACCTTGCCAGCATGGTCAATAATCAGGAAAGCTGGGGGTTGTAGTCCCCACCACTGCAGCAGTCTATGTTTTCACTGCTTGCATAAGCCACAGAATTCACCTTAAATCCAAGGTTGCAATCCTAGACACGCCTACTAAGGAATGAACACCATTGAACACACCGGGACTTAATAAACATACATAGGATTATCCTTAATCTCAGAATGAAATGTTTTAGAATGAAGCAGAAGAGCCCTAATAGCATTTCTTTCATATAGTTATGTGAATTAATTCACAGTGATAATACTCCAAAGCATTTCTTATATGAAAAGTTCCTCATTGAGAAGAGTTGAATAATTACAATTTTAACATTAATTACCATGGCAACCATTAAGTTCTGTTAATAACAGCTATGGTCATTAACTAATGAAAAGTATCCCCTAAACATTAGGCAGCTCCAGTTTTTTTTAAAAAAGTATAGTCTGGAAGGCTGGATTTATAACGAACATGAAATACAATGCTAAACAGGAAGTAACATGGAGAACATGACTGAGCAGTGTGAGTCTAGGCAGAGGACTTCATTCCAAGCGGAAGTAATTTAGGCACACACTACCCACACTAATTTATTTAAATTTAAGAATTTATTGTCAGGCATTTTCAACTATGGGTTGTAAATAACCTGTTGGCCAAGTGCAGTTAATGGCTAAGGTTATGAGAGTGTTTCAGAAATGCTTCCTGAATATTTTAAGGAGCACCATTAGCATATAAGCAATGCCTTGTGAAACTTATATAATTCAGAGGAGAAAAACCCTCACTTTCCTATTTTGTAGCGACAAAGGACATGAAGTGGTCTGCTGTAGATGCAGGGGCCTGATAGGGCCCTCTTATGTGACTGCAACATGGGATGTGGGCCTAGCACCAGCACTGGGCATAGTGGGGCAAGCACCAGGTCCCATGTTCCCCAGACAGCCCACTATAGCTTGCACAAGTCACCAACAATTATTTTTTATTTTATTTTCTCTTTTTCTCATTGATATATTTATATAAAAGATTTCTCATTCGCCCTTCATCATAAGGTCCCTGGGTTAGTGCAACCATTTAATCATATAACACTTAAATCCAATAAAACAATTTTAAAGAAACCAAAGGATGTACATCAAACAATAGAGGTGGTCCCACAAAATTCACACAATCTTAACTGTTAAAGTACAGGGTAATGAGGTGCATCATCAGCAAATGATGAGAATTATAATGAGGGTTTTGATGCACTTCTATGGGGAGGGAGTTCCACATTTTGGGAGCTGTCACTAGGCACTAATTGTTATTCCGAGCCATGGAGATCTTTTTGAATGATAACATTATTATCCTTTTTCCATAATGTGATAAAATAGCAGCTACAAAAAATACAAATTGTATAATCCGAAAACAAGAGTCTTCTCTTCAATGTAATTCTTCGCTCTTACCACCCACAGAGGACAGTAGCTCCTCCCGGCTCTCACCCTGGAAGACCATCATTTCCCTGCCTCTCACCCAAGGTCATGGCCAGGGAGATCTTCTTGAAGAGGGGATGAACCACTGCCTCCTTTAAACATTTTTAGAAGGTGCTATTCAGTCCAGCAATGTGAAGTGAAGGGCAGGTTATTTCCTCCAAATTCCCCTGGGCCCTATGTTGGAAGCAACATCTGCTCTGAGCATGAGTAGCATGGATTGGGCAGAAAGTGGGCACTGGATGGGAATATGGGAGATGTGGCCACATCTCCCATCTACTTAATACCCCATCACATATTTAATCTTAGTTGGTTGGAATATATTTTTATTGGAGGGAGAAAACTCACACTACCTTCTTTCTCCCCTGCATCTGCTCCAAAAGTTTGTTTGACCAAGCAAAGCAGACATGAGGGTCTGCCTTACATGACCAGGCGATTAAAGAAGCTGATAGTGGGAACAACAGCCTTTACTGATTTGTCTCCTGAGCTTGCAAAAAGCAATCCAATTCACTGTGTCTATTGCTATATTAGAATAATTGTTCTTGAATAAAGAGCTTCCAAGCTCTCCGAGAACTCTAGCTCTTGAACTCTAGAGATCACAGCTTGTTCATCAGGGTTCACTGATCTTGATTCATCTTACAACAGGGGTGACTCAAGAATAAGAAATCACCCCAAATATTATTGACACCTCATCTGTTTTAATGTTGGACCTGTTCATGGAAAGGCGGGGAAGGGATATTTTAATAAACAATAGCTACTGGGACCTGTTATAGTATGGAGAGTTCTTGTTCATGGTTCTAGCCAGGCATTAACTTCAATGGGTATATGCTGAGTAGGATTCGTGTTGATAGATAGATCAAGTCTAGTTCCTGTTTAAACCCCACAGTGGAATATATCAAATGCTTAATCCTACATCCCTTAATGAAGGTTAGATTATGGAGGTGATGTGGTGATGGAGAGGAATCACCTGCTCCAATATGAGAAAGACTGTCATTGCCTGGCAGGTGGCCAAACAAAGCAATAGCTAAGTCTGCACTACCAAATATGAAACTTAGTGATGCTTCGTGTTTTTAATTATATCTCCTTTGAATAAATAAGAAAATATTTTGTATATGCCACAAATGGCAAGCTTTAAAAGAACAATTAATCTTTTCAATAAGAGTAAAATTTATATCCCATTAGTGTTAAAAAAAACCCCTCATTAATCTGAATTCTTAAAATTTATGTTGTACTTTTAAAAACCCAATAAAACTCTGTGCACCTTTACTTTGATTTGAAGAGTGTTTTGAAGCTGCTTATTGGGGAAAGCTGAGATTCTAAAATCAAACGCAACTGGGGATTAGAAAAAAGCAGTAGGAAAAAGGTAATTATAGTAAATTATGTTACAGTATAATCCTAAATTCCATGACAACATTATTTAAGAGTCTGAGAAAAACACAAAAGCAAGAAAATTCATAGTCAAGGATTAAGCCTTCCATAGTTGAACACTACGGGGTGCCCCATTAGACCAACATATGGTGTCTATCTTTTGGATTTTTAATCCTTAGCCTCAACGCATAGGCTCTTCTACATTTATCATATAACCTCGGCATTATTTCTTACCTTCAAAAATAATTTCATATCAACATACACTATATTTCCTCTTAATTTTTCTCATTTAATTATAATTACGTTCAGGTAAAGATGGCTGTGGGAAAGAGATTAAAAGAAAACTATGGCTGTAAGAGAAAATCACGCCTGCCTTGCTCTTCCCCCAGTCCTGTTGTTGTACATGCAGGAACTAAGTCATGGACTGGCTTAGCATTACATGTGAACCCAGCCTTGTGATTTGTCTCCCCTAAATAGAGCATGAGTGGAACGTCAAGAACCTTGTCCTCCAGGCTATTTAACATCCACATAAAGCTGCTGGGAGCTGTCATCAGGTGCGTGTCACCAATATGCAGATGGCACCCAGCTCTACCTCTCTGTTCCACCCTGCTTGATTACAAAACGGGGTGCTTCAAAGTTGGAATCAGACTTCATAATTATAATTGGGCTACATTTTATTGCATTTTCAAGGTGGTATCTGCATGAATAAATTGTGCCAATAGTGGTTTCCCCTCTTCAAATATAGTGGGCATTATGGTTTAAATGCCTATATTTTTAGGAAGCTGGACAACTCAGGATGGCGTGAACATCCCAAAAGACAATGGCTGCACTGAACAGTTATGCTACCACAAGCACTTTTGGCTCAGCAACGGAACTTCCCTTCCCTCTCCTTTCCCCCGAATCCCCAGTTTGTCCCCCAAATCTGCTTTGGAGTGCTTGGGGAAACCCCTGAACATATTTAAGGGCCGCATGAGGGTACAAAAGGAGAGGCAAGTTCCAATGCACAGCAAAAAGTGATTGTAATAGGGGAGCTGGTGAGTTGGAAACTGCCTATTACTTCCTATTAGACTTAGATCTAGGGTTGATCAAACCCTGGCTTAAGTCTAGGGGTCTAACCATCTTGCCTGGAACATGAGAACATAAGAAATGCAAATAAATAAACAAGCCATTCTGAAGAACGGCCAGGTGATTTCCAGTGCTCTACTGCATGGTGGATGTATCCACTGTGAACAGACAAAGAAGGGGGGGGGAAGCAAGAAAAATACATCTCCATTGATAGGGAGGAAATCAATCACATACTACTTCATCAGACTATGCATGATTACCACATTTGAGTTGGACAGATATAACATTTAACATTAAGCATATTGCAACTGCGATTTTCTGTCATTGTGTCACCCAAAGAAATGATTTTCTGTCGTTGTATCTGCTCGTTCTTTTGGCATCAATGGTAGCAGGCCCTACCAGTTCCTAGGCTGCCTTTCTTGATGGATGGGTCATTGGCCTCATACAGCAGGCTTTTCTAAACCACTTAATATTTTAAAAATCTCTAAGCTGTGTACAAGGACGTGGGTGGCGCTGTGGGTTAAACCACAGAGCCTAGGGCTTGTCGATCAGAAGGTCGGCGGTTTGAATCCCCACGACGGGGTGAGCGCCCGTTGCTTGGTCCCAGCCCCTGCCAACCTAGCAGTTCAAAAGCACATCAAAGTGCAAGTAGATAAATAGGTACTGCTACAGCAGGAAGGTAAAGGGCGTTTCTGTGCGCTGCTCTGGTTTGCCAGAAGCGGCTTTGTCATGCTGGCCACATGACCTGGAAGCTGTACGTCGGCTCCCTCAGCCAATAACGTGAGATGAGCGCCTCAACCCCAGAGTCGGTCACGACTGGACCTAATGATCAGGGGTCCCTTTACCTTAAAGCTGTGTACAATATAAAAACATTATCCATTAAAACAAAAAGGTAAAGGTAAAGGACCCTGGGTGGTTAAGTATAGTCGAAGGCGACTATGGGGTGTGGCGCTCATCTCGCTTTCAGGCCAAGGGAGCTGGCGTTTGTCCACAGACAGCTTTCTGGGTCAAGTGGCCAGCATGACTAAACTGCTTCTGGCAGAACAGAATACCATAACGGAAACCCGAGCGCACGTAAACACCATTAACCCCCCCCCCCCGCTGCAGCAGTACCTATTTATCTACTTGCACTGGTATGCTTCTGAACTGCTAGGTTGGTAGAAGCTGGGCCAGAGCAATGGTAGCTCACCTCATCATGCAGATTCGAACTGCCAACCTTCCGATTGGCCAGTCCAAGAGGCTCAGTAGTTTAGACCATAGCCCCACTCTAAATACACCCTAAAGCCAATAAAAAAGATATCAAAGCTAATAAAACAGGAATCCACACACATATATCAAGGTCCAATCTTATGGATCAGGGAAAGCCTTGTTGATTTGGTGACTTGATCTACTTGCTCCTCTGCAATTTCAGTTCTATCACGGTTACCCAGAAGCAGGGAGCCATCTAAGTGGTTCAGTAGCAAACATAACATGGATGAGGATTCTGTAATTCCACATTTTATAACAGTAAAAAATGATTTTGGATTTACAGGTGAAAATACTGAATAGGAGGCGACAAAAATACTTACAATGCGAACGAGCCAGCATAAGGTACAAGTAGATGTTGAATAATGAGTGTTATAATGATAAGGTGGAGTCTGGTCATCTTCCCATGTCTCATAGCGCTCTGCATAAAAGACTGCTCTCTTTGGATTCAAAGCACCGATGGGCTGCAAAGAGAATACATATATATCACTATATATCACTATATGAACAGCTGGAGAATGCTCTGGAAATCTATATCACACTTTTAGTTTGCATCCTTTAATAAGGATTCACCATATATGACATTCAGCAGCCCAAATATTGATAATTCATATTGCCATTTGTTCAGATTGCTTGAGAAGGACTGGGAATTTTATTTCATAGGCTTGAGTCTGCAAAAGTTCAAGACCATTCAAACGGGGCGGGGGAGGGGGGTAGTTTCCCAGTTAATTTAACAATATACATATTCTGGAAATATATATCTAAACCTACATTTCATATGCTTTCAAACCAAAGTAACATTACTCTTGTCATTCACCATAATGACACAGCTAATGAAATGTGACTTCTGTTCAGGCAGCGTACTTTGTAATGCACATTTCATGATGAAAAGATTTTACACAGAAGGCCTTGTGGTGTTTGGTGATCTTAAGCAGAAATTCTTGAATATGTACACAGTATGAAAAGACAGCAGCCACTTCCAAAGACGGGCAATTTTCACATAAAGAAACGTTCTCAAGAGGGGAAGTGGGCAGTGAACAACCCCCCCCCCTTTATTTGCCTATTTGTGCTAAACAGGAAGGGCCCAGTTCTAATTCTTATATAGTGATATACTATATAAGACAGTGGAAGATTCCCTCCATCCCAAGGTCAATTCAAGTTACCTAACTTCTCTCTGTCTCTCTCTCTCTCCCCCCCCTCTCTTTGCTTCTCTCACAAATCCTCGTTTTCTCCCAAAGGGAACAACGAAATACGCAACTCTACTCACATGCTTTTGCTTTTCCTTTGCTAGAGTCATCTTACCACTTTAGCAGTTTGAGTGTCATAGGAGGCGGCTCTTAATAACAAGCTAAGAAACTAAGTGGGAAGTGATGGATCTAACCTGCCCCTGGCACATTCAGAGTCCTGCCAGCTGCTCATCTCCTTTTCTGCACATGGACCTGCCTCTTTGCTCTCAGACAAGGAGATTCCTAGGATCCAGTGGTCCCTCAGTTGGCTTTCCCTGGAACCTAGGATTCCTCCCTAACTTAGTAGTCAAATGAATACAAATAAATATATATATATATATATTTCAAAGGACCTATAATACATCTCAGGTACACTACAAGTGCACACCTCCAGAGCATTACAAATTGCAGGCCCAGGCGTCGTGCACCTCTATGAAGTGCCAGAGCTACTAATGCAGGTGCACCCTAGCCAATCACTGCCATCAGAGCCATCTTACCCATTAGGGTTAGTGGTGCCCTGCACCACGGCGCCCGCCCATCAGCGGGAGTCCAAGACTGACCGGGAACAGCTGCGAGGGCATGCTGGGTGGCAGCGGCTCTTCCTACGGCCAGCCGTGCTCGCTCGCTTCCTGCCTGGGAGAGGAGGCAGCAGCAGTGGCGGCGGCGCACAAAGCTATGCAGCGCTCTTCTTCCTCCTGCCCGCCCCACAACGGTAGCATGACTGCTGAGGAAGCCTGCGTGGCAAGTGAGCCTCAAGCTGCCCAGCATAGGGGGTGGGGAAAGGGAGGGGCACAGAGAACGTTGCCCCCGCCCCTTCTGCACCACAGCGCCAGATATGCTTAAGATGGGCCTGACTGCCATAGCTATTGGACTTGGATAAGGCCTGATGCCAGCTGGCTGGGAGAGCAGCTTGGGATCCAGCAGAGCCTAGGCCAGCTCCACCCATCCTGTCCTCGTGAAGTCCCATTTGGGGGATCTTCTGCTGTGCTCTGCTGGCAGGAATACCACAAGAGCACCGAAGGAGAAGGTCTGAGTCACTTGGGAAGCTGAACTGGCAGAAACAAGCTGAGGGGTTCCTCCACTCAGGCCAAACCCCATTCCCAGCCCAGCAGTAGCATTTCATAATCAAAATATAAGACAATAGCCATTATACTTTGGTATATACTGCATATATTTTTTCATCTTTTATCATTTTTACACAATAATTGCTTTCTCATATTTTAAATATGTGTACCACCTCTTCTTACTTAATATGTTTAGCTCAGAACCATAAATGTGTTTTATAGTGCAAACTCCATGTTGGGATGCATGGTGACTTATTCATGCCTTAAGTGCATAGTAGCAATGTGTGTATATCCCCCAACCTAAATCAAGGTGAATACTACAAAAATAGAGAAATAAAACATTGACAATAGAGAATGAATCAAATGTTTATTTCTTTAATTCCAGATTCTTTTGAGGTAGGTATCTGTTACACACACACACACACACACACACACACACACACACCCCTATATATATATATATATATATATATATATATATATATATATATACACACACACACACACACACACACACACACACACACACACTCAAAAGAATGCCTACCATTTTACCATTTTATAGGGGTTCTACCTTGTGGATAATTATAGCTTAAGTCAATGTTGTACAAAGATTTTGGCGTCTTTAAACATTTTGATTGCTTAATACTTTGCTTTGTCAAGGGTATGCTAACAGCTTTCTCATGTGTGTAAAATATTTTAGTAATCCCTCAGGATCTAGCTTATCTGATGCAGATTGCACTGCAAGACCTCACAAAACATTCATGAAAGGAAAGCATGACCCATTTCTTAATCTTTTCCAGGCATCTTCCCAACTACTGGAACAACAATAAAATAAATATTTACATTTTTTTATTTTACTCAGGTTTCATAGGCTGCTCAACCTTTTCGGTCTTTTATAGTTCAGTATGGCGTATGGTAAAGGCAGGTCAGAATTATTTGGGTTGTTTGCAAAGAATGCCTTCAGTAAAAATATTTGCTTAAATAATTATTTAGTGCAGAAACAATACAGTAAATTGGCCTTCCTATTGATAAGACAAGGTGTAAGATAGGTATGAACTGGTGTGATAAGATTTTGCAGTTTTTGCCATAGTTGCCAGAAGAGCTGCTGAAGTTGGAATATGGTTGGAAAGAACAAACTAACATTTTATTTAAGTATGTTTGTGATTAGTCTTAACAGGAAAGGAATGCTGTCTAGTGATCACAGCAGGGATCGGAATCATGAGAGGAGAGGTTCACTCCTGGCTTTGATGGCACATAGCCCTGTACCAAAAAAAAAAAAAAAAAAAATACTAGCATGTTTCCCTCTGTTTCATGACCTCTACAAAAAGATACAAGTTCTGGGTATGAACTTGTTTTCACTGCTGCTTTTAACCGCTGCCTTTTATTGCTATAGGCCTCAGTCCAGTGTTTCCCAAAGTACTTCCCCCATGGACCATTTGAAAATTGCCAAGGGTCTCGGCAGACCGCTTTTTCTGCATACTGTAGCAATTGTAATGTGCTATGCTAGATGCTGTATAATTTTATTCTATTTTATTTTGCTTCTTTATTTTGCATTCCACAGAATTTATGTTGCATTCCACAGAATTCATACTGTAATACAACGAAATATGATGGAAGAATTAAAGGAAGCAATAAAAATACAGTTTTTAAAAAATTTTATGACTATTCAATGCAATGGATGTGCCATTTCCCAACTTCAACCTCTAATCTACAGACACACTGCGGACCACCTAAATGAAGCTTGTGGACCACTGGTGGTCCACAGACCACAGTCTGGGAACCCTGCTTTGGCTGGTTTTATTGTACTGGGAAATTGCCCTGGGATACATTTTGGCTAGAAATGTTCTAAATAATTTTTTTTTAAATGAACACATAAAGTAATGATAGCTTTAAATATTTATAGACAAGTATTGTGAAACCTAATGTCAAGTCAGAAATGTAGGGAATGAGACCCAATACCCTCATTGAAGTACTTCAAAGATGGAAGTTAGATTTAGAACTATTGTGGATTGTTATTTATTATTAATTATTATCATTACCTGCACTTCACCAGCAGGTGCCAGGGCACATTACAACAATCAATCAATCAATCAATCACAGGAATAGGAGAAGAGTGGTTGTCCCTTGTCCCCACTGTTGTTTATTATGACACTGGAAATATTGCTTCAGAATTGAGAAACAGGGAAATTAAAGGTATTGGGGTGGGACGTAGCATCTATAACAGGCATAGGCAAACTCAGCACTCCAGATGTTTTGGGACTACAACTCCCACCATCCCTAGCTAACAGGACCAGTGGTCAGGGATGATGGGAGTTATAGTCCCAAAACATCTGGAGGGCTGAGTTTGCCTATGCCTGGTCTATAAATTAAGGGCATTTGCTGATGATGTGGTGCTGATATTAGAACAACCTTTGGAGAGTGTTCCCAAAGCCTTAGAATAAATTAAAAGGTTTGGAGAAGTGGTGGGTTTCAAAATAGATTCAGATAAAACCAAAATGTTGGTTAAAAATATGGATGAGCAGTCAATTTTTTTTTAAAAAAAGAAAGGATGTCTGGTTTAAAAATAGGCAAAAAGGTTAAGTATTGGGGAATGTGACTGACAGTAAGAAATCTTAACCTATATGAAAATAATTATATTAAATTGTGGAAAGAGGTTAAGAAAGAGTCGGATATATGGGGGAGAATGAAACTCTCCCTGTTAGGTAGAATCTCAGCCATCAAAATGAATTTACTGCCTAGCATGCTGTTTTTATTCCAATCAATTCCAATTGTAAACAATGTAAGTCTCCTCCACAAGGTTTAAAGCATTGTCCACTGAAAAGGTAGTGTTTCTTTCCACCCCCTAAAAATGTGCCTGGAAATATTCATTCAGGACTTGATTATTCACCATAGGCAAAGTATTTCTAAAACATAATGCTAGACTAAGAGAGTGTTACTTCTAACAAATTATGGGTTCTAGGCATTGTAGAGTCATTTTGTAATTTATGTACCGTCATTTTGTAATTTATGTACCATACTGCAATTAACAATGATTGCTGAAACTAGAGCTGTCAGCTGCTTCCCCCACCCCGAAAAATCTTCCTACTGATATGACAGCAGAAGATTGCTGTTATTTACTTCCTGACATGCCATTTGCCCAGACTCTTTAGTCTTTACAGAGAAATACAGAAAACACTGCATAGATGTACATTTTGACCATTTTGCTGGCCAATTTATTGTAGGATCAGTTGATCCCACTGCATAGTTCCTCAAAGTCAGCATTCTGCTACCAACAGGGCAAGTGGATGCCTAAAGGCACTCATTGGGAAGGCAAGGAGACTGCCTTCATAGAATCTTATAGAGTTGGAAGGGAGCCAAGGGTCATCTAGTCCAATCCCCTGCAACCTTCTGCTGTTGAATGTTTCCAGCATCTTGTATTTAGATAAATACTGCTTCTGTACACCTGTAATTTCCTTTCGTAGCATCTCTGTTTGGGGACTGCCACTTGCTTGATTACTTTCAGAATGGAATCTCATGCAAATAGGGTAGCAGGAGATTTCCTTACTTTAGAATCAGCAACTTAACATTTTCACATCTAGCTCATATCTTTTGTCACTGAAATACGGTCCAAAGGAATCACCATTAGACACACACACACACACACACACACACACACACACACACACACAAGCTTAGACAGAATTTCTGCTTAGTTCCCAATTAAGAACAAAAACTCATTTAAAATAAAAGGCTTCAGCATCACTATAGCCAGTCTGTTGCCTGATCAAAAACATTTGCTTGTATTAAGAACTGCTTGCTTGGAAAAACTCACACTTCCATGCATTCAGCTGTGTTATTACATTTATAAACCTTAAGGCGGTATCACTTCCTTCTCTTTAAAGCAGCACAGTAATTTAAGAAAGTGGTTATGCTTATCTTCTGCCAGTCAAGCACTTTGTGCATTAACAAAATATAATTTTTCCCTTCGGCAGATGGGCGTGTGTGATGTACTTCACATATGTCAATATTAGTAGTCCTCCCCAGTAGGTGATGGAGCTACTTTATTTAGCAGGGTGCATGACTGGAAGTAAAAGGGGGGGGGAACCATTTACACTTTAATGAGTAGCGACAATGCAGCATGTCAAAGTCATGTACTCATTGCACTTTAGGAATCAGCATTATACAATTTTGCACAGGAAAACCACATTAAAGTACCACTCTTTTTTAAAGGAAATCTAGCATACCATAAAGGTTGCAAAAATACTCCTTGTATGAATGCCTAGCGGCATTTTGTACAGGAAGGTCCAATCAAAGTGAAAAGAAGCAGATCACCTGATGGTTTGTTAGTGCAGAGATAATATATGTATCTATGACAGTCTCTTTCATTAGCTTTTCAACTTGTCAAACAATAGATGCAACCTTTGACCTCGTGTATGTCTTGAAGAAAGCTTGAGAAGCCTGAAATATCTCACTGATAGAACACCTTGATCGATATTTTGGATAACTTTTTAAACTTTCAATTAAAATACATAATTAAATATGAAGGAAGGAACTATGACAAATGCTGCATTGTAATGAAAATGCAGTGCAGTAATTGTTCACTAAAACACTGTTGGTTAAAGTGGGCAATTGGATATATTGAACAAAAAACAGAAGCCATGTGCTGCTGCTGTGCTTTTTAGCCCAAACAGAGAGGTAAAATTGACAACTAGTAGTCAAAATGCACATTCCTCTTTATACAAAACTAGAATCCCTTGCACTTAAGAGTACACATAACTAAACATCTCTGTTCAGTTCAATGGAGCTTTACTCCCAGATAAGTGTATATAGGATTGCAGCCTGTTTTGAAGTGTCTGTTTTAAAATATGCTTTAAATTAAGCTGCAGCCATTTAACAAATAATTGCCAATTAATTCAGTACTAGCAATAGTCTATTGAAGTATATTAGTCTAGATCCAAAGAACCGGATCCCAAGGGTACTTCAAATTTTTGTCTCTTGAATTGCAGTCCTTCATGCTACATTGTCACCAACCGGGACGTTCCGAGGCGGGGGGGGGGGAACAGTCCACCCCGGGTGCCATTCCAAAGGAGGGGTGACAAAATGCCGACCCCCAATTGGCGGCACCTCCTGGGGTGCATGCAACACCCTCTGTGGACGACGCACCATACCCCCTGGGATGCACGCCATGCCCCCTCGGATGCGTGCCTCTCTTGGTACTGGAGCAGGTTGCTCAGGGATCCCCTGCCCCTCCCACAGCTCCTAGCCCTGTAGGAGTAGGAGGGATTTCCATTCCAATTTTGGTGGGGGACTGAAGCCTTTTTCCATTCTTGCAGTGAGCATCTGGCTCCCTACACACAGCTACGCATACAGCTATCTTGGATCCAACTAGACTTTGAGATTGGGTGTGGTAAGTAAAATTCCAATGGTGCACCCAGCCACAAGTAATTTTCTGGAAGATGACCAATAATATGATAATAACTTCTGCATTTGTATAGTATTGTTTAATTCCCAAAGTACAACACATAGCATCACATCATAAACTAGGCCAAAATCATTATAGCACTAAGGACTGAGGCCTAAATCAAATGAGTGCATGGCTAAAATGAGGTTTGAATTGGGGATTTTCTGGTGCACAACTCGTATTTATAGCCATACATCTTCACCAGCTCCATTTTAAACGCAACGCAAGAGTTGCAATGCATTTAGGCATGCTTTAAGCCTATTGAAATTCATGCGCATAAATGGACTTTGATTATGTTTGCAGTATTTTAAGAATGGTTATCACTAGAACAGAAACCTTCATAGATCTATATTGGAATGACAACTACATCTCTTGGCACTTTTACATGTGCTTCTCCTTGCATGTGCTCTGTGCCATGTAATGGCATTTACACATCTCTGATAGGTGCATATTTGCGACAGTTTCTTCCAGCCAGCAGTTTGCTAGATATTGGACAGGACTTTAGCAGCAGCAGCACAAATCACTCTGGGTACCTTTAAAATTGGCTGAAGCTGATGTCATCAGTACTAGTATCATGACTTGAGACATTTTAATAGAATCAGCCTGTTCTATTGCAGTGAGGAGAGTTTATCTTGACAGAGATATACATATATTTGTAAATTAAGGTTACCAGATGCCCCCGTTTCCTGGGGACAGTCCCCAGATTTACAAATCAGTCCCCTGACAAAATCCATCCCCATCAACTGAAGTTGAAGTGTGTCCCCGGATTCATTGGGGGGAAAAATCTCGTAACCTTAATGTAAATGTATATGGGTGTGGGGTTTTTTCTTGGTGTGTGTGATACACACAAACACGCATTCTCTCTCACTCTCACTCTTTCTGCCATAAACTAACAAGATAGGAAATTAAATTCTAACCTAAGATCACAGTGCAAATGAAACAATACAAATCATAAGCATAGTACAATCCTATTGTACTACTGTAATTTATTTCGGTGATAATTAGTTCCTAGTTAAATGTACACAGGAGAGAAGCCTAAACATAGCAGCAACACACCAACAAAATTCAAAGCTGCAGAGGAAGGGAAATGAACATTTTCTGAAACTTTTTAAAAGCATAAATTGAGCAGGCGTGTTGGATCTTGAGCTGGTGAGAGAATACAGTAGCACAGAGTGATCCTCAAAAAGCCTTGTTCCTGGCAGACTACAATCCCATAGCAGATAGTGATGGCACCTGATTTTTAACGCCATAATGAAATTAAGTCTCAGATGGGAAAGATATATTAAACTTCATTCAAAAATTATTAAAACAGGAAACTTTATCTGCCTTCTATATGATAGACTATTTGGTACGGTATATGTGCTGCAGATGTAGCAACCATAACTTCATTTACAACATGTCTTAGGTTATTTTTTCAAAAAGGATATTAATTTAAGCAAATCAATGCTTTACATGTACAAGAAGCAACTACCAAAATGCAGAACTGTACGGGATCTTTCAGTGAACTCAGGTTCTTTCAAACAGCAATAACTCTTTAGGAAATACAGGGAGTTAAATGTTCCGGTGGACCACATTCCTCCAAAGAACAACACATTACACTAAGTATTCTTGGACACCTGCATAAATGCCAATTCAGTGAGTCAAAGCTGACTCATACATTACCAAACTTTCTATTTCCTCTTACACCTATCCACTTTTACTTGGTTTCCATCCAATTTTCAGGTTTGGCAAGTCTCATTAGCTTATGAAAACTTATGAAACCATAATCAGAAATACAGTTAGGGAACCAGATTAATTTATCTGTTTTAGTAAGAAGGATTTTATTTCCCTCTATCCCTACCTCAGGTTATGAATTAATTTCTATTTGTTTTTGTGTGGTCTGGGAAAGCACATGAAAAGTGTGCTTCTCTACACAGTTGGGTCTAATGAAAAAAATCCTTATGGATCCTTTATAACTTTTTCACATTGAACTTAATGCAACTGTGATAGTTCAGTTGGCAGAAATCTCAGGGTCATAGGTTGAAGCCCAACATTGGGAGAAAGATTTCCGTGTTGTAGGGATTGGCCTAGATGACTTAATGATCCCACCCAACTCTTCAAGTCTATGATTCTTTGAATATTCACACTAAGTGATTACTGATATGAGCAATTTTGCTTAATGATAGTGTGTCTTGTGTTGATGACACTGTTGTCATCATTTAAAAGGTACAAAAAGAATATGCTTTCCCAAAATCTATGTTTGGTTCCCCTCAGCCCAATGTTTTAAAACAATTGATTAAACTCAAGTGCAGCCATTAAAACTTGCTGAAAATATTGCTCTACAGACTGAAATCCACCACTGGACACCAATATCCTTGCCTTGTCTTTGGGAATCTTGCATAGGTTTCCCTAAGCAATTACAAACAGGTGTACTGGGTTTTGGGGCACCATCTTCTTTAAAAACATACATGTGAGGAGGCAGCATGCTCCCTGAAATGATGTGTGGCTTTCATTGTGGACCTAAAGAATAGAGATCCTGCCACAGATCCTTTTATGCTGCCATCCATTTGTCCTGGGAGACCATGGAGGAGTGTGCCTTTGGGCGCGAAGTCGAACCGTTGGAGAATTACAATGTATGCTGTGACTGTGGAGATACAGGAGAGGCATGTCCCCTTACATAGTAACAAGTAATGTTACTTTTCCTCCAAGAAGGGTGCTTTTCCCTTTCATAAAAATAATTCCGACAAACAAGTAGTTGAAACATACCTTTGAAAGATCTCTGAAGTTTCCTGGCAAGGTTAGATCCAACTCCTCTGATTCATAATTTGTTAATACCCATGGAAATACAGGGTATTGGTTTAGATCATTATATGTACGTCCTGAAAATGGTGGGGGGAAACGTGGAAGATAAGGAATGGTTAATAAAGAGGACAACTGAACAACTGATAAAAAACAGAATACACCAATCAAAGATTTTTCTTCACATCTGTGTAATATCACATTCTGAATTTTACCTATTTTGAGAAAAATAGCTACACAAAACAATGGGTCAGTGTGTCTTTCTGCTAACCAAAAGGTTGGTGGTTCAAGCCCACCTAGGGACGGCTGTGGGCAGGATTCCTGCATTGCAGGGGGTTGGACTAGATGACCCTCAGAGTCCCTTCTAACTCTACAATTCCATGATTCTATGAAAATTATAGCATAAGCAGGCTACCATTTATATCCAAGTTCTTTTCATATAGAATAAACATGTGTTGGGGGGTATACATGTGTAAACTTTCTCTCCTCAATCAGGAATCCTGACCCTGGGGTTGTGCAAAGAAGGAACCTACACACAAACAAATTGTATACATGTAAGCTCGGTCCAAAAGATCCAATGGGCACATGGAGATCAGAATGAGGCCACTCTGTCCTCCCTCAACAGCCATTCACTTTACCCTGTTTGTTCACATGCAAAGGACTTGAATGCAAATCTCAGATACAACACCCTAAGACTTGTGAGCATCTCAAAGCTTAAGGCAGTTCACAATGCTTGTTTTGCAGCCTGTCATGTATATTAGACACACACACACACACACACACACACACACACCCTTTTCTCAATCCTAGGGAGGCATAAAATCAGACCTTTTCTTTGCAAGGTAAGCTTAACAAATTGCAGGTTATACAACCTTGCATTCTTTAGCAACACCTCACACATTTAGGCAATGCAAACGTTTTAGCACTCTTGATATGATGTAGTTCAGATGTGTCGGCTGGATCAACCTGCAATAAACTTTGCCATCAGAAGAAACAGTTGGAGAGCCCATGTTCAGGACCACCATACAGACAATGGAATCTGCACAGATTACTTTGTGTGTGCATCTGTTGGGGGAAAGGAACTTGCTTCCCTCACCCCGTGAGACATCAGGTATCGCAGTTACCTGCTGCACAGCACTGAGCCAACCAGGAGAGACTTAAAAAAGAATTTGTTTTTTCTCATGCAGTCCTTAGTTGTTTGTACATAAGACTTTTCATAGATTTATTCCTTATCCAAATAATGAATTGCAGAAATGCAAGCCTCTATTGGTGTATGTTTTACCTTTACTGAAGGAGTAGATTTTCCTTCAACTAGGCTTATAGAGATTAATGTTAAAGGCTGAATATTAAATATTGCAAGCCTATGACACTAATCTACTTGAACAATAAAAACTGAGGCACAGAAAATGAGATCTCAGAAATACCGGAATATGTTTCTTCATTAAAAATAACTTTTTAATTAAACCATCCAATTTAATGTTTTTATATGGCACTTCAGTTTTGAAGGTAAAGTGATGTAGAGACAGCTGACAAAGAAATTATAACTGCAATTCCTTGGTGAAAATGTTAATGACAGCAAAATATTGTTTAATTAGATGATTGCAGCATCTGGATTAACACTCTTTAAAAGCGATGTTCCTGTGCTTGTCTACTTCTTCACACTTTACAGACATTTTGTCATCTCTAGGTCATTAGGAAAGAATTTTTAATGGTTTTTCTAGATGCAAGCAGTTCAAGTTACATCTAATTAGATGACAATAATAAGCCCAACACATGCAGCAGCTAAATATATACATAATTAACCAGTGAGGGCTTGTACATCACAGAGTAAAAAAGTGGAAAATGCTAAATGGAGAGGGAAGAAGTAGGGCTGAATTCGTTACCTGAATATGTCAATTTTCTACTAACATGTTAAAAATACTTTCCATCCGAAATAAAGAGAATATTGCTCACCCTTTTTAGTGTATGATTTTCAGCTAACGATATGTGTGAATATTCATTTTTACTAATTAGAGCTTTAACATTTTATATGGTTTAGTTAAGAAATACTTTCCACTTCTTACAGAATATCCTTTACAACCAAGTCTGCATGCTCTTCTTCCTCATTCAGTATTTTCTTTTGTGACATATGAGTTAAAAACAGATGCAAGTATTGCAGTGAGACATAATTCTGGCTGCTAGACTGAACCACCTGACTCTTCCATCTTTTCCAGTGGAAGGATCTTTTATTAATATTATAGTAATTAAAGTGGTTGGACAGTGTTCTCGAAGCTACCAACATGAGTCTGACCAAACTGCGGGAGGCAGTGGAAGACAGGGGTGCCTGGCGTGCTCTGGTCCATGGGGTCATGACTAAACAACAACAACAACAATTAAAGTGAGAGTGTAGTGTTTGCAGTTCTGTTCTTTTTGATTGTTTATTACATAAAGCCTCTTTCATTTTCTAGTGAGAAAAGTGGCGCTGAATCAGTAAAAGTAGTGATTTCTTCTTCTCCTCTCTATAAATCAGGGGATTCCCAGAGTCAGAATTTTATAAATAATTCTGACTCTGCTCAATTCTCAGAATTCCCAGTCAGGAAGTCTTACGTCTACAAAATGAAGACAAAAGCCAGGGGCAGGCAGAGTATAAAACTTAGACTGACTGATAAGTAGCAGTGCCATGTTTACCTTTGGAAAAAGAAAACCACACAGTGCTGTAAACATGATGAAATATGTCCAGTGACAAGAGGGGCAGAGAAGAGGTGAAGACCTTGGGAGCAGAACGAAGTGGAAAGAAAGCAACTGGGTATGCTTGTCAAAAGAAGAGCTCTTTTGACTGCAAACTACAGATACAGTTATGGAAGCAATGAGATGTTCACCTTATTTTTAGTAGCTTCCTTGCTGGTTTATTATTATTATTATTTTATTATTGAATAGATTTTGTAGTTCTTTGATTGATTTAGAGCATTATTTTAAAATGGATGAGATTAGTATATGAGGAACGTCTGCAAATCCATTAAGATTAACTAGAGTGCAATCCTATTCTTATTTATGCAGAAGCAAGCCCACAATGGGGCTTACTCCCAGTTAAATATGTATAGGATTGCAGCCTAAGTCCCTCTAAACTCAGTGGGACTTACTTCTGAGTAGACATATACAGGATTACATTGTAAATCTCCTAAAGCTCTAATCTGTAAATGTATTATTATATTCTTATTCTGCTTTGTGAACAGATTAAGAAAGACTCATGTAGTGAATCTCATTTATGCATCAATAACTTCTATTGAGCTCACTGAATACAGATTTAGATCTAGTCCCTAACCATTATTACCATCCATGACAGGTATACTTACTCCTTTATCATCAAAACTTTATTTGATGAGGAGTGTAACTGCATCAAGCAAGGTGCTTATCTCCCTCAAACAAATGGATAGGCAAGAGGAAGGAAGAAGGACTAGCAAGCAGTGAATGTAACACATTTTTAAATGTATCCACAGAAAAAACCACTTCCGCATCTCACGGAGGTGGTGTTGTGGGCTTGGCCCGACCAAACTCTCACGATGGGGGCTGAGAGCTCAGCCCCCTCGCGAGGTGGGAGTTCCCGCCTCCATCATACCTGGGCTGACCAATAGGGTCGGCCGAGAGGCGGGGCTTCAATTCTTTTAATCAAGCCAGAGGCGGGAACTCAGCCTCTTCATCCCCGGCTCCCAGCCCGATCGGATCACCCACCCACCCGCCCTTTAGGCTAGGCAGGTTAGGCCGACGCTGCTATGGACTTCGGTTGGTCGAATTGGTTGGCCGGGGGGCCTAGTAGGACTTTTTCCACTTGGACTAGCCAAACTGGTTCTTTCGCCTACCTCATAGCAATTTGTCACAACTTGGTTTGGCGGTTAGGCATGGGAAATTTGCATAAAAGAAGGGGGGCAGGTTATGATATCGTCTGCCCAGAAATTGGAGAATTAATCCCGTTAAAGGGGTTCCGGGGCGGTAGCTTTATCCTGAGCCTGCGGAGGTCAGGGCCTTACGGCACACACCCCCAACGGTGGCCACAGGAGGTGTCCCAGTAGATGTACATCACTGGGCTCCTTTCTGGTGGTTAATTTCTCCCAGACTGTAACACACGGGTTACAGTCGGATATAGCCGGTTAGGTTCCAATGCCTAAGCCAATACCGCTCAACATCCGAAACCAATAAAGTTGTGGCCTTTTCACCCACTTAAAATCAATTCACTGTGTCTTGTGTCTTATTTCCTGGGGAGGGAGAGACATTGCCACACAATCCAGAATCCATGAGACGCTAGTTAGCTTAATGTGTACAGGTAAACTGGTGGAAAGCATGAAGGAAAATATCCATCATATAGAAAAACAAGTCTTGCTTAAGATGAAACAACATGGTTTCTGCATATACAAGTCCCATCTTTCTCTGTTTAGAGTTCTTTGAGAATGCTAAGCATGTGGATAGGAGTGTATACTAGAGATGGATGGTTTAGCCTATTTCATGTGTTTATTCATAAATTTGTTCAGTCCAATTTCTGCATTAAATAACTGTATGAAAATTCATATATACATACATATTTTGTCTCAATGCACATATTTCCAAATGTATTTGATCCTAAAATACATACTTTTAAAATTGATGACGGTTTGTGTCTTCATTCAAAAACTGTATCATTAAATTTAGAGGTGTAAAATCTGAAGAATTACATTCTGATCTGTATATAATTCTAAGAGGTGCAAATTAGGTTAGTTCACTTAAATATACAAACCAAGTAAAATTATCCTCCATCCCTAATGTTTACTTGGATTCTCAAAAAGCTTTCAACAAAGTCCCTCTCCAAGGCACTTAAGTAAATGTAGCAGTCATGGGATAAAAGGGCAGGTCTTCTTAGACATCAGTAATTGGTTAAAGAACAGTAAGCAAAGATTTAAGAAGCAATGGACAATTCTCACAGTGAAGAGATGTAGGAAGAAGTGTGGTCCCCCAAGGACCAGCGTTTTTAAACTTGTTTGTAAGTGGCATAGAGGAGGAGGTGCCAACCTTTTTGGGCCCATGGGCCCATTTGCAAACCAGATAAACTATTATGCCCACCACAATCTATTATATTGGCTACAATAGAATGCATCTTTAAAGCTTATTTTCAGCAGGGGGGAGGGGACTGTTCACCAGGAAACAGCCCCTGTCCTAGAGCTAGGATGAGCAAGAGGGCAATTCGGTGTAAGTGTAAATTGATGCACAATGGTGCAAAAAATCCTAATTTCACATATATACACTGATGGATTCTGATGGTGATTGGTCAGGAAAAGATTATGAACAGCTCAATGAAAACATTGACTTTGTGTATGACAACTGTGGAAATGGCAAATTCCATAATAGGTGTGAATTAAGAAAGAGATTGAAAACTTGCTAATATCACAATATCTGTATAAAAATATTTAACGCAACATATTTGGAGTACTGTGAACAATTTTGTTGCCAGAAATCAGAAAGGATATACAGAACTGAAAATGGCAACCAATTCTGATGAGAGGAATGAAGCAACTCCTTTATGCAGAAACTGCTGGGGGGTTTTAGTTTGGGGGGGGGGACCAGACAAGAAAGGAGTTAAAATTATGCATGATGTGCAGAAAGCGAATAGAGAGACTATTGATTGGGTAATCCAATGTGTGATTCTGGAGAGAAAAAGTAAGTACTTCTTCACACAGAACTTAATAAATATATTAAATTTGCTATGGCAACTTAGATGGTTTTAAAGGGGTACTGGACAAATTCATGGAGGATAAAGTCTTCAATGGCTACTAGCAACAATAGCCATATACTACCTCCAGGGCTGGAGTCACTATGCCTCTGAATGCCAGTTGCTGGGAAGCAAAAATGGGAGAGGGCTATTGTCTTAAGCTCTTCAGCTTATGTGCTTCCAACAGACACATGGTTGGTCACTGGGAACAGAAGGCTGGATGAGATGGGTCTCTGGTCTACTCCAAAAGGGCTCTTCTTACGCCTTTATGGCTAAGGCAACACAGTGGGTTCAATGAAAGATGGCCCAAGATGTCTCTGTTCATTTATTTAGGCAAGGGAAAACTTGAAAATGAAATGGTTGCTGCTAAGTGAGTTCTTACATCTCAAAGCAGGTGGAAAGGATAGGAAAAAATATAGAAATATCTTCATAAAGGGAAATCTACATAATACTAGGCTACCAAATAGGATTGCTATCAGGATTCTTGAGCTAATTTATGTGAATTTTTTGAGCACTCTAAGTGCTATATAAGTGCTAGATATTATCATTAAAGTATTTATAGCATACTAGCTTAAGAAAGTTAATGTAATTGCATAATGATCCACTATTATGGTAGGTTATTCTAACATCTAAAATTCATTAAATGGGATTTATGACTCTACATAGTACTGAATTATTACTGTAATAAATCCCATGCTACAGACTAACAAATTAATCATACTGAGTCATTTTCAAAGTGAAATGTATCTGGTCTGCATGGTTTTGCCTGGCCCAAGTCTAAGCATGATTTACTAACCAAATATTTCTAGAATATGATACAAAATAAATACCAACATGTTTTTACTCTGTGTGTGTGTGTGTGTGTGTGTGTGTGTGTGTGTGTGTGTATTCCTATGGCTCCTACCTAAGGCTCAATGGACATTCAGCTGAATTTCATTCCACCTGAGAAAATTTACCTGTGGTAAGATTTGTATTAATTTTTGGATGCTGTGATGTTGTATAAAGGTAAAAAAGGTAAAGGGACCCCTGACCATTAGGTCCAGTCGTGACCGACTCTGGGGTTGCGCGCTCATCTCGCATTATTGGCCGAGGGAGCCGGCGTATAGCTTCCAGGTCATGTGGCCAGCATGACAAAGCCGCTTCTGGCAAACCAGAGCAGCACATGGAAACACCGTTTACCTTCCCGCTGTAGCGGTCCCTATTTATCTACTTGCATTTTGACGTGCTTTCGAACTGCTAGGTTGGCAGGAGCTGGGACCAAGCAACGGGAGCTCACCCCGTCACAGGGATTCGAACCGCCGACCTTCTGATCGGCAAGTCCTAGGCTCAGTGATTTAACCACAGCGCCACCTGGGTCCCTGGGCCACCTGGTGATGTTGTATATTAACAGTAAATCCTTGTATATCATTTTATGTTGTATATTAACAGTAAATCCTTGTATATCATTTTATATTTCAAGCCGGCATTAATTAGTTTCAAGTACTAGTGAAATGCACCTCTCATTAAGTCATGTAGAAAGGTCTTGAATCGTGGGCCTAATTTTAAAGATCAGTTCTCATGCATTCCAGTTCAAGGTGCTAAAAAAGGGAAGATGCTGCAATTTAATCATAACACCACCCAGGTGACATCTGTACTAGGCAGGATACTACTGTTATTTTGCTGCCTAGTTGCTGTTGCTAAGAATGACGAAGTAGCGAAATTACATTTTCCCATTATTATTTCCAGACACACACTGGCAATGGTTTGTTGACTCTAATAAAGCTTCAGACAAAGCTGTCAGCAGAGGAAATGGCAGAAGGAGAGCAAAGAACAACCACCACCACAATAAATAAATTTGAAGTCTGGGTGATAGGTTGTGCATTTTTCGATAAAATTTAATGTGAGTTTTTTCAGAATCTATCATACAGCCACAGCTAAATTCCAGATAGATAAGTGTGTTCTATCAAGTCACAGTGCTCAAGAAGTTGACAAACATAAACATATTATGAAGGATTAAAGAGACAGAAGACTTACCTGCTATAGTATTGAGAAACATCAAATACTCAAAGTTTGAAATCTCCCTTCGTTGCCAACGCTGAGTCATATTGGAAGATTTATATAGTTGACGGGGAGTGGCCAGAGAAATTCGTCTAGGAATTAAATTTAAAGAACACATTCTAATAGTTGTTTCAATCTTTCCAGCTTATTAGCATTTTATAACTCAGAATTATGTATTCTTTTTCACACTGTTGTTGAAAAAGACTATCTAATTGTTATTAGAACATATAGAATACATGCTAACAGGAACACTAGATGTAAACACTGGGTTCACAATCCAATGCAATATAATTATAGTAGTACTTTCATGAATCTCTTAAAATTTAATTGAACTCGTATGAGAGTAGCTGTGCAGAACTGCAATCAGATAATGGACTGGATGAGAGCCAACAAACTGAAGCTCAATCCAGGTAAGACTGAGGCACTGTTAGTGGCTGGTTCCCTACACTGGATTGATAGTTTACCTGCTTTTGATGGGGTTATACTCCATTTGAAGGGGTGGGTATGTGGTTTGGGGGATACTTCTTGATCCATTGCTGTCGCATGGGGCTCAGGTGGCCTCAGTGGTACAGAATGCCTTCCATCAGCTGTACCCTTATCTGGACAAGGATAGCCTGTGCCCTCTGTGCACTGGTAACTCTAGGCTAGATTATTGCAATATGCTATATCAAGATGGTTCAGAAACGAGTTGGTGCAGAATTTGGCAGCCAGGTAGCTCACAGGGGCAAGACGGTTTGAGCATATTTCACCAATCCTGGCCCAACTGCACTGGCTGGCAATTAGTTTCCGGACCCAATTCAAAGTGCTGGTTTAGAACATTAAAGCATTAAATGGCTCAGGATCACAATACTGTACTTCAAAAACAGCCTTTCTCCATATGAACTTACTTGGATCATCGTCTGAGGCCCTTCTTTGTGCACCTCCTTTAAGAGAGGTCTGGATTGTGACAACACGAGAATAGGCCTTTTCTGTGCTGACTACCTATTTGTGTAATGCTCTCTGCAGGGAAGCTTGTCTGGCACCTTCATATATTTAGGCGCCAGGAGAAAACATTTCTCTTTAACCAGGCCTTTGGCTGTATGGCCTTTAGATTGTTTTTTTTGGGGGGGGGTGTTTACTGGTTTTTATTTTTCTTGTTCTTGTTTTTATTATGTATTTTGTGTTCTCATTTTCTATTTTTATATTGTGATCTGCCCTGTGATCTTCGGATGAAGGGTGAATAGTAGTAGTAGTTCCTGCTTAAAAACTCACTTGCGCCATGAATTCACTCAGTGGTCTTAAGCAAGCCCCTCTCTTTCAGCTTTATTGGTCTCATCTGCTGGATGGGGGGATCATGTTAACTAACCTTATAGAATTGTTATAGGTAAAGGTAAAGGGACCCCTGACCATTAGGTCCAGTCGCGGACAACTCTGGGGTTGTGATGCTCATCTTGCTTTATTGGCCGAGGGAGCTGGCGTACAGCTTCTGGGTCATGTGGCCAGCATGACTAAGCCACTTCTGGTGAACTAGAGCAATGCATGGAAACGCCGTTTACCTTCCCGCCAGAGCGGTACCTGTTTATCTACTTGCACTTTGACATGCTTTCGAACTGTTAGGTGGGCAGGAGCTGGAACTGAGCAACAGGAGCTCACTCCGTTGCGGGGATTCGAACCGCCAACCTTCTGATCGGCAAGCCCTAGGCTCAGTGGTTTAACCCACAGCGCCACCCATGTTCCTTAGAGAATTGTTATAACGGCTGTTATATATTTGGTGTAAAAGAACTACACCCCCAGAAATCATAGATGCAGTATAATTAACTTTGTATGATACAGAATGGTGGAGTAGAAAAATTTGTTCCACTCGCATTTTGGAAATGTTGGAATATTTTATTTCACTCACAGTATTAGTACAATCTACTTATTTTTAGGCATTACTTGGATCCTTTAAGGGCTTTTATTTTTGGATGCTGCCTTCTGATTTGACAGAATATGATGCAAAACAAATCTCTTCTGATAGCTTCCTAGTGGTAAGATAGCTGAAGAAATTCATGGAGTGTGAATTACTGTGGCAGAGTTAAATAAATTATGCACAGTAAATTGGTTCCATGCCCTTATGTTTCAAATAACGTAGGAAGGACACACTACTGTGGTGTTTTCTAAATCTGCCCAGCTTTGATCAAGTCACATTACCTTTTGGATATACTACCGCAAATGTGTATATGGAAATGTTACTTTTGTTTATTGGAAAACAGCAACATCTTAACAGACCAAGGAAGCAATACAGTATTCCCTAAGCATTTGTGTGTCAGCATGACTAGTAAGCATTTCTGTAGGAGATGGGAGAGCATTGCTTGGTGAACTGTGTCCTATGAGGCTGGGGGTTAACAAAACCTTCTAAATAACCAGCATCCCTGCCATTGTGAGCATCTTTATCATGTTTATGACATTTTAAACATAAGTAAAATCCTTACATACATTTTCTGTGCTGTTAACATTAAACACCAGTGAACAGGCATCCCTACATAAAAATCTAATTTCTACACAAAGTCTACACAAGTCTCTGACTTGCAACATTTTAAAAATCAAAACAGTAAAAGATCCACAGACTTCCCAGCAATTTAAACAATAATTTTCCTGTAAGTGGAACAGACTAAAATACAATGATGGTGAAGGTGGAATTTTATAATTATACTTTTATAAAAGAATGTATATTATAAGTAATTTAGGCTGCAATTGTAAACATACTTTCCTGTGAGTCGCCAATGAAGTCAGCGGGATGGAATAAACATTTATAGAATTGCACTGTTAAAAACTAATCAGTTAATTCCATCTTGATGATGATTCCAGAACACCTGGCAGTAACCTGCTTAACAATTATGATTCCTGTCTGAACAGGAAGTGATCTGAGAGTGAATGGACATGACACCCACAAATGATTTTACTTGAAAGTAATGCAATGTTTCCGTGACTATGATCACTGACGCATGATAGATGCTCCACATAATCGAGCTTTCATGCATTATCATCACATGGCAATCTTGTGCGAATCTACTCTGAAGTTAACACAAAAGAAAACAGGAAATAAGATATATCATGATACCTAGCTTGTGGCAAGCCATAGCTGGTTCCTACTCCAACACGAGGTAAACTGTACACAACTTTTTTGACTGTTGCTTGGTCAGGAAAATTGAACATTACGGAAGCTGTTGGACAACCAGAATTGAGATGTTAGGAACTGATCAATGTGCAAACAGACGTTTCTCATGATATCTCACAAAAAAATTACATTTATTTATAAGTACAAAAGTATTTTTATACAGCCCACTCACATACAATATCAAGGTGCTGCAATAAATAAAATATAATAAAATGATGCAAAATAGTCACAAGAATGACTTGCTCATAATCATAATCATAAGCAACTGAATAGGTCTGTTGGCATAGAGTCTTCAAGAGACGTCTAAAGATTAACAGTGACACCTGGTGTTATTCAAATAAATAAATAAATAAATAATGCATATTTTAATGCATCTATATGATAATGTATACTGTATTTATTTATTAGACTATTTTTAGTCCAGCTAAAAATCTCAGGGTGCAAGTAATATTTTACACATAGTATAAAATAACAGTTACACTGTTGTACTTAAGATCACAACCAATCAGCAAATCTCATCAAACAGGGAGGCCCAATATCAACTACAGTTTGCATGACCCAAAGGTCTGCATAAACAGGCAGCTCTTAACTTAGTGACAAAAGAAGACCACTGATGGTGTCAGCTGAATCTCTGAGGGGAGAGTGTTATGCAGCTGGGACTCCACAGCCATGAAGCCATCTCTTTCATCCCCATATTGATATATAGTTACCAAAGAAGGGAGGTAAGAAAAGGTCATTGGCTGTAACTTTATCCTTCTATGAAACCAAGGCACTTTAAAGGACCCTTCTCAGATTCCTACATAGAAAGGTAGGCAGATCTACACTGTGGATCAAGGTCCTATCTTGCAGAAAACCATACTCCGGAAGAAAGGTGCACATTCACCTGTTCAGTCCTGTAGCACATTGAACAGAATGCTCATTGGTTACTTTTAAAATTCACCAGAACTGCTGTTTTTTCACGACCAATTACACTGCTTTAATATTGCAGTAATTAACACTGCTTTTTTACATCTAAAATACATTCTTGGATCCTTTGAAAAGTGACACTTGTTTTACATAATTTCTTATTTGGGTGTAAAAGTTAATTCCTGAAGTGTTATTTCCTGGTATACATATACACCACCCATTCTATAACACAATGGACAGACAATTTTCTCCTTCTCTGATTTATAACTAATAGTCTCCATATTTTGAACTCAATTGTGGGGGAACACAGTATCAGCTTCGTATTACACAAGAACATTCCAGTAACACTCTTAGCTGTTTAAGATTTGTTATATTTTGAAGTCTAATAATTTTAAAGCATTATGTTGTTGTTTAAATAATATACAGTGGTACCTCGGTTTATGAACACAATTGGTTCCGGAAGTCTGTTCATAAACTGAAGCGAACTTTCCCATTGAAAGTAATGGAAAGTGGATTAATCCGTTCCAGATGGGTCTGTGGAGTACTTAAACTGAAGCGTTCATAAACTGAAGCATGGGTGTAATTGGTTCCGGAAGTCTGTTCATAAACTGAAGCGTTCATAAACTGAAGTGAACTTTCCCATTGAAAGTAATGGAAAATGAATTAATCCGTTCCAGATGGGTCCGCGGCGTTCATAAACCGAAAATTCATAAACCGAGGTGTTCATAAACCGAGGTTCCACTGTAGTGTGAGGGCATAAGAAGGGCCTGCTGGATCAGGCCAATGGACCATCTAGTCTAGCATCCTGTTCTCACAGTGGTCAATTATACACCTAGGGGAAACCCAAAAGCCATTACCTGAGAGAAACAGAACTCAACTCGCAAGTCTCAGTATCTGGTATTCAGGGGCATACTGCCTCTGACAGCAGAGTAGAACATAGTAGTTGTTCTACTCATAGCTGTTGATAAAACATATCAGGTGGTATATCAGAGACATATCAGGTAGGATCCGAATTTCACCTTCTATGGATGGAAAAGCTCCTTCCCATAGCCAATATTTGCTAACAAATAAAAACAAAATTACTTTGATAACCTGAAGTCAATCACATTTGTTGTTAATATTTTGTTCATGAACTTCACCAAATATATTATCTAAAAACTGAGTAAAATTCAGAATATGAACCATTCCACTACAGCAGCTGGGGCTCAGTGAAGCCTCCTCTTTCCTACTGTCCCATGCATTGGCTATCTACTCATAGGCATATATGGATCATTACTTCTGCCTGGAAACAAAAAGTGAGAAACTAAATATCACTTCTGGATGCACATTTTCAGATCTGGTAGGTTTTGTTAGTTTTTCAACAGATGTATCAATACTTTAATCAAAATATGCAGTGAACATACTTCTGTTTGCCATGAACACCTCCAAGGCTGTATTCTGAAGAAGGTAACGTCTTGAGAAAACAGCTCGAATTTCGCTGAACATCCATTTTCCATGAAGGCCTTCTGTATAAGCAAGAACCTACAAAAGAAAAAGAACACTTTTTGACTTGTGATTTTGGTGCTACGAACTTTACCAACTAAACATCTAATAAGTAGATCATGCAAGGCCTTTGTCTGTCAGATTAAGGAGATTTTTAGCATCAGATGTCTTCTTCTGTGTACATAATTACACAGTGATCAAGCCATCTTACAATATACCTTGATAGACATTTAGTTTTCTTTGATATATGATACTAAATACCATAAACCTTTATGCAAAACGTGAGGTAATCTACAACAATAAACCCTCGATTTATACCAGTTTCTGTATAGGGTATTTTTGTTTTGTTTTGTTAATGCTAAGCATTCAATGTCCTAGAAGAAATTGGAGACATCAGTGGATTTAAGATGCTAAAAATGTATATCTAGGTTCATATGATGTTCTGTATGTCACAGAAGCTGCAGCCAGGTGCCCTTAAATGTTCCCCTGGTTGCTACACATAAACACCAAAATTTGGAGTTATGCTAGAAGTGGACCTTTTTAAACATGTAATGTTGTCCACACAAGTTAATGAAACATATTTAAAATCTGTGGAGAAATAAACTAGAAGTATTATTAATAAAGAAACCTTAGAATACAAACAATGAAAAATCCTGATAATACAAACAGGGACATAGATTCTCTCTCTCTCTCTCTGAAACTGTGTGAAAAACCTATTTTTCTGTCATAAAGGGAAACATTCACATGAAAGGAAAACAAGTAGGTTGAATGTGACAGTATGCATAAATATACATGGGCAAACCATATTCATTTGTTTAAGTCATGGAAACAATATATATTTATGTTTCTTTATGCACGGGAAAAGGTTTAGCTTGGAGGTAAAATTATATCATAACATAGCAGCTCAGGATCTGATCGCCTTACTTGCGGTCTGGGCGAAATTCCCCATAGGTCAGATTTATAGGGACTCTTGCTTTTGTTTTCTGCTCTCTCCAGCATGCTACGGCAGTATTCATCCCATCTTCATATAGTCATATTTGGAGAAGATATTGTAGGTCACCAAGTTCAAATTTCTGCTTGATGCAAGAAATCTAGCCTTTGGTTGAATAACAAAGGAGAGCCTATTTCTCCCCATGCAAATTAATTGCATAGTTAAACTCATCTTACTACTCTGGGGCCTTCACATCTTTGAAGAAGTCCTTGGTCTTCTCCAGGCTAAACATATCCAGTTCCTTTAACCTTTCCTCATTGGGCTCCCCCCTGTTAAGCCTACGCTAAAATGGATAGCCTCATGCAGTCTCTGCAGAATAATAATAATAATAATAATAATAATAATAATAATAATAATAATAATATATTTATACCCCGCCCATCTGGCTGGGTTTCCCCAGCCACTCTGGGCGACTTCCAACAGAAAAATACAATACAATAATCTACTAAACATTAAAAGCCTCCCTAAACAGGGCTGCCTTCAGATGTCTTCTAAAAATCTGGTAGTTATTTTTCTCTTTGACATCTGATGGGAGGGTGTTCCACAGGGCAGGCGCCACTACTGAGAAGACTCCCAAGAAAACACTCCTACTGGTACAATGATCAAGTACATAATCTGGGAGTGTTCCTTGATTCAACCAAGTCACTGGATGCCCAAGTAGCCTCAGTGGCAAGGAGCGTCTTTTTCCAGCCAAGGTTTTACAAGTCATGCCCAGGCTGAAACCCATGGAGAAGGCTGCTGCTTAATTTGAGCGCAAATAGCGCCTTCATTTTAGTGGTCATTTTTATTGTACCACTATTGCTGTTGGAATATAATTTTAATCTCCAGAATGCTGCCACAAGAGGGCAGAACAAACTTCAAACCTCAGTAACTGAAGGAGGAACCAAAAACATCCCAATGAATTATAACCTTATATTAATTTACACAGTTTACGTGCATGCGCTTGTCTTCATGCACACAGACATCCTAACCCAGGTGTTAAGCTATGACAGTTCTGTAGCCAAAAGAAGGTGACAGAAAACATGATGGAGGTATCAGCATGCTTGGGGGAACTCCAAGGTTTGCAGAAGAAGACAAAAAAATCTAATGGACAATCAGCTCCTCACAAGAAGTGGCACAGGGAGGATTGAGAATGCTGAAAGGTTGGGTGGGGGAAAACTGACAATCATGGGGTAGGGGAAATACAGTGGAAAGTCTTCGGCGGTTCGAATCCCCGCGACGGGGTGAGTTCCCATTGTTCGGTCCCAGCTCCTGCCAACCCAGCAGTTCGAAAGCACGCCATAGTGCAAGTAGATAAATAGGTACCGCTCCGGCAGGAAGGTAAACAGCGTTTCCGTGCGCTGCTCTGGTTCACCAGAAGTGGCTTAGTTGTGGTGGCCACATGACCCGGAAGCTGTTTGTGGACAAATGCCAGCTCTCTCAGCCTATAGAGCAAGATGAGCGCCACAACCCCAGAGTCGTCTGCGACTGGACCTAACCGTCAGGGGTAACTTTACCTTTTAACATCAAGTAACACAACACCGTTGTTAAATAACGTATTGCCTTGTTTACCATTCTAAATCTTTCGAGGGCTAAGGTGATCTACCAATGTAAGTAAGTGGTATGGTTCCCCCCCCCATTTGTACTTGCGTTTGAGTATCCCACCATACAGACACAGACAAAACAGAGTGTCATCCTAGCCACTGTTTCCCATTTTCCTCTACTGTGGCTTCTGACACACTTGTGTGCTCTCCATAACTTGAGCTTACGACTGAGCATGCTAGGAGTGGTTTGAAAGTTAAGATCCAAGAATTGAAGCAGCCACATTCGGAGTCCTTTGGGTCTTCTCATGGCCATAATTAATACTAGTAATGGAATCATTTAGCCCAAGGCAATGAAATAAAAACTGTTACTAGAACTATAAGTGAATCCTTCCAATGTTTGTGATCTGTTAAAGAGCTTGCATTCCCTCCTCTCCGCCTATTATTAGCCAGCATCCGTCTCATTGCTGATTGCCATTCCCCTGTGGCTATTTTCTGGCCATACCCTGTTGGCAAACATAAGGGTATTGTGCGCATATGGCTAAAGATGGCTCTCTTATCTGACACACATATCCTCAAATAAGCTAGTATCCACATACCCACAGGGTGGGGGTAGGGGATGTGCAAGTCCCAAGCTAAAAATAATTGTAATGTCTAATCTTTTAACTTTTTAGCATCAGGCTAGGTGCTTTCACGGCAGCCTTCTAGAGAAAATCCAACACACGCCAGATGACAATTGCAAACTAATCCCTTTCCTGCTTTCGATTTCTTTTTATGAACTGCAAAAGCAAGGTCCAAGAGACAGCCTCTGATGCATCTCAAGTCCAGTACATGCCTTTCAAACCTAATCAAGAGGGTGTAAAAATGTATATGGAAAGATGAAAGTGTCTTTGCCTTTGTAACATATGGCAAAAAAGCAGGAAAAGGCTGAAAGAGATGTTCCATAGGGGAAGGTTAAGTCTGATGCTAATGCTTATTTAAAATGGTGACAGTCTGGAGTAGTGAAGCCTTGCTGGGCTGCTTTAATTTCTCTCTGGAATAGCTTTCTCCCAACCTTCTGCAGCACATCAAAGTCTCTGGAGCTCAATTAAAATTGGATTATATTGAAATGCTCTGTCTATGGGACTGTGTGCTCACTAACACTTTTCTTTCGGTAATACTGCAGATGACAGTTGCCCATCCCAATTTAAACAGTTGTCATAGAGACCACAAACTAAAGCAGCAGTAACTAACAATACAAAGGAAAGGTAAGTGCTCGGATTTCTATGAATGAAGGGGTTGGCTTTCAGCTGCATTGGATATACCACAAGCCGTTAAATGCAGCTAACATAAAAGGCTGTAATATGCCAAGCATCTTGGCGGAGAGAAGCAAAGTAAATGATTCAAGTAAAGAATTTCATTTGCGCCTAGATAGCAACCCTGTAATTAGACAAGCATTTTGTATGTGGCTATTCTTCCACTACTTAAAATATCCAAAATTAATAGACTCTCTCTAAGGATCAGTACTGAAGGTGGGATATAGACAATAGCCAGCAGTCAGTAAATTGAAGAAGTTAATAATTACTTTCTAATTACCAGTTTAACATAATTGGAGTAATTACTAGGCACAGTAAGAGATTATTCTGTTATTTAATAAAAACAGAAAACTTTGTTTCCAAGTGAATATGTAAAATGGGGAGTACCTTCACGCAATTCAATGAAAATTGAAATATAAACAGAGATTAGACTTCTTTGTATCATTGTATTAGTAAAATGTCCACTGAGAAAACAGAGGCTTATTTTATATGAGATTATATCTTGAGCTATTCCATAGACTCAAGTCAGATAATCATGTTATTCAACACAATGTTCATGATGTACAATGTAAATATAAAACATTTTAAAATAACCCATCGAAATGGGTATGTGACCAGACCTAAATAGCTTTTAATTTAAAATCTTGTTTAATGTTATTATATTGCTTCAAAGATTGTTGACTTTATATATATATATATATATATATATATATATATATATATATATATATCCCTGTTCTGGCACTTTTCAAAAAAAGCAAAATACTGTTATGAAGACAGCTTATATTTCTGGCAGCCGTACAGAGCAATACATTTGACAGCATAGATTGCAAGTAATGATATCATGTTCTCATGTAAATGGCATGTTTCTGGCACCATAAAAACTCACGACTTTTCTTGTAATTGGCTTACTCAGAGTCCTAAGGTTTTCTTCCCCTTGTCATTGTGCTGATCACCATGGAAATGAACAATTACTGTTAGTTTACTGTATGGCTCTATTTTTCTTTAAAGCCCTGGGTAAGCATGCTCCGTGCTCTCTTGGGGGAGACTGTGTTAGGATTTTGAAGCAGCAACAAGGCAGAGAGCACAAAGTGCAGGCCAAAGGGGAGGGAAGCAAAAATGTGTCAGAAAATCTAAAAAGTGCACAGATCAAAATTTGTCAAAACAAGGACTAGGTTTAAACCAACAAGAAAGGCCCCTACAGCTTGAGCCTTGACAAAGCATGGCCTATTTTATTTATTTTATTTTATTTTAAGCCCAGCTGTAGAAAACACCATCTAATGAACCTGTCTGGGGCTGCTGTCCCCATCCTGTCAGGCATGTCAGGAAATGACAAGCACTGGGGACAGGCCGCCGCCAGTCATAGACAGGCCTGCCAGCTGGAGAGTTCAGCCCCAATCTAATCACACCACCAGAAAATAACTTTTCATGCTTTCAGTCTGAAAAGATGGGCTCAAGAAAAGGGTGGGTGGGGGAAGACTGAAACAATGCCATTTGCTTCAATTGCATATTGTTCTCCAGACAAAAAATTTAAAAGAACTTATCAGCAAATCCATTCATGCTAATTAATATTAACAGAGCCTCGAGTTGGCCATAGAGGCCGACCAATAACAGACCATATTTATCATACCGCTATATCTTGTCTATGGATTCTAAGCTAATGAAAATGGAAGCCCAGCGTTTTCCATTGTATTTTAAAATTAGCTCTCTTGAAGAAAAAAATAAGTACTGTTATAATTTATTGTGATGTCCCACACTGTTTTTACACGGTTGCTTTTTGAGTGCTTGGCACCTACAGATCCATTCATTACACTGAAGCATACCACCTCCACCCTACTTTAGGGAAGCTTCCCTAGGGCAAGTGAAAGTGTTGGCTTGGGAAGAAAAACAATCTGTTTCTCGAGGTCATTAACAATCCTATAATCTGCAAGGCCACGTATGCAAAAATCAGTAACTTTATTCTGAAGGGAAGGACACCAAAATATGTTTTTTTTTGTTTTGTTTTTAAAGCTTCCTAGTCATAATGGCGTATAATTGTTCTGTGCCAGAAAAAGCTGCTATCAAGTAGCGGCTTTACAAACACTTCTAATGTAGTTAAGTTATGTTACAGGAATTTGGAGCCTATCCTATCCAATAGTCAAATACTAAATGTTACAAGATTAACAACCACCATGCTAAATATATATAAGCGTCAACTGATTTTGTCACAGCCCAAAGGGATACATTGTGTGATCAGCTCTCCTAACTCTTTTCTCCTTTAAAGCAGCTATGGAAAGAGGCATAGCTGCCAAGTTCATAGCTGCCAAGTTTTCCCTTTTCTCGCGAGGAAGCCTATTCAGCATAAGGGAAAATCCCTTTAAAAAAGGGATAACTTGGCAGCTATGCCAAGTCAGCTATGCTGCCAAGTCTCCCGTTTTTCGCATGAAACCCCCAGATTTTAATCCGTTTCCCGCTGTTATCCCAAATAGAAAAAAATCCCGGAAATCTCCCAGATTTCCTACCTGCCAGGGAGGCTCCATTTTGGATGCTGCTCTGCCCATGTCTGGGCACCGGAAATTGGGCAGAGCGGCACCGGACATTGCTTCTATGCATGTCCAGACATGCGTAGGAGCGACTTCCGCTGCTGCGCCGCTGCTGATCCTGCATTTTTCAGCGGGAGACTTAGCAGCTATGGAAAGAGGGGCTTCAGATTTTGCATGCAGCAGAGGTGCTTGAGGAGAGAATGTTTAACCCTTCTCTTTATACCATTTCCCCAACTGAAATAGCTCTTCTCTCTGCAGGGCTGGGTGGAAATTTTTTGTTGGTATCTGTCTGTCTTGAGACACAATGGAGTGTGCCTCCAGTGGTGAAGTCAAACCGCTGCGTTAGCAACACCTAAGTGACTTCCCTGGGAAGCAAGCCTGGGCACTGTGTATGGAGATCCTGGGCTGCCCAGACAATGACCCCCATCTCGGCCTCACAGATGTGTTCCAAAGGAAAGCAGAGCTTTCCAAAGCTCTGTGTTCTAAAGGAAAGCACAGCATTCATTTGGCAGTAACTTGGCCACGTCCACGACTGGATCTAATGGTCAGTGGTCCCTTTACCCTTGGCTACAGGGCAGTCATCTTAGGGACTTCACTGCAGATTTGTGTTGGGGTTTCTCCTGAAGATGAGCAGGAGGTTTAGGGTCAGAGTTTTCTGTGTCCTAGATGGGCTACCTTCCCAGGTTGACAAGCCCCATCTGTCCCTTCTATAGCACATGCAGAAACCATTTTCTTGACCATTGGACCCACTATTGGTCTCATCCATTCAATATGCCAGAGCCTGCCTTTGTATGCAGGGGAAGTCCCTAACTCACCAAGGATTTAAGACCCACCAGCTGCCCTCACCTGGTTTAGCCAGCCAGTCAAAACCATTCCTGAGGTGTGGCTGCTGTCACATGTTGACAGCTTCTAGGAACCACAGGTGAGAGCTGAGTGCAGGGTGGGGACCTAAGGAGGATGAATTACCCAACAAGCAGCATGATTTGTCCCCCATCAGAGGTACCACCCCACCCCTAATACCCCTAATAAACTATATACCCCTGGTGTGGAGAAATACAGGTAAGATATTGGCACCTGCCTTTCCCCCCAGTGGAAATGAAAAATAAAGATTTAGACATGGCTATTCCTTTCCACAGTAAGTGATAACTTCCAATTCAATGAACAAAAGCTATTTTGTTAAATATCTCACATAGTTTCACACCCTGAAATATCAGCATAAATAAATTATACATGTTGTATTCAATCAAAACCAATTTTCTCACAGGAACTTTACATCATTCATTGTATGCAATTATCCTCCAAGATCCAGTTACTAAAAGGGGGTGGCAATTGTGATATGTGCTTTATCAGTGGCTTTCATAACTATTGGCTGTCCCCAAAGGGATACACAGATTAAAGAATCCTAAATTCCTTTTTGGATTCACAAGGAAAACATGCTGTACTGGTCATTGTCTGATGCACACACACACACACACACACACACACACACACACACACACACACACACACACTTTCACTTGCCATTCCATTCCCTCTCTATTTCTAATACCCTGCCCACATCACCTTGAACTGTCTTCTTTGTTTGGAAGTAAACCTAACTTCTTTTTCTACTGCCAATGTATGTCTCAGGTGCTCAGTCACACTGAGAATACAGTATAGTTTTATTATTGTGTAGGCCTGTGTGCCTAATGATAGATGAAGGTATTCTGCTAGGAATAGAAACTTTCCAGAACAAGTGTAAACAAACTGTAAGGTATGCACATTCTGATATTTTAGAAGTTTGTAATTCTGCCAGATTTTCCTCATAGGAAGAACAGCTTGCATCTAATTATTGCCCTGCCAACCTTCAGTGCTTGATGCAAAGCTTGGACCTTGCTCAACAAGCAGTTCAAATAAAATAAAAATAACTAAAATAAAGTGAAGTCCCACCTCACCAACCTTTAGCAGCTATTTGAGAATGTCAAGAAGCATGTGGATAGGGTTGATCTGATAGACATTATATAGTTCAGTGATGGTGAGCCTTGGCACTCCAGATGTTTTGGGAGTACAACTCCCATCATCCCTGACCCCTGGTCCTGTTAGCTAGGGATGATGGGAGTTGTAGTTCCAAAACATCTGGAGTGCCAAGGTTCGCCATCACTGATATAGTTGGACTTTCAAAAACCTTCAGACAAAGTCTTCACTGAAGGCTGTTGAGTAAACTTAGCACTCATGCAATAAGAAAATTACAAGTCCTCCAATACTTTAGGAACATGTATCAGGAAGTAGTGGATAATCAAAAGTAGGAGGAGTGAGTGCTATTGTGCTCAGGTCTTGCTTGGGGGATGGGAGAGGAGGTATGCAGGGGACTGTTGTGACAAGATGGAGGAGAGAGCCGCCACTTGCCATTTGAGGGCATTTGGGTGCAGGCCTCTGCTGAGACTTCCTGGAGAAAGGAAAAGGATGGTGGAAACTTCCAGTTTCTTGTAGAAGCATCTTACGATCATGTACAAGAGCAAAAAAAAAATTCCAGGCTGGCTGATGTAAGTGGAGGACAGAGAACCTCTGATAGATAAGGAGGGTGCTTCATTGGCTCTGTGAATGGCAAAGTCCAAGTGGCGTTCTTTAGTGTTGGTCCTCCTAGAGACGAAACTGAAGAGTCCACATTTGGGATCTTTAATAAGTTCATAAACTCAGTATCAAGAGAGTAGAATTAGTTAGAAATAGATGATAGCTTCTTAACTTGGAGTGGCGAATCCCATTCAGATTTGGATACATTCCTTAGCAGAGCTAGAACTGGAACACCAGAGTTAGAAGTTTTAGGTTCAGCTGGCACCACTGCTTCCTCAACATGGATTTGCAGAAAATGAATCAAACAAGCTTTATTTCTCTTTTACTGTAACATAACCTTCTTGATAATGAAGAATCAGTAAATGCTTCCTATAAGAAGGCTTTCTACACTTTCTCATATGACTTGTTGTGAAGGCTCCAATAGTCTGTCATCTCCAGATTTGGTTACAAAGCAATGAGTTCATTTCATCATGCTAGTAAATTGTTGGATAAGGCTGACTAAGAGCTGCTTGAGAGTGAAACAGATGCCCTCAGGAGGTGGTGGAGTCTCCTTCATGGAAGGTTTTGAAGCAGTTGTTGGATGGCCATCTGCAATGGATGCTTTAATTGAGATTCCTGCATTGCAGGGGTTAGACTAGATGACTCCCAACTCTATGATTCTAAGGCCTTTCTGAACCTGTTTTGGAAGTCTAGCTGCACTTGCTGATCAGCAAAAATAGGACTAATTTCACCAAACTCACAGTGGGTTAAGATAGTTGAATTTAGGTTTCATTGAAATCAATGAAAACTAAGTTCAGCTAAGTCTGATATAAGTCAGGTATCTGTTTAACTCTCCACCCCCAATAACCTATAGTAACAAGTGTGGAAAAGAACCCATTGATACAGTTGATAATAAACTGAGCATGAGTAAGCAATGCACTCCCACTGCAAATAAGACATCATAATAATGAGTTACATTACTGGTTGTTCAATCTTATGCATGTTTACTTAAAATTAAGGCCCTTTGTATTCAACAGGGCTTACTCCCGACTTTACGGAATTGCAGTCTAAGGGTAGTACAATTATTCCCACTCTACTCTGCATTGATAAAACTGTTGCAGCAGTAATGTGTTCCATTCTGGTTACTGAAGTCCAAGACCCACATAGATAAACTGGAAGAAAGCAGACTAACAAAAATAATCAGAAGTCTGGCTTACTTAGCTTGAATAAAAAGAAAAACTGAGTGAGAACTAGATATGGACTTCAAAGGGGGTCTTTAAAAACTTTTCCGATTGCTTTCAGGAAGGGTAGAGCCAAATTAAATTACAAAAAAATACAGGCTGCTATTTTGATGCCATTGACATTATGTGGACACTGCAAAAA
This sequence comes from Zootoca vivipara, assembly GCF_965207765.1. NCBI lineage: Eukaryota > Metazoa > Chordata > Lepidosauria > Squamata > Lacertidae > Zootoca > Zootoca vivipara. The sequence continues at coordinate 76,588,522 of NC_142587.1, forward strand.
CCTTTCATGCATGAGCAGCACTGATCCCAAAGTAAATACCCAGTAGTCTTAAAGAACTTATTTTATTGCCTACTTTGGATACCCTAAAAAAATGTCTGCAAAAATAGACAGGACATTTGGAAGAACTTTTGAACTCTTAGAATGGCAAAGAATATGGTACAAAACCTTCCATGATACTTATTGATGATTGAAATAAAATCAGTGTTTATGATTACGACTGATGACAGATTGACAATTTATAAAATATGATCACTCTAGTCACTATAATTATTACTATCTGGCATTATGTTGCATGTAACATTTTTCCAGCAGCAACAAAAATAATGGATGATAATATTCAGTTGTTGTGTCATGCTTGTGTAATAAACTTCTACTGGTGGAAGTGGAACTTTTCCTTCTGATCCTCCCCCTTGCAGTCTGCCATCTTTGCAGAATTGGGAAACCCTCCAGAGCAGATGGAAGATAAAGGGAGATGCAGGGGGGAGAGTAGAAGAAATTCCACCACATCCACTGGTTAAACATTGGATCTTGCCCAATATCTATATAGGGAAAGTATGCATATATCTGTACATACAGTATGTGACTGTCCTTCACTAAGGGTGCATGGACTAGGAAGGCTATGCATGCACCAATCCCTGTTTGGTCAATCTTGGAAGATAAGAGCAGTATGTAACCAAGAGATCCTGAAGCTGAGGCTCCAATACTTTGGCCACCTCATGAGAAGAGAAGACTCCCTGAAAAAGACCCTGATGTTGGGAAAGTTTGAGGGCACAAGGAGAAGGGGACGACAGAGGACGAGATGGTTGGACAGTGTTCTCGAAGCTACCAACATGAGTTTGACCAAACTGCGGGAGGCAGTGGAAGACAGGAGTGCTTGGCATGCTCTGGTCCATGGGGTCATGAAGAGTTGGACACGACTAAACAACAACAACAACAACAACAATCAAGAGGAGGTAATAACAGCAAAATGAATTTTGCAGGAGCTTGCATTGTATAGTCTGACACATGATGTAGCAACCTTGCTGAGACTAAGAAGGTCTCATGTGTGGTCAGTACTCAGCTGGGAAACTTCCTTAGAACCCTGTATAGTTCTAAGAGCGGAAGCAAGGCTAGATAAGGGAAGAAAATGCACGTTTTTAGTTGTGAATTCAAACATTTTTTAAAAAATACAGGTTTAGGGAAGCTTTAAATGTTTGATGGATTTCTGTATTTTAATGTTTTGTTGGAAGCCGCCCAGAGTGGCTGGGGGAACCCGGCCAGATGGACGGGGTATAAATAATAATAATATATTATTATTATTATTATTATTATTATTATTATTATTATTATTATTATTATTATTATTATTACATTTCCAAAAGAGATTCCACACATGCGAGTATTTCTATCGCAGGTCATTAACATATTTAGAAAGTTGCTCCTTGTTTTTTCAGAGCCTGTCTGTTGATATAACTGTGTTGATTTAAAATGGCCATGGTTCCCTTTTTGGCCATAACCTAAAACAGTTAAGCATGTTTAAATAAACTAAAACCAATTATCTTACACATGCTTAGCTCACTGTTGGATTGTGACCTTTATTTGTTAGCTTGATGCCTATCTTACTTTTAGATTGCAGGGATTGCATGATTCTCACTTTATCTGAGTTGTGATGGATTTGACCACTGGAAATGGCCTCAATGGGGTTCTTTTCACCAAATGGAAAATAAAATCCATTAGGAGAAAAAAAAGAAACAAAGGAATATTAGTAACCCCAAATGAATGGAAAATTTATTTTATCTTTTCTTTGCAAGATGAATCACGTATATGGAATAACCAGTTAAAATATTGTTTATATGTAAGCATATAGTTTTGCCGCGCACAGTATCTGTATTCAAACTTCTAATGTACTGTTTGTCATTAGCTTACATATTGCTGCCTTACAGTGGCATTATTCAATTCATTTCATTCATCCAGAAGCAAAGAAAGCTCTGACCTCCTGACCCCAATTTTCACTTAAAGAAACAAATTTCTTTTTGCAAACAAATTCAATTTTTCTCCTGTCAACCTTTAGCCTTGCTTTAAAATATTAAGCTTTCCCCCATTATAGTAAGCAATCAGGTTTCCACTATACAAATTTAACATTAATCTCTACTTTATAATTTGGTGAGAATGTTACCTTCATTTTATTCAGTACTGCCAAAAGAATACAAGTAGGTATACCCTTGCAATCTTCAAGCACACGTTGGAACAATGGCACTCGCAAAGCTATACTTTTAGATTTAATTGCCTTTTAACATTTTGCAAGGTGAAACAATCAGCTGAGTAGAGGATACGGCTCTCTTTAAAAGGGAGGAAACATGACACATGGAGAACAAACTCTGTTGATGAAATATAAATGTTTTCCAAAACAAATGGTTCCACAAGGCCACAAAGCAGTTGTTTTGAGGCAGGAATACAGAGGCCATTTCCCCACCTTCAGTTACTACCACTTTCTATCATGAAAATGAGGTGCAGGTTAGAGGTTACGGGTGGGAGGCAACATAATGTCTTTTTTATTTCTCCCCCAGAGCAAAACTCTCCCAAGATAGTAATGGGATTGAAATCACTCTGTAGCAAAAGGGCAGAAATGGCCACATAACTGTGTCTGTATTACTATGCCAAATTAGATTGTATTCCTAACTCAATCTTGTTCTTCAGACATTGACTTTTTTTTTCAAAGTACCTACGGTACTTCTGACATCAAACTCTTCTGCTTGCAGTATAAAATAAATATGTGGCTAACTTGAAAAAAAGATAATTTATTTTTAAATATATGTTTGCTGCAGTCCAAGTTCCATGAACACTGTTGCTGCTCCACCTTCCTGAATTCCTTCAAGGTAAGGTAAAGGACCCCTGGACTTTTCTGAGCTGTTTCTAAAAGCCAGGGGACTCATCATAGCATAGGATGTGTCATGAGGAACTGCAGTTGTAAGAAGAAAACATAGAAGCCCTGATATTTCAAGGAATTTCTTAGGTGTTCACATAAGGGTCTGTGGACTCCACCTGTTATTATCAGTCATAATTAAGCCCTGAGGTGACACAGAGATTTGGTTTAAACATAGTGTCAAACCAAGGGTTAATGCTGAAATGACAAGTCTAGAAGAAGCGTCTCTGACTCATGAACTCAAGTGTAGTTAGTGACTTCCTTGTTTGCAGCAAACCATATCTGAATTGGCAGGATTACAGACATTGGTAGGATTGACAGAAAACTTGTACAGTAGTTAAAATTTGAGAGATGTATTGGCAAAGGATTCATAAGAATAGAGTTATGAAAGAGATGCAGAGGGGAAAATCATATTAAGATCCACAGTGGGGTGGGGAGGGAAGTCAAAAGGGATTATATGTTTATGTATTTAATTCATTTGCTTATGTAAAATAGAAAATGCAAAAATAAATTTTTTTTTTTAAATCTGAATTGGCAAAGGGTTTGGGGAAAACACCCTGATAAAGCAGGATTGCAACCTAGGATTAAACCATAATTTAAATAGTTTAGGTCTCATCCCCCCCCCCGCTCCCTTGCCTGATCACAGTTAAGATCCCCCCCCCACTTTTATTGAGATGAGGCTCATTAATTAAAGGATCCATGAAGGGATTAATGTTTTATGGCCTTAGCTATGAAGAAGTGTTTCTTTGAATTCCCATCACTAGAACTAATTGTATTGACTGTTTTTTTCTGACAGAAATTCAATCAGTACAATTCTTCATTGGAATATAACATGTCAGAAATTTCAGACTGGCCCACATATTTTTGTTTATTAGAATTGTAGACAACTTCATAATTGACTAGATTAATTTTTGGTTTTTCTCATCTGTGAATAACAATAATGTATCTGGGTTAAGACACAGGCAGGAGGCAGGAGAACTTTAAGTCCCAGAGCTCTTTTTTGTGGCTCCATGTTTTCTTGTCTGTCCTAGGAAGTACAGTGCCTCTGCCTCACAAGCTAGAAGTAGAAAGGGCTTTGACACCCCCCCCCCCAGATAAGTACTTGAATACAGTACTTGATTAACGAGTCACTTGCCTTGAAATCACACACACACACACACACACACACACACACACACACACACACACACACAGTGTGTATATAATTCAGTTCCCGTAGGTTTGAGCAAAGTAAAGTTGTAAAGATTCTTGCATTGCAGGAGGCCAGTCCTTTCCAATTCTATGAGAGATTTTACATTCAACTAACTCTAGGGGAGAACCCTATAAACTGATTCACAGTCAGGTTTAGTTAGATTCGTAGTACTGTAACTTCCAAGCTTTGAGCTTTTGGATGAATTGCATTATGACTAACTAGAAATACTGATTTTGAGAGTAACTATACTCCTTATAATTTTTCAGTGGCTGCATCATATTACTGAATCATTCTTAAGAGTGAAAATCATTCTTATTGTGCTTCATTTCTTGCCTTTCAAATGTTATGAGCATTCGTATTATGAAGCTTAGGCTACCCATTAAGTCAGAAGTGGCAAGTGGCTCATTCAAGAGTAACTGGCACAGACCTTGGAGCTACATTTACAAGGGTAAGGAAAAGCACAATTCCCAAACCCCTTCAACATACCACATAGAGAAGAGCTTCATATGAAAGCCTATTTAAGAGAAGAGATTGCAACAAAGAAAAGGCCTACAAATAGCTTTATGATGGTGCTGCAGGAGTACTTTATGGAAACTGAGTAGTGTCTAAAAAGTGCCCTGTCAGTTTTCGGCTCCCTCTTGCCAGCTGCATTAAAATGCAGCTCTGGGCAATTTTTTTTTTGTCTGGAATTTCAGGAGCACAGAGTACAAAAGAGCTGATGAGCAATGAATGCTTCACCCTTCCTCAATTAATCTTGTCTTTCTACCTTTGCTTTTGCTTTCCCTCTACATGAAGGTAATAATGACACCCTCATCCATTATCCTTTTATCCCTGTTATTCTCGTGAAATTGCTTAATAATATGTTACAGATTCGTCTTCACTCACATAATTCTTCCTGTCATTTGCAGTATATCATCCTGCAAACATACAGCCCACTTTCACTGGCCGTTCTTTGAAGATTATTGTCACTGACATCTTGAGGATGCGTTTGGAATCTGGAGCATCATTTCCGTTGTGATGGGGAATTACACTGACTTATCTGTCATTGCCAAAAGCACAACAAGCAATTCAGTGTTAATGCAAAGGTAACACAGGTTTTTATCATGCCGCCAGAACAAGAGCTCTTGTGAATTTATGCTAATATGGCCCTTTTATACTTTAATAACCTCCTCCCTTACTGGAAAAAAAAGTATTAATGCATGCATGCACTTTCTCATTCTCTCTTACTCACACACACACATGCACACACATACACACGGTTAGTTTGATAATCTATGTCATAGTGTGCTAAGTAATTTGTAGATGATCCTCTTGTAATTATTTATTGCAAATCTTTTTATGAATGCTAATCTCATAGAGTTACAGCAGATTGCTAGTTCCATTCAATATGGAGAAGTAGTGAGAACAACCATGTCTTATTTCTTGCAGCTAAAACAATCACTGAAATGATTCTTGCTACGCTGTTTCTGTTTTTCCCCACCAAAGTAATGTGGGATATTTTTATTTTTATTTTAACGGCTTCCAAACCTCTCTCTGATTGCTGATTCAGTTTGCTTTCCTCATCAGAGAATCAGGAATACTACAAGCGAGCAGTTCGCCTTGATCCAGGGTGGCATTCCAGAGGGACCAAGGCTATCCAGCGTGCATGCCAAATCTGACAACACATGACAAGCCGGTCGGCGTGCAGTAATTTGACTAATTATACTGGATTAGAGCATATTAATGCAAGCTGTTTTCTCCAGAGTTAATGACCTGCTGACTGGGTTCTGCAAGGCCCCACTAGGTCTACAGACAGCTAAAAAACAAAACCTTGCCTTCTAAGCCCTCGTCATTTCACATCAGCAAATGAGTATATCAAACTACTGAGCAGCAAAATGTAAGCAACATTTTGTCTGCTACAAACTCATGTATCCTCCCTTAGCTTTCCACCTCAAGGGTTTCTTTGATATAAAATTAAAATCTGCTTTTTGCGGGTCTGAAAAATATTACCCAAAAGCAGAGGGAAAAATTGCTTTCTAGATGTTTATTTGTCAAGTTAAAGAAATAGTGGAGGGTGTTAAATAGACGGAGAGACAAATTACTAGACGACATATCTGTGAGACATAGTTTATAAATCTTTTCTTTACATAATTCTTTTTTAATTATTATTACACAAAATGGAACTATTACCTATAGATATATATTAATAACAAGGAAATGGCTTTTCCATCTATGTCACTCTGTTTAGTTGCTTATACAGTTTTGGAAATTATTATTTATGGCTGCAATTTTTTCTTTCTTTCTTTCCTAGAGGTGAATTCTTTGTAAATAGTTGGCAGCTCATAAGGATCTGCACAGCATTATGCAATAAATGGCAGCATCCAATGTATTTATTGATTTATTTAGATATTTAACCAAACCCTTCTCTAAAAGGTCCAGAAAGGTAACAATAAATAATAAAATAACATTCTAAAAGATAAATACAATTTAATGTCACCACAGTGCTAACCGTCTTCCAGTCACAAAATAATTGTACTAGTTTTCAAACTTAGCTTATTTGACACACACAAAGTGAGCGAGCAATGTATTTTGTCACATTTTATATGTTATATGTTTTATTATAAGGTCATAGAATCATAGAGTTGGATTCTCTATAGTTATCTATTACATCCCTTGCTCAGTGCAGGATCTGCAGTTTAGGATGCAAGTACAGAATCCCTGGCATATGGTTGTCTAGCATCTGCATAACTACTTCTAGCAAAGAAGAGCCCACCACCTCCTGAGGCCGTCTGCTACATTGTCAAACTCTTACCATTACAATATGTTTCCTGATGTTTAGCCAATATTGGCTTCTGTGCAATTTCCATCTACTGGTTCTACTCCTGCCCTCTGGAAGAACAGAGAACAAGTCTGCTTCGTTTTCGGATATTTGAAGGAAGTGTCCCATCCCTCTCTCACTAAAAAAAAAAGGATATTCACACCCAGATGCTTTCAAGAGGGCTTCCACTTTCATGGATTTCCATGCAGGTGTATACTGTATATCCTTTACATAGAATGCTACTTCCTCTTCTTTTCCACTGGGTCTATTCACCAATATATTCCATTCACAAGTCTTATCTTACCAAGTCTCAATGATACTTATGAGATTGTATTTACCTCCCTGTACTGTTTTCCTGTGTTTATTTTTCATACACTATGTATAATAATAATAATAATAATAATAATAATAATAATAATAATATATTTATACCCCACCCATCTGGCTGGGTTTCCCCAGCCACTCTGGGTGGCTTCCAGCAAAATATTAAAATACAACAGTCCTTCAGATATTAAAAGCTTCCCTAAACAGAGCTGCCTTCAGATGTCTCCTAAAAGTCTGGTAGTTGTTTTTTCCTTTGACATCTGATGGAAGGGCATTCCATAGGGTGGGCGCCACTACCAAGAAGGCCCTCTGCCTGGTTCCCTGTAACCTCACTTCTCACAGTGAGGGAGCCACCAGAAGACCCTCGGCGCTGGACCTCAGTGTCCGGGCAGAACGATGGGGGTGGAGATGCTCCTTCAGGTATACTGGACCAAGGCTGTTTAAGGCTTTAAAGGTCAGTATTAGTATATAGCTATCAGAGGCATAGGGTGCTTCCCTGCTGTGTTTAACTGTACATTACTGGGTGCCACCTCCACTGTCTTGCTTCCTGCTTTGTTTGAAAAAGACACGGTGCGTGCCTAATCTGCATGAATAAAGATATGCACATGTGTACACCCCCAAAACAGATGGGTGGCACAGAGAGATCTGGGAGTGTGCATCACCTGTATGGGAGGTGAAATCATTGTCTATAATATTTCGCCCCAAGCAAGTGGTCAGAAGTGGCAAAGCTGTCCATGTTAGCAAACGTGTGCTGAAACCTACAGACACTCATATTATGATTGCCAGACACCAGAGTAGGCTTGCACAACTGGAGAGCTGCAAAGTGAATGCAACTCACCAGCCATGAATATCAGCCACAAGATGCCCTGGTTTTGCTATCTGCCTGGGAGGCTGTCCTGGGAAATTGAGAGGCACCTGAAAATCCACCATATATGGCTAGTGAGCTGCACTTAGCTTTTTACCTCCCAAGTTCATGACAGAAGATGAGATAGTAATATATTTATAAGAGTGCAACACAATCATCAACTTAATATGAGCAAAACACAACCTGCTTGTTCCCTACTCATAAGTTTTGTTTTGGTTTTTTGCTATCAAAGGCATATGAAATTTATTGCTCTTTTGTGATTCCCCCCCCCCCCCGCTCACTTAACCAACACTCTATACACAAATACAAAAAGTGTGTCAGGAATATTAGAATAAAAACCTTTTAAAAATAATAGTACTGTAAGATGTTTAACTCTTAAACCTAATCTGTAATCCGAGTAAAAATTATACAGTGTATGTGTGTAAGCATTGGTGGAAATCATTAATTGCATTGATATTCCAGGATATGTGCCATCTAGCTTCACAATTGTGCAATAAACAAATGCTACACTTCAGAATTGGTTGCTTCACTTTTTTTTGCATTCACCTTATTTATTCTCTGCCTTAGTAAGTCCTGCATAAAACCATGCAAGCAAGCGCTTATTCTAATGGGGACCCATTAATCATTGTGGTAGGAGAGGGGGAGGACACAGAATGGAAAGATTATCTTTACCTCCCATATTTCTCAAGGGATAGGAGAGAGGAGAAATGTGTCTTTTCCTCCTTCTATCTTACCCCCTGGAGAAATATATGGGAAGGTGCAGGGCTAAAAGAAAGGAAGATCATAATAACAGGTAATGAGACCTAATAATAGTGGAGAAACGGTGCTCTTTCCTCCTGAAAAAGAAAAGTGCAACTTGATTAGATGGCTTCTAACCTCAAGTCTCAACTACTTGCCCACAGCATACAGGGTCATTACGTGAGCTATTGAATCCTATACCAACAACATCTAAATTGAGGGCCACATGCCAGCAAGAATTGCTCTACGAGTTGAGCAGAACTAGGAGAAATCACACCGGCAATGGCTAACCTGTGAAACTCCAGATAAAAACAATCAGATACCCGATGATGTAAAATGTCTCTCCCTTTGAGCCTGGAGATCTGATGCCAGTCAGAGTAGACAGTACTAAGCTAGATAAACAAATATATGCACCAGGTAGAAGGCCACTTCCTATGGTGCAGACATCACTTAAAATAATGGGATTTATGTGCAGCCAGCTGCACAATATGACAGTTATTGATCCAAGTCTAATGATGGAAAATGCTGCCAAAGGAGATAGAACAAAAAAAAATTGGTACAGGGCATTCTTGTTTTGTAAAGAAAATTTCATGGTAAGGTAGAATAGTAGTACTCTAACGCATTGATTCTATTGAACATATTGAGCCATTGTTTCTCATATATACTGTTACAGCATCTGTTGCCTCAATGCGTTCTCAGGGAGCAGCCAAGCAGAGCTCTTTCAGGTGGTAAAAAAAAAAGTTACTATCACATGCCTCAGTTAATAGGTGCTGGAACTTCACGTTGATCTTGATGCTGGTGTTTATAAATATGGCCTCTGGTGAGGCTGACAGGACAGTTTATTTGAACTCTGTGGAGTCAGGGAAATGAGAACACGCAGGAGGTGCTTCTCACTTGCCCTCTTGGCCCTTGCCCATCCTGGCTTGTGTGTGTGTGTGTGGTGGTGGTGGTGTGACTGGATTGATCCCAGTGGTAGTTAATGCATTCTTGCATGAGGTGATGTTTCTTATCACTTTGAAGAAAGCAGCAGTGCATCCACTCATGGAAAAAAGCTCCCTGCACCCCAAGATTCTTGACAACATCTGCCTAGTCACTAATACAGTGGTACCTTGGCTCTCAAATGTAATCTGTTCTGGAAGTCTGTTTGACTTCTGAAACGTTTGAAAACCAAGGTGCTGCTTCCGATTGGCGCAGGTGCCCCAGAAATAACTGCATCAGACATTCGGCTTCCGAAAAACGCTCAAAAACTGGAACACTTACTTCAAGGTTTTCGCTGTTCGTGAGCCGATTTGTTCGTCAACTAAGCCATTTGAGAACCAAGGTTCCACTATACTCCCTTTTCCAGGGCAAGGTGCTTAAGAGGGTGGTGGTTGTTCAGCTGCAAGCACTAAAACTTATCCTATCTCAAAACTATCTCACCCTTCCCTTTTGGTCAATTGTATCAAATTTGTCAGGGTAACCAAGGGTACAATTGGACAAAGGTAGCATGTGTGTGTGTGTGTGTGTGTGTGTGTGTGTGTGTGTGTGTGTGTGTGTGTGTAGATTAACATTCTGGGTTCACAATTCAAGGTGAAGGAAGCACACACATATATACATATTAGGAAAGCTGACATATTTAAGAGAGAAAGAAGGCAATAGTGAAAATTAAATGAAGTAGGTAGGATAAGACTTGCTGGTATGGATGCACACTTAAATGCTTGTATTTGGTATTTTAAAGCTTGTATATGGTATTTTATCATGTATAAGACGCCCCCTATTTTTAGGGACTCCAATTTAAGAAAATAGGGGGGATTGCCCTGTGTAGAAGACAACCCACAGTTTTTCACATATTTTTTAAGTAAAAAAAAACATAGTCTTATACATGGGAAAATGTGGTAATTGGGTTCAGGATTGCAGCTTAAATGTGCATGATCATCTACTATGCTTTCATCAGGGAGTAGACTATGGGGTCCTCCAGGTCAATGAAGGGTGAGGCATATCAACAGGACAGGGGTGAGAAAGCCTGCCTTGCTAGTACTCATGCATAAATAAAAGCCCCTTTAGTTTTCAGGGCTGTCAATCCAAATCTAAATTCTTTTCTCTCACACACAAATGCAGATAGCCTGGGGGAGGCTATCATATATAACCAGGTAATCAATTTTTTTAATAAGCATTTCTACAATTAAAGTACTTATAGGCCACTTTCCTCAAACTAATGACAAAATCCTGTCACTGTAATAAAAGCAAATAATACATATTTCTATAGTATGTGACTACAGGATTTATTTTTAAATATCTTTTTTTTCTTCTTTATATGATAATATTGAAGAGAAAAGTACAGAATGAGTAAAAATAAACTGCAATACATTCATAGCTAAAAAAACACCTCTTAGTTTTCATCACCAAGATTATAGACAATGTTTGCTACAAATATGGCAATGATAGTATTGAAGTATGAATTGTTTATTGTTTTCAGTGTATTGCCACCTTCCCTGTTATGACTCTAAAAGGTACTGCATATCCACTGGAATCACAGATCAGCAGCAGTGTAAAACTATCCACAGCCATGCTGAGCATTTCAATAGGAAAATTATGAAATTAAAATTACATATTGAAATAATAACATTGGCTGATTTCCGACCATATTGGATTGTCTTCTGAAGCTGTCAACTAAATACCATACTTTCTAGGCCCGCTAACTAGCTGGACTAGAAGAGAGAGCTAGCTTAGTTGGTAGAGCATAAGACTCTTAGTCTCAGGGTCATTGGTTTGAGCCCTATGTTAGGTAAAAGTTCCAAGGGGTTGGAATAGATGATCCCTTCCAACCATATGATTCTAAGAATTCTAAGTGCTGAGACACATTTAATCAGGAAATGCTTCTTCTGTTGTAGATGCCATAATGAAGTGCCAATGGCAACCTTTTTGAAATCAACTCTCAATAAAACATTTTCTTAAACAACCACCACCACCACCAAGTGATGGTGGGGAGGAACTACTTTTGGGGAGATTAACAGGCAAAGTTTAAAATTTCATATATCATTTCAGATCATAAGGCAGCCAAATGAATAAACTGATCTTACTTAAACATATTCTCAGCTAGCATCACTTTATAGATCCTCATGACCTCAATGATTGTTCATTTCTTTCTTTTTCAAATACTTGGGTGCTAAACTCGTATCAAACCTTAAAGCAGAGGTCTAAGTATCAGTGTATAAGTCTCTAATTTAGTGAACAGCACATATTTAAACCATTGTAATTAACTCACAAGCAAATTGTATAAAAATGAACAGCTGTGAATGTAAGTTTGCAGCAGAGCCTCAACGAAGCATTTAGCTGGCGTTGTCTACACTCAGCTCTAGTGGAAAAGAGTAAGCTGGCAAAAAAAAAGTGCTGCTGAGAATTTCAAACCATATTGTACAGAAGTCACATCAAATTAATACTGAGGACCATTTAGAGCTTTTATTCTGAAAAGCTTTTTGAAAAGGGATTAAACTATGAAAACTCGCATGATACTAAAGTACCTATTAATGGGTTTAGAAGGGGGGAGGAGGAACAATGAAAGTGTTATTTTTAGATAAATCGTTACTTTGTATGTAGCAGCACAAAGCATTTGCTAAGGAGATACGGCAACAGTTCTCTGGCAATATCCCACACATCTGAACACTGATTAGCAGGAGTCTTTTTGTTGTCGTTAAGAATAATCTTCTGTGAAAACGGGGTCTTACCCATTCCCCCCTTTCCCCCTCCCGCCAGGACAACTTTAGGAGTTTCACTTACACTCTTGGGCAAAACATGAGAAAGCCAAGGCAATGGAACTGCTTAACGTGAGACAAAAATGCAACCCGCTGAAAGTATAAGGTGGCTGTTCTGTCTTCCTCATCCTACCAACACAGTTGGCCCAATTATATGTATAATCTGAACTAGTCTGTATCCTATATCTCCCCGAGATCTCATACCACTGTTATTTTAAAAGTTTCAATTGTATGATACCCCTAATGTGCAGAAAAATGGTGTGTTATTTATATATAAAGCCAGAAAACAGCATGAGCAACGAGAAGAAGGAAGCTGGGTAGCTGTCATCTCGTCAAAAATAATGAATTCTCAAGAGATTTCTAACTTTATGTCTTCCCAGTCATTTGTCCAATAACAATAGGCTACCAAGAGAGAAATGAGTAGGCGTAGAGCACACACTAGTTTGGCTCTGGCTCGCACCTGTAACCCCCAAACAACTATGTACCAGCTGAAACCTACAAGACAACAGGCCCAAAAGACAACTGGAAATGTTGTTCCTAGCCTGCTGTGCCTCCATTCAGTTAAAGGATGCACCACATGGTGGATGACAGCTTTGTGTCTATCCCGTCTTGCAGCCTTCCCTTCCCCCAGCCCCTTGACAGTCATGCACACAGAAAACAGTCTTATGGCTAATGATGCAAACATGAAGTGCAAAGTCTCCTTAATTTGACCCTTGTTAAACTCCTAATTGGATTGAGGCAGGCTCGGAGTGGAAAGCAACCCTGGATTATTTAAGAATGCTTTTGCCCAAGGAAGACCAATTTACAAAAGGCGTCCACTTTGGCTGTAGGACACCAAAGAACAAGCAATGAACTGCAGCTGTCACTTAAGTTAAAAATCTAATCGACTGCTTTTAAAAAAAAGAAGAAGAAGAAGAAGAAAGGTAACTTTTTGAACAGCTTCTTCTTTGTGGAACCCTTTGGAGTGTGTTTGACCCAAATTTAATAAGCCATTCTTAAAGCAGAAGAGCAGCTGTACAGCAAAGCTTGTGGAATGATACTAGTGTGTTCGGCGTCTTAATTATTTTAAAATGATTACAACCACTGCTTCATTCAAGAGGCAAAAAGCTTAGAGCTCTTTGCCCAACAATGTCTTAACACAAACTGTCTGAACAGGCAGCATTCATTCGTCCTTCATGAACCCCAAAGGTCAGCTGCATTGCTGAAAACAACTCAGCAGTTTAATTGTATTTCTTCTGAAGGAAGAGAAAGGGAGGGGGGGCAAAAACTTGAGGATTCATCCTCTGTGTGAAAACTAACCCTCCCCACCTTTTTATTTGCAAGGAAATATACAGCTTAAGTAGAGAGACAAGGAGTGCATGATATGCAGACAGGTGTAAAACATGAAGTAATTATAGAAGCTCAAATTAGTTCCTGGGCCTGAGGCAAAAAAGAGAACAGTGCCTTGACAAAAGGGAATAGCAAATAAGGATAGCAAACAAAAAATGGCTTGAATGTGTAAATTAGCAAGAAAAATGAGACAGAAAAGCAGCTTTACTCTACTATTATTCCCCACATGAGAACAGAGCAGCTGAACATGATCAAGAGGGCTTTGGAAGAGAGAGGCAGGCATCAACACCGAAACGAAGCCAAAGAGTGGCAGCTCCGCACTTTCTAGTCAGTCACTCATTATGTGGTGAAGTGCTCTTGAGAAGTGCCTCTTTTACTTGACCTATCATATTACTTCTTCTGTAAACATATAATCCCTGCTTGTTAGGTGGTGTCAACACTTGCATTCATTCCTTGTGGTACTCCTTTTGTGTATAGGCACTTTAGAAGTGCTGCCAAAACCAAAGAATTGACACCATAATAAAACAATTTGAATTTCAACCAGGTAAATACTAGGCTTTCCGAGGGAGGAGGGAGCAGAGTGTAAGCACTACATCCATTTCATCTTATTTGAAATAAAGCTACAGGACTCCGAGTTGAGGCTACAGCAAGCCTATTTTTCTCAGTGCAGGTCTCTTGGATGCCATAATGACAGGCTGCTAATTAATATAATTTCAGGGACAAGATCTAAGATCAAGAATAGTAAGTGAACTGTTCAATATATCTGTACTGAGCAATTTTATACATTCAATGGGTGGGGGAAAGTGTATGTATGTTACGTATAGCTGGTATATCCATGATGAGACAATAAATGAGAATATGTTTAATTGTTGCTTTATCAGATCCAGTATCTAACCCATCATTTCCTTCAGGCTGATGTGGTAACAATACTGTAAAGATGACTACGTCTTTATAAAACACATAATGGCCAGGATCCAGAGAACTCCCTGCATGAATGGGAGGCAATTTATCTTTGTGCAATGGAGTGTGTCCTAATTCTGTGGATTGTTTGTTTCTCCCAGTACAGTCACTTCCACCATATTTCTATGCCCTTCTGGAGGTTTTTTTTTTTCTTTGAAAGGGAACAAGAAGCTATAGTGTAAAGGAGGACACAAGACATCCCTGTTATACAGTGTGAGTCTTTTAAAAGAGGCCCCATGGAACATGTGTACTCTGTAATCCACAGGGCTTCTTTTAAAGGGCTGGCCCTGCATGAGCAGCAGCAGCCGGCAAGTTTGGGGTGTTGGCACTAAAGAGTCCTCTGGGCAGTTGCATCACTGCTGCCTACCAGAAGGTGGAGGAAGTGGCTGCAAGGTGATAGGTGAGGTGCAAATGCACCAACAAAAGCAATCTGGTGCTCCCACCTGTGTGTCTGCACTGCACCAAGCTTGTTGCTCCCATCCCCCACCTCTTCTACCACCCAGTAAACAGCAGTGAGGCAACCTACTGGAAGCTGTGAGTGCCACTGTCCCTCCACACTGTCTGCTATGAATGTACAGAATGGTTCTGATGGCTCTCTGGATTTCATCCCAAAATCAGGGAATCATAGAATTGGAATGAACCCCAAGGCCTATCAAGTCTAACACTCTGCAATGCAGGAATCTCAAATAAAGGATCTGTGACAGGTGATCCAACCTCTGCTTAAAAACCTACAAGGAGAGTCTACTACCTTCTAAGGGAGTCCATTCCACTGTCGAACAGCTCTTAGCATCAGAAAGTTTTTTCCACCTGATGTTTAGTTGGAATCTCCTTTCTTGTAACATTGGTTTGAGTCCTACTCTCCAGTGCTTGCTTTGTCTTCCATGTGACAGCCCTTGAGATATTTGAAGATTGCTATCATATCTCTTCTCTGTCTCCTCTTTTCCAGGACAAAACATATCTTGTCTGGCCAAATTTTTTCTAACTTCTCCACAAGAATATTATGGGGGACTTTGTCAAAAGCCTTTCTGATATAAAGATGCACTTTGTCCACAACATTTCCCTGCCCACCAAACTCGTAAGGCTAATAAAGAAAGAAAGAAATGAGATTTGTCTGGCATGACTTGTTTTTGAAAAACCCATTCTAAGTGCCCACAGACCAATGATTTAATTATCTGTTCTAGGACCTTTCCTGGTATCAATGTCAAACTCACTGGTCTGTAGTTACCTGGGTCTTCTTTTCCCCCCATTTTGAAGATGGGACAACTCACCTGTTCTCCAATAATTCTTGAACATTATAGAGGCTCTGAGATTACATCTGCAAGCTCCTTTAGTACCCTTGGGCTCATCAGGCTCTGAATATCTGAATTCTCTCTGTCACCCAATAGCATTTCTCCGTGTTCCCCACACAAAGGACCTACCACTTGCTTGTTCTTCTTCTTACTTCAGAGATTGCTGAAGAAAACTTTTTATATTATTTTTAACCTCTCTTGTAAGCCTGAGCTTATTTTGAGCTTTAGCCAGACTGAATATCCCCCTGCAACTGTTTGGGGTTATTATTAAGATAAGACATGATTGTCCAAATTGGCCCACTCGTAAAGAAGGCAATCACAGTACTTTAATATATTTTTATTTGCTGTTGTTCTTATGTAATTCTGTTTAATATTTGGGGGGGGGAATAAAATATGCTTAAAATATGATTAAAAAATAAAGATTCAATCAGTGTTAAAAATATTGTATAGTCCTCATGGGACTATAAAATGATCTACTTTTAAATAGAGAATAACACAAATGTTAAATATCTCTTTAGTTGCATGAAATATTATAAACTGTTATTTAACCTGTAGAATGCAATGGTCAAATATTTAGTGCTTATTAAAATGAATATTCAGGGACTTCCTATAATACAGATTTATGCAATCACATTGAAATACAACCTAGTTCAACTTTTTAAGATTTTCCTGTTCTAGGCACCTGTTTAAGAAGGTAACTTATCCACAACATTGCTTGGGCAATGTGAACCAAAATTATTTCTGAGTTCAAATGAAGCACAACAAGAATTCTAATTATGAGTACGATATCAGAAAGCAAAGCTTTATAACACTGTGAATAAAGGATAATGACATAAAATATTTGATTCATTTTAATTACTGTTATTCTGTGTACTGATTCACCATCTTATGATATTCAAGCCTCAAGTATGAAGTTTTTAAAGCCCAGGAACCCTTTAAAACATAACATTTCAAAAAGTAATTCATGGAAAACTCCACTGGTTCCCTGCTTAACATGATAATTTGCTTTCAGTCCCTTCTGTAGGCAATGCACTAACTTTTGTCAGTTACCAATGCTACGACACTCGAATTATTTATGCTGCTATAGACTAACACTGTTGCTTGTCTCAAATTACAGTGGTAGCTTGCTAGACGAATACTTCACAAGACGAATTTTTCGCAAGACGAATGTGTTTTTTCGCAAGACGAATGCGAATTTTTTCGTCCCATAGGGTGCCTTGCAATACAAATTTTTTTATTCGTCTTGCGAGGCACGCTATGGGAAACCGCACTTCAATGCGTTCCCATGGGAGCCGCTTCGCGAAACAAATTTTCCGCTATACGAAGCGACTCGCGGGACGAATTAAATTTGTCTTGGGAGGCACCACTGTGTAGTTTACGCAGGATTTCTGCCTCCTGATTCAGAGGTTACAATGCCTCACCTCTATTATTTATTTACCTTTCTCATTTATAGTTTAATAACTTACACAAGAACTTCCCTATAAATTAAGTTCTCACTCTTATTATTTTATCCTAAATCAGAAGATTCTATGTTGCATAGTAAAGTTGATGTTCCACCCAATCTTCTCTGTATTCTTTCATGAAATTGGCTGCCAAGCAAATTTGAGTCTCGTAATTAATTACCTGGGTTCTAAATTTAAGCTGACTTCTTGAGCCTATGGAAATGGAATGGTGCCAGACACCCTTAGGCATGTCCAAAATATTGTGCATCATGTAACAGTCTTGCAGCAACTTTCAAGAATCAGACAAGAGACGAATAAATTACTCAGTGAACAAGCTGTGTTCCAGGCTCCATTAGTTGTAATTACACCCCAAATATACTCAGCACAATGCACACATGTCAGCTGGAAGTGACACACAATAGAGCAGCCAACTTATAAACTCCTTCACGCACAGAAAGGAGTCCATAAAGCAACTGACTTTATGCATTTGGATTCATGTGATAACACCTCCTCCTGCATAAACCACCAGATCACACAGATGGGGCAAATCCAAACATGAAAATGCTTCTTTTGTTTCGGCATTGATATCTATTCAAGCAACAAACTGCGGAAAGCTGTGGACAAAGCACCGCAACATTTTCTCTTTTTACACCCCCAGACAGTGTAACTGTTGCATAAAATAATATATCATAACACACCTGCGGCTTGCAAGAGCTTTAAACAACAACAAAAATAATAATTGCTAAAGTCATGTTCTAAAAACGGGCTACAAAAAGGGAGCAGATTAGAACACATGAAGCTTGTAAAAACAGTAACATTCGTACATTTGCATGTAAGCTTGCTGCTGATTTTACCTTTCCAGTTTTTAAAAATAAAAATCCCTCCTGTCAACAGATCTTCAGAGTCTACTGCTTGTTGTTTAGTCGTTTAGTCGTGTCCGACTCTTTGTGACCCCATGGACCAGAGCATGCCAGAGTCTACTGCAGTTCCATATAAGTTAAGGATGAAGATCACAGGTCAGTAAAACGTATGCCTGAATAAAATAGTAAGATTCAAACTGAGTTCTGCTCTGTGGATGAGGCCACATTACATGTGTTTCCACAGAGTTACTCTGGTCAAACTATGGAACTGCAATGTTTTAATCACAAGGCTGACATGTTCTGTTCTAAGCAGCCATTGCTGTTTTCTCCCTTATTGGCTAGGAATTCCTATATTTCTCCAGGAAACTAAACAAAATGGGAGGATACCTCTTATAATTTAGTTTCCTCTTTGCTACATGATGCAGCCTAGTCATTAAACCACTCACTTCATAGTGTATTCCTAGCTATGCTCTGGCAACTAATAACATTACTATTGTTTATTTATAAAATGTATATACTGTTTAATATTAAAAAATATCTTTTTTTATTTAAAAACATACAGTATCTTTTTAAAAGCAGTTTATGTACAATATAATCGGAGGGGTCACTATAAATTCCAATAAATACAAGTAATAAAAGCTAAATAAGAGCAGAATAAAACTATATCAAAGGAAGAGCTGAGAATTTCACAAAAAAATGGAAATAATCATAATAATTTTGTAGCAAATTTCAAGATACATCCATTCTCTCATTCTTTGGTATATTTTGTGGCTTTAATATACCTTTGGCCTATGACTACACTCTTGTTTCTCTCGCTGCACACATCCAACACATGGGATTCCCAGATCACATTATTATGGCTTTTTGTTTCCTCACCATTTACATACTGAGCCTAATTCCACCAAGTCTAGACACGGTTCAGAGCTCTTAAAACCACGCACATATCAAAATTCTACTATGGCTTCCATTTAGATTGTTTCGTCCACCAGTTTGACACCCCTAAGCAAGATCAACCAAAGCCCAAACACAGTAATTCCTGTGACGTAGGAGGAATTTATGCTTCCCTCTTTCTCAGTTTTACAGTGATCTGTCACCATTAGTGAGGGTGTAGCCAACTGCAAGGTTTTTTGAAAAGTGTGGGGAAACCCTACAAGACAAGCTCTT
The DNA here is from genome assembly GCF_965207765.1 of Zootoca vivipara. Taxonomy (NCBI): domain Eukaryota; kingdom Metazoa; phylum Chordata; class Lepidosauria; order Squamata; family Lacertidae; genus Zootoca; species Zootoca vivipara. The sequence continues at coordinate 76,608,115 of NC_142587.1, forward strand.
GCAATTCCACCCTTCTGGCATTGGCCATAGCTGGCAGAAATACCTCTCTGTCTGTTGCTCCCTGGCTGTGATCGCTCTAGGGCCAAGTGCCCTCCTAGAATGCTCAGCCTGGCAGGACCACTTCTAGGCAGACCATCAGTCTGCAAAGTTTTTGCTGGAAGGATGTCAAAATCTTTGGAGGATCCACTGTGGTTTGAGGCAATGATGGGCTTTCTAGGAAAAGGCAGGAGGGTGGTGGTAAACCCTTTCCATTATTGCTGGGAAAGCACTTTGACTCTCCAGCTATGCTCCAGCCTCACATAACTTAGTTTCAATAAGAATCATTTCCCTTGAACTCTTCTAATGCAAACACTTATGTGGTAATTTATAATAGCAGCTGAAGCTACGACAAATTGTTGCCGTGTGGGATGCTCCTGTTCAGGGTTTCAGTCATCTCAACATGCCCCTTTCCAGTATACTTCATCCCACGCTCCTTGCCTAGGAGAGCATTTTACCACCTTTTCCTGATTTGCCAACTGTGGCCATTCCTAGACAGAGACTGCTTAGCAACAATGATTCATACACTGGTAATCTCAAGATTGGATTATTGCAATGAGATCAATGTGGTGCTGCCCTCAGATTTGCTTGAACGCTGCAGTTAGCACAAAATGCCACAGCTAAGTGGGACACCATACCACATACACATATTACCAATGCTTAAAGAATTGTACCGGCTGCCAAGCCAAGTTTAGGTAAGAAAGCTTGAGATAAGGGTATCTGAAAGAATGGCTCTCTCTGTGCAGAACTACCTATGCTCTACAGTTATCAGGATAAGTCGTCTGGGTCATGCCATGTCCTATGGAAATTCAGCTTATGACTACTCAGAGACAGGCTGCCTTTGTAGCAGTATCCACCTCAGGGAATGATTTCCACCTGGATTTCAAAAAGGTGCCAACAGTATAGATACTTCTTTGGCTAGTAAAAATATACCTGTTCACTCTGGTATTGAGGGCCTTTGATATGTTATGCATTTTTATTGTTCCTTTGATATGTCAGATGTAACGTTTTATACTCTAATGGTGTTTAATGTGTTTAGTGGATTGACTTAAATTATTTTATTGTACACTGCCTTGGTAACTTGTGAACAAAAGATAACACATACACAGTTGTCATGCTTGTAACAATCAAATTGCCTTTCTGCCTCCTGCTCAACTATCAGTCAGCACATTCTGTGGTCCATTTTTCAGTTTTTATTAGGTGCCCCCACCCTGCCCTAAAGATCTTTCAAACTTCTCTACAAAATCCTGGTATTTCCCCGACTGCTATGCAGGGATGCTCTTTTGAATCCGTGAAGATCCATAGTCAAGAGAATGAATTCGCTCTAAGATTATGGGATCTTGTCGCAAAATATGCCCCTTATTTAAAAATTCACTTCAAAATAGGCAAAACAAGTTTTACAAAACTTTTCTCATTTGAAAGCTTCTGTGATGAACATTGACTAAACGATTACACCAGAAAATATAATCCTAACCTTTTTACTCATACAAGTCCACTGAATAAAATGCAGACATGCAGACATATAACACTAGAGAGAAAAATCAAAGACCTTGTTAAATTGAGGCATAGAACTTGGAATAAATGGAATCTGGATTAGACTACTGGAAACTCCCAGACAGAATCACAGTATGAACATCCAAGAAAACCAAAATATCATTTTAAAAACATTGCACTAGTTATATCTGTGAATACAAGTGGTGACGGTGGGACTGGGGGTATGAAGCTGCCTATTACCGGTGGAAGCATAAATATAGCCTTCCAGGTTTCTTCCAGATAGTACAGATAGGCTCTATCCAAGGTCAGTTTAAGAATTCATGCTGTCAAAGTGCATTTACTACTTATAGGCACTATCATGTTGATTTCCTGTTCTTGTAGCACAACAGGTACAAGAACTATTTGTGAATATATTACTGTATTAGCTTAAAAAAGAAAAAAAGCAATAGTTATTGAAAATAACCCGGCTAATAATTTCATTCTGACACTTGAGTTTAAAAGGTTAAGTTACTATCTGAGGAAAGGTAATCTGGCTGCCTCTCACAGCAGCCTGCAAACTCGGCAATCTGCATAGAGAGGAGTATTTGTCATCATTAGCTGAACTGTGACAGCTGGTACCCAGGGTGTCCCAGATTCAAGAAGTGGCAAAGGCACTCTCTTCTTTTAACTTGCCATTAGGTGTAGCATGTTTCATAAGCAACAAAATATTTTGCAATACAGCATGAGACAACAGCCCTGAATACATCTGCATTTTATATGGCATAAAAACACCCTGATGCTGCATAAATAGTATTATTTGCCTTAAGGCTACTAGCTCCAAGCCGAACAACTAATACTTTCCCCAGGAAAAAAAAATGGCTTGACATTATTTCACTATTGCATGAAGAACACTTCAGTCATGATTTTTCTTTAAACTATTAAATTCCAGTTTTCCAAATGCAGTTTGAACCCACTAATGATCACATATAAGCTGTGAAGCAAGAAACTGAAATTTATTTTCATGATCCTACTAAACAATAATGCAGTAACTGAAAGCTTTTAAAGAAAAGCTACAGATAACATCTCATCAGTGGTGTTATTAGAAACTTAAAATGTGTTCTTAATATGTACTTTGCAAACAATGAACTGACTTGCAGTCTTCTATTCAAACTTGGAAATAAACTTCAAAACAGATCACATTTATCGTACATTTTTCCCCAAACGGGTTTAAATGTGTTGGGGGGGGGATGCCCAATAGATTCCAAAAAAAGGCTTTCCCTAGGAAAATCTGGAGTCAGTTGACTAAAAAGCTTTCAAAGACGTTTTCGTAAATGTTTGTGGGGCTTGAATTTAGTGTGTGTGGGGGGGGGCACACACACACACACACACACATCTCAAACCCTTGACAAGATTTTATTATGCACAGGCTTCTACACTTTCTTCCCCTAGGTTAATAAACATAATTCATACTACACTTTGCATTATTATGTAAACTACTTTTCACAAATAAACTAATTTTTCTGTTAATGTAAAATCTATGCAAATACATGCAGTCATTTATCAGGAAAGCTGACAAGCATTCCATATTGGAAAAGGAAAATGAAACTGCCTAAAGAATAGAGGCAATTAATTATTTCTCTATTTTCTCTTCCTCTGACTTAAGGCACAAAAGTTATCCATCCCGTTAAAACAGCAAATGAAATAAAGAGGTTTTTCCCCCATTATTTAAACACATATGGCTTTTGCCTGCAATACTGATCACCGCAAGGTCTGCAGATGCCCATGGCTAAATTGTACACTGGCAGATGGACACAGGGGAAAACTGTGCTAATGCGGCATGGTGAGCAAAACAAATGAAGAACTGAATTTGGTGGTGGGAGGGAGTCTCCCCCCCCCATTGAGATATGCCATTTGCTTATAAAGTGCAAATTAGGTCAATAATAAATTTTGTACAATAAATATTCTACTTCTTATTCCATCAGGAGAAATTTAAGAAATCTTGTGCAACAAAAATTCAAAAGGCAGAGACAGAGATACCAGTGGCAGTGGAGATGGAAGTGTGTTGCCAAAGTAAATTTCCTACACAGTTTTATTCTGACTGCTAAATGCTAATAGCACAAATAACGAACATGTTTAATGAGTACAATGAGGCAACTGTGTCCTACGCGTGTGCTGTTATTTTACCTTGGTAAGAGGCAATCTCTCAAGGTGCAGATGAAAATTGCAAACATTAAGGCACAACCTAGCAAATGTGATATTACTTACATATACTTCCTACTGCCAATGAGAAGTCTTTATTTATTAACTGTTTCGTTTTACAGGGTTATTAAAAAAACATGTAGGGTCTAAGTTAGCCTTTGATATACTTGAGAAATGATTTATAGGAGGGAGAGAGAGAATGTGAGTATGGCAGAATATTTACTGGAAATTGTTCAGTATTATTTTTCTAGCAATAACTTTTCTGCTAATGGGCCTGTAAACATGCATAAAGTTGACTTGAAATTACTCTTTCAATTATAACCGAACGTCTAAAATAAATCACATATCCAGTTTACTGTTTTGTACTGTGCTGTGCTGAATTTTTAAATGAATTTCTAGAGCACATTACACAAGCAAAATTGCTTCAAAATAATTTAGTGACTCCATGCAATATTCTTAAAATACCAGAGTATTTTTGCTCTAACTTTATAAACTACATCTGGGAAAGAAATGTACAACCATTCCAACCAACGGCAAAAAGCATTACTCAGAACATAATGATTCTGTTAAAAAAATGTTTGCCATTGGTTGAAACGGGTATACATTTCTTTATAGAGGTGACCATGAATAAGCGGTTTCCACAGTTAAAATGGAAGCACTATCATACATTTTACAGGGAAGTACAAACAAAGGGGATGAAAAATGGTTAAGAAATGAGCAAAGATAGCCATTTGGAAGAAGGACTTTTTAAATGGAATCTATCACTTGATTGTATCACATCGTCTGAATCAGATTTCACTTTTATAGCTACAGAGTTTGTAACACTGTTCAAACACATCCATGTTGCTCATAAAAATGTAAATGGCTTGTTTTATATTTCAAACATCAAACCCTTTTCAAAATCACATTCCTCTCTTCAGAATGCAACCATGAGCCCCATGCACACAGTGCTTTCTAAGTGGGGATGCGGAAAAGTGCCCTCTGAAAATCTGATGGTTTTATCAGAACACGTATGGCTTCCCTTGAGATTCATCTGATGTTCTGCCATAGAAGTAACTCCTAAATTCACTTCAAATTTTGCTTTAGGACTCCTTTTCTTTTCAATGGAAGGAATACTATCTGCACTCACACAAGCTTTTCATCTTGCATGTGCTGAGAATTTCTCTCTCATGGAAAACAAGAGATTGCTACTAGACAGATTGGAAATGTATTCAAGGGGAGTATATAATACTTAAAATGAAGTTTGATTACTGAATTTGAAACATATTTATCTTGTTTCTTCTTTTAATATGCAGTGTGAATTTACTTTCAGATGAGATACAACATCAAAGATTCCTGTCTTTGTAGATCTGGTTCTCCTTTTTCTACTCCCTCTTTGTTCACAAATAAATCAAATAAATCTTCTGTGTATGTAAACAATAATACAACTCTCCAAACATTACAGCATATGTGGACAATAAAACAATTTTCCAAACAATATAGGATGAAATCTCCATTTTGTACTTTTTCAAACACCAATGGGAGATTATAAATGGATGGCAGTTTATTGTCTCATCCCCCCCCCTCCTTTCAGAGAAATATCATTGCTCTAAATCCTGTTTAAATTTGGTTACATGTTCCTGTGCCTCTCAATACAACTGAGAAGGTTGTAACTCTAAAGAATGTGGTCCAAAACTGAGTAATTCCATGCAAAGAGGAGAGTTGTGAGCTGGAGGAAGAAACTTCCTCTCATCAAGGCTATTTGGGCCCCAAATGATAGCATTAACTCAGGAAGCACCTTCAGACTATAAACTTACTCTTTTCAGGAGGAGTGCAGTTCCATTCAAAGACAGGTCACCTATTCAATTAGTGGACTTTAGAACTACCCACAATGCAGGCCCAAATCTTGTCAGGATTCTTTCTTAACCTTTATCCAGCCCATTACGTCCTCAACCACCAGTCCAGCACCTGATTCAGATGGAACGAAGGCACAGAGTGGTGTCATCCACACACTGACAAATTCCCAGATAACCTTCATCAGGAACTGAATGGAATCTCGTGGGGCCCACAACATAACTGTCAGAGAGCCAAGCAGAAACCACCCAGTGCTACTTTGTGGTATTGATCCTGCATTTAGGAACATAACCACTGTAACAGAGTGCCCTCAAATGTCAATCCCTAGCACTGATACAGAAGACTACCACAGTCAGTGGTATCAAAATCTGCTGTGAGAGCAATAAAAGTAATCCATGCAGGTGACCAAGGCTCTGTCAATGCCAAAACAAGCCTTGAAACCATATGGAAATAAGCCTCAAAACAATTTCCTCCAGGGACACCTGAAGTGGACTGGAAACGACCTGTCCAAAAAAGAGGGCCTTTCTGACCAGGTGGTAGTTGTCTAATACTCCAAAGTCCAGTGATGTCCTCTTAAAGATACACACACACACACACACACACACACACACACGTACAAATATTCCTCAATCACATTCCCTTCAGTTGCATTTTTATATAAAACCTAAAAAAGGTAAAATTTTAGCATTTTTCTTGGATGAGGAAGATTCCTCATCCTCTCTGATGATATCAAGTGGTTTCTTCAGCATCTCAGCTTTATACTTTTAAAACTAGAGGGTAAAAAAGCACTATATCAATGAGGGGGGCTTTGGCAAAAGCCTATTTGACAACCCAAGAAGATCACGTCTACTGGATGTTTTCTGTGTAAATGAGCAGCTACTCTTACCGCTAAAAGAAAAAGAAAAAAGAATCCCTTTTAAGGTTATGTGTCTGCACCAAATTGTTTATTTCTGGGACAAGGAGGGGCTCTCAAATTTGTCTCTCTTTGCCCTGATAAAATCCCGTGCTGGTAGTTTTCATGGCACAGCATAAAGAAATGAACTGCCTATCTTTCCTACCAGCAGATGATGCATGGAGACGCATGTGAAGATGGACTTCACCCCTGTGTCTATAGAGAAGAACAGTGGGGGAGAACTGCATTAGTAGAAAAGCTGGAAAAACCTTTTGCTACTGGCGGTGTGTGTGCTTGGTTGTGTGTACATGTACTGCAGCCTGCTGTTTGACAGGCATCCTGAGACAACATACAGATAAAATGAGTGCTTCCTTTAAAAAGTACTCACTAACCCCCCTCCCTCTAAAATCAATCCTAATTAAGGCTAGTACAGTGATGAGGTACAGACTGCACAAGCTGTTTTCAGTACATCTCTCAAGAAAAGCAGCTGGTGTAGAAGAACTTAAAACGTTAGTGAGACAAACCTCCTTTTGTAACAAACCACAATGACCGTTCCGCAACAAGGTTGGTTACATGTACCATTCTAGCTTTCAAATGCATTCTGTGCTTGCCTGGAAAAGAGGTTAGGCGGACAAGTCTGCAGTTTTCTTGTTTTTAAAATAAAATTTAAAAATTTAAAAATATTATCTTGACCACTTTCAAGTCTTTTAACAAGAAGCCAGATTTGCATCCACATGTAAGTTCAGATATTTTCACATCCAAGTTTTTTCGAGAATGTTTGAGTAAATTTTATTCAGCTTTTAATTTTGTTAGTTAGCTTTAAGTGCAATCCGTGGCAACCTCTATTCGACATGGTTCTTCTGATGCACTACTAGAATAAAAGATGCAGCAAGGGGTTTCCCTTTGACATCTTCCGTAGTAAATTTTTAAGATTTATCTACACTTAAATATTTGGAGAGAAAGAAAAAGGCACAAAGAAGAACTATAAGGAAGATCATGAAATAAGCTGTATGTGATTGAAAATAAAAAGTGAAAGTGGGCGGTGGGGCCTATGAAAATGTATCCCACAATAAACCTGCTAGTCTTCAAGGTGCCTGGGGACACTCTGTTGTTTTTGCTGCAATAGGGCAACACAGCTACTGCTGGAAGTTACAGACCACAGGGACACAGAGAGTGGGTTTTACCAGCACAAAGCAAGCAGCAGAAAGCAGCAAAGAAAGAACTGCAAATGGAGAAATGATCCACCAGCTATATAGCAATGACATTTAGGAATGGATACCATATTTTATCAACTGTTGAAGAGCACGGCTCAAAAAGGAAGAGGCAGCAAATCCTAGGTGCTAGCTTCAGCTTTTTGCAAGCCAACAGCAGTTATTTAGCTTCTACCCTAAGCCAATATTTCAGATTTTTATTTTATGATGCCCAGTATGTCCTCTTGACATATACAGTACAATGTGGACAGTTGCTTCATCCAGTCAGTAAAAGAGGAAATGCAGGAAAATGACATTCCACCAGGACCGACCCTACCACTAGACAGAAAAGTGTGGCTGCAATGGAGGGGGTTGGGGACAGATGTAGCAACGTGTTGGCTGACAGAGCTTTGCCTGTCCTGCAACCCCTTAGCAGATTTCCCTCAAATTTCATGTTGTTTTGATTTTATTAGTTGTTGGTCTTAATACTGCGTTGCTTTTATGTTCACCGCCTGAATAGAAGTGTGGTTCAGACACTTTCTGAGCTGCCCTGATGTGCAATGGAGGACACTGGCAGATGGACAATGTTGAGGTTAAGATTCAGTTGCCAGTGCAGCTGCAAATTGTGGAACAGAGTTTGGGGGAGCACCATCTTGTGCTTTGTCTCAGTCAGCTCAATGACTTGGGCCACCCTGAATTCCACATTTTTAATCACAGCTTGATCTGCTTTATAGTGTAGTTTGGGGGAAAACTTGCACGAGTGTTGACTTTTTGGGTGATCTGTCATGGCTTCATCCGGAATTAGAATGATATTTAAAGAATGTGTTCCAGAGGAGATGCATTTCATATCACTCGTCAAAATAATTTCTCCAGCCGTCATCAATGGGGACATTTAGAGACACTCCTCACACTGGCAGAGGAAGCATTACTGAAAGCACTGCTGCCCTGTATATTTTAAAACAGTCATTAAGGTTGCTATTGTATACTCGCTTATCTGAGAGTATGTCTCACTGAACTCGTGGGGATTACTTCTGAGTAAATACATGTGAAATTATATCACAGAGAGTTATAACCATTGAAGCTCAGCAAGACTCATTTCCAAGTAAAGATGTACAAGATCATTTCTTTTGGAGAACCACAGAACAGTGGAAATTCTGCTTTAAGTGTCCCCCTCCCTCACAAAGAGTAGATAGTCCAATACTGAGACTTTGCATATTAGAGAGAGAGAGAGAGAGAGAGAGAGAGAGAGAGAGAGAGAGAGAGAGAGAGAGAGCTTTACTATGGGGCTGCAGTTTATATTGTTGCTGTTGGCATCTGTCTTGAGAGTCAACGAGTGCACCTCCAGGAGTGAAGTCAAACCGCTGTGTTAGCAGCACCGAAGTGACCTCCCTGGGGAGCAAACCTGGGCAGTGTGTATGGAGGTCCTGGGCTGCCCAAACAACAAAACAGAGCAATACCTTTTGCACCAGCTTAGCTGCAGGAGTTGCTGGAAGGAGGCACACAAAGCACCATCCAACTATCTTAGGTACAAGTACCCCACTCTAGATTTGTGTAGGGCTTACTTCTTAGCCCTTTCTTCTCCTGAATATATCCCCCAAAGCAATAGAACTGAAGTTTAGAACGGGAGTTTTCCTTCTCTTAGATGGGCTATCTTCCAAGGTGGACAAGCCCTATCTGGACCTCACTTCCCTCAACAGAATGTGCATAAACTGCCTTATTGACCGTTGGACCCACTATTGGTCTCATCCGTTCAATCTGCTGGAGCCAGTCTTCACATGCAGGGAAAGTCCCTAACTCACTGAGGGTTTGAGACCCCTTGGCTACCCTCACCTGGTTTAACCAGCCAGTTGGAAGTCACTCCTGGGGTGTGGCTGCTGTCATATGCTGAGAGCTTCTAGGAGCCACAGATGAGCCCTGAGTGCAGCATGGGGTCCAAAGATGGACAAACTATGCTAGAAGGATCACCAAGGGTACTACCCCTCCCACCAGTTAAGACTGGTGCTTGCTATTTATTTTAACTGGACTTTTTTGTTCAGATCTGCCATTGTTGGTTTCTATATTGTGTTGCTTTAATATTATTCTAAGTTATTTTGAGTAGACTGTAACTCAAAAGTTAGTTTAAAAATACATTTGTTAGTCTACCATTAGGCTTCAAATCTGAAAAAAAGATTTGCAAAATAGTTTCCAAATTTCAACTAAAGAATTATTGGATCATGGTATATAGACGTCACTAAAATAAAGCTACTGTGTTACGATTGTTATTGGCCTTTATTGACGTAAGAGTGAGTTACTATTCATTCCTGCTAACTCTATGGTGCCAGCATGCAGTATGGTCCATACACACAGCTGTGTTGCCATGACATTTCCCCTTTCTAATGCCAGTTCAACCAAAACCTCTCCATCTGCAAACGTATCAGATACCATAATGTCCATAAGTCATACAATGGCTTGTGCTGTTGCAACTACTGAGAAAAGATGCAACAATTCCCAATTTGAAAAAAAACCCCTAGTGCCACAGGCTAATAATGGCTGAGCATATACAGTATGGTTGATACATCTCCATCAGTTGCAGCAGTAACAAGGATTTTCTACCAGCCTCTGGACCGTGGCTTAGTTGAATCCAGATATTTCTTTGGTTTCTCAGGATAAGCGGCTCCTTGTTAACGGCTATAAAGAGTAGCAGTACAGTATGGAGGTGACTAGTGGTGGAGTGCTTTTGAATTTGCCTTGCAGATTCTCTGTACCTAGGAATTTCACAGCTTAAATCAATGCATTTTTTAAAGTTCAAAATCACACCATAAAAGTTTGCCAATATCGCGTTGCAAAATCTGGTTCTAACTGCATACTTCTAACTGATCAAAAAATCCAGAAACACAGATGCTGTGTGACTCTAGGCAACTATTTCCAGAAACACTGGTTTCAGCCCAGTGTAATGCATGCCTAACAGTGACCTATTAAAACTCATGCTCAGCTTCATACCTACAATGATTCATTTACAACTTCTGCCTCTGAATACTTGTGGCAGATTACATGTGACTAAAAGAAAAGCTATTTATTTTTCTCACATTGGTTTCTACCTAGTTTCATGCATAATAGTGATCTTAGATGTGAAAAATAGATCTCAAAACAGCCCTTACTTGGGAGGCGAATTAAACTAAAATCAGTAGGACGCTTCTGAGTAAATGTGCTTAAACTGAGGTAAAAATCCATTTAAGCACGAGTACTTCACAATAACTAAGGTGGCTTGTGTGCATCATGCTAACCATCCGAAAAACATCTGATAGTATAAGAATGTGTTTTAATCTTTTGTGCATTTTTACTTATGTCAACTTCTAGAAATTCAGTTCCCTCTTATAAACTATGCTTTTGTGGTCATCCTGTTCACTCTGTTAAACAATACATTGTAAAAATCTTGTTTATAGGAAAGATTACTTTAAGCTTTCAAAGCTGTTTATCCAACACATGCTGCTTTATTTTCAAGGTCAGTATTGAATATTTTAGTCACTTAATCACATACAACATGAAACAGTAATGAAAGTTCTGTTGGATGACCCACTGCAGATGCAGTAGATTAAAGGGAGCTAATCCCCTCTGATTCCATGGACCATTCTGGGTTCAGGAAAAAAAGAGCATTCCCAAAGTAGGATTCTTAAAACGTCACTGTTGGCAGCTTTAACTGAAATCTGGCATGCTGAGAATGTCTGCTTTTGATGCAGTTGATAAATAAATAAATAAACCAGTGCATTTCCCCATATTATCCTGCCTGCTATTTACTCGCCAGCACTATACAACCTGTTGTTGCAAAGAGGAAAGAAAGTGTGTTTGTCTAACAACACTGAATGGTTTATTTAAAACAAGAATAAGAATGTGCATAACAGAGAGATCTTAGTGGTTGTTCTCAAATGTACAGAAGAATAGAATGTAGTATAAATACCATTTTGGAAATTTATGGAGATACATTGGCTTATTTTTTTGGCACAGCGCCATACCTAATCTGTGAGAAACATTATTTGGATATTACCCACTATGCCTGAGCTCTGTAAGTGACATAAGAATCTGTGTGATACACAGTACTCACATGCGATTTTTGCTTGTACTGTTTTAATTCTTGCTTCCCAAGAATCACAGCACTAAATTATATATATGGGGAAAGCAGTTAGGATAGTGCTTTGGCAGAGGAGGGGGAATGAAAAAACTGCATTTCAAAGGGACAGGAGAAGAGGGCTGAGCAGCCCATGGCAGCTATCAAAACACAGATTATAAAATTCCCTCTTCAGACATGCTGTGATGGATTATCTGGGACATGGGAAACAGGAAAACAGACAACAACCATCTCCAAACAGCATTACAATACTGGGTTTGGGGTCCAATGAGTGAGGGCACTTCTCAGTCAGAATGCAAAGGAGGCAGGCAGAGAATTGGAAAACTGTATCAATTTAACCGCAAACAGAGTCACTGTGGAAATAACCCTGTTCACCTTTTTTTTTCAAAAACCGAATGACACTGCTGAAATATTTGCAATAGATTTGCAATGTTTTGGAGAAAGGAAGTAATGGGGGGAGGGGAAAGAGCAGAGAACATAATTCTTTCTAGACCAGCAGTAGAAAACTCCCATCAGCCTCAGCCAACATGGCCAATGGAATGATGGGAGCTGTAGTTCAGCAAAATCTGCAACAGATAATATATGTGTAAAGAAGCTCTGGGGCTGTAACTGTGTCAAATACTAATAGTATGGCTGCAGTCTTGATTTTTGCATGAGTCGTACCCTGTGAAATTTCTAAGCAACTGTAAATATATAAACTTATGCACAAGTCCTTTGTAATATAATGATGTAGTCTATCTGTAGATAAGGTATTTTAAAATTATAAACATGAAAAAAGCATTATGGAAATTACTCTGATTACCCTTTTAATAGTATGTTTCTCCCTTTATTCACTTAGTTTGAAAAAGTCATAACAAAAGAAATACAAAAACTCAAAGTTACCATAAATTAAACTTGAATAAAATACACCTTTATTTTTTCCCCAATGACAATAAAAGTGAATCTACTACGAAGAAGTATGCTTCATTTTTTTAGAGCAAAAAAGAAATTTATTTTGGCTTGCAGGATGATGTGTAATGAAATGGGTGGGGGTGGAGAACTGTTAGAATATCAGATACATTAAATGAGCCTTCAAACCCACTCCAACAACAGGGATAAATAATTCAATAAAACCCACTTCATATTCTGTTTCCCTAGTGAAATAAACAGATATTAAAAAACAAGACTTTAAACTTATGAACAGTGGTGTGAAGAATCACAACTACACAAAAAGAATTCAATGTGGCATAATTCATAAATAGAAGCGTTTGTGCATTCGAAGCCACCAACACATTTTTTCTAGCTGGAAAGCCAATATTTGTAAAATTTAAAAATGAAGTTGCTAATTAATAAATTCTGTTTGCTGAACGCAAAACCAGTCTAGGCACACTTCTTTTCCAACTGAGATAGGCTGTTGGAATAATACTGCAACAATATTGCACAATATATTTTATGTGAAAGTATGGGAGCAGGAGTTCCCAGCAGAGGCTGTAAAACTGAGCAAGACTGCAACAGGAACAACAGCAGCAGAATTTGAAGAAAGTCACTCCTCAGAGTTTCCTACACCTTTAATTTCTTACACAATTATCAATTGTAATTTCCACTGGGTTATTTTCATCTTGCTCTGCTGATAGAAGTCCTTATCGCTAAGACCAAACTTGATTCAGTTGATAGGTGGATGTAATGAAAACAGAAAACTGACTATTTTAAATATAGGAACATATGTAAAGTGTGCTATCCACCTTCAAACAAGCATCTTAATTTATATTTGTTCATCTAATGTGAGACTTCTGTATGACTATGAAGTCTAAAAGTCTTTGTTAACATTCAGTCCAATTCATCACAAAGAGAATCAAAGGGATTCATTTCAGTTTAGTTGTATTTGGATTCAGTGCAATTAAAATTGGCATAAATCCTAGCAGGACTAAATTTTAAAAAATAAAATTAAAGTTCACATTGAATTTTGTATCTAGACTAGTTTTAAACACCCGTACTACAAGTGGATGTGAAAAACTTCCAAACACCTTTAAACAAATATTTAAAAATGCCTTACAAAATGTTTGAAAATTGGAATTAATTTTAATCTAGTATGCTAAATTCTATAACATCATTGCTATGTTACACAGCTTTTCTCAGTGCCTACGTGTTTTTGTATGCAACAACAAATATTTTTAATATAATAATAATAATAATAATAATAATAATAATAATAATTCCTAAATGTTATCCTTCTATATTTATTAGATTAGGTTTACAGTTCAAATAAATCAAAATATCTGGACCAACTGCATCAGTTACTGAATTAATTTTAAAGAATCAAAACTTTTAACACTATGTGAAAAGCAGTTTGATCTACAGTATAAATTTATAAAGGGATATTTAATCTAGTGGAACTGCAGTTCAATCATTGGGTTGTACTGTCTGGTACAGTACTGTACATGTTTACTTGTAAGTAAGTCCCACTGCATTCAATAGAACCTACTCTCCCAAGTACACAAGCGTGCAGTTTTAGTCTCCAATTCCATACATAGTTACTAAGTAGTAAGTTCCACTGAATTATATTTTACATGCAAAATAGACATGCACAGATCACAATCTGAGGTGTAGCAACATTTTGCTAATGCAGGCCTATAAATTTCTGTAATTATTTTATATTTAATGACAATATTCTGCAAGAAACATTAACAACTTCGTGGTGTAACAGATAATTCAACCCATTTATAGCTCAGTCCTAACCATTGTAAGGAAGTTTAAAGGGAGTTAATTCTAACCTTCACCTTATCATTATGGAAACAAGCTAAATATAAGTCTAAAGACTTCACTGTATGTGTCATCTCAGCAGCTAGAAAAGCATAGAGGAACCAGTTGGAGAGGGCTTTGTTGTGACTATTTTCAGTTATCACAGAGGAGTTTTGTTGGACCTCCACTGAGAACCGAATTTCAATCTATTACTACCGGTATGTGGTTTTCCCTGTTTTTAGTTCACTGCGCAGTTCCAGAAAAATTTCTGTATTTGGGCAACACAGTCTGTTAGCTACTACTGTAATACAGTACTGTTAAAAAGAAGTGCAGGGACTGTGCTCCAGGCCGGGCTCCCGGTTCAGAGAAGCAAAGTCGAGATGCTTGCCAGACTCTCCTTGCGCAGGACCCTGGTCCCTTCTCCCACCGACTCCCAAACACCCTCAGGATGAAGGAGATAAAATGTGAGAGGGCCATGCTAGTACCTTTCCCCTTCGCAAGCTCAAGCGTCTTAGAGGCTAGAGGGCGAAGGGAAATGGCAGGAAGGGATGCAGGGATCTCTTCTCTGCAGGAAAGAGATTTGCTTGCGCAGCGTCTCTCCTGGCGCCCTTCCACCTGTTGTTGGGCTGCTCGACCCCAACCTATCTGCTCGCCCACGATCCTTCCCTCCCCCACGCACATTTCTGAAGCTAAGTTCAGGCAAGGCCACGCTGGTGAGCTGCTGTCTGGAAGCGTCTCGACGCCGTTTGCAATCCCTGCCCAGAGAGAAAACGGCCGCGCAGAAAATGTGCGCCCCGCCAGATCCTAATCCGCAAAGCCCTGCGCCCACAGGAGGATGCGCTACCGCTGCCTCGCCGCGCCCTAGGCGGCGGCTCCAGTTTCTCCTCCTTTCGCCGCTATCTAATTCGACGACCTAACACGCCCGGAGAAGTGCACAAGTGAAGGCAACCCAAACAGATCGCTAGACGCAAAGGTGATCTGAAAGGCCAAGCAGCCACAACAGGATTCTAAAGGGACCGGGCTGCTGCAGTGCCCAACACGCGACTTGTCGATGGACTTGCTTGGAAGCAAATGCCTTTAGGACCGAGGTATAAGGAAGTTCACCATTATCTGGAAGTAGGTTTAATCAGTGCAACGAAATAATAATAATAATTGACACCCGAGCTCTGAACAAATTCTGCAACAGCGCAGGAGGATAAGGTTGCAATCCTATTCCGTTCCTTGGCAGTAAACCCGATTGGACTCAGTTGGCCTTACTTCTAAGTAGACATGCATCAGATTTAAGGGAGCAACTGATAAACAAAGGGGCTTAAATTCAGAGCAAATCAAGCGCGCCTGATTTCTACTGAAATCAATGGGGTTTAGGCACAAGCTTAAGGCTCTAAAATTCTATATTCATTTACTTGAGAGTATGCCCCACTGAACTCAGTGGGACTTAATTACGAGTAGACGTGTATAGGCTTGAGCAGCAAGTTTTTGTTTTTTTTTAAAAAAACACCCATCAGTCTAGTTTTACGCTTATTAATTGATTTTAAGGGATATTTCTGAGCAACATCTTTAGGATGCAGGCTTAAATCCCATTGATTTCGAATTAACTAAAGCGCGCTTAACTTTCCCTAGACAGCAGCCAATTAATTTTAACATTAAGATGCTCATAGATGCTTTTGGAAGCCGTTCAAGGGAGAGGGGAAGGGGGAGCTGCTCCAGGGCTCCCCTCCCAGTTCCGAACTGTGTTGCTTCTTGGAACAAGAGACCAGGCAGCAAACCAGAATACTTCCCTGTGGCCGGCTATGCGCAACAAACAGCTCTGCTTGGAGGCACTGGAGGGGATCTTGGCTCATATCTAGCGCTGCCCTAAACCTGGACGGTCCAAATGGGACAGAAAAGCTGCCTCCCAGCTTGACCGCGATTTCTCCCGCTTCTCCTCTGTCCCGCGTTCCCATTACAGTCCACCAAGACTGCAAATACAGTCCACACGGGGTGGGGTGGGGTGCAGAAACCTGCCCACTTCAGACCTTTAAGAGTTGCCATTTACTTTGCCACAATGTTGCTGCTAATGAGGCTGGGCACCTTTGCGACACGTGCGGTACACAAAGGCGGCAACAAGGCAACTAACTCATTGCTTGCCAGGGCTACGCGTCTTCGGAAACTCAATCCGGAAAACTGTCGAGCCCGCCAGCGAGTGGTCGCTTCCTTCAGCTGCTACCAATCTAAAGAGCCAGGTAAAAAACGCGCCTCCATTTGCATCCAATCGATTGAGACCCGTCAACTCGCCTTTTGTGCTATTTAATTGGGGAGGAAGAAGAAAGAGGAGGAGGCTGCTGCTCCTGGTACATATTTTCCCTCTATCGTACAACCGGTGACTTTCTAACATTAGGCTAGCCCAGTTGACAAGCGGAGAACTTCCCAGCTGTTTCCAACGTCTATCAGGCAGCGCCAGTTGAAGCCAAGTTTTCGCATGTGATGTCTCCGCTTCCTTTTCCCCGGAGCGAAGCGCCTCTCCAGTTCGCCGGGCGAAGGGTGCCGGGTTCCTGGCACCTGCGGTCCCGTTTGCGCCACGAGCAGGCTCCGGAGGACGCCTGGCGAGAAGAGTGGCAAGAAGTCCTTTCCCCAACAGCCGTAGCCGCCTTCCGCCTCCTCGCCTGCCCAATGGGTCGCTGGCCTGGCTGGTCCCTTTCTGCCACCAGCCCCCTACCTTGAGTTTGTGCGTTTCCCTGTCTCCCCGAGAGGGATTAATTAACCAGGCTGGAGCTGGAAGAGGCTGCCGTGACGAGCCCAGTGGCGATTGGCCGCCCGCCTGCCTGGCCCTGCCTTTATAATTTCCACGCGAGTGCATCTGGGCTCTTATACAAACCAACAGCCAGCTTCTCCTGACATATACACACACTCAGAGACAGGGAGACACACACACACACACACACACAGGGGGAGAGAGAAAGAGAAACACCCAGAAATCCCCCCCCCCTGACTACCAACATTGCGCGCAGACACACTCACACACACCCCATGGTGACTCCAGGAGAAAAATAAATGCCTGCTCCGATGTGTTATTATTTTGACTGGTGGGAGCCCGGCTGCAACTGGGCGCAAACTTTGCTTCCCTTTTTTTAAGTGCAGCTCTTCCATGCTTTCCTCTGCTCGCTGAAGGATCCTTTCCAACAAAAAACCCAGGGGTTTGTGTGCCTGTGCGTGTTTGGGAAAGACTCGGAGATCTATCCGGGGCAGAAGTGTCCACCTCCAGCCAGCAAGGAGAGAGAAAGACAGCTCTGCGAGCGAGCCTCGGAGCTGAGCAGCAGAAGGAGCAGCGGCGGCGGCAAGAGCAGCGCCTTTGGCGGCCTCGGGCTCCGCTTCCCCGATCCGGGCGTCCGGATTCCCGTCTGAAGTTGGCTCCCGCCTTAGCAGCCGCATTGGATCCCAGCGCGTACTGCGAGACTCCGGTCTACAACCCGGATCTCTGTCCCAACATGATCGCGGCGCAGGCCAAGCTGGTGTACCACCTCAACAAATACTACAACGAGAAGTGCCAGGCGCGCAAGGCGGCCATCGCCAAGACCATCCGCGAGGTGTGCAAGGTGGTGTCGGACGTGCTGAAGGAGGTGGAAGTGCAGGAGCCGCGCTTCATCAGCTCCCTCAACGAGATGGACAACCGCTACGAGGGCCTCGAGGTCATCTCGCCCACCGAGTTCGAGGTGGTGCTGTACCTCAACCAGATGGGCGTCTTTAACTTCGTCGACGACGGCTCGCTGCCCGGCTGCGCCGTGCTCAAGCTGAGCGACGGGCGCAAGCGGAGCATGTCGCTCTGGGTGGAGTTCATCACGGCCTCGGGCTACCTGTCTGCGCGCAAGATCCGCTCGCGCTTCCAGACGCTGGTGGCGCAGGCCGTGGACAAGTGCAGCTACCGCGACGTGGTGAAGATGGTGGCGGACACGAGCGAGGTCAAGCTGCGCATCCGCGACCGCTACGTGGTGCAGATCACGCCCGCCTTCAAGTGCACGGGCATCTGGCCGCGCAGCGCGGCGCACTGGCCGCTGCCTCACATCCCCTGGCCGGGGCCCAACCGCGTGGCCGAGGTGAAAGCCGAGGGCTTCAACCTGCTCTCTAAGGAGTGCCACTCGCTGGCCGGCAAGCAGAGCTCGGCGGAGAGCGACGCCTGGGTGCTACAGTTCGCCGAGGCCGAGAACCGGCTGCAGATGGGCGGCTGCCGAAAGAAATGCCTCTCCATCCTCAAGACGCTGCGGGATCGCCACCTCGAGCTGCCCGGGCAGCCGCTCAACAACTACCACATGAAGACTCTGGTGTCGTACGAGTGCGAGAAGCATCCCCGGGAGTCGGACTGGGACGAGTCGTGCCTGGGCGACCGGCTCAATGGCATCTTGCTGCAGCTCATCTCGTGCCTGCAGTGCAGGCGCTGCCCGCACTACTTCTTGCCCAACTTAGACCTCTTCCAGGGCAAGCCGCACTCGGCCCTCGAAAACGCGGCCAAACAAACGTGGCGGCTCGCCAGGGAGATCCTCACCAACCCTAAAAGTTTGGAGAAACTTTAGAGGGCCAGCCAGCGGCGGCCTGACACTATTCTGCTCTCCCCCGCGAAAAGAAAAGAAAAAACTGCCTTTCTGTTCGGAGGATTCTGCTGGGTTGACGGGGCAAACGTCGCCCTGCGTTCGTGGAAGAGGCTGCCCGCCTGCGCGCACACGCACACCAAACCAACTGCAAGTATTATGACTCTTGCCGGTATCCCGGTTTTAAAAGCCTGTCCGGAAAACAAAACGAAACGAAACCGTGTATGATTATCACCAGGGGAAATGCAATATGGGCTGCCGTTTTTAGCCTGATTGTGACCACTCCGCCTAGAAGCCAGACCAATGGATTATAACGAGGCCGGGATTTTTGTGCGAGTAAGAATTTGAAGATGCCACCCAAATAACCACAACCATTAGATAGAAAAAACAAAACAAAAACAAAGCAAACCAAACCACAACTGTCCCAACTCTTCCCCTGTACATTTTTTTTTAAAAAAAATTGTATGGAATATTGTGATCTCACATTGTCTTTGAAATTGTGGGTGTTAGTGTTTTGTGATTTGGTGAAAAGAAGTTAAATTGCCATTTTGGATACTTCAGGACATTTTCTGCTTAAGAAGATACCGCTTAAAAAAAAGGTAGATTTTATCATGGTACTTTTGTTACTTGTCTTTTGAAGTGTCTAAGCTAAAAAAAAAAAGTTTACATTTTTTTGTTTCAAATATATTGCTCGTTCTATTTCTACCATTCCATAAATATACTTGAAATGTTATTTAAATATATTCAGAAGAAATTTGGATTTTGCTTATATAATTGTGAATATTGGAATTATATATTGGAAAAATGCACTTGAAATACACTGGATAATTACTTTTTGTGATTTAAATTTCTGTTGCTGATTTTATTTAATTACAAGCTAATAAATAAAAGGAAAATAAATATGCTTAAGAGTTTCAGTGCTGGATTCCATCTGGGTTTCTGCAAGCCCTACATTCTCTCTTTTGGGGGGTGGGCGGGGAGGGGCGGTGTAAAGCGGGTCTGAAGCCCTTGACGCCCCGTTAAAAGTAGCGTACTTTAAAATGAAGATAAAAATCGGTGTAGCCTACCCTAAAAAAATGGGGTCCTGAAGGCCATCGACATCGGTCACACTCCGGTGTGTGGCAATTAAGCGAGTAACATTTTTACAACCGTCAGGAAATAAATCTACTTCTCAAAAGATTTAGTGGGCCAGGCTAACGCGGCTGTCCGGTTTTGAACCAAGCTGAAGGCACGCATTACCCAAGTGAGCCTAGTTTGTAACAAAATTAACAGCACTTGGAGAGAAGGGAGGGGAAAGCTGCAACGTTTAGAGATTTGCGGGGCTCAAGCCAACAATTGTCAGGTAAAGCATGTTGCTACCTTTGCCCTAAACATCACCAGCCTGGCCATAAAACCGCCGCCAGTTGTGTTTGGTGAAAGCTCGCGCCGGCCTCTCCCGAGGCCCCGCCGGAGCAAAGGAGCCGCCTCCGCCAGAAGCCCCGTCCTGCCCTCGCAGAGAGCGCAGCAGGCAGTTCCTTCCGGATGCAAACCGTGATTCAGCCAAAGGGCAAATATCCCGGCAAGCCTTGAGGGGGGTGCAACAATGTGCTCAAGATCTGCCCAGGTGATACTGTTTCAAACTTCAGCTGCGCTCTGCCCGCGCTTGGATGCGCTGCAGCAAAACCGTTAGACTCGCCATGTTACCCAACTCCATGTTTTGTTTTGCTTGTGTGTGTGTGTGTGTGTGTTTTAAAATCCGGAAGACACTTTTAATTCTTCCTGTCAAGGTTGGCAGGCGGGCAACAGACGGATGGCCTCGACAGTGAGGCCACAATAGTGTGTATTTACACAAGGCTACGAAAGTGAAATTAAAATAACAATATCACTATAGATCCGGAGAGAAGAAAAATGACATGGACGTGAACTTTTGAATTCTGTAACAAGGTAACTCTCCGCTCTATCTCCTTGCTCCATGGGTCTTCGGGAGAGATTCTCTCTTTGCACACCCCAACCTTGGTAGTGCCCAGACTCTGCAATAGCTGCTTCGCGCGCCCCTGCAACGCGCACCCGCGCAGAAGCGGAAGCTCCAGTCACTGGGGACTGCATCGAAGGCAGACGGAGAGGGAGCGCGTCTCCTTCTCTGCCGCGGGTGCCCGAGGAAAGAGGCTGGAGTGCGGGCCCGCCATTACCTCGAGGGATTTCTAAGCAATTGGCTTAACTGCTAAATCTGCCCACGTTCATACAAAGGCCTTGGGGGGGAGTGGGGGGGGGAGAGATTTGTTAAAAAGCGAGCGCGGGAGTAAGAGCGGATTTTACATCATTAACGCGCCGCGCTCTTAAATTAAACAGCCACGGAGTCAGACGAAGGGGAGCAAGGAGAGGGGCGCTTCCAGGCACTTGGGAGCATTCCTCAATTCATGGTTATGGTAAACCTCCCCCTCCCCTCCCAACCCCCCCCCCACTTGGGTCCTGTACTCACTTTAGGGTCGATCTTTTTGAAGGCCGGGTCCTCCTCGTCTACCTCGAAGTAGATCTCGGTGGTGGTGATGGAGAGGGTGCCCTTGGCTACCACCACCGGCGCGATGAGCTGGGCCGGCGTGCTGAGGACCACGGGGCCTGCAAGGCAAGAAAGGACGGCATGAGGAGGCTGCGAAAGAGAGGCCGGCCGCTTTGCCCGACGACGGCAGAGCGGAGCGAGGAAGCCGTCGGACTCAGGCGAGGGATGCCTACGGAGCGGTGCCCAGCGCTGCCGGGACACCTAGGAAGATGCTTCAGGAAGCGGGACGCTGTGTATACCTGAACCTCAAAGGATGATCGACGGACCATCGGAACAGCAGGCCACTTTATAGGTCTTTCAAACAAAACAACACCCAAGAACTAAGGGGGGGGGGTTGTGTAGGTCTCGTCACCTAAAGACAGGAAGATTTATTTGAGAATACAGTACTAGCGGGGTGCGGGTGGGGGGATCACAGCCCGCGGATGAAAATAGCCCCTTTCTTCCTAATCTCGAAGCCCAATCCCATAAAGGGCGAGTACAGGTCCCACTCAATTCAGTAAATATACCGGTTTGCACATGTGTGTATGAAGCGCAGCCTAAGACGGGTAGCGAGTATTTAGAAAAGCAGTGTCACGGAATAAAAATCAGAGAAGCTTCCAATAAAATATATTTAGATTTATGCTTCCTGTATCTAGTCATAAAATTACAATACAAATTATGCACCACACATATCGAATATGTTTTACTTCTTTTTTATTATTCTGGACGTTAGGTAATGCAGTGTTTTCTACATCATAAAACTATCTGCGAGACATCAGATGCTAAACGAGGGCTCTCTCTGTGCAGAAAATGTATATGTGTGTGTAAAATTAAGTGCAGCCTTTATTGTGAAATAACAGTTGTTATAAAGAAAACAATTTGTCTCCACAGAGGCGCCAGAAACAATCTCTCTCCCTCTGAAATTTATTGAAATGTTAATGCTGAGAGCATAATTACTCCAAAACAAAAAGATTCAGAGTTATTCTAACTTGCTTACGCGCATGTATATTCTACGGAATTCACTGGGGCTTACTCCCAAGTAAATGTGCACAGAATTGTAGCTCAAACCTGCAAGAAAATCCCGAAATTATTTGGGCATTTCTAGTACTGTGCAGCGCAATCCTCTGCTGTTTCCTTGTGAGGCGGATCCGGCAGTATTCTGCGGGTCAGGCTGCCTAGTTAGGGTCTTGGCGACGGCAGCCTTAGAGCCAAGCGCCTTGGGGCGCCTCAGAGCAGGAGGACCAGTAATAGGAACCAGGCATCTGATGGTCTGACAAGCGTATGCCATAATAAATGTGTTAGCATTTAAGGTGCCATAAGGCTTTTTGCGGACCATTATTACATTGACTCTAAGGAGACTTCCCATCCGGATCCTAAACGAATTTATTGGAAATTCCATCTCGAGATCTATGCAGATTTCATAAAAATAAATGCATGGAATATTGGGATATTGAGCCAAGACCGTCCTATGGATAAATAAGCCGAGAAATCTATTCAAATAACATGAAATGCAATACACTGATGCCACATTTTAGAAACTGGGAAACAAGAAGGCATAGTACAGTATTATCTGGCTGCTGATATTGTTGTTTTTTTTCCTTTAGGTGCTGAGACTGTTAATTCCGCGTGTGTGTGAAATGTTGTGCTCGGACGGATTTGGTTTCTGGTGTCTCTCCAGCAGCCTTTCCCCGGCTGGCTGGCACTCGGTCCGACCACCCTTTGCGCTGCCAAGCTCTGCCCTCCTCCAGGGCCCAATCTCCTGGCTCTACGGATCCCGCTGGAGGCTCCCCTTCCTACCCGCCACTTAGCCCGGCCTCAGCCAGTCTCTCGGCCTGACAGAGAGCGTGGCAGGCCTCATTTCAGCGCTAACTTTTCTTCCTTCCGAGCATCGCCTCCTTCCCTGCTCTCCACCCAGCCCCAGGCAACGCTCGGCTTCCCGCCTCTGACAGCTCTCAAGCCAGCCCACCAGGGGCTGGATAATATGGAGACAAACTCTATTTTCGTTCATTTTCTTGTTTTCCCCGCGCCTAATAGGCCAGCCTGGCCTCTTCACCCCAGTCAGCTGATGCGGCCCATACGCGCGGGGCTCGGGCATCGCCCTTGCTCCGTCCTCCCTGCCGCCTCCCCCTCTGGCCGGACAGCGCCAGTGGCGCTCGGCGAGCAAGCAAGCAGGCCGGCAAGCGGGCCGCCCTCCTGGCCGGCGGGGCTCCTGCTTAGGGCAGCGGATCGATCCGAAACGGCGCTTTAAAGGCTCATCAATCTTAATCTCGGTCGCTCAAGTAATTACGCGCGATTCTCTCGTGCGATTACAAGTGGATTTGGGTTTCGATTCCCCAGGCCCCTCGCCTTTGTGCGTAATGGCAGGCCGAGCTCTCCAGGCAGCAGCAGCTCCCGGGCCCTGCTTGGCTGCTGCTTCTCTCCGCCCCTCCGCGTTCACCACCCCGGCCCCTCTCCTCTCCCCGCCCCCGTCTGCCTTTAACCCTTCCTCGCCACCCGAGCGCCGGGGCTTTACATGCCTCGGCGAGAAAATAAAAAAAAGGCCCTTAAAGATGATGCAGTTGGGGAGCCGCGTGATAGTCGATCATGATAAGAAGGCGTTTAGTGGGCCTCGCGCGCTCCCAGAAGGAAGATCAGGTAGTTAACCCAATTACCTCCCGGCTCCCCGCTTGTTATATGGGCAAAATAAAAAGGAAGTGGCTGGTAGTTCGCGGTCAGGAGGCCAGAGACTATAACAAGAAATCTTTTTCTTCATCAAAAGAGAGAGAGAGAGAGAGAGAGAGAGAGAGAGAGAGAGAGAGAGAGAGAGAGAGAGAGAGAGAGAGAGAGAGAGAGAGAGAGAGAGAGAGAGAGAGAGAGAGAGAGAGAGAGAGAGAATGCCTAAATCTTTTGTGTGCGGGGCGTGGGTGCGCAAGGGATAATGACAGTGGCGAGCCGGTTTTAATTTTCAGAATGGCTGCTGTAAATAAGTGCATCGCGGAGATTTCAGAGCAAAAGGCCCGCGAAGACCCCCTCACACTTCCAAGCGCTCTGAACAAATGACTTTGTGAAATCCTATAGGAGCCTGAACTAGGCAAAAACAGCTACCACTCAAACCAATGGCGTTTCGAAGGATCACAAGATATTTCCATTATTTTTTTATTATTTTTTTGCGAAAGGGAAGAAAGCGGTGGTGGTGGGGTGTTACTTAGCAGCATGAATATTCCTGAGTATTTCATTATCAAAACCTATGTAAGTAAGCAAGCCTTGATATTATCCCAGCCAGGAGGTATCAGAGATGGAAAGCAGAGTCAGCACTCAGGGTCCTTGTGTCTTGGGGTGGTCTGTTAAGTGCTGGTCCTTTTACCCAGCCACCACCCCTTGCTTTGGGCTTTGCCAGCCCATTGCTTCTGCCACCACCACCCCCAAAAGCAGAAGGCAGCTGCTTCCTGCTCCCCAACAAAAAGCGGGCGACTGAGTGGTGGCTGCAAGCAGCTGCTTCCTCGCCTTGATCACTGACCATCTCTTATCTGGCTCATGCAGGGGAAGGACATTTGGCCCAGTGGGGGCACCTGAAGAAAGTGCAATGAAAGATGGTGGCTGCCCTTCCCAAGAACATCTGTACCTCTCTGAACTCATTTGCCCCCCCCCCCCAGTCTGCTGGAAAGGGGGGACTGGACCCTGGAGGGCCACCCAGGGAGAGAGCACGTGTGACAGAAGGTGGTGAGAGCAACCACCACTCCACTTGCTTGGCCCTCTCTTGCTGGGTGGGGTGGTAGGGAAGAGTCCAGTAAGGGGAATCCACATAGAATCATGGAATTGTAAAGTTGGAAGGGACCAC
This sequence comes from Zootoca vivipara, assembly GCF_965207765.1. Taxonomy (NCBI): domain Eukaryota; kingdom Metazoa; phylum Chordata; class Lepidosauria; order Squamata; family Lacertidae; genus Zootoca; species Zootoca vivipara. The sequence continues at coordinate 76,633,449 of NC_142587.1, forward strand.
GGGGGTCATCTAGTCCAATCCCCTGGGATGCAGGAATATTTTGCCCAACATGGGACTAAAACCCACAACCCTGAGATTAAGAGTCTCATGCTCTACCGACTGATACTTTCCTTACTGTTAATTTATGGTCCCTTTCCTATGGAACATGGTGGAATGCCCAAACCGGGAAGTTGTGTTAGACGTAATATTTTAGAATGGAAACCCTTCAAATATTATGTATTAACCCCTTCACATCCAGAACCCATCTGTAAGAGAGGAATGGCCAGGGCACAACAACTTCAGAGCTAACTAGATCTATCACCTTTACAAGTCACATATATAATATAAACCACAAAAATATTCCACAGAACTACCCGTTCTGGTTCATAAACAGAGTAAATGCTCTGGAATGCTAACTTCTGAGCTTGCCAAATCATCCAAATCCAGCAGTCACACATAGCTAGATAGGTTTCATGCATTAAGCCACAGAACCTTCTCAGAAAACAAGTCCCAATACCTATTCAGGGCTGTAAATGACATTCTGGAAAAATGACATGGAACACCAACTTCTCAATTAGTCAAACTATCCCAATTTACAGATGGGATTCATTCCACAATACAGTACACAAAATGACTAGGGAAACCATGCTCTGAACTGTAATTTGTGCCTAGCTAGGAATTCTTGCCAGCCCTCTGGCTGCTGCATTTTGCAACTGCTGTAGCTTTGGAACAGTCTTCAAGGGTTCGTGTATAATGCAAGCTTCATGTATAATGCAGTACTGTAGTCCAGCCCTGAGGTTATGAGAACTCCTATGATGTCAAGATATAGTTCAACATTGGTAAGTCTCTGGAAGCATGAAGGTAGGAGTAAAACAACAGCAGTTTGGTGCAGAGGGAGCTCCATTTCCAACCCATGAAACTGCTCCAAGCTATGGTGTGCAGTATCAAATGCCTACAAGGTAGCACTAGGACGGCTATGGCAGCTTTGGTGCCATAACTGGGCCTGAACCCAGACTGTAATCAACTTCTTCCAAGCACACCTGTAAGTTGAACTGACACAAAAATCTTGAGCATCGTGCCTAAAAGGGACTGTTAGCAATTGGGCAATAGTTATTCAACAGTTCTAAGTCCAGGAAGGTCCTGTGAAGGAGAGGACACAACACTACATCTTTAAAAGCCAATGGTACCTCATCCTTCTGCAACATGGCATTCACCACTCCATGGACCTATGCTGTTAAACCCCTCAGGTTCACTCTCATACATCACAATAGGCAAGAGTTGAAAGGACAAGTGATCAGCCAGACCCTCTTCCAAGCAGTTTGTCAACATCAGGCTGCAACAATTTAAACTCATCCATGTAAACTGGAACAGATGGTGCTCTAGCCACCTCTGGACTAGTCCAGATAGTGGCATCTAATAGTGAGCTCACAAAACAATACAATTAAACAATTTTTTAAAAAACCAGGCTTTTAATTCAATGCTTGAAAAAAGTACACTAACGAACAATATGCTCAGCAGTAAGAGCAAATGAACATTTGCTTATCACTTAGAGGTAAGTTCCAAGTATGGTTAAACTACAGCTCCCATGATTCCTGGCCACTGGACTTGTGGCTGGGGCTGATGGGAGTTGAAGTGCAGCAATATCTGAAGAGTACCAGGTTGGCTACCCTAGATTTATAACCTATGTTTTCTACAGACCTGCACACTTTTAATAACCCCATATCTATTTGGCTGGAATAACTATAAGGCATATCAAGAGATTCCTCAGATTATGTCCTTCCCAGATTTCTTAAATCCACAATCTGCTTCTTAATTTTCACCTTTCTATGGTATTCCCAGTGCTGATAGCTTATCCCCACAAACAATACCTGATTATGTGAGTCTCATCTCTGGAGTTAAAACTCTGAAAATTGCAACCTTTGCCTTATGTGCAGAGGTGACTGGTTTCAGTGGCTATTCCTATCAGAGAGAACTCAACCCCCTCTTCTGAAACGAAAGGGTTAATGGCATAGTCATCCAAGAAGACTTCACTTTTCTCAGGGTGAGCAAGGAGAAACAATGCAAATGACATGGCTAAACTAGACTGCACTAGACTGCTTAGCCAGAAACTGTTTTGTTGTCTTTATCACATCAACTGATGACCTCCCTCTTAATTTGCTTTTATAATTGTCTTGAATAAACTTTACGTAATTGGACTGTTTCATTCGAGTGTATTTTTAAAAGCACTCCCTGGTCGAATTCCGCCTCCCCGCCACCACTTGAGTTAGCCTGCTGGCTTTAGCACACAAGAAGAGAGGTCAGGCTTAGGCTTGGCTAGGAGTTTCCGCTACTGCTTTGCAAATATGCCGTACCCATGGAGAAGCGCGCACTATCCCAACTTAGGCAGACTGTAATAAAGCAGAGGGCGTGTTGCCAGGGTCCAGCTTGTAGGGTTGGCGTTGGAATGGTGGCTGCTCCTCCAGCCCCTTCGAAAAGGGGCTTCTCGCCCAGGCCCTGCAGGAGATGATAGGATCCGGGAACGCGTCCAGGGCAAAGGCAGGGGTGGCTGCTCAAGGTCAAGCAGCCTCTACCTGCGCCCCTCCCCCACATCATAACCTGAGTGTAACATTTCATATATTTCACTCCGAGCCTCTGAAGCGCCCCCCTCCCAACCGCCCGCTGAAAAGGCACCGAATGAAACGCTCCTTCTTAATAGTGTGTCATTTTTACACTTGTCCTTTGGAAATCTCCAATTACAAGTCCCAATACCACGGCACATTTAAGGAGCGCGGAGTCTTTTTGTTCGAGCCTTCAGGGAGCAAACCCGCCACTGAGAGAATACGAAATTAATCCACTCCAGCTATAGAGCGAGAGGATTATGTTCTAATCCCCTTTGGGAGAGGCTCTGGATTTTAAGGATCCGACATTAAAATGTTTACACCAGGCGTAATCAAAATAGTGCAGCTTCTCCATATGGCCCCGAGATAGCAGCGCGGCATTGGCTCCGCTTCTCAAACCGCTCCCCAAAACAAAAACGCAGCGCACCGGGCAAGCACTGGATGGAGGGGAGAGCGCGCCAGGCGCTGCTGATCCAAGCATTTTCACCCCTTTGGGGAGCGGGGGAGCGCCACACTTTCAAGTCCAAAACAGCAGGGGAAAGCAGTGAGACCCCACCACCCCCACCCACTTATCGGCACAAGCTTGAGCGCTGCCCCTGAGGAGCCAGGAGCCTCTTTCCATGTCCATCGGGACCGTGCCAAATCGCGCCGCGGAGCTGCAGATGCTCCCACCTGCGCCCGCCCAGCCCCGGCGGCCGTGACTGGTCCAGGGAGGCCCGTCCGCTTTGTTGTCCCTCGGCGGACGGAAGAACAAAGGGCGGCAGGCCGCGGCTCGGGGCTTGGACGGAGGATTCCCGCTTGGGCGTCCCCAGCAGCCCAGCCGAAGAAGCGGCAGGCCGAGCGGCGGAGAGGCGCCAGGGCGCACAGAGTCCGCAGCGCGCAGCGAAAGGGCCCCCGGGCGAGTTACGTCTGGAGAACACACGCGCCGCGTCTCCAGAAAGAAACGGCGAGATTGACCTTTAGACATCTTTTAAACAAAACACACACAAGAGTCACAGGGAAGAAAGAGTCGGGTATAGATGCAGGAGGCAACACATTCTAAATTTCGTTTGGCTTGTTGGAAGACTTCTAATGAAGGTCGGTCGATGCAAACTAAATTGTAAGCTCACACAGCTTAAAGAGCAGAAGCCACGAGGGAATTCTTCGACATGAGCCCCACTGAATTCCTGGTGTGCATTGCCAGGTATGGATTGTAGCCTAAGGCAGCAGTTCGGGGCACAAGTCCCGCCGAACTCATTGGGAATTACTTCCGGGAAAACAAGGACAGGATTTGTTCTGCTAAAGACGGGAGCACTTTCTTTACAGTGCTCAACAGGATGTGCATTGGGAGTGCTACTGCTCAACTCCTGCTGCGAATAAATGGAAACGCAGGTTGTACAGAAGTAGCGCTTATTGGATCACTCCCGTTTCCTATTAATCATTAGCCCCAATTTTATGTAGCTGCCAGAACTGTGTTTCTAATTTCAGAGAAGGCATTTAAAGCATGAAATAGCTAATAAAACAACTAAATAGTACCGGACCTCTTGGTGCTATTGCAATTAAATTCTGCAGATGGCTTTACACATATTAATCCACCAGTATGATTTTGCAGTTTTTTTTTAAAAAAAAGTTTTAACAAGCTGCTATGTTCCAGTGCAGTATAAAATCATTTAATAAATAGGTAATAAGGATTTTTTTAAAAGTTAAAATAATTTAGGCACTTTAGAATCTAATGCTTCTTTTAACTAAAAAAATAATAACAAAAATAAGTTGATCCTGAAAAAAAAAATTATTTCAAAAGAACAATAAATTTCCAAAGTATTAATGAACTTAGGATGTAAGATCGATTTTTGTCTCTTAAAAAAAGTCAAGCTGAAATAGTCAATTTCCCCAGATTGCTATATTAAGATGGGCACTTAAAAATCATTCAAGACTAAAAAGACAGCTGAAGAACAAAACAATTTTCAGAAACAACCCAAATGCGAAGACATTTTCATAATAATAATAATAATAATAGTTGTTGTTGTTTAGTCGTTTAGTCGTTTAGTCGTGTCCGACTCTTCGTGACCTCTGCACTGCCTCCCGCAGTTTGGTCAAACTCATGTTCGTAGCTTCGAGAACACTGTCCAACCATCTCGTCCTCTGTCGTCCCCTTCTCCTAGTGCCCTCAATCTTTCCCAACATCAGGGTCTTTTCCAAGGATTCTTCTCTTCTCATGAGGTGGCCAAAATATTGGAGCCTCAGCTTCACGATCTGTCCTTCCAGGGAGCACTCAGGGCTGATTTCCTTAAGAATGGATAGGTTTGATCTTCTAGCAGTCCATGGGACTCTCAAGAGTCTCCTCCAGCACCATAATTCAAAAGCATCAATTCTTCTCCAGCACCATAATTCAAAAGCATCAATTCTTTCTTCAATTCATCAATAATAATAGTAATATTATTATTATTATTTATACCCCGCCCTTCCCAGTCAAGACTTCTCTTGGTATAGAACTTATGGTCCATTTTCAGATGGGATACCTACTGGTGGACTGGCAAACCACATTAAGCACTGTTAACTAGATGGTTGGACAGTGTTCTTGAAGCCACCAACATGAGTCTGACCATCTGCGGGAGGCAGTGGAAGACAGGAGTGCCTGACGTGCTCTGGTCCATGGGGTCACGAAGAGTTGGACACGACTAAACGACTAACCAACAACAACAACAAACTTTTTAGGGCTCCAGTTGTAACAACACTGGAGTAAGCCCCACTGAATAAGATTTCACTTCTGTGCAGGGCATGGTTTAGGATTACGCTGTAAGTCATTTTAAAAATCTATATACACAACCAGCAAGATTCTTGGCTTACTATATTGTAAAGTGGCAAGAATTAGAAGGGTGGGAGAATGTAAGGACAGTGTCAATGAACTTGTATAAAAGCCTAACAGCATATTCTTCTACAAGATGTAGAGTAGACACACAGGGAACAATCTGTCCACTGCACATGTAGTGTTCACATAGAGAAGGCTGCTATAGGCTCAGGTGTGAACACAAATGCACAAATGGGATAGTAAGGGGAATCAAAGGAGCATGTTTGCCTCCTATATCTCCATGTGGCACTTTGTTTTATCTCAATGTTACTCAGCGTGAGAAACATGTATTGGGGCAAAAGGAATGGTTGGATGGGATAAGGGAGGTGTGCACAGACCATTAATTCCATATTTGCATTGTCCCATTGCATTGTCCCATTGTATCCCTCCCATGTGAGGGAGAGACTAAGAGTGGGGAGACAGGGCTCTACTGAGCCTTTGGGAATACTTTGTGTGAGAAGACACTATGTTCCATGGTCTGGATCCTGCACTTTGTTTTTAGTTTTGCTACTATTATGTACCTACTTGGGATAATTTCTTGGAACTATGTTTTATTTGTATCAAATGAAATTAATTGTTCCTTAGTATAGTTTGTAAAGCTATGGATAGTTATCAGTGATGTACACAATAAAATTAACTGTGCAAAGGTGCAAAAAAGACTATTTAGCATTAAAGGGGAAAATCTACCACATGGTGTATGCATAGTCTAGATTTCAAGGGTAACTTGCATATAAATTCAGGAGCCTGTTATTTCTTCACACTTACACATATTGTTATGTTTACAGAGAAAGCATTTCCTCTTGATATATTTATATTGCTGCAGACATTGGGACATACTTTTGCTATATATACTTGAAGGCATCTACTGAGTTGTGCTTATTTCTGTAAACTCTGGGCATTTTTCTCCCCTACAGCAAGCTCATAGTTATTTGCTCATTAAAACAACTTAAATCGTACTGCAGAGCCAACACACACTATAGTTTTGCCCCATGACACTGTGAAAAATGTTGGTTCTTCCTTTCTAGTGCAGATAAAGTTGAAACAATGCTTTTGAACTGTGCTAAAAACTAACAGTTCACATGGATTTAACATGGTTGTGGACAAAGTTAAAAGCCCCTCTCATCTGATGCCAGGTGATCATGTATCAGCAATGGCCAAGAACTACTTTTAATCATCTGCATCTGGCACAGAAACTGTGACCATTTTGGATAAAGAGTTTCCTATAAGATTCTAGATTTGTTCTTTTGTCCTTTCAACGTTTTACGGGAACATGAATGAAAAATATACTTATAACCTTTTTGGTAAGTGATGATAGATGAGCTAAGGCTGGGCCAGAAAAAAATGCAGCTTGCCTGTCAATCAAATTTCTGTCTTGTGCTTTAGAACTTACACTCATGGCTGCCTACAGGGTTGCAGATGATAAGGGTACTACTGTCACTTGAAGCAGCCCTAAATGAAGTGGTGCATTTGAAAGGTCATTTCACATCTGCTGTATGGTACTAAGGCTGCGATCTTGTGGGGATAAACCCCAGTGAACTCTGTGGGACTTACTTCTTTGTAGAAATGCATAGGATTGTACTCTTAAGTAAAGACCCCTTACCTCCAATCAGAATATTCACCACCATCACTTTAATGGTAAAAGCTAACATTTCTGTCACTTTCAGATAAGATTAGTTAGCCGCCATCTTCTAAATCATGAACACTTTTAAATTTTAAAACGAATATACCAATTCATACATGGCCATGAACTATAGTTAGTTCAGTCTTAGTCACACAAAATAGTGACTGAATAAACAACAAGTTTTCAGATTAAATTATTTAGGGTAATACAACTGAAGTAAAAAATGCATACCGTAAATGCTAATTTATGTAGTGTAATGATGAACACTTAGTATCTCTGTATATATTTTTTCATTATAAAACACCCTGAAATAAAACATGGGGGGGGGGGTCAAACTGCTGGACAAAAGCACCTGTCTTTCTATTCTTTATACTATCTTTTCCCAGAACCTCTTGGTAAGTCTGCCTTTATTATTTAATTACTGCCATTTTTGCCTCTAAGGAACATTTCAATATATTTTAATGTGGATGTTAGTATCAGAGTACAAAATAGATGCATCATCTCATATAAGAAGGGCTCATAGATGTACAAGTTGTAAGGATGTCCATTGGCTCTGTGTGTACCCCAAATAAAGAGACAAATTGAAGTGATTCTGCACTTGCCTCCGCCTCATTCAGTCACTGCCTATAAACAGCCAAGACTTCACTCTTGCATCCTATGCTATGCTTCCACCCAGTCAACACAAAGTTACGTATAAAAGCATTTTCAGTGGTTGCCGCACCTGAACAGTTCTGCCAGCACAAACTTTTAGTGGCCCAACCAAACTTCCTCACCCTCTCTTTTCCCAGTTCACACCCTAAATCTGCTCCGGAGGTGAGTGATCCCTCAGAACAGGAAACTAAATGTCAATGAGCTAGTGAAACTGTTTAGTTGAATACTGCCCTAGGTTTGGGGAAAATGGCCAGCTTCCAGATGTTTTTCATTTGGGCTCATTTTCAATGAATGGAGTTGTGATGGTAGGGGGAAGCAGAGGCTGGAATGATAGCTTAGTTGATGTTTTCTGAATTGTTTCAAATAGCATATTTTCAAATAGCCCTACACTGAACTAGAGGGCTCTCCAGTCTTCAGGATCTACTTTTAAGAAGTGCAAGGGCTGAAGCAGGAAAGTGCCAGAAAGCCCCAGTGGTCACATGGGCCGCATCTCTACATCTAAATCTGTGTTGCTAAAAATTGCTGAAGCTTGTCCAGAGGGACATTTAAAAATTCACAAATCTTCAAACAGAAAAACCAGACAAATATTTCAATCATGTAAATATGTGTAGCCTTTTAAGTAATTATCCAAAGAGGAACCACCAATTTCCTGCTCTGCTTGCCTTCCCCAATTCCTCCATCTGCCTTCAGGATGGACAGTCCCCACCAGTGTGCTAAGCCAGCTGTTCCTGCAGTTCTGTCCTGCCTTCAAGCTGGAATCAAGAAAGACAGGAGGGAGCTGGAATCAGATAGAGATGGATGACATCCATCTCTCACTCCTCTCTCTCTGCTAAGAAACAAGACAGAAACCTCAGATATAACCTGGCACATCACACTACTGTTCCACTTTCTCTTTGGCTGCACAACAGTGAGGTATAGTTTCCCTAGAACAAAAGCTCTGTTGAGGCTAGAGGTAAGAGCTAGACATGGATGTAGAAGACACAGAGCTCTGCTTTGCTTGCCACCTCTCGAAACTGTCAGCCACCTGGATAGCAGGCAACAGAGTCGGGAAGATGAGCCCTCTGTAAAAAATGCCACCCAGCACCCAAAGAGGAGGATGGGAGAAGCTAAGTGAATGACTAATAAGGCAATCACCCTTTGTGGTGGCAATACCTATGTGCACACAGGGGGCAAGGGAGCTAGTAGGTGGCAGACACCTGTGATGAGCCTGGGGTGGAATAGACAAAGGCAGGGATGCAATGCCACTGTAAGATGGGAGGTGTTTGTGCCATATCTTAATGAGTGCTACAAACAAGCTTGGAAAAGGGCCAACATGCCAAGGTACCAGAGAGCCAAGAAAGCAATTTGCATAGGATAATTACAATGTTGCAGCTTTCTACAGCAAGTATCATACACGTGAATAGTTACTAAATGTTTTTCTTTCTTTATTACGGTATTTCCCAGTAAATCAACTATTAGACCTTTCCCTAGCCGAAGAAGAGTTCGCAGTCAATTTATGGATTAAAAAACAAAAGAATGTTACAGAACCCAGAATCACTTGGTGCAGGTGCAGAGTTTCTTATTCAGTTTGCATAGCACACTGTCATCTACCAATTTGGAAAAGGGGGAAATCCTTAAAAGATCTATGCAACTGACACAATTTTAAACTTAGGATTTTGCTTTTAAAGCTCAGAGTGGGTGTACCCGCTGGCACTAGTATGCCAACACAGCGGTACAAAATGGATTTACTCTCTGCTGGCTCCTATAAATTAGTCCAAAGTATTGCATGGGCACTTGTGCTGTGGCACTGGGAAGGGGGATGAGTGAAAAGGGCAGGTTTGCCACCTGGGCAGTGGTGCAGATTTGCTTATTGGACAGCAGCTGACCATTTTAAAATTTCATACCTTCATTCTCCCATCTGGAGGAGAAAACAGAATTGTTAGGACAGGAGAAGACTGATGGGAAGAGATCCTCCTGCCAACTTATTATGAACAAAACAAGAAAAAATGGAGACCAGGCAGAAAAGACTTGGGAAGACAGAGCTTATGGTTCAGAAAAAAATGGGAAGTTTTATTTTGGGGGATGGGCAGCAGAGGGAAGCATTAACTAGGGGCATCTGGGGATATGAATTATTGGAGACACTTGGGCCAGCCAGATTTCCCTGGAAACTCAAATGTGATAGCTTTCCCCCATTTTCCTCTAGCACCTGATATTCAGAGGTACACTCCCCCTGAACACGAACTTTCCATTTAGCTGTCACAGACAATAGTTGTTCATAACTAATCTTCCACAAATTGATCTTATCGTTCTTAAAAGCCTTCTAAGCTAGCAGTCATGACATCTGCAGCAGCATATTCTAAAAAGAAAAGAAAAAAATCTTTCAAGGCTGAAGAAATAATGTGTGCAATACTGCTGTGTGAGGCTGCCTGAATTTGTTTTTCCCTCTGGCTTTTTTTAAACATGGGAAGTTGGATGAGGGGGAACAATTCCGAGCATGGCATTCAATGGCATTGCAGCAAATGAGTCAAGAGGGGTCATTTTTAGAAGGGGAAATAATTTGGGGAGGGGGTGTTTGGGGCACAGAGCTCACCTCTGATTTGTATTCGGTGCGTGGTCTTAAGAATTGCTTGTCTCCATCTTTTGTCCAGCACTCTCTTTCCAACAGTGGCCAGTCAGATGTCCCCCAGGAATCTTACAAAGAAGGCACAAGCTAACAGTATTCCCATGGCTTGTCTCCAGAATCCAGTATTCCTAGGAATACTGCCTCAGACCATGTAGGCTTGCTTACATATCATAGTTGATAGGAGATACTTTCATGAGACAGCAGGATTGGGAGCCACAGATGGAACCAAGAGGAAAAGCCTTCTAAGGCCAGGCTCAGCAGAGTGGGACTTTTAAGAGATACCAGGAACTCCTGTGCAGAGCCTATGCTTTGCATGCAAAAGCTCCCAGCTTCAATCCATACTGACTCCAATGAAAAGGATTTCAGGTGGCAGAAGAAGAACCTCTGCCTGAGACTTGGGAGAAGCAGAACCCATTTGCATAGATAGGGGTGAGCTAAAAAGGCCAGTGGACTAATACCGTGTAAGACAACTTCATATACCCCTGTAAATTTAGTGGATGGCCTTGTTTACTATTTCTGAATCACCATCAAGGGTTGGGCCCAGACCTCTGGTCTTCAGAAATAAACATTGCAGTAGCAGTGCTTTACAGATCACATTTGTTATAGAAGTTACTGATTATTTAATATTCAGCCCAACATTCAAATCAACTCTTATTATCTTTACACTATCTGTCAGTAAATGACCATTGAATGCTAGGAGCATACTTCTAAACTACAAGTTAGTAGAATTGTTATTCAGAAAATTAATGAAAATCATGTTTTGAACATTTATGACATAGAAAATAAATGGATCAGATAGACAAGTTAATAATAATCAATTCACTACAATTGTGCAAACTGAGATGCTGCTGATTCATAGTTTTAGACACTAAAAAGTACTACTAGTTATTGATTTTTCTCAAGTGATTTATCAATAAGCAACTTGCCTCTTGAAATGAACAGTCTGGGAAGAAATTTAGGAGCTAAAATTGAAACAGAAAATTATGAAATATTTATTATTATGAAATAAGGCGATGAAATACCAAGTTTTTTTTATATAAAGTTGACTGCAGTTCATTTGGTGGTTACATTATTGTTGTTCTTAAAACCTTAAGAACATTTATCAGATTTTAAACAGTATTTAACCGTAATAAGATTTCAGCCACACATGATTCTAACACTAAAGAAAATGAAAGCATTCCTATGCACTGTACTTTAGTTTTACACGAAAAGTAGTCAAGCTGTGAAACTTGAAAATGACCAGAAAGCTCAGTGTGCATGTGCTCTAGAGGTATGGCCCTTCTCTTTTCCTGTGCCAAATGCAGAGTAGCAACATGGGAGCCTCTGAGTTAGGCAACAACAGCACAAACTGTAAGGCTTCACCAAAGGTATGGGTAAAAGGTATCTACATCTGATCAGTAATTGTTGGACAGGAAGGAAAAAGAGGTAGCTGCAATGGCTGTGCGGGGAGAAAGGACAGTAGCAAGAGTTAGGAAATAGTAGGTAGGAATGATAACCTCAGCAGCACAGATGTGGAGGAAACGCTGGTAAGATAAGCAAGAGAGATAGCTGAGAAATTGATTAGAAGTGCTTTGTGCTTTGTGGCATTTACCCAAATGAAGGTTTTTGGAAACTTGGGCTCTCTCTTTTACATAATGTCATGCATTATGCTACTGCTGTATTCATTGAAATAGGACTGAGACTTCAGTTAAATTAAATGTAACCAATGTATGTAGATTTTGCACTACTTAGGAATGCTATTTTGTGTATTCTTCTATCACATCGGTTTTCTTCAGAACAAAAACAAGTGGGCATTTCTTAACAAAAGCATATATATATTTACATCATGTTGAATAACCCCAATCCACATTCACCCTCGCTGCAATTTCAAAGTGACAAAACGTAATTTTACACAGTATTTTCTGGAAAAATTAAATTTTGCACAAACAATTGTGCATCATTTGTTTGCTTTTGGACAGATTTTGAAAGTTTATCTTCATAAAGTGGTAAATCTAGTAGTCTGATACTTAAGGTATTATGCCTATATTTATACAAATTAATTATGGAATGAATACTTAGCAGTTCAGTTATCTAATATTGTTCCATCTGTGTGACAATAAGCTACTTTGTTATTCTATATAATATTAAACTGTCAGAACAACCCTGAAAATGTGAAGACATTTTTTACACTTACTTCACAGAATGTGCATAGTTTCCCCCTCGCCCCTGCAGCACACCCACCAGAATTCACAACAAGACTAAAACCTGTCTGTTGTAAAACATAGGTATAAAGGTTTTCCCTTTGAATCTGAAGCCTAGCTGAAAGTTTCCTTTTGATCTCCAACAACTGCCAAGCACCTTCTGGTTCCTTCAGCCTGTTGAACTTTAGGAGAAAATGTGAGTTAACCTAAAACTTGTCTAGATTAACTGGTATGGGGAAATGGAAAGGAGTAATTACACTGAATGCAAGACAGATGACAGAGAAATATGGGATATCTGTTACCATACTTTTCTCCAGGAAAGAGATTCCCCACCACCACTTTTCAATTCAGGTGTTGAAGCTACCATTAATGCCCCAGAATTAACTGCTTTTATGTTAAGAGGATCTTAATGGCATTAATTGTTTCAGCAATCATTTTATTTATGTTAGGACCAATTGCTATGCTAGAGCTGGACTCTGGTTACAACTGCATTTGTGAAGAAATGATACTTATTTACCAAAACATGCTTAGTCTGAAGCCTTGGAAAATGTTGTCTGATCTATATATACAGCAGATTGCTATGAGCCAGTAACTCCCTTCACTGGCCTGGTCTGGCATGTCATATTAAACCATAGTTAAAATAAGGTATGATTTAAGGCAAACAAGCAGTGTGATGGTGCACGCCAGTGAAATCCTAAGCATTATATGCTTGTCCTGGTTCTGCTACGCTGTCAGGAAACAAGCCATGATCTGGTTTGTCCTGTCATTCAAATGCAGGCATGGGGTTTGTTTTCTAATCTTGTAATCCAAATGGGGAAAGTTTTGAAAATCGCCCCCCACCGCCCTAATAAAATGTTCACATGGGTGGGAATACTTCTAAACATAACTGGTCAGGCTAATACATCTTATTTTCCCTTTTGTTACATTTTCACAATAAAAATCCTTTAATATGTCTAATTGACTGCACTCAAAATATTCTTTCTAAAACATAGATCAATCTTTTTTTATCAGTGTATTATGACAGTTGGCACGATTGATTTGGACATGAGTCACCCAGGTTCATCAGATCTTTGACTAACCAGTATTTTATAAAGTTGTGAGGATAAATTAGATGAAAACAGTGGGGAACTTCTGCAATCTGTACCAAGCGTTTCCAAAACAACAAGGCTCAGTATCTCACACAAATGCCAATACAGGACACAGTTGGCAAAGTTTAGAAAACCAGTTCAATTACTATATCATTTATTTACATCAAACTTTTTTAAAAAAAAGATTTTTACCTGCAAGATTGTCAATCTCCTTCTCTTGAAGCAAGCTGACAGCATCATCATCTCCTTCCAGCATGAGCTCAGTTTCAGCATTCTGATTGACAACAGCTTGGCTTCGGAAGGTTTTCTTTGACTTCACTACATCTTCCTCAGTGCCTATAAAAAAGGGTTACAAACATTTTAGAATTCCGTTAGGTCTTTAGATCAGTCTCAACAAGCTGTTTTCGAATATAAAGCAAATTAGGCTTGCCATATGTCTGGAAAATTCCTGACATGTCCTAGTTTTCGGATGTATGGCAATGTGATGGAAAAAGCAGTGAAAACAGCTCCAAAAGGTTTCCTCCGAAAAGCTCAACAATTTTGGGGTCTTCCTAAAAAAAAGGCTAAACAACAACTTTGGGTGTCAGGAATTTTACTTTTTGAAAAATATGGCAACCCTAAACAAATGGAATCTATCCACTGATACAAATATCAATGATCAAAAATATCACTTCAAAACGGCCTTTCAAGAACTTTTAATGCATGGGGATGTGTGCTCTTTAGAGAACAAAGGCATGGTAGTAAACTTCAAAACAGAAGGCTGGGCTCCAACTTGTTTTTAACTAGCCTGTCATTGCTGGCAGTAATCCCCTCACATCAATCTGGCAATGCATTGTAGCAGAAAGGTACTGTACTAGATGCGCAGGTGAATGTGGCAAACGTGCTGGTTAATGATGTAGACAAATCTTTCTGAGATCAGTTTTGTTTTACAATATTAAACATACATTTATCTGAAAGACATATAAAACTAGCCTGCTTTGGATTGATAGAAGCTTGTTGGCTTGGCTGTTCTTTAAATTTATCACTCAGTTGAGTATACCTCAGTTTGCCACAATATACCAGGCATTTATCTAAATGAAAGTGTAGGAGACCGAAGTTGCCCTTCAATCACTGTATCCTTTATGAATTAGAGTTCCATTTATCAAAATTACAGAAAGAAGAGGTAATGTCTCAGAAGGCTGTCTCATTACAAGGCTTATAAACACTGCCCTTACAAAGAAGTGGTTTAACACCTAACAAATCAAAAATTGATTGGGAATTGAATTTATTTGAGATAATCTATCTTTGGAAGACATGTCGTACTGAGTGCACTTCTTGGCCTCAGTACCCATTCATCAAGAAATTAACAAGCAAGTTCCACAGACCACCAGACTTCCTTGGATTCTGAAGTACGAAATATGTTAAAAACAGATCTGTCACAGATGTTCTAATTGCATACTCCTGAAGGTTTTTTTGTTTCCTTAAAGGATATCAAAAGAAAAGATACAAGCTAAATATTTCTAATTTCTCTATAGAAGTACACTGGCAAGATTGTAAATATGCATTTGGAATCAAACTGTACTTAGTATTGTTAGCATTTCTAAAATATAATAAAAAATAATTTTATTTATTCTAAAATAATACAAATACCAGGGAAACATCCAGACAGTGCAATCTATCAAGGACCAGGGAGCTGCAGAGTGGCAGATTCCAAAGCCCAGTCAGCTGCAGCCAGCCAAGGCAGAAGAGGTGTGTGAGTGAGAGAGTGAATCTTTCCTTTTTTGCTGCACCATCTGGGGTCCCCAGGAGATTTGTGGAGCTTTGGATCTCATACATACAAAGGCTCTGCTATTCCGCCCTGGCATGCCACATTTGGGGTCTTTAGCAGTGGGGTCTTCTATCAGCAGTGGGAGAACAATCGTCAGTAGCTTTCTGTCTGTTAGGGCATTGCTTGGTTCTTCTACCATGGCAGAGTCCTGTCCTGCTAGTGAAGAGGGGCCTACGTACCATCCTAAACTCATTCTAAAGACATTACCATTGTGGGGTCAGGACCGCAACCTAAGTACCCTGTTTCTCATATTTTAAGACATACCCATAAAATAAGTCATAGCAGGATTTTTAAGCATTCAAGGAATATAAGCCATACCCCGAAAATAAGACATAGTGATAGGCGCAACAGCAATGCCGGCCGCAGCAGGAGGAGGAGGAAAAAAATAAGACATCCCTTGAAAATAAGCCATAGTGTGTGTTTTTTAGGAAAAAATAAATATAAGACATGTCTTATAATATGAGAAACACTGTATGCTTATTTAACATGTTTCATTAGAGGTAAAAATATGAAAGCAATTTAAAAATTTAAAAATCAGATAGTATCTGAATGATTAGGAAGCTATGAGAAAAGATCTAGGAAAATTGCTAAGAATGTTTTCCTTGATTATCCTGGATTTACCCAATCCTTCAAGACTGTTTTGTCCTTTCACTATGCTTCGTAAGATAAGGTGACAATCCAGAATGCAACCCTGTTGATAGTATGAGAATTCAGTCTCTAGGTTATATCACAAAGTGCTTTTGCGAGTATCCTTTGTTTCAAAAGCTGCTATGAGAAACAGGAGTTATTGTGTGAGGGAAACAAGCACTTAGACCTGTAGACTGAGTTGTGTGGTTCTTTGGATCCAGACCATGGGCTACAAGCTCACCAGGTATCTTTTGTACACATAAGTGCCAATGCACAAACTCCCCCCCCCCCGTTTCCTTATCTAAACGTATATGCCCCACTGAATGCAACAGGACTTAATCCTGAATTGGCATGGTTATATTTGCACTGGAAGGAATATGTAAAAGAGGAGAAAAGCAGGTCTCTGATACTGATTTTTACTCTCTGTTTGGTTCATCTAAATGATTACAGATGCCAAGTTCCTTGCAGTTTATTCTAGCCTTAAAACTTTGACCTGTGTACCTGTATTTAGGACCTTACGTAATGACACTGGTTTCCTGTTTGAAACCTGAACTGGATAAAAATCGACAAATCACTTTCTCTAGTATATTGACAAGTAAGTATATGGACCTAGTGCAAGACGCTCTGCAGAATAAAGGGCATGTACATTTAAGATTGTTCTAAATGTAACATGAACCCAAATACATTATAAAGCATTAACAACAGCTCTGGGTTTGTTTTTTGGTTGTAAGTGGAGAATTTAAATGGTTCAAACAATAAATCTTT
Organism: Zootoca vivipara; assembly: GCF_965207765.1. Lineage (NCBI taxonomy): Eukaryota > Metazoa > Chordata > Lepidosauria > Squamata > Lacertidae > Zootoca > Zootoca vivipara. Next base: position 76,650,193 of record NC_142587.1, read on the forward strand.
TCCTAAGATGCTTACATCTGACAGAGGACTTGTGATGCTACCGAAACCACAATTAAAAATGAAGGATGAGATTCAGCCAAGTTTTACTCAAACTAGACCTACTGAAATTAATGAACATCACTAAGTTAGGTCTACTCTGAGTAGAATCTAGCTAAATGTTCTATGGCATGATAAAGGAATTGGAATTTACTAGTCTCTTATTTTACTAACATTTTATTTGCAGAACACCACTAAGAAAATAACCACAGAAGAAACAAATGTTGAAATCTTGAATAAAAGAAATAGAAATAAAGGATGGGAAATATCATTCAACACTATAACTCAGAATATAATGTCTGAGGAAATGAGAAAAATAAAGGACATATACGAGGAGTGCTGCAAAACATGTTAGACTTAAACACACAATTTTTCTAGGATATATTAACTAGGGTTCAGTATCATTAGTCTTCTGCAAAACATGACTGAGATAATAGTCCACCAAAAATGTTTTTATTAAATGGGTTGGCCACACTCTTGATCCGAGACTAAATTTCACCTATGACAAGAAGATCCCACAGTTCTTCATACCAGTTTCTAATTTTGGGGGTATTAATACATTTCTATGCCTTTGCTGTCTGAAATTTAGCTGCAGTCAGTAACTGGGTAACGGAGTCGATGAATTATCTCTGAAACAAAGACACTGAAGAGCCCTATCCATGGATCAAAAAGAATGGTATATCACTTTTGATATGAGCCAGAATCTCCCTTCAGAATTTTAATAGTTTTGGGCATTTTTGGACTATACTATGTATAGAGATGGGACCCAGGTGGCGCTGTGGTTAAACCACTGAGCCTAGGGCTTGCTGATCAGAAGGGTCGGCGGTTCGAATCCCTGTGACGGGGTGAGCTCCCGTTGCTCGGTCCCAGCTCCTGCCAACCTAGCAGTTCGAAAGCACGTCAAAGTGCAAGTAGATAAATAGGAACCGCTACAGCGGGAAGGTAAACGGCGTTTCCATGTGCTGCTCTGGTTCACCAGAAGTGGCTTTGTCATGCTGGCCACATGACCTGGAAGCTATACGCCGGCTCCCTCGGCCAATAATGCGAGATGAGCGCGCAACCCCAGAGTCGGTCACGACTGGACCTAATGGTCAGGGGTCCCTTTACCTTTACCTTTTTATGTATAGAGATACATTTAACCTGACCACAGCCCTATCAAGGCAAATTTGAGCAACTGTAATGTAAATGGCTCAGTTTGCTTGGTGGGAGATATCATCTAGTAAATAACATATAGGTGGCCTCCTTTGTGTTTAGCAAGCGAAATGTGAGCATCACTCTTTTCTTTTTAAAGGGTGTATGAAATTGCAGTTAAGAGTTTAAAAGTTTAATCCCTCTCACTGAAACACAGACAAATTCTACTCAATGAATCACCTGAGACCAGTATATATTATGAGCAGATAGACCAAGGTACAGACCTGCATTAATCCAGATTCCATCAAATCAAAGGGAATGGGGCCACTGAGTCAGTGGAATAAGGAGTGCACTCATTATAAAGAATATTTTCTCTCTTTAAAGTAGAATAAAACAGCAAGAAGCATGAAATATAATGACAGAGAGCCTTTTGAACACGGTATTTGGCATGTCAACATTTATTTTGATAACATCCATATTTTCCTCTCAAATTTCATTTAAACTTGTAAATTCTCATTTGGATTCTTCAGGTCACAGCTGGTACTAGGTATGCAAGCTAAGCTTCAAAGATAACCTGCTGTGTCCATGCTTAGAAGAAGTCAGTTCAAGGCTACTTGAATAAATGTAGACTCATAACGTGGCTGATTTCAGACATGGGTAGACTTTCTGAGCAGCAGAAGCAAAAAACACACACAAAAAACCCCAAATACAAATACAAAATTCAAACCAAGCACATAACTCAGTTCAAACAAACCACTCAACATCATCACTCATTAACATCCATTCAACTTTTAAGGTCACTAATTTCATTTTTAAAATAGAGTGGAAATAAAAGTAAAGTTTGCTTAGAGGCCATGTTACAAGCCAAGGGAGAGTCCTGCGTCTTTCAGAGTTCATTCCACAGCTTACTTCAGTGAATTATAGATAAGGCAATTTATGCAGAGAGTTCTCTTTCATCTTTGAAGAGGGCTGGCAGAATGGAAAGTTAACTCATTTTAGTGTTACCTAAATGTACTGACAGGAAATTCTAATGTTTCCAAACATCTGGAAATCAGCTTCATGGGATGGTGATTTCTTTTCTTCAAGAATGCCTTTTCATATACCGTCTTTTACAGCTTTATGTGGCTCCTAAAAGAGTGTTTTGACATAACTAAAGTCTGTCTGCTTCACAATAAAATGCTGCATTTAATTTAAAAAATATTTTACAGAATAAAGATGTTTTTGTGAAGTTCTACTCTCTTGGACACTTATACGACATTTCTTGCTTCTTATTAAAGTATTTTAGCCTGTGTTGCTTTTTAGCACAACATCCCTGTTTCAGTTTATAGTCAAGAGTACTAATGAATTGACTCTTAAGAGATAACACATTTCATTACCTGAGGTATTTGAGGCTCCGTGGCGCAACGGGTAGCGCATTGGACTTCACTACCTGAGGTATGAAATGAGAGCAAGAAAACGTACACATTTGGCATGTCTTCCTTGTTTAATATTGTAAAAGTAAAACTGCGTCAGGCGGTAAACAATTAAAAAGATGCAATCATGAGGCTGCAAAGTCCCAGCAGGCCCTAACTTGCAGATCTAGCAGCAGGGCTCAGGGCAACGTTTTGGAAGAATCAGGGCAGGTCACAAACCAAGAAACTGCTGGACTGGTTATTGCTGTACAGCACCTCCCTAATAATGGCCAGAAGGTGTACTGCATGCGTAAGCCCAGTTGGGTCAAATGATCTGAGAATCCTGGTTTGGTTTGGCTTCCAGACTGAGCAACTTGTCAGCTAGTGTAGTAGCTGTACAGACTCCCCAAAACTAATGCTTTGTTGCTTGAATATTGGCTTTGCCTCACCTCACCAGAGGCCTACTTGAATCTTGCCTACCATTTTGTCTTGCTGAAAGTCTTACTTGAATGTTTACTGAACTACTGGAACAGGTTCATAGTCTCCTGGATCCATCACTAACACTAGAGACTTCAGTGGCTAGGAGTGCCTTTTACCAGCTTAGTCTGGTAGGACAGCTACAGCCATTTTTGGGCTAGGATAGCCTGACGAATGCCATCCATTTGCTGGTAACCTCCAAATTAGATTACCATAATGTGCTCTGTGTGAGACTGCCCTTGAGGCTGACACAGAAGCTGCAGTTGGTGCAAAACGTAGTGATTCGACTATTCACTGCAGTGGAATATTGCCACTGCATTGGATTTGAAATTCAAATTATGTATATAAAACTAACTGACCCGGCCACGCGTTGCTGTGGATTTTGGGGGGAGGGGTCCAGATGTTTCAACTTTGTGCTTGTATTTATGGTTTTTATTTTTTTGGTCTTCTTATGATTGTGCATTTTCATTTGTTTGTTTTGGTAGTTTTATTTATGTTTTAAATTTTAAGAAGTGTGATTTCCCCCACCCTGTTCTGACTCATGACGTTTCCTGTCCCTTCCTCCCACCACCACCGGCTTATCCCTATGATTTTTACTGTCCCCACCCTCGGTTTATCCCTGTGATTCCTCCTCTCCCACATGCAGTTGTTACAGATAGATAGATAGATAGATAGATAGATAGATAGATAGATAGATAGACGTGGCTTAATGGGTCTTTTATGGTGGGTTTTTTTTAGAGGTTTGTTTATTAAGGTGGTATTTTGTTTAGTTTTATAGGGTGTTTTTTGTTTGTGGGTCAGAAGTGGGTAGGGTTTAAGATGTGTGTGTGGTGTGTGTGTGTGTTGTGGTGTATTTGTAGTGTGGGTAGTTGGTGTGGTGTGTGGTTTTAGAGAGTTTGCTATGTGTTGTTGTGTATTTTGTTGTTGTGTATTTTGTATGTTTTGGTTTGTTTTTTTTGTTTTGTCCCTCTCCCCCACCACTGCCCTCTCACTCCCAGGCCTAATGGAGGCCTGGCGGCCTGGCAGGGGCCTGCGGGCCAACATAAAACAAAGGCCGTGCTGTGTCCTGCGATCTGGGCGCTCCCTCTCCCCCCCGGGCCTAGTGGGGGCCTGGCGGCCTGGCAGGGGCCTACATAAAACAAAGGTCGTGCTGCGGCCTGTGATCCGGGCGCTGGCCCACTCCCCCCCGGGCCTAGTGGGGGCCTAGCAGCCTGGCAGGGGCCTACATAAAACAAAGGCCGTGCTGCAGCCTGCGATCCGGGTGCTCTCCCTCTCCCCCCCGGGCCTATTGGGGGCCTGGCAGCCTGGCAGGGGCCTAGGCCTACATAAAGCAAAGGCTGTGCTGCGGCCTGTGATCCAGGTGCTCGCCCTCTCCCCCCCCCCGGGCCTAGTGGGGGCCTAGCAGCCTGGCAGGGGCCCAGGGGTCTGGTAATGGCCGCCTTGGTGGTTTCAGTTACTTGGTTGATGATGTCATTATTTGGCGCCGCCCTTCAGAACTTTTGCTGGTCACAGCATGCAATCTGCCTTTCTACTGGATGCTGCTGGAGTCTTCAGAGCTTTTGCTGGTGACGTCTAATTTGGGCGCCACTTTTTTTTTGCATTTATTCACTATTTTAGGTGTGAAAGCTGTGCTTTTATGCCAGATCCCTCACTGATGGGCATGGAACATTGTGGTCATATTTGTTACATTATAGTTCAGCGGTTACGGAGAAAGGCTGTGACCTCTGCGCACGCAATGCCTACATTTATATATATATAGATTAACTGTTTTTATACAGGTTTTTTAAAATTGTTTGCATTTATGTAACTGTTTTAAATATACTTTTAATTTATTGTGAAATTATGTCAAGTTATTCATAGGAAGTGATAATAAAAGAAAGTATAATAGTAGTAGTAATACAGGAATTATGCCCATAAGCATAAGATTCCCTCAACAGAATCTCATCTCTTAATGAATTGTTAAGAGTTCCATAATTCTCCAGAGTTGAAAAAGAATTCTAAAAACAAACAAACAAACAAACAAACAAACTAGGGAGAAAAGGATTAACAGAAGAAATAGAACCTATATTTGAAATTAAAATAATACAATTACTAGGCACTTAGATTTTCTAAGCTCTGTATAAAAATTACAACTACTGCTATATGTACAATCTAAAGTTAAAAACAGATAAGATTTAGAGCACAATCAACAATTCTAATAGTAAATATTTTATTCTACTAATTATGAGGATTCATTTTTTGTCCTGCTTTCCAATAAACATGCCAAACACTGGTGGTTATTTTCATTTTGAGAGGTGTTGTACTTAAGAAAATTCAGTACTGTAATGGTGGAACAGAGCAATGACACCTGACCTTGTAAGCAGCATTTGTCAATGAAAATCTCATAAGGGATATATGTCCAGATAATTTAACCCATATTGTACATACCTTTCATTAGTTAACATAATGTCTTAAGTTGCAGACATTCATTATATAGCAAAGGCTAGCAAATAAGGAGATGATAACTTGTGATTTAATGATCTTATATTACAAAATATTGAAAATGAGAAAATAATGACAAGTAGCAAAAACTACATTAATAATAATTATGCTTGAATACAGTTTACAAAGAATAGTCATAACTGAGTTATTTCCCCAAATATAACAAATAGCTACTGCTCAGTAGCAAAGGACATCAAGGACACTTGCAAGAAAGAATTGGATCAATATTAACGTGATTTTCATTTCATGCTTCCCCAACTCCAGTAAGCTGACAATATACTCTGATTATGTGAACTGCCTGTGAGTAACATAGAAAAGGTTATTAGAGCAAGAGGTGGAAATGGAATGCACCTTTTATATTGACAGATTTGCTAATAGAGTGTACTGACTTTCAAAAGCCATGCAATGCGTTTTCACAATTTGCTTTTCAAAATACACCCTACCTATCTTCTAATACTAGTTCAAAAATATATATTTAAAATAAGATATATTTTATGTTTATATAAAAGATAATTTTTATTGATAGGAAAGTTATTTATAAAATAGACCAAGAGAAAAAATGCAATTAAAAAAGCTAAAATATCTGCTTGAATTTGCAATATGACTTGAACACTTGTAATGTGTTTGTATACTATGGAAGTGCAAGATAATGTAATAATACTCTTAAGAGAAGGTAGATAATTATTTTGAAATAGAATATAATAAAACTTGCCTTAGAGGTTACACATAAATGGTAAGTATAGAATCCTTCTAGTAGGGTTTTTGATTAAAATGTAACAAGCAATAGCTAAACAAAACTAAGGTTCCAAACCTGATAATTAAACTGCCCCCCATCAATGCTTCTTGCCACTTGAGAATTAAGTACAACTTTGGTTTCCTTCTTTGAAAACAATGAAATTGTAGAATGAATCTGAAGGTTGCTGCTAAGTCCAGGGAAGTAAAGGAACTCATTCACAGGATTGGAGATGAAACCTCTGAAAAGCTCCACATATAAATTTTGATTCTGTATTTAAATTGGCAGTCACAAGAGAATAAATGTATAAAGATAAATGATTTTATCTTTAGAGGGGAAATTCTAACAGTAGCAAAATATTCTATACCTGACTCACAAGGTCATTCACCACATAACAAAGCAAAAGTCTCCAAAGCATTTTTTTTAATGTCACAAAATGGTGGCAGAATGGGACACTGTGGCGCACAGAGCTATCTTGTAAAAAGAAAAACCCAATAGGTACCTATCACACCTGAACAGCAGCAGTCTGCATAAAAATCATAGCAGTCAATTAATGAACATTTTGGGGCATTTCCCCACATTCACAGGACTGTGCTTGGAAAGCGCAATATTCTCACAAGAGAACCGCAACCTCAAAACAAGACACACTGTGCATGGGGAAATTATTAACAAATGGGTACTGTACAAAAAAAGATGAACATGCATCAATGCAATGAAATAAATTTTGGACAGCAAAGATGCAGGCTGAAAATGAAAAGCTGATTGATAAATGGACCAAAAGCAGCAAAAAAGGGGGGAAGGGAGAAAAAATCTGGGGAAGACAATGCTCTTTAAGTAAAACAGAATGGTTTACATGCCTCTCTTACATTGCTTCCTCTGAGATCATCACATTTAGACTGAAGAACAGAGAAGAGTTATTTGATGACATCTGGAAGCCCTTTACCACTGAATACACATTTTAAAAGAGCTCGTCACTGTAATATCTAGATTAGTATCTACATAATCTCTGTCCATGAAGTGGATGCCACTCCATAAAAGTTCCAGAAATATATTCTCATCTTGTACTTATATAGAAGTAAAAGCTCAGCATAAAAATGAACAAAGAATGTTATGCTACGTGTTATGCTTTGTGCATGCGTTACATTTGAAAATATTATTTTCAAAAGACACCGAAAATGAAAGTAGCTTTTCCCCCTGGTAGGGAGGAAAATGCATGATTCACTAGTAAGAAACTGTAGTACACATGCACAGATGGGAATGCTTAGCCATTTTAGAAGGAATGATTATCAAAGCAGTTATTTCCCCCCACTTTATCTTGTAACATTCTTTTATGAACATTCCTAATTCAAATTGTAAGTCACAAGACTAAAAAGGCATGAGCAAATGATAAGTTGAAATCAAAGAGAGATTGCGACATTCTCTCTCTTTGCAATGGAAATCCATGTGTGCACAACCAATTTTTCTTCACAAATAGGAACAGATGCATAGGATGCTGGGTGGTATAGATTTATACTCATTTAAACTAGACCCTAAATTCTATAACGAAACGCCATGGATTCAGCTTGAAGCTGGTCATTATTATCTCCCCACCCCAAAAAGATCCATACAACATAGCAAAACAGTGCCTTGCCCTATTCCAGTGTTTCCCAACCAGTGTGCCTCCAGATGTTTTGGGACTACAACTCCCATCATTCCTGACCACTGGTCTTGCTAGCTAGGGATGATGGGAGTTGTAGTCCCAAAACATCTGGAGGCACACTGGTTGGGAAACACTGCCCTATTCTTCGCTTCAAGCCTGCATATCAACCATCTTTAATTCCCAGCGGCTATCTGCTCCCATACATACCATTTCCCCCACCCTTCTAGATCTTTGTGGAAAGCTCTGGTCTGCCACCACCTTTGGAAATTATGAGGAGTAGGACTTTTTCTGCTGTGACATCATAGCATAAATGGCTTCGGTCATACATATATTAGGGGCCACCTTTATTTTCATCACCACTGTTGAGACAACTCAATAGTGCTTTCCTGATTATACACCATCCACCAGTGGCGAATGGAGCCGCTTGGCTGCCCAGGGCGGCAAACGCGGAGGCGCCCCCGGGGGGGGGCGTGATGCATGCATCGTGACGTCACAATGCATGGAGTGTGCACGCGTGCGGATGCTACACATCTGGTAGCTGGTGGTGCACGGCGGCCCGTAATGGGGGGCAGCTCGCAGGGCAGCCGGCACAGACCGCGTATGTCTGTATGCAGGTGGAGGTGAGGAGGTGCGTCCCCAGGTGGAGTCCCCCCCCCCCGAGTGGAGCCCAGGGCGGCCCGCCCCCACCAGCTCCTGCCATCCACATACCAAGTAAAGATAGGTTCTTGGAAGCTCCTATGAAACTCCTATACCAAAGTACATACCTGAGACCTTCATATATCCACAATTTACAACACAACCACCTGAGAGAATACACAGAAGCACTTATATCCATGTGGCAAGTAGAAATTAGTGAGCTTTTAGAAGGTCTTCTTGCATGAACATGGAATTTTGCTGCCCCAAATGATACATGCTCAAGTAATTGTACTGAGCCAATCTGAGGGCCACTGTCAGGAACCTCCCCACTTTCCAAAGGGGTATTTGTATTTAATTCCTTTCTTGGATTGGTGTTGTGTGTGTGTTGTGGAGAAAATCTGGGGTTGGAGACCAAAAGCCAGATGTCTGAGGTTCAAGGGAGCCAGGTCTCTCTCCCATTTTATACCTGCAGTGTTTCTCCTCTCACACACAATCTCAGTGTTACTGGATGGAGCTGCTTCACTGAATTAGCTTGCATCGGAACAGAAGAAATTAACACAGCAGGTTCCTTTGCTAAGTGCTAGTATCTGGAAGGCTCAGAAAAGGAAGCTTACAGATTGGAAGGCTCAAATCCAGTTTGAACTCAGGTCCAAGCCAAGCTCAGCTGAACTCTCACATAATCCCTATTGGCAAGGAAATTATACAAGCAGCTCTCTGCACAGTTCACGGTCATTTTGACCTTGCTAGATTGCATAAACTGCTTAGAACACTAACAGTTGCACTGTTAACAAGCCACTGTACTCTGGGGACTGTGTCATAATTTGCAACATTCTCTCTCTCTCTCTCTCTCTCTCTCTCTCTCTCTCTCTCTCTCTCTCTCACACACACACACACACACACACTGAAAGGAAACAAAAGAAAATGAAATTTGATTTGGAAAAATTTAAACTATAATTTTACAGAAAAAAAGAAAGTTCGCAATGATGAGCTGCTATCTTTGCACATAATAATTGTAAGAATTGCCATAAGAACTGCAGATGACTGCTTCAGGTAGGCAGCCAGCCCAGTGAACGGGTGTCCCAGGAAAGCAGCACGGGTGGTGGGTGTCCTAGACAAGCCACAAAGGAACAGTCAGAAATCTGGGAAAGTTCCCCAGCAACCACACTTCTGCTGCGAGCCTCAGAACAAGGCCATTTTGGTTGCAGCAGCATTGGAGACCAGGGAGGAGGGAGACAGAAGCAGAGGAGGATGGTTGTTGGGGAGCTGCCCTGTCCAGTCGTGAGCCAGAGGTGTGGTTTGGCCGAGCTTTAAGGGGAGAGGGTGTGGCCTGGCCTGGTGAGTGGGCAGGTCTTTGGGTCTGGCAGGTGGGTGGGGAGGAGGAAACTGGAAGCATGTGTGGTGGAAAGGGGAAGGTCTAAGCTGCCCAAAGCCAATCCTTTCAACCTCTGGCTTCCTTCTGTGGTTGTGCCTGCAGCAGTGGGAAGGGGCTATGGTACATATGACCCCCCTCAAACTGAATATCAAGTTTTCTTCCAACAAAAGATTAATTGGATGCATTTTACAAAGAATCAAATATTTTTATGTTTTTTATGGAGTATACGGAATATATATAATATATAGAAACTCGAGTCATCAAAGTAATCTTTACCACATTTTTGCGTGTTTCCGCTCACTAGTTAACATCTGACGTTCTCCCCCCTGAACAGGTGCAAAAGTCACAGACAATTTTTGCCATTCTCAAGACTTTCCTGTTCTTTGGTGATTGTGACTATCATATTGTTACTGTATCCAAGCATTCACTATCAATACTGATTTAAGTCGAGATTAGTTAGAGAGTGCTCTTTTATTCATCAAGGTCATATCTTGATGGCTGTGCAAGCTTAGATAAATCGGGTATTAAGCAGGCACATCTCCAAGGAACCTAGAAATTCTCTCATCTGCAGACCTCAGCATATCTTGTTATTTATTGCCAGAGAAATGACTGATTAATTTTGTCATCTTTGCTCTGTGTTTTTTGCTCGGCTGAAGCTGCCTGCCCTCGTCTGCAATGCCTGATCAGACCTATTTAAGCTGATGCCTTTGATCGTAGACACAGAGGAGCTTGCTGACTTAGGCTTTGACTAAACATTCCTTTGCTGCAATATTTATGCACAACCCCCCTAAATGATAACTGACAGTCAATGTAGATAACGAAAAACTACTAAGATGTTTCCCACTATTATATGGATGCTCAAAGCAGCATTCATAGTACTACATTTAGAGGCAAGATTTAACAAACAACAACCCACACAAAAAAAGCGTTATGAGACTCATCACTCTCTCTGTCATTTTCCACTAAGAAGATATCCGAGGCAAGTAAACTACCTCCCTTTAAAACAAAACAAAAAATTATTTGTCTACTGTAATGTGATTTTCATTCTTAAAACTAAGAGTAATTTTGCTGCTATACCAGACAGCTATAAAAATTATCAAAATAACACTAATGAAAAATCCCTAATGAAAGTTAAGCCCCATGGAAAAAAAATCTGTGCTTCTAGCGCTTTATTAATCACATTCCAGCACCAGAGGCTGAAAATACATCAAACTGCACCAAATCCTTTTCACATGACAACCTCATGAATTATTCAACTCATTAGTATCACCAAGAGGCATAAAAATAACATCAGTGTTAAGGATGTTTTCTTATAGAGTAAGGTCAACTAAAAGTTTTAATATTAAAATCCATAAGCACAAGCCTCAAGGTAAAATCTATGGGATTTAATCTCACAGCAAGCTGTTTTAAATTCCTCTAGAAGGCTGTTGTTAATTTTGATACTGAAAGCTTCAGAAACATTTACGTTAGTACCGCATAAGTGGCGACTTCCTTCTGTTGTGATCTGAAATATAACCAATAGTGACACAGCCAACATTTCTCCACATATGTGCCAGTTTTATTTCCTTCTTTATCTGAATACAGTACTGGGAAAACAATACGAGGTTCTCTTAATTTTACTCGGTAAGGGCCTCTTTTGGGGGGGGGGAGTTTTCTATACCTCTTAATCCCACCATTTCCTTGTGTACTCGTTTGCTGGGTGCTTGACCCTACACATGCTTGGCTGAAAATCTTGCTGCCCCTGCTCCACACGCACCCCTCAGTTTTAGACTGCTTGCTTCTAGGTAAAGGATTCAGTCTGACACTACAGCTATGTCAATGTATATCTTATACAGCTGCTCAGTTGTGATCAATAGTCTTCACTCTGTACAGATCAGGACCTAATTTTAGCGCAAATACGTTACTGCTTCTTTTCATTCCTCCCTGCTTCTTTCACCCTTTTATTTGGTTTTGTCTCATTATGCCCACTATCTTTCTGCTTTACTATGTTTTCTCTTCTCTATAAAACACAAATAAAATAAAATGCCCAAGGAAAATGACGGTTGTTCAGTGTGACACAAGCCAGTTTTGAGGTAGGACTATATAGCTCAGTGGTAGAACACAAGCTGTACACACAGATGTTGCATTTAAAGCACTATAGTGGTACCTCTGGTTACGAACTTAATTCGTTCCGGAGGTCCGTTCTTAACCTGAAACCATTCTTAACCTGAGGTACCACTTTAGCTAATGGGGCTTCCCGCTACTGCCGTGCCACCAGCGCGCAATTTCTGTTCTCATCCTGAGGTAAAGTTCTTAACCCAAGGTACTACTTCCAGGTTAGCGGAGTGTTTGTAACCCGAGGTACTACTTCCGAGGTACTTAACCTGAGGTACTACTTCCGGGTACTACTTCCGGGTAAGCGGAGTCTGTAACCCGAAGTGTTTGTAACCCAAGGTACTACTGTATTTGACAGTCACTGAGAATCCTTGGAACGGTAGTTTGTCAAACTGTAGCTCTGTGAGGTCAGCACCCTTTAACAAGGTACAGTGCCCAGGATTCTCTGTGACGGTTGAAGTAGAATAGTGCTATGTTATGAATGTGATTTCCAATTGCAATCCCTGATACCTCAAGGTAGGACTGGAAGGGCTGTCTGAAACCTCTGGAGAGTTACTGCAAGTCTGTGCAGACTGGTGCCCTCCAGATGTTGAGGACTACAACTCCCATCAGCTCTCATCAGCATGGATAATGGTTAGGGATAATGGGAGCAGGGCCGGCTCATCGTAGACCCCCGGTGGCGCAGGGCACCATGGCGCCGGCCCGCCAGGAGGGCGCCGCGAGTTGCGCCCGCCCGCTGGCCGGCCGGTTCGCCGGTCCGCTGCGCGCGGCGCCCACCTGCCCACCGGGGCGGGAGAGCGCCGGAGAGACCGCGCTGTGTCTGCCCGCCCGCCGCACAGCAGCGCCGCGCCCACCCGCCCACCGCGTTGGGAAACGGGGCGGAATGGCGCCGGACAGATCCGGCGCACCATGGCGACAGGGGCGCTTAAGACGGCGCTGAATGGGAGCTATACTTTGCATCTTCTGAAGGGTCCCACATTGGCTGTCTCTGGTGTAGCCAATACTGACTCAGATGACCCCTGGTCTAAAGAAGTAGAAGGAAGCTTCCTATATTCCAATAAGTAACTATATAATACTTAAGAACTGGGTCGTCCCCCCCAAGATGGAGCTCAGCTCTGGAACCTTTCAGACAGAAGCCATTGTCATTCTAAGAGAACAAAGGAGAAGTTCATGGTGAGCTCTGACACCTATTTTTCTATATAAAAAAAGCACTGCTTAAGAGTGTAGTATACAAAGTCCCCAAGATAGCATAGCATTATTTTACTAATTCCAACCAGGATTAAAAATAGTGATTCACGGGTTCTGTGTATACTTCATGAACATGAACACATACACACACACACACACACACACACAGAGAGAGAGAGAGAGAGAGAGAGACAGAGACAGAGACAGAGACAGAGAGAGTTGTATCAAAGGGTTCTGAAATATCTACACAGAACAAATAATAGCATGGAGTGTGAAGTATAATACAGCAGCTTCAGCAAAACCTTTAGGATCTTAGTACATATTAAAAACAAAATAAACTCCCAAAGCAAATTTATAATGTTTGTGGTTATAGAGAAGGGCAACCTAATGGGTTGGTAGAGATTTCTGTGGTCATGAGGCACATGTATAAAATGTTTCCTAAGGTCCTACTTCATATCACTGTTTGCTTGCTCACCTTGTGAGTTTTAAATATTTGTATATTCTGGGGGAAAGCCCCTGGAAATTTCAATCAGAACTAATTACAGTGTGGAATCGCAAAACGTTTCTGAAAATGAACACTTTGAAAACTTGGAAATATTAAACCATAGCAAAGATTGATTAGAGTTCATTTCAGTATCATTAAGCGTGTGGGGGGGGGATGTACACATGAAGAACATTCATTCATTCATTCATTCATTCGAGGTAGATAACTGATCCCCACAGACCAAATTTGGCCTATAGACAGCTCCTTCTTGGCTGACACAGCAACTAACTGGCCGGCTTACCTCTCTCTGCTACATTGTTCTTTCTAGACAATGGTCGTATTATTATTAATTCAATTCATTTCTATACTGTACTGCTTTGTATTTTTCAGAAAAAAACTCAAAGCCATTTACAGCACATTAAAGCATCAAATAAAACAAGCCAGAAAAAAGGATAAAATTGAGAAACAAAGACACACAACTTACAAAATTATTATTTTTTGCATCATCTTGCATCCTCATACCTGCTGCCCACTACTAGCCTGAGACACTGCGGTAGCTACAAGCAGCTCCTTCACCAATGAGACATGCTAATAAATATCCTGCATTGGAACATCCTGTCTGTTGACAATTTCCTCCCCTTTCCCACTCTACAATGTGATGTCGTTCCACTTTCTCATATATTTCCCCTTACTATTCCTGTCCAACAGAACACTCCTCTTTATAGCAACCTCAGTTTACTGTATCCAGTAAAGTGCTAGCAACCTTACCCATAGCTGAGTAAAATTACTGCACCCAGAACCTCTCCTTTACCTGTACACAATAGGGGTCATGTTCACAGCCATGTTCCTATTTGAACAACATGTAGCTCATTCCCAGGGTTAAGAAGGGCCTCGGAAAGTAGGAGCTCTAAGTACCTTACAAAGCTTGTAGCTATGTGCATCTTTCATGCAAGGCCAAAAAAGTACTAAAAGGAAAAAGGGAGTAAAGTGGATGGTTCTCAGAATCATCTGACAAATAAAAAGAAAGCTTTTTAAGAGAGTGGGCATGTTAAATGAGTACTGACCATATTCCGCAGCAGCTTTGAGCAATGCATCAGAATGGGTGGAGCCAAAGGCGTTGCGAACAAACCGCCTCCGTCGACGCAGATCATCTTCCCAATAATCTAAGCGCCAGAAATCATGCAGTTGGCTAAGGAAATAACAACAACAACAACAATAATAAAAGATTAGTGTCTACTACACTGGCATACAGAGAAGGAGCAGCAACTCAATAAAACATTTCCTTACTTTTTTCAGTGAGTACAAGGAAAATGTTACAACATATATTATTAAAGTGCAGTATTTGAGTACTTCTTTACTTTCATTGAAGCATTTAAGGATTCAACTTTTTCTAACCGCTCTGCTTACTGCAAAAAAACATTAATCAGAGCAATCCCATTAACAAATGCAGCATCAAATTACAAGTATTAATGACACAGCTTTCTTTCTTTTACAGTGTTTCTTTAAAAAAATATTGTAAATCATAGAATGGACCTAAGAGCAAATATTTTGCAATTTAATGACTATGGTCTCTTAGCAGACTAAACTTAAAAGTATAAAATATTGCCCACTTGAATTTTTGTGGAACTATGATTAAAATAATGTGCTGAAATATTCATTGAAATAATTCCCCATTGCCCCCAGCAACCTGAGAAAATTGCAATTTTATTCATTATTAATAACTCTGAATTAGAGCTGCAAAAAATTCCACCATGTGGTAATTGTCTAGGTAAATTATTATTCCTACACCAACAGAGTCCTTGGATGATTTTATAGCTCCCAGCTAAAACAAGTCATTAACAACCATGGCCATCATCATTTTACACTGCCTGTTTTGCATTCAGAACCAATATTAAAGTTTCACAGAATGATTCAGAAACCATTGTTAACCCATATCCTACCAAACGTGCAAATACATGCATTCATTTATATTAAATTTAGTTACTAAATATGGAAAGAGTCAAGAATCTCAAAATTTGCAATATGGCACTGACAAAATGCTAACTGTTATTATTTTATCTACAGGTTCCATGCCAATATGATGGATGATCAGGACAAGATAGTACTTAAACCTCTGTCTTACTACATCAGCAAACCAGGGGGGTGGGAAGGAAACAAAACTAGTATTCGGCATGTACATTATATATTTACTGATATAGTAAGGTATGACTGGCACTAGAATGCACCTTAATCTTGGCTGTTCTATGCCTTCACAAATGCAAGTCTTTACACAAAATAAATACAAAAATGTAAAAGAGAGGGGCAGGAAGACTGGAGAGCCACCATGATGGTTCATGCAGAATAAGTTTCAGTAGTTATCCATCTTTAAATCACACCTGCTTCTCTCAGAATTAGACTGAGATGTGAAAGAGGGGAGGCAGTTGCAAGGGATCATTAGCATGGATGGGTGCTTAAGCCCTCCTGTGTCCATAGATATGAGAGAGAGAGAGAGAGAGAGAGAGAGAGAGAGAGAGAGAGAGAGAGAGAGAGAGAGAGAGAGATACCCTACAAGTAGGTTATGGACTCAGTGGGCACAGAAGCCAGCCTCACATTCTCACATACCTTGCTCTCCCCACATATATAAACTTTAAAGTGAACACCCATGAACGCCACTGTAGGCTATGGGTAGGTTGGGATCACCTGATCTATCAACCTATCTATTTTTCCTACTATACAGATTGCACAGGCAACTAGAAATGAGGTCATAAGTCCCTATTAAATGTGATATGTACAATGGAAGACAGCAAATTATTCATAAGGCTATTCCTGTGGGCCCCCTATACAGGCAACAACAGTCTTACATGTGTCCAACTGACATGCAACCAAGCACAAGCACATTGCGGTGACCTGGAAGTGGCCAGAAAGGGGGACAGAACAGGGGAGGGTGAATAACAGGATAGAGTGGGCTTATGTGCATTCCACTGTCGTGGGTTGTGACCTGGAACGCAACCCCCATGCAAATTGGGGGTTGCATGTACGGACCAGATCCAGATCCAGCTTAACAGATTGTTATTAACACAGAGGATACCGGAAACACAACTCCTACTAAATTTTTAACTTTAGACATATGCAATGAATTCCAAAACCTCTCCATCCTTCCTCTGGAGGGCGGTGTTCACCTTCTTCCGTGCACTGGTATGCACACTTTCGGAACTGCATTTTTAAAAAGTGATAACCAAAATAATTTGACCCCCAGTAGGGATCACTGGAAGGACAGATCGCGAAGCTAAGGCTCCAATACTTTGGCCACCTCATGAGAAGAGAAGACTTCCTGGAAAAGACCCTGATGTTGGGAAAGATGGAGGGCACAAGGAGACGGGGGGCCACAGAGGACGGGATGGTTGGACAGTGTTCTCAAAGCTACCAACATGAGTCTGACCAAACTGTGGGAGGCAGTGGAAGACAGGGGTGTCTGGCGTGCTCTGGTCCATGGGGTCATGAAGAGTCGGACACAACTAAACGACTGAAGAACAACAACAGGGATGAAAATATTACTGCCATTGACTGGTGCAAGTAAAGAGCTAGCCAATGAAAGCTACAGTATCTATTTGCAAGAAAATCACTTCAATATGAAAGACACTAAGAAATTGTTAATGAAATGCAAAGAACAAGTCAAAATCTTTTCACAATTTTGTATTATTTTTTGTAACCTGAAACAAAGATCTAACAAGCCTAATAGTTTCCTTTTAAAGAGAACCAAATTAGTAATTTGAAACGTGCCTTGGTCCTTCATTGCTTATTATATTAGTGTATATAGTTACCTGTAAGCAATCAGATCAAGAAACCTGTTGTTGGCAGAAACTTTACTGGTGTTGACATGCAAGTGGGAAAATGGGGAGTCCCACTAAGAAAACGCCTATTCCGATCATTTGCCTTGAGAAATTGAATTATGGCATCTCATTTTTCAGAAACTAACACTGGAAAAAGCTAAATCTGTTGCCGATAAAGACGTATTTAGATAGATACATAGAACTGGTATCTCACAAAGGAACTATACCCAAAAGCAAGTAAGACATTTAACTGGACAACTGGTTCAACTAAGTCAGTCTGAAAACAGGCAAAACACAGATGTTTTCAAGGAAGGTGCAAGAAACTTTGTAGTTGACATTTATGGAATAAATGTCACGCCAGAGATAGGCTGCACTTAACCTCCATCAGTTAGCAGTCGTCTTATGCACTGAAGCATGAGGGTTTAATATTTTTTCAGAAAAAATATCCAGTCTTATCAAGGCAAATCTCATTGATACAAAACTTTAATGCTTACCATTCTCTTTGTTTCAATGATATGCTGAGATAGACTCAATGGGTTAATAACGTATATTGAAAATCTTTAAATTTGATGCCTTCCTTTTATATTTATTTTCTTCATTCACCCAAATCATTACAAACGAGGACAGTTATTTTATATGTGACAGTACCTGGATAATCTCAGTGTGCAAATTCTATGGGTCTGTAATAATGTTAAGTCCCCACTTAGAAATTTCAGCTTGTGTGTACTTATTGTGTAGAACATGACCCAAACAGTACTGGTGAAAGAATACCAGTGAACACTTCAAACACTTTGCCTAATGCTGTTTGCTTTCTCTTTACTGTTGCACAGCAAGCAGAAATGTCCATTTAGCGGCCTATATCACTATATAGCTGGGAGCATACTAATCCTATAGATATATTGTTTACATGGACATTTTTGTTTCATTTTTGTGCTTATAGTCGCCTATTGCCCAAGTGTCTACATCCAAAATGGTTGAAATGCTATATCATATTTTGTAATACTTGTCAGAAAAGATAACCAGCTACTTATTCTGTCACTTGATCAGATCCTTCTGAAGTCCTTTATATTAGTATGATACACGAATTGCAATCCACTGCACAGGTATATTGAGCCCAATGGGAATGACATATACATGTATAGGATCACAGCATATAATCACTTGGTACATATGTGACCAAGCACCATTGCTTATTTGCAAAAATCTATTGTTAGACCACATTTGGCAAGCTATTCACCTGTACAGTGGAACCTCGGTTTATGAACACCTCGGTTTATGAATTTTCGGTTTATGAACGCCGTGGACCCATCTGGAACGGATTAATTCACTTTCCATTACTTTTAATGGGAAAGTTCGCTTCAGTTTATGAACGCTTCAGTTTATGAACAGACTTCCGGAACCAATTACACCCATGTTTCAGTTTATGAACGCTTCGGTTTAAGTACTTTGCGGACCCGTCTGGAACGGATTAATCCACTTTCCATTACTTTCAATGGAAAAGTTCGCTTCAGTTTATGAACGGTTACTCCGCGGACCGTCTGGAACAGATTAATCCACTTTCCATTACTTTCAATGGGAAAGTTCGCTTCAGTTTATGAACGCTTCAGTTTATGAACAGACTTCCGGAACCAATTGTGTTCATAAACCGAGGTACCACTGTAGTTGTTAGAGGAGAAGACCTTTATATTAGTTCTAGCTTCCTATAATGTAGTTTACCTCTACAGTTTAAAGAAGAGAATGCAAAATGGCTGTACTTTAAAACATATTTCTTTTCTAATGTTTTTACAACTAAAATTAATATCTATATACCTTTGGTAAAAATCTGATATCATGACGGATGATTGATCAACCTTTACTTCAGTTAACACTTTTAAGTATGATCACATGGATTAAGGCACAGCGCTTTCAAAAATCAAAATCACACTAAAGTCAACAAAACACAGAGGTTAATTAGTTTCAGTAGAACTTGGATCAGGAAGCCATCAATTTTCTCCCATTCTGTTTGAACGTATTTCAGCAATTTCAATCACTTTTCACACAAATCCATATTCCATAACACAAGAGTGCACTTCTGTTATATTGTTCTGACTACATAAAGGCACACTTTTAAGAAAAGTTTACTTTTCAACAACTAAAGTATTGGTAAAAATAGCAAATGTCTTTGTGAGGTAATCTTTTTTAACAGCTTATCTTCAAAAGAAAAGTAACTACTGAAAGCTGTTAAAGTTACCTGGAGTATAAACATTACGGAAATTTAAAGAGGCAGGACTGCTCAAACTGCCACTGTTCAAAAGATGAAGACTGAACTTTGCCACCAAAAAAAAAAAGACCTGAACACAGATAAATCTTCTCTTAAATTATGGGTGGGACATATTGGAAAGTAGAATATTACTAACAGATGTACAGAGAATTCATGGTGTTAAAGACCTTTTGGCTGGTTGAGGATAGCCTGTATAAGTACTGGAGATGGCCTAAATACAAATCCACAGAAACTTTACACATTTTTCTATCTCCAGAAACATCAAAAGAAGAATTCTCTTCAGAATTGTAATTCTACAGCCCTCACTATGAAATTTATCAGCTCCACATACACTAGTGCCGATAGCAAAAGAGATGGCAGTGGAAGGAAACAAAATGTTTTCTTTACGTAGTTCCAAAATGTTAAAATGCATTTGGGGTGTATCCAACTGTGCTCCTTCACTGATGGAGGGCACTTTGACCCAGTAAACGATTCTGCCAACAGAAGGCAAGATTCCCCATGTCCTTCTCCCAATTTACTCCAGAAAGTTGAGGTATACTTCGCCTAGCGACAGTGGTAGCAGCGGGTCAGGCGAGGGGAATGAGGAATGGATCGGAATGGAGGGAGGGCTCAGTGAGGCATCCAAGTGTTTGCACCGCCCCATCCATCTAGTTGAGGAAGGAGGGCTCAGCGATGTATCAGAGCCCCTGCATTGCCCTAGGCAACAGGTAGAAGAGGGAGCGCAGCCGCTTCCGGCACCCGAATTGAGGCGCTCACCCAAACGCAGGTTTAGGGGGCGGCGTTTCGAGCCCCAAGCTATTATGCTGGCCCCGAAGCAGAAGGGTGCCATTGCCGTATTCTGCAAGTGACTAGGAGGTCATGTTTTCTGCTATCTCTGCACTGTAAATAGTATGCACAATAAAACCTTAAAAGACAGATCGGACTGGAGCGTCTTTACTCGAGAGTAGCCGCAACAATCCCCTGACATATCCTTTGGAGCAGAGTATAAAGTAGTGTGGGGAAAACTGAATGGGTGGATTAAATAATCTTCTGTCAGATATGTGACCACATTGGATACAACTATTTGTCCATTCTTTTTTCTAAATAGATGATACACTTAAAAGTCAATTATGCTGCAAATGCAACTTCTTTAAAATTACAAAGTCAAAATATGGGTGGGTAGCTTTTGCACTTTACTGGACAACAAACTAAAGTTGTAAAGTGTAAAAGTATCACACCAAAATCGTAAGAAGTGTATTAGCAGCATGCATATATTGACCATATAACCCAATGCAAAAAGCAAATACAATCTCTCTACATAAAATTAAGATCAAAGTATACAATTTGACTCCTTATTACATATATCGCTTAACTTTTCATGTATTGGTTTTCAACCTAGCAATTCAACTTGTTGACCGTGTTCCTTAAACTCAGTGTGCTATTTAAGGTACTTATATGAAAATATTTGCCACTAAGTATGCAACTTTTCTCCTGCCAACCTAGCAGTTTGAAAGCACGCCAAAGTGCAAGTAGATAAATAGGTACCGCTACAGCGGGAAGGTAAACAGTGTTTCCGTGTGCAGCTCTGGTTTGCCAGAAGCGGCTTTGTCATGCTGGCCACATGACCTGGAAGCTGTACGCCGGCTCCCTCGGCCAATAACGCGAGATGAGCACCGCAACCCCAGAGTCGGCCACGACTGGACCTAATGGTCAGGGGTCCCTTTACCTTTATGCAACTTTTAATGCTCATTATTTATATGAAGATTTGAGAGAAACTCTGCTCAAGGTCAAACTGCTGCATTCCGAATCAAGAAACTTTGAACCTTTGATTTTTCTATCCATTTCCCTATGTCATTGGTAGAGATAATGGAGAGCTCATTCTTTCGCATAGAGAGCAATGAAATTGATTAAGCTACTGCACACAGTGCTAAATCCATTGCTGTGTTTTGCTGCACTGTCCTATAATAAAGAGATTCTCTATAATTTAGTTTGTACAAAACAACCCAATGTGACACAGCCAATTTATAATTGCCACCCAATAGATTTTTAAGGGAAGCTTTCAGCTACATTGAGCTCAAGATCCATTGTTATTTGGGTTTTTTTAAAATAAAAAAAATAGATATTTGTTCCACATTGAGCTTCACCACTTGCTAAGACAATTTGTCCAGATTTGATACAGGATATTTCTTACTAATGGCCAGGATGAATTGCTGGCTTCTAAGCCAACTGAATAAGATTTCAAAAAGAAGTTTAACAACAGAAAAATACAAGTAGAGTCTCACAATAAAAAGTTGCAGTTTATCCCTGGCCCCTAACTGAAGAGTGCAGCCTTAAGCTAGAAGCGTGTAGTGCTGTTTGAGGCCCATAGAGAAGCCCTTCCTTCTTCTCTACCATTCAACTGCTATGCTAAACAATGCAAATGTCTTAGGATTATACTGACCCTTTCAACCTTTAATGGTCCAACTGGCTTCATAGACTTAATTGTTAGATTCACACACAGTCTGTCCAACTTCTTGTTCCTTTTTTGACCCTTTCCCCCAGCCTGGAAATGAGAGCTGCTTATACTAAAATGAATAGATCCAGGATTTGAGGACTGTACTGTTATGTTTTGGCAACAACATTTACCCCAAGATGGAAGGCAGAAAAAGGAAATTTTGAATTTTACTTTTTGAATTTATTTCAGTTGATGCGTTTGTGTGCACACGCGCACACACTCCCAGATAAAAAGGTTCACTACTTTGGGGAAACAATGCCTTGTTTTTTCTTAGCACTGTTCACTTGATAGATTAACACAACTAGCCTGTACTAATTGAGACAATTTCACTGGCTGGTTTGGGGATGTAAGCATCTGGGAAAGCAACTCCTCCTGTATGAACACCTTCCCTTCCTGCCTCTTGTCAAATTCAAATTTACAGGTAGAGATTGTGACTTAATATTTGTATGACTATTGTTCCATTCATTGCATTGTAAGTGTCTTTGGTCATTTTAAGCTATCACAAAGCATAGGAATTAGATTTTAAGCTATCAAAGAGCGTAGGAGAAAAAGGGATGTTGTTATAAATGAAAATAAATGTTAAAACACTCATATTTGCACGTGGAAATGCAAATAATAATAAATATGCTGCCAGAAATTACACCTTATTGGTACTCTATACACTAGGTTGTTATTTGTGTCCCTTTAAAGCTACACTTAGTGTATTATCAGTATTTCAGTAGACATTTTGTGTTATGCCATTCACAATGGACTGGAAGTACGTTAATATGCTCTTTGAGTAATGGCTGTTTGTTAAGTAACACTACCTATATAAAAATATACCTGACAATAGTTTTAGAACATTTTAGGACAGCTGTTTGAAGAAAGGTTAGTTTCACTGACTCTAAAACACTTTTAAATGGGAATTTGTTTTTCAAAATACTTTCGTACATTTCCCTTCAACACATCTGGGAATACTAAATTAAATGTAGTTGTTTCTGCCTTGAAGTTGTATTTGACCCACTTTGTTTGTTTTTGCCTTATAATTATGTTTACTTATTTAACTACAGTTCAAAGGTTTAATTCCTCAGAACTTAGATCCACTATTTTTAACAGTCTGCGGATCCAGTGGATACATAATTTTCAAACAGTTGTAACATGAAGATTTTCTGCTAAACTGTAAACGTTAAAAGTTGCATTTTCTCTGTTGTGACCCTAGTTCACTGCTTGCTCGCTCCTTTGGCCACAGCTGGCCTCTTGCTGTTCACAGCTGAAAAGTGAAATCAATGCTTGGTCTAACAAAATGCAGATGAAAGCCATTCTGATCACATATAGTCATTTCCCGTAATCTTATCAGCCTTCAGTTACTTAAATGATCTCTGGAAATGATTGTTTGTTCATCTGAATACAATACCAGTTTTTGTGTTAAGGAAAACAATACTTTCATAAAGCGCAGCAGTGGTATGTGCAGCTCACTTTGATTGAGTTTTCTAATATCTCTCTTCTTTTCAAAGGAATCTTTACATTCTAACTAAATTACAAAAGTTGCAATCTAAATTCCATAGATTTTATACCCAGTTAGATGCTAGTGTCATTATTCATTTAATTCTTCCTACTTTGTAGAAAGGTTGGGGGGAAAAAACTATTAATATGTCAATCCACATTTTCATTGATCTTAACCACTTATTTTTATTTGAGCAAGCTAAGTTGGAAAAGCTACGTTGTATCTATAGGTAGTGTTATATTGTTGCTTAATGCTCCAAAGGTCAGAGAACAGCAAAGTGTTTGATGGAAAACAGTCTTTCTTCCTATTTTAAATGGTTCCTGCTTTGATTATAGGCATTTATTATAATTATGAAGAGATTAGTCTGTTATAGAATCCTAGTAATGGAACCATTTAAAAGGAATATAATAGCAGTTTATTGGATTTTGTAAAGGAAAAGAGAACAGATAAAGTGGTTCTCTTTACAAATTGATCAGCTGCTTCTAAATATGCGCTTCTTATTTTGTTTTCTTTCAGCTAATTTTGTTTTGTTCTATAAGTTAACAATTAAATTGAAATGAAGTTATATGGGTTTATCGTTTAAAATCAGCAGAAGTTTATTGTAACTTCAATTACCTACAGCACAATACCTTCTGAAGAAAAAGCAATTTTGCCTTATATGGGCTTTAAAGTAAGGCAGGAACTAGTAGATAAAATATTAATAGATAAAATAACAGTGAAAAGAAGAGAAAGCACACTTCAGAAATAAGCTTTCATTTTATGCAGGCATTTCATTCACATGAGCAGAATCTTCATTTTCTACACTATCCTTAGGTTGTTTCAATCCATATTGTATGCAACGATTTGATAACGTCCATAATGTTTGTTGCACAAAAAATAACCAATATTACTTGTGAAATGAGTCCGCACAGAGAGAGGGACAATGTGGCTACACTGCTCGGTCGCAGCTTGATTAATTTCATTGTACACAGGTTGTACATTGACAATAAAGGTATTATTATTATCCCGATGCCTACCCACTTCCCAGGTGTTAGGTGTGGACATCTGAGTAGCAGAACTAACAACACTGCACTACCACTTCAACAAATGCCGCTGCCACCAGTCCTCACAAAACCTTCGTTAGCTCTGGCAGAAATTAGTTTAGTTTTGTTATTTTATGTAGGAGCGAAACTTATTTTTTTGGTGTGAGGTAGCACAGTTGAAATGTAACATGACCTCCTTGCTCCAAACCACAAAATTCCACATAGTTTAATGTGTACACGAAATTACATTTTAAAATTCAAGCTATGAACTTGATGGGCTCCTTACAACAACACTGTGTCAAACAGCCTAACATCAAGAATATGGAGAATTTGCCAATGGCAACCAACGGCCTACATAAAATGAAGGGTGATTTATGAAAATGACCATATCTGCTAAATTTAGACAGACTATAAGCAGCAAGACATAGGGTCACAGTATAGTCTATAAATATCTTAGCAACAATATAAATGAACTGAATTATTCAGTCAGCTAATCACTGGGGAAAGAACTATATAGCCTCAAGCTAAGTTAAAGTTAGACATTAGGAAGAATTAACTGTGGGGCCAATTGGCAGTAGAATAGATCCTGCCCCTGGTATGTAATCTGGACTTGTATGTGAGCAGAGTCATTGACCTAGAATTAGACACTAAAATTGGCTTTTGGAAACAAATCCAAGGCAATAATAAGCCTATTCTTCAGTATGCTTAATGAGACAGTAGTAGCTGTAACACAGTAAGTAGTCCTGTAAAATATAAGGCATGAAACCAGAGTCATTAGTTTTCAAAATGCAACATGTATCATAGCATTGTTTGCATCAAAATAGTGTGGCTGTAAATTGACATTGTGGTTTAAATTTTTATATTTATTTAGATTTTAGTCCATCCTATCCTCATTGACTCTGGGACTGTTACAGTATTATTTCTGCACTGATGAAATTGTGATACATACTGTACATTCAAATTGTTCTCTGAATCCAATCACTGAAGTCAAAAGATGGCCTTAAGGGAAAGGTCCTTTTCTGGTCAAGATAAACTGACAAGAGCTAGGGGAGAAACCAGTTGCAGACTCAAAATAAAGCAATTTGCTTCAAAAAAATAATAATATTTACTCCAAAACGTACTGGAGAAGACTTTGTTCTATTAAGAAAATGATTAGTTCAGTAAATCATGGCCTGCAATGTAAGATTGTGGTAGCCCCTTGATAAGGGGAAAGGGGGTTAGGAGAAGAGTTTGAGTGGTTCATTTCACCACAAAGTAATTATACTGAGCCACAAAGTTACCATTTATCATGGCTGAAAGATGACACTCACTGTTAACCAAGGGAAACTGCAACTGAAATGCTTCCATCCAGATCAATACACACCACATTTTTCTCCAGCAAGAAGTAATTATCCAGCAGAAAACTTCGCAATCAATACCCTTTCCTAAGTTAACTTATGGTCTCGACTAGAGGCATAAAGGTATAGTACTGTCAAATGTCATCAAGGACTATACCATTACACTCAGAAGAAGTCCGTATTCCTTATAGTCAAAGGGTTTATAGCCTACTTTAGACCATATAACATACTGAGGTACTTTCTAAGATGACGCTTGCCATCTGCTCTGTTATAAAAATGGGAAAGGAGAAAAAACACGGATGCAATCTTACAAACTAACACCTTATTGCACAGTTGTAATTGGCAGTTAGAACAGTTGTTAAAAAATCTTAACACCAGAGCAAGAAATCAATCATTTAATGCAAAATATCAAGCCTCCCCCTTTAGGAAGCAAATGATTCCTGAAATCTTAGGATTGATCCCCATTGCTTGAAAAAGAGTCAAAGACAGATCCATCTGAAATATCACAGTTGATTTTTTTTTATCTGAAAATATTTATTCTCCAAGCTCATGAGCAAACAC
Organism: Zootoca vivipara; assembly: GCF_965207765.1. Taxonomy (NCBI): domain Eukaryota; kingdom Metazoa; phylum Chordata; class Lepidosauria; order Squamata; family Lacertidae; genus Zootoca; species Zootoca vivipara. The sequence goes on from NC_142587.1 coordinate 76,676,800, forward strand.
AAAGGAGGTAATAAAATTAGGTTTAAATAACTCTGAAAAAATACAAACAATACCATCTAAATGTCTCCTCTTCTTTTTACAACTGGATATGGAAGGTAAGCTTAGCCTTATAAACCTATCTAATATATAAGGGAAGGTTAAAGGGCATAAAAAAATCACTACTTCACTGAAAAAAATTTGACATCCAATTTTCAAGCTGATTTATCAGTAGAAAGCTAAAATTGATAGTTTGCCACTAGTAGGTATCTGGCTGTCTAAGAAAGCTGTTACAAAGCCTTTAGTTTTGATTTAGCCACATAGATCAATACAAACCTATACTGTTTCAATTTTACAAATATTGATTTTCTGATATAACCTCAGTAAAAGAACATATATCATCAGCTTTACTGAAAATAATCTTGAAATTTATTTCATAAACTTTGTTTCATCAACAAAAGGTACTGAAAGGTCTAGTGAAATACAGTTTAGAATGACAGTGAAAATAATCGCTGCCAAAAGAGTTCTCAACAGATAGATCTGGTTCATTTTAAATTTTGAATACAGATACTGATGTTTTCCTCAGGATTCATAAACATCTAATAGAATTCTCATTGTTTCATTATAAAATAAAAGGCTTCTCAGCTTTAGCATAGTGCCCTAAAGACTTAGACGTAAACTAAATTCTTATTAACTACCATAAAAATGTAACCTTTTGTCTATTCACATTTCCCTGTCAATATGAAGATGAAAAGTGCTCCCAACAAGTGAGAATCTCCGAAACACTGCAGATGCAAAAGATCTATCATAAGTCAAAGTGCGATATTTCTTTCTATTCCCCCTAACCACATCCATACTGTTTCCCACCACTCCAACTTGGGAGATTTGTACACAGAAGATAGAATATGAACAATACATTCTATCACAACTGCAATGCCCACCACTGAAGTTAGCAACTTAGTCCTGAAGATAGCTATATTTTGGAAAGTTGTTTGTTTGCCTGTTCACTATGCATTTGGAAATCTCTTAAGATATTGTAATCAAATTTGCATGATGGTTCCTGAACTGGTTCCTGAGATCAAGGAGCAGGTTTTTGTCTAAGTTGTATACAACTGGATGCTATTCTGAATCAAGATGGCTGACAGAACCTTTCAAAACCGCAGTGGTTTTAACCACTGAATTCAAAAATTCCCGAGCAACACCAGGTGCAAGGCAGCCAGTATTTAACACATTATAGAATTCTATATCATTCTGATTAGAAATACATTACAAGTGTTCTTCTATCATAGTATCAATATATGGGCCATCCTTCAAAAGGATATGGTTCACTCGCTGAAAAAGAAGTCATGCTTAGAACAAAAAGCAGACAACTGCATCATCCTACTTCACAACACAGAAAGCAATTTCCAAAGAAGAAAGACACAGCCAGGTCCTATGCAACCAGCAAAATAATATTCATCTCCCTTCTTCCACAACACTGCATCCTGGGGATTCTGCCTCTTCAGCTATTGTTCTGCTTTCATAGCCATGCCTACCATATTCCACCAATTAGGAACCCCAGCTCACAGTCTTTCTTCAGAATCTCAGGCTCAATAAAATAAACTGGCAATTGCATTTCATGTGCCTTTAAATAAAATAAAAGAAATAGCAGGTGCACAATCATAATCATGACTGAGGCAGATAGGAAGGCAGTTGATCCCCATGATTCTTATGCCTTAATCCCAATTAACCCCCAAATTCTGTTTTGTTTTTCCTCTTGGAAGGAAAGTTGCAATTAGCACTGGCTGCCTCTTTCTAGGAGTGTGAGAAGTGTGATCTTCACTGGGACCATTGTGCAGGTGACGGAAGGATTAACTCCTATTCCCATGTGTCATCAGTTGTGATCAAATTCTGCTCCATACCTGTTAAAGGTAAAGGTAAAGGACCCTTGACCATTAAGTCCAGTTGCGAATGACTCTGGGGTTGCAGCGCTCATCTCGCTTTACTGGCCGAGGGAGCCGACATTTGTCTGCAGACAGTTTTTCCGTGTCACGTGGCCAGCATGACTAAGCTGCTTCTGGCGAACCAGAGCAGCGCATGGAAAAGCTGTTTACCTTCCTGCCGGAGCGATACCTATTTATCTAGTTGCACTTTGATGTGCTTTCGAACTGCTAGGCTGGCAGGAGCTGGGACCAAGCAATGGGAGCTCACCCCGTCACGGGGATTCAAACTGCCGACCTTCCAATCGGCAAGCCCTAGGCCAGGCATCCCCAAACTTTGGCCCTCCAGATGTTTTGGACTACAATTCCCACCTTCCCCGACCAATGACCCTGTTAGCTAGGGCTCATGGGAGTTGTAGGCCAAAACATCTGGAGGGCCGCAGTTTGGGGATGCCTGCCCTAGGCTCAGTGGCTTAGACCACAGTGCCACCCGCATCCTGTTACTGTCTTATAAAAAGCAAGAAATTTGTGTGAAATTAGTGTTGCAAGCTCTGTGTGTGGCTGCCCCTGCATTTGGTTCAGAAGCCATAGCTAGCACAGAATGCTGCAACTAGAATACTGAGTGGTACATCCAATGCTCTTTTCTGGGGGGGACGCAGGGGTACGCATACCCCTAAACATTTTGTGAATCTTTGTACTTTTGTCAATTTACTGTATTTATTTTTCCTGATTTGAACTATAAAAGGGTGGGGGTTTTTAGTCAAAATGAGAGTACCCCTAAACATTTCTCTTTTTTTAGAAAAAAATAATCACTGGATGCACCTAGACACACACATATTACACTGGTGCTGAAGGATGTGCACTAGCTAATAATTGGTTACTGAGCCAAGCTCAGGTATCTGAAGAAGTGTGCATGCACACGAAAGGTCATACCAACAACAAACATAGTTGGTCTCTAAGGTGCTACTGGAAGGATTTTTTTTTATATTTTGTTTCCGTTTCATTATTGACATATAATGCGCTGAACAATAGGGTTACAGTATAACTAGCAGACCACCTATACTACTATAGGCCAAATCAACCTTTATCATAATCAGAGGAGACTGCAGCCAACAAATTGCCATTGGAAGCCTCTCAGAACTGGCCCTTTCTGTTACAGCACCAACTCTCTGGAGGTTCAGGCAACTTCATCTGTTGGATGTGTAAAATATATCTTAAAGCTCAGTTATTTACCCAGGCTTTTCTAGATGTCGGAAAATGCTAACTTATTCAGCTGCTGACTTGCTGTTTTAAATGCATTTTTACATTTTAGTCTGGTCCCATGTGAACTATGGATGTCTGGAAAATGTTACCCTACAGCATCATCTATGGCTACGTAACTCATGGCCAAATGGCATAAAATGTACAGAGACACAGCATATATAGAAATCAAATTTTCATTTCCACAAACCAATAGATTTGTTGTTGTTTAGTCGTTTAGTCGTGACTGACTCTTCATGACCCCATGGACCAGAGCACGCCAGGCACTCCTGTCTTCTATCTATTGGTCGTCTCAAAACTCCATGGACAAAGACAACCAATAGATATAAAGCTATAAATAACTATAAATAAGCTGTGATTTCTGCATATGAGGGGGTTGGACTAGATGTCCCTTGGGTTCAACTTCCAACTCTACAATTCTATGACAGAATGGAAGAAAATAGTTTGTTAGCCAGCAGGCTCTTCTTATGTTCTGATGTCAAAGAAAGAGCATGGTGTTTCTTCTCCACTCCCTGCCAGAAAAGATGCTCACTTCTGACAGTTTCCCTGGGTCTGCAGAAACAAGGAGAAAGAACACTTTGGCCCCATCCATCGGCCAAAGGAACAAGAGCCACCAACTGCGACTGAAGTAAGAACATCAACAAGAAAAAGGTCTAAAACTGGCAATTCTTTGCAGTTCAACATTCTACCTTTGCCCTCCATCCCCTTCAACTGTGTGTACAGTATTGTAATTTTCATTTGTAAGCCTGCTGGCAGGGCTTGTGTCTCTTCTTTTATTAACAGCTTTGGGAGACAATAACGGTCTGAAAAGTGGGATAAAAATGTAGTTGGCCTCCGCCTGTCCCAAGAGACAATGAAGTGCACCTCCAGGGGTGAAGTCAAAAAATGTAGTTGATAATTATTATATAAAAGGCTGCTGGCCATCCTTCGTTGGAGGATGTAAGAAAATGCATCATCACTATGTGTTTCCGTGATAATGGTGCCTTGTGGCTACGTATTTCCAGAGCCCATGATGTACCCTGTAACGTAAGATTAGTATGAGAAGACACTTGACTTTCCAAATAAGAATAATTTAGCAGTGGCTACTATATGTGCTTATGGGGCATGTTCCTTTGATTATATGATCCTAAATCAACTGATACGGAGTTAAGTTTATTCTGGAGATGTTAATAAAATTCCTTTGCTCCAGGTACCAGCCAACCTAATATCACAACAAAAAGGAAAGCCACCTCCTCATAGAAAGCACAATGGTGATGATTTTAAGAAGCAACTATAGCAAATGTATCAAGCAACAGAAATCAGACAGCAGATTTATATTGCTTAAGGGCTTAATATTTTACAGCAGCAGCATTAATGGAAAAGTTAATGTAGCATTAAAAACAGTGTACAGCTCAGCTGCTGCCATATAGCACTTAGGTCATGGAAATAATGCATCACTGGGGGGGGGGTTAAGTTCTTTTTTGCCTATTGCTTTTCTTAGTTTTAAAACTTTTCTACATTATGTAGTTTCCAAAAAAAAGATTACCCAAAAGCACACATTACTGGCAAGAAGCTCTTCTATTAAATATCCAGAAATAAATTACACGTGCAAAACATGTAAACTATTGCAAAATTGTAAACTGCTCTGTGATCCTCAGATGAAGGGCTGTATAGAAATTTAATAAAGAATACTCCTGATAAAATATTATTTAATTCATGTAAATGTTCAATGAATTTCTACAGTTGCAATGAATGAGGGTTGCAGTGACTTTTAACGCTCAATTAACTAAAGTAGAAGGGGAATTTCTGTTCCTGCCTCATTCCTAGTGAAAATCAGCTTTGTGTGTACTCAGTCAGCTTTGTGTAAGTACACTAGTATTCTCACTAGTCAGTCAGTCACCAACTGTGCACTTGCATGATACCCTTTTCTATCTTTCCTTCAGTGATTAGACCAAGACCCAGAACCCAACAAACCACTCCATAAAAGTCTGCTGAACAATAAACCCTTTCTTACACTAGTTGCAAGCCTAAGCAGGAAGGAATTTAAAAAACTTGGCTGCTACATTAAAGAAGATACTTCTGCATGATCATTTACAATTCAACAGAATCCAGAGCAGGGCTTCAAATGTGTGAATAGGTTAGAGCTCAGCCAAGCTCATGGACGACACCAAAAATGTACAAGTTGGCAATGAATTAGACCCTTGTGTGTGACTAGAGTTTTAAAAGCTATGGTGTGAGAAATGATTTTTTCACCTATATGTAACCGCACTCCCTCTGAAAGGGCAGGTGTATTGTTTTGGGGTGATCGTGGATCCATCTCTGTAGCTGTATCTCAGTTGTGAGGAGCAGCAGTTGGCAGCTTAAGCTCCTATGCTGCTATGACCATTGCTGGAAATGAGGTTACCATGCATTGATAACCTCATAAATTCCTAGACCCCTTGGAACCAGACTATCTATGAGCCCACTTATTTCCGCATAATCTACCCAGGTCACTGTGGACTACGGATGACTACACTGCAGCCTAGTGAGGAAGAATTGGTTGGGATGCAGAGGTTGGCCTTCTCTATCATGGCACCTGCTATGTGAAATGAGTTCTCCATGGAAAACAGGAGAGTACCAATGGCGAGGTACTTCAACAAAGAGTTGAAGACTTACCTATTTTCTCTAGTATTTCCTGACTGTTGATATTATAAATTTCCTGGTTCTGGCTACTGTAGTTTCTGTACTATGCACTGATTATTCATCTGGGTGCTTTTAATTGTTATTTATTCGTTTTACTGATCTGTGTATATTGTGAACCACTTTGATATTTTATGTGAAAAGTAGCATATACATTTTTAAAGCAAACAAGTAGACAAACATATTAGCAAAAGTCTTCCACAGTAAGTTCTGTTATCCACTCAGTTTTACAGAACCACCATTGTTTTTCTCATCCATTCCCATGAGAAACATCTTGAGCTAAATATGTAAAGAAGCAGATTCAATTTTGCTCTTGACTGACACACATCACCATGTTCCCGGCTGTTCTTTTCTGACTGGGTTCAGTCAATTTAGTCCGATAGATTTATGATGCGGTAGTTCAATATGGAACTGCTCACAAGGTCTTTTGAGATGCTGTTAAGCTTCTTGCAACAAATCCTACTACTTCTGTCCAACACACACTTCTTTCACACACATTGAACCCCCAGTTTTTCACTAAGAGCAAAGGTTTGTCCACGGAGTGCAGAGATTAAAAATGTTTAGTGTCCAAGCTACAATCACATGGTACTTAAACAAACGGCAGCTGAAATTGGAGCATCTGCCAGTGCAGGAGAACTTCCCTTTCTCTTGTTGCCACCCTCCAGACCTCTCAGGGAGGCGGTACATGAAGCTGAGTGCAGGGTCTGGGTCACTTCATATGTGGGAGAGGTGGTCCTTGAGGTATTGTGGTCCTGAGCCGCATGAGGCTTTATAGGTTAAACCCAGAACTTTGAACTGGGCCTAGAAATTGGGTTTTGAATGTGCTTAAGAAGCTTCTTTACATAAAAATTACTATTTAAGGTATTGATGTCCTGCCTAATAACCAGAGTTTTGGAAGCAATATACAATGTATTTTAAAAGAAGATACAAAGGATGAGTAACTTCTAAGATGAAAGAGGCAGAATCGCCAGCAACAAAATTAAAGAGCAGTGAAATGAATTGGTCAATCAGTTAAAAGTACTACCCAATTTTGTTTAAACAGCAAACCTTTTAACTCAGCACCTTAAAATAATAAGGGGAATGGGTATGCAGAGAGAATAATATATAGGAGAAGATGCACTGCTGCCCGCCACCTACCTCACCTCAACTACCACACCCTCTCTTCATCTCCTTTGTTGAGTACAGTTAAAGCTAATCATGCAATTAATCCTAAATGCAAATTGATACAAAAACTATGCACCCATTTCCTGATTTTCTAATTTCTTTATTAGATAGTAAAATTATGCACTGAGAATTCTTGCTGAGAAGATGGTAAAATGTGGGCTGAACAATGTTGTGGTTAATAGGATTCACAGCTGGTTAAATGACTATACCCAGTAAGTGCTCATTAATGTCTCTCTGTCAACCTGGAGAGATGTCCCAAGTGGAGTGCCACAGAGCTTTGTCTAGGCCATGTGCTGTTCAACATTTCTATAAATGACCTGGATGAGGGTGCATAGGGAGTGCTTATCAAAATCTGCAGATGACATCGAGCTGGGAGGGATAGTTTATGTCATGAGCTCTGTGGAGATGTCATGGAGAAGATGGAAGGATCCTGACTAGGAAGGGGAAGATATCAAGGAGCTGGAGCTAGACAACCAAGGAGAGGGTCCAAGCAAGATGAGGGAGGTGAAATTGGGCCCTCAAGAAATGTCTCAGCTGGAGGAGGGCGCTGGTGATTGAGAGAATCAGGAGATGGATCCTGGGGAAGGTTCAAGTGGGTTGCCAGACAGCTGTCCCACTCCTGTGTATCAAACACCTTTAGTACCCTAAAGGGGTAGCTGCTGCCCATGCTGCCAGCTCCTCCTGTCACTCCTGTCAGTAAGGAGCTTTCGACTGAGGAGATGCCTGAGAGTAATTTGGATACATGGAGATGCCAGCACTGGCATGAACAAGTCTCACAGATCCAGCACACTCCGGGAAGCATCTGTTTGCTTGCCCAGACCAAAGAAACCTATTGTTCGCTGTGTGAAGGCTTATGTCCACCCTGTTCTTCAAAGGAAGAGACAGAGGGTTTGTCACTCAATAGATCAACATCTCAGCTTGTGCTTAACCATGCAATTCACCTACTGTCACTTTAACCATTGTAACACTTAGATTTACATATTTAAATTTCTGCCAGAAACAGAAACCTGAGTTTGAGTGAGGGCCGGGAAAGCTTACAGCATTAGATCCAAATGATATTGAGAAGCTGAAACACTGGGCAAAATAAACATACTGAACATCAACCGAGATAAATGCAAAGTCCTGCATTTAGAGAAAATGAAAATAAACCAAAGGCATGAGAACCGAATAATGAAGACCTGACTTCAAAGCAGTAGGTGTGAAAAGAATCTAGAAGTTTTAGTGACTCAGAACATGAGCAAGCAGTGTGGTGCAGCCACTGAAAAAACTAATGCAATCTTAGGCTGCATAAGAGAAGCCTAGGCCTATGACATCATGAGATGTCATAGTTTTACTCTGTTCTGTGTGATTCAAGTTGCATCTGGAGTACTGCATCCAGTTCTGGGTGCCATATTTTAAGAAGAACATTGGAAAAGTAGAGTATGTCCAGAGGAGAGTGGCCAGGAGGGTGAGGAACCAGGAAACCAAGCTGGTTATGCTTTGCTTCGAGAAAGGAAGACATGGGCAATGGTCTTTACATACATACATGATTGTCGGGCAGAAGATGGAGATCTGTACTCTGATGCGGCAGAGGGTGGGATTAGAACCAATGAGGAGAAACTGCAGGAAGCAGCATTCAACTAAATGTTTGAGGAACCTTCCTAGCTCTGAACTATTAGAGAGTGGGACAAACTGTCTCAAGAAGTGGTGGGTCCCCCTCACTGAAGGTATTTAATATCAGGGATAGTGTAGTTGCATTTTGCATGGAAGTGGAAGAACTAGATGACTTTCAAACTCCCTTTCAGCTCAATGATGTTATGCAATGTCTTCCTCAATATTACCTGAAATCACTTTTTGTTTTAGGAGGTGGAGGTGGAGTTGTACCCATGTTTTGTTTGTCTTAAATAAAATACCTGTTTTAGCAGTGAGAAAGGGAATCAAAACTTCTTCTGAAATCAATAATGTTGAGTATAATCTTTGAACTGTGTGCTTTTCAGTTGAAATAACTTGCTAGGATCATTGTTTCAATGTCTAGCAGACGCATTCTGCGAATCATTTAAAATGTACTGTTGTTGTTGTTGTTTAGTCGTTTAGTCGTGTCCGACTCTTCGTGACCCCATGGACCATAAAATGTACTACAAGGAGTTAAATTGATGTGTTAGCAGATAACAACAAATCTTTTGAAAGGAGTACACTTGTAGATTGTTCCAATCATTTCATGTGCTTTCTTCCTTCATTGTTCTAAACATCCCCATACCATACTTAATTACCATGACTTCATAATCACTTTTCATGTCCTTGATGTTGAAATATGTATTTTCTAAGAATACTTTCTCCTCTGGTTTGAATTGCTGCAAGTCCTGTCTCAATCTCTTTGTTTCAAAGGTTTGTTCATTTTATTATCGTATATCCATTCCCTTCTAAAGTCTTTCCTTTCTATATTATTATTTCTCATGTCTACCATTCAATATCCAGTTTCACTTTTAGTTGGTGTTTACTTAACCTTATCATTTGAGCTAGAATCACTCCTGTTGCTTCAGTTTTTATTTTCTCTTTTTATCTGGCACCATGCATTTCAGCTGACATTTTATTTGACAGCTTTTTCTCCATTCAACATCATGTCCTGCTTAGGATAGCTTTGCCTACTGTTTTATTTATTTGTGTCATTCTGATGGCTGTTTTTTTTTTTTTTTGGCTTTTCATGATCTATACTTCCTTTCTTTACAGCTGTGTAGTCTCTAATCACTTCCTTTTAATCATTGTTTAAACATTATCTTTTCACTCCACAAATGCAGATTCATATTACCAGCCCATATTAATAAAGGGCTACCATCCTAACTGGAGAATTTGAGCTTCCATAAAACTTTGGATTTTGGCAGAAATAGAGGTTTCACTGTTATCAGAAAACGACTCCTCCTATTGGTACTATATTTTTTTTATATAAAAAAATAATCTGATACAATTTATAGTCTTCAATTTTTTTCTTCACTTTTCTCCAGCTTACATTTATTTTGCCAGTTTTCCCTTTTTGTTATTGTTTGGGCAAGACTTTCATTTTCAGAGGAAAGTGTTTTCCCTTAATCTCCAAGCATTTTGAAGATATTTAGCCCTCTTTCAATTTAACAAGACTTTGTTACCCCTTTTAAAGTATGTCCCCATTAAGTTTATTATGCTCTTTTTTATACAATTCCTAATGCACGTCGTCTGTCCATTTTATAAAGTTTATATTCAGAGATTACCGTAACCCACTAATTCTCTTCACTGCACCAGTATTCTATTAAGTCCATTGTATCTATAGCAAGGAATCTTGTGGCATCTTAAAGGATTTAAAAAATACATTATGGCATAAGCATTTGTGAACTACAGTTCACCAGATGAACGAAGAGTTATCTTGAGTTCCAAGGTTGTTCACCCATACATCTATCTATAGACTGATAGACAGACAGACAGACAGACAGACGAAAGTCGGAAGTAAATAAAATGCAGAAAAGGAAATAAGAAACAGGAAAGAAATGAAATCATTACCCCATGTATATTTGTACTGCCAACTCAGGATAATACTTCATTCATCCAATGAAGTCAAGTGAGGTTTATAAAAGCTTATGCCACAAGTGCTGAACAAAAAATTAAAACCAAATAATCTCATTCTCAAAGTATTACTATGACCCAATAAGAAAAGAGAGAAGGAGAATAAAGGTGAAACTGGTGCCAAAAAAATTGATTAAAAACACTTAGTTCACAAAGGTTTTATCCTACAGATATTTAAATGAGGTTCCACTTGTAGATTCCCATTTTAAAATTGAATTTTAACATTGCATTTAATCTGCATTTTAATTGAATTGTTTCTTTTATGCTTGTTTTGATATTTTTGTTGTTAGCCGCCCTGAGCCCGGTCTTGACTGGGAAGGGCAGGGTATAAATATTATTATTATTATTATTATTATTATTGTTGTTGTTGTTGTTGTTGTTGGAAAAATAAAATGGTAAAACAATGCTATAAGGCCAACTATATACCAAAGCACCACAGATATTTTTTTTTCTTGGCTCTTAAATCATGTGATTATAATAAACAATAAACTGTTTATATGTCTGCATGCACACATACTATTTTTCCTAATTTATTCCGCTTCCATGATGCATGTTTCAAAAAATGAATTATTTGGGGTGAACTGACAAAGGAAATGCCAGGAGATATTTGCCAGGGAAGCAGGGACAATGAATTTTTCAAGACACTGAAAGGCCACTTTTGGTTCTGAGACACTGCCATATATATATATACATACATGAGTGCAAAACCCAGCAACTAACAGCAGACTCCTCATCTGATAGCAGACAACCTAAATATAAGATTCCATTCAGTACCAGAATATGCCTATAACACAGGATGAGCTGTATGATCAGGAACGGATTCTGGTGAATTACATTACAGTCTCAACTGCTCACTATAAAGACATGACACATCCATTTAAAATACCAGTTCAGAAGCATATAATTATGTTACGATGATTAACAACATACCTATGTGAGACAGCTCCCCAAGCACCATGCTTATTTGTTAGGATATTCAGTATTTTCTGTTTCAGTTGATTCGCAGTAACATGATCTCGATGCTTGGCAGCACTGATAAGATGGTCACACATCTTCTCCTCTTCCCTTCTGTCAGCAGCATATTGGGCACACTGTGACTAGAAAGGGAAACCATGTTTATTTTTTCAGTAAGCAGTTTTGGAAAGTGGCTGAAGAAGACTCTCCCCCCCCCTCCATGTTCCACAATTGCTACTTTTTCAAAGCATTCGCTATAATACATACATAAATGAAATACAGCAACATTTGCTTAATAAACCTGCTTTGTGCTAAATGTGGTCCATAGAATGGATCCAAAAAGAGTGCAAGCAGTGAGACACTTCTTCTAACCCAAGAGGGGTCTGTGATATATACTCATTTGACCATCCAGCTGCAGTCAGTTGCACATCACATGCACATCACTCTTGGTCCCTGGCCCTCAGAAGCTGCTTTGGGGTGGGTACAGAGGACTGCATTCATTGGAGGCCAGATCTTCTGCCGCTGTGGATCCTGCCACCCAAGGTGATCCCCTCACCTTGTCTCATGGGGGTGGGGCAGCCCTAGCACAAACCTGAGGTTTGTTCCAGTGCATTCCCATAGCGGAAACCCATGGTGTCTTGTAGTATCAACATTTGGTGACTGTTGAGTAAATCAGAATTTACTCTTGTTCAAACTCCAAAGCTGATGTCTCGCCAGAAGAGCAAGGGGCCAGTGAATTTGGATACACTTGTCCCAGGATAGATCCCCACAGCAGCTGCCTGGCTCTTGGTCCCACCACATACCTCCCCCAACAGGAGTAGAGGAGATGATGAGGTTACTCGAGAGGATGGACATGTGCAAGTAAGCTAGCTGAGAGCCATGAAGAGTGGAGGCTCCAGCTCGTATATGAATGCCCAATCTGAACTGAGCACCAGTTTATCACCCACACGAGATTACAATTTAATGAAAGTCAAGTTAAACACTCATTGTGGACCCAAGTGCAGTATGCACGTGACAGGCATGAGGAGAGAGCCAGGAAATAAAGACACAGGACATTGGTGTTGGGCTGAAAATAGGCCAAAACTTTATTGATTACAAATGTCAGTAGGCTGTGGCAAAGGCACTGCGTAAGTAGGATCAACCAGCCCATCTGCTGATTATTTTGGCTGGGTCGACCCTGAGTTAAGGGTGATCCTATAACGTATATAAAACCAGGGCAATCCCACCAGGCCTGTCAATTTGGGAGGCTTCTATGTCCCATTTGGCCCTGTGTCCAGTGTCTCCTGAACAGAGACACCCCCTCCTGGACCCCTTCAGCAGGGTACCCAATGGGCTAAGGATCCAAATCAATGCCTTATCAGCCAAAAGGATGTGATCAGACTAGATGTGAAAACCACCAGACTAGATGATCCTCAGGGTTCCTTCCCTGGTGTTGAATATGGCGAACAAGTATTATATTCCCACTCACCTTCAGGCAGGACTAAACAATGCAGGGTGAGAATTCCCATAATGAACTGAGCTGTGAGACTCGAGCGCAATTTCCTTATATGAAATATAGGTGGACTTGACTGAGAATTGTATCCACCAGGTCTGGCATTGCAGCCAAGCTACCCAGCCCATCTCTCATTGACCACTTTAAACAGCCAGTTCCCAGTGTTTCATGAGGCCATGGAGGGAGGCATGAGCATTCCCCAATGGCTGTGCAAGGCAGGAAAGATGGTCCCTGCCAGGCTGTGCCCGCACTGCAAACCAACTCTCCCCAGCATTGCACCAGTAAACGGCCATCATAGCTGCCAAGTTATCCCTTTTTTAAAGGGATTTTCCCTTATGCTGAAAAGGCTTCCTCGCGAGAAAAGGGAAAACTTGGCAGCTATGACGGCCATTGGCAAAACATTGGAGAATAGAACCAAGTTTACTTCCTACTGATCAATCAGTAAACTATATCTATATACTAAGCAGTGTGTGTGTTTTTGTATGTGTGTGCATGCATGCAAAGATATTTGTGTATCCTGCATATTCTACCCATTATGAAATGCTAAAAGTTTAGCTAAATTTATTTTGAGAGCACAGACATTATGGGGTTAATTATTTTTTCAATTTATCTTCTTGTACCAAGAAGCACCAATTAGTACAATGATCTTCTTCTGTAATGAGGTTAATATTTCATCAGCTCATTGGACAGTTATATCAAATGTTCATTTTTCATTCTGAGCAATTACAGAAGCTAACAGAATGAATGAATGTTAACTGTGGAAATTGTGGTTCTAGAATACAGTAATTGGACTTTCTCAATAACGTTTATGAAATGAGAGTTTCTACAGCTAGTTATGTCAAACCAAACCACACAGATTTTGTACCTTTACAGCATCGAAAAGGCTAGTGAAAAGGATACGTTTAGCTGTTTTACTTGGTAAAAAAGATTTTCACGCAGTGAATAATTGTTAACAAAACAAAAGCAATATAAGAAATATATATGAAATTGAGTCTTTTGTATCTAGCAGATTTTTCATTTAAAAAATGCATGCACAAATGTGGAAACAGGAACAAATATAAAGATCAAAAGCATCTGAAATGTGGCTGTACTTTAGAAATGTCACAATCACATGCATTGCCCTTTTAGGCAGGGACTCAAAGAAGAAGAAGAGTTTGGATTTGATATCCCGCTTTATCACTACCCGAAGGAGTCTCAAAGCGGCTAACAATCTCCTTTCCCCTCCTCCCCCACAACAGAGGTGGGTGGGGCTGAGAAACTTCAGAGACTCGCCCAAGGTCACCCAGCAGCTGCATGTGGAAGAGCGAACCCGGTTCCCCAGATTACGAGTCTACCGCTCTTAACCACTACACCACAGATGCATGTGCGTCCAAGGACTACTAAGGGTGCATCAAGATAATTCCAGATTTCTTCTTCTCTGTGCAGCTACTCCTAATTTTCTGAAACAAGTTTTCTGGGCACAAAAGTCTGTAACTCAGAAGTATGTCTAGAAGTCCATCTCTAACTATGGTTATTTAAATACATCTCTTAATATTAATTCAAATAACAGGTTTTATACTGCCTCTCCAAAGCATTGTATTTTTGAAACAGCAAGATCAGAAAAATTTGAAGAATCTCACATTTGAGAAAGATCTTGGTTTGCTTACTAGAAAATTGACTTAGGTTTTTCCCTTAAGGGAATTTGGTTAATATTCTAAATTGTATTTGCTAACTGAAGCTGGAAGCTAATTGAATATTCTCATTTTGTCTACAGTTCTGACAGATCTTATACCGCAACAAATTCTTCAAAGGGCAGATAACTCAATCTTCTACTGTCATCTTGGTTTACTGCATGATGCTCTGATAAATATCAAATGTTATTTACTGTTGAAGCAATATGAAACCTCACTCTGACATACACTTAATTGTAAATGTAATTTTTTTTTAATACCTAAACTCAAAATATCCAGAATATGCTTCGTAATAAATTTGTTGCAATCCCATATGACAAGTGACTGCTGTCTCAGATGACAGAATAAAGTAAAGGTTATATATACAGTACTGAGAAAGAAAATATCAGGGAAAGTTCTGTTTTCAATCTATGCTGAAAAGAACAAAACCATGTAAGAAAGCTGCTGTGAAGAGAGCTGGCCAAATGTTGCCAATAAACCTCATCTCTCTCTCACACACAAAATCCCCTCTTCTCTGTCCTTGATCTTATGTGACATTTCATGATAGATTATTGCTATTCCTCCAGAGGTTGAAAGTTAGTATGACCCAATAGTGCATCAAAAGTGACAGTACACCAGTTTAGGAATAAATTATACTGCATTTAACAGGTCCTACTCCCTAGTAAGTGTGCTTAGAATTGCAGCCTAAGGTTGCAAACCTATAACCAAGGAGCTCCAACCTTCTTGGGACAATGAGCTGGGCAAAAGATTCCTGCATTTCAGGAGGCAGGAATATATGACCCACATGATCCCTTCCCACTCTACAGTTCTATGATTCTGTAACCAAAACCTTTTATTGGAACCAATATGTGAGCCTAATTACAGAGAGGGAGGGGTGATGTAGCAAATAAAAAAATTATTTCAAGTCTAATTGTGGCACAGGGGTATTTTTTTTTGGGGGGGGGGTTGTGTGAATCACAGCTGGGGACAGTTAAGTTAAGCCTTTCCTCGTTGGCTGTGACCCCTTCCAACACCCACACCACATAGGATTGAGAATGTACCGTATTTTGTTGGCTACAATACATGTCTTCTTTCAGGTCTAACTGCATTACAGGAAAGGGTGGGGTGAGGAGGGGCTGCTGTGTGCACAAGGAAAGGCACTGGTGGGCACATGTGCATCAATGACCACTGCATTGATAATGCCAGTTAAAACTACTTGCCCGAGAGGAAGCCTCATTGAATTCAGTGGGGGCTGCCTTCTGAGTACACCGTAAGTCTAAATAAATGACTTTTCACAGCATTTTTCAAAATAAAAAACTAGTGTTTTTTGAAAAGAGGAAGGTATAAATGCAACCACTGGAATTATATGACTAAATTATCAGTTATTTAAGTAGAGTGTAATGCCACAGGGTGATATTGCACAGCATGCGAGTGGACTTCCCCTTCCTCTATTCTACCCAGCAACCCCATGTGTCCCCAAAATCTGCTCTGAAGAGTTTGGAAACTGTTTGGATTGGATTTGAGGAGTGTGTAGGGAGTTACAGGGGGCAAGAAAGGATGAGGAAGTCTCATTCTGCAAGAATGCAGGGTGGCCCTCTGGATCAGATTTGGGGAGCTACCAGGACCTCAAAGTGGGAAGTGAGGTAGGGAAAGGCAACAGTGCAATTGCTAGCTGAATGAAAACAGAAAAATCAGAGTTTTATCAGCTGCCGAACTTACCTCAAATTCTGCATGTTTGTGTACATCTTCAGCTCTCTGCCTGTTCAAGATAAACTCTGCCTCATTTGCAACACGTACAATATGGTCCTTCATTGCATGACACAATAGTCTGGAGAAAAAGGTTAACTGAAATCAGTCTTAATGTATCTTCATTAAAAACATTTCATACATAGAATGTAAATATACATGAAACTGGATTTGTTTACATTAGCATGAAAAAACAATAATTTGGTAATAAACTGATCTGCAAAATCAGACAAAATCCACCAACATAAATTGTATATCCAGCTTATTACCATAATTAAGTAGTAGTTGTTATAAACAACTGTTTTATTTGGAATATGTATGTCCTGAGAAAGCAACCAAATACCTTTTCCCATACCATTCAGTTAGCTGTAAATATCCTTACCTCATTTCAACATGTTATTTTACTTTATTTTAATGATGATATTCACAGTTCTATGCATATTTGATTTTGGTTTTGCTTCTTTGTACAGTGTTTTAGCTATGTTATTTATTTTCATCCTGGAAGCATTTGGTAAAGGATAGATCATAATTTTAATAAATAAATAAATAAATGCCATATCACACCTTTTTATAATTGCATAGGTTTTTGGTCATTGCCAATGACAATCTGAACAAAACAAACTTTTAAAAATTCCACTATACAAAATCATGGATGATTGAAATCATCTCTTCTTCTCCCTTTTCAGTTTCCCTTAAACAAAACAGAAACCAACTCTATTCTCTGGATGAAATGCAAGTGCTTAATACTGACTTAAAAGTCTGATCCAACAGAACACAATAAATGTGTTATCTCAGACTTCAGCAGAAGCAGATTTAAGTCAGTGATGAGTGCTTTGAAAATCCTGCCTTTGTGTATCTGTTCTTCAAAGGAAGACGTTTAAGGGGGGGGAAATTCTAAGCTGCAGAAAAAGTATTGTTCTCTACTAGAAGCTTCCTTCTTTATAATGTGCACTTTGGTGCCATAATGAGACATGATGGCCTAAAATGGGCTGTCACAAAAAATGCAAATTTTAACTACTGCCCATTCAGTCTTCTGCCCTATCTTCAAGTATGGCCTCAGATACTGCACGATTCAAAGTGACTGCCCTGCACTGTGTGCAAGGTTTATGCCACAATCTCTTAACATGTTGCATAGAATGCAGGCATTCAACTCCGGGATCTTACAGCAGGGCTGGGCAAGCTGTGGCCAATTAGATGTTGTTGGATGCCAACTTCCAGTGCTATTTTCTAGGGGGGATAGGTGTCGGCACAGCATACTGCCAGAAGAAAACACTGCCAACTTCCAACATCTCCAGTCCACATAGCCATGAACAGGGCTGGATTTAGGTCTGATAAGGCCCTAAGCTACTAAAGGTATTGGGGCCCTTTATATGTCCAGCTGTCCTTTGTCAACAACGAATTGTCACTGTTTTATGTATTGAATATATGCAACCAGTCCATGCAAAATGTAGGCACCCTATATATAAAGGTAAAGGGTAAAGGGACCCCTGACTGTTAGGGCCAGTCGTGGACGACTCTGGGGTTGCGGCGCTCATCTTGCTTTATTGGCCGAGGGAGCCGGTGTACAGCTTCTGGGTCATGTGGCCAGCATGACAAA
The DNA here is from genome assembly GCF_965207765.1 of Zootoca vivipara. NCBI lineage: Eukaryota > Metazoa > Chordata > Lepidosauria > Squamata > Lacertidae > Zootoca > Zootoca vivipara. Next base: position 76,694,782 of record NC_142587.1, read on the forward strand.
GCCGCTTCTGGCGAAACCAGAGCAGCGCACGGAAATGCCGTTTACCTTCCCGCCAGAGCAGTACCAGTTTATCTACTTGCACTTTGACGTGCTTTTGAACTGCTAGGTTGGCAGGAGCTGGGACCGAGCAACGGGAGCTCACCCTGTCATGGGGATTCAAACCACCGACCTTCTGATTGGCAAGCCCTAGGCATCCACCCGCATCCCAACCCTATATACAGTATATAGAAATGAGCAAAACAGTGATATTTTAGGGAGCAGGCTAACAGACAGAGCCCATTACTTACATCATAGGAGCCTACACAACACAAAACACTGTTGCTGTATATATGTTTTGTTTTATTTGTTTTTATCTTATATTTTGGAAATCTACACCCAGTTTTTTCTTTCCTTTAATTTTTTTGGGGCCCCCAAGAGAGTGGGGCCCTAAACTATAGCTTGTTTAGCTTATACGTAAATCTGGCACTGGTCATGAACAGGAATGGCAGGAGTTGTAGTTCTACCACCACCTGTAAGGCCACCCATTGCCTAGCCCTGTTCTACAGTGTTTGGCAGGTGCTCTTAGGATTATTGTCGACCAAAGGAAACATACTGGTTGCCTGTGGAAAACAAGCTCCTTCTTCTTTTCACTTGTCACCTGCCTATGCTTCTCTAAAATGTGACATTGGAGCAAACTACACCACTGCACATGCCTCTTCTGGACCACATTACCTGCAATACACACATACAATCTAATCCCGAAGCTCTGGTGCATGGGCAGGATATCAATGCACACAAAAGCTCCTGATGGTCAAAGCTGTTTTCATTCAATTTTATGGGCAGCTCTATGGATGGCACATGCCCCCAAGAGCTTCACACTGGCCAAATTGCCAATATTAAATAGAATGTGCATCCAAACAATGCTTAGCACAGGTGTTTGTGTTTGTGTGTTTTTTTTTAACTAGTGGTAAACATATTTACTTCTAACTTCAAAGTAACTCCTATACCCACCTATCAGGGAATAAGCCCACTCAATTCAATAGGACTTGCATCTTAGTATAGGATTGTACCATAAAGATCTAAATAAATGTACTTTTTACAGCACTTGTCAAAATGATAAAGAATGCTCTTAAAGAAGAAAGGTTAGAAATGTTGACCCAAGATTTATGCATTTGGGTCTAAATAAGTGACAAAGACTTGGCTACAGGTTGGTACCATTTGTGCATGTGAAGATACATCATATTTCATTTTTGCATCATCTTGTATAAACCAGATTTGGATCCTGGCCCATATCCTAAAGTAAGAGTACCGCCTATATATTTATCTAGGTCTTCATCCATAGAATCATGGAAACTCTGTGGGGTTTCCCAGGCAGTTTGAAAAATGACTTGTTCATAGAAGTAATGAAACAAAACACAAATCCACTGGGCATGCTGAAAGCTGTGGGAATATTCTCTGATCATTGTACTGATTTTATACTTGACACTGTTTTTTGGGGTTTTTTAACCAACCCTAATTTTCTATGTTTAGCCTAATTTGCAATCAAAAATGTTTAATTCTATAAAGCAAGATGCCAGGTTTTTCTAAGATTTGCTTGATTACATAACCTTACTGAAATTAAAATAACAACAGGAAAGGGATTCCAAATCCAATTCACAAATTCTTTTGCAGTGTTCTTCAATTCATAATTTAAAATTCAATCATAAATGCATAGTAATTATATGCAATTTTACATTCCATTAACCTTGCTTTGTTTTAATTATAAAGCCCTTTTGTTGGATTCCTTTAAATGATCCAGTTTATAATTTCAGGCTGTTCAAGGGAGCACTTTAATTCTACTGCACATTCATCAACTGTTTATGTCCTGTTAATTGTTGACAACTGCACAATTGCATTCTCTAGCTATGATTGATGAATTGCATTCAAACTTTAGCTATTAAGAAGAATAAATATTTATAACAATTTCCTCTTTGCCACCAGGAGGGCAATATCAAAAGCTCAGGAAAGAAAAAAGTAGTCTTTTAGCAATAATTATATGCATATGATCTGGTAGGTATTTTGGTTAAAACTATGCATTAGAAAAATATGACTACAGAGATTTTGTTTTCATTCATTTATGCTCACATCAGCAAAAGCAGCAACTTCCCCCCAAAAAAGCTATTGATCAGAAACTAAGAAAATGAAAATATATTATTTTATTTATTGCAATTATGTAGCCATACATAAAAAAAATCCACACAATAAATAAACTGTGATTCGTTTAGTGCTTATAGTATAGAATCAAATATACCAACAGATCTGATTGTCTCATGTGACAAGATCATGCAAAGGAATCATGCCGTTAACAAACGTTAGAAGCCCCCAGTATATTCCAGGGCAAAAGGGGGAGATAGTTTTCTTCATTTGTTTGCTTAGCTAAAGTATATTCTGCTCTTACTTCCAAAGACTTCTAATGACGATAAAACTCTAGTGCAGTCTTTGACCTCTGGCACAAAGATTACAGTAAATCCATGTGGATATAAGTGATTTATCAGTGCAGGTTATTCTGTTTCTACACACAAAATAGTGTGATAATTTTTTTTGCTCAGAAAGCTTATAAACATTTACAAAAGTGGCATATTTCATTCTTATTACACTTACTGTGCTATTCAAACATATCACACAAGAGATTGTAAATTAAGTTTTATAAATTTGAGATCTTACATTTCACCCTCGTTAATCTTATATCCTCAGAAAAAAATAGACTTTAAAACATTTTTTTAGAAGGGATACGTTTTACATTTAGCTAAATGATTAGATTACACATACTACTCCAATAGGTCAACATAAATATATGTAGATATGGCTGTAGATATGGCAAACTCAAATTTAAATAGTCCTCTTGGCAGCTTAACTAAAAAAGGTGCCTTGAAGGGGGGGGGGGTTAAAACAGAGTATTCAGTAGCGTCAACATTAAAATCACTTAGTTAAGAGTTCAAGTTACATTCCACATAATTCAAATTAAAGCATAATTAATCTGGATTGCACCCAAAGTCCTAACTGTCATCACAACAAACTGGCATACATAAAGTATCTATTTTATAATCTAGTACTTCAAACTAACATGGGGAATTATGATTTTAAAAAATAGTGCTCTGTCATTAACTGCACAAATACACTTTACTATATGATGTGCAGGGTACTCCAAAGCAGATGGAGTGGCAGATGGATTTGCAGATTGGGTTTCTTAGATTCTATCTGGAGTGGGGTGGACTTTGCTGCTTAAAGATGGTGGTTCAAATCTCAAAACAACTTTAAACTATTGCATAGCTGTTCTCAGATAAATAAACATTCGAGTTCAGTATTTTACGTATTAACTAGAGAAGTATTTTCTAAGCAAAGCTTCCCTGCTGTTAAACTGTTTAATTAAAATAGTTTGTCCTCTGGTCTTCTTGGAGCAGATGGTGAAAGTATTATCACCCAAAGGAATTAGATACAAAATGACTACTTGTCCAAAAGCTTTAAAATTAATTACCTTCCTTCATTGATGAGCTCAATAAAAGCAAGTCCTGCATTCTTCTGTATAGAATTCTGCCATTCCTAAAGGGGAAGAATAAACCACCTTTTAAAAAAAGTAGCAATAAATTTCAAAAGTATTTAATTTTGATGAATAAAGATTATTTCATCCGTGTTTTACATGGATTTATCTGGTTACCATATGCTCACTCTTCACAAGGTCTCCATTCTTCCATTGCATTGTAATGGTACATACTGAAAAATTTTATTTATTGTAAAAGTGCATCAGATGTTTAAGCAAAATATGAAAATATTTAAGATACATCAGGTAAATGTTTTGACTAACTATTGTTAAAAGAAAGAAGCATTTTACTGGCAAGCAGTTCAGAATTCCTAAGTCATAAAAGAGAATATAAAATATATTTTGGAACATTTTGCAAGAGTAAGGGTAGCATCCTCCAGATCCAAGAACCATCAAGGGAATCCCACTTCGCCATACTGGCACCTTTGAGTACTCATCAATGTTCAGCACTGGCTTTTCTAGTTCCTCACACAGCCCTACCATTGCAATCAGGATTTCCCTATTTTAAAAATGTGCTCCATTGATGGAGGAAAAGTGCTGAAACAGCCAGACAAAGAGGAAGTTAGGGATGGAAGAAGCTTAAATGGACTATATGGTTCTGCTCCCTCATGTAGCCCATCAGATGTGGTTCTGCTGCTCCTGCCCAAACCAGACCAGGCTGAATGGGCAGGACAGTATTCTATTTTGAAGAGCTATTCTATCCTATTAGTCCAAAGTTGCTACAATTTTCTTCTAATTTAATATTTAAAAGTAACTCCCTCTCTGGAAATTAATACATTTTGACATCAACACTCTTAGGCAGTGTTCAATGATAAAACTTACTTAAAATATGCAGTGGTACCTCCAGTTGCGGACGGGATCCGTTCCAGAGCTCTGGTCAGACCCCGATGTTTCCACAACCAGAGGGACCATTTCTGCACATGTGCATGGCACGGTAGAGCACTTCTGTGCATGCCCACGCGGCGAAACCCGGGAAAATACTTCCGGGTTTGCTGTGTACGTATCCCGAAGGATACGTAACCGGAGGTGAATGTAAGTAGAGGTACCACTGTACTGCAATTCAACTTATTTAAACAACTGATATATTGTTGAACCCCATAGTTTCAAAGGGGTGTAAAATGAAGTCGCAAAAGAGATACAAATGATAAAATCAGTTAAAATTAAGAACAAAATAATAAAATAAAAATATACAATTTCATATAAAGATGAAAGCAGTGGAGCTACATGTGATGAGTTAGCGCTAATCTCTGGACCAGCACTGTTGCCGTTTACCTAGGAAGGACTGGGACAGGGCAAGGCAACAGTCCCCTTGGTGAACCTGTGAAGCCCTGGCATTGCTCCCATTCTATCCCAGCCCATTCCAGGAAAGCGCTAGCAATGGGAAGGGCAGCTCCATCTGATCGTATACTGAACATAAAGGGTATTTAACTTTTTGGCCAAATCATGGAAGAATATGTACTTTGTTCCCAAAGTCCTTCATGTCACTAAGTTATGTGTCCATGCAGTAGCTGTGATGACTGCTCATCTCTGTATCCCAACACTATGCAATCTGCTCCTTTATCCAAGATTTTCATACCCAGGTATTCGGACCTATTTACATCTCTCCAACCTTCCATTACACTGCTTAGCAATCTTCTGCAACCACTACCATTTTGTGATCTTCTTAGTTTACCCCTCCAACATTTTAGTGATGTAACATGTGTTTTCATAAACATGCAGAAGTATCCAGTAACCGCAGCACACGTGATAAACTTTCTCCAAGCAGTGTGAATCAGGTGCTAGTAAAGTTGTAATAAAGTGACAATTTCCTGATCCATCAGGAACAAAGCGGGGGGGGGGGGGCAGAACAGTTTGTCTATTCAATCAATTTGTATTTGCGTAATGAAAAATATGTTTTTCCCCCTGAAATATCAGAATTTGTTCTTGTTCTAATGAGTATTGTCCATTTGTTGAAAAGTTCAACCCCTCGAGGCAGAGACTGTGCCGCCTCAGCATTATGTACAGCAGGGGTCCCCAAACTTAACTTGCCGAGGGCTGATGCTGCCAGTGCCTATCGCGCTGCAGGCCGGAGCGCGTGGGAGTGCACGCCCATACGCGTGCGCACATGCGATTTCCAGCGCACTTCCGGGTTGCCAGAACACCACAAATCATTTGTGCTCATGCGCATGGGCCTCCTCCGGCCTGGAAGTGCATCGGAACTGGCGCACATGCGCACAAACTATTTCCAACACTCCCGGCGACCTGGAAGTGGGCAGCCGCGCCGCGCCAGTAAGAGCAGTCGGCGGGGGTTGCTGGGGGCTGCATAAATGAGCCTTGCGGGCCGCATCCGGCCCCCAGGCCTTAGTTTGGGGAACCCTGAATGTACAGTGACTTATCCATAGTTGGCATTAAACAGATATTATATATACGGTAACAACACAGAAGTAAAAGTGATTTCATTTGTAAGTAACCCGGGTTTCCTAATCGTTTGAATGCCTCCAATGCACAGAGAAGAGCTTTCCAAACTTTTCATATTGGTGACAGTTTTTCATTTCGTGACTCAGTAATTCAGTTTCACTAGCAAGAGAGGATAAAAGAGTGGAGAAAGTAGCTGGAGGGGGAAGGAACTATTTTATATCTTATTGTTAGGATTTTGTTAGCTGCCCTGAATGTCTTTTGAAAATTAGATGGGATATAAATTTAAATAAATTGATACACACACACACACACACACACACACACACACACACAAATGTGAAAGGTGGCACAAGTATCCATATTGCCATGAAATTATAAAGATCAGGAAGTCATTACATGTCCCAATTTTGGACTCTTTGCCATACCAGCACTAAGAGTTTTCTAGAAAATTTTCTAGAAAGATATTATTGACCTGCTGAACCATGTCTAAAAGGGATTTCCCTCACCGTTTCCTAAAAAAAAAAAAAAACTGAATCCAATTTATAACACTATTATTAATTCTACCCATTTCCCTTTCATTCTCTTTCCTCTGTGAAGTCAAACTGAAGAATTACTCAGTGGCTATCTTCTCACCCAATAATGCCTGAGATGCAGCATCATTTAAGAGCATTTTGGGGAAACTGTGGCAACCGACCAGGGGAGATCATATTTTGATGGCATCAATCCGGGGGAGGATTGAGTGGATGATAGCTGCATCTCGGGCATTCTGGGTGGCAGGATTTTTACAGCTAATTAGGTTAAGACTTACCCAGTCAGTACATATATGAAGGGATATCATAATATCACGACCTGCTGACTAGAGATGGAAGGATTTATCAATTTTTTGGTTGAATAATTGTATCAGAAAATTCAGATAAGTGTGAATTTTGAAAGATGGCTATTTCTGTTCCCATATTGTTTTGAAAAGTGAAAAACTGATAGAAATGCAAACCAAGTCAAATTTCTCCCCCAGCCCGCCTGCTGGCTTGATAAATCATAACTACTAGGAGCAAACAATACACACCTTGACTAATGGAACACTTTCACCTCTTGAAGCAATATCACCTTTTAATTTGACAATATCGCAAATCTTGTTATTTGGTGAATGTAAATTTTATGTGTTCTTTGTTTCTCCACAAATAAAAGCTTAATAAAATACTTGAGATTTGCCTTTGGGTTTCAGAAGCACTTGTCTAAACCATATAAATCTCCTGCCACTTAGCTCTACCAAGCTTAGATTATATGCACTGGGATGATTAATTGTGCATGACCTTTACATCATTCCAAAGTACTCCTGCTTGCATTATCTAAGTGTCTTTAACTAGCTGGAGCTAAATATGTGGCAAAATCCTATTTTTATTTTATTTGTTTAACCATTTCTACCCTAGAATCTGGGGTAGAATATGACTTACAAGTTGTTGGTTTTTTTAAGCATATGCATGATAAACATTATAACCCATTCAATCTGCTTTCAGACCTAGTGCCTGTACCGAAACCTTGCCTGGTGAATGATCTGTGCCATGGGAAGGACAAAGGACTGCAGTCCTGCTAATCTCATGGACATATTTCAATACCATCAACCACAGCATCCTTCCAGATAGGTGTCAAATCAGTATCTGAGATCAGTAATGGAATAGTTGAGGTTTGATCACTGGGATCTTAATCCCAATAGTACAGAGGCACTATTGATGGATACTTCACCTGTTCAGGGAGAGTTTTTGTGTGTGGGTGTGTAGCATCTGTGCTAAGGAGTATTTCTCACTAGCCAAGACTGTTATGGCTATTCACGTTCTGGTCACCTAGAGCAGGATTGGCCAAACTTGGCCCTCCAGATGTTTTGGGACTACAATTCCCACCATCCCTGACCACTGGTCCTGTTAGCTAGGGATGATGGGAGTTGTAGTCCCAAAACATCTGGAGGGCCAAGTTTGGCCATGCCTGACTATTGTAATTTGTTGTCAAAATACAGCCACTAGGCTGCTCACTGGAACCAATCATTGGGGATATCTCACTATTTAAACAAGTCCATTGGCCCTCTGTCAATTATGTAACACTTTGAAAGTCTTACGTAGTTTGGGACAATGAAAGAATGCCTTCTCTCACATCACACCAATATGCCCAGTTTTTATTCTATGTTATTGGGCTTCCAACTCTCAGCATCACCAGTCAACATAGCCAATGGTCAGCGATTGTGGGGGTGTAGTCCAGCAATATCTGGAGGACCACAGGTTCTCAATTCCTTTTAGAAACAGAAAATTGCGGTGCTACTGCCACCAGGAATAACCATTCACTACATTCCAGTCATCAGAGATACCTGGAACAGGGCCTATGAAGAAGATCGTAAAGTACAGCAAAGTTTATATGAGAAAATGAGGTATCTGAAGTATCTTGAAACTAGACAATTCATGTCTTTAAAGGTAAAAAAAAGGCAGCTAGTTAGTTGCCTGTTCACAATACGGTTGTACTCCCTCCAAAGGAGCAGGTGTACAGTCTACATTGCTGTTGTCGGAAGCCCAAATGCCTTAGCAGTTAAAAAAAAAATCAGGAGTAAAAATACTAGATTATTGTTACCACAAATAAACAGTAACTGAATAGTTGAGGTCCTCATATTCAGTTCTTGGGTGATGTCAACAGACATGGGCATCTAAACTCACTTGTGTGTTATTTTGTTCCCAGTGCTGCTTCTGAACACATCAGGGGCCACCTTCCGACCCAGCGGAAGTTTCAATTGACTCTCCATAGGCTGCCTCACAGTAATCTTAAAGTACTCTATTCTGGATGCCTCTCATTATGATGGCTAGCAATCCAGGGAAGACTGCAGCTGGCATATCTAAGCAGGTAAAATGTGCTCGTAAGCACAACCACTACCTGAACATCCAGATATAGTACTGGATTCAAAATCACTGTATACAAGATACGACAAGCTGCATTGAGTTTAGATGCTTTAGATCAATTACTGTTTATTTTGGTAACAATGGTCTTTTGTGTTTTTTCCATTAAATATCACGTCCATTTCTAAATATATTTTCCACAATGCATTTTTTTCTTTTCATTTGTCGTAATTAATGGAGATAAAGGTGGTACTATTTAAAGATCAACATTTTAAAGCCACTGTTCTAAACACTTCTTCTTTACTTATGCACTTAGTTTAAGTACCTATTGACCACAGCTTCTTGTAAAGACATAGTTTCAAAACAGTGACTTAGCTCTTGGGCTGAAGTTCTGTTATGTTCTCCTCCCTATGAGGGTCTCATAGGGACTCTCATCTGTTAACTATAAAGAAATCATTTTTGCTTGTTACAAGTCAAATCCCTCTTCATCAATCCTCAAGTAGTGCCTCTAGGGTGATCATGTATTCAGTGTATAATATCTGAAAGTAAACATGTTCCTAAGGAAAACGATAACAGTATTCCCCCCCCGCCCCGCCCCGCCCCCTGTGCTGGTCCTTTATTTAAAAGCCTTCAGTCAAGATCTCAAGATTATGGGCTTTGTGAAAGTTACATCACCAGAACACCAAAGTCCCTTTTGGTTAATCAGAAAAGTCAAATGTTCTTGGGAAAACGTTATGCATATTTAAGCTAAATGTGTTTTAGAGTTTCAGGTCCCAAAACAGTTTCACTCTTTTCCCTGATTAGTTACTATATTGAAAAATATAAATGAAAAATCTGTATTAAAGAATGAGACTTTTATTTTCTAGTTAAGAAAACAAAAACTACTGGCAGATATGGTACAGTTTTGTACAAAGATGAAGGAAGACTCACAAGATCTAGCCTAATGCAGTGCGAATACATCAGTATTCTGAAGAGGGGACTTATATAACAATCTGGAAATAGTTAGGAGCTATTGTCGTTCTTAAAGAGAAAAGGAACCATTACTGAAAACCAAATCTGCTCTGTATCAAAGAAGGAGCTATACTAAAAAAGAGAAGAAAAGAAATTTAAGAAAAGCTTCATGGTTTATTTGAGAAATCTGCCACAAAACAGTATCACAGATGTGATAAATAAAACTAGGCTATAGGGAACAAAGACCAGCTAATAAAGGGCAGATCTTGTCAAAAACAACATCTTAATCCCACCCACGCCAGAAAATTAACTTAATTCAAATGCATTGAACATGTCATTACATATTATGAATTTTCCAGAGGACCACTGTAGATGCAATAACCAAAATCAATCTAATTTTAACCTCAAGTTCATATGTGTGAAATGCAGTGTGTTAACACAAATGAAGGGAAGCTATTAAAAAGGGACAATAGCAACCAAAATGCAAAGAAACAATAGCCATTTCTCAGTGCCAAATAACGCAGTATCCCTTTAGGAGTTTCCATAAACCTTAAAGCGAATTTTTCACAAAGACTAAATTCCTCTGGGGAAACAGACTTGATTGCATATCCTTCGGAGTCTAAAAACCTGCCCATATGAACTGAATTATCCATGACATGTACCTTCAGACGTTTGTAATGTGATATTTCATGTAAATTTAGACCATACCTTGGACATGAGCCGCTGGCAATGTTAAGTTTATTCAGGAGCTCAGATAAGAAAAAAATTCTGACATCCTTGCTAATCTGTAGTCGTTAACATGGAATTTCCAACATAAAGAGCATAAAAGCATCTAATTTGCTGTAGCAAATGAAAGGAAAACAAACTTTGCATTTCCCTTTCCTTTTTCAGAGTCTACTGTTACCCTAGTTTATGCAAACAAAATATTTTCAAAAGCCTTCTCGGTTATCTATCTTTTTGAAGATAGATACTTCAAACTCTTACATCAGACTGCAAAATGTAATTAATTCAGAACATAAAATCAAAACTACTCTTGTTTTCAAGCACTGTCTAACGGAACCTGTATCACGATATGGGGAAGTTAACATAGGGATACTACAAATATCAATTGGAAATGAAGGTTTTAATGCAGTAGGGAAGGTAGTAAACAGTATTTCCATTTTAGCGAAATATCAGCTATGTTTCCAAAAAAATACCCATCTTCATTTGATTCATCATTTTGTATGACTAGAATGTTGGACAATGAGCTGGGAGACCAAGCTTTGAATCCCCACTAAACCTAACCTTCCTTACAGGTAAAATAAAAAAATTCCTTCAGTAGCACCTTAAAGACCAACTAAGTTTTTATTTTGGTATGAGCTTTCGTGTGCATGCACACGAAAGCTCATACCAAAATAAAAACTTAGTTGGTCTTTAAGGTGCTACTGAAGGAATTTTTTTATTTTACTTCGACCCAGACCAACACGGCTACCTACCTGTAACCTTCCTTACAGGATTCTTGTGAGGATAAAAGGAGGAAGGAAGAACTATGATGCTCTTGGAGGAAAGGTGAAATATAAATGTTAACAATAAAGTAATGCACTTTGCAACTAATTTTCTCTCCACTTCAGGTTAGTAACAAAAAAAGTTTGCAGGTTTTAGTTGACTGATTATCACAATATTTTAATTGATTAGCAGTGCAATCCAGCACCGGTCTACTCTGAAATAAACCATACTGAGCTCAGTGGGATTTGTTGCCAGGCAAGTGCATATAGGAAGGTCCCCAGATTTTTTAGAACTGTTTACTTAGAACAATGATGAGAAACCTGTGGCCCTCCAGATGTTGCTGGAATGCATAGAAGTTGATTAAGCATCTATGTTGTAGTAGATTAGTAAATTAGTCTGTAATATGGAAGTGTCCCAACCCTTTCTTTCATATGGGCAGTTGCTGCTCCAGCAGCTGGAATTCAGTACTAACTTATCTCCCAAATTCCTAATCACAACCTGAAGAACCTGAATCATGAGTTATGCTTAATAAAAATAATACCATAATAATAATAATAATAATAATAATAATAATAATAATAATAATAATAATAATGGCTGCTGTATGGGGCACCAGTTTTCTAGAAGCTGGTAAAGCTATATGGTTTTGAGGGACTGGGAAATTTAGGCTGTTAGTGTGAACTCTCTCTGTTGAGTTTTTATTTTATTTTACTTTCATCATTATAGTATTTTATCACTGTTGCACAGCTGTATAACACATGGATTTTGACTTTATTGTGTAGCTTTGGTTAAGGATAGGTGAAGGTAAAGGGGCCCCTGACCATGAGGTCCAGTCATGTCCGACTCTGGGGTAGCGGTGCTCACCTCGCTCTATAGGCCGAGGGAGCCGGCGTTTGTCCGCAGACAGCTTCTGGGTCATGTGGCCAGCATGACAAAGCTGCTTCTGGCGAACTAGAGCAGCGCACGGAAACGCCGTTTACCTTCCCACCAGAGCAGTACCTATTTATCTACTTGCACTTTGAGGTGCTTTCAAACTGCTAGGTGGGCAGGAGCTGGGACCGAGCAACGGGAGCTCACCCCGTTGCAGGGATTCGAACCGCCAACCTTCTGATCAGCAAGCCCTAGACTCTGTGGATTAACCCACAGTGCCACCTGGGTCCAATTCAAATAAAATAATGGTGGTAATAAAAACAAGTATCAGGAAGGCTATTTTTCAGATTGCAAGCTCCTTGGAGAAGGAACCTCTTATAATCTATAAATTTCCATGATGACTAATGATATCAAATAAATAAAATAAAAAACCATGGCACCATTGAAAGTGATTAGTATGATCTTCCACCAGCCATAAAATAGCACCCTCCCTTACACCCTACCTCTTGAGAGTCCCATGGACTGCAAGAAGATCAAACCTATCCATTCTTAAGGAAATGAGCCCTGAGTGCACACTGGAAGGACAGACCCTGAAGCTGAGGCTCCAATACTTTGGCCACCTCATGAGAAGAGAAGCCTCCCCGGAAAAGACCCTGATGCTGGGAAAGATTGATGGCACAAGGAGAAGGGGACAACAGAGGACAAGATAGTTGGACAGTGTTCTCGAAGCTACCAACCTGAGTTTGACCAAAGTGCGGGAGGCAGTGGAAGACAGGAGTGCCTGGCGGGCTCTGGTCCATGGGGTCACAAGGAGTCGGACACGACTAAACGACTAAACAACAACAACCTTACACATGTTTCCCTCCCAAAGGCCGTTGGGAGGGTGAAGGATCGTCTACAGTGCTTGTCTAAGACATTTTGTTCCCTGAGGAAAAGATGGTGCCTCTTCGTATTTCACATACAGAAACTGATTAGACTGACAGATGAACCTTAATTCGACACTGCTAATGGAGCAGTGTTCTCCTCCACATCTGAAGCATGTTTAGGGGGGCAACTCAAGTCCTCCAGTAGAGGATAATGGCCAGGGAAATTCAAGGAGGCTCCTGCCCCAGCATCTCTCACTTTATCTAATAGTAAAGTCAGCCCTGATCTTCAGAAAACTATGGAGTATAGGGTACCAAGTACCAACTCCACAATCAAAACAGTTTTCTTAGATTCTGAGTACATGTATTTCATTCCTATTTTTTTCATTATTATTTTTATTAAGGATTTTCTTGGGTTACAATGGTAGTGCAGTGTCTCATGCATCATTTTTACACATCAATTTAACTTGTTGAGACATTATGAGGAAGGGGGGAAAGAGGTGGGTGGGATGGGGAGTTGGGTGTGGTGGATTGTCAATGTTTCTGTTTTTCTTGATATGTGTAGGGGTTCGGCATCAGCGTCGTTTATTCCTATTTTTGTGAAATTTTGAATAAAATATATGCTTTGGTACTTGGGGCTGGGGACTGGGAGAAGTGGAGTGAAAAGGGAATTGGGTACCCATCCACCTAACATTGCCTTTCAAACCATAAAATTTAAAACGCAGTGTAGCTTTGTTTGTTGCATAGCTCCACTACAATGCTTAAAAGACAAAAATAACAAAGGAGCTTAAATTTCTCACTCTTCCCCTCAATCAATATTTGAGGCAAGTTACATCTCTAGAGTCCTTAATGGCAGGAATTCCTGGAGCCAGCAAATGAGTAATGTTAAACCTATGATTAGATGATGAGGCCATCAAAACACACTAGACCCTAATGCTGCATTCCACTTTATCCTTGTGAAATGCAGTTAAAACAAAGAGCACGTAAGAAGGTACTGAGAGTTATTCTCTCGCTCAAGAATCTGCCTATGAACTGCTTGCTGGAGAACTCGGGGGACTAAAAGAATATTTTGCTATTTCCCAGGAAGTAAGGACTTAAAATTTAGGTAACAATTTTTTTTCTGCAGGAGACATTTTGAGGTGAGAAGTCCTGCTACTGATATCATTTCTTTACCACAAATCCACTCTGCACACAACAACAACAACAACAACAACAACAACAACAACAACAACAACAACAACAGCAACAACAGCAACAACAGCAACAACAGCAACAACAGCAACAAAGGCTCAGTTGTTTCCTCATGGAATCCAAAGGAAAGTGCTACTAATCAACGAGCAAAGAGCAGGTAAGAGGGTGAAATACCTAAAACTAGGCATAATTGGCATTAACTTTCAACTCTGAATATTGCTAAAACATTTGAATTATTTATTGGCACAGAACTGATGGAAAAGGAGACAGAGCTAAGACTATCTAGAAAATCAGAAGGAAGTATACAATTAATGTCAATTGATGATATTCACAAAAATAACTTTGTATGTGAATTTTGTACTTTGGAATACATGTACTGTTTAAAACTGATCATAGAAAGAGAGAGATTGAAGTAATATATGGAGGAAGAATGAATATGCTTATTGAATTAGTAAGAGATAAAAGGACAGTTCATCTTCTAGTACTTTAATGTTAAAATCCATATTTATTGTCCAATTAGAACTAAAAACAAAATCTCACATCCAGATGTCTTTTTTGGATTTCCTCTTTTTCCCGGCATCAGAAATATGCCTTGAAGTGTGGTAACCCCCTCCCCACCCTGTGGTTCCCGTGTTTCCTGGATTCTAGTCCAGTTACAAGATACCCGGTTATATTTCCCTGCATCCAGGATGCAGTAGCCTACTGTATCTCATGTTATTTTATCAATGGCATTTCAAATCTAGCACCCAACTCTAAATGGCTTGCAAAGTAGACTGCACAAGCAATACTTCCAAAGCGAAATATACTAGAACAAGCAAAATAAGCTGTCCATTTGCAGGATTTTTTCAATACTGAACCATCCATTAGTATTTAAGATTGGATTTACCAGCCGATCCATTTATCCAGTTACTAATGCAATTTTAATTAAGCTTTATAATGAAATATTAGAGTGTATTTTTCAAGTCATAGGTTTTGTATCTGTGTGCTTCAGCGGGAGTATGAATGCTTGTATGGGTACTGCTGCAAGAAAAATAAGGGTCTTCCTCTTCAAAAATGTTATGATGATAAACATTACACTGCATTTTGGTATTATGGCGCTGTCAACAGAACAAGTATTATATAGCTAAAGCCATGAATAATCTTACCTGTGAACAAAGAAGCATAACAAGCTCGACCACTGAGGTGCTAGACTTCATGCAAACAAGGCCTGTATGAAAGGTGAAAACAAAGGTTCAGACTATAAATATAAATAATAAAACTTGTTTCCCCACCCCCTTCAATATGGAGGAATCTAGTAAATAATTCTTAGCAACAATCTAAATCACTATTCATTTGTGACCCAATCATATTAATGCTTACTCAGAAGTGCTATTAAGTTCAAATGTGCTTACTCCTAAGGAAGTATGCATAGGATTACATACCTCTATTATTATCTCCCACATATCCAGAGGATTAAAAACAGTTTATTATTATGAGTATGTACCCTGTTTTGCAGTGCAATACATTCTAATTACATTTTTGTTGTCTAGATAAAAACACACTACAGTGGTCCCTCGGGTTACAAAAGCTTCGGGTTACAAACGCTTCAGGTTACAGACTCTGCTAACCCGTAAGTAGTACCTCGGGTTAAGAACTTTACTGCAGGATGAGAACAGAAATCGTGCGACGGTGGCGGGAGGCCCCATTAGCTAAAATGGTATCTCAGCTAAAGTGGACCTCCAGAACGAATTAAGTTCTTAATCAGAGGTATCACTGTATAAATAGTCTTATGTGGCATGAGGGGGAGGGAGGGAGGGAGGGAGGGAGGGAGAATGAATATTCCTCCCCACCCACCCACCCCATGCTGATCCAGAGTGTACAAGGAAGCAACTGAACTCCCACAGACCAACATTCTCACCCCACTCTCATTTTGCTTATAGTGTCACACTTCAAGTTATTTCTAATGATCTTGGTCTATCTACAAAGCTCCCAAATGGCAGCTTCTTTGGTTGCAAGATATTGGGCCCATGTCCGCTTGCAGCAGAGATAAATATCTCATTTTAATTCCTATTGCGTAATAAGAGTGTCTTGCCACATATATAGCAAGTTTTAACTTTCTCACTCACATGGGATTGGTGTATGTGGATTGGTCTATAACAGGGATGGGGCTCTTCTGATTCGTGAGCTGAAGGAGGCTATCCAGGCCATGCCTATGCAATGCCCTTCACAGCCCTCCTTGAATGCTTTTGCCTGGCTGATATATTCTTGAACTGTGACAGTGCCTCTCACTTGCCTGGATGCAGAGGTAGGAGTGTGGGATGCAGAAACCTCTGCTTTGGTGTGACTAAAATGTAGCATATTATACTAAAGGGAGAGGCATATCAGTTGTTCCACCCATTTTTGCTAACACTTACTATTTCACCCCAATGCATGGCTGACTTGGGGTGCTGAAGTGTTGGCCTCTAGTAAGAGATAAATGATGCAGTCCAACTTTTGACTGTTAATGTGTTTTGAAAATGCTGAATTTTTAGACTGTTTTAGTAAGCTGGGGTTCCAAATTTCAGCATTATATCTAATGAGTCCTGCTTTGTAGGAAGAAGGTACAATGCCATAGAATTTCCCGGATTAGACTTCTTAAACATTTCAAGTTCTTAGCCATGTGTAGTATCTCCAAAATTTCATTATGTGAACACACACACACAAAAACATGAGTTGTTAATTGTAACATGTCAAGTCCTTTTAATAGATGGCAGAAATTAACAAACACTGGTTAGGATATTTTCCCATCATTACATTCTACATTTTCCTTCCATTAAAAAAAAAATCATATTTATAGTAAACAGGAGGCCGCACAATATATTTCAAGCAGTCAGAGAGAATGAAGATCTATTTCTTAATGTAACTAGGCTGCATCAGATTGGCTTAGAAATAAGCTGAGCCATGCCCCAAAAAGAAAATCAGGAAATGGCTCAGTTCATTTATGAGTCAATACAAATTTGACCTTCCCTCTTATTTGAAAGTCAGGGATCGCTTGAAAGCCTCCCAGAGTCCTGGCTATCTTATGACAGCCACACAAAGCATTGACATAAATAGTCTGCACAAATGAAAACTGCTGGTGATGGGGAAAAGCATCCACCCTGCTAGAGGACTCTTGGGGAAAGATGGTCATTGGTGGATGGCAAGCTCCTACCCACAAGCACTTTTAACAGCTGTAGCTGTCAAAATTAGCCAGGGATTTTGGAGGCCTTTCCAGTCCTTGACTAATCCCAGTGTTTTTGGTTTAGGTTCCCTGTGGGGTTTCTCCTAACTGTGCAAAGATGTAATTCTGGGGCTTGAAGGCTGGTTGGGTACTGGGGTGGTAGGATGGGGCAATTATGCCAGAAGAAGTGTGGAGTGTTTGCACTGATTACCTCTTTTCTGACAAGATCATTACAAGTCCCCAAAGCTCATGTCTAGATGTTTACCAAGGCAAGCTTCACAAAAGCTCTAAATTCATCTATTTTATTTAAATGTATTTACAAAATGCTTAGTATTTTTTAATTTTCTAAATAGTGTACAACAGTTAAAAAAACCGAAAATATATAATAAAACATCTAATAAAGTAGAACTTAAAAAACCATTTCAAATACAAGTGCTATAGGTCTCCTTATAGGAAAAGGCTAGGTGGAAAGTAATGTTCAGTTTGGTTCATACAAGCCCTATATGAATGAGTTTAAAAGCTAAACCAACGACGATAGGATGACAAATGTGTATTTTTTTAAAAAATGAATTATGTTCCTGTAATAAAAATCATTGCTTGTAGCTCTAGGTTCAATAGGTATGGTGAAGAAGCAAATTGATTTAAAAAGGCATGGATGAAAAGCCACTGAAGATAAAACTGTTTCTACAAAATAATACATATATTTATTGCAGGTAATGGATAAATGCGCTTTTGTGCCCATTTTGCTAACAACCCCATCTTATTGTACAGCAAGACAGGACAAGCTGTAGGAAGGTGCTAGCATTCCACTCTATCAGATTTACAAGCAGACAGTTAATTAATAAAATAAGAAGTAGATGTAAAAATCTCATTTAAAGAGACAATTGCTGTAATTGATCAGCTTTTCTCATGCTCAAGAGCTGGAGGATCAAAAAGATTAATGGGGCACTTATCACCTGCAAACCACATCAACTACTAGACATCTGACAAAAAGAGCTAAGCAGAAGGCATTACAGTCAAACCACCCACAATTAGCATGATCTACTACGCTGCAAGGCCCAGTTCTTCCTCTCCCAACTTGGGACTTTTGTAGCCCAGTCCCCTTGTCATGCAACTCCTCTGTGATATTTGCAAACCCCAGTGTTTATCTGCACAGACCTCCTGCGTTAGAAACCATTTGCACACATGAACTGGCTCTAAGGTGCCTGCAGAACTTATACCTGATATGAAATATGCAGGATGGCCCAGCTTGCTATACAGGGTAGAGACCAATCACTTCTGTGAGGATCACAATGAGACACTTATCCACCCCCCCCGCCAAGATCATGTCCTTAGCTCTGTGGTCTGCCAGGACCAGCCCAACATCAAGGACATGATTTCCTGCTGGCCAAAAATGCCAGGGAATATGCACAGTCCAAGACTTCTGTTATCTCACTCTTCCAGGCCACATTACAAACATGCTTCTGACGCTTCCTATTCCAGTCCTTCTGCCCCTCAAGTTTCTACCAAAGCAAGGAAGAGAAAAATCACAAACTCTCCCCACCACCACCTGCCTAGTGGGAAGGACCTTGCCTTGATTACTTTAAAATATTTTAATATAATTTTTGATTTAAAAATAGGTAATTTAAATGTTTCTTATAGATCATTTGGGAAGGATCTGTATCCTCAAAAATGGGATACAAACTAACAGTAATACATAAATAAAATTGCCTGCTAATGGCACAATGACCTGTGATAACTCTGAAGGGGGGGGGAGGAGATGCTGCTTTCCAATGCTGCTTTTTTATGGGATGTGGCATCTGAAGAGCTCTCTGTTACCAAAGTGCTCAGCCCCTTAACTCCAGAAGTTTTGCCCTACTGGCTCTGGCCTTTGCAAAAACACAATGGAAGCAAACCTTGACACAGATTGGGTACCCTCCCTAATGTGAGATAAATTCACTATTGATTCATAGGAGCCCAGAATGCTGGATATATGATAATGCCTAATTATACCTGATCTTATTACCTGAACTTATCGGTATTACTAAACTGAAAACTATGGAGAGACCTGGTCTGAATAGAGATGTTGGCTTCTTGTCTCATTACATATGCTAAAGCTTTTTTGTCATCTGCATACTATCCTTTGCTTTCTCCTGTAGGACTAATTGCAGTCGTTAGCAGGTCGTCAACAGGTTTTTCATACCCACTGAGTCAATCACCCATCTCCTACTACCCTTCTGAAAAAAACCCCACCCCACCCTCCCATTATATATAAGGGTCTGGTGACTTCTGTTTCAGTGTATCTGAAGAAGTGTGCATGCACACGAAAGCTTATACCCTGAACAAACTTAGTTGGTCTCTAAGGTGCTACTGGACAATTATTATTTTTTATACCTGATCTATTTGCCAACTGCCAACATGAGCATACACTTCTATCTGGTCATTAATTACCCTGGCAAGACAAATGTGTCCTTTCCAGTTGGGAGTGCCCCAAAAGTAACCTAATCAATAGCTATTTGCAGCTCTTAAGGATGAGATGCTATGATCCATGGGGTCACGAAGAGTCGGACACGACTAAACGACTAAACAACAACAACAAAGGATGAGATCCTCCACCTTTGTAACACAATAAACTCCATAAGCATCCAACCATAGGAGTCAACTCCTAGGGGCTGAGGTCCCTTGCCCTGCTCAATAAAATATTTGAGAGGGCCAGTTCCCCCCCCCCAAGCTGATGGACACTGTCATTCAAATGGTATGTGTGTTCCATGTCTTGTGGTCAATTTTGGGGCAGGACTTGCCTGGGCCTCCCCAATATTTTATTCAAGTTCGCACCACTTGAATATAGAATAGATTTAAGGAACCTTGCCTTTATTAGCTCATGAATCTCATATTGTCTAATCATTCTCTTACCTCTAAGTGCTTAGCATACCACCTTTTTTCTTTAAAATATCCTTTCCTTTCCCTAGCCAAGCCTCAGTCTATTTGTCTCAGGTAAACCATCCCCTCAGAAATCAAGTCTTAATTCTCAATATACCACGTCTTGTTCTCAATATACCATGTCTGAGTCACCTAGAAATTCAGGTCACTACTTGACGTCCTTGGCACTTTCAGGGCCAGCTGCTCCAACCCCAGCTAGTTTACATCATTGCCTCCTATGCTCCACTCTCCTGCCTCTCCTCCATGTTAGTCAAGAACATTGAGGAGATACCAGTGTTATGTTCTTCCTTGAGGTAACCTTGTTTTAGAAATATTTCAGGTGTTTGTTTATGGGATGTGACCTTTTAAGTAATAATGGCTTGGAGTCAGGTTTATTCGAAAGAACACCTTCTTCGACATGTAGCTATCCAAACCTTGAGATCTTCCAAGAGAGTCCATTCCACTGTTGAACAGCTCTTATAGTCAGAAAGTTCTTCCTGATATTTAGTCAGAATCTCATTTCTTGTAACTTGAAGTTATTGGTTCAGGTCCTACCCTCGGGAGCAGGAGAAAACAAGCTTGCTCAATCTTCCATGTGACAGTCCCTTAGATATTAGAAGATGGCTATCATATCTCCTCTCTGTCTCCTCTTTTCCATGTTAAACCCCTCAACCGCTCCTCATAAGACTTGCTTTCCAGACCCTTCATTGTCTTGGTTACCCTCCTCTGCACACATTCCAGCTTGGGTGATATATACTTTTAGCTTCATAATGAATTTTGATTTAGGATAACTTCATCCCATTAAATACCCAGAGTTTGTCTCAGCAATGTCTCCTTCATGACCTACATCTAACCCTGTTCAGATAGTATTGCATAATCAATACCTCATAACAAGAAGGATAACATGACATGTACTTCAGAGACAGCTGGGCACAGAATGCTACTATCCAAAACAAAGAACATTTAGAAGGATTTAGGTCAGGATTTCTTTTAAAAGGCATTTCAAAGCTTAGAGCTTTCTTTGAATATCAAGGTATAATAGCTGTCCTTTGGTTTTCTCTGTCACACAAGTATCATCTACTCCAATACAAGTTCCATAGCAGTGTTGAGTTAATGAATCAATGAAGCTAAAAATTAGGGATGAATGGACATACTCAGTTCATGGAAGACCCATTTGAGTTCAGTACTGTTTGGGTTCCATTGGAGTTTACAACTGCAAACCAAGTCCACCTCTCAGCCAGTCACACTTGCCTGCCCTCTTACTTACAACTAGACCAAGGCAAGGCATGGCATCTTCCTCCTCCTTAGTCTCAATGTTGCATCTGTAGAACTTGAAAGGATAGAAGAGGATAGGGACTAAAGTAGAATAAGTTGGCTCTGCCTGTTATTGAGCCCAGCTCCGCATACTGTTGGGCTCTATGCCTTCTGCCCTATCTGCCCCAATGGGTACCAACCACCCTATTGTGGAGAGAACAGAATGTGTATACATTTCTGGGTATTATATTGAGACCACAGTTTCTTGCTGTGTTGGACACTACCTCACAAACAAGATTTTGAAGTTCAAAATAACCTACTGATTTAAAATAAAATATACAAATTATAAGTCATAAATAAAAAGACACATTATCTTTCAGATTTTAGGTATGTCTGTTTATTCAAGTATCAGATGCAACTGCACTACAATGGATTGTTGAGATCTGCTCCTATGCACAGCAGACAAAGATTCTTCTGTCTCTAACTGGACATGGGACAATGCTTGAAGCTGATTGTGCTGTGACCAAAATGACCCCCAAAATCCTGTGGTAACAGCTGCTGCTTAGTTCCTCCTGTGTAGCGCTTCTTCCCCCCGGCCCAATCTCTCTTGTCAAACAGTATATTCTGCCAAATAACATGGAAATTGTCAAGACCCTGAGCACTGCCTCCACTGGAATGCAAGCATGTTAATGTCTATTGTGAGCATCTCTTTAACCTTTCATCATTCACATTCAATCATTCCCTGAACCTGACTGCAGGCATACTTATGTAATATGGCACCTCTTCAGGTATATTTAACTAAACAAGATTTTTTTGTATAGGAAGCATTCAGTATTCTAGAGAGTACAGATGCTAGAAAGCCACATTCAGGTATGCCATTTCAGCACACATCTCTTATGTCAGTATCAAGTAACACAATGAAAAGCCCTGCAGAGCATATGCATCAAATTCCATTGAGCTATAGAGAATACACATAGTAAGCAGAATCCACATGTTGTTTCTGCTTATGACAGAACTAGCACTGTATGCAATTGAAAAAATATATCCCTGCTGTGAAATTTATAATAAAATTTACTTTATGGATTTCTTTTACATTATCAGCTACTGCTGCAAGTGCTTGAGAAGGCCTATTTCAATATATCTCTATATAAAAGTTAACTGAGATAATTAGCAAAGATGAGCAGATACTCAGTTACTTCATTAACTGCCCTGGTAGCAATGAATTCTCAAGTGTAATTGGTTGGTGTGTGTGTTTTTTTCAGTCACTGTGAAAGATGAGAGACTGGGTGGTAAAATGTGTAAAGTGATGGAATCAATTTTTCACATATACAAGCATAGGATCTGAACTGGTGGTGATTGACTGTCATGGACCGTTTGGGTGCAGAGGTACTGCCACAGGTAGTGGTTAGTGAGAGGAGAGTTTAACCACAATCCTAGTTGGGACAACACACAAAGCTGAACCCTGGCCTAGCTTCCAATGACAGGGTAGAACAAAGCAGCTGCAATCTCTTCTTTGGGAGCCAACAAGTTTGCACTAAGCCACAGTTTGGCTCAATGTTACATGTGAAGATGGAAAATGCATAGACATCGGATAGTATATATGAATTATGTTGGAACTGAAAATTTGGTTGAGATATCATAATTGCAAGCTCTACTTCTTTAAAAGAATTAACAATAACGATAAAGTATTACCTTCTATTAGAAGCTCTTGTCCGTGACTGCCCAGCAGAGTACGAGACAGGAAAGGGGCAAAATCCACGAAGATTTCCCGAAGGAGTGGGGCCACTTTTTCCAAAGCTCTCTCAAGCTTTGCAGTGATACTGTTGAAAACAAAGTACATTGGGTCTAGAAATACAAGCAACGCAAGATATCACACATCTTATTGATGCTTCCCAGAATTTGAGGAATGTACATATCCACAGTTAAAATCAATGGGTCTACACTAAGTATTACTTAGCTAGATATCACTCACAGTAATTAAAATAATTTAAGCTAATACAGCAACACAGGTATCACCAAAGTGACAAAACCTCCTGCATCATAATATGTTATATATACACTAAATAAATCAGAATCTATCATTTTCTGTTTTTCTCAAAAGAGATAATATATGGATAAATTAAAATATGTCTGCCCTTCATACTGATGCATTTATAACATATAAGCAATTTAAAGTTTAATCCATTTTTTTGCGTGAGTGCTAAACTTTATTTGGGAAAACACTCTACCTTAGTCATGATTTCTTTGAAATTAGTCCTCCCAAGTTCAGTTGCACCCATTTCATGTTAAACCGTACTCTGGATTGCAGCCTTGATTTTCTTAGGCCACTTGACTAAATGCTGGGCTTTTCTTTAGCATGTGCCCAGGAGTGTGCAGTTAAGTTGGCATTTATGCTAAAGTAAAGCAGTACCATTGGGAAAGTGCATGTAGACCATCCCCATCAGAGGTATTTTTGTTTTAGCAGTCAAAAGACCCAAGAACCTAGCCATGGCCAGCATTTTACATCTTGTGTCAGACACAAACATATCAGCCATTGACCATTTCAACTTGTCAATCAGGTTTCTTTTTAAACATCAACACCACCACCTCAGGCAGTACTATTTTTAAAGAAGAGTTTGCAATGGTTTATTAACTTGTTCAAATGTTTAAATCCCACAGTTTCTAATGTACACATTAATAATAATAATAATAATAATAATAATAATAATAATAATAATAATTTATTATTTATTATTTATACCCCACCCATCTGGCTGGGTTTCCCCAGCCACTCTGGGCGGCTTCCAACAGAAACATTAAAATACACTAATTTCTTAAACATTAAAAGCCTCCCTGAACAGGGCTGCCTTCAGATGTCTTCTAAAAGTCTGGTAGTTGTTTTCCTCTTTGACATCTGTTGGGAGGGCGTTCCACAGGGCAGGCGCCACTATCGAGAAGGCCCTCTGCCTAGTTCCCTGCAACTTGGCTTCTCACAATGAGGGAACTGCCAGAAGGCCCTCAGTGCTGGACCTTAGTGTCCGGGCAGAATGATGGAGGTGGAGACACTCCTTCAGGTATACTGGACCGAGGCCATTTAGGGCTTTAAAGGTCAACACCAACACTTTGAATTGTGCTCGGAAACGTACTGGGAGCCAAATTAACTTAATTTTGCATTCTTTACAAGTAACATGACAAAGCTATTACAACTGTCACATTCAAATAACCTTTCAAACATTGGGTCATCAATTATTGGTTTATTTATGCAGTGTATACATCGTATGTCCAGTTTCTATTCTCATTTTATAGTCTGATGTCCTTGCAAGTCACAGCCAAAAAGTACGTTATTTTTTGTCCGACATATGAACTTAGGAAGGAATGTAGAAAGTGCCTTATTACCAAATCAGACCATTGGTCCATCTAGCACAATTTTTCTACACTGAAAGGCAGTAGCTCTCTGGGATTTCAGGCAGTGGTCATTTCCAGCCTTATTTCGATATACCAGGGTTTTCCCCTGAGAACACCCGCATACAAAGGAGATGCTCTTCTTCTGAGCTACAGGTCTTCCCCATACTGTATTGTCTCTACCCACTCCCCCCCCAATTGCTATGAATTGTACAAATATTACCAAACACTAAAGAGGGAGAAGCAATGAGTAGTTAAGGAAAACACAATTTCATTAATTTTAAAGTTTATTTCTTCTTTTCCATGTGTTCTAGGCAGATTACAAATATATATATAGTATAACAAAATGAATACAATCATTCATAAGGTTAATAAAACATGGCATGAACTGCTTCTTTAAATAGATAATGTTAACCAACTTGGAGATGGACATATTTAGGCTTCTTTTCATTATGTTATTTGTTTAAATAACTAATAAATGCAAATAATTTATTAATAATGGCAAAAATAGCCACGGCTAGGTACAACTTGTATGCTTTTAACCCAATAAAAAGGAAAGCAACTTTAAATTACCACTACCTATTAACAGTGGTGCAGATAGGGCTGAACTTTGTGGCTGAAGGTGAGGCCCCAAATGCCTGGCTAGAGAGCAACTGATGAGGAGACAATGATGGCAAACAGACCCAGTGTCAACATGAGCATCTAAAGGGGTCCCAATAACACTGTTAAGTTGAGGGTCTAAAGTTAACTAGTTGCACCACTTCCCATAAGCTATCTACTATAAATTCAAAGCCAATTGACATGTTTTTATGATATAGCAGGTCACAGAAACTATGTATGCTTAGGACAGCTAAAGCAGAACTACAGATGATGCACAGTTGTAGTTTATTTACAACTACAACTGACAGGCTCTCTGGTCATCTTTGCAGAACCACAAGTTTGCATAACCACCCAGGACTGGCCTAGACAGTTCAAAAACTGTATAATGTTGTTCTCTTAATATCTGAACTCTGTCCTGGATCCCCAGTGGCCAAGATTTCACATGCTTTTTTCGGGACTGGAAATTTATTTTTACCTTGAATATAGGAGCTCATCACAACTGGATAGTTTTTGGTGCATTTGTGAAACCCTAACATAAAAACAAAATAAAACAACTATTGCACATTTAAGAATCATAAATAGATGTGAGTGCATTGTATCTACCAAAGGCCAGACTGCATTCCACTCGGGGAGGGGGGCGTGTAATCCATGTGACAACCACAGTAGATGGTTCTGGAAGATTGGTTTGGGACCCAAAGCTATCAAGATGTTATCAGGAACTGCTGACCATTGCCCCATATGGTGAGCCACTGCAGTCTCTCGAGGTTTGTGGCCTTATAAAAATAAGCCCAGAACTTAGTTGCTTAGCCTCTGTTAGTAGGCAGTTCTAGTAGCAGAACATAGGACTAAACTCAATACCGAGCCAGGTCCCAGTGCAGTTGAGAATTCAAATGAGAAGACCAATCCACACCAAAGGCTATCTATATTATATATTATTATTATTATTATTATTATTATTATTAATTATACTGCCCTATACCCTATACCCACAGATCTCAGGGCGGTTCTTCTACATATTGCAGGGGAAATGCCCAAGCCACCTCTCTTCCACTACTGCAATGTCATACCAGAAAGAGCATATTAATATGAACACAGTCTCTTAAATGTAAGCATTATCTTTTTTTAATCATCTTACAGGACTCAACTATTCCACCGCTTACAAGAACAATCTTTAAAATGGCTAAGGCACTGCTGGATTATAATGGTGCACATGAAGCAATTGCACCAGGGCTCATGCCTACAACTCTGTTTTATAGCCCTCTTAGAATGAGGACTATTAAGCAAATTGTGCATACACAATTCTCAGAAATTTCTGAGAGATAAGCTAGCTCCACTGCTTCTGCCTTTCAGACTTTTTAGTAAATCAGTGAAGTCAGGGCTGTGATTAACATGGGTGTTGTTTTGGGGCCAGGCTATAGGAATCCATGGGATACTAAGACCTGCTGTTTTCCCCTCCCCTTTCCTGTATTTTTCTTTCCTGTTTCTGCCCCATTTCCAAGCCCTTGGGGTCTCCACAGTTCTAAAAACCTACATTTTGTAACTTAAAAATGTGAAAACTTTGCAAAGAGGCTGTGCAGGCACTTATGTCCAGGCTCTCACGAAGAATTCAATGTATAGTAAACTTACAATAAAATGGTGTACATGTCTATTGAGAAGCAAATACATGTCTATTGAGAAGCAAGGGGCTTGCTCCAAGTGAGGTTGGTACAAGATTTCAGCCTTGGCTTTTTTGTGAGGTTAGGGTGGA
Source organism: Zootoca vivipara (assembly GCF_965207765.1). Taxonomy (NCBI): domain Eukaryota; kingdom Metazoa; phylum Chordata; class Lepidosauria; order Squamata; family Lacertidae; genus Zootoca; species Zootoca vivipara. The sequence goes on from NC_142587.1 coordinate 76,722,023, forward strand.
AAGGTTCATAGTGAAGGGGTCGGTACTGCTGCAAATAAAACAGAACTTACAAGCAGCCTACTATGTTCAAAGTCAATTTATAAAGGAGGGGTTTAAAATCAAATAATACTTTTAACACAATTAAATTATTATTTAACAGAATTAAACTTATTCTATTACATTTTTAAATCCTGTTAGCTATTCACAATGGTTTTGCCATTAGGAAAATAGAAGCAGGTTTTATTTTTCCACTGTGCAATTAGGGAAAACACAGGATGTATGTTTTTCCTAAACATTTTACCTGTAAAGGTAAACCTGTAAAACTTAAACAATTTAAATGGAGGCCGACCTCCAGTGGCTACAGGCCTAAACTAACTCCTCTTAGGAATCAATCCAACCTGGGAATAAGCTCAACTGAACACAAGTGGGGCTTACACACAATAATCAAGCCAGATTGAAGCCTTGGAGCCATACTAATCTGAAGGGGTGAGGTCCCAGAGAAAAATATTTTGTTTTATAGTACAAAGATACATTACTCTGGTTAAAGAAACAAACATTTGATGCAAGCGAGTACCCTTTTGCATCCATTTTAGACCCCCTTCTGTCTCTTAACAACAATCAGGTGGAGAAGAGTAGGCTGAGAGTTGGTGACTGGGTCAAGGCAGGAAATGAGCAAAACAAGGATGAACAAAGTGGATTTAAAATGTGGAACTGCACATGCTCAGAGTATTTTATTTTTGTTTATCAAGGTTGATAAATGTTTTGCAGGTGTTTTGCTGAGTTGCGAAACTACACACACATGGAGTATTTTTGGTAGTCACAAGACATATTTTGTGGTACTTCATTTCATGCATTCATTTTGGGGGGAGCAGGGGCCCTATTTTGGAAAATAAACTAGGGCCCCCTAATCACCTTGGACCAACAGTATATTTTCTCCAACATAGTTGTACTGAGCATTTATTCTGTCACAGCTATCAAAGCCTATCCTAAAGTTATCCCCCCACCCAATAATGCTTACTCAGTTGTTATAAAAACATATGGAAAGATATACATGGAATCAGGGCCAACCCACCAATTAGCCTCAGAGAGGCAGTTGCCTCATGGCGTAAGCTGGAGACAGATCTGCCCCCAGGAGCACACTGCTTGCTGCCTCAGCAGCAGAGGAGGCAGAGGGGACGGTGGTGGAGGAAGAGGTGGGGGCAGCCCCATTTTCTGTTTTGCTTCAAGTGGCAAAATTTCCTAGGCTGGCCCTTCATGGGATATCCAACCAAGCAAATAGATATAAAGCTTGTATTCTTTGTGATTACTGGAAAATTTCCCTTGGGAACAAATTAAAAGCACATATATAAAACTTGCCATTACTGGAATTTTATCTTCCTGCAGAAGCATTTTGTTTTCATTGTAACATGCTCACAAAAGCAATGTCATTTTTACCAGAAGGGTAAAAACCAGGAGATCACAAAACAATGCAGAAGGGGAAAGATAAAGAATTATGCTGATTGCTGATTGTTTTTTTTCTTTGGTTTGTGTGTGTTCTCAATCTAAAAATGGCATTAACAAAAATAAATATGAGAATTACGTACAACTCATCACGTAGGGAAGAGGGTTTTTAGCCCATGCAACATGCACAATAGATTTAATATATCTCTGGAGACATAGAAATGGGGTTTAGCAATTGAGGTTAGAAATTGATTATTTTGCTATTTAAACTAAATGCAACGGTGCAGTATAGAGGCCATAGGAAGAGGGAAATCTTTAAATAAATAAGGTTGTCTTAATATATACTTATGGAAAACCATGTTTTATGTAAAATCCAATTACATTTTGAATGGTGAAATAGAAGAAAACGTAAGAAAACATAGGGGAAACTTCTACTTATTAGCATTTTTAATCACAGAGGAAACACACTTCTGAAATTAATGCTTAAATAAATACAGTTCAACAATCACAAAGTGGGAATCAATAGACTATTCCCCTAAGCAATATAGCTATTTTAATATCCAAGAGAGCCAGCCAGAAGACGACATTCCAAATGGACTATCAAAAAGCCTGTAACACAATATTTGACTTGCTAATAAAGGACATTTTTCTAGATTGATCAGTGAGCAAGGAGAAAATTAGGCACATAATCCGTTCATATTTTTTTACAGTTATTTGACTAAGATGGATAGGCTTTATAAAATTTGATTGGCTATCAAGACACACAAGAGCAGCTTGTAACAAACATAGTTTTATACACTGTATTATATTTCAATGGAAGCTGGCCATCTGCCCTGCAGTAACCCTTTTCCCACATTCAGTGAACCTAAAAAAGGTGCAAAATATATTAATCTCTTTGTAACATTTGCACTAAAATCCCCTCTGAAATCAGCCAGTTAGGATCTATTGGGAAGGGGGGAAATACATTTTTTCTATGATACAGTGCAATCCATGATAGAGCTCCTAACATTTCTCAATATAGAGAATTCTGCCTTGGTGTACAGAGGGCTGGTCATGTAGTCCAGCCCTATGTAAACCAAGGCAGGATTCTCTATACTGAGAAATGTTTACCCAATCTCCAATTACAATTACCCATCTATATTTTTTCTAGGCAACACGATCCATTTTCAATTGTCAGGAAGATCATCATAAATATTTAACCCTCCTGTGACCTAAGTCCATTGCCTCTTGTCCTGATCTCAATAACAATTGATATTTATGACAACCAGCTTACATTTGAAGATAATATTAACCTACTTTATTTCCACCTATTTTTTGTCTCCAAGACATTATGGAGGAGTTACAGGTAGATAGCCGTGTTAGTCTGCCATAGTCGAAACAAAAAAAACAATTCCTTCCAGTAGCACCTTAGAGACCCAACTAAGTTTGTCATTAGTATCTGAAGAAGTGTGCATGTACACCAAAGCTCATACCAATGACAAACTTAGTTGGTCTCTAAGGTGCTACTGGAAGGAATTTTTTAATTTTGTTTCAGTTATGGAGCAGATTTGGCCAAACTGGAATTTGCTAGTCACTTCCTTTGCACTGAGAAGCACAAACATAAACTCCCAATTTCCACAGAATATTTTATACGTTTCATTTTTACCTTATTTATTTCTAAATTTATATACCAGTTTTCCATGAAAATATATGAAGGCAAATCTAATTGTCTGAGAAAAAGGAGTAGGCTGGTTTCCGTTATGCATGGTCTAACTTTTATTTTATAATATTAAGAGTTCAATGTCCTTTAAAATGCCAAATTAAAAAAAATGCAAATCAAAGGTTCTCAACTGATAAATGTATAACTATTCTATCTTGATTGTGAGTCTATATTTCTGCTTATGGGCATATAGGACATTTAGCTGGATGAAACAAAGATCTACCTAGCCCAGAACTCTGTTCAAGAATTCTTGTAACAAGCAGGTTTTAGGTGGTCCACTAGAAACTGCCAACCGGTCCACCTCCTAGAATAATTTATAAACTATACCTCATGTTTTCAGCTGAATCCTCTGGCATTGGTGCAACTGTCTGAACAGCAGGTAGGTTCTTACTGGTAGCACCATTCACAAAACTAGAGGATGACGATGACGATGACGATCCTGAATCCACTGCACCTATCCCCAAAATAGAGTACATTCAGTCTGAAAAACAATGCATCAACTTCACAGTAAATAAACATATTTTCTGAACATCATAACTCAGGAACTATTGACTTAATTTTTTTACAAATAGCTTATGAGACAAAAAGTAAACAATGATAAGGAGCTGGGAACTAACCTACATTAATCATGCTTTAGTCACACTCTTAAACTAGTCAAAATTTCAGTGGGGTTAAAGCAGCGGTCCCCAAACTACGGCCCGGGGGCCGGATACGGCCCAATTGGCCTCCCAATCCGGCCCGCGAAAGGTCTGGGGATCGGCATGGCCATTATGCACTTTTTAAAAAAAAATCCCAGTGAGAGCCATTTTACCCCCCTGCGTCACCTCTTCCTCGCCGCCAGGAGCCTGCGCCTGTACTGAGCGCAGCAGCAGCGCCACGGAAGGGAAGCATGGCACAGGCTCCTCCTGGGCGCCGCCTGTGGCCGCTCCTCCTCACGCTGCTCCTCCACGCAGGCCCATCTAGGCTAGTGGCATCACGTCTCTCTCCTCCTCCGAGGACTCAGCGCCACACCTCCTTCTCCTTTCCCCTGCGCTGGGTTCCGCTCAGTCGAGCTTCACCCACCAGTGCATGCACAGCTCTTGCTGGTCCTGCGGTGCGTGCGCTGGTGGCGAAGCTTGACTGAGCGGAACCCAGGGCTGGGGAAAGGAGGAGGCGCAGCGCTGAGTCCTCGAAGAAGAAGAGAGACGCAGCGCAGCCTCTCAGCCCGGAGGAGAAACCTTCCCTCCTCCACAGCTCGCTTTAAAGCAGCGAAGCTGGGCAGGAGCCGGGCTGCTCGTTCCTCCCCGCCCCTTTGCTGCCTCCCCCAACTGCGGCTCCTGTGCCTGCACTTGTGAGAGCCAGCAGCGGGACAGGAGCCTTTTCGGGCTTTCAAGAGCAGGCAGAGGAGCCCAGGGAGTGCCCAGGAAGGCGGTGGGAAAAAGCGGCGCTGCGCCTTTAAGGGACTCTGAACGGAGCTCCTGGCTCGCCCCGCCTGCCTCCACTCAGCTTCTTCCGCTGGGCTGCTTCAGCTGCCTCGGCTCCTCAGCCCCAGAGCCCAGAGCCCAGTCCAAAAGGCAGCTCCGCTGACTTTTCTCCTCCTGGCTCCACAGCCCTGGGCAGCAACAAAGGAGACCTGCCTAATCTGCCCTAGGACCCCAAAATATCAATCTCCCGCTGTGTGTGTGTGTGTGCGTGCGTGTGTGTTCATCCTGGTGTTTACCTCATTCATCTCTTAAGGCAGCTGGGTCTCCCCCACTCTCTCAGTGCCAGGCTAAGAGCTCACTTACTTTGCAGTAAGTTCAACGGGAATCAGGTAGGGCTCCCCATGAAACATGGCTAAAGCCATTTGTCTCTTCCAATGTTTTTTATGATGATCAAATTCAGTTTTAAACTTTCAGATACAAAGTTCCCCCTTCCCCTCTCCAGACGCCAAAGACCAGTACTGTACAGTTATAGTTTTTTGCCATCTGTTTTTAGAGCAATACTGTATTATAAAGAATTAATGGTGTCACTTTGGACTGCCTTGAATGAATGTGGCAGCATCTCCCTCCTTGAACCCACACCCCCAGTCTTCCCTCCGTGAAGGCAGCATCTCCCTCCTTGAACCCACACCCCCAGTCTTCCCACCTTGAAGGCAGCATCTCCCTCCTTGAACCCACACCCCCAGTCTTCCCTCCGTGAAGGCAGCATCTCCCTCCTTGAACCCACACCCCCAGTCTTCCCTCCTTGAAGGCAGCATCTCCCTCCTTGAACCCACACCCCCAGTCTTCCCTCCATGAAGGCAGCATCTCCCTCCTTGAACCCACACCCCCAGTCTTCCCTCCTTGAAGGCAGCATCTCCCTCCTTGAACCCACACCCCCAGTCTTCCCTCCTTGAAGGCAGCATCTCCCTCCTTGAACCCACACCCCCAGTCTTCCCTCCTTGAAGGCAGCATCTCCCTCCTTGAACCCACACCCCCAGTCTTCCCTCCTTGAAGGCAGCATCTCCCTCCTTGAACCCACACCCCCAGTCTTCCCTCCTTGAAGGCAGCATCTCCCTCCTTGAACCCACACCCCCAGTCTTCTCTCCTTGAAGGCAGCATCTCCCTCCTTGAACCCACACCCCCAGTCTTCCCTCCTTGAAGGCAGCATCTCCCTCCTTGAACCCACACCCCCAGTCTTCCCTCCTTGAAGGCAGCATCTCCCTCCTTGAACCCACACCCCCAGTCTTCCCTCCTTGAAGGCAGCATCTCCCTCCTTGAACCCACACCCCCAGTCTTCCCTCCTTGAAGGCAGCATCTCCCTCCTTGAACCAACACCCCCAGTCTTCCCTCCATGACCCCACACCCGAGGGAGAGGTGCACCCGTGGGGGGCTGAGCCGCCTCTCAACAACTCTGGAAAATGGAAAATGGAGTCTCTGTCCCTCCGGACTCTCTATCTCTGCTGCGCACCCAGAGAGAAACATGGGGTGGGGTGGGGCACGGCAGGCGTCCTTGTGCCACCCCAAAAAATAAAAAATAGTCCGGCCCAGCACAGGGTCTGAGGGGCGGTGGACCGGCCCCCGGCTGAAAAAGTTTGGGGACCCCTGGGTTAAAGTCTGGATCCATCTGAATGTACTCAACCAGAAAGTACTCAAAAAGTTTCATTAGATTAAATCTATTCCCTTTCACAACCTAAGGTTAACTTATTGCTATATATTTATATTTCAAATTCCTCCCATAACAATGTAATGACTGCCATGGGGGAAGGGGGACTCAATATCAAATTATTGTACTGAGGAGGGGCTGGTAAAGATAACTTAATCTACAAGAGTCTACAATCCAAATGACGGGAAAGGGGGCTCAGAAATATTCACCTTCAAATACTATTTTCCCAACCGATTCCTGTTGTTTAAATATTCATCATGATTTAAATACTAAAATTAAAAATCCAGGTCTAAACTACTGTCATCCCCATATGACAATTCACTACTCTAACTCAGCAATACAATCTGATTTCTCTTTAAAAAAGCACCAAAACCTACAAAACATTTTCAGTATCACACAAAACTACATTAAGCAGAAAAGGGGAATTGGGGGACAGAAAATGTCTCAAATAGTACAGTCCTTTGCATGTTTACGCAATTTAAATTCTGCTGTAATCAACAGCAACATGACTTGCTACCAGGAAAGTGTGACTAGAACTGCATCCTAAATGACTAAATTGAAATCTTCACTCTGCAGTAAATTGTTCAGTGCTATGCGCTGGTTGAAAGAAACCCCCCTAGGAAATATTATAAGCTGGGCAGCATCTGGATGTACTGAGAAAAGCTGCCTAGAACAGGCTAAAATTACTATGGACATTATTGTTGGCATATGTTTGCAACTGACATATAATACATACAGGGTAAATGAAAAGACATGAAGGAAAAGGATATAATTTACCAAAAATGCAGCTAGCATAGAGCAAGCAATCATCCACAGTTATATTGAAATATGTGTATAGGGCCCTTGATTAACAATTATGTTATTAAACATCTGAAAAGCCCATACAACAACATTTTCAGTAAATATTTCAAACGGGAAATGAGAGAAATGGCAGCAATTAACTCATATATATATATATATATATATATATATATATATATATATATATATATGCCTACTCAGGTAGATTCAAGCATAAGACGACTTATACTAAATCAATAAAAAGTCAGGGACTCTGAGGCTTCTTAGAGAAATTTGCAGGCAACCGACATATCCAATATAAAATGCAGTATGTTTGCTTATCAAAATGGTTCAGCTGGGGATAATCTTGTGCCTGAGCCGGGTTAGAGAGTGAGAATGCTTGGAGGCACTTACTACAGAAGTACTTCAAACACAAAAAAGATAACAGAATTATACCAACAAAAACGAGCAGAAAGAAAAAGACAAGATTCACAAAAATATCTAAGGACAATACCTGTTGTATTAATCATACTTTTTGGTGTAGCTCCTGTAGCAGCAAATATATTAGGTGTACTACTGGGTGGGACTCCACCTCCAGCTGTGGCAGTTCCAACTGTGGTCACAGCTAGGCTTCCAGGAGGAGGTTTTTTCACTGGCACTACAACACTCCTGCAGAGGAAGAAATAAATACAAAATCAGAAAAGGTTACTGTGATAACTGTACCTCCCTCAATCCCCTTTGTGGAAAAGGGCCAATTAATGTTTATGTTCTAGAACAGAGTAGTCGAACACACGGCCCGAGTGTCACATGCAGTCCCCAAGGCCTTTTTTGGCGACCCTCAACAATATTTGGTTCCCCCCTCCAGTCCTCACACCGCATTTACAAAGCTTGGTAAGCAAGACACTGGGCTTTTGAGGTCCCCTGATAGGGTCCTATACTTCTCCAGCCTTCTTCCCAAAGTCACGTTAGAGCTTCCCCAGCTTTGGGGAAACAGTGTGAAGGCTGGAGGGGTTCTTCAAATTTTGGCCATGCTCCTCGCCCCACAATGCAGTGTGTGGCCAGGAGGTTCTATGTCAAAGTACTCTCACGGGCCACTTGGTATGGAAAGTCGGACCGCCCTGTTATAGAGGAAGAGTGGGGAATGCTTTTCAGCTTAAGGGATACATTCTCTTGTGGCAACTTTCTAGAAGCAAAAGTAGCTAGAGCAATGGATGCGTACAGTAGGTTACATTCCAGTCACACAAATGCCAGAGGTCTCTACCCAACCACCCAAATCCATAACTATCTATCCTTCAACTAAGCAAATAAGAGACATTATCAAAGTTTAAAGAAACTCCAGCCAGGAAAAAGCATTTGAGGCGGCCATGGAGCATGAGATATGTGGCCCATGAAGAGGATGTAACCTAGGGAAAGTCCCATGGACTAGATTGAGGACTCTGGAGGGCTGCATTCAGACCCTGGGGCAGAGGTCGCCTGTCCCTGGTATAAGTTGCTACAATTTCTGACTCCAGGTTCAACCCCTTTTCCTGTAAGGACACATCATCGATCTTAATATATTCAATATCACACAACACACACACACACAAGTGATGATCCATTTTCACTAGCTAATAAAAGAACTAGATTATCTGTATTAGAGTAAACATTTGCTGCAAAAATAAATCAGTGACAAAAATAAAAGGTTTCAGGACAACTGTGCAGTAGAACATAAAGCTAAAAATAAAATACAAGAATTTGTGCAACAGACAGAACATCCTACTGTGCATGTTTCAGTTTCAAAGTATGAAATAACAATCAAAATACAGCAAAGAGAAATTTAAGATTTGAAGTAGTATTTAAACTGAGCCATTTAATTTTTTTAGAGACCACAAAAAGCACACTTTTAGAGCAAATGATACTTTCAAGGGCCCGAACACACAAAGGCCACAACCCAAAGACCCTATTTAGATGTTCAGGCAGGATAGTGAATTCTTTAGAGTTTAAAATGCTATTGCTAAATGGTCAAGGCAAACAGTTCATATATTTACTCATTACATATGTGATCACGAATATATGTAGAACAAAAGAATTAGAACTTTGAGCAATGAAAACCTTGAATAAAACACAAATATTTTCAGAATTAGTGTATTTTTAAAGTACTCTGAATGCAGGTAGCTTTTACATTAGATGTGTGAAAGTTATATGAAGTTCCCAGTTAATTTGTGAATGAACATCTCCCCGAAAAAAGGCAGTTATAGAATCTAGAGACTAAAATGCACACCATGAACAGTTTCTCCCCCTGCTTCTCCTGTTAATAAGTCCCTGTAGTTTAAACACACTTTGGAGGTTTAGTGAAAAGATGGGTGGAATGGAAACTGCTTCCAAATAACACATGCTCAATGGTGCTATGTTCTCTTTTAGGCAACCTGCTTCTTAAATTCATTGAAGTTTAAAAAGCAGTTTGGAAATTGTTGGTGCTGGGTTTATGGGGGGAAAAAACAACACACTGGTATGCATACTTTTAGATCATGATCTACAAGTATATTTTTACATCTGCAGTCTCTGTATTTTTTTTAAGATTACTTTAACAACAGAATGCTTTCAAGCAAGACATAGCCAATGTTAAGTAATACACCAGACCTCTTCTCTGTGGAAGACTTAAAAAAAATGATTATTTTTAACGTATTTTTAATTAAAGATTTCTTGGTTTGCAAAAGTATGTAAACTCACTAATTTTTTTTAAAAAAAATAGTAACTGACAATATGTAGTGTATGCATATTTGTTAATAATGTAGAGAAAAATATAAAAAGAGAATTCGTTATGTTTACTCTAGAACAGTTGTAAGTCTAGAGCAACTTCTGCTTCTACAAATATGGTCTACACATTATTTTGATGTGATTTTAAGATGAGTCCAGACTCCAGGGCCAGAGAAATCTGTTTATATAGCTCATAATGTAATTACAACTACCTTAACACAGATGAGCGCAGAAGGCAACAATATATTGAAACTGATTGAAAAATGCAGTTGTCCAGAAGCACTTGTGGGGAAGAGGTCTCTGAAAAGCTGCTCAAAGCTTCAGAGTTTGAAGTGAAATTTTTGATGTTGTCACTCTCAATCTATTGAACGGCTGACGGACAATCAAACCCGTCTGGCTAGCTGGCAGCTCATTTTGCTGGCAGGTGGCAAACAATTAGACACACCAATTTGTGCCTCCTGATGACATTAAAGCATGAAACTAAGTTGTATGCAGGGCCTAGTGATTTGTGTGAAAGCATTTCAAAAATAATACTCTTTGCCGTGGCAACTCATTTCAGACTGCCACCTTCCATTATGGCTTTGAGTAGTGAAGACGACAGACTTGAGTTACGTGCAGTGCAAGGGCGCTTCTGTTCAATCCGTCATCAGCGCCCCCCGAGACCTCAATCCCTCCTTTCATCAATATCACCTCATCATTTACATTCGATAGTACTTGAACTGCTGAATACATTAACTACACAGAAGACCTATTCCGTAAGATACACTGAAACATGTTTCTCTGCTTTTACATTTCCAATTCTGTGTACTTTAAAATGAAATATAATGTTCATAATGTTTCATAGGACAGCACTGTTAAGATTCTACCACTTCTGTTTCTTCAACATATTCCTTTCGTTGTAACTTCTGTATGATTATGAGCAGTTAATTTCTGTGTGATTTTGGACATTTAAACATTTTTTTTACAATTTATTATTAAACTAAACAACTGGAGGAAAAAAACCTGGCATTTAGATACTTTAATGCTCTAAAAAAAAATTCCTGCGGTGATTTGAAAATTTGCAAGAACCACCACAATCCTGCAGAGATAGAGGTTTAGAATGCTAATAATGAGATTGTTAAGACTGTCTAGTGATATCAAAGTGGCTTGAATAAGCCCGTGGCCAGTAGCTACATTCATAGTTTTGGAAAAATAAGTTTAGCATATTTCTTATTAAACCAACACAGATGGTCATGTCAAACCCCATTTTTTAGCATTGTAGGAACTAACTGTAGTGAGCAAACTTTATTTCCTCTATCACACATGTGGAGATTGAAAGCTTCCACTTTCAGTTTTGAGGAAACTGCAGTTTACCATTATGACCAAATTAGGGGCACTCTGGTTTTTTCTATTTCTGGTTAACGGACTCAAACAAGTTTATGAAACCATGCACTCAGTCCTGGTTTGTTGAACAAGGGATGGTGGAACACATTAGACATTACCTACTATGCTTTAGCATGATGTGTGAACTGGGCAATACCATACACAGTAAGAACTACAGCAATGAACTTTAAAAAGAAAACATATGATTAGCAAATACAGATCAACATGCATAATGAATTCTCTCTGAGTGCACTACGACTATTTTAACAAATGTTTCCTGTATACTTCCTTAAGTTTATAAATGAAAATAATATTACTAATTTTATTATTTGTACCCCACCCAAATGACTGTTTTTCCCCAGCCACTCTGGGAGATGCATGTTTTAATTACACCCTCTCCCCTTCTTGTCACAACAACAGTTAACAACAGACGCATGTGAAGTGGTAAGGGTCCAGTGAATAAGGTTCTGATTGAAAGACTGCCTGATGCAAATACATATCCAAACTGGTCTCAAAGCCAACTATGAAAAAATTAAGTGGCTGACACTGTGAAGACTGGGTAATTTGTCCTTAGTATTTTTTTGGCTCTTTCATAGCTGCCAAGTTCTCCCTTTTTTCAAGGGAAATTCCCTTATGCTGAATAGGCTTACTCACGAGAAAAGGGAAAACTTGGCAGCTATGCTCTTTTCTTTCACTTCTGTATTTCAGGATGAAAAGTTTTGTTTTATGTTGAGGGAAGTTACAGCTTTATAAAGTAGATATGTTCATTGATTACTAATTAGACTTAGCTGTTAAAAGACACAATTCAATCCAATAGGGGCTGTTTATAGTAAGGCAGTGCACATTGATGTAAGCCAGCTGTATTTTCACTGCACACAGTCTTTATCAACATATCACAGACAATATATACGTTCAAGTGCCAATATTAATATATCATAATAAGTGAATCAATCATGCCATATACCTGTCAAAGGAGTGATACTGCATTGGGAGAATAGGCTGAGCTTCTCTCTTTAGTGCAGGATCAGGGTACGGAATAGGATCAGGCCCACATTCTGCAATTTCAACAGGGGCTGCCACCAGGCTTTTTAATATTTCCTTGACATTGATGCCCTTGCTTTGGCTGATACTTGATATTGAGGATGCAGGTTTCAAAATTTCACTGGGGCTTTCTGTTAAACTTTCCTGAGATTTCTTCACCTCAGAAGACAAAGTAGACAATAGTTCACTCATAGCATCAGGACCTGTGCTTGTTTCTAAGTCTGTCCCGTTCAAGATACTGGGCATTTGCTCCTCTCCAATTCCAGAATCAGTATGAGGAATGGAGCTTTCCAGCTGAATATCTTCAACTGGCGTCGGAGTTTCTTTTTCTTTTATATTATCTGGAAATACAGCAGGAGTCTCTGCAAAACAAAATTATTTTTTAAAAAAATTGAGCTTGAAAATTAGCATTCCTGTATCAATAATCTTTTATCAATAGAGGACAAAACTCTAGGTGTGCTGGTAGAGGCATACCTAAGAGGCACACTGTGATGAACCTGTTACGAAACTGAACACCAGAGCCAGCCTAAGACATTTTGGTGCCTCAGGTAAAAGACATGGTGGTGTGCCACAATCCTACATAGAGAAGCTGAAGAGTTAATTCTTCATTTTACACTAGCAACAGGTTACTGTCCTCCACCACACCTGAGAGCAGGAAGGTAGTTATGGGGTTTTAGTATAGGCCACCTACCTGGCACCCACAATTCTGACCTCTAAATAAATGAAACAAATTCAGAGTCCAGGCAGCTACAACCTGCGTACTTGCTTCCTTTTTCAAAAAGAAAACACTGAACAATTTCCCAAGTGTGTGTGTGTGTGTGTGTGTGTGTGTGTGTGTGTGTGTGTGTTGATGATGATGATGATGATTTATAGCATTCCAGAAACAGGAATTCCAGATCTTAGGAATAATATCATTCTCTACTGTTATATTTTCATTTTTTGAGCATATGGTAAAAGACAAACTTTTTTTTTACATAATTATGTGAAAAACATAGACTCTGCCCTGATTCAAGAATACAAAACATTCCAAATGACTTCCTACCATCCTACCCACAGTTGCACAAGGAAATCAAAGATATGAGCTACATAACTGAGGACAGGATTTCAGTCTAAATTATGAACCAAATAGTTTGCTAAGTGGATTATATGTAAACCAAGAACTAAATATCACAAATGTAAATATTACTTATTTGATTTCAGTGACATTTAGTTTTAAGAATGCCTAAAATCAAACATAATCAAAGTGCCCTATTTCCCAAAACTGACAAACATATTCAGTACTAAAATTTCAGCATCATGCACTGCATTCCTATCCTCCCTTCCTCTAAAGAGCTCAGTGTGGCATACATGGTGTTTCTCCTCATCCTCACAACAACCCTGTGAGGCTAAGATATTTTACCTGGATTAAAGTCAACCAGTAAGATTTGTGGCCGAATGAGTAGTTGAACCCAGGTTGTTCCATTCTTCAGTGCAATACTTACAGCCCATTATTGTAATATGTAAACAACATCAATGTACATTTGTTATTTATAATAACTATTACCATAATTTAATTTCTAAACTGCTGACCATTTTATTTATGACAATTTTGTGCAAGGCTCTCTCTATACATACTTATTAACAGGAGCAGCATTTATATAGTACTTTCCCTGTGAGTTTAAAAAGCTGCACATATATTATTTTAGTAATCCTTGCAACAGGCCTGTTGTTGTTTTTTAGTCATTTAGTAGTGTCTGGGTAGGCCACTATTATCATCTTCATGCTGTAGTCAGGAAAAAAGCAGCTTGCTGATGACCAACTAGAAGGTGCATTGCTGAAGTGAAATTTACATTAAGGGTTTCACATCACACTCTTTAACCACCGTACTACATCTCATTTGAACACTTGTTATACGTCGACAATTTTTCAAAAGATCAGAAATCCCCAGTAAAGCTTAGGAAAAGGTTATAGAAAGTTGCTCTATTATTAACACTACATTGTTGCAAAGGCCTATAAATAAATATTTACATTAAAAAGTCTAAAGAAGAAAGGGAGAGGGAGGGAGAACTCAAATTAAGCAAATTGGAGCAAAGAAAGTACAACCAATTAAGCAACTAACCTTCATAACTCCAATAGAGTACTCTCAAAATGATTTAAGGGGAGATATCTGGCAACAGAGTATGGGTAAGGTAATTGCATGGGATATTTCACCTGTGTACTTTTCAAGCTGCCTAAAACTGCTGTGGAAAGGGAGAAAGAGACTTGCTACTATGTTTTGACCCTTTTAAATTCACTCATCCCCCATCCCCCTGGCCAATTTTGATCTTCTTCAGAAGTCAAAGGATATGGAACACAGCAACTCCATCTTTCCAAGCCTTTATCCCATTGTAGTGAAGCAATGGTGTATGCTGCCACAGAGACTGGAGCCTCTGCATGAGTGCTAACAAGCAACACCTGAGCAGACTAAACAATCACATAACAGAAGAGGCACACACACAGGCACTCCTCTCACCTTCCTCAGGATGCCAGAGCAACCATATTTTTTATTTCAAAAATAACCTTTTCCCCCTTTCTGTTAAGATTTCAGCATTAAACACCAATTTTCTCTGTTTCATAAAACCGTGTGCCTCTGATCTTTGAATTTTATCACAAAGTTGACTTTTTACACCTACTTCGGTAGAAGGAAGACTAAAGAGGGGCAGCAGCAAAAATGATAACCAATTACATCTGTTTAGGTTATAATTTATAAACCTGCTGTCCAAGCTTTCAACAATCCTCATCAGTCTACTGTAGCATTAAGACATAGCAGTAGACAAAGGAAGGAGAAATGCTAAACCTGGTAATTTTAACCTTGTCTGGAAGAAAACAGTTGGGTGCCAGATGCCTCTTTCCTACCATTTTTCACTGTAATTGCAGAGTTCATTTATTACACCAAAGCAAAAAAATAATGAAGTTAGTTAAGTAAATTGGTTTCTGAGATGACCTCATCCTTTTGGGGAAGGGCTGTGGCTCAGTGCTAGAGCATCTGCTTTGCATGCAGAGGATACCATTTTCAATACCCGGCATCTGCAGGTAGCGTTGAGGGAGCCTGCTTGAAACCCTGGAGACACCCTGCCAGTCAGTGTGGGCATTATTGAGATCAATGGACTAAGGTTCTGATTCAAAAGAGTTGATATGAGGCTATCATTTTAATGATTTATCCAACAAGGTGGATAAAAGCTTACCAAGCTGGAAGCTAACCATCTCTCTATATGAAAGAAAATCCTTGGTCTGGCTCAGCGGTAGAGTCGGATGGGGTAGAGTCTGGAAAGCCATTTCCCCTAGTCCCAGACCATGCAGGCCAAAGAATGTGGCCTTATCGGACTCCTCAAGCCCAGATAACACCTGTCCAATTCATCGCTCATCACATCATTGCTATAGGAACCAGCAATTACAGAATAGGGCAATGGCCCCTCAAAAGAACAGACAGCTCTTCTTAAGTCCTAGACAGCACTGGCTTCTGTGAGCTTTCTATGACAAGCTCTCATCCATCCTGCCGCTCTAGTTGGGATCCAGCAGCATTGACCACTGGATTCAACTGGATTACTGGACTATTGGGTAGGACTGCAATAGAAGACTTGACTAGACTACCAGCTTGCCCTGTTCCTGCTCTTCAGGACGTGACCCCTGTCCTATCAACAAGTGCCCCAGCATCAATCTAGCCTCCCTGGGAAATCTATGCCAGCAGAAGAGACGATCATATCCCAGCTTGAATGCTTGCAACCCAAATTAAGATGAGCACAGCCCTAATCCCAGACTGCTTCAAGCAGGGCCATGTTCACCTTGATCCTATGAGCGGTCTCCCATTTTCTCTATCCCAATGACCAGAAATTATCTTAATCATTGGCATGAGGTGGCAAGCATCCTCTAGGCCCCAACAAGATTGTCTTTTCCTGCTGGAACTACTGTTAAGGAGAGGATCCTGGAAGGGTTTTCCTTAAGCCTACTGAATAAAAAGTCCCTCCAAGAGTTTTATCCCAGGTGGAAATGATATTTGTAGCATGTTTCTAATAGAGGTAGGACCCAGGTGGCACTGTGGGTTAAACCACTGAGCCTAGGGCTTGCTGATCAGAAGGTCAGCGGTTCGAATCCCTGTGACAGGGTGAGCTCCCGTTGCTTGGTCCCAGCTCCTGCCAACCTAGCAGTTCAAAAGCACGTCAAAATGCAAGTAGATAAATAGGAACCGCTACAGCGGGAAGATAAACGGCGTTTCCATGTGCTACTCTGGTTTGCCAGAAGCGGCTTTGTCATGATGGCCACATGACCTGGAAGCTGTACGCCGGCTCCCTCGGCCAATAATGCGAGATGAGCGCGCAACCCCAGAGTCGGTCACGACTGGACCTAATGGTCAGGGGTCCCTTTACCTTTACCTTTACCTCTAATAGAGGTAGTTCAGTCTGGTAGGAAAATATGCGGTTGTAGGACACAATAGTGCCTTCCTCCTTCCTCTGCCCCAAAGCAAGTATTAAGGCCTTGGGCAGGAAAAGGCAGAAGCAACAGTGAAGGTTCCTTTATGAGCTCACTCCTAAACTGCTCTAAGTACTCAAATCAAATAAAGTTTAAGGCTTTCCAAGCCTCAACTGGAATGCATGCAAGGCATCACTGTTTTGGGGGTGAGTAGTGAGATACGCATCCCTATTCCTTAGCACGCAAAAATAGTAAAGTAGGTTGCAATAGCTACTGCATAGCAATTTCAAACTTTTATAGTTTAGTCACTTAAAATACATTTTCAATTAAAGCTTTCCTCAGAATCTTCTATAAAATTTATACGTCTTATTAAGGAGTTATGAGCATTGACCAAAAGATGGGAGTGCAAGATTACAAGGATGAGTTTATTTCAATCATCACACACAAAAACAAGTTCTAAGTGAAATTAACGTCAAATTCACCAGAACATTCACAATGACAATACAACAATAGAAGAATGATAATGGCAAACATTTAATGAGGGTTTTGATAGTACATTACTATTAGTTTTATGACTAGAACAGGGAAATAGCCTGACTCACACTTCTGCTGTTAAGGTCATACCATCACAGAAGGACCACCATTGGCACTCCAGCAGCCAATCCTAAACATATTTTTTTCTGGAAAAAAGTTCCAGTGTGTCCAATTGGACTTTCAGGTAAATAAAATTAAAGTTGTAGTAGAAGGTGGAACATTGGCTATTAAAGTTACATTCAGCTAGGTTAAAATGAAATTAAATAGCACAGAGACTCATTCTGGAAGCAGTGCAAATTCCTAATTTAGCAACAATAAACCATATTGACTGAATGCTTAGCTTTTACCCATGCAAGAATAATGGTTAATCCAGTGGTAGCCAGTGACTGATTGTTAGGAAATCCAGACGCAAAGCATTTTTCTGCCAATGAAAATAACAACTTTTGTAAGGGTCTATCAAAAAAGATTTTAACAAGTGCTGTCCTTCATATTGCTACCAAATACTGCAGCAGAAGTAGCAGAAGTTGACAGGCTAGCGTGTGGAAAGCCACTAAGAAGTCCATGAAGATCAATGGGGTCAAATCTTCTAAATTAATTCCTAGGCATACAATGTCCAGCAAGGCTGCTAAATAATTTCTGTCCCCAAAGCAGCCAAGAAGTCAGATTAGCACTGCTGAAAAATGATGAGTCATCCAATAATATCTGCACTTATACAGTAAGCACATCATAAAATCACAGCATGGGAGTTAAAACAATGCCAATATGTAGCAAATCTGCTGCAAATCAATGGTATAATTTTTTTGCTGCTGTTTAGGTACTTTTTATGCTTGAGATTTATCCTTAATTTTGCAATATAGTTGGTGGTTTGACATGTTTTATTCTTGAGTTTTTGTTCACTACCTGGGATATTTATTGATACAAATGCTTTTAAAAGGGATCTAACTGCTGTCTCCATTAAGGGTAATGGAAAGCTGCCCTCATTTAAGAAAGAACAATTCCCCAAAGCAGCAAGACCAGCCTTTACTGACTTTGATTATCCATGATCAGCCATCTAATCTAAGATTCTACACACTACTTAATTCATTATCTAATGTAGCTGCTTACACTTAGTAGTAATCAATTAGGTCAGATGTCCTCAAACTGTTCTACATGGACCACTAGCTGTCGGTATGCTCTATTCATAAGGTACATGGATAGAATGTGGAACTGTCAAGATTATCTCAACTCAGCTCTCAGTCTAGGGCCTGTGATTTTGATAATATGGCACTAGTTTTGATGAGGATGCAGGTACATGTTATTGTATTTTTCTTCATATCTAATCCAAAAGTGAACCAAGTATTTGTTCAGGGGCGTCATAGCCATAGAGGCTAGTGGCGCGGGGAACCATGGCACCGGGTGCTGGAGGGCGCCAGGGAAGAGGTCTGGGGGCCACAGCTCAGTAGGGGCGGCAGCCTGCCCACGAGCCAGGCCCGCAGTGATCAGCCCTCAATCCCTTCCTCCCTCCACCCGTCCCTCTCTGGCTGGTCAGCACCGCAATTGGTGGCCGGAGCGCTTCTCCAGCCTTCCACAGCAGCCAGCTAGCTCCCACAGGGGTCGCCCTGCCGCTTCACGACGGAGGATGGGGAGCGCGGAGGTGAACCGGCACCAAGCAGCGGCTGCGGAGGAGAGCGGCAGCAGAGAGAGGAGCTTCCCAGGGACACAGCACTGGCGTTTCCCTCAGCCTCGCCTGCACGAAGAGCCCTGCTGTCTTTCCCCACAGCCCTGTGCTTGCTGCTGCTGCCGCCTCCTCCTCCTCATCCCAACCGCCATCTTCCTGCCCCCGCGGCGGCGGCTTTTGTCTTCATTTCCCTCCCTCCCCAATGGCGCCCTCTGTCCCAGGCTAAATTTTGGGAAGGGAGGGGCGCCGGAGGGACCTTTGCACCACGGCGCTGGATGTTAAGATGGGCCTGTATTTGTTCAACAGAAAACAAAGCAAAGCAAAAACTTAAGTGGTCTACCAAGTCCCACAATTTTTAATAATGGGGGCATCCAACTTTCTGAAACACTGCATTAGCTAATTTAGATCCAAAACTTTATTGTTTCATTTGGATGAAGTACTGCAACCCTGGTCTCCAAAGAATCTCTTAACCATACCTGGGATATTGTAAATAGATGGTGTCAATTTGGAAACATTCCTTCTGTTAATCGTATTCTTGTTTTTGTATCCTAGGAAGGTAGGTGAATTCATCAGATTGTTATTTAATATCTGGTCCAAGGGCAAATCTGAACCTCCATTTGGCCCACAGACCTGTTTCAGGCAAGTCACACTCACTTGGCCTACATTTCACATTACATATGGGGCAGTGCTTTGCCGAATAATAGTGGTTGCAAAGTCCTTTGTGCAGTGTTTCCGAAACACTCAACAAACCAGGTGATTGTGATGAGCTTGGGAAGTGTTGTACAGAGCTTTTTGCAAGCCCTATTTTTTTATTTCTTCAATAATTATTGAAATGTATTCAGGATCAGAGAAAGAATATCCAGTGTCATGGGTCTTTAACTAAAGATAGTTAATTTCCAACAACTGCTATGGTCTTCTAGGTCAGAATGATCATACCTTCACTTCTGAAGTTTTCATTTAGTGGGGTCATTCTTATCTGCAGAGGTAGGAGGAAAGCATTACAGAGGCACTTCAGACTACTGTCAGTTACGCCACCCTTTGGACAGAGATGATTTGGCCACAGTACTCCATGCTCTGGTAGCTTCCAGATTGGATTATTGCAATGCGCTCTATGTGGGGCTATTCTTGAAAATGACTCATAAACTGGTTCAAAAGGAACTGGCTGGAGTTGCCTTTAGAACTCTTATAACTCCTGTTCTAAAACAGTTGCATGCATGTTTCTGAACCCAATTCAAGGTGCTCACTTCAGTGTTTACAGCCCCAAATATTTGAAAGACCAGCAGACATTCTATTGGATGGCCTCTTGGAACAGTTATTTTTCACTATCTTTTTTCCTAACCACACACATGGAATTTTCTGCACACACACTGCTATGGAAAAATGAAAATACTTTCTATCTAGGTCCTCTAAATCATACACAAGATGGTGATTTGCAAATGTTTTAATTGTGATCCCACCAGATTAGGGTCCTTCACACACCCCACTTGTAGACTTTTTGCTGGAAAACCTTATTTGTCAATATCCAAAACTGATTATAGGGAAGAGAAACAAATTTATTAAATTAAGGAACTGCTTTACAGCAGATCAAACTACTGGTCTGCCAATATCTTTGTATTCTGTCCATCAACCACTCTCTAATGTCTCTGATTTATGTCTTTCCCAGCTACCTGAGCCCCCTTTATCTGAAAGGATAAAGGGATTAAGGGATTGAAGCTATGTCCTTCTGCATGTAAAATATTTGATTTAGCACTGAGCTACACCATTTCTCAGGCACTGCAATTTCACATAGCTATCAGAGTAGCATGCTCTCAATCTAGAGTGCCTCACATATCTATGGCAATATTTGCCTGCTGGGATCTAATTGAAACACTATCATCTTAATAATTGTAGACGATCCATACGCTAGTCTACCAAAATGAATTAATGACCTGAAATGTAACCTATTGGCCAATTCTTTTTAAAATAAAAGCACAAGGTTCTAGAAGTTCCTGAAATGGTATCCAATTTTTAAAAAGTGAACAGTACTTTCTGTGACTGGACTTGGCCTACTTGCAGGACCTCCAAAACCTTCTAGATAGAATGTTAAACCTTAAAGACAGGAACACTTTCCCTTGAACAATATCTTCTCTGATTTTAAGTGAGACTGGGTCTTTAGTTGGTTGAAGGATCTCTTAAAACAGACTGATCAGAGCTATTGACAGTCTAGATCAGGGGTCCCCAGACTACGGTCCGCGGGCCAGATGCGGTCCAATTGGCCTCCCAATCCGGCCCGCGGCGACCCCCGCTGCCCGCTGCCGCCGCCCGCTCTTACGTTTCTGCGCATGCGTATAGGCCTCTCCCGACCCAGAAGAGGTCATTTCCGGTGCACTTCCGGGTCGGGGGAGGTGCACTTCCGGGTTGGGGAGGCCCATACGCATGCGCACAAACAATTTTTTGGCGATTTTTCCGGCCTGGAAGTGCGCCACCACGCCAGTAAATGTGTGTGCGCATGTGCACGGGCGTGCACTCCCCTGCCCTCCGGCCCGCCGCGCGACCGGCGCGGTGAGCACCGGCCCAAAGGCGGGTAAGTCTGGGGACCCCTGGTCTAGATAGTCTGCAACAACTAATTGTGTCGAAGCATTCCCATGCTAAACACCTTTGTCAGTAAAGCTTCTGTCTAGAAGAGTCTATCACACAAAAGTTCTTACCTAAACACCTCTCCCTTTCCTTTCCCCCCCCCCCAGGCTGTTTTGCAGCCTGATTTCCCTCTATGAATGAGTATTTCTATCTCTTGCATAGGTGCAGAGAGCTGCTGCTGCTTCCTAGCTTGTGGGTCAACTTCATCTCATCTCATCTTAGTCTTTGGCCCTTTCTGTTATCATGTCTGATACAGAGTCAATATAAGCCTTTGCAGGAATAATAATTTATTGTATTAATTTGTCATCTTTTTCTCTCTGTTTATTTTCTGAGTTTAGCTTCTTGAATGGTTTAAACTGGGGCTTTTCAGTTGACTGCAGAGAGTCTCTTAAATTAAAAAAGTAAACCATCTTTGCTGTGAGTCTTGGAGTACCTGCTCTCTGCCTTGCAGGCCTTTTCTCTTGTCATGGTCAGAACACATCCTGTTGAGATTTAGGCTTTCAGCACCTTTCCCCCCTCTGCAGCTGCAGGGACCCTATTAAAATGCTCCACCCTCAGAAGCTAATAGATCCCGTGAGTTTCCAGACAGCTTTGGGGGATTTTCAGACTGATAGAACTGGTTCTCCTGTCAAAGCCCTGGCCAAACTCTGTAATATTAGAATGGCTCAGGCTGTTGAAACAATTGCCCCTGGGTACCCTCTCCCACTTCCTGGAGTCCACTTGCCTCCCTGGTATATTGCAGAGCTTATGGTTTGTTTTTGTTTTAGCATTATTTTGTGTTCTCATTTTTTTGTTATCAACCACCCCCGCGATCTTTGGATGAAGGGTGATATACAATTTAATAATAATAATAATAATAACTAAAATGCACTAAGCATTGTACATGTTCAAAGGGGAGAACTGTACTGTTACATAGGTACACCATGCTGCCTGATCAGGTGGTAGAAGCTAAATATAGTGTGATATACAGAAGAAGAAAGCTGTGAATAATGTCCTTTCCTAGTGTAAGAGAGCAAGATGGTGTGTGTGTGCATTTGTTTGTTTGTTTGTTTGTTTGTGACTGCTCCCCCTGGTGATATCAGAAGTTTAGCTCTTACTGCTCTCTCCGGTCGCATAGTCCTCCTCATTGGGATTAAAACAACTGGATGCTATAATCCAAAATAAAAATGTCTATATTAAAGACTGAAATAAACACAGCTAAACAATATTAAAACATACTACTTCAAGAATATGGTGTTAGATATCTGCTTTATCTTTTTTTTCGTATTATTTTTCAAAGGAAAAGGAAGGAATTTAATGAAAATACCTTGTGCCTTGTATATATCAATGTACAGAATTATACTTTTATCATCTACAGCAACTCTCTCCATTAACAAGGTACCTCAAAATCTAGCCATAGCTGGGCAGAGGAATTTTGATTGTATCCTTGCAGAAAATTTTATCTTTGTGTAACCCAAAAGTATATTCTTATTTATCAAACAGCTATGTTATAGTTAGATTTTGAATTACATGAAATGAAACAAGTACACCCAAACAAGTTAGGAGGTTGTGTTAATATTACCTTTGTAAAATGAGTGGGTAAAGCTCTGCTCAGGAATTAACTTGGCAAGGAATCCATGGTTCAAACTTGGGTGTGGGATAGATGGTATGACCACAACTGTGGAGAAAATCATGGAGTCAATTGTGAGCCAGCTGCTTATCGCCTGTGGCTTGGTCCACTGTGGATCCATGACACAAGTCCTATCTCACTGAAACATGCAAACATGGCACTAACAATGTGTTTCTCAGAGAGAAATCAAGAGATAGGAACAGAACATACCTTTAAGTAACGCATCATAAAAACAACATTTATGGAAAAGACAGGTATACATAGGCAAGACAGGCATGGCCGGAATAGTAAAACCAGCAGTTTCCTACTCCAGCATCATGGCATAATACACAAATGGGGAAACACACAAAATATAAACACAAAATCAGCATGGCCACATTATTTAGTTGATTAATTGGTCAGATCAATCAATAAAAATATCATAATAAATTAAAGTGTTTGGATTTTTCAAAATACACGTTTCAAATACAAACACAGTAGGTGGCATGGCACCATTTTAGGCATTCTTTCTTCTTCCTCACAAATGAGGGAATATATTTTCTAGAATGGTGCCTCCTACAACATGTGTGTGTCATCAAACACAAGTGAACCATACCCCCCCAATAATCTTTTAGTAAGAAATAAATTTATGTAGATTTAATCAAATAAATTTACTCAAACTATTAGAATATTTCTAGAAACTGGGAAGAACCCTAAAATTAGGGTGTAGACTTAAGAACATGTTTTTAGCAAAATACGTTAATGCAGGAATATTTTAGAGTACCCAGTAAACTAACCTATAACAGTTAATAACATGGGTTTGCTTTGAATAAAGTTAACAATAAAAAGTGGGTTTTATATGAATATCAGTTACTAATTTTACTGTAAGATGCAAGGTCTTCATGATATAAACAGTATCAAAGATTAGTAAGGAAAAAAATACACCTGAAAATAAATATATAGGAACAGGTTTATATTTGTGTGTGCGTGTGTGCATGTGTTTAATACTGAGTTCTAAACAACTTTCATTTGGAAGAAGAAAGCATATTGATACATATGGCACAACCATGAACCAATGCAGTGGAACTTAAAAAACATGGGGTGGGATTCAATGTAGTGCTAAGGAGATCACTCCATCAGCACAAGCATTTCTGCTTGCCCTATGGAACAATTTCCCTGTGTGTTCTGCTGGGGGGGTTCTCCCAACACTGCAAAGCAAATTTGGGGAGGCACAGAGGGCATGCGGGAGTAGGAAAGAGAAGAAGGCTCTGCTGAACTAGTGGAAGGTCTTGCTCTGGGTTCTGCTTATGGAACTGAGTAACTGAATATGGTCCATGGTTCTCAGATTAATATGGTATGTGATGCAGAAACAATCTCAATCAAAAACTCCTGACAGCTTCTTCAACTGATAAAAATATGCTGAAGCATTAGTTTAACTTGGCAAATTGATAACCACATTAACTACTAATTTTGTCTGTGCAAAATAAATGTGTTAAAATAAGGAACTGAAAATACCCAAGGAGCTAAACAGGAATAAAAGCTAACTATTAGATATAAGATTTCCTAGGCTCGTCTACTCAATCATAAAAAGCAGGATTCCCAGGAGTGGCCGAAGCAATAAATAACTTTTAAGAAGCATTTTAGACCACAGAGAAACTAAGTATGCACCTGTATTGGCCTTACTTTAAAAAAATATTAATTAAAAAACATTTTATGACATATAGAAGCTGTTTTCAGTATACTGAATATTTTGCAAGATATGCACTCTGAAGAGGATTCTCTTTTGAAGTTATACAAAACTGAAAAATGAATGCATAAAAGTAAACAAATAAAAGTTAAAGTAAATCTTATACGTAGTTAATAGATGATAGATGGTAGGAACTGTAGATAGCTATGTAGATATAGATACATACACACTGTTTCTCCTCCAAAAAACTGAAAGTCACTCCTAGGATGGTTTGACTCAATCTCATCTTATAGGACACAGACTACCACAGAAAGACGTAGGACCATGAAGATACTTCACTTCTTTAAAAGCTTTTTTGAGCTGGTACTGAAATAAAACTAAGGACTTTGCTATGCAAAGTTGGACACCACTGCCATCAAATGTTGGTCTTCCTTTCAAAATCCATTCAACATAAATGCACTGGTGCACTCCAATTTTCCATCACTGGTAAAAAGGGATGGGTAAGTCTCACATTAATCATCAGTGCACGTAAAATGCCTTATACCAGGTGGGATTATCTGTCTACCCAGTCCAGTATTGTCTAGCCGAACAGGCAGAAACTCTCCTGGTTTTAGGCAGGGATCCTTCCCATAGCCTGCTACACTATCCTTTTCTTTTTTGGAGTGGTGAGCCAGGAATTAATCTTCTGCACTGCTGAGCTATGGTGCCTTCATGCAAAAATACCAGCCACTAGTGTGGCACCAAGTGAGGAGGGAACTGAGAAAAAGCACATCACTTGTGAGCTTAATTAAAACCACATGACAAGTTGAATATAAATTAAATTAACATTTAAAATAATATTTGTCTCTGGCTCCATTGCAGAGGAGCAATTGATTACATGTATACTACAGAGAGGTACCATATCGGAAGATAACAGAACTTTTGACAGCCTGTCTCCTCTAGTCCAAGACAATGGCCAACCAATGCTAGGAATGACAAACCAGACCGGACCGAGAAAGCAGAAATATTCCAAAAACAACTTAAAGGAAACAAGACCAGTCAGAAACTGGATATGGTTAATAGGTATCATTTGAACTTTTCTTTTCTATAGTCAAGTATCCATTGTCTAAAAAATTATGCAACATAAACAGAAAAACAGTGGTACCTGTACTTGTTGGTGAATTTATTTCCTGCCTGATATTTCTACCTGCCTGGATTCCAGACCTTGCAGTTTCTCGTTGAGGTTCGAGTATGTCCCGATACTTGGAGACCATCAACACAGAAATGAAGTAAACAACAGCCAAAGCTAAAAACTGAGCCTGCTTGCTATCATCCTGCAGAAAAATCATAGAATACAATTAAAATACATGATAAAAATACTCAACATGTTACACTTAACCAATGTTTCTAGACTGAAAACTGCACTGCCAAAGAACCAGAAGCTTGCAAGGGAAATTGGGGGCCTGATACAATCTCAGGATGTTGGGAAGAGCCAGGAGCAGAACTGAATTCAGTGGCAACATGACTTCAGTGGCCGGTGGCTCTTACTTCTCCTGCCACTGCCATGAGGCTGCTTCAACTCTCCTTCCCCTCCATGGGAGGAGGAGGAGGAGGAGTCTATTGAAGCAGTGCCACGCTTGGTTCTGCATTCACTCTACTCCATCCTGATTTGGGGGGACATGGGGGTGACCCTATCTCAAAAAAGGGGTGGAGCAACAGTGCTCAGCCCCCATGAGCTGTTTCCCTTACAAAGAACTATAATTGCCTAAGGACGATTTCACATTTTCAACTCACTGGGAATTTGTGACTGGATATGCGTGTTTCTCCGAAAATAAGACATACCCCGAAAATAGGCCAGACCGCGAAAATAAGCCATACCCCGAAAATAAGCCATAGTGATAGGCAGTTTAACCTTGTAGGTTAAACTGTACCATACTTAATAATAAAATAAGCCATCCCCTGAAAATAAGCCACCGTGTTGTTGTTTTAAGGAAAAATAAATATAAGACGGTGTCTTATTTTTGGAGAAACACGGTAAAGATATACTGTATACCAACAGGCATTCATAATAAAGAAATAAAAACACATACACATCTCAGCAGGAAGCGTGTATACATAAATGTGGTTTCTACAGTAGTTTCTAATGGAGGTTTTGTTTCAGGCCTGATTAAAAATGACCCCAATTCACAAGCTGCAAATTTGGAAGAGTTGTTTTGGAAACTGGGAGTGGGCAATTCACTGGCTTATCAGTTACCAGTGAGGGTTTAGGCAAATGGCAGCTGAGCCCATCTCAGAAGCTGCTTGCCACCATTTTTTCCTTCAACAATATCCCCTCAGAACAACACTACGTCATGATGGCCACCAAGAGGAGCTCCGCCACTGCTTGTAGCAGCAAATTAAAAAGAGAATGGAGCTGCATCAAAGTAGTGAGCCCCCGTCTGCAAAAAAAAAAAAAAACTTTCCCAACTATTTTCCTCTGAACCTTTTCCCATCCTCAATATGTAATTTTAAGCCTTAAATTTTCAAGGTACAACTTTAAACTTTTAAACTTTAAATAAGCTCTATGGTATAGTTTAACAATTCAAGGGAATACCGTTTACTGAATAAAGTACTGTTTGAAGATAAAAGAGTCTCTTACAATTCCAAAAATAACCTGTCCATGCAAGGTTCTTGATCTTGCTAAATCTGATAAAGTCACCAAGGATGTTAAATTTCAAAAAGTGGATGAAGTCATCTTTACTTAGGGGATTAGAGAACAGCTCCCAGTATAAAAATAATTTATGAAAGAAAGATGTTTCACATATACATGCATAATTACTATTTTAAGAAAAAAGGATGCATAGCGTAGATTTACAAGTACCCTTGTTTCTCTCCCATGGACATTACACAGGCAAGAAATCCTTTAAGAAAAGCTGCCAATGATAGTACTCACCACATCACGAAATACAACTGCTCGAAGACGATTAATATCTACATCTTGAAGAAGTCTATCGGGATCTTTAATAGGTGATAGGTTACCAGGAACATTTTCCAGTGGAGTCTAAACACACAATAGTTATATAGTTTCAGAAAGATTCAGGCTCAAAATACTCAGCTGTTCCTATGTGTGTGTGTCTTTGTATGTATCATCTTGTTTCATAGATAAAATATGGTATTGTAAGCTTTATGAAAGTCTCTAAACAAAATAAAAAAATTCCTTCCAGTAGCACCTTAGAGACCAACTAAGTTTGTCATTGGTGTGAGCTTTCGTGTGCATGCATTACAAACTTAGTGCATGCACACGAAAGCTCATACCAATGACAAACTTAGTTGGTCTCCAAGGTGCTACTGGAATGATTTTTTGTTTGTTTGTTTGTTTCGACTACGTCAGACCAACACGGCTACCTACCTGTAACTAGAAGTTCTCTAAAACACAGAAAGGGACCTTTAATGTCAAAAAAACCTTTAAAGTGTCTCACTTACATACCAGGTACACTTCTCAAAGCTCCACTATCTAAGTGATTCACCTGCTTTGTACAGTCATACCTCAGGTTGAGTATGCTGTGGGTTGCGTACTTACAGGTTGTGTACTCGGGGGACCCGGAAGTGTTTACGCTATCAGAAGCATTCTACGTGCTTCGCGCGTGCACAGAAGCACTCTATCGGCGCTTCACGCACGTGCGCTATCACCGCTCAGGTTGAGTAATTTTCGGGGTGCGAACGGCACCCTGGAACGGATTGGGTACTCAACCCGAGGTACCACTGTATAAACACAAATTTCTCACCAATACAAGTAGAGACTACAAAGAACAGTGGCATCCACCTGAAGATTTTAACTTAATAAGAAAACTTCATATATGATCTTTAACTTTCTCTGCCACTTTATCATCTCCACTAATACCCTGCTTACAGACTCCAAGGAAAAAATAACTAGGCCCATATAATAGTTCAGAACAGCCATGGTAAGAAGACTAAGCAGAACTTTTCCCTGGGAAAATCAGAAGCTTTTGTCTCCTAACCAAGAAGAAGTGCTTTTCTGTTGTAAAGACTGCCCCCTCTGGATTTATAGAAGAGAGTAACTTCTGTTTTACCAAAGTGACAAATCATCATAACTGGTTTAAAATACTATATGACACATTGTCATTATTTCCAATTCATTCATTTTATGCAATGGTATCTATTATTTTAATAGTTTACCTTAGCGGTAGTAGTTGCACTTATACCCTGAAGAGTCTCCTGAGTTTTACTGCTGATTAGTGAAGATTTATTTACCCTTTCTCTCTGTCTCTGTCGACATTCCAAACAGTTTCGCACGGCAACACAGCAAACTAAAAAGGTTTAAGAAATAGCATTGGAATATCAATCTTAATGAAAATCTTAAAGCAACAATGGAAAAAGACTGTATCCTAGTGCCTGAGATCTGCCATAATATGTTACCCTATCACAACATAAACACTGGATTTTACAACATCATCTATATGCACTAATGCTAAAACTGAGGCAGAGTTAAAATACTCATCTCTTAATCATGTGTATTTAATTTTATTCAGATAAGATACTACTGTTGAACACTAAATGAGCAGCAACAGTATACACAGCATAGTAGAGAACACATTTCAATGAACCCCTCCTTATGCTTTTGCAATTTGTAATTGATGGAGATGGGAAAGTGGTTCAGGACTAATATCTGAATTGATTGAGGAGGGTCAGATGAAAGAGGAGCAGCATACAAAGTGAAGCCAGGGTAGTCCTGATAAGGCAATCCTGAAGAAGGAGGATGCCTGGCAAATAGAGAACTATGCCATTTGAGGCATAAGGAATGCATGGCAGAAAGCACAGAGATAAAATGACAGAAGACTATCAAGTGATTGGCTATAGATGAAAGGACATGGTTTAGTGCTGGGGCATATACAATGCATGCAGAAGGTCTGAAGTTGCTGCAATTATTAGTGAAAATGAGAAAAGTTGCAGGGCTTGAAATCATCTCTGCTTTGGAGAGGCCCACAGCTAGAGTACACAACGTTGTCTAGGGTTACCGATGACCTAACAGTATTAGGCAGTTTCATATAAGCATGCATGAAGCTGACAGAAGAGATAGTCAGAAGAGGATTGTAATTTTAATCTTGATTGTGTATATGGGAAGGAGTCCAAATAAAACATTGTAAGGAGAATGGTGAGCTAAATATAGTCATCAACAGAGGAATAGAATGAGGAATCCATTAGCATGCCAGAATGTTTGTCATGCACCATAACCAAGGCTCCTTCAAACTAACAAGTTCCGCTTTTTATGTCTCACATCATGTAACACATTATCTTCCTTTTACAGAAATCACGTTAGCTTTTTTAGTATATGTGAAAAATGTTCAACTTTTAAGAATACTATGTACTATAACATAAAGTGCTCTTGCTATAGTTTGAACAGTTCTGCTACGTAGAGAAATGCTTGTTACCTTAACCTGAGCTGGATGCAATTTTCTTCAACAAAATACAGAAATTTTTAAAAGCAGGTCAGCATTGGCTTTTTTTCTTTTTTTCTTTTTTACTGTAGCCTCATTTCGTTGATCTGTAAGTAATTATTTAATGCACTGAGCTGTTCCATGCAAACTTACCAAGCCTTAGGCACTGTCGCATTAAGCCTCCAGAAGACATGTTTTTTTCAGCTTCAATTTCACTAAAATTTAGCGAGCTGGCAAATACTAGTACATCAACCATAGCCATCAGGCGGCTGAGGAAAGTCACTGCTGTCTCTGCTGACATACCCTGAGTTACTTCAATGTTCTCCAATTCAGTCTTTAAAAGAAAATCATTACATTAGACTCCTAAATCTATCACACATTTGAACGCATGAAATATACCAAAACAATCTCCGATTAAACTGAACACAAACAGTACAGAAATGAGCATGAGAAGAAATGGATTCACATTTGCATGCCATATTAGGTAATACAAAGTTCCTATATTGGTAAGTAAACTAATGCTACTCATATGAGCCAAAGCACTATGGTAATAAATAGGAGTGTGTGAGACAATGCAGAAAGAGTTCTCAATTGTGTCTATCTGTAAATTGTCCATATTAAGAAACAGAAGCACAGGACAGGGAAGACTCATAGAGCTGCTATATCTTCCTGCATCATTGGGGAACTAAGAGAAGATATATAGCCCATGCAAAATATAATCTTGTTCTATCTTTGAGGTACACTTGGGAAAGCATTCTTTGAAAAGTGGACACAAAGCATAATTAAATTTATTCTTGGAGTATGAGGAGGAACAAATATGATTGCCAAGACACTGTCATGAGGTGAGTAAAGTCACAACTGATTATATAGTCTAATATTTTATTGTTTGTTTATTAAATTTATATCCCTTCCTTCCAAATGAGCCCACGGCAGCAAACAAGTGATAAAACAATAAAAACTATTCCAATACATATTGGAATTTTAGACTAGGATGATTATTATTATTGACCAAGTGGGATTTACTGCAGGGTGTCCTATTTATTAGCCCTACAAAATTAAATATATGTTGTTATTGGCATCCGTCTGTCTCAAGAGACCTCTGGGGGTGAAATCAAACTCCTCCCCCCGCACACACAAATAAAGTGCATTGATCGCATGCATACATACATACACACATTTATTTCATGCAATGACTTGTCAGATTGTTCTTATGAGTGCATGTATACACAAAAGTTACAATTAAATTATTTAGCAATCCAAGGGCAATCTTGCGACTAAATCCTGTTTACAAGACCATAACTAGAAAATCCATCCTTTTCCATGTCCACAAAGTCACAAGATCACTTCCAAAAGTGGTATGAGTGTCAACTGTTACATTGCAACTATCCCAGAAAAACATTATTAATAGTGCCACTCTACACCCAAAACAGTTATTTTGAAGATTATACCCAGTCATATGTGGGGGACTATAGAACACCAAGGCTATTATAAACAAGCCCAAAGAAATTTGCTCTGATTTATTATTTAAACCCGTTGTGTTCCACATTTATAAATTATAGTTAGTTTTTAAGAATGTAAACTGAATAGGAAGGTCCATTTCAACTTACAAATAATTTGGAATATGATTTTGCTCTCATTAAAAGGGGAAAGAAGTCAACGATTTTAGTAAGTGCTCCCATTATTGTCTTGTTAAGAAATTATTTCACCGGATTTCACATGTAAACTAGAATTTTTTTTCCTCTTTAAAATTTAGGAATGTGAAATCCCTTCAAACACCTGCCTAACTGTATCTTTTTCATTCCTTTTCATAGCTCTTGTTTCACCTCTCCCCTACACTGCATGAGAGCATCCCAGCCAATCGGGGATTGCAAAGAGACTATAACCATGTTGTGGCACAACACAAACCATCATAGTTAATGATATAGCCCCACTACTGAGCGAAAAATAAAGCAAATGCTTTATATTTAGTGTAAATTAGTGGGGAAACACTTCAGTTCTTGCGATGACTGCATTGTCTTACAACAAGGCCATACAGCATTCTATTGCAATGAAGGACAGTAAAATACAGAGAATCCTAAATGCGCATCTGGATGCAGATATTGTTCACCTACATTACAAAACTTCCAATAGGATGCACTTTTGCCTGCAACAAAATGTTGTAATGGTGAGCCTGTTCAGGTTTGTAGCCACTTCATCCTGAGATTTCTACTTCCCCTCCCCTATCAATCAGTCAACATTTAATGTTCACTGGGCATTCTCAGTTCTGAATAGATTGTTTTCGGTTTCCCCTTCCACTTATGGGTTTCTTCTATTTTTGGTAGTCCTGCAAGGCTTAGGATTCC
Source organism: Zootoca vivipara (assembly GCF_965207765.1). Classification (NCBI taxonomy): domain Eukaryota; kingdom Metazoa; phylum Chordata; class Lepidosauria; order Squamata; family Lacertidae; genus Zootoca; species Zootoca vivipara. Next base: position 76,754,428 of record NC_142587.1, read on the forward strand.
TCCCAAGTCTATGTGGTATCCTTCTGCACCGCCTGTGAGATGAGACCTGGAGCCACTGCTTTACAGTGGCTCCAGTCGCTCTTGGAGGGACGAGTTCAGAAAGTGATGCTAGGAAATTCCTGTTCAACCCATAGTCATTGACACGCAGGGTCCCTCAGGTCTCCATCTTGTCCCCCATGCTATTTAACATATAAACTTGATCCAGGTGCCAGATCAAGCACCCACCCAAAGTTTCTCTTCTTCACCCGCTTGTCCCACAGCCTCCATTGCTTTTAAGAAGCTTATTTTTATTGCAGTGGAACCTCTGTTTTTGAATGTAATCCATTCCAGAGGATCCTTCAACTTCCAAAACATTCGAAAACCGAAAATCAAAGGGCTGTCAGCAATTTCAATGGGGGGGGGGGGAGAAACGCACCTCAGAAGCCGTTTGAGGTCTGAAAAATATTCGAAAACCAGAACGCTAACTTTCAGGTTTTGGCATTTGAGAGTCGAAATGTTCAGCAATGGAGCCATTCGAGAACTGAGGTTTGACTGTAATTTGTATTTATAAAGTTGTTTTAAAATGTTGTAAGCTACCTTGAATCCAACTTGGGAGAAAGCCAGAATATAAATACACTAAACAACCACCACAATATATAAAGATAAGGCCTGTGTGAATGAATTCTATTTACTTATATGATCCCAAATCAACAAATTGAGCTGGACTGTGGATACAGAGCTTTGGACTGTCCATGTCTGTGATTAGAATATCTTCCTTCTACCCAGCACAAATTTTTGTACCCTCCAAACTCTTTTCTGCAAAAATAGATCCTTTGGGGAGGAGATAACACTTTGTCCTCCTCCCCTTTTAAGGTCTATTCTATGCTAATGTTGCCAATTTCATAAAACAATGTGAATACTCAAAACAGATCTCTTACTATGCAAGTGCTAACGATCCAAGCATAAATAACAGTTAAAAAATAACCGGTCAATTTGTTTAGATTTTTCATTGATATTTTTCCAATAAAAATTAGGCCTGCAGTAAAACTAATCTTGAATGAGTATTTTCCTGAAACAATAGCATGTTTATTAAGACCCTTGATCCACCACACACATGGGAACCCACTAAACACAGATCATGTAGGTGAAAGCACAATAATACAAAGTGGATGGTATGTCCTCCCACATTTTGATGCATCTGAATCAAAGTATTGTATGTGGTGCCCTGTGATAATGTTGTGAAGATGGCATCTCCGACTCAAGATCAATATATTTACAGTGTTATGAACAATTTCATAATGCAGATATTATTTACTTCATTCTATCAAAGGCTGGATAACTGAAAAATGCGTAAGAAAGAAAATAAATTCTAAAAGCTATGAACTGAAACTTGTAGCAGTAATACTAACCTTAGAACCCTGGACATGCAACAGACAAAGCAGACAACAGATCACAACAAAAAGAAAAAGAAATGTTACAGTCAAATTAAAAATACAATGCAAAGTAGTAACTAATACTCTAAAATCATGTATTTTACTTTACAATTTGAATGTTTTAATTTTTAAAAGCAACCTCTTGAAAACAAACTCTGAAGTTCAAACTTAAAATTAGATATCATTTGACCTATGCAGTTCAATATACACAAATAGATGAACAAAGAATAAATATACCAAGAATAAATATGTTTTTCTTAGTAAAAGCTAGAAGTCAGAATTACCAAAATGGGGGGGAAGGGGGAAAGGCCTGGCTTGCTATTTGTAAACTTTAAATTCTTCAAAGACAGGTAAAGGTGAAGGTGAAGAAAAAACCCCTGGACAGTTAAGTCCAGTCAAAGGCGACTACAGGGTTGTGGTGCTCATCTTGCTTTCAGGCTGAGGAAGCTGGTGTTTGTCTGCAGACAGCTTTCCGGGTCATGTGGCCAGCATGACTAAACCGCTTCTGGCACAACAGAACACTGTGACGGAAGCCAGAGTGCACAGAAATGCTGTGTACCTTCCCGCCACACGGGTATCTATTCATCTACTTGCACTGGCATGCTTTCAAACTGCTAGGTTGGCAGGAGCTGGGACAGAACAATGGGAGCTCACTCCGTCATGGGGATTCGAACCGCCAACCTTCTGATAAGCAAGCCAAAGAGGCTCAGTAGTTTAGACCAGTGGTCCTCAACCCCCGGGCCACGGACCGGGACCGGCCCGTGGATCAATTGGTACCGGGCCGCCCAAGGAACATTTAAATACAATTTAATTAAAATTATTAAATAAAAACGATCTAAATAAAATATAAACAATCAACGCCCCCCCCTTCAGCGGGCCGCGGTAAAATGATCAAACGTTGACTGGTCCGCGGCGATAAAAAGGTTGGGGAGCACTGGTTTAGACCACAGCGCCACCCGCTCCCTACCTTCAAAGGCAACCCCTCCATCAAAGTAAAATGAAGCACTTGGTGCCTCTAAGACATTTTGAAACCCAAAAATTTGCCTGATGCAAGGATCTTGTGATTTGCTGGTAATTTTTACAGTTTTATATTTACATTCACCATCCTGAGCTGCAAAATAGTTCTAAGCAACTGCTGAATGGTACCATCTTTGCTCCGTGCCATGAATCACTTCCCAAAGAGTATTCACAGATCAGCTGCAGTACTGTGAAGTGTGCCTTGTCAGTCATTTGGCTGAGAAAGCAACATGGTTATCTACCATGCATTACCAAAATAGCGGCTGTGTGAATACTAGAACATTTCTACATTTTAAATCAAATTTCAAGAGCCCTGATCCAAATAGCAATTTTGCATGCTAAATGGAGCTCTAGACTTACATTTGGCAAACCACTTTTGAAACTCAGAAATTTTTTTCAAAAGCAGCTCACAACTAGGTGAAAGACATTTGCTGTTCAAATGAAAGTCTCAGATCCCACTGGGGGTGCCCAAGGTAGCATTTTGAATCTAACCTATTCTATTCTCACATTCCTATCAAAATCTAAAGGCAATACACTGTATTTGTGCTGTAATTCATGCTGTAATTGTGTCTTGTATGACCTTAAACAAACTCCTCTTGTTTGCCAATTTGTACAGTCTATTCATGATTGTTGTGGTCTCATTGTTTTTAACCAGGAAATCTATCTTACACCAAATTTTGCATTTTTACTGCAAAAAAATATGCCAAGGCAGCTTAAAGATCAAGAGACGTTCTCTCTTCTACTGACCAGAAAAGAACCTGTGCTTTATTGGAAACACCAGATTCTTTTTATGAAGTTTGCCAGGAACTGAGCACATCCATAATTGATACCCCTCACATGAAATGCCAAGAGGCTAGTAAGACATGTGGAAGAGTGGACTCCATCACTCCAGGCTGCTAGTGAGGTATCTTTTCTCTCTCTTTTTTATATTCATTCATTTAAGCAATTTCCTGGAGGTTAATGATCATCATCATATGCATCAAGGAGAAAGGTTCTAGTCCAGCCTGCTCCTCATTCCACTCCTGGGATTTGTTCAAGTAGGAGGTTAATACAGAAGATGTGAGTGCCACCTCACATTCTATAACCCCAGAACTCTACAGCCCCATTCCCACTTCCCTGCTCTTCAACCTTGGGTGCTCAGATGTTGCTGGACTACAGCACCCATCAAACACGGCCAACTTAGTCATCTGTCAAGGCCAATGGGGGTTGCAGTCAACAACATCTGGGGACACAAGGTTGAACATTGGGCTAATTGGGAAGTTAGGGGAAGAAATACTGATCAAAACTTAATTCTGTATCGCAATATGTTGCCTTTAGAATGGTGACCTGTCTTATTTATTCATATTTATATTTAATAATTGTTGTAAACAACTTAGAGGTTTCATTACAATTCAATGGTGTGTACATTTTATTAAATAAGTAAGCATTTTATGCATAATGTAAGTAAAGCTGTGACTGAGATCCAGAATTATGTGCTCAGAAGTCTCTCATTTTAGTTCTCTGTCCTGCTCTCAAGTATTCTTGAAACATGAGGCAGTTTCAGACACTCTTTAAAATATACTGTGATGTTTTGGGGGTAAAATGAAGGGAAGACAAGAAGCGCCACTGGATGTGTGCAAGCCATTGTACACATCTAATAGGCCCATGTTTGTAAATTTGATGTAAGATTGCAGCAATAAATCTAAAGAAGGTGTTAGTGCCACAAGGAAGCAGTGGTCAAGGCATTTGAAATGTGCTTGTTTGTACTGTATCCAACAGGAGAATTCCACATACAGCACCTGCAACAACAGGGTCTACATACTTCGTCTTTAAAAGACGCCTAAATGGAATATGCTCCCAAATGAAAGACATATTTATCTTGACATGTTTAGTACCTCCATTGAGATATTTTAGGAAATCATTCTATAATGATTCTAAATGGGATAAGCTAGGTGAAAAACGGTTTTGCTCTAGAAATTGTGGCGATTAATTTTCCCAGAGAGTTTGAAAACTGTTCTGTTTCAAAAATAAATCATTGCTTTAATACAGCATCATCTATATAAATTGGTTAAGAACATGTTTGATTAAAATTAACTTTCTTAACTTTTTTTTTAATGTACATTTTCTTGTTTTAAAGGAAACTTCCAAAAACAAAGCATCTGACACATTGTTCTTGGCATGCAATTTTCAACATACCCACTAGATGGAAATATTGTACTTACAGTTGGGGATGTTGCTGCAGACAACAATGGTAGAATTCCTCCACAAGCAATGATAATATTGTCTACCATTTGGGAAATGAGGTGGATAGTGTTATGTACAAAAATAATATTTTCATTGCTATTGACAAAATCCATGACAGACTTTGTGGAATGGCTACAAAAAATAATTGAGGAAAAATGTGTTAGGAAAATTCTAGAATAGATTTCTAATACAAAGATCAAAACCAACATAAAGGTTTATTAACAGCAAGAAATCACAATGAAAACTGTTTTTAAAAGGTAGCCTTGCAAATAAGTTCTGAAATGCTACCATCCAACTTTCTTTTTAATATCCTGTCAGCCAACACATATGATACATTAATGACACACCTACAACTGGAAACAAAACGAACCAAACTTCCTTCCAGCTTATGGAAGCCCCACAAAGTTCCATACAGCTTATTCCCTGACCCCGATATAAGAGTGTATGTAGCTTAAACTGGCTATTCTATAAGCTGCTACACAGGACTATTAACAACAACAAAAACCTAATATGCTTCAAGGCCTAAGGGGAAAAGAGTATTTCTCTCCTCTGTATCCCAGTTACCGTAGTTATTTTCTATATCTTCTCTTCAAGAATGTGGAGTAAGGTGGAGGATATTACCGGTAAGTGGATTAAGACCTGGGAGACAATGGCTCAAATCTCCACTTGACATTAAAATGCACTTGGGCTAGCTAGTCACTCTCTTTCTCTCAGCCAACCTTCCTCACGGGATCAGGAGAAGAGAACCAGGAATGTCACCTTGAGTCCCACCATTCTTGAAGCTATATTACTAACCATGCTGAATGTGTGTAGTAAATGTCAGACAGAAAATTTACTTTACGAAGAGCAGGAAGCATGGTACTCATTCAAGAAGCTAGGTAAAGGTATACATTAACAGCTTCCACAGCAGTAAGCTTAACTGCCCAGTGTAATTAACAAGCAACAATGGTTTTATTATTATACTAGTGAAATAATGATATAAAATAATCCGTGGCCCCTTACCTTCTCCAAACATGCACATCAGTTTCTAAAGCAAAAAGCAAATCAGTAAGTAGCCTCTGGTGCATTGGGGACCATTTAAATTCTGGAATACGAAACATTGTTGTTCGTGGACCGGGACTGAACTGTCGCCTCTGTTCTTCTGTCATGGGCATTCCCCGAAATCCCAAATCAACCCGCAGGTCTCTATCCTGTTGTGTAATAGATCGACCTTGCACAGCCTAAATAAGCAGTAAATATATTTAAAACATTCAATGCAAATTCTGGCACTGGTCACACATGGGAACTAAAACACACATATTTAATGCGATCTTTCTTCATAATTAAATAAAACAATGAAAGCAGTATAAATTACTGTAGTCTATAGCCATCCTCACTTAAACAATTTTGTCCTGTTCTAATACCACCTATTAGTAGTATAGGGGACGACAGAGGACAAGATGGTTGGACAGTGTTCTCGAAGCTACGAACATGAGTTTGACCAAACTACGGGAGGCAGTGGAAGACAGGAGTGCCTGGCGTGCTATGGTCCATGGGGTCACGAAGAGTCGGACACGACTAAACGACTAAACAACAACAACAATACCACCTATGAAGCCTTTTGTAGGTAAAAGCATGCATTTTGTCTCTAAGAACTAGTGCCAGTTTGCTTTCTCCCTCCTTCCTGCCACATTCTTTGTATTTTGTGAGACCTGACCTTAACCCTGAAATTTCTAAGCTGCTCTAGGAGCCTTTTTCAGTTGAAGAGCAGCATTAAAATGCTTTAAGTAAGTAAGTAGGTAAGTAAATATCAGGACTAAGTTTGACTTTATTAAATATTATAATTACATTTTGCAGTAAACAAAGCATTAGTTAAGTTTCCTCACTTTTTAAGTGGAAGACCATTATCCTGGCAGGAACAGATACAAAACACACAGGTTTTATCATGTGAGCTTGCTAGAAAGCTATTCAAAAGCTGATTATGTGCCGTTTGGTTGGTTGGTTGGTTTAAAAGCAGCCAGGAGGGTCCTCTAGTAGTGCTACAGAAAATGTGTTTGACTCTTCCCTGATATGCTCTTTTTCTTGATCTAAATCCAACCCAGTAGCTATTTTCATCCTGTCTGCGTTGGGAAAATAGGTATGTGAATTCCACCCAGCCCCACAGCACTGCTTTGAAATCATAGAATGCTAGAGTTGGAAGGCATCTAGTCCAAGCCCTGCTCAACGCAGGAATCTTGTAGCTATTGTGCTCCTAGCAGATGTTTGCACCATCTTCTACATGACAGCCCTTCAGATATTTGAAAACATGTTTCATGTGTCCTCTTCATTTTCTATTATCCAGGCTTAACATCTTTCAACCACTTCTGTGCAACTTGGTTTCCAAATGCCCTCATTATCCTATTGCCCTCTAGTTTGTCAACAGCTTCCTTAAAATGGGACATCCATAACTTGACAAAGTCACCCAGATATGCTCTGATCAGCAATGTTACTTCTAATAAAGATATTTGATACTTCTGCAAACTTGGGGGTTTACCCTGAATCTACTGAACCTCCCCTCTTGTGGATGCATGTTGCACTTCTGACTATGTAAACAATGGTACTTACTACTTGAACCACACAAATGTTCAACTGCCTTGTCTACTGTAATGCAAGGTCACCCTTGAGGACGGCCCAGAGGCTGCAGGTAGTGCAGAATGTGGCTGCTAGGTTGGGAAGTGGGGTAGCTTGATGTGACCATGTGTCACCACTTCTGAAAGTGCTACACTGGCTATGAGCTGATGTGCCCAATTCAAACTGTTAGTGGTAGCATACAAAGTCTTATATGACTTGGGACCTTAGTACCTCAAAAATCACCTTCCCTAATAACCACCATCTTGGGCCCTACAATCAGCAGGGGAGAACATGTTGGTGCTGCTATTGCTAGGTAGTTTCCAGCTGGTGTTGACTAGTGACTGTTTACCACGGTTTTTAGATACTGTAAGTATATTTTTATTTTATTGTCTTACCACTTTGGGGTCTGCCATGCTGGGCTTTTTTGGAAGGAAGGGTGGGTTGGAAATTTAATAAATAAAAGAGAATGGTACACAAAGTGTAGCTGCTTGAATGCAGGAATAGAAAGACATACCCCTGCCATAAGAGGAAAACCAAGCCTACACCCTACATACTGTTTCTTTCCTACTGTAGAATTTTACTTGGGATTACAACATACTGAATTTTATTCTATTCATGAGCAGTCCCGATTGTCTCTAAGTGTGCACTGATGTAGACAAATGTGAACAGGGCAATCACAAATATGGTTTTTTTAATAGGAGTGCAAGTTGTAGTATTGCAAAGAAGGTCAAGACAGCTTGCATGTAAAACAAATCTATTGTGTGATCTAGGGTTGTTTCCAGGTCTCAAGGCCTAGGTATCCTTCACTGACAAGGAATTGTGCTGCTGTAGAAATAGTGTCAACATTCTGTTTCTGAAATAACTCATTGAACTGCAAGCAGATAAACATAGGATTGGCAAACCTCTGTACAGCTCTTAGATTACTTCTATTTTTAAAGTCTTTATTTCATAACAAACAATACCCTAATTTGTGGTATTATTGAAACAATTAAAATAGAACACATGAAGCCACATACTTTAAATTATTGTTTTTGATGGATTAGACCTAGTTTGGGAGATGGCCAAAAAGCTGCCACAGCATTTTGCTTGATCATTAACAAACAGGAATCACTTTCGTTCCTTGACACATCAGTGTTTTGTAGTCAGTAAGCATAGTTCCAACTATGTGGTTTTGAACCACATTCTGTAGGTATTCAGATAGCTATTTTGTTGATGTTGATTGATTCAATATTGCTAATGTAGATTTCTAGATTATATATCAGCCTCCACTGTATAATGTTTTATTCTCAAGGTCATAATTCAGTTTGCTTGGTAAAGAAAGGAAGAGAATGAAGTGTCAAGGATAATTACTAGGCAAATATTCAACGGCCAGCAAAAACTAATTAGCAGAATTACTTTCTCGTGCTAGACTACTGAAAACACTTCTGAGCACGACCTCCAAAGTGACTGAACAAGATACTGGATCAGCATTAAGGATATATGAAGTTTTACATGTAAACAGTCTAAATGCAACAAATAAAATAATTAGTTTGCATTTAAGAACATTCATTTATAATTAACCAAAGTCCAGCTCCTCAGTACTGTTTTAAATTGGGATTAACTTCTCATGAAAAGTATTTGCCTTTGTAATACTGTACAAGGACAGTTGTTTCTTCTACAAGAAGAAATGATTTTGATGTGCAAAATAAATGGAAACCATTACTCACAATATTACTCCTAGTATAACTCCTTTTACTTATCATAAGAATATAAGAGCCTGCTGTGATCAGACCAAATGCCCCTCTAGTCCAGCATCCTTTGACCAAACAGATGCCAATGGGAAGCCTGTAAGCAGAACTCGAGTGCAACAGCATTCTCCTCAAACTGCAGATGCCAACATCTGACATACAGAGGCATGCTCTCTCAGGCAGTGGAGGTAGAACACAATCATCGTGGCTGGTAGTAGTATCCTCCATGAATTTGTATAACCCTCTTTTAAAGTCATCCAAGTTGGCAGCCATCACTACATCCTGTCTGAGTGAACTCCATAGCTTTAACTATGCGCTGCTTGAAGAAGCAATTTCATTTGACTGTCCTGAATCTTCCAACTTTCAGCTTCACTGGATGACCCCAGGTTCTCTTATTATGAGAGATTGGGGGGGGGATCCTTATTCACTTTCTCCACACCATGCAAATCTCCATACAAATCTCTCCAAGCCATACAGCACCTCTGCAATAAAATTGTAATAAGATCTACTGACTATTCTTTGCCATATACATGTAATTCAGGGGTAGAGAATCTGTGGCCCCACAGATGTTGCTAGCCTACAACTCCCACCATCCCTGACCATTAGCCATATTGGGGATGCTGGGAGTTGAAGTCCGAAAACGTCTGGAGGGCTAAAATCTCCCATTTGCCAGCAGAAAGACTATCAAGAAAAAATGAAAGAGGGCAATTACAAAAGAGCAAACTTTTATCCTCTATAACACAGCTGGCAGGGACAAGGTTTCTACACACCTTTGCACTGAAAAGAAACACAGGCTTAATCTGTGAAAGGTATTTTTCTTCAAATGAAAATCTGCTGTCAGTTGGATTTGAACAAAACTTTACATGATGGGCACATGCACCTTTGCTGAGGTGGCCTTGAGGAGCCAGAATGTGCTCCAGAATGTGTTTCCATGTCATGAGCTCCCTCTAGCACTTGCAGGTAGGAATGCAGCTGAATTAGAACATTTTATTCCCAACTGTCCAAGCTGCAAACACTCACACTCAACACAGGGAGGATAAAAAAAACACACCACACCAGCAACAGATAGCACTAACAGGACTTCTCTGGATGCTGAAGGCAACTTGGAAACAGAGCTACTTAGACTAGGCAGTCAAAGATAGAGTGAGGCCTGAAACCACCTTTTTACTCAAAGAAAGATACTTTTTACAGGTAAGTCCAACAGTTGTGAATATGCTCTCAGGGACATACAAATGCTGGGTCCAGAAAGGGTACATCATGGCTGTCTACAACCCTGGAAGCAAATTATGGAGCACCTGCCTCCAAAAGGCTGCCTTAGCAGAGGTGTATGCATCCATTCTGTAAAGTTTTATTCAAGTCCATCTCAAAGCATCTCGACTCAAATAGGAGAAATAATTGCAATGAAGAGACTCTTATTTATTCTCCATGTGTGAGGTTCTCACTTGTCAGACAGAAGAAGAAAAATTGTAGGAGTCATGGGTAAAAGCACTGCATGTGAGAGTGCACTTGAACTATTTTCAGTTTGAGAGGAGAGTGTTGCTCTTCCTAACAGCATCCCATTGCACTCAATGGTATTTGTGCCCAGGTGGCATATCTTGAATTTCTGACTGGCTATCGTCAAAATTGGTGTCATTTAGAGAATCATTAGGCAGGGTAAGAAGAATCAGCATACCATTCTCTAGTCTGCAAAAAGGAATCGTAGTGCCTAAGAGACCCAGCTACTACAATGTTTTGTTTTTAATAGGTGGACCCAATGTGACTTTCTACCATGAAATCACCAAGAGTTCTTCAGCAAACTATTTTCCCTCAGCCCCACATATGCAGTACATTATATTGATCATAATACTGACCCAGCCTGCCTTACATGCCAGAACATCTTCTGGAATTGTACACGGTGTCTTTTTTATGACTGGGTAACTATCCTAAACCCCCACATTCCTCCTTCCTTTCAGTCTAATTCCCAAAGGGAGTCAAAATGAATTTCTGTGATTATCTGCACAGTGCTCACTTTATGGTTTATTCCTGGCTACTATTTACTGTTTTTCTCATCTAGACATAGATCCCTCACAGTTAGAAAATTTGCTATTCTCTGTGGAAGCATGCTTTGTATATTTCTTAACTGAAACAGCATTGAGTAATGTCTAGATAAAAATGTTCCTCCAATATATGGCAACAGCTTTATTTATAAAGCATTATTTTAAATAAATGCCAGAGAGTGAGAGTGAAACAAAGTCAATAAAGTCTTCTTCAGTTGCAAAATTCTGCAAATATAAAGTTTCAGAGAAAGCACACTCTGGTTGATTGCTTGGGAGTCATGGCAGAGTGTTACAGTAGTTTCACTACTATTTGCAATGCCAGTTCCAGAAGGTTTGCTCCTCTCCATGGCATTCGCACTATGGGGGTCTGCATCTTTCCATCTCATTTCATTCTAGTAGCCTCTGTCCTTGACTCGTTTCCTAGAATTGTAGAGTCAGAAAGGACCATGAGGGTCATCTAGTCCAACACCCTGCAAGGCAGGAAACCTTCGCCCAATGTAGGGCTCAAACCCAAGACGCGGAGATGAACAGTCTCATGCTCTACACCGATTCGTATCTACATGAAACTGATGAGTGAGGTTGTATAGGCATTTACTTCTCTTTTATAACCAATATACATAAAATATAGACACACACTTTATTAATAAATTTAATAATATAGTAACATTGTCATCGTACCAATGTGTAAAAAACTTACTTGGGTTGTAGTGGTGGTTTGGATTTTTCTTATTTCCTTCCCCACTTCTTTCCCATCATCAGATCTTTCCGTATCTGATATAATACTCCCTGCATCTACATTTGGTACAGTTTTACCACTGGAAGACTCAGTCTCAAGAGTTGTAGCAACCATTTCTGCATATTCTAATCCTTTGGATGATGAAGCCAGGTCTCTCTCAGAAATTGTGCCCATTGCATCCACAGAGGTATGAATCTTGAATTCTTTATCTTCTATTATGCTTGAGCTACATGCTATGTCAGCACTACCAGTCATGTGAGCGAGGAGTCCAAGGTCATCATTCACACCAAGGTGCATCTGAGTCTCTTGCATATTTGCAATAGTAATGTGATTGCTGGACAGTTCAGGGAGCAATTTCTCCTCTTGGCCGGGTATTTTATCAAAAAGAAATGAGGTATTGTTAGAAGGTTCATCTTTCTCATCAGCTAGTGTTATCAAGGGACCATTGTCCTTCTCTTCACTTTTCTTAATTATGCCTACACTTCCGTGAACATTGTTCTGAAGTTTTTCAACTGCAGCACTATATACATTGTCCAATAAGGATTCTACTTCCACAAGGGCACCATTCTCTCTGGTTACCAAAGTCTCTGGTGATAAATCCATATCGTCCAGCTTTACTTCTGTGGCTTCTACCTTTTCTGCTTTTATGTCAACTAATAGATCGTGAACTTCTACATGCACACCACCCCCTGGTCTATCTGAGCTTCCAAGCACATCATCAGATACTTTTGTTGCAATAAGTAAATCCCTAGTATCTGTACCAACAGGGTAGTCCGTTTCACTTTCTGGGCTTTGGCTTTGTGAGAGATCTTCAATTTCACGAATTTCTATTCCACCTTTTGCTCCTGTTGTCTGAGATGAAAGGCCTGAGATAGTGCTAACATTCCCCTTTTTCCCCTTCTTTATATTCTCCTCTTCTTGTCTTTGATATTCCTCATACATTTTTGCTAGGTACTCTTTGTGAGCTTCATAGGTGACCTTAATACAAACAAATTACAATTTTAGGAGAAAAGTCAATACTTACATATTTAACTAACATTAAAAATGTTGGAACACTATCTAAGCCACTGTGTTCCTTGAGTGAAACAGAACAGAGTATGGACTCTTAGCAGGTTATTAACAAAGGGGGGGGGTGGAACTATTAGAGGCTAATGTCACCAAGAACCCAGAAAAACAGATAAAGTAAAAATTTAAATGTAAGTGAAGGGAAAAAGTGATAAGATACTTAGGATTTAAATAAAATTGACATATAATATAAAGAATCTTTATGAAAACAATTATAAAACTTATGTAAGTAATGTAGTCTACTTATACATTACTTATATTATAAAACTTATGTAAGTAATGTTTTATAAATTATAAAACTTATGTAAGTAATGTAGTCTACTTATATCTCAGTAGGAAAATCTTTTCCTATCTGCAAAAGTAATGGCCTGTATCCAACATTATGCTCTGAACTCTACTTGTACAATGGGACTTCCCCTTCCTATCACCTTCCCCTGAACTCCCCAAATAGGGAGCTACAGGGGAGGGAAGAGGAAGGGGGAGTTATACTGAACAACTGATCCACGAGCCTGATCCACGAATGGAATGACAGCATTGGATGCAGCCATGATGCACTGATTATACCAACTATCAATGAAAAGATTGATAAAAACTAGGAATCTACATTAATTGCAAAACTGGTTCACTACATAGGAACTAAGGAAGGGAGACGACAGCAAGATATCTTAAAATATATTTTATTGAATAATGTAAAGAAAATTTACAATTTAGAGGATTTTTGTATTATACTCAATTATCAGTATTTCTCCTTTATTTAACTAGTAATATAATAATATTATATAACAACATTTATGTAAGTGTTCATATACGCTGTGTTAAGATGTTGAATTTTGAGTTAAGATACCAAATTATGGCAAGCAGATCTATGTGATATGTTGAAGTCTATAATTGTATATTGCTATGCTTAATTGCATAGATGCAGCTGATGGAAGAGCTATAGTGAAAATAATCCAAGGCAGTGGTAAATGGTCATATTTCATACTATCCACAAGATGGCACTAAATTCTATCTATGGCATGTTGGCTACTATGACAGCAGCTAAACTGAACTTCCAAAACTGACTCTTACCTTGGAATGGGCTATGGAAAGAGTATCAACCCAGACCCTCCATCCTCCCCACTCATACTTTATTGCATGGTACAAAAGAATGCGGAAGATGTTGTACACCATCTCAGTAATTTTCTGCTCTTCAGAGTTCTTTGGGTTGATATATCCCAGAGAGAACATCCAGTCCTGCCACACTGAACACTGAAGTAAACATCTAAAATAAAATAGTTACAATATGATCACATGGCATTTGAACATTTCCATTTGTTACAGACGTAAGTAAAGCCTGAATATTTCATTCGAAATATTCATTCAAAGCATTCCATTCTAAAATATTACAACTTGTATTTCTTTTAATTAAGTTTTGTTTGCCTCTCAGCTTCACATTACATATCCAGGGAAAATATGCTGAGATTTGAAATTATTCTTTCTGGATTTTTTTCAAAAGTTTACATAAAGCTGAGTTTACACAACTATAGCTGCACACCCCTCCACCCAGATAAAAATAACATTGATGAGCTTCACACAAAAAAGAGAATAAAGATTACTGGCATACCTCCTATTTTCACGGCTGTTACTGAAAAGTTTTATCATATCTGATAAAAACAAGCGGCGAACTTCCATTAGTTCTGCACTTGGAGTTGAATTCTTTAATAAAGTTGCCACAACCTTGAGAATCACTTTAAAAGAGAAAATGCATGAATTATATTTTTGAATAATTAAGAAACAAAGTCACTGAATTAGACACAAATGTTTTAGCTTCTATAAAACTGTGCAAATATGGTTGTTTCCTAAAATATATATAACCTTATAAATAGACTGATATATGGAAATAGACAGAAAGGGAGCATCTACCATTTTAGCTACCTGTTCCAAAATAAATTCTAACTAGCATACTGCATTTAATTAAAAAAAACTAAAAATCTGAGCGTCTTTAAAGTCATAACCAGCAGTCACTTATGCCAAAAGTCCAATATATTATCAACACCATCCTCTTTTTTGAAAGGAAGGGATGGAAAAGACGGATCACATCAGAAAACTCCCCCCCCCCCCTCAAGCTTATCACAGTTTTCTTTCCTATCAACTTTCGGCTTCTGATGGTGGAGGACAAGAAACTGGAAGGCAGGAGGAGTTCAAAAAATAGTAACATGAGAAATAAAGGAGTAAGGAAAGAGTAGAACACAACAGAGGAGTAATCCTTACATTATTCATACACTCTGGAATCTACCTAGCTTTCCATTAGGACAGAGGAAACTCTGAAACAGCATTCCTCAAGTAGTTTGATAACAACCTGTCGGCTGTCAATTGCCTATAATCAAGCATTCATCCAAAGGACTTAATGAAAATGTTCCTGTGTAAGATACGATTGACTTAAAAAAAATACAACAATGTCTCAATATCAAAATATTCTTACTTGGATTCTGAATTTTCACTGTAGAATCAGGCTCCGGGTGTGGTTTATGAACGACTTGTGTACAAACTTGTTCTGTCAAAATCTACAATACAAGATTGTTACATTTCCTTCTCTGACCAGCAGTTTTACACCAAATCATTTACAAATGAATTTGATAGCACTAGAGTAATGTGTACCTCATAAAGTGTGTTGTAAGTTGTAATGGTCACAGTATTCGTATGCAACATCAATCTCTCTCCAAGAAGTGTGAACAGACTGTGAGTATGCATGATTTCAACTTTTCGCCTAGAGAAAAACATAAATATGGAATTTACCACGAGAAAAATCTGCTGTTGATCTGTTTAATAGAGATAACAAATTATTGTATTTAAATAAATAAAAAAATGTTGAAAAAATATTTGTGCCCATCAAAATTTGTTAAAAAATGAACAAGGGCTTTTAATTTGAGATTGGTTTAAAGAAATTTCCATTGCAACTATTGTAATATAAAATATACTTTTATTCCAAAACAAAAATCAATTCAGCAAGTCTCAATTTGACAAACTTATTGCACACTGTATAAGTTCACTTGATTTGAAATTCTCAAATTTTACTACCTTACATGGCTTTTGACAGTATAGATTGCTATCAAAGTATGCCACAACTCCCACACTTTGGAAGAGTGAGAAAGATGAATAAAATACATAAATTAAATAAAAAGAGCTAAAGAAAAAATAAATGACTAAACTTTACTTTTTAAGGGTAAAAAATGGAAAATTTTGTATCTCAGACCCTTTTGTTTAGCTGTCTGAAGAACATATTAGTAATTGAATCAGTGCACTTACTTATGACCCAGGTGTTTGAGAAAATATCCTAGCACCTTCAGTGCCTGCACCCAGATGCTCTCGCTTTTTGAGGCCAATAATTTATAAATCACTCTGCAGGATAAAATCAGACAAAAGTAGTCACTCAGAAGAACAATTCCATTTGGGGGGAGGTACAAGTAAATCAAGACTACAGAGGCAATCTAAGCCCCTGGCCAGCACTGGTAGAGCTTAATGGATCAGAGTGAAGTCACCAAACCCTGCTGCTTCTGTTGACCTGGGTGGCTAGAGCAAAAAGAAAATATTTATTTGCCACCCAAGATCCCAAGCTGGTGCAGCAAAGAGGTATGAACCAGACTCATTGCTTAAACAGTCCTACCTTACCCCCTCGATATCCCAACTGACAAATTTTCCACTGGTGATTGCCAACAGGGATATTGTAGGCAGCAGCTTTCATCCAGCTGCAGTGTGAATGGGTGCATTGGGGCATTCCTCAGTTATGAAGTTTCGTGCTGGTACTGGGTCAGCAGTGGCAAGCAGGACACCTCAGCCTCATCCAAATCAATCACAGTGGTTCAGTTTACAGAAGCATCTTTTATTTGCACACGTTTCTACAATAAAAGCATGGCATGCACACTTCTTTCACTTGGACTATGGAGGGTATTATATATCATTTGGTGTTTGTTAAGATTGTGATGATTTTAGCATATTCACTTTGACAAAGCTCTGTGGAATATTCAGAGACAATTATATGATTGTATGTACAGTTGTTTTATCTTTGCTTTAAAGAAAATTTTGCAGGAAAACAAAGTATGCCACCCACACTTGTGGCTGTCTTTGTTAGTTTTTTTTTTACTGCAGGGATATCACTGACTACTGTAATTTCTACCTATAAGAACTGAATGAACCACCTGTACAGCACATCAGACATAAACTTTTAAATAGAAAATATATTATATTGTTTTATTTTGAATTATTATGCATTGGTGAATTCTGAATTATATGTTATGCATACTAATCAATTGCTATGATGCATTAAATCTATTTGAAGACATAGAATGTTACAAATTTCATTTCTAAGGAAAATGAGAGAATATCATTATTGTTGTTAATTTTACCGTATCCCATTTCGTTGATCAAAGGCAGGTATCATGGATGCCGGATGTTCAGACATTAATGCCACTAGCAGCTGAAGTACATCATGTATGTTTTCATCCTAAATAACACATAAGATATTAGAAGAATACTATTTCTGTGAAGTTAACACAAAATACAAGTTAAGAGATCTGTATTTTTAACAATTACAAGCTTACCTCATGCATTGTTAGCAAATAATTTAATATACTTTGTAGTTCATCTTCTTTGACACCTCGATCCTACAGAAATGATTTAATTGATCTTTGTTACAATTTGACCAATTTAAGATTTCATCATCAATGAAGTTTTAACATCAGATGTTTATTTTCATTGGCTATGCCCAATAATATTTTAAAATGTTACCTTCAAAATCAGCTGTTTCAAAAATAAAAGCATGAATGCACGCAGTGATATGATTTCCTTCTGTGATGGCCGAGGACCTTCTGAAAAACATGAAAGAGCAGCTCAAATGTAACATATACAACTATTTTAAGTGACTTCAGCATTTTTATGTACTGCCATTGATTTGAACTTTTTAAAACTTCATGCATTAGGACACATTGCAGCCCAAAAGAGATTACAATCTACAATTTGACCTAAAGGAGACAACAGAGAGAGGAGAGTGAGTGTGGGTAAACTGGAAAATCCACTTCAGAAATGCATACACTTACGTTTCAGCAGGGGATAGAGAGTAAGTGGTTAAACAAAATACTTCATGGGAAATTATTCAAAGAAGAGGGAGAAGCAGCATTTTGGAAGACAGTTTCAGGCATGTAGAGCGCAAGGAAAAAACCACAGATGTCAAAGCATGGCTTTGTGTGAATGTGCAAGCTCCCTGGAAAATAAAAGCTGCTTTGCTCTTCCCCAGTCCTTTTAGCTTGGCATGGCACAGCAAGCACGGTAAGTGAAGGTTTGTCTTAGTGAGTTGACAGAACCCAGGGTCACAGTTAAGCCCTCTCCTCCTTAACCATGAGCTGTAACAAATAACAAACCTAGGCTAGTTCTGGTGGTTGAGGAAAGAGCCTAACTAGGTTCAGATGACAGGCTATGCCTTGACTTATCTGCCGTGCCACACTAAGCTAAAAAGACCAGAGAGTGGCAAAGTGGGTGAGAGCTCCTCTTTGGGAGAAAGCACATTCAAGAGGTCTCAGTAAGCCATAGTTTGGCTTACTATGACATGTGAATCAGGCCTATGCTTTGCATCATCAACAAGGCATCATCAAAGTACTAGCTTCTTGTGTTTTCCTTTTGCTCTGAGTGTCTCCCCACCCCCTTCAGACTACAAGAAATCTGACTTAAAACTGAAAAATAGAATTTAAAAATAGGCAACATTCTCAGGAGTACATCACCTTAGCACTACTCTAAGGGTGGCTATTCAAGAGACGGCACAATTTTTTCTCTCTGTTGCTCTAAATGGCAGGATTGAAACCAATGGCTGGAAATTGTGGGACAACAAATTTTAGCTAAACATTAGAAGTAATGCCCTAGTGGCAAGAACTGCTCAAAAGTGGAAACAGATCACTTCAGAAAGGTTGGTTACAAGATTCCTGAACTGACTGAGAGCTTGGAGGTTCCTTCAAACTATGATTCCATAATGCATCAGGATATAAAAGCAAAGAAATAATAGGGGCGTCCCCACCACGGCTCTGAAGCTAAGGATAAGAAGACAAAACCCAAGGGTATAAGTAAGGATTTAAGGAAAGT
Source organism: Zootoca vivipara (assembly GCF_965207765.1). Lineage (NCBI taxonomy): Eukaryota > Metazoa > Chordata > Lepidosauria > Squamata > Lacertidae > Zootoca > Zootoca vivipara. The sequence continues at coordinate 76,773,338 of NC_142587.1, forward strand.
CACCACATAATCAAAACTATGGGATAGTGTGGAAAGATCTCTGAGGGATACAACTGGAGATAAGACAAACTTTCCCCCAATGGAAATAATGGAAGAGTAATCGGAGAACCAGCCAAGGACAGCAGAACAGAGACCTATGGCCATAGGGGGAGACAAGCAAGAGAGAATAATCAGCTGTACTGAGAGGGGCAACAGTTCAAGAAAGATGAGAATTGAGTAGAGACCACAGGAATCTTCAACAAATTTAACATTGTACTGTGCATGAAATTAACATTTCAAAATAATACTACAGCATATCTAAAATGTGTGGTGTTAATATTCCTTAAACAAGGGGATTCCTTTCAATGTTTTAACCTGCTAGCAACCAATTCACCATAATACTGTACTGGTATTTAAAATCTGCATCTTAAATCTTTTCCTGCTGTTTTAGTTTCTTCTCATAATTTAATGCACTCTAAATTAGCTTTAGAAACCATATGTCACAAAACAATACTTCACATATTACAAATGTCCAAACCTCCCTTTATTCAAATTGCACTTGTGCTGCTAATTAAAAGCTTCCTATGCAATCAATCAAAAAGAGAACATCGGTTTAAAAGAGGCTTCTTACTACGAAGTTTCAGAGTTCAACTCATAAGAAAACTATTTTTAGCAGTATAAATGAACATATTGACACAATTATTTACAGACCCCTACTGTTTCTAAGTTTATTATGCTTACCCAAACCTTTAGGAGTAATGCCACTGCTATCCGCAGGATTAACCACCCAGTAGTAGTATTTCAGTGTGTGCATTAACTGTAATACTGTTCCTACTCTACGTATCGTAGTGTAGATTGTAGCAGTGCCAATGAATTCAGCAGACAAGTATGTATACAGCGAGAGCTGAACCTGAAGAATATTATAAAAAGGACACATGGAATCAATAAATTCAATTTCTAATTATACTGTAAATAAATCATGAATCAACTCATTTCATTTTTCTATTTATATGGCCATAAGTCATTAGGTAAATTCAGAAGTGTAATATATAAAATAATTAATGATAAAAGTTACCTTATGCAGATTGTAGCTCAACCTAAAGTAATCATTACACAAGCATGGTAGCAATTCACAAGATAAAACAAATACAGAATGGGGAGGGAAAGAGGTTGGTTGTTTATATGTATATATTCTTCCTGGCACGTATCACAGATCTTGCTTTCATTAAAAAAAACTAAATCACTAATAAATCTAGCCAAAATTCTGCTAACTTAGGTATAGTCATGTTGACAATTAAAAAAAAATCAGAGCCCTCATCTGTATGTATGTATTTATTTATTTTACATGCTACTTCTCACATTTTCAAACTTAAGACATCTGGCTCGAACAGCAGCTCTTTCCTTCCTTATTTTGAAAATTTCTAAGTGAGAAATGTGAAAGTTTTACACACTGCACTGCATCAGAGGTGTACTCTGGCTTGTTGTCCAATGAGAGAGCTGTACTGAGTGGAAAGGCTTGATGGGGGGTGTTTCGCAAGCCTGGCTGAGCATGCTTATAATCCTCCAAACAAATGAGATTCCTGTGTCAGGGTTCCTAATTGTGAAGAGGAATTTAAGTGTTCTTAGCCAAATGCATCAAGAATCTTGCTTCAGATGTTACCTTCAATGCGGAAAAGATTAGTGGTGGAGTTGACACACATGGGGATACAAAGGGTAGGATTGTCATGTGGAGCCCTGTCCCTTTCTAAACAATCTTAGACAATAAAAGGATTTTAGTCTTCAGGGTATCTTGGGCAATGAATTTATAGATTTTCACTTTTCTATACTATTCAGAAGTAAATAGTCTTGAAATTTTGAAATTTCTATATGAAAAAAAGTCCAAGCTACTAATATGCTACTGATTTTTATACTACATATTATAGAATAATCTCTTTCATATAGGGAGTGTGTGTTTGTTAATAAATTTATATTTCACATTTCAATAAAATTATCAGGGTGGATTACACTCTGCAAAACATAAGTTTTGTTGTTGTTTTGCTACTTAGATTGAGCCACAGTGGAAGCCCATTTGATTATTTTAACAGTTATACTGCTAAATTATACACTTATACAGTGGTACCTCTGGATACGTACCTGATCCATTCTGGGGTGCTGCTTGAACCCTGAAAAGTACGCATCCAGAGCAGCGCTTCTGAGCATGTGTGAAGCGCCGATAGAGCGCTTCTGCACACACGCGATGTGTGCAGAACACTTCTGTGCATGTGTGAAGCACGGAGAACACTTCTGCACATATGCGCATGACAAAACCAGGAAGTAAACACTTCTGGGTCTGCTGCGTTCTTAAGATGAAAATACACAACCCACAGCTAACGCAACCCGAGGTATGACTGTACGCTTATACTGATGAATCAACAGTTTAAATAAGGACTTTATACAACACACTATTCACTGACCTTTGCAGGAGTATGTATCCAAATAGCAGGGTTGAAAAGGATATGATCACATAATTGCTTTAATAAAGGTGCTCCATGTGAGAGGCCATCCAAATATTTTGCAAAAGATAAAAACTGTTCCAGTACAGCTCTTGTTATATGAACTCTGGACGACTGAAGAAATTATGATAATTAAATAATGTAATTAATATAATTCAGGTTTTCAGTTCATATTCACTTCTGTATCTGTGCTGAAAGAGGGCTTCATATGTTACCTACACTGAAACACATCAGCTAGACAAATATATGCACATTACTGAAATTAAAGCCAGTAACTCATCGTTCAACAATATTTAAGCACAAAACATATCAAAATAAAACCAACCAAATACTAACTAAACCACTCAGAATGCTGGCACCAAGTAGCCCCAAAAGTATTTCTTTGAATATGCAGTGGCTCTAGACCAGCAATTCATAAGAAATAGATGAAATAGCAATCCCTGGCACCTGAGCACAGATGAGAGGCCGTTGGGCGATGCCTTCCTTCTCCGCTCATAGACCTCCCTCTCAAAGGTGGAGAAGGAGGTCTGCCACTAAAGGTTTCCTCAATGCAGCAATGTAAAATATCACCACTATCACTGCTATACTGTCACTGCCCCAGAGGCAATTGATGTAAAACAGATATGTAGGGATGGATCAGGGGAGGTCTTCTATCTGCAGTTTCCTTGCATCAGAAGAGGCAAAAATGTATGCCAGCCCTAGAGCTGCCCTTATTTTGAAGCCATTGGGACATAATGTTTTAAAAGAAGCAACCAGCTTAAAAGAAGAAGGGGGCAAGCCATCACTATCCCACAAGTGTGCCTCCATTGAAACAAGTCCAGTGCAAGCCCCACAGCAGTCTCACTTCCCCACACCACTCTCCAAAGGACTGTTCTGCCCATCTACCTGATCAGCCTGCAGGAGAAACTCCGACGAAAGTTTTCTGAGGTTTATCTTTACAACTCAAGAAGGCCTCTCTTTGTAAGACAGAATTATATTTTTTTAAAAAACCTCTTATACAGAAAACCCTTACTAACACTGAACCTGAACAAGATCTCAAAGTAGATGTCTTATTACAAAAGAATTTCAGAAATAGACTGAAAAGAAAAGTTGCTGAATTGCAACTTATTACCAAACTTAAAACCATGGAGAGACCTGGTCTGAATAGAGACATTGGATTCTTATCTCATTGATATAGCTTTTTAGCAATCTCACCCCTTGCTTTTTCCTGTAAGACCAATTGCAGTCATTAACGGTTGTCTACAGGTTTACCACACCTATCAGCCAATGGGAAAGATTGAGGGCACTAGGAGAAGGGGACGACAGAGGACAAGATGGTTGGACAGTGTTCTCGAAGCTACGAACATGAGTTTGACCAAACTGCGGGAGGCAGTGCAAGACAGGAGTGCCTGGCGTGCTCTGGTCCATGGGGTCACGAAGAGTCGGACACGACTAAACGACTAAACAACATCAGCCAATCACCTATTCCCACCACCCTTCTGAGTAATACCCCTCCCCACCCTCTCACTATATATAAGGGTCTGGTGGCTTCTGTTTCAGTGTATCTGAAGTAGTGTACATGCACACGAAAGCTCACACCAATGACAAACTTAGTTGGACTTTAAGGTGCTACTGGAAGGAATTTTTTTTACTTTGTTTGAACCTGGAAAGATTGCTGTGGCACTTCTTATATAAGCAGTACCTAGCAACAACAGAAACAAAAAGTCTGGTAGCACTTGGCACAACCAGCACATCATTTCAGGTTTAGTAGAGAGAGTAAAATAAATAGAGTCTTCCCTAAAAGCAGATTTTAAAAAATGAGAGTCTGAGTTCAGGCAACTGAGGATGTGTTTACACTGAGATTTTAAACAAAACCATGTTAGTTCCTCACAGATGAATTTGAGGGGTTTTTTAAGCAACAATATTCTCACAAGACACAAAATACCATCAGCATAAAGAGACCTAAACCACATGTAACAAGACACCAACTTGGAGTTCAAGTCTTCAGTAAGCTGATGGCCGAGTGACTAAATGCGCTCAATATTTACCAGCCCAATATGAAATCATTTGCATACAACAATTATGGTGGACTTGTGGCACATTTATTTGATTTCAATCTGTTCTGGGTAAAATATTATTAAAATAATATTAATACAACTTACCTTTTCAAGGAGATAGCCGATAACTAGGAATCCTTTTCCACCCAGCATTTGTTCTTGCATGGCAACTGAACTCTTAAGAAGTTCCACCAAGAAAGCCAAGAGGGTAGCACTGCATATAAAGTACAGGCACAAATTAGACTGAAAGTGTTCCAGATTTAGTTTTTAGTGCTGTTAAGTCCTATAAGCAGGAAAAATCACTTGCAAATTACATTCTCCTGAATATTTTTAAATATTGACACATTACAATTATGCTCAAAACACAGAGCTCATCTGGGTCAATCCCTTATTTGTCAAGGACCGCCTGAGGTTAACATGATTAACAAATTATAGATAATCAGAAGGAAGCCTTGATAGGACTTGAGTTGACAGGACTCTGCCCGAGTGCATCATCTTGCAGGACATCCAAACTAACAAAATGTGGTTGTCTAAATGCTTTTCTTTTGGATATGGAAGAGTCCTACTTATGAGTGCAAGACAACACTGTGAATTATTACGAGTAGTACTGACACATTCTAATGGTAATCAGTACCATCCTTATAGGTAGCAAGGGAGAAACTGAAGGCCTGTCACAAAGATGAATAAAAATCTGTCAGCTTCCAAGTACTCTCTGGCGAAGTTTACGTGTAATGACCATGATTTGCATTCTCCTCCCCGATCTACTCCAATTTCTGGTTGAGGTAGACCAAAGTTTACGGTCATATCCAAATTTGCCAAACCTCAAATTGGAAGCCACACTTTGAAGTGATATTTCAATTCTGGTTTGAAGGCAAAATACAGTTTGGGGAAATCATGTTCTAGATAGTTCACATGTAATGACAAAGTCAACTGTCATTTAAAAATAAATGTGACATTTCATTGTTTTAATGAATGTGCTAAGCTACACTGAGGAGGTTTTTTTAACAGAACAGCCAGTTATAAATATTTTAATAAAATTAAGGCCCCCTTTAAATGAGCATGTATTTAGCAAATTTCTTAATAAACAAATAAATACTAATATGAAAAAATGATCAGTGTGCTACAGGAAACAACAGGTATATCTTAAGTCTATTGATTCAAATAGGTCTACTGCAAGTATGATTTAGTTTGATATTACCTAATAACCCTTCTTTAATTATCTAAATTGAGCATGCTATGTGAGCTGGATAGCTCAGTTGGTTAGAGCATGGTGCTAATAAGACCAAGGTTGCAGGTTTGATCCCTGTAAGGGACAGCTGAATATTCCTGCATTGTGGGGGCCCTAGATCAGGCATCCCCAAACTTCGGCCCTCCAGATGTTTTGGACTACAATTCCCATCTTCCCCGACCACTGGTCTTGTTAGCTAGGGATCATGGGAGTTGTAGGCCAAAACATCTGGAGGGATGCCTGCCCTAGATGATCCTCAGAGTCCCTTCCAACTCTATGATTCTATGTTTAAGATACTTTCCCCTATTCTCAAAACCAAATGGAGTAGTTGCAACAGCAGACAATTAAAACACAACCAAATTATACTGACCTGCACCTCATTTATAATGATACAAACGCTACTGACAGAATTAAAGCCACACCAGCATAAATATACTCAGTGATTCAAAGGCTGACTAGGTAAAGCAAAAAAATCAAGCATGAGTCAATAGTGCACCAGACCTCATCTCATTCATGTGTTTGCAATGAGATACAAGCCCTTTACTGACCAATGCAAATCCCAATCACCATACAGCAAACAAATAAATAAATAAAATTGATGGAAAGTTTCAAATCCTATTTTCCCATTCTTTGTGCCATGCTAGTACATTTGGACTAAAGACAGGGTTACTTTTATGAATATTCTGAAGAAATGCCGTGTTTTAAAGGTTAACCATGTTATTGTAACAAATTATCTTTCCCATGCACAAGCAGAGGTGGACCTTTGTCACAGAGTGGCGTGTATGGGATTTCTGCAACTCTCCCTCCATCAACAGCTCACTGCACCACATGCTCCACTATTGCAAATGGGCTCCACTGACCATAAACATCAGCTTTTGAGAGAACACTGTGGGCTACAAAGCCCTGCTTCATGAGTAAAAATGGAAACGTTTGAGGAAATTAAACAAATCCAGTGGTATCTGGTTGAAAAATGAATGGCAGAGGTTTGTGTAGAGTGAGCAGGGGGAAGTGGCAGTTTAAAACAACACCTGAGTGCAGAGAGAAGGGAGCTGGGAAAGGGGATATGCATTAGCGCCTGCATTTCCCATTCTCTGCTATTTCACATTGTTAAAAGCGGTTTTCAGCTGCCTCTTGTGAGAGAGATAAAGGATGTGGAGCTCTCAGATGTTCCATTGTACCTTCCCCCAATGTATTTCATTCTTGGTACCATGTGTTATCTTCAACATGAAGTCCCAGATTCAACAGTAATTTAGAAGAAATACTTTATTAACAAGTAAATGCCCAGATATGTACCATATCCATAAACTGAACTGAACTTTCTCTAACTGAAGAAGTTAATTGACAGCCTTGCTCTTAAGATTCTTCTTATCCTAAAGACACAGTAACATATATCACCATGGGGTTGTGCTGCAGAACAGGAGAAAGGGGGGAGCATGGAAATGCAGGGGTGATCTGTGTGCAAAGAAGAATTGAGAAAACTATGGAGGAGAGTGGAAGGAGGAAAGGGAGTGAGGGTGAAAAGGGTGATTAGTCATTATGATTCGTGGGAGGAGGGAGATGAAGGAGGTCACCATAAGGGTGGAGGCATGGTCAAAGAGTAAAAGTGAAAATAGGAGCGCAAAGTAGAGCTGCAGATTAGAAGAGAAAAGTGGCTTCAAAAATGGGGTGGAGTGAAAACCAAGCTTAGTAGTTTATGTGGCCAGAAGAGCAAGCTCCAAGGGCTTAATATGAGGAAATGGCAGAAGGCTTGGCAAGCGGGGCGAGGAGAGGGGAAGCCCCTAATATTTTACTCAATTGATATACTTTTATACCACCTATCCAACTGTGGTCTCCATGCAGTTTACAACACATTTAATTGTGCAAACCAATACTACATGCCCAACTATGTCAATCCTTTATATCATAAACATATTTGTTGCTATGACATTCTCAAAATCATCTTAATAAGCACATCTCTGCTACACATAAAACTGCATCAACCTATTTCATTATCTACACAAGATTTAAAAACAAGACACAAATTGGCTATGTAAATCTTTGTCAAGTCATAAGAGCATTAATTTGTTTACTGCATTCTCTACCATAAACGTGGAATCCCAAACTGTCTACAGAAACATAATCCATAAGAACAAGTATCATTAGCTAATAAGGCTGCAATGCTAATTGATCAATCTGATTGATTAAATTTTGTACTCAATTAATCAGGAATTACACTTTTATCAACCCACAAGTCAGTGTTAAATACATATGCACATGTAGGCACATTTGTGGCACTTGCCTTTTTGCAATGTGAAAAGCCTGAAACAGCCACCAGAAGCAAAATGGTCAGAGGTGTTTCGTACCAGCCCAACCAGTATCACTTCTAGACACAGCAGAAGTGTCTAACTGGCAATCTCATCAACAGACTAATTTACAGTCAGGTCACTGGCACCTTATGCCAGCTCAGTCTGCACTGCCGATAACTAAAGGAGATGTGCAAGGCAGCAAAAGCAGGATGGGCACCCAGCATTGAACGAACTCTTTGCATATGCTGGTGAAGAAGGGGACCCTCAGTTTCATGGAATAGAAGGACTGAAACCCAACAAAGGCATGCAACTCTTTGAACATGGTGCCTTGAGGATGGACAGAGAAGGAATAAAGTAATGAGGAGCAAAAAAAAAAAAGGAACAGATAGTAGAATAAAATAGCGCAACAGAAAACCACCACAATGTTGCTCAGGGCACACAGCTTGGGCAGGTAATATCTATCAGGTTTTGCTTGTTAGCTTCTCGGATGTATCTGGCTTTCTATTCTTGGGATGCTAAATCAAGTGTAACTCTGTTATGAGCCAGTTTATATGTTCTTTAAAAGCTACAACGGTCAACAATAAAACCTGTATGTACAGGTGCAGCACCTCTTAATAACATTCACGTATACAAGTTCATGAAAACTTGTAAATCAAACTAATGGACTAACTCAACAGAATCAATTAAAATTTCCTTAATCAATAAGCAGTCCTGTAAAACAAACATTTAAGGCTGAGAAACACAAATTAAAGTGAAGGCAGGGAATTGCCTTGATGGATCTGACTAAGGTGCATTCTAGCCCTGTCCATTCTGGTACAAAGCATACCCTATTCATCTCCTTCATAGGGTACTCCAAACACACTGTTTCAGAACATGGATTCAATTTTTTTATTGTTAGAACTAATAGTGGCTGATTGAAGAATCTACCATCAACGACTCATCTTTAAAAAAAGCAAGTCAGAATGAATTTCATAAGTTATTTATGCATTGCAAAAAATATCAAAAGCTGTGTTATAAAACAGAGGAAATGTTTATGTACATATCTATATATATATATATATATCTATATATATATATATATATATATCTATATATATATATATATATATATATATGTAAACTGTTTCCACGTTTCAGCAAAACCGCTTGACCGATTGTGCTCAAATTTTGACACAATGTGAATATGAGAGCAAACACATACCATTTTCAAAGACAGGTGTCACACCTGTGCCACGTAAAACCCAAAAAAACCCTGTGTTTCAAAACACACCACTCAGACGAAAATGCATTCTGGGAAAAGAACCAGGTTGCAAACCAGCGCCCTCTACTGGTACAACACCTATAGAACCTCAGCTGCCGTTTACATACTAGGCCGAAATGTTTACAGACTAGGCCGAATGGTTTACATACTAGGCCGAATGGAGGTACTGACTCGCCTGTGTGGGGGTTGGGGAGAGGTGGGGACAGGATAGGTCAGGACACGGTGGGGCCCGTCACAGGGATGGCCGGGGGTGGGGGAAAGAGGGGGATCGACACAGGGTGATAGCAGTCACAGGGATTAGCCACGTCAACGTGTGGCAGGGCCAGCTGGTGTATTAATAATTTTATAACTTTACATCACATAGAGATTTTCTCCTACTCCGTCAAAATCGGAAACAACTTTGCTGGAGATTAGGAGGGGGCACACGCAGTCGATCTCCGTATTCTATCAAAATGTCATAATATTCAAATATTGAGATACAGCAAACAAAAAACAGGTTTATATGTTACCAATGGATCCAGTAAATATACTTTTATATTACTTGAAGGGAGGTGATGAAAATGTGGACCTTGAAATGGTTTCTATTCTTTTGATCCCAGCAAAAATGTCAAAAGCCAAGTATTGGGGAGAAATGGTTCTTCTTCCTTACTAATTTTTTTAGAGTTTGGAATAAAGGTAAAGGGACCCCTGACCATTAAGTCCAGTCGCGGACGACTCTGGGGTTGCAGCACTCATCTCGCTTTACTGACCGAGAGAGCCAGCGTACAGCTTCCGGGTCATGTGGCGAAATCAGAGCAGCGCACAGAAACGCCGTTTACCTTCCTGACACAGTGGTACCTATTTATCTACTTGCACTCTGACGTGCTTTCGAACTGCTAGGTGGGCAGGAGCAGGGACCGAGCAACGGGAGCTCACCCCATCGCGGGGATTCGAACCGCTGACCTTCTATCAGCAAGTAAATAAAATTATACCCACACTGGAGAAAATATAATGTTTGCGAATGTTTGTACAGAATTGGCATATATATCTTTAGGGAATGACATGTTCACTTTTTTTCTCTGGTTTAAAGCTAATAATTGCTTCTCTTATCTTTTATTTATTTTTCTTTTAGAAATTGTTATCAAATTCATTTTGTTTCTTTGTATTTCTCTCCTTATATTTGTACAGTTTATATTGAAATGTCATTTTTTAAAAAAACCTGGAAAACCTTAACATCTTGATATACCAAAATAAAAGTGAAGTGCCCTTCAGATCTAATTGATTTATCTGAAATATGTCAAAATGAAGCATATAGTATTATTTTTCCATCTCCAAGGACCCCTAATAAAATAATATCGATTCATATTCAACTTTAGTTCAGATTCATTAATATTTAGCACTGAACAGAGTAAAGATCTGTTTATAAAAAATAATAGATGAAAACTGGGGGAAAGGGTAGGAGTTCTACAAAGAAATGAAAAGCAAAAGCAAGATTAACACTGGATGATAATCTAACAATGTGGCCACAACTGTTCAGAAACGCCAGTGAACAGCCCTGACCTTGCCTCCACTTGTACCCTACCAAAAAGCAGAAGCAGGACTAGGAGGCTGCTCTCATGGCTTCATTCTGCTGAGAAAGCTGCTCCTATAAGCTGCCTTATAATCATTGGTTCCATTCCAACAATTGCCTGTTGTTAACAATTGTCATGTTATGTTTCTTCTTTTTTTCCTATTTTCATTTAGAGGAGACAATTTGTGTATAGATTAGGACATGTCGCGGTTGACATTGCTGTGGTTTTGCTTCCTCATCTTTTTCCTTCCCCCCCTTTTTTCCCTTCCATTTTGTAAATGAAGATTCATGATTCTTTTGTATGGTTTTAAAGATTGAAATAAATTAAAAACATTTAAAAAAACAGCAGCAAAAAAAACCAATTGTCATGTTATGTATATAAATTTTACTCTTGGTATGCTTGAGGTACATTTTTTGTGGAAAGGTTTCTGAGGTGTCTTTTTTTTAAAGCAAAGCATTTATTATGAATCCTAATTGCCTATTAACAACTGTTCAGGTTTTTACAAAAAAAAACACCAAAAAAACCCCAAAGGCTTCATTATAAATCCTAAGTGGCTATTAACAATTGTCCAAAATTTCTTCACAAAGTTACATGACCTCCACCACCCATGAAAACAAGTGTCTTTATGTTTATTTATATTATATTTATTTATTTATATGTTGCATTGATAGTCCACCTTCTCCTCCTCAATTAATCCCCACAACAACCCTGTGAGGTAGGTTAGGCTGAGTAGAAGTGAATGGCCCACTGGTCCATCTAGCTCAATAATGACTACTCTAGGCTGCCAGCAGCTTTTCAGGATTTCACAAAGAAGTGTTTCCCAGCCCTGCCTGGAAATACCGTACTGGGGTTGGACCCAAGCTCCTTCACATAGCAGGTGCTTTACAACTGAGGTCTGGTCCTCTATCTATGACCTATTCCTGGATATATGTACTTTCTAATGCTTGAAGAAAATGGTTTTTCCTGAGTGACACTAATGCTATCCTAGTACTTACCAGCAAGTGAAACTTTCTACAAAACACTAATAAAGTAGGATCTGACTAGTGTTCTAGGGGAGCCATACATCAAAACGCTGGTCCTGCACTATATAAAATCCTACTAATTTTCTTACAAGTATTTATACCCCACTCTTGAATCCAAAAATGGCTCCCAGCACAACTTAATACTTACTATGTTAGCCATTCCAAGCAAAGTAGCTTTCATGATTTCAATACCTAATTTATTCCATGAATAGCTTTTGAAATATTGAACAGAGGAGGAACATTTGTAAGAAAGTCATCTGCCAAGATGAACTTTTTTTTTCCCAAACAGAATTTAACTTACCAGAAACTAAACTGCATCGGACTGCTGCAGGGTTCACATTAAACTTGCAAAATTCTTTGCACTGCCATACAAAATTTCTCTCCATTGTTTCCTATTTCCAACTCCCCTAGATACAAAGGCAAATATAAAGCATACTTCAGCCCAATCCTATATCTCCTCTATACCATGTCCTATCTAGAACACAATAGTATATCTGTAAAGATAATACCGGTATATTAGCAAAGCAATAGCCGATACACAAATTTATCAACAATTGTGATAGGCAAACCATCTACACAGCCCACCCCAGTTTGTCCAGTAATTAGTTGGATTGTCCAAAGTACTTGCACAATTTGTAGAAAAAATGAAATTCTCCCTTTCAGTCCCCTACTAAGCAAACTTGACCTTGTGCCGTGGCAAAAACAGACAACAGGAAGGACTGCTGATAACTAGGGAACGGAAAGAAATTCCATTCAGTTCACATTTCAAGGAGAACCTACCTAATTTGCACTTTCCAAAACAGTAAGTACATGAACCAAAACACAGCCATCCATCAAAATTTGCCTGCCTCCGAATTCTGTGATACAGTTCTTCAGTCAAGTAATGTGTACAAAAAGGTATTTGCAAGGGTGAGGTGTGCATTAAAAATAGATATATTAAGTGAAAATATTAGGATAAATTTGTTTGCAAAAATTGGCATATTTGCAAAATTGCACAGAAAAATGTGTATATTAGAAGAGATTTGCACTGCAAAGCTGGTTATTTTTCATGAGGGCTTTTTAAAAATAATAATAATCACAAACTATGTGGGAATGTGGAGAACTGAACTTAAGCTTGGAAAAATGAGAAACTGAGATAAACCAAAATGGATAGATTCACCCATCCCTACTGACAACAGGAGATGTCTTGGAGGACTCACTCAAACACTGATGCTCCTGAGTTTGTTTAGACTATGTATGCCTGAAAGATATGGACAAGAAGGAGACCTTTGTCACGTGTTAGTTTCTGCCATAAGTTCTTATGTTCTCTGTAAAGGTAATTTTGCTTGGAAAGCAAGGGACTAGCAAAGAAGGCTCCCTGTCAACAGTGACTTAGTGTGTCAATGTTTCAAGTATCATATTTACCTTGTACTTAGTTAAGTCACTGGGCAAGTCCCTAGTCTCCATCAATTCAACATTCTCCTTTCAATGTTGCCCAGCAAATGCCTCCTGAAAGTTTACAAGCAGTGCATGCTGACAAGAGTGATCAAGTGCTGCTTGTTCCCGGCAGCTGTTATTCAGATGTATGCTGCCTCTATAATTGGTGGTAGGGAAGCAGAGATTAAATGGAGGATGTGGGAGGAGTTTTGAGTGGGTAGGGATTAGGGAACATGCTGCAAGAATGACAGAAGAGGGGCTGGAATGGAATACTCAATTTTAGAGGCACATTCCATCAATGATTTTATCTAGGCAACTAACACAAAACTGCTGATTCCAAAATGGACTGCCATTGCAAGATTGGAGTTTGACTAAAATCACTATCAATCTGCTAAATCAGTATGAAAAATAGGAAAGAATGCCTACAAGCATATTGATTTGCAAAATCCTCCATATTTTCAAAGAAGTATGTGTTTCAAAGATGTATGTATGTTCACGTTTTTCCTTGGTTGAGAACAAAGGTTGTTACAAATTACACTGTTTAGTTGTCAACAAAAATATATTTAACCTTCTTTGGCAAGAGCAGTTATTGTAAAAAAACAAAAAACGGGGTCCGTTCAAGATGAATTCTTACACTGATGTTACATTGTTAAAAAAAACAGCATAAAGTGGTCCTTACTAATTTGCTGGCTCATTATGAAAACAAAAATTCAGAACTAGGAACAGTTCTGCCCAGGGCTGAACAAGGATCTTTTGGTACCTGAGGCAGAACTTCCAAATGTCACAGTAACCATAACAACTAATTAATTACTTACTCTTTAATGAAGTCCTAAATCTACTGCCATGTTCTACCTATGGAGCTGTCCCTGACTATAATAGACTCCTAGGTAATTAGGACAACAAAATAGTACTAGCTTAGGGAGACAACCTTTGACTTTACATTTCTGTTACATAAATCCAACTCTATAGTAAGAAAGTGATCTGATCGCAATCTCTTCTTCTTCTTTGGCGATCATTCGTAGACAAGTAAGAACATGGTTTTAACAAAAACACAGTTTTAACAATGAGTCCCTAAGTGACTGTGGAGGCCAATTCTGGATCCATGCGTCCTTCCACAGTGGGGACATTGGTTTCCAGGCGAGAGTTGATCACAGTGTGGATTTGCCAAGCGTGCCTTCCTCTTAGCAAGTTTCTCCCTTGCATCCTGAGTTTGAGTGTCTTCAAAGCCCATGACACCTTTGGTAGAGGCTGTTCTCCAACTGGAGCACTCGCAGGCCAGTGCTTCCCAGTTGTCAGTGTTTATACTACATTTTTTAAGATTTGCCTTGAGACTTTAAACCTCTTTTGTTGACCACCAGCATTACACTTTCCTTTTTTAAGTTCAGAATAGAGTAGTTGCTTTGGAAAACGATCTAGGCATCCACACAACATGACCAGTCCAACAAAGCTGATGTTGAAGAATCATTGCTTCAACATTGGTGATCTTTGCTTCTTCCAGTACACTGATATTAGTTTGCCTGTCTTCCCAAGTGATGTGTAAAATTCTTTGGAGATATCGTTGATGGAATCTTTCAAGGAGTTGGAGCTGGCATTTATAAGTGGTCCATGTTTCACAAGGATATAATAAGGTTGGTAGTACAATAGCTTTGTAAACAAGCATTTTGGTTTCCCTGCAAATGTCCCAGTCCTCAAACACTCTGCACTTCAATCGGGAGAAAGTCCACTTGCTTGTCGTGGTGAGTGGGCTTGCATGTTCCTATGACCCTTGTGATTGCAATCTATACTGCATGTAAACAACATATTGGAAAATACACCAAATAGTATGAATAAAATATCTAGTTGAAGAAATTCTGGATTTTAATCAGCAGTTCTTCTGATGCACTTTGTTAAGACCAATAGACTGATTGTAGTTATGATTCTAGTATACAGCAATGATTGCATTACAAAACATTAGTGATAAACATTGAGTTCCAATGTAGCACAAACTGGCATCTATCTGCTTTTGCAATGTGGTGCTCCTTGCAACTTGACCATGATAACAGTACATTGAGGACATCTTTTGTTCTTATTTTTCCCCTACAAATTTAGGGTGACTAGGATTACTCATTGTCAGTATAAACCCACTGAAATCAGCATGACTGATTTCAGCATGACTAACAATGCAATGTACTCAGAAGTAAATCTTATTTAATATGATGGCTTTACTCTGAAGTGGGGTTAGGTCCTAACCTTAGCTGGGACTCTATTTTGGCCTGGGTGGTATATAAATTAGTAAATCATCGTCCCTCCAACACCCAGAGAAGTAAAATAACAATGATTCAAGACCTAAAAAATAACAATTGTTCAAGACCTGAAAAACTACAGCAACATTCCAAATAAATTAATACTATGTTGGTATTTGGTATATTTGATATCTCAGACCCATACATAAATAGCAAATGTCAAAGCACTGTATGTTGCCTTGTAAAGATTCCAACACTGGTCATCTATTATTAATCAAAAATGGATCATTTGGAAATGCAATTTAATGATTCCCACCCCCCACCCAATTCCTCTCAGAAATTGAATTTTAAAATGTTCCAAGCCCCCCCCCTTCCTTAGCTGCCTTCTCTGAACTGATACATATTTGAGGGCTAGGAAACTAGGATCTATTTTAGTAAAGACTGTTTACCTGTACAGGTACTTAGAAAACAACCTATTAACGGCTAATTTGCTAATCCTCTCTTATAAACTGCAAATGCTGCCTAACCCTTTTAGCTCTGAGATTAATCAAACAATTAGAAACCCCTAGGCCGGTGGCCGAGTGGATCTCCTTGAACAAATAATTCCAAAAACTAGAAGCAGCAAATGAGAGGCCCCTCTCATTTGCAGCTGCCAACGAAATGGCAGATGATCTCTAAATGATCAAAGAGTGTACACAGGCTTAGGTGATAGGAAGTGGCCAGTATATCAATGATTTCAAACACCAGTTCATAACTTTCATGGCTTCTCTAGTCTGAGATGAAAAGGAGAGAAACAGTTGGGTAATATCAGCATACTGACCACATCATGCAGATATTTAAAAAATATCTATCTCCCAATGAAACCTCGTGCCATGCCACAAAGCCAGAGATCTTGGTGTCAAGCAGCAGTTTTTGGAACCTATATTTGAAGTGTATTTAGGCCACCATAACAGTGCTCCCAAGTCCCAGACAGAGTGAAGAATGATACTACTAAACCACTGACAGATTCAGCAGAACCAATAAGAAAAGGTAAAAAGGTAAAGGACCCCTGAATGGTTAAGTCCAGTCAAAGGTGTCTAAGGCCAAGGGAGCTGGCATTTGTCCACAGACAGCTTTCTGGGCCGTGTGGCAGCTGGCTAAACTGCTCTGATGCAATGGAACACTGTGACGGAAACCAGAATGCACGGAAACGTGTCTTACCTTCCCGCCACAGCGGTACCTATTTGGCTACTTGCATAGGCGTGCTTTCTAACTGCTAAGTTGGCAGGAGCTGGGATAGAGCAACGGGAGCTCACACTATCGTGGGGTCTCAAACCACTGACCTTCTGATTGGCAAGCCCAAGAGGCTCAGTGGTTTAGACCACAGCGCCACCTGCATCCCTTAGAACCAATAAGAAAATAGTCCCATTCAAAGTGTAAATATTTCAAATCTAGCATAGTTTAAAACCCGGCCACCAAACAGACTGAAATGAACCTAGAAAATCAGAATCAACCTAAAACCTTGAGATACAACCTTTATCAAAATTTGATGTTTTTCTATTTACTCCAAATTATTGAGCAATTGGTCTATGAATAGTTTCAAAAATAATACAGTATGGAATTTTCACATGACATCAAACCAACCATATATTTTTAAAATAGAATTTCTAGATCATGGGAACACCGCAGACATAGTATATTATTATGTCAGGAAAGAATTTGACAAACGTTCCTATGTCCCTTGCTGACAAGCTGGTAAACACAGGCGGGATGATACTACTGCTAGGTGAACAGTCAACTAGTTGAACAGTTGTATAAAACAAGTGTGTATTAGTAGTTCAGCATCATGCTGGATGGAAATACCAAGTGGAGTACCACAGGAATCTGCCTTAGGCCCTGTGCTGTTCAACATCTTTAAAAAAAAATTATACAAAGAAAGATATTGAAAAAAATAGGGGATGCAGGATCATGTGAAGAGAGATAGCACACCATGTCAGGGTCCATTGACCCTGCAGTTGCTAAAGATCTTGTCCATATAAAAGTCTGAAATACTTACTAATGAGTACACCCCACTGAACATGGTAGAACTTTTGAATAAATGTTCACCACAGGATTGTACTATTTATGATATAAATACTCTAGTCTATTAGTTTCCTTAGCAGTTCTGCACCATTATCTCTTCCACTTCTCTTATTAATATAATTTCATTAATTTTGGAAGAAAAAATTCACATCTCTAACTTCTTTTACTATTTCAAAGGATAATCTGTTTCTTCAGTTCTCTGGTTATAGCACACAATCTCCTAAAAGCACTTTTATTAGGAAGAAAATATTGTAGCACTTCAAAAGCACCCCTAATTAAAGGAATGTATTTGGTGTAGAAATCTCTCAAACATATCATCCATTTATCCCCATCCCTTCTGGAGAGCATAATTTGCCCCAGGGTGCTGTAAAAATATCCCAACACAGGAAAGCATATGACAACAACTGTTCCTTTTTAAAACTTTTATTTCTGTGAATATATGCCTTTGTACTATACTGCTTGGGTGGTTCCACCCACCTTTGGCTATAACCTGCACTTGGTTGCCTAATACATTTGATTGATGTGTCCCAGCTTCTCTCTCAACGCTGGAGCTTTGAGCACCCAATAACTGTAGAGGCAAAGTATGTTTCTTCCTTCCTGCTCCAGCTCAGAACTGGGTGTATGTCAGTTTGTATCCACAGTAAAGGTGAAGGTAAAGGGACCCCTGACCATTAGGTCCAGTCGCGGACAACTCTGGAGTTGTGGCGCTTATCTCGCTTTATTGGCCGAGGGAGCCGGCGTACAGCTTCTGGGTCATGTAGCCAGCATGACAAAGCCGCTTCTGGCAAACCAGAGCAGTGCACAGAAACACTGTTTACCTTCCCGCCAGAGCGGTAGGTATTTATCTACTTGCACTTTGACGTACTTTCGAACTGCTAGGTTGGCAGAAGCTGGGACCGAGCAACGGGAATTCACCCCGTCACGGGGATTCAAACCGCCGACCTTCTGATCTACAAGCCCTAGGCTCTGTGGTTTAACCCACAGCGCCACCCGCGACCCTGTATCCACAGTACAAACACCCAAAGAAATACAGAGTTAAAGCCCTAAGTGCACTTCCTCTACCTCCCAGCTGGAGACAGGGCTTGTTTTTGCGCTGCCCAGAACATCATCCTTCCCAGTTCTCACTCAATGAGATTGCACTATGTTTCAGATATGCATCATAGTGGACATGGTTTTAGATGACCAGCCCAAATGTGTAGACTCCTGGTAAATCTCACTGATGTCAATGGGACAGAATTAAGTTGATATTTAACTTATGCTGACCCACATCCAAAACAGGTACAAAATCTTCTCTTCAGTAGATTTACAGTCCAAAGTGTTGGTGCCCTGAGTCCAAGTAACATAAGGTTAAGTTGATCTCGAAAAGATCCATACATTTTGTGAATACTTTCAAATGCCTGATTATTGCAAAGCAAACTTTTTAAAGCAAATCACCCCGAAGAAAGGAAAGCAGACTCAATTGCTCCATATATTTAGTCTTTTCTCCTAAAGGTTCAGGTTTCTAAGTTTTTTGCTTCACACCTTGGCAGTGCTTTTACTCAACTCACTGAAGCAGTAGCAGCAGACTGAGTTAGACACCTTCTCTTTTCACACTGTTCTCTTCAGCCTTGAGGGAAGAGAGATACCAACTTTGAAGGTGGCTAACACACTCGTTCTGTGAAAGTATCAGCATTAGGTACTTGGTAACTGAATGGAGAGACTCAAGAGATTTGCCAGTGTTGGTTCTCTCTCTCCAAGGTCAATAAATAGCCCATAGATTGATAAAAATTTCTTTAAACTTCACGCTCTTCCCCTCACCCCAACCCTTTCCTTGGATTTTATGGTGACAAACTGTTCCTCGCAGATCACAGTATACCGGTAAATTATATGGGGAAACGGAGTTAGAAGAAGCATGGTAGAGTGGGAAGAGAGACTCCAGCACATTCATTAGATATAATACAAAAATTATCTCAGTCTCAGACTACAGGCTTTGCTGATAACAAATTAACAAATTAAACTTACCAGACTGTTGTTTCCACTTGACTATCATGTAACTGCCGATTGTCTAACTGAGCAAAGAGAGGGAAAAGAACTTGGATTCCTCCTATTGAATGAATTGCACTGTGGATCGAATGCGTCACAATTGCTTTTACATCCTACATTAAAAAAAGGAAAGAAAACTCAGTTACATTTGAAACTAATCTTCATGTCACTATAGCACTAATACACTATTTAGATATATGATAATATGTTGATTCAACTTTGAAGCACACATTACCTCCTCCCCACAAATAACATTTGTATGATTGGCATCTAACCTATCCACACACAAACCAGGATGAATACTCAATAAAGAGGTTGCCTGGAAGAAACTTCTGTTCAATTTGTTTAATGGGAAAGATTTAATCATATATTATGTTTACTCTGTCCTTTGATACATATATATATATATATATATATATATATATATATATATATATACTTTTTCATTCAAAATACATAATTAAGATTACCATTTTATGAACATTAGTTAATAGCAAAAATATATTCAATGAATAATTATTCAGATTTAATAAAACATGTATGTAATCCAATCATAATAATATTTATTAATTTTAAAACAAGAAATTGTCTATTGTTAAATGCTTAATGGAAACCAGGATCAGCACCACATGAAGGCTACACTGAAAGCCTTATCATAGAATCATAGAGTTGGAAGAGACCACAAGGGCCATCCAGTCCAACCCCTTGCCAAGCAGGAAACATCATAAAAGCATTTCTGACAGATGGCTGTCAAACCTCTGCTTAAAGACCTCCAAAGAAGGAGACTCCACCACACTCCTTGGCAGCAAATTCCTGCTGCCAGCAAAATACTGTCAGGAAGTTCTTCCTAATGTTTAGGTGGAATCTTCTTTCTTGTAGTTGCTCCGTATCCACTTCTCTGGAGCAGCAGAAAACAACCTTTCACCCTTCTCTATATGACATCATTTTATGACATCATTTGAACATGGCTATCATATCACCCCTTAACCTTCTCTTCTCCAGGCTAAACATACCCAGCTCCCAATTTTATTTATTTATTTATTTATTTATTTATTTAATAAAAGTTATATACCTCATACCTCTTCATACAAACTTGAAATAACACAAAGGAGGTTGAGGATGATCTGATCCTTGCTATTTGAGAACCTAACACATGCCCCCAAAATATTTGAGATACATGGTTTTGTATGGTTATATACCATATTTACTTGAATCCAATGCTCACCTTTTTGTTTTTGGCCAAATTACGTTGTGAAAATTAAGGTGTGCATTAGATTTGATGGCACATTAGATGCGAGTAAATACAGTAATGCAAGACTCCATTGTTTCACACTGATGAAGTATCACATTGTGTGATACTACACTAGAATATAAGAGCAAAAGCTTTTTACTGAAACATATATACAGAGCTGGCAGTTTTTATTTAAAATATTATTATTTAAATCATGCTCTGTCACTGAAATATGGCCCCCTCACCTCTACCATACTGTGTTCAGGATATGACTGCAAAATCTAGGACTATCTATTCAGAGGTTATGAGGGTTAAACAGAAAGAGAAACCAAACAGTACAAACAGTTTACAGAAACTTGGCAGCCTTGAACACTTAATAGGGTATTAATTAAACATGGAAGTAATCAATTTACACAAACCTGAAGCATAAGAGCATGTGGGGAGTGTACAAAAATGGAAGGATTTTCCTTTGGTGAGGATTCAAGGCATAACTGAGCATCAGTAGCCTTAGCGTTGTAAGTGAAGGCAATACTGCTTGCAAGTTTCCCATCATATAGAACCTGCTTGTGGTGCTCAGCAAGATGGATATCACTCTCAGATTTAAATTTGAAAGTACTCTGGGGATGAAAGCAATAATTTTAAAGTAGAAAATTATTGTGATAATTACAGAATGTAGTTCTTACATAATCTGGGAGAAAAAGCAGTAATGATATTCTCAATCATCAAGTTTCAATCACTAAATCAGAAAAAATCATACATGTTCCAGTTAAATATTTATTACATAGAAACATAGAAGGAACCCCAAGGGTCATATAGTCCAACTCCCTGCAATGCAGGAATCTCAGCTAAAACATCCATAACAGATGGGCATCCAACCTCTGTTTAAAAAGTCCACCACCTCTAGCGGGAATCTGTTCCACTGCTGAACAGCTCTTACTGTCAGAAAGTTTTTCCAAAAGTTCAGTCAAAATCTCATTTCTTGCAACTTGAAGCTTTTGGTTTGAGTCCTAACCTCCAGAGCAGGAGAAAATAAGCATGCTTCCTCCTCCGTGTGACAGCCCTTGGGATAATTGAATATGACTATCATATCTCAGTCTCCTCTTTTCCAAGCTAAAGATACCCAGCTCCTTCAAGCGCTCCTCATAAGTCTTAGTTTCCAGACCCTTGATGATCTTGGTTGCCCTCCTCTACACCATTCCAGCTTGTGAACATCCTTCTTAAATTGTGGTGGCCAGAATTGGACACAGTATTCCAAGTGTGGTCTTACTAAGGCAGATCAGAGTGATACTATTACTTCCCTTGCTCTGGACACTATACTTCTGTTGATACAGCCTAGAATAGCATTAGCTTTTTTTGCTGCTGCATCACACTGTTGACTCATGCTAAGCTTGTGGTCCACCAAGACCTCTAGATCCTTTTCACATGTGCTGCTAGTAAGCCAGGTGTTCCCCATCCTGTATTTGTGCATCTGGTTCTCCAATCTGTTAAGGTAATTTTGAATTCTGATTCTGTCTTCTGCAGCATTAGCTACCCCTCCCAGTTTGGTGTCATCTGCAAATTTGATGCGCATCCCCTCAATTCCTTCATCCAAGTCATTTATAAAGACGTTGAACAACAACAGGCCCAGGACAGAACCCTGCGGCACCCCACTTGTCAACTTCCATAGACTCAGGTTTCCCACCCCTGGTCTTTAGGCCAGTGTTTTTCAACCTTTTTTGGGCAAAGGCACACTTGTTTCATGAAAAAAAATCACGAGGCACACCACCATTAGAAAATGTTTAAAAAAATTAACTCTGTGCCTATATTGACTATATATAAAGTAATTTTTCAATTTTTCCCACGGCACACCAGGCAACATCTCACGGCACACTAGTGTGCTGCAGAACAGTGGTTGAAAAACACTGCTTTAGGCCATTATGTCAATTATATATTTCACACACCTCCACAGCATAACTGGATTGCTTAGCCCAAAACATATAGCACACACTTAAAAGAAAAACAACAACCATGCACATAAAGTATTAGAAAGTTAAATTAAAATACATGAACTTGGTTTTTTTTATACTTAGGGAAGTTAATACCATCCTAAATTGAAGAGTCTGCCAGTACCTTTTGATTAATACATTTATTTTCTTTTTAAGCAAAACAGCACAGCAAGCTCTATTTGCTAAAAACTGTGCAAAGTTCTGAAAGAGCCAGAGGCGCTATACTTTAAATATATATGTATTTGGCTGGGATCTAGAGATTATTTTGAGCTGACCAATGCCTTGCAGGTGCCCAGTGTGATTTATTACTTTTTAATCTTTGAATAGCTAACACCCCATGCCATTTGACAAACTATTTTGAAACCCCTTTCAGGTTCCAAAATAGTTTGCCAGGCAGCAAGGAGGATTGCTAGAAAAGAACAAATCCAAAGCTCATCTGAGTGTGTAAAACAAGTTGAATTATTCAATGGATTCGAGACTTTGAAGATCAAAAGTTATTACAGTAAGATGTATGCTGATTCAGAACTTCATTTTCTGGTCAATTGACAGTGCAATATACAAAATATTTCTCTCCTGAAGTCAACCACCAACTTTGTTAGTATCACATGCTGCAGTTATTACTTTTTGCAATCGTTTGACAGCCAAAGACAAAACATTTGGCAAAAGTATTCAAGATACATTTCAAAGCCTGATACAATGTTACCTTATGCCATTGGTAATCTTACCCATTCAGAATAGCCAATTACTACATTCTTAGTGCCATTGTCCATTTGATGATTCTTGTGTTTAGTGTGTATTGATGTGCTTAAAATTGTTTTGATCATTCATGATTTTTTTTTACCCACCCTGAGCAGGCGAATGGAGAGGCAGGATTAGAACCACAACCAACCAATAAGGATGTATATATAATTTCACTTAACCTCCCAATATCTTTTATCAATATTCTGCTGCTCTGCTTTATATCTATTCGATTTAGCTTGGTGCAATGGTTGGATATCAATGTGTGTGTGTGTGTGTGTGTGTGTGTGCGCGCGCACACACACACACACATTTACATAAAGCCATAGTTATAATTTAAGAGAATTAAAAGGATTTCAAACAACATTAAGGCAACTATACAACTATACAATTTAGCAGTTGTTTTCTAAATTGAAATTATGACAACTACTACCTTATATCCTGGTCCTAACTGATGTATTGCAAATATCTGTGCTGGGTTGAGAGCTTCAGTGAATACATAGACTGCTCCAAGTTGTCCACAAAACACTCTATTTGCATCAGCAGTTTCAGATGATCCCAGAAAACATTTATCATAGCTCTGTATTAAAAATATAAATATTTAGAAAAATGAACAATAAAATGTGGTTTAAGACAGGCAAAGCCAAAATGATACAATGTTTTAAGAATCGGCCACGTAATATCTTTTCATTTCCCCACATAAATGCATTGTATTATTTTTTCAACAAACAAACAACGAATCCATCCAGCATTTTGATAACATATCCCAGTTTCCAGATAACCTCACTCAGCGTTTTCATGTGCATGGGGGATAAGACTAAAGAGCTCCACATTAGAGGCTCTATGGGGCAAAACTTCATTTCGCAGGCACCACTTTATGGAGATGACCATCCAAGTAGGAGCAAAAGCACCGCAAACAGTGCATCCAATTTGAATCCACTGCTTAGAATATCATGGTCAATCGTATAAAAAGCTACCAAGAGATCAAGGACTACACAATCCCACTATGCCTCTCCAGTCATCAGTCATCATACATGGAAATCATACATGGTATCACGTGTCAATACTGGGTGTCACTGAAATTGATGTAGACAATTAGTCTCATCCCAGAGTGCCTGGAGTTAGTCATTGCCCACCCATTCAAGTACTTTGCACAGGAAGGGGGCAATTTCAACCAGCCAATAGCTGTTCAAGTATTCTGAGTTCAAAAAGAGTTTCTTAAGGAGTGGCTTCACTGATACTTATTTCAGACAGTATTAATTACCTTCAGGGCTCAGCCAACAGTCCTGTCCCAGCTATACATTATCAGCCATGAGTGGCAAAGGTCAATAATCCAAGTGCTCATCAACACCCATTCAAGCACCTTGTCCATGTCCTCTAGTTTTATCAGCTGGAACTTGTCCATTAACACCTGACCTGACAGTGCTCTGAAAACCAGCATCACCTGTTACAATAGCAGAGTCTAAGATCCTGAGCAAGATTATCTTCAAAATGTCTTGCAAATAAATTATAGTAGGCTACTGAGGGTTTCACCACCTTCTTAGGGCAAGAAAATAAAAGGACTCATAAGTTTTGCTGGACAAGACACTAAGGTTCCAATGGTGGCAGAGAGCCACTGTTCTTCACTGCCTTCACTGCCACAAAGTAAGTTCAGCAATGTGCACACACACTTGTGTTCGACTGTATATGTCTGGAGTCTTCCTCCATTTGCATTTCAGCTATCTTCCAACTTGTTTCATTGCATCTCCGGTGTATGCCACATTAAGGCTTGGGCAAGGCACAGTCAGAGAAGGTGTTCAGAGAGCATTTGTGCCAACTTCCCAAGTCATTTTCATGTTGCACAGATTGATTAGGGTTTTGACAAAGTATCCAGACTTGCTAGCTGGAAAAGTCTCCAGAGTTATCTGCAAACCAGTTGGATCCATCAGCCTCTGATAGCAGTCTATTCTATCAGGTTTTTCACCTCTACAGAGGGGCATCTAAATCTCAGCAGCTGCAGCCCCTACCCATGATTGTGGGGAAAGGCTATTTAATCCTTCTGTCCCTGTGACATTTTCCACCAAGGTAACAATAAAATATTTTCCTTTGCACTGTTGAAAAAAAGATGCAGATCCTTGTACATTTACACAATGGTGGCAAATAGCAATTAGGCTGCAAAAATGGTGCCAGACAAATCATTTAATTAATTCCCTCTCTCCAGTGTTGCTATTCTATTGAAATCTGAGCCTCCAAAAGGCTTTCTCAATTGAAGTAAGTTGTTTGAAGAATGAGAGAACCCTGGACTGAGGAACAATCATTGTCCCTTATTCCTCTCATAGCAGTTTCTGGAAAGGAATATATTTATGAATTGTATTGTGCATATATTCAGGTATAGTATAAAGGGAAGAAACATACATCATTTGTGTTCACATGCCAAGCCATGTCACCATAGGATACAAGCTGACCATTAACATAACAGCGAATTTCACTGTTTCTCCAGCGATTGTAGATGTGTACAATGCTAATCATGTACCACTAGAAAGAAATGGAAAACACACCATTAACATGAATCAACAATGTTGCAATTTTTAAAATATCACATTTTTAATTCTAATACATTAGATTAGTGTTTTCTTTTAAAAAAAAACAAGAGCATTGCAATT
Source organism: Zootoca vivipara (assembly GCF_965207765.1). Classification (NCBI taxonomy): domain Eukaryota; kingdom Metazoa; phylum Chordata; class Lepidosauria; order Squamata; family Lacertidae; genus Zootoca; species Zootoca vivipara. Next base: position 76,799,508 of record NC_142587.1, read on the forward strand.
GTCCTGTAATAAACAAGTTTCCAGTTACACTGAAATCTTTAGCTATAGTTATAGTTATCATAGAAATTAAAAATTAAGAAAGGACCTACAAACACAATCTAAACTGAGAATTCACACACTTCAGGTTCTAGATTATACATTTAGCTAGTGGTTCCCCATGAGAAAAGGCAAACAGAACCTGAAGTTCAGCAGTTCCAAAAAATGTTTTTATATGAACCACCTGACTGCTAATTTATGACTACTACTATTACTAAATCACCTAAATAGGTCTGTTTAAAGAGAAACTTGAACCCTAGCTACTGTAACAATAAGCCTCAATTACCTATATATGAAAAACTTTCCTTGTGTGTATGTATTTTTGCATTAAAAGCTTTATATATGCTCCTAACCACCGGTGATTTTCTTTTCCAATTTCCCAATACTTGGGAGTAAGGCATCCAGAATCTACTTAAATCAGTAGGACTCATAGCAATATATATAAAAATACTATTTGTGCTTGGAGCCTTATAAGCACATACTTTGCATGCACATCTTATTTATTGTAAGTCAAAACAGGAAGAAAAAGCGCTGGACCCCAACAACCCATAATTTACAATCTGCCTATAAAGGTCAGTCAAATACTGTGGGGCCTGGTGATGCACATTCCATGCTCACAAAAACTCTTTAGCTCTTAGTTTATTTAAGAACATGTTTTGTAATCAATAAGTTGCAATTTTAAGTTAAGCATTGCCATACTGTTTTCTTCCATAAGAGGCAGTTCTGTAAGAGGCAGCACACTGAATGGTGGCTGAATTACTGGGTTTGTAAAGGTTAAGGGACCCCTGACCGTTAGGTCCAGTCGTGACCGACTCTGGGGTTGCAGTGCTCATCTCACATTATTGGACGAGGGAGCCAGCGTACAGCTTCCAGGTCATGTGGCCAGCATGACAAAGCTGCTTCTGGCGAACCAGAGCAGCACACAGAAATAGCGTTTACCTTCCCGACACAGTGGTACCTATTTATCTACTTGCACTTTGACATGCTTTTGAACTGCTAGGTTGGCAGGAGCTGGGACCGAGCAATGGGAGATCACCCCGTCACGGGTATTCAAACCGCCGACCTTCTGATCGGCAAGCCCTAGGCTCTGTGGTTTAACCCACAGCGCCACCCACTTCCCACTGGGTTTGTAAAGGGAAGCTAATTTATTTGGAATTTAGATCTTTTTATTAGGGGGAAATAAATACTGCATTTCATTTAAACCTCATGACATGCTTTATATTCTATTTATTTTGGCATTTTAAAGTAGATTAGAATATAATCCTAATAGTGATGGAACTCCGGTAATCCTATTACATGTCACCTTTAAATACTTTTTACCTGCATTCTTTTGGAGACTGGAAATGTCACTGAACAGCAAATATAGTCAGACAACACACACCCTGATCACTACTATGCATTTAAGTTGGAAGGAAGGAATACTAGTATCTATATTTTCCTATTTGTAGAACAGCTAGAATTAAGGTTAAATGTCTTCCCAGCTGTGCTGAAGGTCAAGGTGAAAAACACCTTGAAATGAAGGCCTTCCTTGGGAGATGAAATATAATGAACTGGGGAGGAAATGTTTAAAATGACATTTGTTTAAAAAAAAAGAAGAAGAAGCTTTTTTGTTACGGATTTTAGGACAAGACCTGCCAAGGAAAACAAAGAATTTATTTATGTATGCTACAACAGTGACATGAGTTTTGTTAGCACAAGGATGGAAGAATGAGGAAATACCAATGAAAGAACAATGGCAAGAAAAATTGATGAACTATGCGGAACTGGCAAAGTCAACATATAAACTACGCGAGAAGGACATCCGTGATTATAAGGAAGAATGGGAACTTTTTACAAACTATTTACAAAAGCAACAAAAGGACTTGGACTCATTGGCAGGTTTTGAATAAACATTCACAAATTTATTAGTAGAACATGATGACAGATAATGCAATGATATGTACAATTTTATAACATGCAGAGAATAAGATGTACAAACAAACCAGAGAGGGGAGCTGAGGGAAGTCTATGGAGGGTGGGAGAGGGAGGGAGGGAGGGGAGGGAGGGAATAAAGGGGGGAATGTAATTGGTTATACAGTGGTACCTCGGTTTATGAACACAATTGGTTCCAGAAGTCTGTTCATAAACTGAAGCGTTCATAAACTGAAGCGAACTTTCCCATTGAAAGTAATGGAAAGTGGATTAATCCGTTCCAGACGGTCCGCGGAGTAACCGTTCATAAACTGAAGCGAACTTTTCTATTGAAAGTAATGGAAAGTGGATTAATCCGTTCCAGACGGGTCCGCAAAGTACTTAAACTGAAGCGTTCATAAACTGAAACATGGGTGTAATTGGTTCCGGAAGTCTGTTCATAAACTGAAGCGTTCATAAACTGAAGCGAACTTTCCCATTAAAAGTAATGGAAAGTGAATTAATCCGTTCCAGATAGGTCCGCGGCGTTCATAAACCGAAAATTCATAAACCGAGGTGTTCATAAACCGAGGTTCCACTGTATGTATCTGCAATTTGTTTTGTTCAAAAAAGGAATTTATTTTAATAAAAAATTATTTACAAAAATGAAGGCCTTCCAGAAATGAAAGAAGCAGCAGCATTTGTTGAAGGACATTACAGCAAGTCCTTATGCGTGCAAACAATGTTAACCAGGTAACCTGACTATCAATTCACACTACACTTCTTATTGTAGCAAGCTCTCTTAAACCGAATGAGATGGGATTTAGAGACTTTGCTTTTTTTATTTTATTAAAAATAGTCTGTTACAATCCATTTTCTTTTTATATTGAAAGCAGAGGAAACTCTTATAAGGACCAAAATAAATGCATAGAATTTTTGTTTTGTGGAATGTCTGTTTGACAATTAACCTGTTACATACATTATGCAACTGATTTGCTGAAGTGCTTCATTTCCAGATTAGTTCAAAATAAAATTAATAATTAGAACAAATTAGCTGTTCTTGAGATTACCTTTATGAATTTAACCACAATTATATGAAATTAAACTGATTGCAGGGGTATCTGATTACTGCCATTCATTATATAAGCGTTTTGTGCTTACCTTTCGTGGCTGAAAATCATACTTCACACAGTGTTGAAAACCTTTGCCTTTTGACTTCAATGATGTGACTATTAAGCAGTTGCCAACAAAATGAGCAGAATATCCAACGCCTTTGCTAGTGCGAAAACTGAAATAAGAGCATGTTTTTTTTAAAAAAATGAGAAAATTACCTTGATCTAGCAAAACCACATGACATGCTTAATTTAGATAAAAGGTTAAGCGTTATAACTGACCATTCATGCATTATAATAAGAACTCACTCCACTCCAGAGAAACACAGAAAAGTCTTTCAAATGGTCAATTGTTCCTTTAGTTTTTTACAATAATGACCAAATCCTGGAATCTACAATAATGACCATATCCCGGAATCTAGAATAATGGAAAATAGTTGACTGGCCTTCTACCATTATCTGCACAATGCGGTATGATATCTTTTCAAATGCTTCAGGCATCTTCTAACTTAATAAACACTTTGCTATGCTTGTCTTTGCACCAGCTCTGACATACACCATTGACATCCCCTTTTACAGAACAGGAAGTGAAGCTAGGTTTTAAGGACTTTTCTGCTACTATCTCATGGCAGAGGAGGGATTTGAACCTGCATGACCCTGTTCCAACAATTTGGTAATTTGGTAAAACAAGAAGCAGTCAGATTCTTTACAAAAGAGGGTAGATTTGTTACTCTGTGTGTACTGAATCCATTACATTTGCTTTGTTACAAATATATTTTTTCAAGTCTGTGTGGACAAATTTGTTTAAAGCCTTTTCAATCTCACTTTGTTGTGTCTGTTACCATTACTATTCAGTTAAAATTCTGAACAGCTGTTCTATTGAATGGTGTTAATTTAGTTAATCAAATTTAACATTGGCTATTTATTTCTACCTTTCCATAATCAAAGGCACCAGAAGTAGAAAAGCAAGAGCTCATCTGCCTATTTTTCTTGTTTATAATCACTAAAAGATAATCCTCTTGCTTCTATGTGGTGCTTTTTGTTGCTCTTGTCATTTACGTTAAACATTTAGTGCAGTATAATAAAGAAATATATACAAGAGAGCGTTACTAAACAGTTACCATGGGTGCTTTAGTTGAGATTCCTGGATTACATGGGGTTAAACTGGATGACTTTGGGGTCCCTTCCAATTCTATGATTCTATGACCACGGGGTAATATCTGACAGCATGTATCTACCTTGACGGAATGGCTCTTACTTCCCACAAGCAGCTCCCTATGCACCACCAAAATCTGTACTGTATAGGGGAATTGACAGATCCTCTCACGATTTCCAAACATCTTCAAAACTTCACTGTCTTCATAAGTTTAAACTGTTAATTTGTAGCAAATTGCAAAAGAATTGCACTTTACTGCTTGCATACAGGCATCCCCTTGTGTTTGAGCTGTATGCAACCACGTACAGTATACATGCAGCGCTGGGAAATAAATAGATTGGCCACTCTGACCTGTGACTCAGATCCCCACTCCTGGCACTTTGGGGCACGTGTCAGTGCACACCTAGCTGTGGCACCAAACAATAGGTGAAAGAAGGCAGTCAGGTGCCACCCAAGTTGCACATGCCTGCCTGAGCCACCACAACCACTGCCAGGCGACTCAACCTCAGACAAAAGAGATAGGCAGGGAGGGGAAGGGGACCAGAGCGCATGGGATCAGCACCTGCCCACTGTGCCCCTGGGTCCTGAAGCACCCCTCAGGGGCACCCTAGAGAATGAGTGAATGAGTGACTGACTGCCGAACTAGCCATGCCAGCCTGGGCCAGTGGAGGAGGCGCAAATCCATCTCCAAACCAGGCAGGGCCAGAGCGTCGAGGAGAAAAGGGGTGGTGGTGGGAAAGTGTGAATAGCTGAGCTGATAGGGGAAGCTGAGGGCAACAAGCTGGGTCAAAAGGGGAAGGGGAGAAGGAAAGGAAAGAAAGTGAACTACTGCTGCTCCGAAGTCACTCAGAGCCACTACCTGGAAGCGATTGAAGGGAAGGCTAGGGGCAGCAGCCCCAAGTGGAGGGGCAGCAGCCCTGGTGATGCATGTCTCTCCCCCCCCTCCTCCCTGCGCGCCCTCACTATTAAAGTGGCATGCTTCCCAATTTATGTGATTTCACTCCCAGAACGCAACCTCACGTAAGTGGTGGGACACCTGTATAAACTGGGAATCCATATTTTTATGTGCTTATTTAGGGTGTATAGAGTTAACTTGGAGTTCCAATGTATGCCCTGATGCTGATAAAGCATCTCTCTCTGGGAGCAGGAAACTTAAAAGCTCTCAAAGAAGGGCTGTTTGGGGATATTATTATTATTAATTGAATTTATATACTGCCCTATGCGAGATTTAATTCAAAGAAAGTGAATGTGTTTTGATCTACTGTACCTTGTTTTGTCACTTTTTCTCCAAACCCCAAAATACCAGTTTTCTATAACTGATCCCTCTTTTTTAAAACTCCACATTTCTTCATCTGAGTAAACTCATTGTTTAAACCTCCACAGCTGGAGACAGCAATGCTTCCAAACACCATTTGCTTATGGGAGTGGTCATGTGCTTAGATCCTTCTTGAGAGATTCCCACAGGCATCTGGTTGGCCGGTGCAAGAATAGGGTGCTGAACTAGGTGAGCCATTGGCCTGATCCTGCAGGGCAAATTCTTATGTTCTTATAGTCTCAGGTTATAAATCCTCTGGCATTTGGAGCTTTAATATGCTAACTAAGGAGGCTTCAGAGACCCCCTTGGAGGCTTTTTGATAAGGGACTACCTGTAAATAATCTGATAGCAGCAAGTACTTCAAAGAGGGAAGGGGAAGGTACAAGAGAGGGGTAAACTCTGTTGTGGCCAGGTCTCCTTCCGCAGGTGACCAGGAACTAAAGGTGGCTGGGTCATAGTCATCACATAAGCAATTAATGATAAAAGAATGCAACATTTAAAAAAAATCACTAGGTTTATATCAGTTGCAGCTCCAACCAACCATTTAAATATCAAGTTCTGCCACCTCTGATCACATATGGATTGAGGTTTGGAGGAATATTCCTTCATGTTAGATTTTGCTCATTTGAATGGGAGCAGAAACATGTCCTCTATTCACCTCGAAATATGCTGCAGAAAACTTGACATTCTGCTTTGATTTATTTCCAGACATTTGAACAATCTCACTCCAGGATATGCAGCAAAATCTCTAATTAAATCAATTGTCAACTTGTGAAGAATTCCTGCATGTCAAAATAAGCAGCACCAAAAAAGAAGCAAAACGCACCAACCTTATCCCAAGGAATTCTTCATATACAACATATTCCATGTATAAAGCCACATGAAAATTATGTGTCTTTTATATTGGAAAGCTCGAGTAATTTTTGAAAATGTGTGCATGGGTTTATGCTCCTCTCCCCACCCCCCATCACACCCATGTAGGAAAAATGCCAACTACTAATTAATCCAGATTTCTGGATTGAACTGTCTTGCCTTAAAATTGGTAAATCCCCTCAGCATCAATAGTGCTCTCAAGGACCAGTCTGACACTATGCTCCACTTCAGTACACTATGCTTCCCTTCCCTTTCTTGCCTCGCTATTAGTATGAGTTCTGTCACAAAACTGTCACACTCGCTATCTGTAGGATTTTGAGAATGGTTAGGGATTCTTTCATTCTTTAGGTCAAGGTGTGTAAGTACTGTAGGATTTGCTGCCTGCTTAAATAGTAATTTTGCTATCTGAAGCAGCATTTATATATTCTACCATTTACATTTCATGTAATAAACCAATTTTTAAAATTGCTTTTGTGTGAAAACTTATTGTGGGCATCAGGTAAACACATATTCATAACACAGTCACTTCATAATTCTAGCAAAACATCCAAAACTTCTTGGTAGTATGTGTATGAATTCACATAAGTGCTGGACACATGAGTGGGTTCAGACACATACACTGTAACAGAGCCACCATCCTCCAAGGGTTCAAACTCAGTATATTGGGCTTCATCCGGTTCACCACTTGCATTAAGGCAACAGTCCAGGAATTTCACAGCCACTCCTGATTCAAATGTTATGGAGAATTAGAACTGTGTTTCATCCGTATACCTATGGCACCATGCTGCAAAACTCCTAATAATCACTCCAAATGGCTTCATATAGATGTGTTAAGTAACTCTTGGGACATAATGGTGCCCTGAGCAACCCCACGGAATAAGCGCCAGGAGCTCAAAGAATGCTCCTCCAATGTTACTGTGTGGACTTGAGTATGCACCAGGGTGGATAAAAATCAATGATTTTTTTTTTAAAAAAAAAATCGGATTTTTTTGATTTAAATCAATTTTTTTGATTTAAATCAGATTTTTTAAAATAAAATGCCTTTTGAGGAAAATATATTACCATCCAAAGGTTGCTCCATCATGAAATAAAGATTAGTTTTTAAATTATGTAGACTAAGGTTGTATATGTTTAATTTTTGGGGTAAATAAATCCCATTAATCCATTCACAATGTCATGCTCTTCCAGAGGTTTTTGTAAGATTATTGGGCAGTTTCTCTGCCTACAAGATATTATCACAGATGCTTGGTTTACTTTTGCAGTTCTCAAAACTGAATTTGACTCAACAGAGATCACATGCCTCTTCTTCACAGCAAAAATGTTATAACATGAACAGAGTTGAGAAAAAGACCTTAATCCTATTGTTCTACAAACCTATGAATACAGAAGCAACCCCTTCAGTGCTAAGTTTCAAGAAGTTCACTGAACAGAATAGAAACAATATTTTTCTGATTGTTTGGAGTAGACAGTATTTAAGTTTCTCATGTGTAGGCTGGGCTGACAGTCTAAGTTTCTTAAAATATATATTTTTTGTTTTTGTTTAGCCAAATTAGTTAACAAACATGGATGTTTGTTTAAACAAATAACATATGCTGTAATGTTATTGTTTCAGTTGAATAAATTATTTAAATTGTTATTATTAAGGTAATGATTATTTTTCTCCTTCCTAAGTACACCAGTAAAGTTGTCCAAATATGAATGATTAACCTATTAAACTGGGGATAAAAAACTAATATGAAAAGTTGTTATTCTAAAAATCTTAATCTACTTGCATATTAAAGTTAAACCAGAAAGAATTAGTCTTTATGTAGAAAACTATGATTTAAATCAAGCCTTACTGACTAGTGATTTAAATCGTGATTTAAATCGTGATTTAAATCAGTTTGATTTAAATCAAATCCACCCTGGTATGCACATAGGAAAGGAAGCACTATAGTACAGCACCTCCAATACACATCACACTCAGTCAATTATAAAGAATACTATGGTCAATGGTAAGAGTAGCAAGGTCACTGTAGCAATTCCCTCTGTCTATCTCCTGATACAAGTCATCCATCAGGGCAACCAGTGCCAATCTAATCTTAAAACTAGGCCTAAACCTAGACTGAAGGGGATCCAGATAATCATTTTCAATCAGGAACACCTGCAGTTGTTCTGCCACCACTCTCTCTACAACATCCCCCCCACAAACAGGATATTGGAAAATGCCTGGTAGTTATTCTATACCAATGGGTCCAGTGTGGGCTTTTTAAGTAGCAGCCACACCACTGCCTCTTTAAGGGTGGCTGGTACACCCCACCCCCCATCACACAATAATGCATTCACAACACCCTGGACCTACTTAGCCACACCACTCCAGCTAGCTTAAATCAGTCAGGAAGGGAAGTAGTCCAGAGGGCATGCGGTTGGATCAAGTATCTTAGTATCCTATCCACATCATCAGACAGGATAGTTCTAATGAAATGATCTCATAACATTGGACCAAATGCAGCAATGGACACCTCTACTGGATTTGCTGTGATAGTGGCATATAAGACACTACGAAGTCCAACAACTTTGTCCTCAGAGTCTTGCAAGGCACTTGACCGAATCAGTTTGGAAATCCTATAGGTGACAACAGCCACATACTTTTTTAGAAAAAGAAGACTTCTGATCCTTAAAATAACTGGCACCAAATTGCTCTTTGTCAGGGCCAATTCACATATTACACTGTAAAAACTATGAGTTGTATGCACATTTCTCAGGGAGCCAGAGGCTACTTCTAAGATCTAATTCCTGGCAAGCAAACCTATGCAGCATATACACTTATTCAATAAAGTGTTTTTCAACAACACATTTACTTTTTCGTAAACTAAGATTGTTATTTTATAAAATCTTGCAAAATGGGCCTTTAAAAAGTTCAGGTGGAAATTCAGATGGACAAAATTTAAGTCTCATTAATCATTCAGGTTTTTCTTTCAAATACATGACACTCTTAAAACTTGTACTTCACCATACAAATAGATGCTAATGAACTGAATGCTAATTCAATACAAAAATCTAGAAGCTATAAATGTATTTTGATACAGAATTTGATTCCTGCAGAGGTGAAAAACATGAAGGGTATCACAGGACTGGAACAGGAATGAAGTATCAAAATTTCTATATTTCTCAACTATTGATAACAAATTTATTTTCATTATGAATGCAACACAGAACAACATTTTATTTTAGCTTAATGAAAATGCTGCAAGTTCAATGAAAATCATATAAAATTTTGTGTAACCAAGGTCCAGCCTCCATTCCACCTATTGGCTATTGCTGATCTAAGTAACAAATCACTTCAATAAATATTAAAAATGAACTCATTAAAATTTTCATTTCAAAAATAGGATCAGAATACATTGATTTTACTTACCAATAGAGATACGGTTTATCCTTATCTACATTAATATTGTTCAATGGATCCATGCGAAACCAAGTGTTAAGCGTAAACCCATTTTGATAAGGCCACTTGGCAATAGGAGGCAATGCAATTGCCTATAAAAAAGTAAAACAACAACATGATGTATTGCACTAGAATGCTAAATTATATTTTAGGCAGTAAAACTATTTCTAATCTCACTACGAGCAAATCTGCATATCCCACCATCACACACCTTAATACTAGAATAATGAGTTAGAGGCAACAGGACTTTAAAACCAATTGGTCAACAATTTTAGTCAGGGCTTACTCTTTTTCACCTTTCTTTTAAATATGCTAAGAACATACCAAACAATGGCATAGCGTAATAAAAGAGTGGAGCCCATAGTAGTTCCTAACGCAAACTATTTTACTGAGTAAAGTATATTAAAAGGAATATTTATCCCAGGTGTTATAGTACAGAAAAATAGTACTATTATATGTAGAATATTTACCAAATATATTTCCTCAAAGACTGCAAAATTCATTTGCCCAATAGATAAGGATTTCATTTTTTTATTTCTTATGAATTTTAAACTTTTATTTTTCATTTAGGAAAGATAAGGATTGTTTAAAACTTACTGCAGCACTGCAGCCTGGGAAGTTGAAAAAAGTGTCAGGACCATGTCTCTGTGGCATCTGATTAAGGACTGACAAGAGCTTGACTGCATGTCTAGGCTGTCAAAAACAACACAATTGTGGAACTGTAAAATACAACCGCCTGATAATGATTATCTTTGCAATGCATTAGCTATTTGAAAGTTTCCTAACAAGGCTAGAAAATAATTCTGCAAGAAGTTAGCAAAAAAACAATATTTAAAACAGAGACAAACTTTTACTTTCACACAAATCTGGACAAATAAATCATACACATCATTGCACCAGATACAGCTTACCCATATTCCATTTTCACCACGAAGCATGCTGAACAAAAGTTTCAACTCCTTGACAGTGATGCTGTAGCTGGCAAGTACCCCCAACATGTCTACGAGAAGATCTTCAAAGAAAAATAAAAGTACACTAGAATTTGATCAAATGTTGTTCAAGCTGGATTTTAAAATTAAAATTTCTGAATGCTAGCTTCCCCAACTCTTAATACTGTCTCTGGCTATAAAACTCATACTACCATTACATGCTATTAATAAAATGATTTTGCTTTTAAATGACTAAAAGCAACAAAACAACACATTTGTTAGAATGTTCTCTTATCTGGTTTCAATTTTAATATGTTCGCCATTTGGGAGCACCTAAGGTCAAAAAGCTATTTGTTTATAAAACTTTATTCCTATTACCCCCTAAGAAACAGAATATATATCAAGCTGGAAGATTATTTATCCTTCCTTTCCTGTGACTACTAATATAGACCCTCCAGGGATAAGAGTGGCGCTGTGGTCTAAACCACTGAGCCTCTTGGGCTTGCCAATCAGAAGGTCAGCAGTTTGAATCCCCACAACGGGATGAACTCCTGTTGCTCTGTCCCAGCTCCTGCCAACCTTGCAGTTCAAAAACATGCCAGTACAAGTAGATAAATAGGTACCGCTGCCTTGTTTCTGTGCGCTCTAGTTTCCGTCACGGTCTTCCATTGTACAAGAAGCGGTTTAGTCATGCTGGCCACATGACCCAGGGTTTGTAGGGAACCAGGGACATCATACCACAATTTAGTCTACTTCACATAATTGTGTGGGAAAGGGAGAATTCAACATGCAGTTGCTATTTTTTATTAGCCACAAAAGACACTACAGGGGTACCTCGGTTTACGAACTTAATCCGTTCCAGAAGTCCATTCTTAAACCAAAGCCGTTCTTTATCCGAGGCGCATTTTCCCTAATGAGGCCTCCTGCTGCTGGTGCCCTTCCAACGTTCGGCTTCTGTTCTTAGCAAAAGGTGAAGTTCACTAACCGGAACACTACTTCCGGTTTTGCGGAGTTTGTATACTGAATAGTTTGTAAACAGAGCAGTTCTTAAACCGAGGTACCACCGTACTGGCCATTCAACTGCACATTGCAGGAACAAAACTTGATTACTGCTCATGGTTTGTTTGCAGACACAAAGAACTATCCCAGGTTCATATGACATGACAAATCAGACTCCATCTTATTGTGTCCCCAGTGTGGTAACAGCACAGGTGGGGAGGGGGAATAGGCACAGGAACTTTAGAGTAGTGTACCCCAGGCATTACAGTGTGTTTTAAACTGTGGTTTAATGTGAATAATAATAATAATAATAATAATAATAATAATAATAATAATAATAATAATAATTTATTCTTTATACCCCGCTCATCTCTGGGCGGCTTCCAACAGAAAAATAGAATACAATAATCTATTAAACATTAAAAGCCTCCCTAAACAGGGCTGCCTTCAGATGTCTTCTAAAAATCTGGTAGCTGTTTTCTCTTTGACGTCTGATGGGAGGGTGTTCCACAGGGCGGGCGCCACTACCAAGAAGGCCCTCTGCCTGGTTCCCTGCAACTTGGCTTCTCACAACGAGGGTACCGCCAGAAGGCCCTCGGTGCTGGACCTCAGTCTCCGGGCAGAACGATGGGGGTGGAGACGCTCCTTCAGGTATACTGGACCGAGGCCATTAGGGCAGGCATCCCCAAACTGCGGCCCTCCAGATGTTTTGGCCTACAACTCCCATGATTCCTAGCTAACAGGACCAGTGCTCAGGGATGATGGGAACTGTAGTCCAAAACATCTGGAGGGCCAAAGTTTGGGGATGCCTGATTTAGGGCTTTAAAGGTCAGTGCCAACACTTTGAATTGTGCTCGGAAACGTAAACCAGGTCACTTTTTCATTGCCTCCATTAACTTAGAGGAAGTGCAGATAGAGAAATAATGTTTTATTATAATGTTTTATTAGGATTTTGGTATATTAATTAGTGACAGACACAAGTTCCAATTCAATATCCCGCCCTGCCCAGCGCCCTGGTCAAATCTGCATTACTTCAATTAAGAAATATTAATTCTTCACTAATTTCCTGGTAAAACGTACAAAAAGCTACAATTGAGTTGAGTAGGATGCCACTTTCATGGTAGTTTGCTCACTAACTAGGGTAATATGTGCCTTTACTACAGGATTACTATTCCCTTCCCCCCCATGAATTCAGATGATACACTATAGCTGATATTAAGCACTACATTCGCAGTGCTCAGAAATATTGGTCATCAATTTGGTGGTTTATACCTGCGATCATATCATCCACAGTACTCATCTTCAGTAGCACTTGCTCAATTAAACCGACTTCTGTGCTGGTCTGTAAATTGCGGACACTTTTCCGGAGGATGGCGGTGAACATACTCCAAATTTCTGCTTGACATGTTACATCACAGTGTTCTAAAAGTTCTGACATGCATGTTATACTTTCTGCGTCTTGGATTATAAAGTTCATCTCTAGATCGAATTCTCCACCAACCAGCTGAAAACAAACACACAGAAAAAGAGAAAATGTTTATTTACTTACTAAGCAGTTTTCAACAAGATTCAGGCGCACTACCTAAATCACTCTTAATGCTTACTAAACACTTTGTGACCTAGGCAAATTGGTCTACTTTGCTAGGGCTATCTGTGTTTCCTTTTTCTGCTGGCATTCTGAAAAGGCAAGCAGAGAAGCAGCCTGAACATGACGGCAGTTTTAGCTTTGTTGTGTTATTCTTTGGCAATCACTCGTAGCCGAGCAAGATTGTCTTCCATAAACACTTAGCATTCTGATGAGAATCAGAAATACATAGGGCCATCCCTATCAGGAAACTGAACTGTAGCAGCTGTGTCAGATGGCAGATTTTTTTATGCTATTAAATGGCAGCAAACTGTCATTCATATCTAGTATTTCCATTTCTTTTACAGAAGGAGCATCCTCCGTCACAGGAAAGGTTCATTCAGTGGAGGAAGACTCCTTCTCCTGAAGGAAGAGAATTGTTACATCCAACCGTATTGGTTAATGCATCCTGGATCATCCTGGGACATGCCCCTCACAGTAATAGGAAACATTCAGAGAAGCATTCTAAAATACAGTGTGAATAACAGTAAAGAATTTTGGTCAATGAAAGTCAACAAACATACAATTTTACGGAGTCATTAATCCAGAAATATGCAAACCAAACTTAAGGAACTAAGTGGCATATCAGGCACCATCAAGCAAAACATTATATTGGTGTTAAAAAAATTAATGCTACACATAAATTTTCCAGAATTATAAAAAAATAGTCCAAGACACTCATAAAACCTACCACACCAAACAAAATAATTCATTTTATGAAACATTAAATCTGTCATATCAGAAAAAGGAACGGTTTCCTTATATAAGCTATTATAAACAGTGAGGGAGGGGAGACAACAAAATTATCTGTAAACATTGAGCTTAGATAACTGTAGTAATTCAAATATCTATTAGCAGACAGTAAATTATAAGCGTCGGCAGTTTCTATAGAAGCTCAAATACAATAAAAAATTGTTCTTCTCTATCAAGTGTAATAAATTCATCTTCTGCTATAAATCTTAGAATTTTATTTTTACTGTTGATGAAACATTAAGTGTCTGATTTAAAACCATTTTTGGTAACTATTAAGTCTTTTGAATCAGTAACCTGTGCTTGAATAAAGTCATATAATTTTGTTTAGCGGTTCTTTAATTAGAGAATATAATGATCAAACAATTCCTAGTTTGAAATCAGACCCAACTCGATCTATGGAAACTCCAACTTGCTTCGCATCATAAGTAAAAAAAAATTACTAAGATAATTAATTATTCTGCAACTTGCTAGTCCTTCAGGATGGCTCACACATCATGAATACAAAAACTGACAATGTCATACATGCCTAGAGTTGAAAGGGTAAACCCATTGAAATTCATGGACCTCAGTTTGTCATGTTCGTTAATATCCATAATTCTACTCTGAGTTAGGACTAGCAACAGATACAACCCAGAGACCCCAATTTTGCAAGTGGACATATACCCCAACCTCCATGAAACACTACTGTATATACTAAATTTATGTAAATCCTGTGGGAATGTTTAGGAGTCAACCTGTAGAGCTAGAGGTTCCCAAGCCAACAGCTTTAGGGTTCAAAATTCATGGGAAAACACACAATAACACAAACACATAGAGCAGAGTTTTCCAAACTGCGTGTCGTGACACGTTAGTGTGTCAGCTGATGTGTGTAGATGTGTCATGTGAACGCTCCCCACACTCCTCCCAGGGATGGAAAGGGGTTAGTTTAACCTTCAGTTTCCTAGTAAAACTGAATACTGTGTCACAAAATGATACATGTCTTAAAAGTGTGTCACGAACATGAAAAGTTTGGAAAGCTCTGAAGTAGAGATTCCAGGCAAGGAACCAATAAGCAAAAGTGTACTGTTCAAAAGAACAAGGGTTCATTGAAACTGCATTCTCATGGAAAAATAAATATGCAGGGTGGATTTGATTTAAATCAAACTGATTTAAATCACGATTTAAATCACGATTTAAATCACTAGTCAGTAAGGCTTGATTTAAATCATAGTTGATTTAAATCATAAAGACTAATTCTTGCTGGTATAACTTTAATATGCAAGTAGATGAAGATTTTTAGAATAACAACTTTTCATATTAGTTTTTTTTATCCCCAGTTTAATAGGTTAATCATTCATATTTGGACAACTTTACTGTTGTACTTAGGAAGGAGAAAAATAATCATTACCTTAATAATAACAATTTAAATAGATTTATTCAACTGAAACAATAACATTTCAGCAAATGTTATTTGCTTAAACAAACATCCATGTTTGTTAACTAATTTGGCTAAACAAAAACAAAAAATATATATTTTAAGAAACTTAGACTGTCAGCCCAGCCTACACATGAAAAACTTAAATACTGTCCACTCCAAACAATCAGAAAAATATTGTTTCTATTCTATTCACTGAACTTCTTGAAACTTAGCACTGAAGGGGTTGCTTCTGTATTCATAGGTTTGTAGAACAATAGGATTAAGGTCTTTTTCTCAACTCTGTTCATGTTATAACATTTTTGCTGTGAAGAAGAGGCATGTGATCTCTGTTGAGTCAAATTCAGTTTTGAGAACTGCAAAAGTAAACCAAGTACCTGTGATAATATCTTGTAGGCAGAGAAACTGCCCAATAATCTTACAAAAACCTCTGGAAGAGCATGACATTGTGAATGGATTAATGGAATTTATTTACCCCCAAAATTAAACATATACAACCTTATACTACAAAATTAAAAAACTAATCTTTATTTCATGATGGAATAACCTTTGGATGGTAATATGTTTTCCTCAAAAAGCATTTTATTAAAAAAAATCCAATTTAAATCAAAAAAATCGATTTAAATCAAAAAAATCCGATTTAAATCAAAAAAATCCGATTTTTTTGATTTTTTTTAAAAAATCATTGATTTTTATCCACCCTGTAAATATGCAAAATATAGTTTTCACTAACATACCCAATGGTTGTATGAAATAAATTTCAAAAGTATGTCTAATAATGTATACAACATATTTTGGTAAGGTAAATCTCTGACCGACATAGCTGACATAAAAACAAGTCCATGTGTTCACATAATGTAGACGTAACCCATTTTAGTCCATTAAATGCTATTTTTAACTGCATAACACAAATTTACTGCTTTAGATTGGTAATCCATCAAACCCAGCATTATACCTTTAACAGAAAGAACAATGTCAGAAAGCATAATCAATTCACAAATTGTTTATTTCTCAGCAGGCATTAAACTCCTTTAGAGGAGTCCTTCAAAACTGCTCTGAGATAAATGAATTGTGGATTCTGAGTTGAGAAATTTATATGTAAGGTAAGCCGGCATACAGCTTCCAGGTCATGTGGCCAGCATGACTAAGCTGCTTCTGGCGAACCAGAGCAGCACACAGAAACGCCGTTTACCTTCCCGCTGTAGCAGTACCTATTTATCTACTTGCACTTTGACGTGCTTTCGAACTGCTAGGTTGGCAGGAGCAGGGACCGAGCAACGGGAGCTCACCCTGTCGCGGGGATTCAAACCGCCGACCTTCTGATCAGCAAGCCCTAGGCTCTGTGGTTTAGCCCACAGCCCCACCCGCGTCACACCATGTTACTGACCTTTAAAAGAATCAAAACTTTAAGTGAAAGACATCACTTGCTAATCTTGTTTTGACTTCTCATTGCATGTATGCTCTGCTCTTAAGCAGAATTAACTCCATCTTATTTTATTATTTACAGGACTATTCAAACATCTGGGGTGTACAGGATGCTGAGTGAGTGGAATTCCTCTGGTGGAGGACAAGTCATCCTGGGGTAGTTTGAACAACTTTGGCACCCCCACCCTGCATTCAACTCTCTGTGGCTCCTAGAAGTGGTCAGCATGTGACTGCAACCACACCCCAGGAAGAACTTCAACTGCCCATCTAAGCCAGGTGAGGGATGCCAATGAATCTCAAATCCTCGGTGAGTTAGGCACTTCCATGCATGCAAAGGCAGACTCCAGCAGATTTAGCAGATGAGACGAGTAGTAGGTCCAACAGTCAAGGAGGCTGTTTCTCCACCTGCTGTATAGAGAAGTGAGGGGCAGATGGGGCTTGTCAACCTGGGAAAGGAGCCCATCTAGAAAAGGAAAACTCTGATCCTAAACCCCTGCTGCCTTGTGGGATATATTCGGGAGAAGAAAAGGCTAAGTATACCTTACCTACACAAATCTAGAGTGGAGTTGCTAAGACAGTTATATGACACCTTGTACGCCTCCTTCTGACAACTTCTGCAGCCAAGCTGCTGTCAAACATATTGCTTTTCTTTTCTTTGGACCACATCAGTGAGGCCAAGAGGGGGGGTGGGTTATGTCATAGGGGCCCAGAACCTCCATACACACTGCCCAGGCTTGCCCTCCAGGTACGTCACTTCGGTGCTGCAAATGCAGTGGTCTGACTTCACCCCTGTGGGCACACTTCATTGTCTCTCGAGACAAATGGATGCCAAATATTTACGAAAATATGGTGATATGGTTTGTGTTAGTATATAAAAGCTCTCAAATTTGTTCACTACCTGTAACTAGGATTGTCATCAGAAGCTTTAATGTTACACATATGCAGCCCAAACTAAAGGATCTCTAGCCCCCTCATAAGCAATCATGTTTCAGTATTCAACAACAGTTCCTAATAGCCTTCTTTCTTAAACTATAGAGGAACAAAATGTATTTTTCATATTACCCAGAAAAAAAATTGACTGTATACACCAAATTTTTGATATACTGAAACCACTGCACATGGAAATTTGACAGACCTTCATAATTTTGTTGTCATTTAGTCGTGTCCGACTTCGTGACCCCATAATTTCATAATTTAGAAAGACCATTTCATGTTAAATGCCAAAACTTACAAGAGTAATGATTAGTACTAACAATTTAAGATCTTTATTTAATTAGCTGCCTGCCTTTAATTTATTTGACTTAGCCATTATCTCAGTCTGACTTTACCTCATAGGGGTGTTGTGAGGGTACTACTGCAGCTTGTTTTAAACCATGGGTTATATGAGTTCTAAAATGAATCCCAACCAGTAACCTGGCCACTGCATTTTGGACCAGATGAGGCTTCAAGGGCACCCCCATTTGGAGCAGGTTTCAAAAGTGTATTACAGTATTGAGGTTGCCAGAGCATGCAGCACTCCTGACCTAAGCTTCCAGTGATAACCCTGGATCTATGAGCATGCCCAACTATGAAACTGTTCCTTCTAGAGAAGATCAACCTATTATAAACAGGTAGGTAATCTCTCTACCTCCCAGAGTGGAGAACTCAGAACACATAATATTTATGGGTTTCATATCTGCAGCCTGAGCTTACTGTAGAAAGGAGATAACTGATAAAGGTAAGTACTGGATGGAGAAGGGGCAGGTGTGGAGATAAACAGAGCGGTCAGGCCCTCTGCATAATTTCGAAAATACTTCTCTTTTTACCAGTAAAAATGCATAACTCAAATGAACACCCAACATAGTAAACCTTTGAAGGCTCTGGTTATTCTTGGAAAGTAAGGCCCAGGAGGTCATGCTGGGAGAGCTACCCTATCCCACCACATTTAGCCTACGAAATTCCTTCTTATTTAGAATCCCATCAACATCTAC
Organism: Zootoca vivipara; assembly: GCF_965207765.1. Lineage (NCBI taxonomy): Eukaryota > Metazoa > Chordata > Lepidosauria > Squamata > Lacertidae > Zootoca > Zootoca vivipara. The sequence continues at coordinate 76,818,431 of NC_142587.1, forward strand.
ATAAAGCCATTGGAGGTGATTTGGACTGAATAGTCACATGAATGCTAAAGATAGTCAGTGCTGTCTCCCACTTTCTCATTTTTATTTGCTCCTAGGGAGACTACAAATGCTCAGAAGCAGTATTTGTAGGCCGTGATGGACTAGATGGGAGTGAACAAACTGAATCCAGTTTAATCTACCAGGCAGCAAAGATATGATTCTTATCAGGGGGAAGGTCAGTTTTGAATGTGATGATGTAGTTAGTTATCTTTGCAGTTCCTGAGAAGTGTTTGCTGAGCTGTACCGTATTGTGTTGTTTTTGTTCAACTGTGCTTTAATTGTTTAATGGGTTGTTAGCTGCACAAGGGTGACATAACATCATTTATATAGCAGAGAACAGATCTGCCATGTCTCAGGCTACTTACTTTTTGAACTGCAAGTATACAAGAGCATATGTGAGAACATAGGGGCATAAAACTTGTGAAAGGGGCCTAACACCATAGCTGCCAAGTTATCCCTTTTTTTAAGGGAAATTCCCTTAGGCTGAATAGGCTTCCTCATGAGAAAAGGGGAAACTTGGCAGCTATGCCTAACACAAAGGGGAGAGTTTGCACAATTTTAACCAAGGAAAGGGTGAATGAAGAAAAGGCAACAGCACAATCCCATATAAAATCAAGTGTGTGTTATATGCAGATCTGCCTCTCAGAAATGTCCGCTAGATAAGAACACAGAAGCTATGCGGCAAACAGGAGCCAACCCTGTAGAATGCTATCTCTGAAGCACCTTCACCAGCTGCTGCTTGAAACATAACTTAAGTGCTTACTAATAAAAACTTAGTGCTTACCAATGTTACAGAAATTACCGGGGGGAGGGGCACATCTTTAAAGTTGTTAAATGTTACAAATAGTATGCATAAATGTATCCTTTCAACTTGACAGCTCAGGAAAGTTACCTAGCTTTAAAAACCATATAAAATCAACTCCTTGCCAGTTTCCTCCATTCCAATGGTATTTTGCCCTTGAAAAAGGGACTCCAGGAAGTGCACAGAGGTGACAATTGCTGAACTGACTACTGGCCAAGGAAAGCTTAATCCCATCACCAGACTTGCCAAGGGGTCCAGACATGCAAACATAGCTGCCAAGTTCTCCCTTTTTTAAAGGGAAATTCCATTATGCTGAATAGGCTTCCTCGCGAGAAAAGGGAAAACTTGGCAGCTATGCATGCAAAGGAAGTTGCATTGTACTTTGGGCGGTGGGACTTCAGAGGTGTTTGCCTATGCTAATCTTATACCTGGGTCTTGCCCCGGCATGTCTGCTTATGCTAATCTTGAACCAAGGACTTGTCTGGACATGTTTGCCAAGGTTGAAGTAGTGTAACCCCTGTCTACCCCTCCCCTTTTGTGACATGTCAGTGATGTAAAGATGATGTATCAATGATCCTGTGCGAACTGTATCTGAGGGGGGTGGTCTTGGGCTACACCCCTTCTGTGATGTATGTATGATGTATGGAGGGGTGGTCTTGAGCTCCAGGGCAGGGAATTTCAAAATGTCTACGGTATATAAGGGCGGGCATACTTTTGTTCTGGGTCCTCCTCCTTTCTCCTGCCTGGGAGGGGAGCACCCTGTTGCAACAGTTCAATAAAGATCAGGCTTACTAGCTGCTTTGCTTCTCAATATTCTCTGGTTGGCCTCTGTTATTTTCTCCTACCGATGGAGAACCTACAAAGGACTCTATAAGGGCTCCTGTATACCCCATATGGGAATAAGGGCAGATTTTGTTTACAACACCAATTAAAACTCTTCAAAATCCTATGTAGCAGCCCATGCATCAAGGTCTTCCTCAGAGACCCTAGTGCTGCTGCACTCCAACGTTAGATACCTACTACCTGGTCACAGGTAAACGGGCCTTCAGAGTTGTGGCACACCATCAGAATGCTCTACCTCAGAAACCTCACTTGCTGCCTCCTCTTATGCCAGCACCACAGTCTCAGACAATCACTTCTTAATTTTCTGGACCTTTATTAAATCTGTTTGGTTATAGTCCTCTGCTGTTTTAACTATATTGCTGGTCCATGATACATTGCTTAAACTCTTAATACTGAACAATTGTTCACTAACCTAAATGTCAGAGAATATAAATCTTTTTAAATAAAGTAGAATTTGGTGTTTTTTTTTAAAAAAAACCTATTACACAATTTCTTTAGTATAATTGCCTTCTGGACAGATAAAGAATTAACATTGGAGTCTATACAGTCTACGTAAATAAATGTTACGTATGAACACTACTAAATTCCTGGCTATTAATATTTCAACTGCCTATAGAAGAACAGAAAATGCATTTTAAAAAATAAGCTCTTAAAACAGACGTAAGATGGATGATTTATTTTTTAAAGTTCAGTGCATATTATTTGACCTATAAACACCAAGCAGATTTAAGTCAGAACTCAAGAATACAAATCACTATGAATAAGGAAGTCTTACTTATGGTATTGCATGCAGTACCTACACAGGGGAATTTCTGCTTTTGTAATGTTGGTATCAATTATCAAAATTACCACAGAATAGTGGATAAACATTAACCAGTGCACATCAAGCCTATTTTTGTAGCAGCACAGTTGAACAGACAAAGCTTAAGACTTTTTTCCTCTGTAGTCCCTTGCAGAATTAGGCAAGCAAAAGTTCAATGCAAATGATATTCAACTACTGGTATATAAACAGAAATATGGAAACATCAAAACCTGTCTGGGTTTACTCTTTTGTTTAAACAAATAATGTTTGAAATCCCTCGGTATGCTGATGCAACTCTCCTGAGATGTCTGAGATCAGATGATATTAAGGAACTAACAGGACCTATTACTACAAGTAATAGGAGGATTTTAGGATTGCGTATTATATGTAATATGAAAGGCAAATCCAGTTATCAATAAACCAACAATTATACATTTACACAAATTCATTTATATTAGCTTTCTAGTCTAAAGGCAATCCTTTACACTGGAGTAAAAGTGTAAAGTTCATACATTTACAATTTCAAACATTTGGCATGTTTCTGAAATAAGAAAAATTGAATAGAAAAATTCCAAGCAGTAATTCTTTCATGAAGATGCAATATCTATTATGAGAGAATAGAGGGCCCAATATGCAGCTAGAGTTGGGAAGGATTCTTGCTTGCTCTACATTTTGCTTGCTCCTTTCAGAACCACACATGGATTAGCAGACTGATTTGCAGATTAAGCATAATCAGTGGACTGAACTGACCATGTGTCTGCACTTGTACAAAGACATGATATGGAAAAGAAAATATAAGATGGGTAGCCATCTTTTTTCCGTATAATTCTCAAGAAAGGGACTGAATATTATGACATGCATTCAATTCCTGGAAGCATTTTAAAAGGTAAAATGTCTTTTCCCCTCATGGCAGGTGAGGTAACCGCTCTAAGCAGCTTACAACATTTTAAAAGTGGAAGGAAGAAACTACCCTCATAAGTACTTTTGTTTTTAAGGAAGATATTGAATTATTTTTATTTCATAATTTATTTCATAAAATTTCTATACTACTTGATGTAAGAACCTCAAAGTAGTTTTCTGTCCAAAACCAATTTGTTTGAAAACAAAACCAGCTTGGGGCAGATATATGGTCTTTCTATCTCTGTGTGCAGCTGATCAAGTTTTAATGAAACCACCAATCCATGACAAATTTTCAAACAGAAACTCAGCAATCTTTCATGACAATGAACTCCACATTAGCCACCATTTCTTCATTTTGTGCAGCTATGGGCCTTCCACTTTTGGGATCACCTCCATGGCCATCTCTGTACCCTGTATAATGTTCAGCTGTCCAATTTTCAATTGTGAGGAATGACAGAGAAGATAAACATTCCAACTAAGGACAAACATCCATTGTTAATGTCTACTTACACCTTCTTTTATAAAAAAAAATAGAGAGAGAGAGAGAGGTGTATTCAATTACTGCCCCTCAACTGATGGAACACTCTTTGATCCAATGGAGCCTTCCATCAATGAACAGATTCCTCTTCTTCCTACAGACCTTCATGCTGTTCTAAAGTGTTTGCCAATGCTTTGGATAAGATGGGGAGGGGGTGGAAGCGTGGAAGAAGAATCACAAATCACACTCGTTTCATCATTATTTACTTTCATCAAGAATTTAAAACATTCCTGTTTACTCCAACATTTAGTGGCTGAAAGATAATGTTCCTGGAAACTGCAAAATCATTGTCTGATATAATGATACTGGGTTTTTTTGGGGGGGCACTCTTTATGTTGTGTTAGTCATCCTGGGCTTCTTTGGGAAGGATGGGATATTAACTGAATTACAAATAAATAAATGAATTTCATACAACCCATCATATTTTATTATCCTCTACCCTCTGTTGAATTCAGATTAATGGCTGAAAGAGGTATTTCTTACACTGGGTTCATGAGTAAGAGATTAACAAAAGGAAGTTTAGAAAGTTGAATTATGAAGAGTTGAGATTCAAGTTTCTAACCCTGCTATTCATTAAAAGCAGTGGTTTCCCCAACTACCATAGTCTCCAGATTAACTAACTCATCTTAAGTGGTTCAGTGTAAAATGATCGGTCACCCTGTGGTTTCTTTGGGTGCTCTTCACTGCAATCATAGCCATAAAGGCACTATGGTTCCTTGGGTATGAATACTGGAAATAATTTGGTGTGCAAAGTAAAGCTAGAAATGTTTGCAGTATAAGAGCTGTAAATAATCAAGTGAGAAGGCAAATTACCATAGAAGAAAAGCACAAGGTTACTAGAAATCATGCACTGGGAATGTACATTTCTATCAAACCAGCAGTCTTAAGGCCTTGGTGGTGATGGTGGTGGTGAGCCAGAAAGGAAGTAGGGTTCCTTCTCCACATCTTCAGAACTGGCTGACTGACGTGAGGTATTTATGTTTAGTCTTGCTTTTAGAGTCAAACCCTCACAACCAGGCTACCAACAGTGCTACAATGCTAAACAGTATGTTACAATATACTGTATAGGGAGAACACCTGACTAACTGAGATTATTATTTTAAACAACTCTAAAGAATTTAATTAGAAAAAAGAAGAATTTAATTAGAGCTGGTGTGCTGCAGTGGCCAAAATGCCCGACTGGGGAGACCCAGGTTCACATTCCTAAGCCATGAAGCTTATCTGGTCACCTTGGACCAGTCACCTTACAAGGTGTTTGTGAGAATACAGTGGGTGACAAGAAAACTATGTAATGCCACCCTGAGCTCTTTGGAAGACAGGAAAAGACATAAATATAAGGATTTTTTAATAATTTATTATTTTAATGTATTTAGTTTTATTGAAAGATTACCTTTTTGTTTGAGTAGTATCCAATGGTGTTGCTCAGCAGATGGCAAGGCTTCTGACAGCAAAAGAAGGGAACCATTTCCATGATTCTCACCCACTCTGCATCCACCCACTAGAGGCTTGGAGGACCCTCTAGAGCAGATTTAGGGGCACAGGGGAAATGCTAGAAGCATACTGCCTACACTGTATTCTGCAATGGTAAAGTTCTTTGTCTGTACATTTCCAAGTCTGCTAAGGCAAGATCACTTACTTAAAAACTAAGGCTGCAAAATCCTATGCACACTTATTTAGAAAAGTCCTCTTGAACAAAGTGAGACATATTATATGTACATGGGCACCCACAATAATACATACATCACTGCAGGCATGTGCAGAGAATGTCTAAGGCTTGGAGCAAGAGTCTTGTTAGAATAAAGTTATAAACTCAAACAGTTTATAACTGTCATAAACTCAAACCAGCTGGTCCCTGGCAGGGCCCCTCAGCCCTCTGAGGCCTGGGGCAAGTGCACCTAGCTGCCCCCACCCTGCACTGACCTGCACTGATCAGGCATGTTATAAGTCCTTTAAAGAAATCTACACTCATTATAAAACTGATGTATAACCACATATAGGCAGTTACATGTTTACATTCAATTCATGTTTCATTTTAAATCAGATTTTTAAAAAGGAAATACACAATTGTTTTTAAAAACGATAAAAATCTAATTTTTTAATATCAATACTTTAGAAAAAAATTTTTATAAACTATTCTCTTCCTTGGAACTCAGGTCAAATTAAAGAAATATAATAGAAATCTAACAGTGGTTTACTACTTAATAATACTATTCTTATTTCTGATTAAATCAGGAAAACTTGATACAAATGCACATCAACTTCTGCTACTCAGGTAACTTTAGCTATGGTTTACAAGAGAGTCTGAAAGGCACCAGACAGAGGCTGCTAATCAGATGTAAAGGTAAAGATAAAGGGGACCCCTGACCATTAGGTCCAGTCGTGAACGACTCTGGGGTTGCGGCGCTCATCTTGTGTTATTAGCCGAGGGAGCCGGCGTACAGCTTCCAGGTCATGTGGCCAGCATGACAAAGCCGCTTCTGGCGAACCAGAGTCGCACACGGAAACACCGTTTATCTTCCCGCTGTAGTAGTACCTATTTATCTACTTGCACTTTGACGTGCTTTCGAACTGCTAGGTGGGCAGGAGCTGGGACTGAACAACAGGAGCTCACCCCGTTGCGGAGATTCGAACTGCCAACCTTCTGATCGGCAAGCCTTAGGCTCTGTGGTTTAACCCACAGCACCACACGCAACAGATGTAGTCCTTAATAAATAGTATTAACATTATCACATGGCTTTCTTCTGTTTTAACATTAAGCTAATGCATGCTTAGGAATGTGGTCTCAAAAACTTTTATATGTAACAAATTGAAGTTTATGAACAGAAGCTGTTTAGTCAATTCACTGTATTATGAATCATAAATGCTTACAAAATACACTAACCATATTAAAGACCAAATGCATGTTTCCAGACCTCAAAAATGAAATGGAAATACTAATATAATATATAATATTAACAAAATACTTCAGGTTTTTAAACATCACAATCAGGATTTTATGTGGCTAGACTATCTCTGATCCTACTTATGTGCTTAAATCACATGATCAAGCTCAGAATGCAAAGTTTACTAATAATACCTCATGTTTCTTAAGTTTTTGTTCACTATGGACTGACAAAGTTGATAGCCCAAATCTAATCTAGACTGACTAAATACACTCCACAATTGCAACAGGAATTCAACAACTACATTTAACAATATGAAGTCCACACTTCATTAAAGAGAATAAAGGAAGATTCCTACATCAGCTAAAAACTAGAGGAGGAGTTTATGTAGACAATATAATTACCCAAATGGGAATTTATCAAGGACACCCATGCAACCATTAATGATGCTCAAAGTACCCTGAGGTTTAATTAGCACAATCGCTTTAAAAAAGTAAAAGAGAATACATATTACACATATGTAATATAAGTCATAAATTACCACCAAAATTTGGCAAATCTGAATTATTCTTCATTTAATATAAACTAGAGGTAAATTGTATCAATATTCTACAATTTTCTTTTTGCTCTCATTTCACCAAATTGCATGTAATATGTAAATAAAGTCTCTCAACAACATAGAAAAAAATAATTAAAACTACATCATGGAACTCATTAGTTTTGCATATTTAAAGTTTAAAACAGTTTAGGGAATTTCCTAATATGCAGATTTGAAAATAGCACCACAAAATGAATATAGTTTAAATATTTATATTTTTAACTTTTAGTAGAAATGTACTAACTTATCAGTCCCCTCAATAAAAGAATACACTGGCATGCCTCTCATGTATCACTGACTAAATTACAGTCTCTTAGTGCAAACACAAGCAGGAAGAAGCCAAAGCAAAGACCCCATGCAGTCAATAATAGGGACTTTCACAGCTTTTGTTTTGCTTTCACATAATCCTGATTTATCAATAAGTAAGAAACAGTGTATGTAGTTTAAAACTAACTCTGGCCCATTTCAAAACAAGTCCACCTCAAACCATGAGTTATGAAGCTGTCTAATTTATCTAACCAGAGTTTGTTGTAAACCACCCCTGGTTTGTGCAGAGCAAGCCAGGATTCTCTGAAAGTTGCACTAAATGTCACAGACATCTTTCTCCTAGCTATGTGGGAGTAACAGAGGGGGAAGAAAGCATGTGGAACAAATAATACTTGTGTATTCAAGTGCCAGCGGAGTGGGGGAGCAGGCAGTAAATAAGGACTAACAAAACTGGTGTTGGATTAAATTAGGTCACACAACTTTATTGATTACAAGGCAACAGGTTTAGCATGGGAATTTGGTACAAATTTGGTACAGTTGACCACTGTTGAAGTCCCCCATGGCACCAACTGCTTCCAGGAGACCTCATCCAGTCACTGGTAGAGGGCATCGTGGGCCCATCAGCCCCCAACTGGGCTTCTGAGGAGAAAGCACTACTCTCCAATATCCCTTATGGGTATCCCTGCTTGAATAAAGCAGTGTGCCCTTATCCTGCTCCATACTAAAAGTTAATCCCAGTATCTTAGATATTATAGAAAATTGTGACACTTGCTATGAGGTAGGCAAAACCCCACAATAATCCTGTTATGGGTGAAATTCATCCCCAGCCCTAATTCCAGTGACTGGCTGCTGTCCACAGCTATGCACTTGATTTAGGCATTCAAATAGTATGAAAACACAACAATACTGTATAGCATAAACACTAGACTGACATAGGGAGGCTGGATGAGCCTGCCTTTTATGCTCCAGGGTGGACCAGACGTCAAGAGTCTTCACTCCAGTCAACCTCCAGAGCCCCAATGCCTGGCAGGTCCATGATGAAACTGATTGGCTCCCAGCTCCCCAGGCAGTCTCTGTCGCTGCCGCACAAAATGCTCCAAGCTATACCAAAGGATCTTGAACCCAACTGCTTCTGCTCTGCCAGCCATGTCACGCTGCAAAAACCTCCTCTGGTAAGCTGGGAACGGGATATTATTCTAGCTCATGCAGGTAGAGCTAAACCATAATTTAGTATTACATGTGAACAAAGAGTTACAATTGATGATTACTGCTTCTTCAAACATCCTATAATGGTAAATCATTTCCCCACTTTTCTACAGTTTATTCCTTTCTGCAAAATAAAAAAATTCCTTCCAGTAGCACCTTAGAGACCAACTAAGTTTGTCATTGGTATGAGCTTTCGTGTGCAAGATTCAGGACAAATGAAAATATTTCTTTACACAGCATACTTGCTATCAAAAGATTTGGATGGCTTCAAAAGGAGATTAGACAAATTCACGAAGGGTAAATTCATTTTGTTGTTGTTGTTGTTTAGTCGTGTCCGACTCTTCGTGACCCCATGGACCAGAGCACGCCAGGCACTCCTGTCTTCCACTGCCTCCCGCAGTTTGGTCAAACTCATGTTCGTAGCTTCAAGAACACTGTCCAACCATCTCGTCCTCTGTCGCCCCCTTCTCCTAGTGTCCTCAAACTTTCCCAACATCAGGGTCTTTTCCAGGGAGTCTTCTCTTCTCATGAGGTGGCCAAAGTAAATTCATAGAGGATATTAACGGCTACTAGTCATAATGGCTACATTACCTCCAGCATTCTGAGATTCATTATTATGAGTAGGTTAGAAATATTATTAAATAAATAAAATCACAGGCAGTATGCCTCTGAATACCAGCTACTGTAGATTATGAACAGCAGAACGCTATTGCATGCACATCCTGTTTGTAGGCTAGTTACTCATAGGCATTTGCCATCTCATAGTTTTGTTTTTATTGCATTTTTATTGCTTATCTCTTATGTTGTATTTTATTGTATTACAGCTTGAAAATGGAATTCAAATGGTAATACAAAAAATACAATATATATGAATTAAATGCAGAAAAACATAATTAAAATTCATACAGCATCTAGCACAGCACATTGCCATTGCTACAACAGGCAGGGAAATCATTAAGTGTTCCACTGAGATCCCCAGTAATTTTCAAATGGTCCATGGCAGAAAAGGTTTGAGAACCACTACTCCAGAGTTCTAAACATAAAAATGGACTCAAGAGTTCCAATTTAGAGTTGTCAATGGGGCCTTCAGCAACACAATCCAGCCTACAGATGTAAGCTTTGCCTGAATTTTGAAGCAACAATGAAAACAGTTTTCCCCCAGGAAGAAAATGCTTTTGAGAATAACTGAAATATGTAAAAAAATATTTTTGCACCTAGCCTAAACTTGTTTTACTACTTTAAGAATATGAAGCATATTGTATATGAAAATTTACTCAGAACAAAATTTCATAGAGTTCAATGGAACTTATTGCCAAGTATGTATAGGGCTGCAGACTGAGCACATATAAAAATGCAGTTTTATTTAGGAAAAGGATTTTATCCTTCTCATTTATTTGTATGAAATATCCAATTAATTCATTAAGTTTTTAAATGCGGAGGTACTGATATCTCCAGTTAAAAGTAGTAGGTATCAAGTGATGGGAAAAACCTTTACCCAAGAACACAGTGAGCTGTTACCAGTCTGAACAGACAGTACTAGGCTAGACAGACAAATAACCTGACCTAATATATGAGACAAGCAGATTTATATGTGAAAATGCAAGGACTCTTATCTCAAACCATTTGTACTGTGAAGAGCTGTGAAACTGAAATGTATTAATGCCTCAGGTGTATTCAAACAGTTTTTACCAAACTATACTATCCTGCTGTAAGACTAACTTTTCTAAAGACTGGAATCAAGCAGATAAATTCATATAGCAGGACCATGTGACTTTAAGGGAAACTTCTCAGATCTAGTATGGTTTAAACTATGGAGCGCACTAGATATACATTTATTGAGAAATTGCTGGAATAACAGATTTCATGTGAATGTACAACTACATGTCTCTTTTTCTACCTCTGAAGACCTTGCCTCTTACATATTCACTTCTATGCCCCATATTTCTATATGCCAAAATCTGACAGGTAATAGCAATTTAACAATCTCTGCACCCAATTCAGTCATAAATATTTTTTCTTAACTGTTTTGCAACATAATTATTATTACTACAGTGGTACCTCTGGTTAAGAACTTAATTCTTAACCTGAAACTGTTCTTAACTGTTCCAGTGGGGCCTCCTGCTGCCGCTACACCACCAGAGCACAATTTCTGTTCTCATCCTGAAGCAAAGTTCTTAACCCGAGGTATTATTTCTGGGTTAGGGAATCTGTGACCTGAAGCGTTTGTAACCTGAAGCGTTTGTAACCCGAGGTACCACTGTAATCTCTTTAAGTTCTATATTTATGAATGTATTTTGTTTCTTATGGTCACGTTCTGAAATCCTGTAATTTTTCTCTATTTATGAAATAATGAAAATACATATAAAATATATAATTACAAAACCTATCCAGTGTTAGATATGTAGCTGCAAGTTGTGGCACTCCAAGAGAAATGATAAAACAGAGGTTCCAACTTGAAGTAAGCAAAGGAAAGGTTTTTACAGTCATACCTTTGGTTACGTTCGCTGCGGGTTGCGTACATAACGGGTTACGAACGCGCTGAACCCAGAAGTGCCGTAATGGGTTACTTCCGGATTCGGCGATTCGCAAATGCACAGAAGCGCCAAATCGTGCGATGAGTATGTGCAGATTCGGCGCTTCAGGTTGTGGGCTGCTCTGGATGTGAACGAGGCTCCAGAATGGATCCCGTTCGCATCCAGAGGAACCACTGTATTTTCTTAACCTAAGAAACACTTGACACGTGACAAAGTGGTAAGTTTCGGCAGGGTTGTGGCCAAAAATTTTACAATTTAAAATAACAACTACCATATTTTTGCTTATGCTTAAAATCAATGGTAGCCGCATGCCAAAGAACATATTATAAATTCCCCTCCCCTTCTCTATTATTTCACTTAAATTTCTAACTATTTTCATTTTGCACACTGAAAAACAAACAAAAGCAGTTTTTATTTTCTATTCTTGCTTCCTTGAAGTGTTTCTCTCATACTTCTTCCTCCCGCACTCCTTTCCTCTACTGCCTTAAAGCTCTACCCAAAATATGCCGCAGATAAAATCTTCTCCAGATGGTTCACTTTATTTCCACCCTCCTGCAACAACAGGATAGTTATATGACCACAGTGGAAAAGACTAAAGAAATGGGGTCTCATCTGGAGCCCTTAAAATCAATGAAAGCTTTCCCACTGGCTTTTACAGGAAATGTACTAAATGCATTGTTAAAAATCACAAATATTCTTGTAGATTTTTTTATTTATTTCAGAATTTAATCCAGCTCAAAGATGGATTAACCATGGCACAATTCTTTAACTATATAAACAGAAGGTTTGGTCAGACAGCTGTTTTAGTTTTTAGCTGGAGATCATGCCCTCACTCTATCTGAGGGCATAGTTCTCTGGATGAAACATTCATGCCCATCTGTCAGAATATTAAGAGTGCCAACTGATATGGCAAAACTATATTCATTCAAGAATTTATCTGCCTACAAGCATGGATTTTTAAAAACATGCTAGAAACAATACAATGTTTTGTAAGGTCTGCCCTTGCCAGTGGAGCTTTAAGATTTTTGTTTGAACAGCAACCCTGTTCTGCAATGCTTCACAAACATCTTATATTTTTATTTATTTAAAACATTTCGTATATTCCGGCGTATAAGACGACTGGGCGCATAAGACAACCCCCAACTTTTCCAGTTAAAATATAGAGTTTGGGATATACTCGCCGTATTAATAAAACGATCCGGCGTATAAGACGACTCCCGACTTTTGAAAATATTTTCCTGGGTTAAAAAGTAGTCTTATACGCAGGAATATACTGTATACATTTTAAGAGAAATGCTGTAGATTAGGATTAGAGCATCTGATTTGGATGCAGAAGGTCCTAGGTTCCAGCTTCTCAACACTGGGCAAGAACTCTGAAATCCGTAAGAGCTGCTGTCACTCAGTATGAACAATACTGACTTAGACAGAGCAATTGCCTTATGTATAAGGCAGCCCCCATGTTCCTATGTACCCAGCCTTTCAGCCCTAAAAACATCATCAAGGTTTTAAAATTAAAACACATGCAATAAAAACAGAGTATAAAAAAGACCATTAAAACAAAACTCAGCACATTAGTCCAAAAACACAGCAGGAACAAAATTCAGCACAGACTGAACACCTGGAGATGTGAAACCATATCAACAACCCCTAGTGCCCAACAAGCTATTTCTCTCCCTCCCCTCAAAAAAAGGATTTAATTTGTCTGCCTGTGCTGCTCCTCCATGTACTCATGTTCCTTGCTAGGCCAATACTGTACTGCGCACAGACACACCTCTCCCTTCCAATTGGATAGCAGGTCTTTGGATTGCTTGGAAGTAAGAGATATAGGTGAGGGAGCTCTGCCTCTGTGTATATGTTTCTATATAGATAGAGGAGATTGGAAGGTAGGTAGAGTGTCCCTGGAGAACAGGTAGGACCATGAGAGAGATGTGTGCACTGGCTTGTGAATGGATGGATAAAATGCAGAGTAAAAAGGTAAAGGGACCCATGACCATTAGGTCCAGTCGCGGACAACTCTGGAGTTGCGGTGCTCATCTCGCTTTACTGGCAGAGGGAGCCGGCATACAGCTTCCGGGTCATGTGGCCAGCATGACTAAGCCGCTCTGACGAACCAGAGCAGCGCACGGAAACACCGTTTACCTTCCCGCCAGAGCGGTACCTATTTATCTACTTGCACTTTGATATGCTTTCAAACTGCTAGGTTGGCAGGAGCTGGGGACAGAGCAACAGGAGCTCACCCCGTCATGGGGATTCAAACCATCGACCTTCTGATCGGCAAGCCCTAGGCTCTGGTTTAACCCGCAGCGACACCCATGTCCCTTAAATGTAGAGTACATGTATATAAAAGGTTGAGGGAGTTATCCTGAAAAGGGAGAGAGAGAGATTTGAGGAATGACTTTTAGCATTTCAAGGAAACCGAGGGGAAAATGCCTTTATAAAAACTATTCAATGCTGTTAACAATGTAGAAACATTTAAGACAATATTTAAACTTAAATCAAAACAATACAACTACAATGAAGAAGTTAAAATCAGAGGAGAAACCAGCAGCAAAGATATAATTAGACGAATAAGGTTACAGCCTACCAGAAAATATTACTAATCTTCACATATATTAAAACAACCATAAATATATCATTTAATCAAGGATATCTGCTTCTAACATAATTATATAATATCTGACTATGTATTTTGTTTAAGTGTCAAGGCCAAGAGAGTCCACTTAACTCTTCATTAGGACACTGTAAAGAAATAAAAAGTTATTTCCCTGTATAAGTTTAACAATGACAGGCAGATGTGAGACTTGCTCTAGACACCTTTCTTTCCTCTGATTTTCCAGCTGTGGGCTTTTGTCCAAATACTAATAGGCTCCAAAATTCTCTCAACTAAACTTTGTTATCTACCAATATATTTTTATGTGTTAGTTTCCTAACAAACACCAGTAATCATAAAGCAAATAGCACTAATCTAAGGGCCTATGGGAAAAGGTTTCAATAAAAGCCTAATGATATTCTTGCTGAAAGAAATTGTCCTCCAACTTGGCATTTGCAACCTTTTATTTAAAAACATTGTTTTGAATTTTAACTTATTGTTCTATACTTTTGTAGTGGAAGACACTACAAAACTTTGTGTTGAAGAGTGGAGTATTAAATGTGTGCACAGTATATATATTAAAAAACAACTCAGAACCCAAACCAATAGATTCAAATTAGAAGCAAAATGGGTGCAATTTAGAAGAAAGATTCCAACTAAACATTAGGAAGAACTTTCTGATGGTAAGAGCTGTTTGACAGTAGAATGGACTACCACAGGTGATTGATTCACCTTCTTTGCAGGTTTTTTAATAGAGGTTGGATGGCCGTCTGTTAGGGTTTCTTTAGCTGTGCTTCCTGCATTGCAGAGGTTTGGACTAGATGTCCCCTGGGTTTCCTCTTCCAACTTTACAGTTCTATTATTCTAACTTCAAGAAATAAGAACTGTTTATCTGCTTCAAGATTAATGCTTCAAGATTAAAGATTATCATCAAAGATAAGAGAATTAACTTTTTTTTATTCATGAACTCTTACGACAGGTTCCCATTTCTATCACATAAGGCTCCCTGGCATTAAAATACGTCACACTTAAAACAACACACACACAGTACAATTTCTGGCTGCTTAAAAATCAATGCTGCAATTCAATGCACACTTACTGGGAAGTTAAGATGTGTTGCCCTCATTACCAGAGGAGCAAGCTCCAAATGCATTGTTTACAAGCCAGCTGTTGACAATATAGTTGTCCAGAATAACCCTTAAACCATCTGTTCACAATCTGGCATAATTATTATATAGGGCTGCCCACTTGTAAATCACCTGTCATTTCTACAACCCTGGCTCATCAGCTGATGAGTAAAGGGTTAAATCATGTTGCTTTGGCTCAGGCATCCCCAAACTGCGGCCCTCCAGATGTTTTGGCCTACAACTCCCATGATCCCTAGCTAACAGGACCAGTAGTCAGGGAAGATGGGAATTGTAGTCCAAAACATCTGGAGGGCCGAAGTTTGGGGATGCCTGCTTTGGCTGCATGCACCAGTTCCATAGCTGCCAAGTTTTCTCTTTTCTCGCGAGGAAGCCTATTCAGGATAAGGGGAAATCCCTTTAAAAAAGGGATAACTTGGCAGCTATGCAGTTCCATAATGGGAATAGGCATACAAAGCAAATGCAGCATTTAACTCTAATCATTTGGTTGCATCATGGGTGATATCAGTTGATGGTTTGGGGAAAATGGCCTCACAGGCCAAATTGGACCTACTTGCAGGTCAAGACTGACCCACAGACAAGAGGTTTCACTTCCCTGTCCTAAGAGCTCACTGTGGTATACTTTGTTCCT
Source organism: Zootoca vivipara (assembly GCF_965207765.1). NCBI lineage: Eukaryota > Metazoa > Chordata > Lepidosauria > Squamata > Lacertidae > Zootoca > Zootoca vivipara. The sequence continues at coordinate 76,834,208 of NC_142587.1, forward strand.
CAATGAGCTTCATGGCTAGGTGAAGATTTTAACTAGATTTTCCCAGCTCTAGCCCAACATTCTAATTACACTACACAAGCTTCCCTACTAAATATTACTAAAATAATAATAATAATAATAATAATAATAATAATAATAGTAAAACAATTTAAGTAGTTCTTAACTTTTTTGGAGGGGAGACTATACAGATGATATTTAGTCTCCAAATTTATAAACTCCATCATCTCCCAGAAAATCCATGAAAAACCTAATTTGAAATTTCAAACACTCTCTGTCCTAATGTTGCTTGTTTCACCACTCCTATTTAAATAAAGCAGTACCCTGTTACTTAACAGGATACAGTATGTTACTTCATAACTGTCAAGTATAAACATGTGAAATGCTATCCAGTAGAAACTAATCAGTTACACAGAAGTAATTTACTAGGTCAATTAACCTATCAACCTATCAATTCTTAAGGAAATCAGCCCTGAGTGCTCACTGGAAGGACAGATCGTGAAGCTGAGGCTCCAATACTTTGGCCACCTCATGAGAAGAGAAGAATCCTTGGAAAAGACCCTGATGTTGGGAAAGATTGAGGGCACTAGGAGAAGGGGACGACAGAGGACAAGATGGTTGGACAGTGTTCTCGAAGCTACGAACATGAGTTTGACCAAACTGCGGGAGGCAGTGCAAGACAGAAGTGCCTGGCGTGCTATGGTCCATGGGGTCACGAAGAGTCGGACACGACTAAACGACTAAACAACAACAACAACAACAATTTACTAGGTCAATGGATCACAAACCATCCCAAAATCATTTTATATTTTTAAAACAGGACATTTAATTGCACATGCTGATGTGTACAAGTGTTATTGCTCCCACAAGTGCATTAACAAACTTTCTCCATTGTGAACATATTTTCTATATTGCCTCAAATATGTTTTGTTGACTTTTAAACACATCTTAATCTATCTTTACTATGAATTGTCAGTTTTGAAAACTACTTTGGTTTCATTTTTAGAAGAAACTGAACATTTCAAGCTACTTTTGAAGAGACTGTCAAATGGAATTCATGTCTTCTTCATACATCCTCAGTAAGTTATACAGGCTTTGTCACTTCTTATTCATGCTCTATAGTTCAGTTCTCGGTCAAATACAGCATAGAAAGTGGCTGTTTGTGGAAGAGGTACTTAAAAAAATGAAATCTTAATTCATAGTAGAAAACTGAAGTTATTGAATACTCAGGTTTATATTGATTAAATTAATAAGTCATATTTTTTAAAACATACTACTAAGAATACATGTAAGTTTTGGTTGTTTAGAAGTTTATATGATGTGAAGTATTCTGAATCTTTTGGGGCACAGAGCATCAACTTTGTTTGATCAAACTAGAAAACAAGGTGCAAATAATATGAAGAGAAATCATATGTTACCCTGAAAAAAAGAGTCCTATCCATGCTGGGGAAAAACCTAACAGCCCCTCACTAACAATAAATTATCTACTGACAAAAATGATTTTCTGGGTGTGCTAGAGTATTTGTAGTCATAGTCCATGTGGATTCTTCAGGAGACCCCTGTGGCTGCCAAGGCCTTATCTCTGTACACATGGTCAACAGACCCTGGACACCTTCCACCAGACATTCAATGACTTTCACCCCACCATCAACCTAACAATGAACCAATCTATGCAAGAAATACATTTTTTGGACACTACTATAAAAATACAGGGTGGGCATATAGACACCACCTTATACCATAAACCAACTGACCGACAAACATATCTACATGCTTCTAGCTACCATACCAAACAATCAATTGTATATAGCCAGGCCCTACGTTACAACCGCATCTGTTCCAGCTCTACAGACAGAGACTCTCACCTAAGAGAGTCTAGAACTAAAATATCCAATGAAGTTAAACAACAGATCAACAGAGCCAGACTGATACCCAGAGGGAACTTGCTACAAGACAGACCCAAAAAAAGAAAATAACAGACCACCACTAGTAATCACATACAGCTCCCAAGTTAAAACAGTACAGCGCATCATCAGAGATCTACAACCTCTCCTAGACGATGACAGTTCTCCTTCTCAAATCCTTTCATTGCCTCCAGATAGCCACCCAATCTTAAACAACAACTCACCCACAATAATACAACCACCAGACTTAACATGGATACTGGTACCAGAGCCTGCAATAAACCCAGATGCCAACCTTGCTGTCACATACACTCAGACAACACCATTACTGGCCCCAACAACATCAAATATACCATCTCAGGACTATTTAATTGCTCATCTTCTAACATTGTGTATGCCATCAAATGCCAACAGTGCCCTTCAGCTCTCTATATTGGACAAACAGGCCAAACCCTACGCCAAAGGATAAATGGACATAAATATGACATCAGGAATCACAAGACAGAGAAACCAGTAGGAGAACACTTCAATCTCCCGGGACATTCTATACAAGATCTCAAAGTAGCTGTCTTATTACAAAAGAATTTCAGAAATGGACTGGAAAGAAAAGTTGCTGAACTGCAAATTATCACCAAACCTAAAACCACGGAGAAACCTGGTCTAAATAAAGACACTGGATTTTTATCTCATTACACATGATAAAACTATCTTTAGCCATCTCACCCCTTGCTTTTCTTGTGGAACCAATTGCAGTAAATACTTCCTGTAAGACCAAATGCAGACATAAACAGTCCAGTTTCCCACCACCCTTTTGAGTGGTGCCCCTCCCCACCCTCTCACTATATGTGGGGATCTGGTGACTTCTGTTTCAGTGTATCTGAAGAAGTGTGCATGCACATGAAAGCTCATACCAATGACAAACTTAGTTGGTCTCTAAGGTGCTACTGGAAGGAATTTTTTTTTATTTAGCATGCAGAGAGTAAGAAAAAGAAACTTGGTCATTTGGTGCAACTCTAGTTAGTTGCAACTAAACATGAATCACTGTTCTAGGATTCCAACTATGATGTAACATAGCTGCCAAGTTTTCTCTTTTCTCGCGAGGAAGCCTATTCAGCATCAGGGGAAATCCCTTTAAAAAAGGGATAACTTGGCAGCTATGTGATGTAACCTTTTTCTAGATTTAGCGTATCTCTGTTTTTCACATGAGACTGGATTCATGTGAGTATACAGTGGTACCTCAGTTTATGAACACAATTGGTTCCAGAAGTGCGTTCATAAACTGAAGCAAACTTTCCCATTAAAAGTAATGGAAAGTGGATTAATCCGTTCCAGACGGGTCCGCGGAGTACTCAACCTGAAGCGTACTTAACCCGAAGCATGGGTGTAATTGGTTCCGGAAGTCTGTTCAAAAACTGAAGCATTCATAAACTGAAGCGAACTTTCCCATTGAAAGTAATGGAAAGTGAATTAATCTGTTCCAGATGGGTCTGCGGCATTCATAAACCGAAAATTCGTAAACCGAGGTGTTCATAAACTGTACGTAAAATGTCACACCACTCTCTCACTATCAGTCCTACTTTGTCAGCTGTTTATCATTTTTGTTGTTAGATCTGAAGGTCAATAGTTTAACTAACTTCTATATTTTCCTCACACTCAGATTGGAATTTCACCATAACATTCTTAGGCCCATGGAAATCTGATCCCTCTCCTTTACCTTTAATTGATATAACCATAAGCCAAGGCAATAATATTCACTTCAACCTGGAGACCACTGAGTGTTCTGATTTCAAAGCCAGTTGTTGGGTTCACAAGAAACCTTTGCTTTAAAGCTGAACATCACTAGAAGTTTACAGTAACAATTAGAAGTTTCTGTCCCATTTCCTTCAAACCTGGGCATGACTTGGGCAGAGAAAAAGGATAAGCCCTGTTGTTATTTAAACACCTCCCTTGAAAGAAACTTTTCCAGAGAAGCACTACAATAGAACAGAAACCAGCTATAATAGATGCCTGCTACAACTTTTGTTTCAGCAAGCCTATCCTGACAATAAACAAGTTATGTATATCTCTATTAAAATTTTCTGATTTTATTTGAAAATCAATGCAGTAATTGTTTTATATTGTTCTCTGTACACTACTTAGGGATTTCCCATTAAAACCCTTTATAAATTATTTTAAATAAATCAATGCAATATAATACAATAAGATTAAAAACTTAAACAATAAATCAATAATGGCAAATCAGTATTTTGGCAAACAAGTATAAACCTCATGAAATAAAAAGAATAAAGTTCAATATTTGATCAAAAATTAAGATTTAACTTTTCCTAAGTGATTTCCACAGATAACACGGGTCTGATATTGCTGTGGCTCTGAACAGCATTATTTAAATCAGCTATGCATGCACAAACATTAACACTGGAAGTTTCTTGGTAATGGGAAGATGAAGCTTGATCTGTGATAATAATAATTTATTATTTATACCCCGCCCATCTGGCTGGGTTTTCCCAGTCACTCTAGGCGGCTTCCAACAGAATACTAAAACACAAAAATCCATTAAACATGGACTTTAACATTAAACATTAAACTGATGTTCTGCAGTTGACCAAAATCTAACCAAATTCTGCAAACATTACTCAATCCTGTAGAAACCTATGAGCACAGCACTTCTTTAGTGCAAGAACCTCGATTACATAATTCTATACAAATATCTAATTACTTATTCACACTTTTAAATGTGAGTACTATTTTCATTAGTAACAGGAAGAAATGCTTACTTTAAATGGCCCAATACACATATAAATACATTTAAATGGTTTTCCTACATTAAAGGAAGCAGTGAGTGGGACAGGATCAAACCATTGGCAGAAAAACGACTCATTTACAATACAAGTACAGTACAGTGGTACCTTGAGTTACAAACGCCTCAGGTTACAAACACTTCAGGTTACAAATTCTGCTAACCTGGAAGTTACCTTGAGTTGAGAACTTTGTCCCAGGATGAGAACAGAAATTGTGTGCCAGCGGCGCAACGGCAGCAAGAGACCCCATTAGTGAAACCACGCCTCTAGTTAAGAACAGTTTCAGGTTAAGAACGGACCTCCAGAACGAATTAATTTCGTAACTAGAGGCACCACTGTATTCATAATTTAGTAACTTAAAGTATAGCTGAACACAAAATAACAAAAATGTTTGTGTGTGTGTGTGTGTGTGTGTGTGTGTGTGTGTGTGTGTGTGTGTGTGTATGTGTGTGTGTGTGTGTGTGTGTGTGTGTGTGTGTGTATATATATATATATGATCATGCCTAGGTTTAATGTTAAATGCAGGACACATTTTCATATTCAAATATTAATCTCTACTATTGCACTCTTTTCAGATCTTCACCATCACACACAAGAAGCATTTTTTACATAAATCTTCAAATATAGTTCAGGTACTTAGCAGAAAATGCAATGCAATACAAATCCAAAGCTTTGGGGGCAGCTTTAAACACATATGACAGCTACAGTTTAGGTTATTACAGTAAGCACACTTGTACTGACTTCAGTGAAACTTGGAAGTGTTTGGTATGCAGGTGTTAATTTGAGTCTTTTAACTTTCAGATCCTCTGTCATTACAATCAAACAGTTCATAAACATTGCCCTCAAATTCCATTACATTGTTTCCAGCACATAATTAGGTAGTCATTTTTTCACACAAAATGAATTGTAAGAACTATTTATCAGGTATTAATGTGATATATATTTTGGGGACGCGCTGTGGTTAAACCACTGAGCCTAGGGCTTGCTGATCAGAAGGTCGGCGGTTCGAATCCCTGTGACGGGGTGAGCTCCCGTTGCTTGGCCCCAGCTCCTGCAGTTCGAAAGCACATCAAAGTGCAAGTAGATAAATAGGAACCGCTATAGCGGGAAGGTAAACGGCGTTTCCATGTGCTACTCTGGCTTGCCAGAAGCGACTTTGTCATGCTGGCCACATGACCTGGAAGCTATACGCCGGCTCCCTCGGCCAATAATGCGAGATGAGCGCGCAACCCCAGAGTCGGTCACGACTGGACCTAATGGTCAGGGGTCCCTTTACCTTTACCTAGTCCATTATCAATTCCAACAATAACACTTCAGAGTACTTCAGAATTGCCACTATGCAACCAATAAAATAACTGTATATACAATTGTCAGATAAACAAACACACAGGAGTATCTTTTAATCATTCAGAAAGCAGTCACATAAGATAATGATTCAGTCATTCACATTACAACTACAGAAAACCCACTTAGCCTGACCACCAGTCTTTCGCTTTCTCAAGCTTCTGCCTATCTTGCCTGCTTCCTCTAAGTAAATATAAAAGAAATTAATTTTATATTAACTGCATGAAAACTGAATTAATAACGCACCAGCAATAACCTTTCACTGCTGCTGGAAATAGACCATTATAATTTTGTTTTCTAGTTTTCAAACCAGAATGTATTTCCTTGCAAAGAATTTATGATTCTTCATATCACACCTGAAGCTGTGTTCTTCACAGGTATTGACTGTACCAAAAGGGAAACTACACAACGTTGTCTCAATTTTCTTTCCTGTCCCATCTTGACATTTGTGGGGAGCAATTCTAGTATAAAATGCACTGCTATCAAAACAACTTCTGAACTTTCCCCTTTACTCAAAATGCATCCTCTGATTTCTACATATTTATAAGCAGTGACAGAAGACACTCTCCCCCAAAAAACTAGTAACTGGGTTATGAACATATAAAGCATTTCTTGACACATCAACAGGTTTCTCAGAGGTTTAATTGCCCAAACAAAAGATGAAAACGACAAAAGAAAAGGATTAAGCACCTTGGCTTCAGGGCATGATCTCCTTGAAACTGCTCAATGAACTATTTTTCTATATTACCTTATTCCACTGCTACATTGAAATAAATAAACAATTACTTTAAAAATACTAAGTTACAGCAACTTAAAAAAACCGGTGATTTATTAAAAAGGTTAGCTTTTAAAGCTGAGAAATGGATATGAATTCTGAGGAACTGTTCATGTTTATCATTATTTACTCAGCCCCCTCATGTCTCAAACAGAGCTTTAACTCTTGTGCATTATTTGCTCAAATGTTTTAAGAGCCTATCTCTAAACAGTTGCTGCAGCTCTACAATTCTGTTAGGCTGGGCCAGTGGTAAATATTTATTAGACATAAAAATGACATATTACTTCAAAGTGACCAATGTAACTATATCACAGGTCCTGCTTTTGCCCATAGGTTAGCATAGGATGGTTTAAACTTTGTTACAAAAGCATTTTAATGCATCTGCCATGTAGCAGCTCTCATCCTCATTTTATATCCAGAACAGGATGTTTCCATTCAACTGTTCCACAAGCTTTGCTGCAGCAAATCTTGCATTCAGGAGAGGCATCAAATCTCTCATAATTAAAGTGATTCATTTCTATACCCAGTTTCCTTGCTCTCTCGTGTAGATTTCTAAACCTCTAACGTAGGTAGAGATAAAACCTTGCCATACAACTCTGCAATTAATGTTTGCACTACAAAGTGACTATGAGCTAATTTAACTAACATGAAATGTTTTTTCCATGTACTGGGAGCAGCACCAGGGTGGTGTGTTTATGTGTGGAGATCAGCACCATTTAGGCAGACAGCAGGCAAGAAAGCTATTTCAAACAATAAAGGTGACAATGAAGCTACCTTGGTGTAACAAAGTAGTAGAAGCTCACCCAATCAACAGATTGTAAGAGACAAAACCTCTCTTCAACATGTCAAACCCAATGGGCTGCAAGGTAATAGGGTTAAATCATTCACACATTTCAGCAACAGAGGAAAGACGCCATCTGGGGCTATTCTTTAATCTTATACAATTAAAAATAGATGTACTATCAAATCCTTCTGCTTGGCAACAGACGGAAGTCACAAGACTATCTAAGAGCACCTAAAGTTGAGAATAATTAATACAATTAAATCCACTTTTTCAGATCAAGCATTCGATGAAGCACGGATTAGAACTGTATAGGCCTATGTGACAGAGCAGAATTCCATACACTCTCCTACTCAACAACAAAACAAGAAAGTAAACTAAAAAGGGCCAGGAGTTGGACAGAGAGTGAGTACAGGTCATGAGCACAAGGTGGAAATGGAATCTGAAGGGAGCCTGGTACAAAAGCTGGCAGGAGGAAGGAAGTCTGTGTTGCTACCCCCCAGAAAACAATCTGTGGTGGAAGAGAAGTCATCACTAATTAACAGTAAAGAAAAGGTATTACTTCCGGAGGTGTGGGATTTATCTGCCTCAGGCCTTGGGAAGTGTCACTAGGTGGATATGAGAAACCTGTCAGGAGGAGGCACCAGGGATGCCATGAGTAGGAAAGTGGGCAGGAGCTTGTTAAGGAGGGCAGAGTAGAAGCATATGGCTAAAAGGAGCTAGCTCCCCAAGGACCAGCAAAAGATAAAGGGAGACCTCCCAGATTAAATGACAAAGTAGCTCAGGAAGAAAGCCCCTCCCTTCAGTTTCCATGTTGGGGAAAAGGATGGAGGGGGAAGGCAGATTAGGAAGAGAACAGGCACCTGGACCAAAATAAGGAGGGGGAGGGAGGGGGCAGAGCACGAAGGAGCAGTTAGAGGACACCAGAGTAGTTAGGATCCTGCATGGCCCGGGGGAGTCTCAAGAGGGATCCGCTTTCTCTCCTTTGGGGGGGGGGGGAGCGAGAGAAGAGAGGCAGCCCCGTCCCCAGAGCTCTCCCTACACAGGAGCTGCGGCAGGGACCCCCGCACCCCTTACCAGGTTCAGCACGGTCTCCACGATGTCCCGGTTGCTGACCTCGCCGACTTGGATGAGTCCGATCAAGACGGCGAATTTCATGCGGATGTTGCGAATAGGCACGGACGGGTTGATCATGCCGGCGGGAAGCACCACGGACCCGGAGCCCGACGCCCGCAGCTCCCCCATCACGGCCGCCGCCGAGCCACCTCCACCACCTCCTCCTCCCGTCGTCGTCGTCGTCGTCGGTGCTGGTGGCGGTGGTGCTGCTGATGCTACTGCTGCTCCCGCGGCGCCTCCAACTCCTCCTCCGCCGCTGCTGGCCCCGACAGGGATGAGCCGCGCCGGCTGCGGCTCCGGCCCCGACCCCGGCTTCTCGTTCGCCATCTAGCCCCGGCCGCTGCCAACACTACCTGCCGCCGCCGCCGCCGCCGCGCTCCGCCCTGGCCGAGAAGCTGCGCATCCACCGCAGCGGCACAACCGCAGCAACAGCAGCAGCAGCAGCGCCCGGCGGGGCCGCAGGGAGCGGACCGGAGCCGCCGCCGCCGAAGGGCCGTCCCAGAAGCCGCTCCCGCGCCCGCCTCTATAATGAGGGATTATTATGGGCGCCGCTGCCCCGTTAGCCGAAGCCGCTCCTCCACCGCTTCTCCCCTCACGGCGCCACAAAAGCGGCCGAGACCGGCAGCCGGCCGGGGGCTTGCGCGCTGTGGGCCGCCGGGAGAAGCTTCCGGGCGGCGGCGGTGGGCTGGAGGTGGGGGGGACAGCGCGAAGGAGAGCGGGAAGCTCGCCCCGCAGCCCCCGCTGTTGTTGTGGAGCCAGAAAACGCCGCCGCCACAGCCGCCGTCGCTCACTCCGCCATGTTGCCGCCCCCTGCCTGCGGTAGCCGCCAGGGCGCCTGCGCTGCGGAGCCCGTGGGGGGAGTGGCCGAGCTCCCTCAGCAGCAGCAGCAGCCCCTTCTCGCTCGCCCCGCTCCTCTTTCGCTCACTCTCGCGCAGAGAGACTCCGGGAGAGGAGGCGCGGAGCTTGGTCGCCGCTGGCCCAGGCTTCTCTCCGTCGCGGCCGTCCACCTTCTCGGTCTTGGGAGGAGAAGGAGAGGGCGGCGGCAGCAGCGGCAAGACCGGGGCTGTTGTTGCGACTGTGAGGGGAATTGATTACACAGCGCGCGGGGTTTTGTTTTGTTTTTGGCTTCCTCCGCCCGCCACAAACACCCCGTCCTAGTCTTCTTCTCCCCACAATGGACACAGCAAAAGGCGACAAGACCCGCGGGCACAAGGATGCCCACAGGAGTCCGCGGCGGGTCCCTCGGAAGGACCGCGGGCCGGGTGGATGGGCAGGTGTTGTTCGCGCCTCTCCACACACCGCGCGCGCCGGCGCCTGCAGTCTCTGGGAATCCAGCCGCCTGCCAGAAAGCGCGGGCTTCTGCTGCAGCCGCGAAAAAAGTGTTTGTGGAGAAGGATGCGTTTGGTTTTACGTAGAAGCTTCCCAAACCTACCATCGAATGACGGCTCGCATCTCTGTGAGGACTGTACTGTAAAACATCGTTGTGGGTTTTGGCTGGCACGGCTTCCCTCCAAAACCACGGCCCTCCCAATCCATGGTGCCGCCAAGGTCCGAGCCATTATTCTACATTTTTTAAACATAGGATTCCCCACAAATTGGCACTTGTGGGCAGCAGCATAAAAGTCATGCATCCATTGTGGCACTGCCATCATAGCTGCCAAGTTATCCCTTTTTTACAGGGATTTTCCCTAATGCTGAATAGGCTTCCTCGCGAGAAAAGTGAAAACTTGGCAGCTATGACTGCCATATGCAACTGAGGCATGGATCCTGGTGGATTCTCAATATGGTTGTATGGTGGTGGTGTCATCCGTCTCTATTGGCTCCAGCATTTAGAAAAAAAACACAAACTAGTGCTTGCTCCTGCTGCAGATGTGGGGAACATTGGGTACTCTGGATGTTGCTGAACTACAACTCCCATCAGCCCTGGCCATTGGTCATGCTTGCTGAGGCTGATGAGAGTTGTAGTTCAGTAACATCCAGAGGCCCAAATGTTCCCCACACCTTCATTTCTGAGTCATAAAAACACAGATATTTGTGGATTATACTCTAAAGTCCACCCGAAATCCACTATCAAAATACAAGTTGCGTCTAGGCTAGTGGCCAGACCATCAGCAGCTTTTACTTACCATCTTGGCTCCTTCGACGCAGCGGCGTGTCAAATTCATAATGTGTCAAGAATAACCACACCTCCATTTTTTGTATAAGTTCCTAGTCTTGCTTCAAGAATGAACATTCTACTGCTTAGCCTGCTAATGAGCTGCCCAGAGCTTCATTGACATTGATTCTGCCAAGCCTGCAAGTAAGTCCAAAGAGGCAGGGTAAAGGCAGATTTCCAGACACATACAACAAACCTGAATACTGTAATGACTTATTCACATTTTTTCAATCTCTTTTCTCCACAATAAGTCATACTAACTGGCATGTACACTATTCTACACCTGTTAATTCAGAAACTATGCTAAATTGGTTAACACTGAGTTTATTGGAACTTGCTTCCTACTAAATGTGCTTCCAGTGCAGAACTCATTTCCAAATTGACAGCCTATGTATTGTAAACATGCAGTCATTTGGATTCCTATGGCTCCAACTTGCCTGTAGGACAGAGACTGAGAGGTCATCCTTTTCCAATATTGGAAATCCTTGCCTGCATAAAAAGGGTTGGGGAAAGTTTCTCTTTGATGTATCTATGGGCACAAAATGTTGTCATACTTCATAGTGAAGATGTTGCAGAATTCTGATTATTTTCCAGCTCTGTACTACCCTTCTGAGATGTAGCAACCAGAGCAATGGAAAAGTGTAAGCTAGTAATGTTTGAGCAGGTTTGCTTTGCTAATTTAACTATTACTATGGAATAAATAACAGATAGAGTCAAACCAGTAAAAGAACACCAGGAGGTCCTGCTGAATTAGGCTAAAGGCCAATCTAGTCTAGAATCCCTTTCTCACGTTGGCCAACCAGATGATCAGAGGAAGCCTACAAGCCAAACCTGAGCGCAACACCACACTCCCCCAGTTTCCAGCAACTGGTATTCAGAGGTGTCCTCCAACAGTGGAGATATAATTTAGCCATCATGGGCAGTACCCATTGACATCCTTATCCTCCATGAATTTATCTAATCTTTTAACACCCATCCAACTTGGGTAGTCACTGACTTTTAAAGCCACCTGAGTTTATTACCTCTTGTGGGAGCACATTCCATAGTGTAACATATCTTCTTTGTTTTATGCTTAAGAATATAATCTCTTGTGTCTTTTAAAATCAAATCAAAGACCTTGCTATTTATGCAGAACTAGCTCCAGATTACGTTTAAACAATTTAGATCTAATTTGTGTCAATATAGATCTAATTTGTGTCAATATTCACAGAAAACTGTTTTTTTTTGGGGGGGGGTTGATTAATCATTGCCTAGGATGGCAGTGGAGGGTGCTGTACTCTGATAATTCCAGCACTATCTGGTAGGGCTACTACAGAATGTGGTTCTAAGGGTACATCTTCTCTGCCTTGTGCCATTTCTTACCTCCTATGCTATTTTACACCTATCTGGAGTGTATGGGCCAGTAAACTCCAAAGATGCTGATGGTAAGCAGTGCATCTGACCATGGACTTGGTATTCTGAACAGGGCTTCACTTCTCCTTAAGGGTTTATAGCTTGGGAATGCTTTTAGATTTAACCTTGCTTGTGGATGCCCATGGGCACATGAAGCTTGGAGCACCTTATACCTTGTACACCTCTCCTAAATAAATACAATATTGTCACAGTTCTCCATGTACTGGACAAATCAAGGTTAGATGCATTATAAGTGGGGATACCTATAAGAAGAAGAAGAAGAAGAAGAAGAAGAAGAAGAAGAAGAAGAAGAAGAAGAAGAAGAAGAAGAAGAAGAAGAAGAGTTTGGATTTGATATCCCGCTTTATCACTACCCGAAGGAGTCTCAAAGCGGCTAACAATCTCCTTTCCCCTCCTCCCCCACAACAGACACACTGTGAGGTGGGTGGGGCTGAGAGACTTCAGAGCAGTGTGACTAGCCCAAGGTCACCCAGCAGCTGCATGTGGAAGAGCGGAGATGCGAACCCAGTTCCCCAGATTACGAGTCTATTGCTCTTAACCACTACACCACACAGGCTCTCCAGTGATTAGAAAAGTTCAACTGCTTCAGGAGACAGCAGCCAGATTATTAACCAGGACCTTCCTTGCTAAATGAATTTCTTGGATATTGAAACTGGCTTCCTGTATGTTTCCTGGCACAATTCAAAGTGGTGTGCTTAACCTATAAAACGCCAAATAATTAATCAAAAAGAGCAGAAAACTAAAGGAACAGCAGCAATCAAAAACCTCTCAAAACAGCTGTTTCAGTGTTGCATCCCTTCCAATGAAGCTGAATGTTGCAAGATTCAGGATAGACTAGGGTCACATCCACACCATGCATTTAAAGTACCTTTATGCCAATTTAATAGCCACCCCCCCCCCGAGCCCTGGGGACTGTAGTTTGTTAAGGGTCTCCTAACAACTCTCTTTACACACTGTATAATTAAGCTGTGGAATTCACTGCCGTGAGATATAGTGAGGTTCCCCCAACTTTAAAAGTGGTTTGAACAAATCCATAGAGTATAAGGCTATCAATGGTTGTGATGGTTATGTTCTGTTTCCACAGAGGCCATAAGCCTCTGAATACAACTTGCTAGGACTCCCAAATGGGAAGAGTGCTATTGTCCTTGTGTGCTGCTTGCAGGATTCCCAAAGTCATCTGGTTGGCTACTGTGAGAACAGGATGGGCCTTTGATCTGATCCAGTTCTTGTTATGCTCTCCAAAAGTTCCAAACCTCTCTAGGGAAGCAATTTTACAGCTTTGAAACATTTGCAGTGATGACCCTGCTTTGTGTTAGCCAACTGAAATGAACATATCTATACATAGCCCACCCAGTTTGGCATATACAACTTGGTCACCAGTAAACTTTGCCTTGAAAAAAGCAGCGTGCTTCCTTTTAGCCCACATTTTTTGGAGAGGCATACACATGCTTTTACCTTCTGATTTCTCAAAAAAAGAAAGAAAAGAAAAGTGATTCTCATAGGAGCTGAGTCTGTGTGGAGTTTTTGGGTTAATTGCTAGTATTTGTTCTGTTGCTGACACAGAAACCAGACAACAGCTTGGGTGTTTGTTTTTTGGTGTGTGTGTGTGTGTGTGTGTGTGTGTGTGTGTGTGTGTGTGTGTGTGTGTTTTTAAGGTGGGCTTTTTAGTTGTCTCTTTGATTCAATAATTTTCCTAGTCCTGAGGGGTAAGCTATTCTCAGTTAGTCCCAAGACTACCACTTCCTCATTGGAGCTTGTTATGCTCATCAAATATTTTCTGCATAGCTGAGGTAATTTCAAAGACTTCAAACTTTTAAGTGAGATTATAGGCTTTTTCAGCCTTCATAGAAATCCACTATCATTTCTGAGATATGCAATGTTATATTACCAACATAATGCACTGCAGCAAAAGCATTTAAGGCAAGTAAGAACATAACTACTAGAGTAGTTATTATCTGTAATAAAAAAAGTCTCACAATGTGCAGAAATTCTTTTTCTAAGACTCCGACTTGGCAGCACCATTATTAGACAATCCAAAAGAACAAATTGTGTTGCTTCGATTACTTTTACCATTTTCTTTTGTCCCCTGTCTCCGTAGTAAAAAATATATATCTGTAGGTGATGGTGAAATGTTTTGAATGAATAATTTCCTATGCTTTTATTTTATCAGTAATTTAGTGTAAGTGATGACAAAAACTGAATTATAAGGACTGCCTGAACCAAAATGATATCCTGCTGCTGTGAACACATATACAGTGTCTTTAATATCCTGAGTATTGCTGTGGTGGTTGGGAATAAATTGCAGCAACCACAAATTATTTTTCATTAATAAAATAGAACATTATTCTTGTTTAGTCAGGTTTTTGCTAGGTTCTGTTCATAAAGGGTTGTTACAACTGATGGATGCATATACTTGAAAGTAAACAACGATGCTTTGCAGTCTCAATGAGGCAAAATGGACATTCTGTTCCTCTTTGAAGGTTCAGCACAAAGAACCGGGGGAGAGAGACAAGCTACAGTAATAACAACAATATTACGCTATTTTGGCCCCTCTTGTTCCATCTTCACTCACAATATGTAATAGCATCCCACAGTCAGATTTATAGTCCATTGTGTCACATTTTGATCTCTAACATATCACCCAGACTAGTGTTTGATTTGGTAGTTCTTCCTACAACTACTGATCATGAACAGATAAAAGCATGGGCACAGATGATCAACTGATACCAACCGGTAGTTCTACTGGTACAATAGTTTTTAGTTGGAAGGCAGGGGCAGCTCTAGGGCAACAGGATAAAGGCAAGTACAAGCTGTGCATATCCCACATAAATGTTCAAGTTAGTGCTAGTTAGTGCTAGAAATGTTCATGTTAGGCAGTGAGAGATTTTACTTTCTTGGGTTCCATGATCACTGCAGATGGTGACAGCAGTCACGAAATTAAAAGACGCCTGCTTCTTGGGAGAAAAGCAATGACAAACCTAGACAGCATCTTAAAAAGCAGAGACATTACCTTGCTTACAAAGGTATAGTTAAAGCTATGGTTTTCCCAATAGTGATGTATGGAAGTGAGAGCTGGACCATAAAGAAGGCTGATCGCCACAGGTCATGTAGTCAGCATGACTAAGCCGCTTCTGGTGTACCAGAGCAGCGCATGGAAACACCGTTTACCTTCCCGCTGGAGCTGTACCTATTTATCTACTTGCACTTGACGTGCTTTCAAACTGCTAGGTTGGCAGGAGTAGGGACCGAGCAACAGAAGCTCACCCCATCGCAGGGATTGAAACTGTTGACCTTCTGATTGGCAAGCCCTAGGCTCAGGGGTTTAAACCACAGCGCCACCCTTTAACTATGTAAAGGAGGCATACAAATAAAGTAAGAGAGAGAGGGGGAGAAATTCCTCAGGTGAGATTTATCATAAGCATAGGAAACAAGGAAACATACTGGGCACCTGACAGCTGTTCCTTTAAAATGAAGTGAAGTATTTTCCTTTTTAAAGAAAGCAGTGCAGAAAGTTAAAAGGAACAACTTTCTTTACAAACAATAACAGTGAGTACATCAATCTCAGGTGCCCAGTAGCCAGCCTTCCCAGCTGTCTGAGCTTCAATTAAAGCTCCAGGAAGGATGTCTTGAGGTAACATCTCATGGGGCTTTTTCAGATCATGAAGCACAGGGCAGCCAGGGAGGCTGCAGTGTGTTACACACACCACCCATTGCTACCTCACAAAGATAAAGCAAAACTCAACCCTACATCCACCAAAACTCTGGGAATGAACGAGAAAAATGAAGGCAATTTAATGGAGAAGAAGTCTTTTGTGAAACTGGAGGAGATGTTTTTACACAGCACTAGTTTAAGTTCATGGGGATAAGTCAAGTCAAGAACTGGGCAATACAGTTTTATTAGCAAAGGAAAACATGGTCAAACAATCAGGAAATGTGCTTATGCTTAGAGAAGCTTACTTGCATTCCAAGAAGGGTCCAATTTATTTATTCACATTAACAAAGACAAACTGTAGTTCAAGGGGGCTTAAAATAGTACACACACACCACAACCCACAATTTATTGCAGTTACCATTTGAAAATAAGGTGAAAAGCCACAATTCAGAATCAAATCTACCCACCGTTCAAACACAACCACAGGGCAACAGATACATAAAATGATTTTCTGTTGAGAAAAAAAATCTGCCTGCCTCCTAAATATTCAGCGTTGGTTGCACATGGGTCTCTTGGGAGAAGATCCACAGGACATGTATTCCATTGTTCCTTGCGTAATGATGTATGAATCAGTAGTGTGCCTGTGCAATTAGGATTGGAAGCAAATGCTGAAGGCACTAGTGTTAGCAACCACTCTACTAACTCTGGTGGGTTCCAGCAATCACCCTGACAAATGCTAACAACAACAGCTGGTTTAATGGGAGCAACATGGAAGCTTGTAGCCCCCAAGGGGGTTATGCATAAGAAGTGGTTTTAAATTACAAGTCAGGATACAGCAGGCTTCTGTGGCTGCCAGTTCAACAGTAGGCCTGGACATGGACATGTTCTCCCATATATCGTGTCCTCCCTCAAAGAGGGCATGTGTTGCGGTGAGACCTGGCAACCAAACCCTTGTGTTGTGGGTGGGTATGGTTGGATAGCTACAACACCCTATTGGTAGGTCCTTTGATGTTGGGTTCAATCTGACCAATGGGACACTAGCCAAAATAGATAAAGGGACCTATATATGCCTATGCATGTGACCCTGAGCTTTCTCTCTTGGTCAGAACACCCACCACCTCTCCCTATATTTAGGGCTTGCATGCTTGATCTTGCTATGTCATCGTCTGTCGTCTGTCGTTGGGACAGGGGCACGGCAGGAATTTTCCCCACTTGGCTGATTGGCTGATGCCATTGGGGTTTTGCCTGCCGCATAGCAAATCGTCACAACTTGTAAGGTTGCGGATAGGCTCTGGTTCAGGCAATAGGGATGGGGGAATGCTGTTGAAGGCAATATGCCTTTGACTACCCAGTTGCTTCTTTGGGAGAAAAGCAATGACAAACCTAGACAGCATCTTAAAAAGCAAAGACATTACCTTGCCAACAAAGGTCTGTATAGTTAAAGCTATGGTTTTCCCAGTAGTGATGTATGGAAGTGAGAGCTGGACCATAAAGAAGGCTGATCGCCGAAGAATTGATGCTTTTGAATTATGGTGCTGGAGGAGACTCTTGAGAGTCCCATGGACTGCTAGAATATCAAACCTATCCATTCTGAAGGAAATCAGCCCTGAGTGCTCACTGGAAGGACAGAGGCTCCAATACTTTAGCCACCTCATGAGAAGAGAAGACACTCTGGAAAAGACCCTGATGTTGGGAAAGGGCACAAGGAGAAGGGGATGACAGAGATGGCTAGACAATGTTCTCGAGGCTACTGGCATGGGTCTGACCAGCCTGCGGGAGGCGGTGCCTGGCGTGCTCTGGTCCATGGGGTCACGAGGAGTTGGACACGACTAGACGACTAAACAACAACAACAGAGATGATAACACTTAATGCCAGGCAAAAGACCAGGAGCCAGTGTTATGCAATTGTTTGTTTGTAGCCAAGTCAACTGTTGCAGCCCAAATTTGGCCCACAGAGCCACTTTCCCCGAACCATGCCCACCGGCCTCACACCTAATGTCATATTTGGCCTTGGGTATGGGGTAGTTGGAAACCCTGCTGGATCAGCTATTTGACCAAGTTTCCCACATGAAATCCCATTGCACAGCTGGTCCTTGCAGAAAGCAGGCTGGTTGTTTAGACTAAATGACTAAACAACAACACCCAGTTGTTGGAAATGGGAGAATGCTTTTGTGCTCAGGTCCTTCTTGCGGGCTCCCCATAAGCATCTGGTTGGTCACAGTGAGAACAGAGCAGTGGACTAGATGGGCCACCATTCTGTTCCAGCAGTGATTATTACATTCTTATTTTAGGACTTCGCTGTTTTTGAGAAACTACAGGACTGTGGTTATAAATTGCTTAGAAGCATACTCTCATAGAATTGCAGAGTTGGAAGGACCCACAAGGATCTTCTAGTCCAACCCTGTGCATTGTAGATATCTTTTGCTCAACACTTTTTATGTGCAAATGCAAGAGTTGCTAATAAAGATAATTATAATTCAGCCCCCGTAGCTGGCCCTATCTAGCAAGGTCGTGGACCTAACTCTGCCCTTGGTAGCCATTGATCTCCCATAGTGAATTGCAGGATTGGATTACATACCATATCAAATCAATATTGGCTAAATAACATGCCTATTAAATAAAACATAATTAAACAGCATCTAATTTGAGTGTGGACATATCAAACACACATAAAGTTTTGTTTAATATGGGTGCTTTAGTAAGAATAACAATGCATTTCAATCCACACTCTAATTTCCACATTGTATGTCCCTGGACTGCATGCCTGGCCTAACTGAACCTACTTTTGACAACAGCATTGTAAAAATTAAACCAAACCAGGTATCTGAACTGCTGTTCCTTCAGGACCTATCTTACAGATTGCAAACAGCGAGACAGAGTTTCTAGGCACAAAACAGTTTTGAAATTAGCTGCGGTATCTTGATTTTGCTTTTCAGAGGCCATCAGATAGCAAGAAGCTGTGCTTGGATATGAGTACTGAAGATGGTGATCTGAATGAATTTGCACAAATTAAGGAGCCTCATCCTGAAAGGTACTCTGATAGTGCATGCATATTTACATTATAAAACTGTGGCCTGTGTGTGCACATCAGGATATGTTTTTGGAGGTTTCTACTGCAGATGTTCACCTGGGGAAATGAGAAAGAAGCCAGGGGAAAAGTTAGAGTAAAACCCTGCGTGAAATCCACAGAATGCAGAAGTAGATGTGCATTTGGTGGGGCTTCAGATGGTCTCTTTCCAATGTTACAATACAAGTGAAACAAAAAATAATAAAATCCCTTCCAGTAGCACCTTAGAGACCAACTAAGTTTGTCATAGGTATGAGCTTTCGTGTACATGCACACTTCTTCACACGAAAGCTCATACCTATTACAAACTTAGTTGGTCTCTAAGGTGCTACTGGAAGGAATTTTATTATTTTTTTGTTTCGACTACGTCAGACCAACACGGCTACCTACCTGTAACTAGTACAATATAAGTGTCTTTTGAAAGTTCAGAAGAGTCACCATTGTGGCACCCATGAGCATCAGTGTGACAACCATTACCTTCTGTGGGGCCCACAAAAGGTCTCAGTAAATATAAGAGTAAGTTTGCTCTTCTTCTTTATATTTGCAGTGGCTGAATCTTTCCTACCTTGAACATGCACCCTCAGAGGGCACAGTGGTGGCTGATGTGGCTTCTGGTTTTTATTGAGGGGCACAGTTGATGGGCTGTAAATTAAAGTTATACATTTGATGAACATAAAATGCTGTATTTAAGTGCATTATGGGTTTTTGCAAAAAAAAAACACATTGGGACAGAACTGGTGTTTTTTCACTGGTGTGACTGCAGCACAAGCTTTAGATCTTGTGACTCAACAGGAGATTTGAAATCTGAGTACCTGCCCCCCCTCTCTCTCTGTGTGTAAATGAGACTGTGTGCAACCCAGGGAGACACAAGACACTGAGCTGCCAGTGTGCAGAAGAAGGAGAGAGACACATTTTGATTTTAGCAATAAAAGCCGTTAAAGTTGCATAGGTTCTCTCTGGGACCAGAGGGAGAAGTACTTTATGGAACTGAGCCACTGCAAGTTTTTGTTTTTGTTTTTGCATTGTACAGTATATATACATATATATATATTGGCCACCTCATGAGAAGAGAAGAATCCTTGGGAAAGACCTTGATGTTGGGAAAGATGGAGGGCACTAGGAGAAGGGGACGACAGAGGACGAGATGGTTGGACAGTGTTCTCGAAGCTACGAACATGAGTTTGACCAAACTGCGGGAGGCAGTGGAAGACAGGAGTGCCTGGCGTGCTCTGGTCCATGGGGTCACGAAGAGTCGGACACGACTAAACGACTAAACAACATTTAAGACTGTTTTTACCTGCAGTAAAGCTTGAAAACTCATATCTTGTGGTACAGAAAGTTTATTTCTGCACATTTGGGACTTCCATTGTACAACTCCAACAGGAAGGCATACACTAACCATTTTGTGCTCCTGTCTCCTGCTCTTTTAGATGTGGCAGCCATTTTTTGTTATGCCACACCCCATGGCAGCCATTTTCTGACTGGTGCCCATGGCACTTTTTCAGAATTCTGTGACTCTGTTGACTCAGAAAGTTTGGCAATCTTGGTTCAGAGGGTACCTCTAATTTTGCAAAGATGCCAGATGCATGAGTGTGCTTTATGGGGAAAGAGCAGAAGGCGGAAGAATGGCGAGAAAGGGCAGCCATAGGAGAAGCAGCAGCCCTGTTTTGGAGACAGCGGGAACTCATTCCCCCCTGCTGGATGGTTTCCTTGACATTGGGCTTCCTCATAATTTGCCAGGAAAAGGGTGTGTCTGAGGAAACACATATGCAAAGCACAGGAAGGAGTCCTGTGATTAGAGCTTGAAAGCCAGAAAATAAATCTCTTCCCCTGGGCTGAAGCCAAAGACCCCCAAAGTCCACTGCTTAAAAAAGATTCCTGGGAGAATATTCCCAGGAAAAGATGAATTGTATGCAGTACTATCATTGGGCTCTGCAGGCATTTCATCAACACTTCCCAGTTATATATGTGAAATGTTGGTAAAAGGCTTAGAAAGGTCATACAAGGTTATCCACTTTTCAATATGGATCTATAGGCATAACATTGGAGCTAAATATGTTCTTTCATACATGGAAGTTGTGGTTTGAGTGGTTCACAGTAAGTAACTCAGTTTTACTATAGTTTGATTTAGTATAGCTTGTTTTCCTATACACACATACCTGGGAGTAAATTCCATTGAGCTTCATGGAACCTACTTGGGCTTATGAATGCCTAGAATTGTGCTGTAGACGAGCCTATATAAAACAAATACACCTACTAGAGAGCACAAATCTTTTTTACAGCTTTTCTGTGCCAATACAGTGCTATAGTTATTATATGGTACCAAAATAACCAGTGCTATTTTGCCATTTAATCTTCTGAATGCTTATTCAGATATGCTCACTGGAAGGACAGATCCTGAAGTTGAGGCTCCAATACTTTGGCCATCTCATGAGAGGAGAAGACTCCCTGGAAAAGACCCTGATGTTGGGAAAGATTGAGGGCACTAGGAGAAGGGGATGACAGAGGACGAGATGGTTGGACAGTGTTCTCGAAGCTACAAACATGAGTTTGACCAAACTGCGGGAGGCAGTGCAAGACAGGAGTGCCTGGCGTGCTATGGTCCATGGGGTCACGAAGAGTTGGACACGACTAAACGACTAAACAACGACTAAACAACGACAACAACAACAACAAATTCAGACATGAGCCTAACTGACCCTTGGATCTTCATCTGAGGTCCTCCACAGGTCCTACTCTGAGGAAGGTTCAGAGGGCGGTAACAAGGGCCTTTTCAGTTGTGGCTCGCAAATGTGGAATGTACTCCCCAGTGAGATTGATTGACATCTTTTAGGTTCCAGGTAAAGACTGCTCTTTTTCTCATGCTTAGGTGGTTTTGTTTGTTATTAGTGTGCTTCCAAAGCTTCCTGTGGCTGTTATGTCTTCTTCATCTTCATCTTCATCTTCATCTTCATCTTCATCTTCATCATTGTTTTATGGTGTTGTCTTGAATATATCCAAGAGTAGATCATCAAAACAAACTGAATATCACATCCCCCCCCCCAATCCCTGCCAGTCAGTTCACCTGGATTATAGGCCTTTCTCAACTTTGTTCCTTCCTACTGGATTTTTTAAAAAATGAATCCTGACCCTAGGTTGAGTTCTGTCATTCTAAGAAGAAGCTGTACAATTATTTCTTTCTGCTTTTGCCATGCCTATTTTCTCTCTCTCTCTCTCTCTCTCTCTCTCTCTCTCTCTCAAAAATGTACCTTTGATGACTATTTGGTGATATATATTCCAATAATAATTACACCAGATAACAATGGCTATAACATTTTATCTAATATTTTCACAGTATTTTTTCCAATAAGCACACAAAGGATTTGTAAGCTGCACTGAATAAATGCTGTGCAATTGTAAATGAAGTTGTTGCATTGCTGCTTTCATTTTTTTATCCTAATATTATTTAGGCATGAAGACATGGAAAATTTATTTTCCCATTTGCATGCAGAATTAGTTCACAATATTTAACAGATACAGTTTTAGTATGAGATAAAGTCAGGAGCTACTTTGGCTAGAACTAGGAACCTTGGGTTTTATGTGTAGCTATCCTGCTTAGAGCATTTTGTTGGCAATGAAGAACAGTCAGTTTTCTAGTGTGGCCCTGCCCACTCAGGTTGGTGACTGGACACTCCTGGAGCAGGAAGGGTGACTAATGACTTTCTGCCTGGACTGGAACCTTGCCTGAGATGCAATATCTTCCAGGGTTTGATGTGTTCCTTGCTTTTCATGCCCAGTTTCTGATGTTGCTCTTTGGTTTCGATCTTTGCATTCACGCATATCTCTTGCTGTATAGTTCTGGTTCTTGTTTTTCTCCATGGCTTCTTCCTCTGGCTTGTTCCTCAGCCCTAGCTCAATTTCTGGTTCTTGGCTCCCAGCTCATCTTGGACAGCTGTCTGTAGCTCAGCCCAGACAGATATGGACCTGGTAGAAGCCTTTTCTCAGTTATCTTTTCAATTACCTCCTTAAACTTCTGCCAAAAATTATTTGCTTCTGAACTATATGTGGAAACAACAACCTTCCTCCTTATGTCACCTCCAATCCGGGATGGAAAATTCTGTCAATTTTTGGATTCTCATTCCCCCTGCCCCATTCTATAGTTTTCACACTCTGGCAATGATTTACCGTTTTTCAAATCCTCATGGAAATTTGTCAGCTTCTTAGAACAGATTTCTCTTAATATGCACATTTTTAAAATGTGATTTTGCCTGATATGCACATTTCCCCCCAAGCAATTTCCCCTGATATGGTGCTTTTTATATGAGATTTTCACCACTGTGTGAATTTTATGCACAAACTTTCCCATGATTTAGATATTTTTGTACACATTATTTGGTTGGAGAACTTCATTACAAAATTCAAAGAAACGCGAATTTTGAAAGACAGCTGTGTTTTGGTTCATATGTTGTTTGAAAAAGTGCATATAAGGTTGTTTGATTATAGGTTTTGCCTGTCACCTTCACTCTCTCTCTGCTGTACTATACCACTTAATGCATATTTTTGTAACCACTTTGGCAAAATGGAAGTGCTCACCTCCTTCTCCAGCAAGCTATTAAGTGAGCTGTCAGCTTTCCATTGGGATGGAATATTACGTGTTTTTTAAAAAAACACTTATCCCAAGATGTATGCTTAACAATTTCGACTTCAGTGGAAACACCCCTCCAAAACAGAAGATTAAGAATGGTGAGGGAGAGCTTGCTTGAAACTGTGCATCTGAACACGAAGAAAAAAGCAATGCCACAAATTACCTGTTGTGCTTGCTAACTAGAGGATGTCTCTGTTTAATAATGCTTGGGAATTATTTTTGTTGGTAGGCTGCCAAAGTTCTGTTTGTAAACTGAATTAGAACAGTTTGTTAAGGGGGTGGAAAGAAGTACAGACTGCAAAGGGGAAGCAGAGAAGGAAAATGATGAAAGACTATGTTGTTCTTCGGCACAGTGATGTTGACTGACAAAGGGCACAATCCATTGGGAATCTCTCTCTCTCTCTCTCTCTCTCTCTCTCTCTCTCTCTCTCACACACACACACACACACACACACACACCACATGGAGGAATAGTGAAAAAAGTGCATATAAAAGTGTGCAAAGTATGATTTCTTCATCTTTCAGTATCTTAGACTGGGGGGAAGATAATAAATACATATTTTCACACTTTAATAAAGCAATTTAACATTTTGGCTAGGCAACTAGCCTTAATCGTTTTGTTGATGGGATGGCAGCTAAATCACATTTCTAAAATAAGATATTAAGTTACTGGCTCACAATCTTGTCCAGGGTCACCAAGTCCAGGGTCACCCAAGCTCTTCCCCTGTGCCATTAACAACACTTGGATATGAAGTCATTTAAAAGGCGATACTTTTCTTGGTGTGAAAAATAAAGTGACAGACTAAAAATATTTGCCCATTCAATTTCCGGATGTCAAAGACACAGGTGCCAGGCCGGCAAAATGCTGGTAGTTCTAATATTGGTCACATGTCTATGTTCCAATATATGCCTGTATTTATTTCTAGGAAGCTAGATGAAATAAAAGTGATCATAGAAAACTGCTGTACAGTAGGCTTGCCACAAGGCTGATCAGATGCAATGGCACAGCTCCAACGCCTAAGATATGAGCTGAAGAGGAAATTCCAGCAGGTGCACTTACTGTGTCTTGCAAGCTTGTGACGTGGTCTCCACTAGCAACAAAATGGGTTGGCAGAATTCTGAGGTTAATAGAGTGGGCTCATTGACTTCATGTGGCAGGTGGTGCATAGCTGCCAAGTTATCCCTTATTTTAAGGGATTTTCCCTTCTGCTGAATAGGCTTCCTCGCGAGAAAAGGGAAAACTTGGCAGCTATGGGGTGGTGGATGCTATTTTTAATGCTCCTGTGCATTAAAAAAAGCCCCCCACTACTTGCAAGTAAGAAAACTTGTACATCAGATGAAAGATGTCCCTTGCCGTGCTAGTTTCCTCCTTGCAAGAGATTCATCTTTTAAAGAAAAAACCCCCTCAAGGGAACATTAAAAAAAAACACACACACTCAATATAATCTCCCCTTTACAATCTCTAGTGACCCAATTCTTCCAAGCTCCTCTTTTCTGCTGCTACATGTGTAACCATGCCATGCAACTATTACAACAAACAGAGGACCTTGTCTTCCTTTGTGTCTAGCCCTTTGTGTCTTGTCACCAGAATGTAGCCTGTTTTGCAGAGAATTTCCAGTCTAAAATTAGAACCAAAGATACAAGCTGGACCTAAAACAAATGCAAAGCCACTTAGCCTTGTAGCACATGATATGGTAAGATGTCACAGTAAATGGACCCTTTAAAGTGGGAGATATATAAACATGACTCGCCGAGCATTTTTCCCTTCATGGTAGCCTCTTCAACCAAGGATAGAGAAATCAGAAAGGGGTTGTTTGCTTAGATGCACAAGCTTTGGACTACAGCTAAATAATAATAATAATTCACTATACATATTTAAAAAAGCAATCCCAGCCTAACTGGGACATTCATTTTCTTTTACAAGTACTGATATTTCATTTCGCATTGCAGAAATCTGTGAAATCCATTACGTTTGAACCATGATCCAAGTATTTGATGTGAGGATTGCAAAAGAAATCCAGAAAAAGTGGGTGTCCACTGCACTTCAAGAAAACAGTTGGGCAAGGGAGACCCTTTTGAATACAAGAACAAGTCACTTGTTCTTGATGTAATGGGCTATGGAAAAATCAGCTTATAGGCTTTTTAATGTTTGATGCTTTATTGTGTTTTATATATGCTGTAAGCCACCCAGGGTAGCTGGGGAAACTCAGCCAGATGGGCGTGTTATCGATGTTGTTGTTGTTGTTGTTGGCTTGACTCCCCCATCCCGGCAGAAGACATGATTGGAATTGCAATACAAGCAGCATAATTTACAATGGATTGTCTTAGTTAAGCTGAATTATGACAAGTTTGAAAAAGAACATTGTGGCAAGAGTCAGTTGTCCTAGGATTTTATCCAAAAGGCTGGATAAAAGTTTCCGCTGTGTGCAAGGAGTGTAATGTGGCTTCTCAGCTATGCATAATCAGTTTCCTGAAAATGATACGCTATATTCTATAGGTAGATTTATACCACCATTTAAGTCATGGCTGAGTCTGGACTAAGAATTGCCAAAGCAACGAACACCATTAATTTTTGTTTTAATGGATTTTTTGTTTTGTTTTTTAAAAATAAACCTCATACAGTATTGGCCTTTTCATTTGTTTATTGGTTTGTTTGATAAACTACCATTTACTTCCAAGATAATATCTATATTTCTCTTGGGGGGAACCTCTGTAAAAATGCCAGCATTCTCATTAAATGTGTCACATAGACAACTCAGAAAGACTGGAGTCAATCATTTTTATGGCATGAGCACAACTCAGACAATACCTTATCCTGACAAGCATCCATCATCAAGGATTAATTGTGATTTTGAGTGAACAGTTTAGCATGTGAGCTACAGCTCTCTAGCAACATCTAGTTGGACTTTACAGTTTATTTTTACAACATTATTCCAGATAAGAAAGCTGCCCTGTTTTGTACACAAATCTGCCCCTCTCTGCTAATTTCCCGGGAAAGCTGGTATACAATGAGGTACAGTCAGAAAGCTAGAAAGGTGGCAGCGAGGAAAGGAGTTAAAGCAGGCATAGGCAAATTCGGCCCTCCAGATGTTTTGAGACTACAATTCCCATCATCCCTGACCACTGGGCCTGTTAGCCAGGGGTGATGGGAGTTTTAGTCTCAAAACATCTGGAGGGCCAAGTTTGCCAATGCCTGAGTTAAAGCGAGGTAACATAAAACCAGCAAAAAACAAATGGAGAGCGCGAGACAGGGTGGCCGGAATTAATTAATATTAATTAATATATTCTAAGGGTCCTTCACTGAGATTCCTTATGCATACCAAATTCAATTGGCAGCAGCCTATAATCCAGGCTCACTGTATGAGTGGGCATCAAAGAGGGTGAGAGGCAGAAGGGGAAAGGGGAGTTTCCTTATTTGCTGTATTCTGAAAAACTCCAAAATAAACTATTAATGCCAATAAAGGTGGATAATAGTTCCAGACTTTTACCAACACAAGTGATGATCAAATCTGTTTGAAGCAACAAGATTACTTTGTAAACTAATATATGGTGAAGCTATGGAGTACAGTTCTTTCAAATGATATTGGGGGAGGTGCATCAAAGAGAGAGGGAGATGGAGAGAACTGTTGACAGTTCTTCGCAGTTGGCTTCCTGAAAGGGACAGACCATTGGTTGGAAAGTTCTCACTTCAGCATTCTCTCATTTTAGAATGTGTTAATTTCTGGTTTGGGAGTCATAAAAGACAAATCTGTCAGTATTAATTTCTCTTAGTTTCGCATATATCCAACTCTGAGTTAAGTTCATTTTGCATCAGTTTGTGATATTTGTTTTAAAAAGGATGTGTGAAAATTCATTATATATGCAGTTTATTACTACACATTTTCTCCTAATATAGCGTTTTGCAAACATTCCCCTAATATGTATTTCTTAATAGGTCATTTTCACTAAAACATACATGTGGGGTGCACTTTCCTCAATCCCCCCCATTTTTATACACATTTTTGTTTGAAGACTTTTATCACAAAATGAGAAAAAGCGTGAGTTTTGAAATGTTAGTCTTTGGTTTCCTTCAGGAAGTGTAAATTAGGTAGGTAAGCACTGAAATGCAAAACAAATGCAAACTGGGGTTGAAGCAAAATCTAAGTTTGATATTCAAGGAATTGAATATACCGTATTTTTACTTTCAAGCTAGGCTAACTCAAAGAGCCCAAGAGCCCTGAGAACTGCAGTTCCACAGTGGGAGCAATGACCTCTAATAATGAACTTTCAGCAACATCACAGAGCTATGTTTCCACACAATACTATGGGAAAGTCATGACAGTTCAACTGGTTTGAAGCTTCCTTAAACCTGTAGCATCATTATGTCCTGAGCTGCCTTCATTTGATGTGGGATCACTACATTTTGCTAGCATTTTTAACGGGCCTCCTCTAATGCCTTAAACAGCAATTTGACATAAAGAAATCAAACAGATCTGCTTTCCCCAACAATGCAGCCCCATGGCAACAGAATATCTACCTGCTAAATTTCCACCTTTTGTTTAAGAAGCAAGTGTTACAGGGGCATACCCAGGATCAAAACTAGGGGGGGCAAGGGGCGGGGGCAAGGCACAGGAGGGGAGGGGCCACAAAGTGGGAACATGGGCGGGGCTACGGAGCCCAGGTGAAACTGACTCCGGTCTCACCTAGGCGCCGCGAAGCTTTTTGCAGTCGGAGGCACCAGGGCTCCGCTGACAGCACGCAGCCAGGGCGCTCGCTCTGGCCCGCCGGGCTGCCCCCAGTGCACTATGGCCAGGAGCCTGCCGGAGTGCGCAGCCGTGGGCGAGAGCGGTGCTGCTGGCAGGGCTGGTGGGCAGAGGCAGAGCACAGCCCAGCGGAGCACGAGTTCAGCGTTCCTGCCCGCCGCACCCTCCAGCTTCCCATCGCGCTCTCTGGTTCCCCGCTGAGCTTGGCCTTGCCAGAGGGCCGACAGGGAGCTGGAGGGAGGGCACGGTGCGGTGGGCGGGAACGCCGAACTCGCGCTCTGCCGGGCTGGGCTCCACCTCCGCTTCTGCCCACCAGCCCCACTGGCAGCACTGCTCTCGCCCACGGCTACACCGGCCCTGCTTCTGGGGGGGCAGCTGCCCCCCTGCCCTGTGCTGGGTACGCCCATGAAGTGTTAGACAGTCACAATGAGTCACAAGAACCCTGGATCTCCATAGGAAACCGAAATAGCACCTGGGAAAACAAACTTTTGTTCAGGGCTGCCAACTTGAATAAAATGGGGGGGGGGGCGGGATGACACAGTGCACACACCCCATTTGAATGGCAATACCCATCAACTTTGGTGGAGCAGCCCCCTCAAATATTTTAAGGGGGCGAAGGGACCTCGGCCCCTAGGAGTTGGCTCCTATGCTTTCGTTTAAGCAAAGTGCTAGATTTAGGAGAGCTGTATTCCTCTCTAATGGCCCTTTCCTCTCCCCTTTAGTTTTCCTCATTAAAAGCTGTATTAGAGGTGCCTCTCAGGAGCTACCACCACTAATTTGCTCCCTTCTCCTTTCTTAACAGACACTGTTTGCAAGTTGCTTTTTTACCCATGTTCAGAGAGACAACCTACTTTCTGAAAGGAGAGGTATGGGCTTTTTAAAAAACCTTGCTTGACAGCCACATACTCCAAAGGCCTTCCATCTAACCCCAAATTTCTAAAGGACAAGTGTAGTTGCTCAGTGATTAGGAAAACACATAGTCCAAGGCACTCCCTTATTATTACTTCACAAGTTTCATGATATCCAGTGATGATAACAAGTTTTGGTGGAGAACGCCTTTGCTTCTGATTAAAGTCACACAACCTGCTGCCAGTGAAAACCTCAGCTAGACTTTGGTCTCTTTCCCTCTGATGTGATAATAGAGTTGCCAGAGCAAGACCCCAAAGTGCTGCTTGTAGCTCAAAGGGGTTTGAGATGGCAAAATCAATATTCAATGTCTCCCACTGAATATCAGTCAATGGACAGCTCTTTCCAATCTTTGTCTATTTCCGGCTGTAGAAAGCAAGACTCTAGTTTGTGTGAAAGCTGCTGAACTGTTGAGTAAAACTACTGAGACAGGAAATACTGTACCACTGTTGCCTCATTGCTGCAGAGCTTTTAAATCGGGCATAGGCAAACTCGGCCCTCCAGATGTTTTGGGACTACAACTCCCATCATCCCTAGCTAATGGGACCAGTGGTCAGGGATGATGGGAATTGTAGTCTGAAAACATCTGGAGGGCAAAGTTTGCCTATGCTTGTTTTAAATCCACCCCCAGGTTTCCGAGTCCAAACCTGGCAACTGAACTCTATGTAAAGGATGGGTTACACCAGGCATCCCTAAACTTCGGCCCTCCAGATGTTTTGGACTACAATTCCCATCTTCCCTGACCACTGGTCCTCTTAGCTAGGGATCATGGGAGTTGTAGGCCAAAACATCTGGAGGGCCACAGTTTGGGGATGCCTGGGTTACACTATTAAAATGATACCTCATTTAGGTAGTGAACTCTCTTTTTAAAGTACAAGGGAAAGGCTCTAGAGTTCCTGTTGTTGTTTGTTTAATATTCCAATGGTACACCCTTTTCTTTAATATGGAGGAAAATAACTTGAAATTAGAATCATAGAATCATAGAGTTGGAAGAGACCACAAGGGCCATCCAGTCCAACCCCCTGCCAAGCAGGAAACACCATCAAAGCATTCCTGACATATGCCTGTCAAGCCTCTGCTTAAAGACCTCCAAAGAAGGAGACTCCACCACACTCCTTGGTAGCAAATTCCATTGCCGAACAGCTCTTACTGTCAGGAAGTTCTTCCTAATGTTTAGGTGGAATCTTCTTTCTTGTAGTTTGAATCCATTGTTCCGTGTCCACTTCTCTGGAGCAGCAGAAAACAATCTTTCTCCCTCCTCTATATGACATCCTTTTATATATTTGAACATGGCTATCATATCACCCCTTAACCTTCTCTTCTCCAGGCTAAACATACCCAGCTCCCTAAGCCATTCCTCATAAGGCATCGTTTCCAGGCCTTTGACCATTTTGGTTGCCCTCTTCTGGACACATTCCAGCTTCTCTGTATCCTTCTTGAACTGTGGTGCCCAGAAATGGACACAGTACTCCAGGTGAGGTCTGACCAGAGCAGAATACAGTAGTACTATTACTTCCCTTGATCTAGATGCTAGAAAAGAGAAGCAGAGGATTGGCAGGCATATGTCAAGAATGCTTTGATGGTGTTTCCTGCTCGGCAGGGGGTTGGACTGGATGGCCCTTGTGGTCTCTTCCAACTCTACGATTCTATGATTCTAGTGTGATAAACATATTCTGATTTTTGTGTGCCATGAACATTTGAAAAGTGAGGAATTCCTTAATTTTGCTCAAGTAACTGCAGTCAGTACTAGTGCACCAGTAGATTCCTATTTGTTTCATTTTGGTATGTTGTAATGGCAGAAGATACATTTTGACTATAGACTGAAGTAAGATAAATAACAGCACAATGGCAGAATCATACATTTGGAGGGGGTTTATAGGCCAACTAGTCCAAACTTTTGCTTAAAAGAGGAAGTCCGTAATTAGAGCCCCTGTTTCAACACCTATGTGCTCAAAAGTAAGCCTCAATTGGCCACTTCCAGGTAAGCTTGGACGTCTATAAAAAGGTAAAGGGACCCCTGACCATTAGGTCCAGTCGTGACCGACTCTGAGGTTGCACGCTCATTTCGCATTATTGGCCGAGGGAGCCGGCGTATAGCTTCCAGGTCATGTGGCCAGCATGACAAAGCCACTTCTGGCGAACCAGAGCAGCACACGGAAACGCCATTTACCTTCCCGCTGTAGCAGTTCCTATTTATCTACTTGCATTTTGACGTGCTTTCGAACTGCTAGGTTGGCAGGAGCTGGGACCGAGCAACGGGAGCTCATCCTGTCGCAGGGATTCAAACCGCTGACCTTCTGATCAGCAAGCCCTAGGCTCAGCGGTTTAACCCACAGCGCCATAGACTGGCTTTAACAAAGTGCATCTGTTTTACTTTAGAAGCAGTCCTGCCATCAGTTACACGTGAACAAATCCTGTTTTATTCAGTGGGGTTTATAAGTTCCTAAGTGGGTACGGAACTGAAGCCTTTGACTATACAGCAGACTGCTTAGCATCTTGCAGATCTTGAATATATGAATTACACTAATCTTCTAGATAGACCGGTTCTGCATGTATGTCATGCATAAAGCTTCACCTCAACGAACCTGTTATTCAGATGGGAACTAATAGTGTGATACTTGTTTTAAACAATGCCAGTCAATGAACAATAGGATTATGTATGAGATTGGCTTTCGCCATTTCCCATCACAAGCCCCAGAACATGAATGTACATTACCTTTTTTCAGGTGATGTCAGTCAATAGAAGGGGCCAGGAAACCAATCAGTCCATTTTTTCCCTCATTTAAAGGGAAAGACCATCCAGCCACCAGTATAGCTCTGAACCACTGCAATTCAGAGCATATTGAAACACAGGCAAAGAGCAGAAACAGAAAAGAGGATGAGTGATGGGGCCTCAGAAGGTAAGCAGCAGTAGGAGGTGGTGTGGCATTTGTATCCTTCTTTGCTGCTTACTTATTGCTATAACTAACAGTGTGTGATCTCTAGGTTGACACTCTTGAAACCATCGTTGAAATCCCCGCCCAGATTTCAAACCATGGTTTGAGAAATGTCTGTCACAAAATGGCAATCTGAATTGGCCCCAGTGGGTTTGAAATCACGAGTCTTCACCTGTCTAGAAGAGCTTATGTTGTAAATGTCAGCGCAAGACACCTGACATGGGATGTGTAGCTCAAAACCTCAGGGAAAACAACTAACCTACTGCCAAGTCCCTGCCACACTTTCATTAACAGTGATCCTTTCTTGTGGTTGAGATACAAGTGTGACATTTCTGTCTAATAAGCAGAGAAGAGAGCTCTTTTCAGGTCCATGCCGATAATAGTAGGTGCTTGGCTTTCCACTCAGGTACTTGCATTTCAAAAAAAGAGAGAAGCAGCAGCAGCAAGCAAATATTAGGTTGTAATACTCATAGCAGCTCACTGCTTAATCCAAATCTAAATTTTCAGTATTTACCAAAAAGACATCGCCTTGATGTGTGTGTACACAATTGCTTAGGATTTACTGAACCAGATACTAGCTGAGAACATTCTCCCAAGGTTCATTGCAGGGAGGAGGAAGGCCTGTTGCTTTGGCATGGAAGTCACTGAATAGGGAATTGTTGTTGTTGTTGTTGTTGTTTTTTAGAATAAGTCATTTGTCTTGTCTTTAAGGCATCCTTTAAATCAGGAATGGGGAAGCTGGATCTCTCCAGCTCCCATCAGCGCCAACTGGCATGGCCAATGCTCAGGAAGGATGACGAAACATTTGGAGGGCCACAGGTGGATTAGGATACCTCAGATCTTCTTGTATTTTGAGCATGGGCACTTCCTATGTGACCCCAGTACAGTTCCATGGTCACAGTCCTACTGATTCATGCAAAGCAGGGCATGGAGCTGCCTTTGCAGTGGCTGGGGTGGGGTGGGGAGAGACAACTTATGAGGAACGGCTTAGGGAGCTGGGTATGTTTAGCCTGGAGAAGAGAAGGTTAAGGGGTGATATGATAGCCATGTTCAAATATATGAAAGGATGTCATATGGAGGAGGGAGAAAGGTTGTTTTCTGCTGCTCCAGAGAAGCGGACACGAAGCAATGGATTCAAACTACAAGAAAGAAGATTCCACCTAAACATTAGGAAGAACTTCCTGACAGTAAGAGCTGTTCGGCAGTGGAATTTGCTACCAAGGAGTGTGGTGGAGTCTCCTTCTTTGGAGGTCTTCAAGCAGAGGCTTGACAGGCATATGTCAAGAATGCTTTGATGGTTTCCTGCTTGGCATGGGGTTGGACTGGATGACCCTTGTGGTCTCTTCCAACTCTATGATTCTATGATTCTAACTGCTAGACCCTCATTGCTAATGGGCAACAGAGGAAGAGCAGGACAGATGCATTAACCCTACAAGGTACTGCATGTGACTGATGGGTCAGTCCACGAAAGACCCAACAACCAATGCTCTCAGATTCTGGCTGTGGTGGATACCGGAGATATCACACATTGGGCCACTTCCCTAACCCTTTCATCATTGCATCCAGTACATATGAATTTATTAAATTTGGATACTGCCCTTCATCCAAATGTCTCAGGGCAATCCACAGCATAAAAACACAAGATAAAAACACAAGATACATAATAAAAACAATGTTTTATCGGCTGCCAGCCATAATGTGCCTCTTCCCTTCTACACAATAAACTTCTAGAATGAGCAGTGCGTGGGTGTACAAGGGCTTGGGTTGCTGGATGTCTGGCTGGGCACAGATTGGCACAATTGTTGGATGGTGGCAGTGAACACCTTGCATGCTCTGCAGATGTCCTTGGGTGATTTGGTTGTCCACAGCCTTTGGTCCTGTGCTCTCTGCATACATAGGGCAGGGTTGGGTCATCCCTGGAGTTATTTATTTGATATTTTCCCCAGGTAGTTTAAGTACTTGTCTCATAATGAAGCTTAAGCCAAGCAAAAGGCTGCTTTTATAAGAGAAATCACTGCTGAACGTTCCATATTCCAAACAATACAGTAATGGTTCCTTAGTAACAAAGATATTACATAGGACTGTAAATAAGGTAGAATTTAGTCAGGTCTAATCAGCAACTATTCAGCTCCTGAGTAAAGACAACATTAAAGCTTATTTAATCCTTAAGTGTTCCTCTCCTGGTTTACCAGGACAAAAAATGTCCATTTAGGAACACACACACACACACACACACACAGCTGCTTTATACATATATATTTTTGATCAAAACAAATAAGCACAACTGTTACCTGCACAAAGATAAATCTACTTGTATGTTAAATGAATTCAGCTTTTGCCATAGTTTGTCCATTGACTTTTTCTATCATTCCTCATAAAGCGCAGTAGATTAATGATATGTTCAATAGCCCCAGACCTTCATTTTTAATGTGGCAGGTTAAGGCACGAACAGTTTCAACATCAATAAGCAAAATGCAAAATGAAGCAACTCAGTTATCACAATGTTAACTTTAAAATTGCAGTGAAGCAGAAGGTCCTAGAATTCTTAGATTAAAACGGATATGTACAAGAAAGTGGCCAAAATTGCAACCAGGTTGTTAAACCTGTACCACAGTGGCTCTTGTTTAGGGTGTAGGTTTATTATATATTATTATTATCATTAGTTAGAGTTCTATCCCGCCTTGCTGTCGAATGGTACTCAGGACAGTCAACAATAATACCAATGTAATAAAATACAATGAAATAGCAATAAAAAAATTGTTTTGCATACAAGGCATTCCAGCTTCAATCTTTGGTATCTCTAGGTAGGCCTGGAAGAGACTCCCCTTGCGATTGAGAGCAGCTGCTGGTTAGAGTAGACAAGGCTGCATAGCTGCCAAGTTTTCCCTTTTCTCGTGAGGAAGCCTATTCAGCATAATGGAAAATCCCTTTTAAAAAGGGATAACTTGGCAGCTATGCAAGGCTGAGCTGGATGGACTAATATAAGGCAGCATCTTATGTACGCTTTCCCAACACTGCTAAAATATTGCAGATGGCAGGGTGAGAGTGAGTGGCTTGCCTAAGGCCACCTGGCAGAGGAAACATTTGACCCAGGCATTTCTCGATCTTAAACTTTATGCTACAGCAGTTCTAAGCATCTGCCTTGAAGTATGACATCCATCTTGTTACATACCGGTACCTGTACATAAATAAAATAAAGCACTGGAGAGTTGGCTTTGATCACTCTGTTTTTGGTGTTTCCCAGATAGAAATACTCTTTGGTTTCCCATGCTGGCCCTTGCTTTAGACTAAATTTACTTGGAAGAACTCTCTTCTTTTGGGCTATTCCCAAGAGAAAGTGAGGCTATTTTGGTCTTACATGCTTGATCTCCTTATGGAGGAACTTGCCATTGGTGTAATTACAGTGGATAGCCTAAGTAGATATCACACAGGTGTCAAATTCTGAAACTGTGTGTTCCTCAGCCTGCTGAGTCATTGTTCTGGCACCGGGAATCTTTCCCCCTTCATTGACTGCTAATTATTCATCTACAGCATCATACAGCATTGTGCCACTATTGCTATACAGCTCAAGCTGGTTTATCCCATTTAACAACCAGCAAGGGATTCAGGAGCGAGAGAAGTCATTAGGATGGTATGGTATTTTTTTAAAACACACACACACACACACACACAGAGGAAATATTTTCTTTCAAGCAAAATCTGCTGAAATGTGTGTCTCTAAATTTATGACTGATATAAATCAAAGATGTGAGAAGCGTAAAGGTACCGTAACTTCATCGTCAGAGAAATTGCTTAGAAGCCTGCAGTTTGGAGCCAATGGAATGTTATGGAGAGTGCCAAACCTAACATTTAGTAAATAATAATGATATGTGGTTATAATATTATTATTATTTCTTACTATTGTATGTATTTTTGTGTTTTTATATGTAAACTTCCCTGTGATCCTTGGATGAAGGCAAGTATAGAAATCCAATAAATAATAAGTAAGTAAGAAGATCTAGGTTCAACAAGGAATGAAGGTAAGCAGATCGCCTTGGATTGCCATTATCTCTTACCTAACTTACCTAAAATGGGATCGATAACACTATTATGCATTCCTGACATCCTTGGAGGAAGGATGGGATCCAAAATGTGGATGGATGCTTCTGCTGTGTGGAAGAAAAACTTCAAGCAGATTAGAAATAATTATGTAATGCTGGCATGTAAATTAAGTACTTAAACTGCCATCCCAAATGCACTTACCTAAGGGCAAGTGCCATTTAGAAAGTGAATAAGGATCCATAGAAGTACATCACTGTGAGTCACTTGTCTAATGCTGCCATGTCAAACACCATTTTTTAAAAAATTCTTTTTTAAAAAAAATGCATGACGCTCTCACACATATGTATCTTTCAAGCATTTGTTTCTGACTGTTTCCAGTAACATGTTCAAGAGTGACACACCAGGCTGATTTGGGAACTAATTGACTGAAGTCCTAAGGGAAAATCATCATAATAAAATCCACCCTCACATCTGGAAACTAGGTCAGTTGATGCTCCTGTCGGTTACTGAGTGAGACCAGTGTCTCTCTCTCTCTCTCTCTCTTTCTGTGTGTGTGTGTGTCTTGGAGTCAAGCATTCATAGCCTGTATTTCCCATGAGGCAGAACAGTGGGGTCTTTCATGTTGGGATGTGAATAGATGCTAGGAAAGGATATATTTATTAATGTTATTATGGCTCAACTGTGAAGGGGGGAGCTTGGGAGTTGGGAGACTGGGTGGGAACGTGTTTGGATGGAAACTTTTATTCATGCCAGAGATGAAAGTGGGGCTCCTGTACTCCCCTCATTATAAGCCCCTAGATTTGTATCTGAACCCCAGAAGTATAGGTTTTGCTAGTATCTCTAGCATTTAATAAAAGAGTGAGTTGGAGCATTCCCCCCCCCCTTATTAGTTGTCTCTACCTTCAGAACAAATAGATGATCTGATTCCTTTCTGTAAAGGATACTTTTGTGGCCTGATCTTATATGAGTTTATTCAGAGGTTACGTCCCATTTTGTTCAATGGTCCCTCCCCTGCTATACACACAATGTCAGTGTGCACAGGATTGCAGCACTGGTTCCCATGTCTAGATTGGTTTGAAGATAATATGAGCTAAATGTTCCCAGGCTGAGTGGCACTGATGCTGGGGGTTATTACATAAGTGCTTGACTACAAGCACATTTTGCATCTCAGTCTACGTTACTGAGCCTTGGCAGGGCCAAGTCACATGATTGCCAGGCTCATGGTAATCACACCAAATTCCTGAATGTGTCAGCTCATTGTGTGCAGTTGAGCAGGCATATGCAAGGTTAAGCTTTTCATAACCCCTGAAACCCACCCCCACCCCCCGTTTTTAAATGGTATTTGCTGTGTTGCAAAAGCTTAATCCTGTTCATGGCAGAGGCTGTGTTACATCGTGGGGCACCCATCCCATGACCTCAAACACTATTGATCTCTGGCCCTGCCCTGCTTTAAATGGGACCTGATCTGCAGCCTCTTTGCTCGCCACTCCCAAATTCAGGACTTAGCTGACCTTCACACAATAGCCATTTAGTTTACACTATCCATACAGGGATAGCATGGATCAGGAAAGAAATACAATCATTTTATGGGGCGGAGCAAAAGGAGTGACAAAGATGCATGAGATTCTCTATAGGAATCCCACCCACAACAACACAAGACTTCCTGACAGTAGAAGTTTGGCAGGAATCATACCTGCCTTCTTTTAAATGCTCTCAGAAAACAGTGTGGCGATGCGTTGGCAGGGGTGGGGGGGGGAGAAGCAAGTGAGGGCAGGTTAAGACTGCATGGCAGTTTAAGTCCTCTGGTGATAGACGGGAGGGAAAGAGGAGGATTTGGGGAGGAGGCAGATGGAACTGACTGGGAGTAAAGGGGCATTTGGAGGAATGAGAGGGAATATTGGAGGGGGCAGAGGTAGGTGTGTGACAATTGTAGGCCGCCAGTGCTGGAGGAGGAAGAAATCTGGAGAGGTGGAAGAACTTGGGAGGAGGCAGGTGGAAGTGGTTGGGTTAAAGGGGGCATAGCTGCCAAGTATCCCGTATCCGCCGGGAAAACCCCTTTTTTCTTACCGTTTCCCGGCGGTCTCCCGTTTGGTGATTAATCCCGGCATTCTCCCTTAAATTCGCTTCTTCCCGGCGGCCATTTTTCTGGTGCCGCTTTGCCCTTCTATGGGCACCAGAAAATGGCGACGCCGGCGCCGGAAGTCGCTTCTGCGCATGACCGAAAGTTGCGTGACGCGACTTCCGGTGGTGCTTCGCCCTTCTATGGGCATCAGAAAATGGCGGC
The DNA here is from genome assembly GCF_965207765.1 of Zootoca vivipara. Taxonomy (NCBI): domain Eukaryota; kingdom Metazoa; phylum Chordata; class Lepidosauria; order Squamata; family Lacertidae; genus Zootoca; species Zootoca vivipara. The sequence goes on from NC_142587.1 coordinate 76,872,743, forward strand.
GCCGGCGCCGGAAGTCGCTTTTACATGTTTCCGGTCATGCGCGGAAGCGACTTCCGGCGCTGGCACCGCCATTTTCTGATGCCCATAGAAGGGCGAAGCGCCACCGGAAGTTGCGTCACGCAACTTCCGGTCATGCGCGCGCTGCCGATCCCGGATCTTTACGACCCGGACTTGGCAGCTATGAAAGGGGGGCATTTGCAGTGCTGCAGAGGAGCAAGAAGGAATGAAAGGGAATATGTGTCAGAGGCAGGTAGGTTCTGGAGAGGGTTGTGTCTTTGATAAATGGCTGAAGGAGGTTTAAAGGAAGAGCTGTAGGTGTGTGTGTGTGAGAGAGAGAGAGAGAGAGAGAGAGAGAATCCCCTGCAGTGAGATTTCATATTTAGGCTAACTGTAGCACCTCCTCTGAGACCCTCTCTCCTCCATATGCTTCCCTGCTTCTATTTTGTAGTCATAGAGAGTGGAAAAATGAATGAGTCACTTCAATGCATGGAAGGGGAAGAGGATCACATTTGACGTAATGCCAAAACGTTCCATATTCATACAGATCCCAATAATTCGTAACTCCTATAATCTCTAAAATCAGGGGAAATGCAGTGGGGGAATATTGCACATACTGATGGATTCATATAGGACTGTTTTTAAATTGGCTTTTACTGGTGCAATTTCTTTGAGTCTGACTTGCGCAGGAAAACCGTGTCCTATGTTTTTCAAAGACACAGAGATTTGTGCCTTAGTTTATCGGTTGAGTGCAATCACTCCCCTAATTCTCTATGAACACATTCAAGGAGCACAACTGTTTCACATCACATATCATTGCTGGAAGCCTACCATTTAGACCTCTATAAACCAAACACGATGAATATAATGGGCATTCCCGCAGAGCCAAGGTAAAGTAGTTTATATGTGTGTGTGTGTGTGTGTGTGTGTGTGTGTGTGTGTGTGTGTGTGCGACTGTTGAGAAACGCTCCAAAAAGATCATTGAATAGGGCAGATGAATGCCTGGCATTCTCATTCAATACACCTTTCCCCTGCTTCCAGAGGGCCGCTGCCATTTTTTCACCTAAAGAGCCTCTGATAATGGGAAAAAAACACATCTATCAATAGAGAAGTGCGTCTTTGAGCATGCAACATAACTACTAAAGATACAACTGAACTCCTCTGCAAAGTAAAGAGGTCATGTAAGTTAATTATGTCATTTCCTTTCCCATTTAATAAGAAATAAAGTTGCCATGGAGACTGACTAGATATAGAATCCCACTTTCATGACTAAAACAACTATGAGGAGAGAAGTAGGTGGAAGCACAATGCTTGTTTTGCACAATGCAACAAAAAGAGGGAGCAACCTCTAGGACCTTTTTCAGAAGGCACAAAGGACAAGGAAGACATCGGGGGTGGGGAGACTTTTTGGCACATGCAAGAAGTCTATTTTCTCTGGCTATACTCAGTCTTGCTGTTTCCAGCCTGGAATGACAAATAGTAACATACTATCCAAGACCCATATTTTAAGATGTGGGCAAATATCAGGGTTTCAGCTATTTCTCTGTGGAAAAAAAACCCTCATCCAGCTAACCAGTTTATGTATTCCTACATAATGTTATGCTGAGATCTGTCCTCCAATTTCACAAAGCTTTCTTCCCTTGCAAAAGATGCTTCCATATTTTTTTTATTCCTAATTCTCATGGCACATAGAATTGTAGAGTTGGAAGGGAACCCAAGGGTCATCTAGTCCAACCCCCTGCAATGCAGGAATCTCAACTACATCATACATGACAGATGGCCACTCAGTCACTGTTTAAAAACGTCCAAGGAAGACGAGGCCACATGCCGAATGGCAATATCTTCAATTACAACATTCATTGGTGTTTATTTATGGACCATCTGCTTTGAGAGCTTCAGCATCTCCTATATTGTCAGAGGAAATTACTGTATCCTTACAGAAAGTCAAGCCCATAACTGTTGTTTATAAATGCTTAATGGACCTTTGAGGAACTTGGAGAGTTGTTGAATGGGGAATTAGAAGTATTACACAGCTTAAACAAAATTTGCCTTAGAATCTTTATCTTTAGGATTGAAATTGGGACTGATCCAGCAGAAATTAATATCATGGGTATAGTGGACTCCACAAGATCTGTATAGAAAGGCACTGTCCATTGCAGATAGATTCGAGACGTTAGACCTGCCATAAGTCCAGGACATGGGTGGCGCTGTGGTCTAAACCACTGAGCCTCTTGGGCCTGCTGATCAGAAGGTCAGTGGTTCAAATCCCCACTACGGAGTGAGCTCCCATTGCTCTGCCCCTGTTCCTGCCAACCTAGCAGTTCAGAAGCATACCAGTGCAAGAAGATAAATAGCAGGAAAGTAAATGTTGTTTCTGTGTGCTCTGGCTCTTGTCACGGTCCTCTGTGAACCAGAAGCGGTTTAGTCATGCTGGCCGCATGACCCGGAAAGCTGTCTGTGGACAAACGCTGTCTCCCTTGGTCTGAAAGCAAGATGAGTACCACAATCCCATAGTTGCCTTTGACTGGACTTAATCATCTAGGCATCCTTTACCTTTTTACCTTTTACCTTATGTCCGGTCAATTGAAAAACTTTTGGGGTGTCCTGGTTTTTATCTGGCAGGTGTAATGCTGAATATGCCTCACAGAACTACATGATGAGGGCTATTCCAGTGATATACTGCATTTTTTTGGTCTGAAGTGGCTGTCCTTAAGAAATTTGCATTGGTGAAAGCCTTGAGATTTGCAGGCGCTCATGTTCTTTTAAACTATATTCCCACAGTATGGGGTTTAATGGCAGGGTAACAAAAATGGATTTTGCGAGCCCTTATGGTCACTAAGAGACTTATACTTTGAGCCTGGAATGATAAACACCTGTCATCTATCACTCAATGGCCTGAGGAACTCAGTGCCTTGGCTACATTTGAACATATTTCTTACAGAAGTCCACTTTGTGTGGGTTTCTATCGGGACACTTGGAGGGCTTTTTTTAACCTTTATGTTTAACCCAAGATGGATGCACTGATTGTTATTGCACCCTTAATGCGAGCTGATGGTGGTGTTATTATTTTTCTTTCTTTTTCTTCCATTCATTCTCTTTCATTTTCAATCCCCTTTCACTTTTTCTTTCCCCTTTGTTAAATTTGCAAATAAAAAAATTAATAGAAATAAAAAAACCAAAAAAGAAAGAAAATGCAGAGGATTTGGGCGTATGTGCACATTAGAGTAGAGCTCATTTAACTGCAGGCCTTTGACAATAAAGTAATTGAAATTATTTTAATTCTTATCACTCGTGTCATAGAGGGAGTCAAACGTGCTTTTTTCATTAAACTACGTGAATGATTAAATGGACTAATCCATGCATTTTAAAATAAAATTAGTTATTGGTCTCCCAGCGATCTTTGCAAAAAGTTAATAAGTGTGCCAACATTCAATGAGATTAAGATGCAGATTATATTTCTGTTGGTGTAGGAGAAAGATCTAACACCCACTCAGAAGACCCACTGGTTAAATGGAGCTTATTCCAAAATAACTATGCATATGCATAGCAGGGGTAGCCAATGTGGTGCCCTCCATATATTATGAAATTCAATTCCAATCATCCCTAGGTTTAATGGACTGGCTGGGTACAAAGGAATAGTGGGAGGCACCAGCTGGGGAACCCCCAAGGTAACCCCAAGGGGAAGAACGCTCAGACCCAGGGGATTGGTGGTGGGATGACGATGAGTGGTCAGCGGGAGGAGAGGGAGCAGACCAGGAGGACGAGGTGTCAGAAGCTGAAGAGGTAACGGGGTTTAGTGAGCAGGGAGAGGCTGTGGCAGAGAGCAGTCCAGAGGCAGAGGAAAAGTGGAGGCTGGAGAGGAGTGGAGCCAAGAGGCAGAGATCAAGCAGGCTGCTGAAGAAGCCAGGGAGTCTCACCCTCCTGCTGTGACCAGCTCCCCTCCCCTCTGGTCTCCCAGAACACAAAGAGGAATGAAGAGAGCAGAGCAAAGAGAGACAAAACGAAGGAGCCTCAGGTTGCTTGACCTGAGGGAGAAGGAATATAGTTGTGGGAAGGCAGGGACCTTCAGTCCTCGCAACTGCCTCATTGGGACAAGATGCACTGGGAAGAGTTGCTGGGCTCCTTATAATAATAATAATAATAATAATTTATTATTTATACCCCGCCCATCTGGCCAGGTTCCCCCAGCCACTCTGGGTGGCTTCCAAAAAAACAGAAATTCTAAAATACAAAAATCCATCAAACATTAAAAGCTTCCCTAAACAGGGCTGCCTTGAGATGCCTTCTAAAGGTCTGGTAATTGTTCTCTTTGACCTCTAGTGGGAGGGCATTCCACAGGGTGGGTGCCACTACCGAGAAGGCCCTCTGCCTGGTTCCCTGTAACTTGGCTTCTCGTAATGAGGGAACCGCCAGAAGGCCCTCGGAGCTGGACCTCAGTGTCCGGGCAGAACGATGGGGGTGGAGACGCTCCTTCAGGTATACCGGACCGAGGCCATTTAGGGCTTTAAAGGTCAACACCAACACTTTGAATTGTGCTCGGAAACGTACTGGGAGCCAATGTAGGTCTTTTAGGACCGGTGTTATGTGATCTCGGCGGCCGCTCCCAGTCACCAGTCTAGCTGCCGCATTCTGGATTAGTTGTAGTTTCCGGGTCACCTTCAAAGGTAGCCCCACGTAGAGCGCATTGCAGTAGTCCAAGCGAGAGATAACTAGAGCATGCACCACTCTGGAGAGACAGTCAGTGGGCAGGTAGGGACTCAGCCTGCGTACCAGATGGAGCTGATAAACAGCTGCCCTGGACACGGAGTTGACCTGTGCCTCCATGGACAGCTGTGAGTCTAAAATGACTCCCAGGCTGCGCACCTGGTCTTTCAGGGGCACAGTTACCCCATTCAGGACCAGAGAGTCCTCCACACCCGCCCGCCTCCTGTCCACCACAAACAGTACTTCTGTCTTGTCAGGATTCAATCTCAATCTGTTAGCCGCCATCCATCCTCCAACCGCCTCCAAGCACTCACACAGGACCTTCACCGCCTTCACTGGTTCTGATTTAAAAGAGAGGCCTGAGCTGTTTCGTTTCATGGAATTGTTAACTTCACTGGCGCCTTGTGAGTTTTATTACTGACCTGACCCTGGCACCCGCCTCTAATGCTAGGGCTGATGGGAATCTTAGTTAGCAGCAGTGCTTTTTTCTGGGGGTACGCAGGGGTACTCATACCCCTAAACATTTTGTGAATCTAATGGGAGAAGAAACTATTTTATTTTATTTTTTTAAAAAAATAGTTTCTTCTCTAGCACAGTGAACCGTCAGTTCCATTACTACCCCCGATGGCGGCCTAATTTCCTGTCACGTTTCCTGAGTCTCAGAAGGAAGCGAGTGTTTAATGTGTGAAGTAGGAATCGGAATCTAGCGCGGTGATTGGTCAGTTTCGTTGTTACCACCTCTGATGGCGGCTTCATTTCCTTTCCCAGTGATTTTCTTGAGTCAAAATGAGAGTACCCCTAAACATTTGTGTAGTAACAAAGCACTGGTCGGCAGTATCTGGAGTATGTAACATTGACTGCCCCTAGTGTGGTGTAGTGGTTAAGAGCGGTAGACTCATAATCTGGGGAACCGGGTTCATGTCTCCGCTCCTCCACATGCAGCTGCTGGGAGACCTTGGGCTAGTCACACTTCTCTGAAGTCTCTCAGCTCCACCTACCTCACAGAGTGTTTGTTGTGGGGGAGGAAGGGAAAGGAGAATGTTAGCCGCTTTGAGACTCCTTCGGGTAGTGATAAAGCAGGATATCAAATCCAAACTCTTCTTCTTCTTCTTCTTCTAGTGTACAAGATTAAATCTAGGGGCCATCATCATATATTTTAAGACCAATCTAAGTCTTCCCATGCTCCTAGAGGTGGAGCCAGACACAATAATAAAGAGTTGGCAGCAGACGCAGCGTAATTTTGAGGTTTGCAGGATGCCAAAGAAACAAAACTGCAAAAATAAAATCCTGAAGGGGCAGAAAAGAACCCAAACTGTTCTATAATAAAAAATGAATTGCATGGAATGGTGTGTGGTGTGTGTGTGTGTGTGTGTGTGTGTGTGAGAGAGAGAGAGAGAGAGAGAGAGATTGACAACTGGGTGGGAGTGTGGCGCAGAGTGGGATGGTTGGAACAGGAGGACATGCACATAGAGGGCTGGATCCAGAATGAGTCATGTTTAGAGTAGACACATTGAAATAAACGAAATAAAATAAAAATAAAAACTTAGTTGGTCTTTAAGGTGCTGCTGGAAGGAATTTTTGTTTGTTTTTTGTTTTGAAAACGTCAGACCAACACGGCTACCTACCTGTAACTGAAATAAACGAGTTAAGCCTTAAGTTAGAACATAAGAAGAGCCTGCTGGATCAGGCCAATAGCTCATCTAGCTCAGCATCTTTTTCTCACAGTGGCCGGCCAGATGCCTGAGAGAAACCTGCAATCAGGTTTCATGCACAAAATCACTCTCCCTTCCTGTGAACTGGTGTGAACTGGTATTCAGAAGCATTGCTTCCTTCAACTGTGGAAGTAAAGCATAGTCTAGTATTCATCAATAGCCGTCTCTTCCATTCATTCATTATTCATATATTTTATTGTATTGCAGTGTATTAATACATATACATACACATATCTATAAATAGACACACATGCACACCAGTCTGCATCCTCCTAGGGGGAAACAATATTTGATAACAGACTTTTAGGGGCAGTAATTAAGCTGATTTAAATCCAGCTGGCTGAATCTGTTTCGAATGTCATTATATTTGCTTTGAATTAAAAAAGAAAAGAAAGACAAGATATGCTTCCACTGCACACCCTCGTTTCCATTGACAGAGAGAGACTTTTTATTTTCTGCGGCTTTTCCCTTTTCTGTTTCCGAAAGCACATGATCATCCAGCTTTGCCCTCCTATTGATAACATTCTGAAGTGGCTGCAATTCTAAGCAGCACACCTGCCGATGCTATGTTTGCTTTTAACCGAAGTCCTGTTAGTCTGCCAGAGATAACATGAACAATTACGGATGCACAAATGGGTTCTTGGGGAAGCTGAAGCTGGGACCGGGCATCGGTTAAAACAACCAAATTAGGTGACCTTGAACAAAGCATTTAGAGGGGAAGTTTCAAAGAGATGCCTTTGAGTGCTTGGTGTGTCTCTCTGTGTGTAAATAATTTGGCAGGGCAGTTTAAAATGCTCAGAAAACAAGGTTACTCTTCAAAGCATATCTTGGCCATCTGTCTTTTCTTTCTTTCTTTTTTAAATTGGATCTGTTTTTGGGTTGCTAAATCCATCTGGATACTCAGGCTTTAGTGGACTTTGGAGGCACTGAAATTCAAAGCTGGCTCCTTTCCAAACAGTCTAGGTCTGTTTCTGCTTGTCTGTTTCTCCTGCTGCTACTCTCCTATGCTTTTCAAGGTCATTTCATCAGTTCTCCCTTCTAGCACCTGCAAACTGTGGACACAGTGCAAAAAACTCATCAGCAGGTGTAAAACAATTGAAATCTTCTTAACATTAACTAGAAGGTGTAGCTGACTGGGACACTCATTCTTAGTTGTTCCACGAAAAACAACTTTGGACTCAGCTATGATGATCTGAATTAGAGAATAGATGTTCTCACCCACCCTGAAACTTCCAAAATCCGACATTTGAACAATCAGCTTTCCAAAGAATCATTCAAAACCTGCAATTCAAATAGCAGATCTTCACTTTTATTCAGATTTCCGCTTTGAAAGTGTGCCAGGACCAGCAGCTTCCTCTATTGTGTAATGAAAAGAGCTCAATCCCTTTGAGTTAAATGAGACTTGGAAAGGGGTCAGTTCAGTGAACAGGATGCTGGGTGGTCCAGTTACAGAAACCATCATGTTCACAGCACGACACAAAACTTCACTGACTGCTGCAGGGAACATATGTGAATAGCTGCCATAATGTAATGTGGGCTCATTTCGCAAGGGCAAGCTGGCGATTTTCACAAGCTGCTTTTTCTTAACCTCTCCGCTTCATTGTGAAGAAATGGAACGTTACTTAGCTACAGATCTCAAATGACAACCACATTATTTGGATAATAGAGATATTTTCCCATGGACAAAACTTAACCGTGATCCTATACTTGCTGGGCAAGAAAGGATCTTTTCTGAAACCCCTTTATTATGGAAAAGTGTCATGTTAGAATAAAAAGAAACGCTGCTGTAGCTCTATCCTTTTGTTGATACAATATCCTCAGTGTAAGATGCAAACATTAATACACTTCCACACATAACAGCTGCAGGCAATGGCCCTCGCCTCCTCTGTCTCTTCCCCACAGCTGTAATGGAGAATAGGGTTCTTAATAGCTCTGCAGCCAATCATGGCACACAACCAGAAGTATCAGCCATAAAGCTCTGATCATGGACATCAAGGCATAGGCTATGGAGCTATGGCCCCACTGATGTCCCTAGAACTTAAAATATACTAGAAGAAGAAGAAGAAGAAGAAGAAGAAGAAGAAGAAGAAGAAGAAGAAGAAGAAGAAGAAGAAGAAGAAGAAGAAGAAGAAGTGGTGGTGGAGGAGTAGTAGTTTGGATTTGATGTCCCGCTTTATCACAACCCTAAGGAGTCTCAAAGCGGCTAACATTCTCCTTTCCCTTCCTCCCCCACAACAAACACTCTGTGAGGTGGGTGAGGCTGAGAGACTTCAGAGACGTGTGACTAGCCCAAGGTCACCCAGCAGCTGCATGTGGAGGAGCAGGGAATTGAACTGTACTAGCAGAAATTTGGTGACAGCCAATGCTCACAGCTAAATGGGAGTAGGATGACTGCTGGCACTTGAAGGCTACAGAGTTTCTAACCTTCCTCCACATATCTGCCTTTTGAAAAGCACCTTGATGATATGAGCTATAAATAAATTAAACAAACAAACAAACAAGTGGGAATTGTATAGGTGCAAATGCACCAGCAGGACCACAGATATAGCATGTTCTAAAGGCAATATTAGGCAGTAGCACCAGACAGCCTCACATTTTATGGCACATTAGTGGTGACATTTATCCTGGAAGCTCTCCAGCCAGTTCCTCTTCTTCAGGAGCAGAGGAAAGGGGAGTTTCGTGCTGTGAAGTGAGCACTCCCCTTTATAAAGCTAGCTTCTGCCTGTGTTCTTTGCCATATTTCTCAAGGTAGACCTCTGGGTAAACTTTACTTCCCAGGATTCCATAGGGAAGGAATGGGCTTTAAACATGGTGTTTTATGTTCATCAACTACCTCATCTTCCCAGGCAAAAATAAGTCCAGGCCCTTCTTGAGTTTCGTGAGCCTGGTGTGCACACAATAACATGTTTCCTGGGTGGGATGTGTGGCAGGTGGGGTGGGGGACACACACACACACACACACACACACACACACACACACACACACACACTGTGAGCCTGAGAACATAAGAAAAACCTGCTGGATCAGGCTAATGTCCCATCTCATCCAGCAACCTGTTCTCACAGTGGCCACTCAGATGCCTGTGGGAAACCAGCAACCAGAATTTGACCACAAGAAAACTCTTCTCTCCTCTGGCTTTTCCAGCAACTGGTATTCAGAAGCATTGTTGCCTCCAACTGTGGAGGCAGAGCATAGCCATCATGTCTAATGGTTCTCTCCTCCATGAAATTATCCAATCCTCTTTTAAAGCCATCTAGATTGGTGGCCATTACTGCTTTCTGTGGGAGCAAGTTCCATAAATTTAACTACAGGTATGTGATGCATGAAGAAGTTTTATCTGTCCCAAATCTTCAGCTTTCAGCTTCACCAGAGAGAGCAGCAGCAGCAGCAGCAGCAAGACTGGGGAGAGGACTTTGTGTGGCAATGTCCCTCCTTCCCACATAATCAAGACTCGTGACACAGAGATTAAGATTTAATTGGGTGGTTAAGGCCACAACTTTATTGATAAGCATGTTGAGCGGAATTGGCTTAGGCGTTGGAACCTAACAGACTATATCCGACTCCAACCCGTGTGTTGGAGTCCTTGAGAAGTTAACCACCAGAAAGGAGCCCCGCGATGTAGATCTACTAGAGCTCCTCCTGTGGCCACCGAAGGGGCGTGCCCTACGGCCCAGGCAACTCCAGGCTCAGGACCAAGCGACGCCCCGGGAATCCTTTAACGGAATTACTTCTCCAAATTTGGGCAGCCGTTGACGTAATCTGCCCCTCCTCCATCTATTGTTATGCAAATTTCCAACGCCTAACCGCCTAACCTAAGTTGTGACGACATGCTACTGGGTAGGCGAAAAACCCATCATGGCTAGCCCAGTATGGGAAAAGTCCTACCCGGCCCGCTGACTAACCAGGCAACCGACTCCCGTCCATAGCAGCGTCCCCTTACCTCTTTTTAAGGGGTGGGTGGGCGGGTGAACTGTTCGCTCCGGCGAACAAGGGAGGAAAGAGGTCGGCTTCCCGCCTGCGGGGAGCTTTAAATCTGGCGGCTCCGCCCCGACCGTTCTCATTGGCTGGTCGGGGATGACGCAGGCGGGAAGCCACCATCGCGTAGGGGCTGAACTCGCAGCCCCTACGCGGTGGTGCAGTCGGTCGGCCCACAACGCCACTTCCGTCGCAGGCGCGGAAGTGGCTTTGGTCCACTAATCTCCTCCCACTGCTCTCAACAACAGCTCAGCCACTTCCATTCAGTTTTTCCAGGAGCTGCTGATACAATCTCCCTGATGAGGCCTACCAATCTCAAGGAAGTGAAACTTTTTAGACTGCTTTCATTGTTGCCTCATTTCACAATGTAAACTGCTCAGAGAAACTTTGTGTTGTGCATAAATATTCCAAATAGATCAATGACTCATTCAGTAAAAAAAAAACTTTGAAAGTGACTGTCTCCAACCCATGCTTTCAAAAAATGAACGTCTCACCTGAAAAGGGGCATTGTTTTTATTAAACGCACTGATTTCCTTTTGCCTTTTTCATGAACTGCCGAGGACCTCATTCATCTTTATAATCCAGGCAGAGTTTCTTGTGGGTGTAACATTTTATTTATTTGTTTTTTTTAAATTACGTTGCCTTCAAGGAGACTTGCCAATTCCATGGGACATCTATCAGCATGTGGGTGGAGTTTCAAACAGACAGATGCCTGTGGGAGGATTCTCTAGAATACATAGCGATAGAAAGAGACAAACAGGTCATTTTCTTGCTAATGTTGAATGATCTCCTCGCTCAGTCACTTTTGACTGGCAATTCCGCAATCCCTCATGCAAAATTGACAAGCAGACGGCACAGTGGGAGTTGCATTATCGTTTTCTGGATTCTATTTCCTTTGCTCTTATTTAATTCATAAATAACACATTCCCTTTTGCTGAAATGAAATCTCCATATTTAAAAATTCCTTGAATAGTATAGGAGCCCTATGCTGTGTCACAGTGAACATCATTCTAGAGAAGGCAGTCCTAATTTTTCAGAAAGGCCAAGTATCTTTATAGAAAAGGGAACTCTGGGAAGGGCTGTAGCTCAGTGGTAGAGCATCTGCTTTGTATGCAGAAGGTCCCAGGTTCAATCCCCAGCATCTCCAGGTAGGGCTGGGGAAGATTCTCTGCCTGAAGCCCTGAAGAGATGTTTCCTTCAGTACTGAGCCAGATGGACCAATGGCCCGACTCATTATAAGGCAGCTTCCTATGTTCCTTATAAGCAGTTCAATATCTGCGTCCATCAGCAGGCACAGTATGTAGCCTTTGGCAGGGATTCCACCACAAACTACTCTACAGGTGGGTGAGTGGCAGGCTAGAAACTAAATCCTGTGCATGCCTATGGCTGGGTGTGGTAGAGCTGAAATTCAGCATGGGCTAAATTTCCCCCACAGCCAGTCCCCGTGGCCACATTCCTCATACACATCTTGGTGTGCATGGTAACTTCTAAGAAGGGCTTTTGGGAAGACAATACTAGGCCAGTGTGGTGAAGTGGTTAGAGTGTTGAATTAGGACCTGAGAGACCAGGGTTCAAATACCCACTTGGCCATGGAGCTCAGTGTGTAACCTTGGGCCAGTCACTGCCTCTCCGGCTCACCTACCTCACAGGCTTGTTGTGGGGATTAAATGAAGATGGGGAGAAAGAACCATGTATACCTCCTAGAGCACCTTGGAGGAAAAGTTGGGCTATAAATGCAATAAATGATTAGTTTGATCTTGTATAAGGCCGCTTCCTTTCTTCCACAGCCACCTGCCCATAAGAAGAGCTGGATCTAGCCCTTATCTAGAGCTGCATCCTGTTTCCCATGGTGACTAACCAGATACCTACGGGAAGCCCACATGCAGGTCACTAGCAAAAAAACCTTCTGCTGCTGTTTCCTCCTGGCAACTGGTATTCAGTGCCATGCTACGTGTAGTGGCGGACTTTGGACTTTGACATTTCACTGGTGCCCTGAGTGATGCCTAAATTCCGTGCCCCCTCACTTGTCACTTTCCTTAGCTGCCACGTATCCCGTTTTTCGTGGGAAACCCCCGGATTTTAATCCGTTTCCCACTGTTCTCCCGAATGGAGAAAAATCCTGGAAATCCCCCGGATTTCCTACCTGCCAGGGAGCCTCCATTTTGGGTGCCGCTCTTCCCATGTGTGGGCACCAGAAATCGGGCAGAGCTGCACCGGAAGTCGCTTCTACGCATGCGCGACGGCCATCTTGGTGGTGGCCGCATTGCCCGATTTCTGGTGCCCACACATGGGAAGAGCGACCCCGGAAGTTGCTTCCACGCAACTTCCGGTGCCGCACCGCTGCTGATCCCGCATTTTTCAGCGGGAGACTTGGCAGGTATGGTCACTTTCCATTGTTAGTCATTATTGCAGCACCCCCTGTGGCACCCTCTCGGCTCAGCGCCCAGTGCAGGCAAGCAAATCCCCTAAATCTGTCTCTGCTACGTATGATACTGGAGGAAAAGTATAGTCATAAACCTAGTGACCTTTGATAGCCTTATCTTTTCAGGATTTCTAGCCAGTACAGTGATATTACAGTGCCTTCATAGTTTGTCTTTCAGTGAGTTTTGCCATTTCTTAAAAACAACTCCTCTGTTATTCAACTTGCTGCCTTTGCCTTGCATGGTGGTGCTGCAGTTGTCTCATTGCGTGGGTGAATAAAGTGCCACCTCCATATCCTTTCCTGTGAGAAAGTGTGTACATCGACATTATCCTCAAAATCACGAAACAGAAGCTCAAATGCTGGCATATTGAGCAATCATATTCATTATTGCTTTCTGATTTCTAAGCTGACTACGAGAACATGGATTGCAGGGAGATGTTGAAATGCACCCCAAGAGCCAATTCACACATATTTTGATAACCTTATGAGTAATAGGGTAAAACCTCTGGTGATGAAATCAAGGAGGTTAGGAATACAGGTATAAACCTGGCTTGCATGAAATGGAGATGATTGTGCAATGACTCATTAACTTGCTGTCAGCTGAGGGAATTATTTTGTGCCTCGTTCTCATGTCTTGTGCTGTCACCTTTTTTTGTTTTTGAAGATCTGCAGTGAGTTAAACATTGCAATATACAGTAGTCTCAATAACAGGTCTTAATTCTATGTCCAAGGCAGCTCTCTATCAGCTCCATCTGGTACGCAGGCTGAGACCCTACCTGCCCATGGACTGTCTCCAGAGTGGTGCATGCTCTAGTTATCTCTCGCTTGGACTACTGCAATGCGCTCTATGTGGGGCTACCTTTGAAGGTGGCCCGGAAACTACAACTAATCCAGAATGCGACAGCTAGACTGATGACTGGGAGCGGCCACAGAGACCACATAACACCGGTCTTGAAAGACCTACATTGGCTCCCAGTACGTTTCCGAGCACAATTCAAAGTGTTGGTGCTGACCTTTAAAGCCCTAAACGGCCTTGGTCCAGTATACCTGAAGGAGCATCTCCACCCCCATTGTTCTCCCCAGACACTGAGGTCCAGTGCTGAGGGCCTTCTGGCAGTTCCCTCACTATAAGAAGCCAAGTTACAGAGAACCAGGCAGAGGGCCTTCTCAGTAGTGGCACCCGCCCTGTGGAACGCCCTCCCACCAGATGTCAAAGAGAAAAACAACTACCAGACTTTTAGAAGACATCTGAAGGTAGCCCTGTTTAGGGAAGCTTTTAATCTTTAAGAAATTATTGCATTTCAATGTTCTGTTCTGTTGGAAGCCGCCCAGAGTGGCTGGGGAAACTCAGCCAGATGGGTGGGGTATTATTATATTATTATTATTATTATTATTATTATTATTATTATTATTATTATTATTAGACCAGGATAAGCCCCAGAACCTAGAGACACAGCCAAGAAGCCTATTTTTAGTGTTGAGACTTAGTCCTGAAATATGTGGAACATATATTATTATCCGTGGAGTTCCTCTACCATATGCAGAGTGCATTTAGGAACATAGGAAGCTGCCTCATATCAAATTAGATCATCGATCCATACCTCTTGGTACACCATCTGTTAGTAGTTTTCCGGGTTTTCAGGCAGCTCTACCTGTAAATGTCATCTGGGACCTTCAACATGCAAAACAGCTGTTCTGCCACTGAGCTGTGGACCTTGGGTTTTACACAGCACTGCTGTTCTGGTTGTGCAACAGATTTAATTATTAAATTTGTATACTGCCCTTCATTTGTAAATCTCAGGGCAGTTCACAACATAAAACTACAACATAACACAACACGAAATACATAATAAAAATAAGAACTAAAGCAAAGCAATAATACCCCCTCCCACAACACATTTAAAACTGCTTTGGATGCCAAAGGCCTGGTTGAAGAGGAACTTTTTTGCCTGGTGCCTAAAGGTGTAGAATGAAAGTGTGAGCTGAACCTCCCTGGGGAAAGTTTTCCACAAATGGGGAGCCACTGCAGAAAAGGCCTTTCTTGTTTGCCATCCTCCAGACCTCTTGTGGAGGAGTCACACAAAGAAGGGAATCAGAGGATGATCTCAGGCTCTGGGTAGGTTCATATAAAGAGAGGCGGTATTGCGGTACTGAGCCATTCGAATTAGGCCCAGAAACTAATTAGCAGTCAGAGCAGTCGGGCCAGGATCCGTGTAATATGCTCAAACTGTCTTGCCCCTAGCTGAAGTTTCTGAACCGTTTTCAGAGGCAGCCCTATGTATAATGTGTTGCAATAATCTAACCTATAGAGTATAGACAACAGTAGTTAGGCTTACCCTGTCCAGATAGGGGTGCAGATTGGACACCAGCTGAAGCTGATGGAAGGCACTGTGACCCACTGAGACCATCTGAGCATCAAGTGAGGATCTAGGAGTATCCCCAAGTTATGTACCTACTCCTTCACAGGGAGTGTAACCCCACCAAGAGCAGCAACCTCCCATCCATCTGGTCTAGGGAACTGCCCACTAATAATGCATCAGTCTTATCTGGATTGAGCTTCAGTTTATTGGCTCTCATCCAGTCCATTACTGAGTCAAAACAACAGTCCAGCATATCCATTGCCTCACCTGCAGATGTAGCCCACATCCAGCGCCTCCATTAGACTGCTTTACATACATTTATGCACAAGATACCTTTCATTTGATGGTTGTACTGGGCTGAGTAAAATCCATTGCAGCAGACCAGATTCTTTCCATCCTCAAGAAGCTTTGGGATCAGGCCAGTTATGAACATTCAGTATCATCATGGTCATAAATTCACTGAACATGTTCAGCATGGGATTTCGAAATGCTGACAACTCAGTCATACCTAAGCTAATTTTCCACATGAATATCCAAACTTCACAGGAGGGCTATTCTACAAGAGCTTGTGACATTTTATTTCCTGATATATCAAAGAAGTGCCTTTTTAATCATGGAAAAATGCTTTCCCCCATTCTTCTTGGTAAAGTCCAAAAGTAAACGAAAAATTACAAGAACTCGGGCCAGAAAGGATAATTTCAAAGAATCTTCACAAAGTTTTATTCAGGATAACTTCCAGTAAATATCAACATCAGGACAAGGCCCTGTTTCGATGATTCTTCATCAGCTAGGTTTCTCAGGTCTAAGTGTACCAAGTACATATTCTTGTAATTTTTCGTTCCCCCATTCTTCGGCATATTATTCTTTCCTTCTTGAAGATGGACTTTTGTTTTCAGTTGGGATAACAAGGTCAACAGTAAGTTGTAGACTGCATGCAGAAGACTACAGTATCCATCATACAACATCTTCCTTGTTCTCTTGGACTGATTCACACAAGACCATACACTGCTTATGTATGAAAAATGAACCAATTCTACTTAGCGACTCCCCCCATCCAATTAAATTGTGCAAGGAAGAATTGTTAGGTCACCTTTCTTAGCATCACCCCTTCTGTCATGTCCTTGTCACTCCATCTGCACACCTCTCACATGTTGCAAGTGTGACTTAGGTAAAGGTAAAGGGACCCCTGACCATTAATTAGGTCCAGTCGTGGCCGACTCTGGGGTTGCGGCGCTCATCTTTCTTTATTGGCCGAGGGAGCCGGCGTACAGCTTCCAGGTCATGTGGCCAGCATGACAAAGCCGCTTCTGGCAAACTAGAGCAGTGCACAGAAACGCCGTTTACCTTCCCGCCGGAGCAGTACCTATTTATCTACTTGTACTTTGACTTACGATCTTCTAAATCAAATTGGCCATTATAGGTTTTACATTCATGAAAATGTTGTGATATATTTTTTTCCCATTGGTTATCGTCCCTTTGATCACGTTGCTTGACCTTACAGAGTCTACTGTCTGGCATACAATCGTGAGTCAAACAGTTGTCACTCACACATAGCCAATGAGGTGAAGTGGTTAGAATGGGGGGGGGGTGCGGTTAGGACTTGTGGACCTCCAGAAGTTGTTGGGGTCTCATCATTCCTGTCAGGCTTCGGGGAATCGGCTCCCCCGGGGGGAGCAATAGAGAAGAAGATCAAATGAAAGGAACATCTAACCAGTTAGAACAGGCATCCCCAAACTGCGGCCCTCCAGATGTTTTGGCCTACAACTCCCATGATCCCTAGCTAACAGGACCAGTGGTCAGGGATGATGGGAATTGTAGTCCAAAACATCTGGAGGGTCGAAGTTTGGGAATGCCTGAGTTAGAACCTTTAATAATACACAGTGCGAGAACAAAGAACACATCTCCTAGAAATGGCAGTGCTCCCAATTAAGGGACACTCCCCCCCCCCGTCCCTATTAATCTACGTCATGTAATCTGAGCTCGTACCCTCTGTGCTTTCTGTTCTGACACTTTCTGAGCTCTCTGTGACTTTGGAGAAGTGGGGTGAATGCTATCCAGAGACTGTGAATCTGTTAACTCTCTTTCTTCTAGTGTTTCTTCTGCTAGCTGTTCCCCATCCAGTATTTCCCAGCTTCTGCCTTCTGAACTATGCCCCTCTGCAAACCACTGATCCAAATCTATGCTGTCTTCCTCCTCCTGGGAAGATTCAGGATCAGGATCAGGGAGAGGGGGTGGCTCTCACCATTCTTCCTCAGTGCAGCCCTCCTCAGCATGGTCCCTGACACTGACCATTGGCCAAACTGGCTGTTGGGAGTACAGGTTTCCCACCTGTAAATGATGAAGGCAGGTACCAAAAGACACAAAACATGGACGTCATAATTAGATAATTTGGATCAACCTGATAATAATATTCTGCAAATGTTTGAGGATTACAACCTTTTCAGACATAAATGGAGTAACTATGTACACACGTAAAGACTTTTTAATACCTTATGCTGCCATTCTTAATACTAACTTGCCTATATTCTTAGGGAAATTGCCATTTACCTGGAAGAGGAAGAGGCAGATCTGGGGGATCAATTTTCTCTCTCCCTTGCACATGTAACATTAAACAAATAAGCAAACAAGAATGAAATAAAATCTTTTCACTTCTGCTAACAAACTGGAACTGTTTAAGGCACTGTAATCACAATTTGAAAACCCACTGGCTCTGGAAGGCCTATGTTCTCAGGACCACAGCCATTAAAACTTTCACACTATTTATTGATCGTTGTTGGTATTGTTATTTTGCTGAAACAATGGAAACCTTCAGTTTTCACGATTTCCAATTCTTGTTACTTATTTCTACCTTAGACACCACTGAACCGAGTGAAGATTCTATTCAGAACTCCCAAATATGGTGGCAATTATAGCCAGCAGATTTGAGAAGAATAAATATTACACTTGGCTTATAAAAGGGTAAGAGCTGAACTTCCTCATTCTTGAATAAAATGATCTGAAGGCAGCAAAAGAACCACTGACATGGCTAACACCTGTTCACACCCAGGATTGTGTTGTGAGCTCCATCCCAATTTCAGGCATTCTTGGGGGGCAGTGGAAAGAAAGAGAACTGCTGGTGGGGGGGGGGGAGAAATGTTATGAATGAAGGCTCCACCCTGAGCTTTCCATGCATGCAGATTTTTATGTGGCAGCTCCAAAGTGAAGTCTATAATTTTAAAAACAAACACCCGAGCTATGACAAATGTTTATTTAAACTGCAATTTAATAGATGAAATGTTATAGCATTTGTACAGTGTTTTTATATGTTGCCGTATAACAGATGTCAACAGGCATACAAATTCTGTTTGTGGGCAAGAGCTGTTAATGTATCCCAAGCAATAGATACTGTAGGGCAGGTAAATCTTCAATAATGTGTTAGGGATCTTGGGCAGAAATAATATAATTCTTTGTTTGTTTGTTTGTTTGTTTAATGTAATGGCCGCCTTTCTGGGCAAAGCCCTCTCAAGGCTGGCTTATATGAGCATAAAACTACAATATTCCTTCTCAACAAAGCTGAGGTCAAAAATAGGTCCCAATCCAGCCCATTCACATAAAACTGAAATGTGTTTTGAAACAGGCAGGAATATAACCATACAGTAGTGAGAAATTCAGCCCAGCATAGCTCAGTCAGTAGAGCAGGAGACTCTTTATCTCAGGGTGGTGGGTTTGAGCCCCAACACATATGGGGTTTCAAGACCCATTTAAAAGCCAGAATGGGTGGTGCCAGCTGTAGGTGCATTGGGCTCTCAGTATGTCAGCAGGTCTGGGCCCTAAAATCAGCAGGACTGGGATTTGTTGCAACCCCACAAGCTAGTGTCATGGTACGGGGCCTTCTCTGCAGTGGCACCCTGCTTATTGAATTCTCTCTTCTTGGAGGTACAACTGGGCTCTTGAGGGAAATTTATTATTTTTGTCAAGCTTCAAGATAATGAAGATCTCTGCTGTTGTAGCCATTTTGTTGTAATAAATAGTTGTATTTAGACACAGGTGGCACTGTGGGTTAAACCACAGAGCCTAGGGCTTGCTGATCAGAAGGTCGGCGGTTCGAATCCCTGCGACGGGGTGAGCTCCCTTTGCTCGGTCCCAGCTCCTGCCTACCTAGCAGTTCGAAAGCACATCAAAGTGCAAGTAGATAAATAGGTACCACTCCAGTGGGAAGGTAAACGGCGTTTCCGTGAGCTGCTCTGGTTCGCCAGAAGCAGCTTTGTCATGCTGGCCACATGACCTGGAAGCTATATGGCGGCTCCCTCGGCCAATAACGTGAGATGAGCGCCGCAACCCCAGAGTCGGTCACAACTGGACCTAATGGTCAGGGGTCCCTTTACCTTTCCCTTTATATATATATTGTAACATTGTGGTTTTAATGTATAACAGGTAAACAAGCAAATCTTGATCTTAGCTGGTAAAGGATGATTAAAAATATGGAATCAATAAATAGTAAAATAAATTGCAAATATATATATATATATATATATATATATATATATATATATATATATATATATATATAGGAGGCTGGTACTAAAGCAGCCCTATATCCAAAATATGGCAACATAGAATAGGTTCCAGTGGGGTCTGTTATTTAAATGTCTGTCCCACATGAATCTATGGCTAGAAACGGAGCAAAGTCACATAGCTTTTAGGATGAATGTAACCTATAAAACCAAAGATATTGAGTGAATAAATACTGGATCTTTGGTGGTAGAAATTGTTTTCATACTTTCTGTTCTCAGTAGAACCATAAAAGAAAGAAATGTAAGACAAATTGCTTTGGGATTTCTTCTTTGTTAACGTCACGTCCTATAATAGCAAAGTGGATATTATGCATGCAGACTGCATGGCTCCTAGGTGAAGGCAGGAGGAGGTGCCACAAAAATAATATTAGGTGCACTAGAAGAATAGAGAGGAACTCCTGCCTCTGAAAACCCTAAACTGTCAGATATGTGGATGGTTTGCCTTGGAGAGTCTGCAATGCACTGTGAAGGCTTTTGGCTATAGACAATAAATTGCATTGATTGATTGAACAGAAATGCCTCAGGACTTTGGTGTGTGTGTGTGTGTGTGTGTGTGTGTGTGTGTGTGTGTGTATGTGCCCACCCCCAGTTCTCTTGCCATGCTTCCCCCCCTCTCTCCATGACACACAGATGGATGAATCAGCCTATTTCTAGTCTGTGTTACCTTTGTGATTGTTCACCCATAAGCCATCTCATCTCATTTCTGCACCAGCCTGTGAATTATATTTTTTTTAAAAAAAACCACACAAAACTCACATTTAAATACTTTAAGAAATACGGGTTTGAATATTATTTTCAACATATTTTTTCTCTCAAAACATGTATTTTTAAACATGTGTTGTCTCAAAATGAAAAGGCAAACACATCGTTTGTTGCGATTAAACTGTTAGAAGTGTTGTGATAGTTGGGTAAGTTTGAAATCCAGTGGGTAGTTATGCTTTCTTTTTTTAAAAAATAATTTTTTATTGATTTTACACATTAAAAAACAAAACATACATAACATATTCTCCACCTTCTTCCAACCCCCCCCTCCACGGGCCCCCTCCTGCCATGAGAGAGTCCCATGCAAGTAGACAGTCGAAGGTGGTCCATTTTATAGTTGGATTTGTCCCCTCCCCCCTCTCCCCCGCCCCAGAGCCCCCTCCTGCCACCAGAGAGCTCCAGAATAACAAGGCAGAAAGAAGGAGAGTGTAGTGGGTAGTTATGCTTTCTGACCGTCTCACTGGTTCAAGAAGCACGTCAATTCATTTTGTCATTGCAAAGGACAGAATCCCTCCATCACCCCCAACATGACTTTTTGTTGCATGGCCCAAGATGTGTATTATAGAAGTCCACATTTTATTTTGACGCAGCTATCTTTGTTGTTTTCCTTAGACTCTGTTGCCGTCAGAAACTTTTTACTCAAAGCCAAATTAAGGTTTGTGGTTAACTCTAAAACACTTCAAATCACAAGTATGTCTTCAGCTTCTGAGGCAACTATGCTCCTTCCCTTTTACAAGCCACCTAACTAGGAACCGAGAGAAAATGTGTCAGAAATCCTGATGCCCTGCCAAGCTCACATCTTATTCTGGTTTTCCCACAGTGAAGGCTTGCCCAGGCAGGAAAGTGTATATTGTGTTTGTGCACTGAGAAGTTAAGAATATAAATACAGTAGTACCTCGGGTTACAAGCGCTTCAGGTTACAGACACTTACCATTAGGTCCAGTCGTGACCGACTCTGGGGTTGCATGCTCATCTCGCATTATTAGCCGAGGGAGCCAGCGTATAGCTTCCAGGTCACGTGGCCAGCATGACAAAGCCGCTTCTGGCAAACCAGAGCAGCACATGGAAACGCCGTTTACCTTCCCGCTGTAGCGGTTCCTATTTATCTACTTGCACTTTGACATGCTTTCGAACTGCTAGGTTGGCAGGAGCTGGGACCAAGCAACGGGAGCTCACCCCGTCGCAGGGATTCGAACCGCCGATCTTCTGATCAGCAAGCCCTAGGCTCAGTGGTTTAACCACAGCGCCACCTGGGTCACAGCGCAACCCGAGGTACCACTGTATAAAAACTGCTCTATCAGATAATGTTCTGTGCCAGCCCGCTAAAACCTTTGGGATGCCCTTTCGTTGCTATGAGCTAATACTGAAACTGATGATTCAATATGCGAATAAAGCTTTGTGCAGGGTTGGCCCAAGCCATTTCAGCACCTGAAGCAAAGCACCCTGTTGCTGCACCCACAATGGGTTTGGGCAGACTGCACAGGGCTTCCCCCTTCAGAAAAAGCTGGTGCTAAGCCCTACCACACTACCGGGTGGGGGGAGGGAGATCTTTTCCAAAACCTCCCCTCCTGCCCAGCGGCTAAGCAGGTCAAACTGCACCTTCCCATTGCTGCTTTTAATCTGTTCAGTTCCCAGACCTGGGTTTCTCTATTGAATGTGGTGCTTTTGTGCATAGCTGCAGGAATGGCCTCGCTTGCGCCAGCTCTTAGCTGAAGTCAAGCTCAGATGCTCCATGTGCTAAATAAATTCAACATTTGGTACACAGAGGCTAACTGCCCTGGATGTGGGTTATACGGTGGCATGCCAAAAGTTGGATTCAGCATCTGGCAATGAGGGCATACAGCTAGATTGGTGTTGGGTGGGATGGGCTGAAAGGCACCTTAGCATTGGTACTCCCCACAGCTGGCAGGCAATAACGTGGTTTCAAGAAAAGATCCTGGCAAAGGTTTAATATTACAATTATGAAGTGATGCTGTTCTTGGTAAAGGTTGGGTATCATCAAAGAGGGCATAACGATACGATTGACAAATACACGAGTCTGCCAACAGTACAGTACAGGAACTATTCCAGCAATTTAAAATCGAAACAGTGATTTTTTTAAAAAGGATTTCTCTTCCTTCCAACAGAAGGAAGGTGCTATAAATAATAAGGTGCCAGTTTATGTACTTTATGTATTGATTTTTTCTTACATTTTGCACCTCATCAAGTTTGGTCCGGGAATGAGTTCAGTGCAATAAATGCTGCTGCTGTTTCCCTCCCCCACCTGCTTCTTCTTCCTCTCCTACTTTGGAAAAAGAAAGAGGTGGCAATATTCGTATATTGATAGAAGTGTTGTGAGTGCCTGCACAAAATGGCTGCCATGAACTGCCAAGAAAAGAGGTGTTGCTACATTCAGACTGGCAAGTACTGTTGCAAAGAAAAGAAAAAAGAGAAGAAGCTCTGAGTGCAAATTCCCCCTATTTGTGTTGGCCCCAGATCTGGAACCCGAGACCAGGAACTGAGGTATTCACAAAGGTTCTGAATGCCAGTAATGACTTGCTTTATGGTAATATAACCCAATTGCAAAAGATGTTGATAAGCTGCCATGGATTTTTAGACGAGCATGACAGCGGCTTGTGGCATGTGTTTTGAGAGTGATATGCTAGAGGCCAAATAGCTTTCCCACTTCTATTGTTCTAAAGCCAATGTTATTCCATTCCTGGCTCTCTAATGGGAAGGGGTGGGGGGGAAACTAAGGCCAACAAAGCCCATTCATAACCTTAAGCTCCTCCATCGCAAATTACTGATAGTGACTCCAGCAAAATCAGGCTGAATAGACCTTGAGCGTCCTAATGCCTTACAGACTTGCTAATGACATACCGGTAGTAAGGAAAGAAACACACCCTATGCATATGTTATGTAAAACAGCAGCCTTCTTCACCTGGCAGCACAGACCTAATTTTCCAGTTATATTTTTGCTTTGTGCTTTTGCCCCCCTCCCCCGCCCCGACTTGGGAGGTAAGTGGGGAAGAAAATCTCCCCTGTGAATTGTGAGAGGCTACTATTAAACACACAGGAGCAGGAATTTTTAAAACCAGCAACTCAAAGAAAATAGCTGCTTTATAAATCTCTCTTCTCCCTCCAGTCTCCATCCAGCACATTCCCTTCCCCCAAAATAAATTGTGTGAGAGAGACAGAGATTAACCCAGACTATATAGAAACAACAAAAGAATCTGCTGCCTAGTAAAAGAGCAGGGTGGGGTGGGGAGAAGCCTTGTAAATCCACCCCTTTGCACAGAGGGCTATAATCTGTGCATCATGTTGCCCTCACCTTTGCTGCCCTGTTCAGGAGCAAGTGGCTTCAAAACATCAGGCTTGAAATCCTTCTTTATGAAAACCATGCTACTGGTGTGCCTAGTTAGGAGGTTCACGTGCTGTTGATGGCTGCTGTCCATCATGCTGCCTTCTCATCCCTTCACAGAATGCCAGTGCCACCTTTAATCACATTGGAGAAGCTCCCTCCCAGCTCAGCTTTTAGGTCTTGGAAAAATGGCGAGCTACGTTTTCCATCTCTGTTCTTTTTCATGAGAAGCACACACACCTTTCCCTGTCTTTGCTGCCATCAGTGTCTTTGAGTTATCATTACAGGTAGGTAGCCGTGTTGGTCTGACGTAGTCGAAACAAAATATAAAAAAATTCCTTCCAGCAGCACCTTAGAGACCAACTAAGTTTGTCGAAACAAAATATGAAAAAAAATTCCTTCCAGCAGCACCTTAGAGACCAACTAAGGTTTGAGCTTTCGTGTGCATGCACACTGGAAGGAATTTTTTTTATTTTGTTTTGAGTTATCAGTTCAGCATGAATTATTTCCTTTTGGGGAAAAGAAATTCATTGAAATAATAACCCAAAGAGAGTAGTTCCTAGTCTAACCAAGCTCCAATTATACACCCGCTTTAATAGGGACATTAGGTAGACAAATCAGAAATGACTCACAGGAGTACCAAAGCTTTGGAAGAATTCCAGAGTCATCAGCAGTCCTGCTAGCAACCGGAACATTTCCTTTGTGTACATATAATCTGTTACATTCCTGTCTTTCCCCCTCCTCCTTTCTGGTGTTTATCACACAGTCTTCTCAGCCTCCTAAAATATGTTAAAATCAAGTTATTTTCAGCTTTTTAAAGAAATGGAGATGATAACAGAACAAAACATCCCTGAGATAGCTCAGCCAATACAGCATGAGAGTCTTAATCTCAGGGTTGTGGGTTCAAGTCCCATGTTGGGCAAAAAGATTCCGGCATTGCAAGGGGTTGGATTAGATGACCCTTCCGGTCCTTTCCAGCTCTACAATTCTATGTGAACCCAAACCTGCTTGGTTCCCACTTTTCCTAGATGAAACACAAAGACTTACCCACCTTTCTACTTGGCAACAGCATGGTAAACTATTGTACAACTCTGTAAAACTGACAACATTGGATGCAAAGGGTCTGGTATACAGCATTATTGCAAAAATGTACTTGGTGTTTAAAAAGACTCAAAAAACAGACTCTGGCAAATTTGTCAATGCTTGGTGTTAGTTTATTCAATATACAAAGGGTGCTGATGGTGTCGACACATGCACAATTAATGGACTGACCTACTGAGACAATCTACAAAAGGAAAATAAGAATAAATATTGTAATTCAGCACCTTAAAAAGCACAAGAGGTAAAGTATGGAATGCGTTATTTCATACTTGGGGAAGTAGATGGGTTATTCCCCTTTTATTTGAAGGAAATTCTACAAAGGGTGAACCATGAAAACTCCCCCCCCCTGCGAGTATTACATTGTATATTTGTAACAGAAAAATCAATTTTTTAAATATTAAAAAATCAAGTTATTTTGCAGTGTGTGAAGACTGAGCACACAGTGTTCCCAAATATTTTGTTTAAAAGACTCACTCGAGTTGGTACTTTCCTGTATTTGAACTGCCGTGTTTTTTTCCGCCTTCTGTTTTCTTCCCATGCTTTTTCTGGCACGGCTTAGCTTGGGTATTTGGCAATCCTTAGTCATCGCCAACATTTTTGTTTGGGCAATTTATGTCCCACTTATATTAACATGTACATATAGTTGGCAACCACTCATCTTCATGAAACAAAGTGGCAAGCCAAGTGCCTTTAGGTGACCTGGATTGCATTTGCCTTGGTGACTGAAGAAGCCAATCTCGGATCCACGAGAACCACCACTGCAACATTTAGTTGAAACAATCCAAGAGCCTTGTGCAGCTTTAGGCCCAGATGCAGCAGACCCGGTGAGCTAGTGGAAGCCAGTGCTAGCACAACAGGTTTCCCCTCTCTCCTACCCTGTGTGCCCCGCCATTCTTCCCCCATATCTCCTCTGGAGGGTCAGGAGAAACCCCAGAAATGTGCAGGGCGGGGAGGAAGGGAGAGGGGATTGTTCCAACTGGCTAGCAGAAATCCTTGAGCTGATGGAAAGATTTGTTGTTGTTGTTGTTTAGTCGTTTAGTTGTGTCTGACTCTTCGTGACCCCATGGACCAGAGCACGCCAGGCACTCCTGTCTTCCACTACCTCCCGCAATCTGGTCAAACGAAGAGTACAATGTGTCAAATCCCTTCCTCAAAGACTTATAAGTGTATTATGGGATAAGCTTTTCTGAACTCAAGCCCATTTCATCAGAGGTGTGAAGTTAAACCTTAGCTGGCAGGTATGATAAGTCAAACAAACTGAGCACCATCAAAATGAACTTAATAAAAAGAGGAGCCTAATCAAATCCCAGGGGACAGACCCTCCAAGTGTCCCTATTTTCCAGGGACAGAACTGGACTTTAAAAAGCTGTTCTGGTATCCGATATGATCTCAGAATGTCCTGTTTTTTCCTTAAAGGTAAAGGGTAAAGGGACCATTAGGTCCAGTCGCGGATGACTCTGAGGTTCCGGCGCTCATCTCGCTTTACTGGCTGAGGGAGCTGGCATACAGCTTCCGGGTCATGTGGCCAGCATGACTAAACCGCTTCTGGCGAACCAGAGCAGCACACGGAAACGCCGTTTACCTTCCCGCTGGAGTGGTACCTATTTATCTACTCGCACTTTGATGTGCTTCCAAACTGCTAGGTTGGCAGGAGCTGGGACCGAACAATGGGAGCTCACCCCGTCGGGATTTGAACCGCTCACCTTCTGATTGGCAAGCCCAAGAGGCTCAGTGGTTTAACCCACAGCACCACCTGCGTCCCACCGTTTTTTCTTTAGGACATGCCTATTTTCTTTGGAGAAATTTTGGAAGTCATGAAGGGGTGGGCCCAGCTAGCATGGGAAAATGGGAGAGGAAGATTATCCATTTTGGCCAGTCGAATTGCTAACTATTGTCTCATCAAAGCAGTTGATGGGGAGAATGTTTGTCTTGCGTGTGGGAAGCACCAGTTCAAATCCCTGCTCTGCCATGAAGCTTACTCATTCACATGGGGATGACCATGCTCTCTTGGTTAAACTTTAATGTATGCCACAATGAGCACGGCTCTAAGCTCCTTGGAAGGAGGATGAAATACAAATGTAATAAATAAAATAAATGAACCAGCAACTATCCTATTTAGTAAAATAATAAACTGATGCCCGCCATTGTGGCAAATGGCTACCACAGAGTAAATGGCAATAAAAGTGTTTTTTCTATGAGGAGGCAATTAGATGCTTTAAAGCACATTAAAAATGAATGGAGCTAGAAATGGGAATTGTGAATATTCAGATAACAATTCCCTTCATACCATTCACATACTATAAGTTCTTAAGCCACTTAGTGGTAATTGGGTCATTTTAATATTGCACATGTGAGTCTTAGGAAGATGCCTGCATTTAATTGCCATGATAGAACTTCGCATTTTGTAGCTTCAGCTTGGTGTCAATAAGTGGGATAGCTCAGTTAGCAGAGCATGAGACTTCGAGCCCCACGTTGGGCAAAAGATTCCTGCATTTCAGGGGTTTGGACTAGATGACCTCAGGGTCCCTTCTGATTCTACAATTCTGTGATTTTATAGGGCCCTCTTGGCTGGGGTTGAGCATGAACAAGAGCACTATATGACAAGCAGCAATACCAGATCAGGTTTATGGACCATCCTCTGCATCTGCCTGTCCATCTTAAATACTGAAATTGTTAGTTGGCTGCTAAGAACCAAACAACAGCAATGGGGAAAACTGAATTTCATTTTCCTTCCTTCTGAAGGTTCATTTCACATATTATGCAGCAAAGAAATTCAATCCACATTTGCCATGGAGAGCACACTCAGGAGGCAGCCGATGTCAGTCCCAACTTTTTTTTATGAGTGTACTTTCATGACAACATGTGTGTCCAACACCTCATTTGTCACATTCATGCGTTATGTTTCTTTTTTTTTAAGTCCCTTGAGATACACGCTCACAACTACATTTATTTGTTTAGAATATTTATAATAACCCACTTTATAGTCTCACACTTCTCTCAAAGCAGCCTACAAAAGACCTATCCATTCTTAACCTATCCATTCTGAAGGAAATCAGCCCTGAGTGCTCACTGGAAGGACAGATCGTGAAGCTGAGGCTCCAATACTTTGGCCACCTCATGAGAAGAGAAGAATCCTTGGAAAAGACCCTGATGTTGGGAAAGATTGAGGGCACTAGGAGAAGGGGACGACAGAGGACGAGATGGTTGGACAGTATTCTCGAAGCTACGAACATGAGTTTGACCAAACTGCGGGAGGCAGTGCAAGACAGGAGTGCCTGGCGTGCTATGGTCCATGGGGTCATGAAGAGTCGGACACGACTAAACGACTAAACAACAACAACAAAAGATTGCCACAATACAATCTCATATAGCACTGTGTCCAGATGGCACCAAGGTAATTCAGCAGCACCTCCTGACCTCACTTTTGTGTGCCACCTTGGCAGGCTTGGCACCAGCACCCAACATGGTTGGGGAAATATTGGGACCCACTGGGCCCTTCTGAGGTTCAGAAGGGCCCAGTGGGGCTGAAGTCAGTTGCTGAGGTAATTTTTTTCTTTCCTTGATACATCAAAGCCCAGAGGCATTATTCTATCTATCTATCTATCTATCTATCTATCTATCTATCTATCTATCTATCTATCTATCTATCTATCATCTATCTATCTACCATCTATAACGGGTGACCAACTCCCAAGAGACTGCAATCTCTTGTTAAAAATTGGCAGTTATCTACCCCCTTTTTTGGAGTGCAGGGCAAAGATGTTGAGCTTTTTTTAGGGGAGCCAAAGTTGTTAAGCTTCTTTGGAGGGAGCCAGTAATCTACCAGTGATCTACCACAGACGTCCAGTGATCTACTGGTAGATCACGATCTACCTGTTGGACCTTCTTGATCTATACAATTTATATACCACTGCGTTGGTTTTTAAGTTTTCAGTTGGTACCAGAGCTTTAGCAGGGAACGGGGCCTGTTGGATAGGCTTGCCATACGTCAGGAAAATGTCCTGTTCTTCTGGTGTAAAAATGGCGGTGGGGAGGGGAATTTTGCCGAACTGCCAAAATGTCAGGGAAAACATGGATGTATGGCAATGTGATGGATAAAGCAGCAGTAAAGGTAAAGGTAAAGGTAAAGGGACCCCTGACCATTAGGTCCAGTTGTGACCAACTCTGGGGTTGCAGCGCTCATCTCGCATTATTGGCCGAGGGAGCCGGCGTACAGCTTCCAGGTCATGTGGCCAGCATGACAAAGCCACTTCTGGTGAACCAGAGCAGCACACAGAAATGCCGTTTACCTTTCCGCTGGAGCGGTACCTATTTATCTACTTGCACTTTGACGTGCTTTCGAACTGCTACGTTGGCAGGAGCTGGGACCAAGCAACGGGAGCTCACCCCGTCGCAGGGATTCGAACCGCAAGCCCTAGAATCAGTGGTTTAACCCACAGCGCCACCCGCAGACACAGCTCCAAAAGCTCCAAAAGTTTAAAATCACTCAAAAGTTTAAAAGCTAAACAATTTGGGTTTGCATCTCTATTGTTGTCAATTGGAAGGGAGTTGCGTAAACTTGGGCTCCTGGTAAATATGAGCTATGCCTGTAAGCAATGGGGGACTATTAACTGTGATTCCCTCAAAGATGGTGGGGATATAAGGGACAATGCTTATTTCCAGGATATGAGAAGCTTCATCTGTTGATTTCTACACCTCAGGCTAGTGTTAAAAGAATAAAAGAGAACCAGGCTATTTTCCTCTGGCCTGTTGGCAACCGTAAGTAAAGTGGGTCTGAGTTAGACAAAACTGGGTCTTACAGCTACAGAGGCAATGCATGAGGAAGGGCTGTGAAGATTGCTGTTCAAAAGTATTCTCAAATTCACTGAAAGTCTCAGGGTTATTTAGTGGTGCCACCTTTTCGTAGCCTCCCATATGTCTTGGTTTTATTAGCCATGGCCAGATGGATGTCACAGATGGAAAATAAAAAGAGACAGCAGGAGATGGTGAGAACAGTAAATAAATTCCTGGGGAAAATTAGGGTTGATAATGCATACGATGCATATTAGGCGCGGGGGGGGGGGGAACCAAATATAACCAGAACAGGACTGCAGTCTTCATGTTCAGCTTTGAAATTACTGCATTCTAGATCTGGCACTATAAAAGGCAGCCAACAGTTGTGCCCTTGGGTTATCTATCACAAAAATAAAAAAATAAAAACACGAGTGATTTCACTTCCCCAGTCCCCTGCTACTTAGGTCTTTCCAGCATACTTGAATATTCATACTTGAATATTCATTTAGGAAAACATTGCTACCAGGGCCGTCTTGAGCAGATCGCGTGCCCTGGTGCTGAGGGGCGGAGATCGCTCCGCCGCCCGCCCCGCCCTCGCAGGGCGCAATTGGTTTCCGGCGCCCAGCTTACCAGCCCCCCGCCATGGTGCACTGCGCCACCGGGGGGCTACGTAGAGCCGGCCCTGATTGCTACTGCCCTAAACACCCTCATTTGATTGCTACTGCCCTAAACACCCTCATAAGAGTCTTATCTGACAATGAAAATGGTAGGTTCTCTGCAGCTGGAAAAGTCAAGTGCTGTTAGTTTAGACTGGATTCGGTATCAGCCTTTCGTTCATCAGCCTTTCGTTCATCCACTGCAGATAAGAGAATATATGCTCTGCAAGTGGAACTGAGGTTTTAACTGTCATTAATGCTTGATTCAAGTTACATTATCCGTATACATTTTCTGATTTCCATATTACATTTTTGTATATGCTAGTGTGCCATTTCTGTGTGCTTTTTATAATGTGAAAATGTTTATTTCAGGCTGTGCACACACCATGCTTTAGCACATGGCTTCCCTCAAAGAATCCTGGGGACTGTAGTCTACTGCAATTCCCTTAAAAACTACAGTTCCCAAGATTCTTTCAGGGGGAGGCCATGTGCTTTAAATAAAAGGTGTGTACACAGATTCCCCCCTTCTGTATTTCTTTCTTTCTTTTTTTTACATATTGGGGGGGGGGAACAAACAAACAATTCCTCACAGCTTCCTGATGTGTATCAGAGTGGAAATAAACACTGGCACAGCCACCCGCCAAGTTTCAAACAATGCATATTAGGAAAAAATTGAAACCTCTGAGAGAGAGAGTTGACAGAAGCCAATAGATTTTTCCCCCATGGCTGATTAAATTCTCTGGAACCCATTCTAGGTTAGAATCTGGGAAGTGTTGTTTCTTTAAATGATGTACCTGAGGAACTGTGCTGAAATGAAATGCTGGTATATTTAACATCATTCATTGTGTATCTCCACCTTGTCCCTGACAGGGCTTATTCATCTCTACCTTCTTCCTCTTCATCACCTGACAAAGTTGTAATGGCAATAAGAGAGGAGAGGAAGAAGCCCCTTTGTTGGAAGCCGTGGCATATTATTATTATTATTATTATTATTATTATTATTATTATTATTATTATTATTATTATTTAATTCACATAATGCATTCCTATATATTTACTCAGAAGTAAGTCCTACTGAGATCAGTGGTGGAAATCCGAGACATACAAGGGTTGTGTTCGGAAGAGGCGCTGAGGTGCAGTTGCTAATGTTGTTTTGTTCATTCCTAGGTCCGCCCACCTTGCACATTTGGATAGTCAGGCACAGCACTGTCCACTGGGCCAGCAAGAGGGTGGCGAAGTCTGGATTCGGATGCAGGTTTGGGCCCCCCCGACCACGTGAGCACCTCCTGGGTGTCCGGACGAGGAATGAAGGCGAAGGGTCCAGATGAGCGCCCAGAGCGCAGTGGCCGAAAAGGTTCTGGCCTTGGGCGGGGACAGTGAGCCATCACCCGGGCATTGCCTTCCATGATGCGTCCCTTTACAGGCTTGGTGGGGTTCATCTGTCTGTGTTTGGGATTGATGGCTGACTTCTGTGTCAGCGGGGTTAAGGGATTGGTTACAGGTGTGAGTGGTTGGCAGAGAGCGTGGGTGCTCTTGTGGCTATCATGTGATAGGGATGGGGGTCAACCCTGAGAGGGGTTGTGCCCGTGCCTGAGTCCAGGGGGACATCTGGGTGGTGGACATAGCATGTCCCCAGCTTTATGCCATTTCAGGTGTTCACCCTAGGCTGACCTGTGATGGTGCCCTGGGTCAGCACTACCTGCAACGGTGCAGGGAGCTAGTCGAACCAGAGCCTATGCAACCACCCACTTGCTGTAATCAATAAAGTTGTGGCCTAAATTCTGCCAAAAACCAAACCAAAATTTGAGTCTTGTCTGAGTTTATTTAAAGGGGGAGGTTCAAAGGTCTAAACACGCAAAAGGCAAGTAAGTGGTGTATTGAATTATGCACGGCATGGAGAAAGACGGAACATAAAATAAATCTGAGGCTCTTGTATCTTTAATTTTTTGCTGTTCTCATCCACATGATAAGCTCCAGCCACTAAAATTCTGTCTTGCATGGAGAAAGTAGAGAAAAATATTTCCCCCTCTCTCATGGCACTAGGGAACATCAATGAAGCTGGATGTTGAAGAATTCGGGACAGAAAAGAAGTAGTAGTTCTTCACACAACACATACTTCAACTGTGGAATTCACTCCCACTGGAGGCAGTGATAGGCACCAACTTGGATGACTTTAAAAGAGAATGATTAGACATATTCATGGAGGATAAAGTGATCAATGGCTACTAGCTGTAATGGCTATCTCCAGGGCTGGAAGCAGTATATTTCAGAATGCCAGTTGCTGGAAACAGCAGGAGGGAAGTGTCTCAGGTTCTGATAGGTCTCTGGTTAACCATTGTGACAACAGGATGCTGGATTGGATGAGCCATTGGCCTGGTCCAGTAGGTTCTTCTTTCTTCATGTGTTCCCCTAATCTGCTTAGCACATTACCCTTGTGCTAGAACTATGCCATCTGAAAGCAAGTGAGCGGGCAGTACTGGTGCCAGCAAAGTACTTTTGAGATTGTGAGTTAAAGCTTTACTCAGCATGCCCATAACTAGGAAATCCTGCTTGACTGGTGTGCTTTCTAGAGAAGGGATTTAAATCGAATGCCCCAGCGATATTCTGCAAGAGCTTAATTGAGTGGACAATCCTGACTAATTAGACCACCTGCAAGTGGCGCTCACAAAAACCCTTCAAAGCCGCTGGTGCTTCCCCCCCCCCTCCTAGGAAGAAAATGGTTGCCTTTGCTACCTCTGAACAGAGATACTGGCTTAATATGCCTATTAAGGTCTTTTCAAAGGCTCTTCAAGATTGCTCTTTTCCAATTGGTTGAATCAAACAATTTCTTGGAAATCTAGTGCCATTATCCTTCTCTGGCACAATTGCATCTTGCTGAACATGTAACACAGTCGGCGTTGGGCAGATTCAGGAGCCACAATCTAAGAAGTGATTATAGTCCTCAGAAATTATATAATACATAATCATGTCATTCTGAATTATCTATTTGTTCCTTTATTTTCAAAGTATTTGTGTCCCCCTTGCCCATAAACCATACACAAGATAGGAAGAAACAATGATACATATTTTTTTTAAAAAAAAAATCAGTGAAACCACCAAACAATTTAAAAGTACAGGAAAAATTACTAGACTCTTACAATCTGTAAAGTGCAAGGATGGTACCATAATACACAATGAATAAATAAACAAAACTAAAGAAAATAAACTCAACAAAAAAATGAAGATGTAGCATAACAATCCAAAGAGCAAATAAAAAATTATTGTGGCAATATAAAGTAACCTGCTTAAATTTATGGCTCCAGTTTTGGGGAAAAAATCTACTCCTTTTTACGAAGTTTTCTCTCTTTTTTGGTCGGATCCAGTCTAAGTTAGCTGAAATCAATGGGACTTAGTCATGACTAACTTTTCACAACAGGACTGCAACCCAAGTAACTTAGCCTGGATCCAACCTACTGAAAATTTGCATACTGTATTTCTAATTGTGTTGGCCAAGGCAATGCAATTAGCCAATAGCACCATGCATTCTGAGTTCAGTGAGACATGCCCTTGTTAAGTGTTTACAGTCTAAGTGAATTAAACAGGTCTACCAGAAGCGGCTTTGTCATGCTGGCCACATGACCTGGAAGCTATACGCCGGCTCCCTCGGCCAATAATGCGAGATGAGCGCGCAACCCCAGAGTCGGTCACGACTGGACCTAATGGTCAGGGGTCCCTTTACCTTTACCTTTACCAATACAGGTATTTTAGTGTTGGGGACAAAATATTTATTTTCTGATTGTAATTTATATCTAGATATAAATTTGGACTGTTTCTTTTAATACTACAAAATGTGCATTGCGAGTGTTCAGAACAAATGCCCAACATCCTCGCAAATCCTATGCCTGCAACCCCTTGGAAGATAGCAAGGATTCACCCCTAGGAAACTGCTTGGAAGGCAAACACACAGTCTGTCTGTGAGAGGAGTTTAAAGCAACTGAAGAGCCATTTTCTTTAGGAAAGGGCAACCTCTCTGAGAGACTAATCCAACACTCATTTCAATCAATGAAATGTCTCCCATTGATTTCAGTAGGAGTCGGACTGAGCCCTTTAATCAAGGACGCATCTTAATCAGAACAAAAGTCCCAACTACTGGTGTTTCCTGATTGCACGGATATTACTGTGCTTAAATAAAATACCTTCTGTTCGTTTACTCTGAAGCGGCTTCTCTGCCTTAAATTAAGCACAACAGAATGAAACAGAAATCAATCTTTTAGCAAAGACATCCACCACAGCAGGAATTTAATGGCACACTTTTCTGTGCAGAACTTGTAGCATCTCTTGGCTACGAAACATGCAGCAGCACTTTTGAAGAGTCACAGTGCGCTCCTAAGTGTGTTTATTCAGAAGTAAGCTCCATGGAGAGCAACAGGAATCACTCGCTAGGAAGTGTGCTTAGGACTGCAGTTGGACAGAGGAATTCTAGGGCTCTGTGATTCTGGCGGCTGTTACACAAAGGCTGCCGCCTGTGTAATGTAGTTGCCAATCCTATGCATTCCCCTCAACAAAGACTAAAACATAAGAATTCTGCAGCCCTATTTTGCCTGTGTACAGCTGGTTTTCTACACAGATGCAGATACGCACCACTGCATCTTTCACCCAGGCAAGTGAAAGGCGTTATCTGAGCCAAAGGACATATGCTAGCCAGGGAAAAAAACTCTTGCAATGGTGAAGAGAAGGGTCATTGAAGAGCATGGCCTGAGGAGACTGGTGTGGGGCAGGGGGAGATCCCTGAGAGTCAGATACAGATGTTTGGAGGGACACCTCAATGAGTGTAATTCCAACTGTGGCTCTTGGTGATTTGAGCTGTGCTTTCTGCTGCCTGCCTCATCAGTATGATGGTGGTGGTTTATTAGACTTGTTAGTCATTTGTTACACAGAGGCCTCCAAGCAACTTACAGCATATTTAAAACATAAGCACAAATGCATTATCATACTGACACATTCATACAGAAACACGTGCAATCATAAAAATATATACACTCCATTTCCCATAACAGCAGCAGGCAGCAGCGGCAGGACAGTAACAGAAAAAGCATTGCCATCCTAATCCATGAAAACCGTTGTCCCTTTCATTTGTCATCATCCTCTGAGCCTCCCTCAAAACAAGGACCCAGAGAAGGACATCAGGTAGAGATCAGGTAGAGCACTAGGTAGGTCCATATCAGGAAGGGCATTCCAGGGGATACTGGGGTCCTGAGCTACAAAGAGATTTACATTTCAAAACCAGCACTTTGAATTGGGCTTGGAAGTGGACAGGCAGTCAGAATTGGACAGGCTGTAACAGAATTGGTGTGGTAAGGATCTAGTCACCTTGATCCTGTCAACACCATTCTTCAGTAATAAAAGATTCCAAACAATTCCCAAAGGCATCTTCACATAACCCACGTTGCAGTAGCCCAGTCTTGAGGTTAAAGGTAAAGGGATCCCTGACATTCTGATCAGCAAGCCCTAGGCTCAGTGGTTTAACCCACAGCGCCACCCGCATCCCAGTCTTGAGGTTACCAAAGCATAAATTACTTCACCATAATTAGACCATAGATTACTCTGTCATTTTGTCCAGCCCCCTTTATTCTGTGCAGCTACCTGCACAAAGAGACTGCCCATTTGGTAGCTATGTTCATTGCATTAATTTACCACCTTCCCGCCCACTTCATCCAGGACCACTGATTAATGTATCCTACCAGCAGTGTGCCCATGAGTGAGAGAGGGGGAGGACAAGGAGAGATCAAGGAGGATATTGAGAAGCTGCTCTGTCACACTTATTGGTGTCCAACAGTACACGTGCCTTGGTTCTTGAACGGAATCCATTCTGGAAATCCATTCAACTTCCAAAAATGTCCGAAAACCAATGCGCAGCTTCCGATTGACTGCAGGAACTTCCTGCACTCAATCAGAAGCCATGGAAGTTGTGTCGGATGTTCGGGTTCCAATGATTGTTTGCAAACCAGAACACTCACTTCTGGGTTTGCGGCGTTTGGGAGCCAAAACGTTTTAGTCGCAAGGTATTTGAGAACCAAGGTATAACTGTAGTGGAGAGTGTGGCAGGGTGGAGGCACTTAACCTGACCTCCTGGGAAGTGAGTTGCTGCTGCAAATGCACCAGTGAAGCCAACCTTGCCCTCCTCTTGGTGTACTTGCACTGTGATGTCCTCCCTGCCACCTCACCTCTCCCCCTCGCAGTGTGCAGCAGCAACTCACCTGCCAGGAGGTCAGGTAAGCATTTTCACCCTACAACACCATTTGCTGCTGGTGTTCCAGTGACAAAGGCATAGGCAAACTGCAAGCTTTCAGCCCTGGTTGGATGGGTGATGGAAGAAGTGCCAGCTTCTCAGGATAATGCAACACAATGTCCTCAGGGGTGCAACACAATGTCCTGACTCCACACAATGTCCCAATGGCAGACACATAATGTTGCAAAGAGCCAGGGGGGCAGAGCTGAATGCACTCTGAATATTGAGGGGCCCCAGCCCCTCAAAAAAACAGCTACGGGGGGTGAAAGTGCTTCAGCCCCTAGGAGCCAGTGCCTATGGGTGATGGAGAGTCCTCCTCGTCTTGCTCTCATTACATTACATGACCTATCTGTCTCCAGTTCCTATTAGTTGTGTTTCATGTTTGAAAATAATCACCAATAAGTGAGTTGTGTGTTTGGATGGTAGCAACATAACAGTTTTGTTGTTACAGTTGTGCATGTGTGGACTCCTTCCTGCAACTTCCATACATATCCCATTATGGGAGACAAGGCTACCACCCGAGTGGTAAAGCATGTTGTTGAGCCAAGATCTACAGTATTTCCCCATACTGAAGGGGAAGATAGAAACAGGGACACTTTAGGGCTGTGAGTGCTTTGCATACTTTAAGATACCCAAGTTGCAGGATAGAAGGCTTTTGGAAAGCATGCTCTCCCCTTCCTGGTTTATCTGGATTAGCTGGCTGTCAGAAGATTTATTCTTATTCCGCCAAGATTCCCCCCAAAAAGAATAAGTAGACAAGACTAGTTAACAAAAGAAGGTGGATTTTGGTCATCTTACAGAAACAGGCTGTTATCGGGATAGAAAGCAAAGCGGCAACAACAACAGCTACAACAGTAATGGAAAAGGGGCATAAAAATAGTAGCTCCTCAAATGAAGCAATTTCTGTAAATAAGTGGGAGGGACCACTGCCTTCCTTTGGAAATTAATGACAATAAATGAGACTACATAAACATCAGGCGCTTATGGTGTGTTATAGGTTTTACAACAAACATTTGGCGAATCGGATAATATCTATCCCCAGGAATTGTATTTTTTTCTAACCGTTTACAAAGAGTGTGGTGCAGCCAAAGATAAGCACTTTTAAATCCCATTTCAATGGATGAGTTAACCTTGTGCTTAAATCTAAATTGCTGCAAGGTTTTCATTGACTAGAGAATGAGAGGCTGTTTTTAAAGTATTATCTTTCTCTGCAGCTTGAAATGTGTCGCCAAATGATACTCTTGAAGAAAACCTGCACTGATTCTGCTAAATGCAAAATTGAATACATATATTCTTTATTTCCTGAGATTATATACTTATGGATGTAATGGACTCAAATGTACCATCTAGTCCTGCAACTCCCATACCTACTGGAGGGAGCGCAAAATTACGATCCTGCTTGTTTCAGTAGGTGAAAGGGGTATCTGAAAGGACCAAGGCAGGTGTGGGGCAGAAAAAGCGGTGGCTGCCCAAAAATGGAAAACTCAGGAACTACCAACGATTGAAGAGTGGCAGACAAAAGTGATAGACTATGCAGAATTAGCAAGACTGACTAGCAGGATTCGGAACCAGGGGAAAGCAAGGTTCCAAAAAGACTAGAGTAAATTTGTGGACTAGATGGAAAAGAACTGTAGAAGTTTAAAGACACATGCAGGGCTGAAATAAATCCTACGAATTGACTTTAAATGGATGGAATAAAGGAACTGCGAGATAAGAGTTGAAAAGAAAACCAGATGGGGGGGGGGAGGGAAGTCAAGCTCGGCAGAGCATTAGAATGAGAGAACTGGGAAGAATTGTTAAAAAGATAATTATATGTGGGTATTTTAATGTTTGTTTTGTTTATTGTTTTGTGTGCGTTTATTTTGTGTGTTTATTTGGAAAATTCAATGAATTGCTTTTTTTAAAAAAGAAAAAGCGGTGGCTGCATCAATGTTTTGAGCCATAGAAATGTTAAATCGACAGCCAGGATCTTCAAGTTCACCAGGATGCTGCCTGATATACAGTAACTTTAATCGGCTTTTGCATCCTGTTTTCCCACACAGCTGCTAACAAAACTGAATGGAATCAGTGATGGATGGTTATTTATTAAGGGAGGGATACATATAATGTATTGTTTGTTATGGAGGTGAGAAGGTGGCTTGGAACACAGGAAGCTGTCTTGTACGGCTCTTCAGTGTTCCAGATGGGACTTTTCTCCCCAACTCTAACTGGAGATGCCAGAGATTTTAGCCAAATTATGCCTGTAGTCTTCTAAAAAAGAAAAAAGAAAAAGCTAAACTCTCACCTGTAATTCATCCACTGTCAGGTGTACAGCAAACTGCTATAAGTCAGTACATCCAGTCTGGGGGCAGGATGAGTCACATTTTGTTATGCTGTCCTGGTTACAGTGACTAGTATTAGGCTTACTGTGTAAATACCTTACGAACTGGGTGCTGGGAACCTTTGGCCCTCAATATGTTGATGGACTACAACACCCATCATCCCTGCCCACTGGCCATGCCTGCTAGGGCTGACAAGTGGAAGCTAGTCTTACCCCGCTCTCTGCTTTCCTTTTGCCAGCAAGCAATGACTTTTTTGTTCTACAGGCCTTCAGCTACTAACTAGCTGTTGCAGCTGGATCTCCTGAGGGCGTGTGCTGTACTTTTCTTTCAGTGCTTTCAACAGGGTTACTTTTTAATACTTATATTTATTGTGTGTTTTTAGTTGTTTCTGTTTTAATTCATTCTGCAAGCCGCATTGGGTCCTGCACTGGGGGGTGGGGAGGGAAATATAAAATAAACAAATAAGCAAATAAATAACACCTTTCCATCCCTAAAGTAGTAATGTTACCTGTTTATTTTGCTTTCTCTCCTCCTTGTATGTTTTTTGTTGTTGCAAAATTCGGTATCTTAACCCACAATTATTGAAGTCTTTTTGTGCAGCTTGAGATAATAAATTAAAAATCCTATAGATATCACCTTCTGTACGGGATCAAACCACTAATAAGAATGCTTGGAGATTCTACATGAATAATCAGATCAGTCAAAATGGGTGTGTAAACAGAAGTGCCTGGAGAAACTGAAGGTGGTTATGTACTATTTGACTATAAGTATTTGAAGAGTTTAAATTAACTTAATTAAATTAAATTATCATCTGATGTACAGGACAAAGTTTACAGTTTACAGTTCAACATATCCCCTAGGAGAGGTAGAAGTTATCATTACTCTACTATGCTAGATTTCAAATCAAGTGCTGCCAGGGTGGAATGCATCAGATTTTGGTGGATGTATCAGATTTGGCCACCTAAAGCTAAGGAAATCTATGTCAGAGACTGCAGATTCATAGTGTCTGATGGAGCCCCATTGGCTGCTTGTGTCACCTGATCCCTTTGGGTCATCTGCAGAGCAAGCCTGTAGTACAACAAAGTAGTGTACAGCAGCCTTCCCCAAACTGGAGCCCTCAAAATATTTTATATGAAAACTCACATCAACCCCAGACAGCATGGCCAATGGTAATGGTGGGAGTTGTGGTCTACAACATCTGGAGGGCACCAGGTTGAGGGAAACCAGTGTAGGGCCTTCTCGGTGGTGGCGCCTGCCCTGTGGAACGCCCTCCCATCAGATGTCAAAGAGAAAAACAGCTACCAGATCTTTAGAAGACATCTGAAGGCAGCCCTGTTTAGGGAGGCTTTTAATGTTTAATAGATTATTTTATCTCATTTTTCTGTTGTAAGCTGCCCAGAGTGGCTGGGGAAACCCAGCCAGATGGGCGGGGTATAAATATTATTATTATTATTATTATTATTATTATTATTATTATTATGTAAGGCAGGGCTGCAGAACCTCCAGATGTTGTTGGATGTCCATCAGCTTCAACCAGCATAGCCAAGGATGAAGGATGATGTGAGATGTAATCAAACAATGACCAGAGGACCATAGATTCCCCATCCCTGGCTTACAGCACCATGGCCCTGCTTCTCAAGTCCCTGCTTAAGAGATCTGGGGTGACTTGTTGGATGTTGCACAGCTGTATGGCCACTGTGATAAGTGGTAAATGACAGCCTCTGTTCTTCCACGGTGTGTAAGATCCACTCTGTCCATATAACTCTGTGTATATAACATCCTAGGACAACT
This sequence comes from Zootoca vivipara, assembly GCF_965207765.1. Classification (NCBI taxonomy): domain Eukaryota; kingdom Metazoa; phylum Chordata; class Lepidosauria; order Squamata; family Lacertidae; genus Zootoca; species Zootoca vivipara. The sequence continues at coordinate 76,913,479 of NC_142587.1, forward strand.
TCACACTGTACGTTATTTTGATGATAATGACAGATGATAACATGAACTTGTGAAGCTGCTGTTATGTGATGCATCCCCAAAGGTCACTGCTTTTTATCACATCAGGTCATTACACAACAAAGCGGGAAATGCAGCAGAGGGGGCTGCAATGGCATGATGACTTCCATCCTTGCCCTGCTACAGAATCCGGCAGGTTGTTATTGCTAGGGACATACTGTAATAGCAGCGAGTTTACAGACCCAGCAAGGCAGATAATTAATTTCATTTAATACTGATGTGTGAGATGACCTCTCTTCCAGCATGCAGCCATAAAGAAGTAATGGCCTCAATCAGCAAGAGAAGGGAGAGAGGTCAGTAGTAGCTCTGCAGCAAGAGTGCTAGAAAGAGAATGCCTGGGTGGAACTCAGCCGAATCGGAGGCGGAAAGATCAGGCCTGCATGAATCCCACTCCCATCTCGGCCCAACTTTTAAGGACTGGAATAACACAAGGGGAGATTAAGAGGCCTCGGTAAAGAAAGGGAAATCCAGACCCTCATTTATCAAGACTAGGGAAAGCCAGACAAAGATGCAGTTTATCCCTTGCTTCCTGGCCTCCAATACGTGTAAAGTTTTAATGATAGCAAAATCAAATGTCTGCACTTCAATCGTTTCTTTTCATCAGGACCAGGCCTATGGACTCTTCCTGCCCTCAGCAAACCTTCTCACTCTCTGTGTTCTTAGTATTGATGTATAGCACCAGTAGTGGGGGGAAACCGAGCTAACCAAGAAGTCAATAAATTAAACAGACCTCTCTCTAAATATAGTTTGAAGCACACTTTAGGTTCATTGACACGAGAGCTGCTACACAACATTGTGAATGGAGTGCTTCTGAGGAGAGCTTCAGCCAATCAACTAGGCATGCCCTTTTACCCAAGGCCGGATTAAGACATTTAGAGGCACGAAGTGCTGAAAAGACTACAGTGTCCCTCTACATATGCAATTCAAAATAAAAATAATACTAAAGCATAAAATAAAATTTCAAAATAATACCCTATATGCCAGTGTTTCCTCCCTTTACGAATGCCGGTGTGAAGGGGTTAAGAACAGTAACAAATCCATAAAGCCATTTTACATCCTGTTAATGCTTGACAGATTCTTTGAGGGCTTTCACTTGCGAAGGAATTCCTTTTTATTCCCTAAATAAAAGCCTGATTTATTAAGGCTTTATACTGAGTTTGGCAATTAGAACTGTTGCTGGGCAACCCTAATTTTAGTTTTGAAGTATAATTTGTTTACACATATTAAAATGGCTTTTCTTCTGGCTTGGAGCAGATTTGAATTGCACGAGTTTATCTAGAATGGGTATTTCCATGCCGAGTTGTGGAGATCAGCCAATTGCAACTTTCAGAGAACATCTTGTCAATTTCAGCTTTCTCCGTTTCTCCTTTTTCCAACCTTCAGTTTTCCACATTTCTGTGACAGTTAGCAAATTTCAGTGAAAAGAATCTTCCTGAATATTCATAAACACATTAGTGAAAATTTCTCCCAAGGAACAAGGAACATTTTGTATGCAGTTTTGAGCAACATGCACATTTTTGCAAGCAATTTCCCTGATATAATGCTTGTATATGCACACTTTACACCAGTATATGCATTTTGTACACATTACTTGGCCGGTGAATGGCGCTGCAAAATTCAGAAAGGTGCAAATTTAAAAGGATGCCTGTGTTTTGCTTTGCAACTTTTTCTCCAAGGAGTTCAAAAAGGTATACATGATTCCTCCTTCCTCATTTAATCCTCACAGCGACCCTATGAGGCAGATTAGGCTAAGAGTCAGTGACCGGCCCCAAATCACCCTTGGAACTTCATGGCCAAGTGGGGATTTGAACCCTGGTCTCTCAGTTCCTAGTCTGACTTACCAACCACTACACAACAGTGGTTTATCATTTCTCTCTCCAGCACAACTTAGATCCCCCCCAGTCTTCTTTTCATGACCAGTGGACATTCAAATAGTCAAGTTAGTTGGACGTAATACAAGTAACTGAGCTGTTTCACAGTCAGGGGCTTCTGACTAAAATGTAAGCTTTTAGTACAATTTATACCTAAGTAATTAAGTATAATGCGATGTTTTGACGAAACACATAATATGAGTGGTGTTGTATTGTTTCTTGTTTATGTTTACTTGTTTAGTACACCGTTTGCTTAATTGTTCCATATAATTTGTTCAAAACCATTGGTTTTTCATGTACATTATCAACATGTTTTATCTAAAATAAATAAATATTGCAGAAAATAATAGTATGCAACTATTACTGCTCTACATAAAACCTAAATTTTATGTTTATTAGTTCACAATTTAACATACTGAGAATAAATGAGTCAAATTCCTATGTTTTCATCACTCGTAGTGAGGCAAAATTTCAATCTGTAGGAGCAGGGTCTAAATATTAACCGATTTGTCCCAAATTTGAAATTTGACTATGTTTATACCATACGCCTGATATAAGATCAAGGGAGGAAACATTTTCCCAAAAAAGTTTTTTTATGACCCACCCTACTGGGAATGCGAATCTCCGCTAGATTATTGAACTCACTGGCACAGTTTTTGCTGCCACAGTTTTTCCACCCATATCCAAAGACTTGACAGTTTCATTTGCAGAGCTATTTCCATTCCCCACACTGTATAATAAGTTTTTTTTTTATTGTGTGCTTTCGGATCACTTTCTTATTATGTAGTTTCCTGACATCATTTCCCTGTTTCCCTGTTATGACATACTGAAGAGCAATAAGAATGTAAATATCGATTTTATAGGGTGCCCTCCTGAATTATTATTTTTCTATAACTATTCCACTTTGATATAAATACTGAGCGGCAGGATTAATAAAAATATGAAGATCTGCAGTTTTTAGGGTCTTCCATGAATTATATATTTTTAAGTGCTCTGCTTTTCTGGCTCAAAGTAATTCAGACTTACAACCCTTTTGTTAGCAGGCAAACTCTCCAGAGCACCATAAGCTCAGATTGCTTTTCTGAATTTACCCTTCTTGCCAAGCCATTTCCCCCATGCTTACAGACGGATTCTCCTTTGGGTGAGGTCCAATTCTTCCTTTATAAACTGGACATTAGCTAACCCTGGAAGCATGCTTATTTACCAGTATATAGCCAGGATGAACTACCGATACCATTAAGTGCTTTCTTCTCTCCTTGCAGTATTGCTGCTCGGGGAGAGATTTATTAAGCTCCTGCTGAAACTGTTTTCAATATCGCTTAATGAAGTGGCTACTTGGAGCATAATGACTTGGCTTTAGTGGCTAGCAGTTGTAGCAGGAGGAAAAACAGTGGATTTCTTGAAAGCGGAATAGAGACAGCAAGGGAAAAACACACCCACCTTTCTATATGGTGCATAAGAGACTATTCCATTTTAGGCCATGATCTCAGTGCACATTTACAGCGCTACACTCCCCCCCAAAGGATTCTGGGAGCTGTGGTTTGGTAAGGGTGCTGGGAATTGTTAGACAACCCCTATTCTCCTCCCAGAGTTGCAATTCCCAGAGTTCACTGTGAAGAGGAATTGATTGGTAAACCACTCTGGAAATTGCAGCACTGTGAGGTGGGATAGGTAAAGGTACCCCTGACCATTAGGTCCAGTCATGGAGGACTCTGAGGTTGCGGCTCTCATCTTGCTGCATAGGCCAAGGGAGCTGGCATTTGTCCGCAGACACCTTCCGGGTCATGTGGCCAGCATGACAAAGCCGCTTCTGGCGAACCAGAGCAGCGCACGGAAATGCCATTTACCTTCCCGCCAGAGCGGTACCTATTTATCTACTTGCACTTTGGCATGCTTTCGGACTGCTAGGTTGGCAGGAGCTGGGACTGAGCAACGGGAGCTCACCCCGTCACAGGGATTCGAACCTCTGACCTTCTGATTGGCAAGCCCTAGGCTCTGTGGTTTAGACACAGCGCCACCCGCGTCCCTTGTGAGGGGAATAAGGGCCTCCTAAAAACTCTCAGCATCCTTAACAAACTGCAGGATTCTTTGGGGGAATCTATGACTCTTCAAAGTGCTTTAAATGTATGGCGTGAATGTGGCCTTAGAATGCACAGGTAAAGAGAAAAGCTGGATCTCATTTTTTGAAAATGCCCTCATTTGTTTCCATTATCAGATACCTATCAAAGCCTTGCAGCTGTTCCCAACACATGGATGGAGTTTCAGTGGCATGGCAGGATTCTGCAACAATTGCATAGCACACAAACTCCTAATTGAACATTGGCTTTGGGCTACTGATTCATAGACCGCCTGTTACATCCTACCAGAGACCTGTGAGTCAACACACATCTGGAAGCCCAGTAGGTCAGGAGACAATGGATTATATCGTCTTCATTTTGAGACTTTTTAAAGACGTTTAACCTCAGTTCTATGCAATGAGCAGTGCATTTGAAAGGACTGAAAGATGCAAGTAAGTCACAGAGTTGATCTAGTTACAGGTAGGTAGCCGTGTTGGTCTGAGTCGAAGCAAAATAAGAAAATTCCTTCAGTAGCACCTTAAAGACCAACTAAGTTTATATTTTGGTATGAGCTTTCGTGTGCATGCACACTTCTTCAGATACACTAGAAACAGAAGTGTCAGACCCTATATATATACAGAGGGGGGTGGGTGGGAATGGGAGATGGGCTGATGGGAGTGGTAAACCTGTAGATGGGTGTTAATGGCTGCTGATGGCTGCAATTAGTCCTGGGCTGAGGTGCTAAAGAAAGCTTGATCATGCATAATGAGATAAGAATCCGATATCTCTATTCATGGAAGCACCTGGGATGAATAGAGATATCGGATTCTTATCTCATTATGCATGATCAAGCTCTCTTTAGCACCTCAGCCCAGGACTAATTGCAGCCATCAGCAGCCATTAACACCCATCTACAGGTTTACCACTCCCATCAGCCCATCTCCCATTCCCACCCACCCCCACCACCCTCTGTATATATATAGGGTCTGACACTTCTGTTTCTAGTGTATCTGAAGAAGTGTGCATGCACACGAAAGCTCATACCAAAATATAAACTTAGTTGGTCTTTAAGGTGCTACTGAAGGAATTTTCTTACAGAGTTGTTCCTCATCCATATTTTTATGGACTGTACATGTTCTGAGACTTGTGTTGATGATAAGTAGAATATGAAACATGAATGTGCCCACATTTCTTTTTCTGAAGAAAGTGGATTTGTGTGCCTGAACAAACCTCAAATCAACCCTACCTTTTCTTTCAAAAATATATGCCTACTGGGTAGAAAGTGGCTTCTGGAGGCAGCAAAGAGTACTGAAAGGCACTTACTTGAGTACTGAGAGGACTCACTTGATGTCTGATGGCAAGGAGTTCTATCACCTTCTATAAAGAAGGTCCTGCCCATATAGCACACCTCAGATGGTAGCAGGGTCCTCTCCAAAGAAGTGTGAGAGAAGGCTGATAGAAGCAGTCTTTCCGGTGTCAGGAATCTGGACTGAAAATGCATGCATTCAACTAACCAAATAATTAACAAACTAACACCAGTCTCTGCTTTGATTCCCATTATTGCATTCAGAAGCTAGCCTCCCTCTTTCTATGCCCTTTTTCACCATTTCCTCCTATCTATCCCAGGGCCTTCATGATTTCATTCTCAGTGTGAAAATCATTGTGGAAGTTAAGCACATGGTTCTTCCCCAGAGATATGGCTAAATTCACCCACAGGGTTCACAAAGTACATATGATTCTCCAGGTGAGCACCATATGGCCAGAATCCACAATCTTTAATTGAAGCTTCTTGTTCTGCCATCGACTCATCTCTGGCTGTTTCCTTTGAGGTTGAGAGAACATCCATCTGGTACATCTCCAGGTATATAATTCTGTTAACTCTGTATCAGACAGTTGTCGTTTGTTTTCTATTTTATGTTGCTCTCCAGTGAAGGACTTCCACACAGCTTACATATGGTCCACAGCTGATCAGTGACTCTGGGGTCTGGGCAGGAGTGGGGCTTGGGACATGCAAATGGGTGGGGTCTTATGAACCTCAGCAGGAGCAGGGCTAACAGCAGCAGGTTTTTGTTTGCTTCTGTGGTTCACACTGACTACTATTAATTAATTAAATTGGCTTCTAAGCAGTTTGCAAAGCATAAAAACCAGTTGCAAAAACATTAAATATCCATAACTAAAATGCACATCGAAACAATCCTATTAAAATATAAAGACAGAATTGAAATATGCAATAAAACAATCCCATAAAAAAACAACACAACAGTTAGTATCAGATTGAGAGATGAAGGGCATTCCTGCGCAAACAGGTATGTCTTCAACAGCTGGTGGAATGGCAATATTGCTGGAATGCCTCGCTTATTTCAGCAGGGAGTGCATTCCACAACATGGGTGCCATCTGCGTACAATGGGGCTGGGCCTGTGGGTTCTGCTGCAAGGTAAAAGAGCTCTGCAAAGAAGTGGGGTTAAGAGCAATTCCCAAAGGACATATGCAAAGCTGCCTTCTACGGCGTCAGGACACAGGCAGGTGTCGCCTGGGTCTGTTGGCTGGAGGTGCCCGAGATTGAATCTGGGCTCACAACAGTGGCTCACATCCTTCTGTCATGTCCCCTCTATAAAGACTTGCGGCTCAATCTCATTACTCCACTACTTCTAACTATCCCAGGCCGCCCAACTGAGGCCACGTTGTTCTTTCTTCTGTCAGATCAAAATGACCTGAGAACAACAAAAGTCGCCAGATTCATCGAGGGTGCAATGAGACTAAGGGCTACCTTTTGAACAATAATCATAGTCATATGACTGATCCTTTTCTACATGTTGTTTTTAATTGTATTTTGCTTGTATTCTGTTGCTATGGCTGTCGGCTATGCAAATAAAGTTTATTGATTGATTGAATCTGGGACCTTCTGCATGCAGAGCATGTGCTCTACCAACTGAACTATAGCGAACCCCCAAGCCTGATCTTTCCCTACTAGCATTCAGTCTGCCTTCTTCTGCTCTACAGAACTCTGTGGGAAGTGGTGAGCACTTGCATCATCCTGTAGCAGCACACAAAGTGATGCACTGTGGCTAATTTCAGCAGCCTTGCTGTTTCCCACACATCTAGGGGATGCATAACTCAAGCAGGCTGACCGAGGGAAAACATTTTGCTGCCTGCAGCCAAGGACATGATGGTACCTCCCTCCTTTCTCAAAACAGAAGTTGACTGGACTGGCTGTTAAATTTTACTCCAACAGTAGAATCATAGAATCATAGAATCATAGAGTTGGAAGAGACCACAAGGGCCATCCAGTCCAACCCCCTGCCAAGCAGGAAACACCATCAAAGCATTCCTGACAGTAGATCACAGTAGTGATCATAGCTGCCAAGTCTCCCGTATTTCCCAGGAAATCCCCGTTTTTCCAGCTGTTCCTAGCTGAAAAAACGGATTTTTTGTTTTCCCCCGGTTTATTCTGGCGCGGTGGCCATTTTGGAACTGGGCAAAGCAGCATCAAAAGTCACTTCTGAGCATGCTCCGCCCAGTTCCAAAATGGCGGCAGCGCTACTTCCGGTCTGCTACTTCCGCCCGGTCCCTTATTTCTCCGACAGCAACTTGGCAGGTATGGTAGTGATGGGACATGGGTTTTCCACCATACCCAAAGGCAGCTGGCTAGTTTAGAAGGCACATAAGCCTCTGTTCTCAGCAGCTCACCATTGCTTGCTTTCAGCTCCACAGCCCACTCAGGCAAATCCTGCAACACAATGGCTGAGCCAGGATGTGCCAGTTGAACAGAGCAATGCATGAACAAAAAAGCACAATGCCTGCTGGAGTGTGTGGCCAGGGATCCACCCGCTAGCTCAGTCAAGAGCCTTTCCAACTTCCCTGTGACATATTGGGAGAAAGTGACTTAGTGTGGCGTTCAGCCAACTTATGTCAGCAGCAAGTGTTACATAACTGCTAAAGGGGTGTCAGTTCAGGAGGATGACAATGGCCAGGAGTATTAGGACGAATAGGCAAGAGGGCTGCCTGCCCCTGCCTCGGATGCCTGAGGCAGCCGTCTCAGTTTGCCTATTTGGCAGGGCTGGCCCTGAGTAAAAATTATATCTATAATGTTAAACCAAACAGTTCTCAACAAAATTCAGAGAAGAGTCCACATAGCTGGTTTATACACACACAAAATCATGGCAACTTGCCTGACAAAGATGAAGAAAGCAGTCGGACCAGTTTTTTTTCCTGGTTAGTTAACAACTCTATCAATCTAGGATGCTTTTAAGGTCAAAACTGTTTTGCCTCACTGTTTACCTTGAGAAGAACATAGTGGCTGAGTGAAACCAGTAACTTAGATCAACATTTCTGTGAGACAGGGATTTTCTGAAGCTGTTATCCTCCAGATACTTCGGACTACATCTCCCCTCATCCCTGACTTTGCTGACAGGAGCAAAGGCTGGGCTACACTGACGATGGACAACTTTCCAAGGTTTCAGATGGGAGAAACAAGGGATTGAACCATCCTCTGGACAAGAAAAGACTCTTCCTCCTGAACAAGGGAATATTTGGAAGCAAACCTTGCATGAACGTAAGAAAATATGAAGAACCTGCTAGATCAGTCCAGCATCCTTCTAGTCCAGCATCCTATTCTCCCAGTGACATGCCTGTGGGCATTACTGCCTCTAACTATGGAGGCAGGGCATAGCCACCATGGCCACTGGTGGAGGAAGAGGAGTGGGGAGGGAGTGCACCACCCCCGGCAGCGTGATCCCGGTGGGGTGCCATTGTGGCTGTCCACCGCCCGCACTGGGCACCACGCCCCCCAGGACGCGTGTCACGCCCCTGTGGGTGGCGCCACCCCCCCGGGACATGCACCATCCCCACCCCTGCCTGCTCTCCACCCCTCCTGGTGCTGGAGCATGAAGCTCTGCCACTGACCATGGCTACTAGCCATCAATAGACTCTCTCTTCCATGGATTTCCCTAACCCTCTTTGGAAGCTGTTTGGGTTGGTGGCTCTCACTGCCCCCTGAGGAAGTGAGTTCCATAGTTCAGTGTTGCACTGCATGAAGAAGTACTTTCTTTTATCTGTTCTGAATTGCCTGAGCATTCTGAGTCAGAAGTACAGTGGGGGTGGGGGTGGGGGTGGGGAAGAGTTTTCCAGAAGAACACCTAGATCTTGGCCTAATATACAACAAAACGTGAAAGCCATTCAGAGCAACAAAAGGGGACTTAAAATCTTTAAAGTTATGTAACCAACTTTTAAAAAACTCTAACCCCCGCCTGAACCTTGTAATTATCCCTCTCTCAGTAACTGACTCAGAAGAGAAAGGCATTCAAAAGAAGAAAGCAAAGGAAACGAGTAAGGTTTCATAACTATTTTCCATTTAATAATGTCATAGCAAGGCAGTCTGTCAAATAGATGGCATCTCATTTTCTTTCAACGCTTTTGGGGGGCTTCTTTGTAGCATTATTTAATATTTTCTCAGTAGTCTTTTTTTTAAATACAAAAAAAAATCTATTCAACAATAGCCACAAGCAATTCAATAGACTAAAAATAAATAAGGCTTCAAGCTGGCATCAGATGTGCACTTCCCACATGAAAAACCACAGATTTTGATGGCATAGAGGATTTGCAGCCCAGTAAGTGTTCTGGTCCATGGGGTCACGAAGAGTCGGACATGACTAAACGACCAAACAACAAGTGTTCATCCAAACCCAACCTGTGGCTTGCACAAGACAAGAGCAAAGACAATATTGTTATGTGATGAGGGGGGGTTAAGGCTGAATGCTTGGGCCTGTTTCTAATTCTTGGATTAGTCAACCTAGCTTCCTGGTGAGGTGATAGCCTGGGCAATTAAGGGGAACAAGGAAAGGGGTTCTGTGTGAGAGGGCAAATGGGTTGGGGGCCCCTCCCTCAACATGGGGGTGGATAGAAAGACAAAAGGCCAGAGTGGAAAGTGGAGTGATGTGAGCTAGAGGGAAAGCAGCAATCTGGGAACAGAGAAAACTAGAGCAATGTTTGATTTCTGTTTGAAACCAAGGCTGCAGCTATGGTTAATGCTGCGAAGTCCTCCATCATGGGCTCGGGCATTTGTGTAAATAAACCATATGTCATCAATACACCACAGTCTCTGCTGTACCTCATCCCAAAGGAAACACGAATCCTGGGTAAGAACCTGGAATCTCGCACCAGTTGGAGATTGCGGTGGCACGAAACAATATCCTAGTTTGCTCTTAGTGTGGTGTTTGTGTTGCCATGCCGCTTTCCTGAAGGTGCTATTATTTTCCTCAGTATTTTGAGCATTCCTGAAATTCCTGAATCAAGCACAAAGGGAGGGGGGAAACGTTTAACATCAAAACAGTGGAGTGTTGGCAATGGTAAGGAACAGTTTTGCTGTGGCTGTAGATTCCATTTGTAGAATTGAAAATAAATGTAAAAACAATGCCTGGCAACTCTTGCCAGGGACTATGAGATGTTAATACATTTCTGTCCTCTCAAGGCCTGCTTATCATGCTAGCCGGCTGGAAGATGCAGCCTGAAGCTAGGAGCCAGCCGGCTTTCACTCTTCCTTCCTTACAAATGTGTGGGACTATCAACTGCCAACCCTTTGGAAGTGATAATTATTACAGCGTGACAAGATGGAAAGAAAAGAACTGTTTTGCACTTTATTTTATTCAGCTTGATATCTTCTGCTGCTTTAGAATACTGTCTGCAGTACTTCCTTTCCTTCAAAAAAAATAACACCGAGAAACAACAAAGCTGGAACGCACATCTAGAGTTTGCACCCAAAACATAAATGTTTATTGATTCAATTTCTTTCTTGGTTCCTGCGATTTGTTTGTATAAAGGTCTAGAATGGGGAAAGCACGTCCTTCCTGTAAAAAACCCATCCTGTAGTTCTGATGAATTGCTACTGCCATATAATAAACGTACCCATAACGTAATGGCATTATTGATTTTTAAAGTCCTCAAAGTTTTCAGGCACTGGCAAATGTCTTGATCTGTGCAAGTGAAAATTTATGTCTTTTTTTTGCATCAGTTAAAAATGGAAATTATTTTGGCATTTGCACAAAATAAAGGATAGTGATGGATAAGCATCTCAAAAATGGTTGTGGCGTGTGCTTGGGGCATCTGTTTTATTAATTTCACACCCTTGGGTTTTTTTTAATGAATTCTTTTGAAAAGTGTCAACAACCACTGAATTGCTCCCATCCCTTTCACAAGATAAAGCAACTGGAAGGAGGGTGGGCCTTTGTCTTGTTGCCCAGACCAACATTTTGCACAGGGATAATAGGAAGTAGAGTTGATTCTAGCCCAAAATGATGAAGTGAGCATACTCGGAACTACCTTGAACTTGAACTGCTGGGCTGGTAGGATAGAGGTGACCACTGTTTTTCCTCCCTTCACATTTATTTTTATATCATTGCTTGTGATGGTTGGGTTGGGAAATAGGTACTGGCAGGTATGGGGTTTAGTTGAACTCATTGGGGCTTATGCATGCACAAATTCCACTTAGATCTCTGAGCGGGGAAGCAGATGCAACTTGACTAGTAAATCACTTAAACTACTCCTAAATTAGTTGAAAATATATTAAATTTAATTACGGAAGCTATCCCAGTTTCTGATTTGATCCAGGAAAGTCCCAATTTCCCTTAGGTTTCCCTATTTTCATCAGAGAAATGTTGAAGAGTATGGAGCAGGCACAGGCAAACTCCGGCCCTCCAGATGTTTTGGGACTACAACTCCCATCATCCCTGACCACTGGTCCTGTTTGCTAGGGATGATGGGAGTTGTAGTCCCAAAACATCTGGAGGGCCGAGTTTGCCTATGCCTGTTGGAGTTATCCGACCCCCAAGCCACCTGAAGGCAGCCCTGTATAGGGAAGTGTTTTTTTAAATGTATAATGTTTTACATATTTCGGAAGCCGCCTAGAATGACTGGGGCAACCCTGTCAGGTGAGCAGAATATAGATTGTCAAATTATTATCTTGGAATAGGACATCCCTATTTTCATCAGCGAAATGTTGGAGGGTATGCACTTGCCTTTCAACTTCCTGTCCTTTTTGAGGGGGTCTTTGGCCGGATCCCTCTTTGCATGTAGGTGCTTCTCTGTGTAACAAAACATCAAGCAGATCTTTGGTGGGGGGCATGGTGATTGCACTGCCTGGGAATTGTTGGGGGACCTCTATTCCCTTCCCAGAACTGCTATTTTCAGAATGGTTTAACCCCTCTTCCCAGGGAATTCTTAAACTCTGTTTAAAGTGGCATCATAGTTCTTGCGCTGTATGGGATAAATGTGGCACAACACAATGGCAGAATACAAGGAAACATTGGAGTTTCCTTTGTTCTAAATACTGTTATAAGGAAAATAGATTGAGATGCAATCAAGTTGCGACGTAATTATTTAAATGTTTGAGCTGATGAGCCATAGGTTGTTGGCAAATGTGTGTATAATTGGTTTCACGCTGTTTAGCGTACCTTCCTTTTTGTGTATGTACACATGTACAATTATTTTCATTTTTTTAAAGCACCGGGTCTATCTATATATAGAGATAGGTGGGAGGGTGTGTATTAAATAGACAGACATGCTGTTCAGTATTATATACAATTGATTGTTCCTTGCAAGGGAGCTGGCTGTGAGCATGTTTGTCCTTGGTAATCTCTGCCCTTTGAGATCTCAGGCACAGTAATCCCTTTCTTCCTACATCTCATGGATTAACTCTTCTCCTACAGCGTGACAGACTTTAAATAACCTAATGAGTAGGTGTCTGCAAAATCCTTTTTCTTATAAATATTACGTGACTGTTTTTGAATACTGTGAATGTAAATGAGCTTTGCTCTTGCTCTTTAGAACATCAGGGGGAAACCCACTATTGAATTATAGCCTTATGTTCAACCAAGCACCATGAAATTAGAAGGTAATACCAATGTACACCTACTCGTCAGACCTTTATAGGATCACAATTGGAAATGACTCGGGAGGGGGAAAATTTCCATTCCAAGCTGCTGTTCGCATTCAGTTTGGAATGTTAGTAAATGACTTGTCAAAGCAAACGGTAAAATATCTAATTGTTCTCCTATTATTAGCTGCTGATTAGCAGTTGCACACCTTGGAGAGCTGATCTTGCATACACACAGAAGGATCTGCCCTTTGAAATGTTTGTTTTAAGCAGGGGGGGAAATGACACCTTCCCTTTTCACGACAGAAGTTGGATTGCAAATATTCTGAAAACTCTTCTCCTTGAGCATTGGAAGGTTTGTGAACATACCATGGCACCATAGTTGCCAAGTCTCCCGTATTCCCTGGGAAACCCCCATTTTTCCAGCCATTTCCAGCTGGCAGCCCGGATTTAAAAAAAACCCGTAAATCCCCCGGATTCTTACCGGCCAGGGGAGGCTCCCTCTGCACATGTCTGGAGTCTCTGGACATGCGCAGAAGCGATTTCTGGTGTTGCGGCCATTTTGGAAATGGGCAGAGCATGCGTGGAAGCGACTTCCAGTGCTGCTCTGCCCAGTTCCAAAATGGCCGCAGCGCGACTTCCGGTTCCGCGCCGCTGCCGATCCTGGATTTTTCAATCTGGAAGTTGGCACCTATGCATGACACTAAACCTATAGCAGCTCAGCCAATCAGTACTGGAGAATTCACCGCCGCAAGCACAATATAATCTGAATGCTTGTGATGCAACCATCCAAGTCTAGGCTGGTAGCGGGACAGAACTGGAACTAACCCCTTGCTCCACAAACACCTGCAACCCACCTGCTCTCTGTGGCATGCTGTGCTCTGAATTATGTGGACATATTGCAGGAGGGTGATGGGCGAACAACTTGCAGCACAAAAGAAATCAAAGATCTGCTACGATGAGAGAGTCTGGTTTGGTAGATCTTATGCTGTTTCAGATCAGCCAAGGTTCAGTCACAATTACATCTGGATAAGGCCCTTACCCTGGCTGAGCTGGAGATATGGAAGCATAAGGCCCTCATCCAGCTCTGGTGGGTCTCAGGCAGTGTAACTTAAGCCAGTGTGGTTTACACCAGTCTAAGTACCCCCAAAATAGGTGGGACGGCAAGGAGAGATTTATGCCTATTCCAAACCTCTTTCAGCCTAGTCATGTGACCTAATAATCTATGGAACATGGCTGGCATAAGTAACATTCCTCCAATTCCTCCTGAACAGAGTTTTGAATAAGGATAATTTACGCTGGAGTAATTTACACTGGATTTCTACAGTTAGGATTTTTATGTTAGCCCTGAGATACAGAAATGGACACAGTGGTCTGTTTTTAAGGAGGCATTTGAATGAAGCAGCACATTCCATATATGAAAGAAAGAGAGGCTACACATTAACTATATAAAAATGTCTATGTTCATTTTCTGAATGTGTACTTCAGAATCCATTGAGCACTTCCCTTTCCTATTGTATTCATTTCTGATACTTGTGATTGCGTGCCGAGGTACCAAGACATCCCCCCCCAAAACCTCACACTACACACAATATTTAAGTTTAAGGGTTTTGGCATTAATTTTGGCCACAACTTTATTTAAATACAACTGATGTGAGTGGTTGCTTAGGCATTGGTTCCCGCCATCTGTCCCCCACCTGGGACAGATCTGACTCCTGCTAGCCTAGGAGGGGAGCCAGTAGGTGAGCACCATCTGAGAGAGGTCAGGGCAGGGGCCCAAGTCCTTCACCTCATCCCTCAGATGCTCCTTGAGGCTCATGCGTGGCCCTGGCCCCTAGCGGGGATAAACGGACAAACATGTGGAGCCCCAGGATTCCTTTAACGGAATACCCCTAAAGGCAGCAGCAACCATGAGGGGCAGGCCCAACCAAAATCTGTACCCCTCCACCATTCAATTTGAACCAATGCCTAAGCGCAACCTTACAAGTTGTGACTTATTGCTATGCAGTAGGCAAAAACCACCTGACACCAGCCAATCAGCCAAGTGGGCAAACTCCTACCAGGCCCCTGATCCAAAACAGGCACCCCCATGACAGGCGCAGCAAGGTCAATGCAAAGACCACCTAAAATCAGGGCCAGTGCATCCATTTAGGCAAACTAGGCACTTGCCTAGAGTGCGTAAATGGAGGGGGCGCAAAAACCCCGCGCCGCCGCCCTCCCACAGCGCGCTCCCGCCTATGGAGCAGCAATGAGCGAGCGGTGGCAGCGGCAGCGGCAGCGCCCGTAGCTGAAGCCTTCAGTTATGGGCGCTGTTGCTGCCGCTCGCTCGCTGCCGCCGCCGCTTAAAAGCTCACAGCGTCCCCTCCATAGGCGGGAGGCGCGGGAGCCAAAATGAGAGCTCAGCGCCCTCCCGCCTATGGAGGGGAAGCAGGGGCGTCAGCGGTGTTGTGCACACGGCATGACACGTGCGTCATGATGCGCGACGCACGCGTCATGACGCATGTGCCGGGGGGTGGCGCCAGAAGTTGATTTTGCCTAGGGCGCAAAAAGCCCTAGCGCCGGTGCTGCCTAAAATTAGAGGAGGGCGGGCGGGAGATTTGTTGCGAGCAGCAAAGTAGAACTAAAAGCTGCTCGCTAAGCATATATAGGGCTAAGGCTGTCAATCAATCATTTGCTACATGCTAAATTCCCCAGCAACAGCATACCCACCAATCACATATGTGGCCATCCAAACTGACCCGCCCAACCAACCCTGGGATGTCTTGTTAACCCTTCCGCAACCCGTGTTCTCCTTTAAGGGGAGAACCTGCTGCACCGCAAATATATACCCCCCCACACACCTCCAGTATTCATTATAAAAAGCATACTGCTTTTATGTACCAAATCAAATCTGCCAGCATATGACAACAGAATGCCTTGGTGACTTGTGATTTTTTAAAATCTATTAAAACACCCATGAGTCACCCCCCCACCCCGCTTTCAGCTAAACTGAATAACATATTGCTAGGGTGTGTGAGTTCTGCCATTGTACTCACTCCTACCACTGCAAAAATCATCTCTAGCATTTGAAATAAGTATGAGAGAAGTAATTAGCAAAAGCTTTGCATCACTGAATTCTTCTCAACTTTCATCACAGTCATATAGCTTTTGCCCTCACTTGTATGCTTGCAAGCCTTATGATCTCTTCAGGGAGAAGTGGCTTTTGTTGTTGGACTGGTGTTGCTTTTTTGCGTGTTCAGACCCAGAGACCTCCCCCCTAAATAAATTCACACTTGACTCAAATTTTAGTTTTTGTTTTTGGCAGAATTTAGGCCACAACTTTATTGATCACAGAAAAGTGAGTGGTTGCATAGGCTCTGGTTCGACTAGCTCCCTGCACCCTTGCAGGTAGCGCTGACCCAGGGCACCAGCATAGGTCAGCCAAGGGTGAACACCTGGAAAGCCGGGAACAGACTACGTCCGCCACCCAGATCTCCCCCTGGACTCAGGCATGGGCATAACCCCCTCTCAGGGGTTGACCAAACCATTTGAGCCCCTGGATTCCTTTAACGGAATACCCTTCACATAGGGATGGTGAGAGCGTTCTCCCATCCCTATCACCTGAACCAGTGCCTATTACAAGTTGTGACGATTTCCTACGCGGCAGGCGAAACCCAAATGGCAACAGCCAATCAGCCAAGTGGGGGAAATTCCTGCCATGCCCCTGTCCCAATGCCAGACGACACACGACGGCATAGCAAGGTCAAGCGCAAAAGCCCTAAAAGTAGGGAGAGGTGGGCAGGTGTTCTGATGCACGAGCCGAAAGAGGAAGCTCTGGGTCATGTGCTTAGGTATATATAGGTCCCTCGATCCGTTTAGACTGCACCCCATTGGCCAGATTAAACCCAGCAATGAGGGACCTACCAATCGGGTGTTGTGGCTATCCAATAAACCAACCCACAACCAGGAGGTCAGTCTCCAGGTCTCATCGCAACACGTGCCCTCTTTTAGGGAGGACACAATTTATCCTCTTGGCACAGGTTATCCATGCTTCTCAAACTTGGGTCCCCAGCTATTGTTGGACTACAACTCCCATCATCCCTAGCTAGCAGGACCAGTGGTCAGTAGTCCAGCAACAGCTGGGGACCCAAGATTGAGAAACACTGGAACTACCAGGCTGGATGTCTCCATAAAGCTGAGTATATGGGAAGCAATGAGACTTCTAAAGCAGTAAGAAATACCACTAATCCTTCATTAGATTTCCCAAAAGCAACAATTGGAACCCAGACTGTATCCATGTTTTCAGACTGTATCCATGTTTGAATTTTAACATTGTATTTAATCTGTATTTTAATTGAATTGTTTCTTTTATGCTTGTTTTGATATTTTTGTTGTTAGCCGCCCTGAGCCCGGTCTTGACTGGGAAGGGCGGGGTATAAATAAAATTATTATTATTATTATTATTATTATTATTATTATTATTATTATTTCACACAAGAGTATTAAAGCACACGTGGGTGGCACAAATCCAATTCTTCCATGTCTTCTTTTGTGCACATTGGTCTACACATGAACACTTTCAGTTGAAGCTACCCTCAATGCCGCCGATTCATACTAGTGAGAGTTGCTTAATGGGATGCATCCCTGTGGAGTGTTGCCGTCCCCTCTCCTCAAATTAGCACTTCCCCACCCTGAGTTCTGGAAATTTGAGGTCCATTGTAGGCATGTGTGCAGCTGTTTGTCTGCCTGTGTACATAACCAATTTTCATTTATTTTTGAGATACAAGTTTAGATACCAGACTTGCACAAAATAGTGGGGAGTGGTTTGTTGTTATTGTTGTTGTTGTTGTTGTTGTTGTAATACATGCATGTGTTGTCCACCCTCCCTGAATTCTGGAAACCTGAGATACATCGTGTAGAATGCAAACAGGTATTTGTTTACCTGTGTAATGGCCAATTCCCACCCCATTTTTGAAATTTTTCAGGATACCACACTGGCACCAAACAGCAGGTTAAAAAATAAAATCAATATGCGTGTGCTGTGCCAGGCCCCGCCTGCCCCTCATGCAGAGAAGTTGGAGTGGTGATGGATGGCATCCAGCAAAACATCACCACGTGCGTAAAAACAAAACAAAGCAAAAAACATGTCCATACAACAATGCACTTCAGTATGCCCAACGTTGGGCAACAATACTATTCAGATGGATTTTTCTCCCTGATTGCATTATCCAGAGATCAGGAAAATCCAAATTTCATACAGACTGCTTCTCTCCATCTGTCTCTTTATCTCGCACATAGAGAACGCAGACCCTGCGCCAAGGTAGATTGATCACTAAGGAAACATCTCCTGCTACCAGCTTCCAGTAAGAAAATATCAAACAATAATCCTTGGCCATTAGCAAGTAATCAAGCAGACAAAAGGTAGTCATTCAATAGCCCTTTAGTACAGTCATTGCTAATGGCCTTAAATTGGAAAACAGGGAAACAAAGCTCAGGCAGTCCAGAGTTTCTATTCAAAACATCTTAATTTATAGCATGCTGTAACATCGTATGTGCCTACGTGCCATTTTACAAATGAGAATATCTTCCTAACAGCACTCACGCATGGTATTAGCTTATTTTTTCCATTATGGATTTCTTTGCGGTAAGCACTTCTTAAGAACTTGATGAACAATGCACATTTTTCCTTATTAGTACTTTTTCTTTGATTGTTACATGAATGCCTAGGTCTGTACTTTTCCCAGGATTCAGACGCAGCTGCATTGTGTTCTGGGAACGTTTTAGACTATAGCATAACAATATCCTATAGGATTGTGAAGCATTAAAAAAGAAAAGAAAAAAAGAGCTTGCATGTCCAACATTGGGCTACCTATCTTTCCAAGGGCAACATCAATTGACTGGGCTCTCACCCTCAATTTTGTTTTTAATGTCTTCTTCTCCTTTGCTCCTCCCTGTATTCAATCAGTTGCTGTCGTATTCTTCTTCTCTGCAGTGTTGCAAAAGTCTACCCATTCTCCTCCATCTCCTTTGCTAAAACCCAGATTCATGTTTGCATGAACTGCTGCACTCCTTTCTCTGACTTCCCCATACCACATATCGGTTCTCTCATATTAGTTCTTCCTCAGATGCTTAGCAGAACATCTTGCTGGCTTATGGCCATTGCACATCAAGTTTGGAGTAGTAACACAGAGATACCAGAAAAGCAGGATAGAAATGTCTACATAAATGAAATGAAAACATCTAAAGGCTTTGCCCAGAGTTCAAGACCTCTTCTTCAGGTCCAAGAAGCATATGGTTTAAAGCCCTAGAAGCCTTCCCCAATGATGTACGGTAGTTTCCACCCCACAGATTGTAACTTTCAGTTAGTATCACCCCAAGTGCTACGGGAGCAGAGGAGATGGCAAGCCAGGAAGGAGCTGCAGGGATTCTGGATCAGGATCTGGCCATGAGCCTGGAACAGCTCTCACAGAAACACCCAGTTATAGGTAGGTAGCCATGTTGGTCTGCCATAGTCGAAACAAAATTAAAAAATTCCTTCCAGGAGCACCTTAGAGACCAACTAAGTTTGTGATTGGTATGAGCTTTCATGTGCATGCACACTTCTTCAGATACCAGATATCTGAAGAAGTGTGCATGCATACGAAAGCTCATACCAATAACAAACTTAGTTGGTCTCTAAGGTGCTACTGGAATGATTTTTTAAAAAAACACAACAAGACCCAGTTTGAGAGCTTCACTGCTGAAGCGACAGCTTTCTTAGAGCTTCAAGGGAAAGTCTGGCTGGACTGGGGGAATGGAGAAGAACATGCCAGTCAGGAAGCTAGAGCAGAATCTTATTGTCTCCCTTAGACAAAAACAAAACAGTAAGAGGAAACTTCTGGCTTCACCCAGACATAAGTTCAGTGCCATCTAGTGATAAGACACTATCCACACATATCAAAAGACAATTTATGACTTAAGCATCCCATTCACAAGCAGAAACTCCACCTAAATGTGCCATCATATTCCCATCTGTGCCCTGAACTCACCGGGGGGGACGAAGACTAATAAGACAATCTGCCCCTCCCTTCTTGCATCTCCTGCCCTTGTTTGTTCTCACTAGGGCTCAGCCCATCACCTATCAAAAGAGGGGAGAGATATGAAAATAGGCCACAGGGGATAATGATATATCACTTATTCCCATATACCACACAGGAGAGAGCCAGTATCTCTCAAGCAGACATCCTCTCATGCATACAAGCCACCTGACACCGTGCACTCACTCAAAGCCCTGTTTGGATAAGGGAGGCACTGCTGTTGTAGTGATGAGAAAATAGATACAGATAAGCAAAAGAATCCAGAAGAGCAGCTCCTGATATTCTGGCTGCTCAGGAGCTGCTGCTTTCTGATAAAAAGTTCTGTTGGTTTTAATAGTATAGATATTTGGTTTTAAAGAGGAAATATGGTAGAATAAAAAAAGAATTCCCTGAATGCTTGGATCCAGGTTTGGGGCAAGTACTCTTTGGTGAGAGAACCCCAGCAGAGATATAAAATCAGAAAACATGTAGCACTAAAGCATGGAAATATAGGCTGCTGACCTTTAAAACAGCACCTTCTAAGTTGCTTCCAAAGTTACCCACTTAGCATAGACGGAGACCATGCATTTGGTAAGTTATAAATGGTTTACTTACAAACTCTTCAGAGGTCAGATTTATGTGTTTTTCCATATACCATAGCAGCAAGACAAGACAGGTAGTACAACTTAGTTCCAAAAATGATAAGAGTTTCTAAATTATTTCTATATAAACACAATATGGCTTGCTAAAGCCATGTGGTCTAAGCTTGGAGCATGCAGCTTTGACATCCTGACTGGTCAGGTTCACATGATGGAAGTGGGGTGGAAAGTGGGAGAACAAAGAGTGGTAGTCCTTCCAAGGTGAGAGAGAGTGGTTTAGCTAAGCCTGGCATGACAGCTTACCCTATGGTCCCATCCATGCATTAATTAGTGTGAAACATGTCGGTTATATATGGCTGATTTATCCCACAAGTTCTGGGTTATCACAATCACAGGTGGAAACAGATGCACATTCCCTTCTCTGGTGTAAGCAAATTTGGTTTACCTAGTGAGAATTAAGAAGACAATGTGTTCCTTTAAAAAACATAGTAAGAAAATAGCTCCATTGCATGCCTAAAAGTGATTAATCTTTTCCCCCAATTTTAAACAATATTAAAAATTGCTTAATGTTTATTTTACATTTCCTATACTTTGGTTTAAAAGAACATCTCTGATAGAGGATAGCGATTAAAAGCATATTAGCCACGATTAGGTATTCAACTGTGCACAATGAATCTGGCAGACAAATATATCAGAGCCACAGAAAATTGGGGAAGAAAAACAGAGAAAATAAGTCTGCATTATGCATTGACATTATTATTCAAAGAGTCCTGGAGCCAAATTCAACCCTGGTAGAACTGAAAGCAATGATTTCAAGTGACTTTGGTTAAGCTTCTGTATGTAATTACAACTGGAAAATATAAATTAAAATCGCTACTTAAATTTCAAAGTCAAGATCTCAGAGTTGGGAAATAACAGATCTGAAAGAGCACATGTAGACTTCAAATGTTCTCTCTCTCTCTCTCTCTCTCTCTCGGAAATGGTGAAAGACCCACATTTTAAAAATATGATGGAACTGTCAGTCTGACACACCTAGCTTAGAAACATGTCTCAGAAACTCTGCATGTCTAGGGTGCCAAGAACACAGAGGACAGTCCTCTACAGTGGTACCTCTGGTTAAGAACTTAATTCGTTCTGGAGGTCCGTTCTTAACCTGAAACTGTTCTTAACCTGAGGTACCACTTTAGCTAATGGGGCGATTTCTGTTCTCATCCTGAAGCAAAGTTCTTAACCCAAGGTGCTGTTTCTGGGTTAGCGGAGTCTGTAACCTGAAGCGTCTGTAACCCGAGGTACCACTGTATTTGAAGGCTGTCCCAATTCAAGTCAAGTAGACAAAGGAGAGACAACAACAGTTACTATCTCAACAGCAAACTGAGAAGGCGCACAGGTCACAAGTCTTTCCCACTACAGTGAGATGTGTTTTTATTTCTATTTAAATCACAGTAATTCTTTCTAAAAGTGCATCTATGCCAATTTCTATGCAAATTTTTGTCCTTTTTGGAGTTCATTTCCTCCTTGGCCTGCTGGATCAGGCAATGATCCATCTAGTCCAGCATCCTGTTCTCACAGTGGCCAACCAGATGCATATGAGAAATCACCAAGCAGGATTCCAGCACAAGGGCACTCTCCCCTCCTGTGGTTTGCACCAACTGGTATTCGGAAGCATTGCTGCCTCTAGCTACCAATAGCCCTCTCCTCCAGGAATTTATCTAATCCTCTTTTAAAAGCATCTAGGTTAGGGGCCACCACTGCCTCCTGTGGGAGAGAGTTGAATATGAATGCCTAGGTAAATAAACAAGAGACTGGCTTGGAGAACCTAGCTCTGCTGCTACCCTGCCAGAAAGAACCTCCCACCCCCGTTCCCACCCAGAATGGCATGAGCGGGCATGAATGTGAGTCCCATAGAGCAGTGTCACTTGTACTTATTTGGTCCCCTATATACTCATTTTGGAAGAAATGAAACTTGAGCAAAGTGGGCCTATTCACGTCAAATGCTTCATTTGTTTTGAAACACATGGGTACCCCTATTATAAAGCATACAAGATCCAGAAGCAGTAAGAGTTGTGTAGGAAAATGCATTACTGGCTCACAAATCAGTAATTCAGGGATACATGCTGGACAGGGGTGCCAACTTGAATAAAATATTTTTAAAAGGGGGAGGGAGAATATAACAAAATCAGAAATAATGTACTTTAATGTAAACCTACCTGAAAAAAAAGAAATAAATAGCATAACAGGTATGGGCCTGGGTTCTAAAAGAATAAAATACCTGGGTATTGAACTCTATAGGAATATTAACAAGACCGCAGAATTCAACTATAAGAAGACATGGAATAAAATACTAAAGGATATGAAAAGATGGAGAAACAAAACTTTAAGCATTACAGCTAGAGTCAAGGCTACCAAAATGTTCTGGGTCCCCAAGCTAAGTTATCTTTTCCAAGCCATCCCACTAGAGATAAAAAAACAGCAATTGGAACAATGGAATGGTGAGATAAGACAATGGATATTCGGAAGTAAAAAATCAAGGACACAAAAGAGGTTTGTGTATAACCACAAATCAGAATTAGGGTGGGGCCTCCCCAACATTTATAATTACTATGAAGCCGTCCAATTAAAAACTTTACTAGAAATTGGAGCAAAAAATAAACAAAAGTGGATCAGATTTGAGGACGAGGCCAACAATGGTGCAGGAAGATTTGGAATCTTCACAAATAATGTTAAGGAAGATCTGAAATCTGCAATAGGACCCAGGAAATTGGCATTAGGCATATGGAAGAGATGGCAACCTATATGGTTAAAAAGGATCTCCCTGTGGGCACCCTTAGAAAGCATATACGAGGCAATAGACGACCCCAAATGGTGGAAAAT
The DNA here is from genome assembly GCF_965207765.1 of Zootoca vivipara. Lineage (NCBI taxonomy): Eukaryota > Metazoa > Chordata > Lepidosauria > Squamata > Lacertidae > Zootoca > Zootoca vivipara. The sequence continues at coordinate 76,936,835 of NC_142587.1, forward strand.
TCTTAGTGCTAAGGGATATCACATAGTCCAAGATATGTATAGAGGAGAGTCCTTAAAGTCATTGCAGGAAGTAACAGAGAACATAGGTAACCAATACTGGCTAAAAATTGGAGGGCTATATAATAAAATTCTTAAAGCTCAAGAGATAGGAAATATGAGATTAGAAGAGCCAATAGAGGAACTATATAAACAAATGGAAAAAGCTAAACAAGGAATGACAGGTAAAATCTATAAGAGGATGATTACAAATAAAGAACTGACAACCCAACTTATTCAAAAGATGTGGAGTAAAGAAGAACAAATTAGCGAATCAAAGGTCGAAAGGATAATGAAAGGAATAGATGAGATTAAAGTAAGCAAATTTAGGGAGCTCGAACTAAAATTCTTTCTAAAATGGTATAGAACTCCAGCCCAGCTAGCTAATATGATACCAGGATTGAACCCTAACTGCTGGCACTGTGAACAAGCCAAGGGATGGTTCTCCCATATGTTTTGGGAATGCCCAGAGGTAGGGGGATTTTGGAATAAAATCCTTAAGGTTATTAATGAAGTTTTTAAAGTGAAGCTACCTATAGACTTCAATCTTATGACAATGGGTATACTAGGAAACACGGCCATAGAGAAAGGTGACCAGCATACCTTCAAAGCAATGATACTAGCAGGAAAGGCAACAATAGCTCTAGGTTGGAAAGATAGAGAAAAATGGACAGTAGAGGTCTGGACTAATTATCTGTTTGAATTTATTCAGTCAGACATCGTGGCAGTAACGTCACAGGATATGACATGGAAGGCCAAGTCTACTGCGATAAGGACCAGATGGAACCCCTATCTTCAATGGATAACAACTACTGGACCAGAAGACATTCAGTGGAAATTAAAGACATTGTGCCCGTGGCTGAGGACAACTGTTTGAACCCTTCCAATGGATTATGGGTGAGGGAGGGGGTGGGAAGGGAAAGAAAAAATGGTACGGGAAATTAAACATTGGAAGGAGAGAATATAATGTATGTAAAAATTCTCGTACTTCAATAAAAATCTTTAAAAAAAAAAATATTTTTAAAAGGGGGACCAAGTAAGCCCTACCCGGCATAATTGATCACATGATGTGGTGCACAGACACTGTATTTGAATGGCAAAGCCCATCAACTTTGCCCCCTTGGCCACCTCCAATATTTTATTGGGGGGGGGAGCAATACCGACTCGGCCCCTAGGAGTTGGCTACTATGCTGCCAGAATACAGAAACTGGCCATCCCTGGTCTAAATGGCTCTCTGCAGAGTAGTAATATATTACTTCCTATGTTGTGTTACACTAGACATTAGTGGGCAGAGGAAGAAAGAGACATGGGTCAAACAGCAGTTCCAAGTCTTGCATAATTTCCAGTTCTGCTTTCAGAGAATATGCATTAAGAGCTCTGCAGTTCTGCAGCAGAGAGGGAGGGCGACTCATGCTCAATATTGCTCTTGAATGCGTTGTCACACGGTATTCATTTTCTGAGAATGGTGCGAAAATTGATGCAGCTGAAACACACTTTGAACCTCTTGCTCCTTGACTCTGGACACAGGGAGCACCAGCTGTACGAAGCGTCTGCCTTTTCTCTCCCCCCGCCCATTTTGGATTACCATTGTTACATGGCATTCTCCGAAAGGCTCTTGGTCATATGCATGGGAGTGCTGATGTGGGATATTTATGGCGTTGGAGCTGACCTTGCAATTGCTCTGGAAAGACCCAGAAATGTGACTGTACATTATAAAAGCATTAGTAGGAAGAAACGTGCTGTGTGCGATAATGATGGAATTCCACCTAACATAGTCTCTGCAGCTGTTTGAATGTCACACACAAAGGGAATAATTCCTTGGCTGCTTATTTCTCTACCTGTATTTTTGATACCGTTGAACCTGTGGCTGATTATTTTAGCTGCACCACCCCCCGCCAAATAAATGAGGGTACCAAAGGCTTCCTAACACATGACAAAGTGTAATAGAATTTAATGGCTCTCGTGTATAATGTATTTTATACTCAATGCATTTCATTGTGTTCTGCTTTCAGGTTCTCAAATGGGGACAGCAAAGCAATTCAGATGGCCACTGAGGACAAATGATTGCCATAGCAGACGTTTCAGCTTTTTTTTGAGAACAACGTCCTGGAAAAAAATATGCAGAACATTTGCAATTTACAGCAGTACAAGCTGAAGAGGGTTGAAGTTGAACTGCAAATTTGCTTAGAAAGTAGGAATGATTTTTTTTTTATCTCCATGCAGCAAGATCTACTGGGCAAAACACAGAGGCAGACATATTTCTTTGGTATGAGGAGTTCTGTGAAGATCAAAAGCTTTCGTCTTATATCTGTTAACATAGAACGGCTCCACGAAATGTATAATGTATGCTACCCCTGCCATTCATCTGGATAATATGTCAGTTGACAAGCCCCCAATTTAGACAGTCTTAGAAATGTAAAACATGGTAGGATTTTCCCACTGTGAATAACATAATCCCAGCTAATTAAAGGGTAATGCCTTTTATTCTTTTGTGCAATGTCAAATCAATCAAAATAAGGTAGAACATTTCTTTTAAAAAGATGTGGCAGGCGTATAGCTGGGTTGGATTGGCCCAGGGCCGGCCCAATCAGGAAGCAAGGAAAGGTGACCACCTCAGGCGGCAGGATCTCTTCCCCCTTGATCCTGATGTAGATCTTCTCTGGTGGGGGAGGGGGGGTGCTATTAGAAGACACCTGAAGGTATTTTTTTAATGACTGATGTTTTAATGTATTTTTAATCTTTTGTTGGAAGCCGCCCAGAGTGACTGGGGAAACCCAGCCAGATGGGAGGGGTATGTATGTATGTATGTATGTATGCATGCATGCATAAATAAATAAATAAATAAATAAATAAATAAATAAAATTATTAATATTTTGGGGTCCACCTCAGGTGCCAAAATGTCTTGGGCCTGCCCTGGAGTGCCCAGATGTGCAGCAGAGGAAGCTGTTGCTTCCCAGTTGGCTTTGTACTCCGTCCCATTGCACAATGGCGCCAGAATTCTTTATTCCAAGAAATCAAACTCTTGTTAGTCTGTTGCAGCAGAAACATGAGCGTATTGCGGCACTTGTTTTAGAAACATCAGGAATGTGCCTCTGTGGATCAGGCTTATATCCCAAGCGTTTAAACGTGGGGGGGTGGGGGGCGCCGAGGGATCCTTGCGCCACGGCGCCAGATAAGCTTAAGACAGCCCTGTGACACACACCCCTGTGGCGGCAATTCCAGGGTCCCCCTCTTAAAGGGGTTATATATATGGGTGTCACTGGTCATACACTGAAAGGTCGTCATTGAACCACCCTGCTTGAGGGGATATGGGCTTAGCAGCCTGCTACACTTACATCTTGCAGAGCACCCCCATATCCCATTTACCCTAATGAGCCCCAGTTCCCCTTGGCTGGGGGGCTGGGAGGGATACACGCCCAAGGCCTACGCCAAGGTTTTCCTACATTCGGAAGTTTAATGAAGTTGTGGCCTAATTTTAATTCTATAAAACGTTGTCAGAGTCTTTATTCCTTCCTTATGATCCTTGGGGGGCTGGGGCTGTCACCGCCTGGTCAGGCAATTAAGTCTAGTCTTGTTCCTGGTGCTATACATTCACCTGGTGCTATACCAGCTGCACTGGCTCCTGATGGAGTACAGGTTTAAGGTGCTGGTTTTAACCTTTAAAGCCCTATACTGCCTAGGACCCTCGTACCTACAGGACCGCCTCTCCTGCTATGTCCCACGGAGGCATAGCTGCCAAGTCTCCCGCATTCCCCTGGAAATCCCCGTTCAGCTGTTCCTAGCTGAAAAAACGGATTTTTTTGTTTTCCCCCGGTTTATTCTGGCGCGGCGGCCATTTTGAAACTGGGCGGAGCATGCTCAGAAGTGATTTTTGATGCTGCTCTGCCCAGTTCCAAAATGGCTGCAGTGCGACTTCTGGCGTGGTGGCCATTTTGGAACTGGGCAAAGCAGCATCAAAAGTCACTTCTGAGCATGCTCCGCCCAGTTCCAAAATGGTGGCAGCGCTACTTCCGGTCTGCTACTTCCGGCCCGGTCCCTTATTTCTCGGACAGCAACTTGGCAGGTATGCACGGAGGACCTTACGGTCTTCAAATAAAAACATCTTGGAGATCCTGGGCCACAGGGAGGTTAGGCTGGCCTCGACCAGAGCCAGGGCTTTTTCGGCAGTGGCCCCCATCTGGTGGAACGCTCTGTCACAAGAGACTAGGGCCCTGCGGGACTTGACATCTTTCTGCAGGGCCTGCAAGATGAAGCTGTTCCACCAGGCCTTTGGCCAAGGCACAGTCTGACCCCCTCTCTCCTTCTGTAATCCTCGTAGAACTCTAGCCCAATGGTTGCCATTAATTTGATTCTGTATTGATTGTAGAATGCATTTTAATTAATTGACTGTGTGATTTTATGTACACTGTGCTATTTTATGTACACTGTGCTATTTTTACTTGTTGTTAGCTGCTCTGAGGGTGGGGTGTGTGTGTGTGTGTGTGTATGTGTGTGTGTGTGTGTGTGTGTGTGTGTGTGTGTGTATATATATATATATATATATATATATATATATATAATTATTGATGGACAATCATGGGAAAACATTTTAACTGGTTGCTATATAAGGAGCTAACTAAATGATTGGAAACTAATTGTGGAAAGCACTTGGCTTTTCTTTTTTTACTGGTTGCTGGGTTGATTTTCCTGCCCTGAAACCCTGAGCTGCGCACATTGGGGAGATCTGAGTTACAGCTTAGGAAGCAGTCAGCTAAGTGCAGTGTGCCCAGCAGTGTTCTAGTCCCATGAGGCTGTTTTCATCTGTTGCCATCAAATACTCAAGAAAAAGGAGGAAAATATCCGCTATACTGTGAACCTAGTAAGTGCTTTAAAAGAGTAAAGGGTAACTTGGTGTAGATTCCCCCCCCCATCTCTTTATCTCTTTATTTCATCCTTTAACAATAAGCACTCAGTCTTGCTCTACACATTACCATAATAACTTTACAGAAAATAAACCTTACTGCAGGAAAACAAGCATGCTTTCTTATTGCTGGGGTTTATAGTGGAACAGCTGCTGAAACGAAGCGAGGGCAACTTGTCTTGCTGCCTGCTACACGCTTTGAAACCCCAGCTTTGGGACTTCAAGGCACCACATCACCTGAGGTCATTTGTGGGTGGCTCTGTCCACCTGTTAAATTTGGATCACAAGGATAAGGATCACAAGGATAAGGATCTGGACCACAGAGCCAAAAGGGCTCCTCGGCTAGAGAGTTCCACCTTTTAATCAGGAAAACCTTTGTTCTTGGATGTTCCAAAGATGTCCACAGCCTTGATGACAGGGACCAAAAGCTCAAAACGTGAGAGGCTAGTTTTGTGGGAAAAAAACAGTCAGAGAAGCCATACAGATGAAGGTGTTTGAGGGTACGATTGCAGTTGCATGTGTCTGCAGGCTCACCTGAAGAAAATTGAGAACTTCCTTAGAACAATTCTAGGAGGTTAAAGGTTACAGAACTGTAAGACTAAAGGTCCTTAGAAAACCCTGGAACATTTAAAAAATATATTTTAAATTGATAGGTGTATTTACAGAGTGATTTTTTAAAGAATAACCCAGTTTATCAAAAGGTCACCATTTACCGAAGAGTAATCACTTTCATTCTCAAGAACATTTCCATCGCAAGCATTTGACATTTTTTCCTAAAGGTCAACCATTAACCCTAATTATTATTTTTTTCTAACTCGCCCTCATTACTTGCATTCAAAAAAGAAGCAGAACCCAGCTGGGCATTTGAGCAGAGATCCCACCACATATATATCTAATATGCATGAGGAAAATGTAAACAGTGGCGTAGTAATGGGGGGGGTGCTGCCCCAGGCAGCAGGCTGGGCGGGGGCCGCAGGCTGAATGGGGCTGACCACCTCTGATGGCTGCCGCCGCCACTACTGCGTGACGCGCCCGTCGCCATCGAGGAGAAGCCCCAATGCAAGCAAGACTGCCTCACTCCACGGCTTGCTTGTGGGGTTTGCCGCAGTGCCGCAGCGCATGCCTCCTGCGTGTACATGCGTTGTGCATCATGACGCATGCGCGCGGCGGACACCCCCCTCTGGCGGGGTGCTTTTGGGTTTGGCACCCCAGGCGGCCAGGCGGCTAGCTACGCCGCTGAATGTAAATCAATAGTCATGGTTCCTTCTAGTGCTTTAAAACGCAATGGCTATAAATATTGCTCCTGCTGCATCTCCAGGCCTATATCCTTATGGCTTTTCTCATTTTCCTGGGCTAATGTGGCAACAGAACAGAGCTCTGTGCAGAAATTTAAGCAGGCGATGAAAACGTGGCAGTGAAATGTGAATAATATGGGTAAAACAGTTAAGCGGTAATAGGCGCTATATACAATGTGAACATACTGATCAATAGTTTTAATTATAAGGCACTGACTCTGCTCTTAGCTGTGGAAGGAGACAAGCAAACTGGCACAAGGCCATTTTGCACAGTCAGATCAAAGTCATATGCTTTGTTAAAGGCACCGACTCATTCCCTCACTACATGAAGATGGTTTAGCTCAGGATAAACAACACAACGACCTCCAGATGCGGCGGACTACAACTCCCATCAGCCTCAGCGAGCATGATCAACGGCAAGGGATGGTGGGAGTCAGGAATCCGAAATTGGGCTGTGCTCGCTCCCTTATCCGAATCTAGGCCTGATCCTGTGATTTGGAGAGGGCCCAATTTGACATGGGAATGATCTGGGGCTGACCCGATGTGATCCAGGCCCCAAATTGGATGCCCTGCATTAAATTAAACCTCAATTCAATCTGTGGTCAGGGGGAGGGGAGAATGAGGTGCGGGCAGCTTGCCTGCATCTCCTCCTTCCCCTCTTCTGACCACATGTTTAATCAGGTTTGAAACCCCGAGTAAACATGAAGCGAGCTGGGACAGGGGGGAGAAGGAGGCCTGATTCTGTTTGGAGTTCATGATTCGACCAGGATGGTTGTGCTCCAAAACACCAGCAGGGCACCGCATTCGTTAACCATGATTTAATATAACTAAGGCTTTTCAGTCTGCCCTGGCTTGTCGCTTGCATTGGCCGTTTCGATCCTTTGAGTATATTATACAGACACCCAAATGCACATACTAGTAGCAGACCTCGCCTTCGCTTCCCATATCAGTTACTGGAAAGTTTTTTAGACCTGTGTGGAATGTGTCACGTTCTGAAGAGAGGTTGCAGGAGGCTCGTGAAAGCTGCACTGCACTCCTGCATTAGCTGATAGTCAGGAGCATCTTTTCTGAGAAGAAGCTTTGCTTGGGGAGACATTTTTGGTTTGTGCGAAAAACTGTGGGGCTTGAGATGAGATATTCTCAGCAATATCCACTGGTTATGGGTGGATCATTCTGTTTCTGGTCTGCGTCGGTTTTGCATGTCTTTATTCTTAAGTCCTTTTGTGTACCATTTTTTGCATCCATCTGTGGGTTGTTTTAGTAAATAAAACACATATGAAAATTCAGTTAATTTCATATTCAAAGGTATACTTTGATACACATTTCACCACAAAATACACATTTAAGCGTTTATTTCATCTCAATGTACATATTTCTAAATATATTTTATCCCAAAACATGTACTTCTTTACACATTTGAAGAAGCATTTTAAACTCATATGTAAAATAGGTATAAAATACAGATTTAGATATGCATTCTATCTTGAATCAGGTATTTCTAAAATTAAAATTATTTTATCGCAAAAGATGTGCTTCTTTACACATTTTGATCCAAGAACTGTAATGCAAAATTCACAGGAGTGTGAAATTTGTTCCAGTCCATGTACTAGTCTAGTAAATGTGTTGGTGTGCTTAAAAATGAAAATCTCCTCCCTCCTTCACAGCCACCACATCCCTGGAAATGGTTACCCAAGGAGGTCTGTCAAGCCACCTCATGAGTGGACCTTAGCCTCTAGCTGAAAACATTTAATACTTTCTAGATGCTCAATACATATATGATAATATCCTGTTGCTGTACATTTATTATACCTTCTGTGGTTTTCACAATTCCTTTAAAAATGCCTTTATGGGTTTCCTCTCACACATTTGTACATTACTGCAGGTACCTTGTGGCAGAATTTGGTGATTGCTAAATTTAACAATTTATCCAACAAGCAAATAAATAGTGCAAATAGTAAAGCTTTGCCTCCATTTGCTTCACCTCCCTTCCCACTGTGCCCTACTTTCAGCAGCTCCTCATCCTTGTTTCTGCTACTTATTCCTTGAGAAGTTTTAATATAAATAAGTGGGCATTCAAAATAATCAGCATCACATGGCAAAGCATTGTGGGTGCAACTATATTCCTTTACGTCAGGCATCCCCAAACTGCGGCCCTCCAGATGTTTTGGCCTACAACTCCCATGATCCCTAGCTAACAGGACCAGTGGTCGGGGAAGATGGGAATTGTAGTCCAAAACATCTGGAGGGCTGAAGTTTGGAGATGCCTGCTTTATGTCTTCTTTGAGCTAATCTCCACAAAAAGTGAGATGCTCAGCTGAAGATTATTATTTAAAAGAAACTGGCTCTATGTGTGAGCAATTAGGAAATTGCAAAAGAGCAACTTGCAATTTTCTTTTTTTAATCAAAAGTTAATAGCTCCATATTTCTAGCAGACAGGATAGACCCAGCTTTTCCTACTTTGCTTCTCAGATAGCCTTTAGCTCATCTCCCAAAATTGAAAGTGGATTTGTTCTTTAAGGACCTGCAGGTCCTACTGCAAACACGGTAAGACAGGCAAGACTTGTATGTGAAAGGAGAGCTGCGGTGTTGCTTCAGCAGCAGTCAGCCATAACCTGAGCCCTATATAGGTGCAAGTCCCACCTTCACCGAAAAGTGTCTCTTCAGGATGAAGTTGGCACCATAGCTTCAACTTGTGGAAGTGCTACTGGGGCTGGTCCTAAGGGCAATTTCCCTTCTGATTCTGAATCCCCAATCTCATCCATTGAATGCCATTATAGAATAATGCTGCTACACAATAATGTTCTTGTACATTATACCATGGGGCGTGGGTGGTGCTGTGGGCTATACCACAGAGCCTAGGGCTTGCCGATCAGAAGGTCGGCGGTTCGAATCCCCTCGACGGGGTGAGCTCCTGTTGCTCGGTCCCAGCTCCTGCCAACCTAGCAGTTTGAAAGCACATCAAAGTGCAAGTAGATAAATAGGAACCGCTACAGCGGGAAGGTAAACAGCATTTACGTGTGCTGCTCTGGTTCGCCAGAAGTGGCTTTGTCATGCTGGCCACATGACCTGGAAGCTGTATGCCGGCTCCCTCGGCCAATAACGCGAGATGAGCGCTGCAACTCCAGAGTTGGTCACGACTGGCCCTAATGGTCAGGGGTCCCTTTACCTTTACATTATACCATTATACAAATCTGTGGCATTTGGAACACTGTGCAAAATTCTAGTTGCCAACTTGGGCCCTAGATCATGCGTGCCCAGCGGCGCCAACATAACGTCACACCATGACGTCACGTTACGTGGCCTCCGGAAGTGGTGTCAAAGCTCCTGTGAGGCCTAGGACACCAATTCCAAGGCCCCATGAGGCCTCAGACGGGACCTCAAAGACCTTGCGAGGAACCTGTAACATCACATTCCTTGGAAGAAACCGGAAGTGGCATTGGAGACCCTGAGGCCTAGGACACCACCACTTTCAAGGACCTGCAAGGCCTAGGACTCCGTGTCCAAGACCTCATGGGGCCTAGGATGCTACTTCCAAGACCCCACGGGGCGCCTCGGATGGGGTCTCATGAGGAACCGGAAGTGGTGTTGGAGGCCCTGCGAGACCTAGGATGCTACTTCCAAGGCATCCAGAAGTCATGTCCAAGGCACCATGGAGTGGGTGCTGAGCACCCTCAACCCAATTTTTCATGGGTTCCCAGGTCCCCCAGAGTTGGCACCAGTACCACAAGGGATATTGTAGAGTTTGGAAAGGTTCAGAAAAGGGCATCCAAAACAATCAAGGGGATGGAGGAACTCCTGTGAGGAAGGGTTACAGCATTTGGAGCAAATAAGAAGCAACACAAGGGAAGTGTATAAAAGTCTGCATGTTGTGGAGAAAGCGGGTAGAGAAAAGAGATTTCCCCCTCTCTAAAAACACTCAAAGTCATGGACATCCAATGAAGCTGAATGTTGGAAGATTCAGGACAGATAAAAGAATGTGGTTCTTCATACAGTACATTGTTATGTGTGTGACATATCTATGTGACTCACTTCCACAGGAGGCACGAATGTAGATGGCTTTTAAAGAGAATTAGACTTTTTTTTTGTAAAAGGGCAGAAAATAAATGTCGTAAATAAATAACTGCAGTTCAAGTTGCTTGTGAGACTTGTGGTATAATAAATATGTTTATGAGACAGGACGTCAACGAACTCAAATGAAGCAGAAGCCACCTTGGTGTAGCAGAATCTTGTCTGTTGTGTGACATTATTCTGATAGAAAAGTGAGGGGGGCGGATTTTGAGACCAGGGAAATGTTCAGAGCCCAGGGCACTTAGAGTGTGCCTTCCACAAACAAAAGGCATTTTTGGAGAACAAAAACACAGGTAACGGTGAGTGTCGAATTTCAAGTGGATCACTTGATGCTCACCTCATCCCTTGGCATTTATCTTGCAGACAGTAGTTTGCTTTTAGCTCTCCGAGCAGAATGCAGACCTGCCAACCTTCTGCTTTTTTCTCACTAGCAATAAATTAGGTGATGCATTAACAGAAGAACAAGAATCCATTTTCACCATTTCTCAAAGATTGGGGGGGGGGGCGCAAACCACCCAAAGGAGATGAATGTGTTTCATGGTATGTATGGAAACCGTGAGAGGAAAGTATTTATGAAATGGACACACACTTCATTTGCTGTTTGGTAAGAGCTGGACAAATAAATGGAAAGGGAAAGGTTTCTTCTCTTCATTAAGGAGCTGCAATATTGAGCAGCATTTCCCACTACTGAATTCTACCTGTCATGAAACTACCTGTCCATAAAAGGCAGCAAACTTACTTGCTGGTAGTTTTGAGTTCCGGTGCCTCCCATTTAGAAACCACTACCACCCCTTCTAATTTTTCTTTAGTGTGTTGAACTCCCCACATTTCTACATTAGTATATCCATTCCAGGTTCTAACAAAACATATAGGAGTGCTCTGGTTCACTGTTCCACTCACTTTGCCGTGCCCTATTGCAGAATGTTGTTGTTGTCGTTTAGTCGTGTCCGACTCTTCGTGACCCCATGGACCAGAGCACGCCAGGCACTCCTGTCTTGCACTGCCTCCCGCAGTTTGGTCAAACTCATGTTCGTAGCTTCGAGAACACTGTCCAACCATCTCATCCTCTGTCGTCCCCTTCTCCTTGTGCCCTCAATCTTTCCCAACATCAGGATCTTTTCCAGGGAGTCTTCTCTTCTCATGAGGTGGCCAAAGTATTGGAGCCTCAGCTTCACGATCTGTCCTTCCAGTGAGCACTCAGGGCTGATTTCCTTCAGAATGGATAGGTTTTATCTTCTTGCAGTCCATGGGACTCTCAAGAGTCTCCTCCAGCACCATAATTCAAAAGCATCAATTCTTCGGCGATCAGCCTTCTTTATGGTCCAGCTCTCTCTTCCATACATCACTACTGGGAAAACCATAGCTTTAACTATACGGACCTTTGTCGGCAAGGTGATGTCTCTGCTTTTTAAGATGCTGTCTAGGTTTGTCATTGCTTTTCTCCCAAGAAGCAGGCGTCTTTTAATTTCGTGACTGCTGTCACCATCTGCAGTGATCAAGGAGCCCAAGAAAGGAAACTCTCTCACTGCCTCCATTTCTTCCCCTTCTATTTGCCAGGAGGTGATAGACCAGTGGCCATGATCTTAGTTTTTTTGATGTTGAGCTTCAGACCATATTTTGCGCTCTCCTCTTTCACCCTCGTTAAAAGGTTCTTTAATTCCTCCTCACTTTCTGCCATCAAAGTTGTGTCATCAGCATATTTGAGGTTGTTGATATTTCTTCCGGCAATCTTAATTCCGACTTGGGATTCATCCAGTCCAGCCTTTCGCATGATGAATTCTGCATATAAGTTAAATAAGCAAGGAGACAATATACAGGGCCGTCTCAAGCAGGTTGGGCGCCCTGGCGCCGTGGTGCGGAGATTGCGCCGGCGCCCCTGCCCTGGTGGGCGGGCGCAGCACGCAGCACGGCTTCCGCACAGCTTTGCCACGAGGCACCCCCCTGCCAGCCCGGCGCCCTGGTGCCCCGCGCCACCCAGCCTACCCCTAGAGCCGGCCCTGACAATATACAGCCTTGTCATACTCCTTTCCCAATTTTGAACCAATCAGTTATTCCGTATCCAGTTCTAACTGAAGCTTCTTGTCCCACATAGAGATTTCTCAGGAGACAGATGAGGTGATCAGTCACTCCCATTTCTTTAAGAGCTTGCCATAGTTTGCTGTGGTCGACACAGTCAAATGCTTTTGCATAGTCAATGTTTCCTCCCTGCACCCAGCAGTCATCAGTATTCCGTGGCAGGCTTTAGTCATCATCAGGTTGTTTTGGGCACCCCCTCCTAGGGTTTATTCTTCTAAAGATTTATTTTACATCTGAAAACTTGGAATTGCCCCAAGCCTGCTGTGCCTGGCAAGTGCCATTTTGGTTACATAAGGATCCATATGCACCTCTGACAGTAATAGCTGTTCGACAGTGGAACAGAGGTGGTGGAATCTCCTGTTTTTGGAGGTTTTCAAGCAGAGGTTGGATGGCCATTGGTCATGTGTGATCTAGTTGAGATTAGTTGGATTAGATGACCCTTGGGGATTCTTCCAGTTCTATGATTCTATCAAAGAGAGGAGCATAGCTGCCAAGTTTTCCCTTTTCTCGCGAGGAAGCCTATTCAGCATAAGGGAATTTCCCTTAAAAAAAGGGAGAACTTGGCAGCTATGGAGAGGAGCCCAGGCAGTTTGTGCAGAGTTGTTTAGCGGTGTTGACAAAGGTACAGACCTGCTGCTTAACAGGTTTTAAAAAGCGGCTCAATAATGTACAATGCAGCAAGTTAATAGGCGAAGGATAGTGACAGGTCAGAATATCGAGAATACATCTGGGATTACCCAGCCTGTACTTCACCATTAATTTCCCCTGACAAGGGTTGCTATGAGATCTTTTGCCTTCCAGTTACTGCCAGCTATGTGAGCCCTAGCAGTTTGAGAGGGCAAAGTGATGGCTGCCAACTAACCGTGGCATGGCAAATTAGGGACTAATGAGGAAAGAGAAGTTGACTTTGTTAGTGGGTCTGGGATAGCTGTTTTTGTGTTGTCTGGCAAGCCATCCCTCTGTCATAGAGAAGGAAACTTTTGATTATAATTGGGACAAAATAAATTAAAGAGTCGGGGAGTAAATTGCAAAATAAAGAAAGCAGCGACAATGACCACAGGCAGTTCAACTGCCTGTCATGACCTAGCACTGAGCTGCAAGTAGAAGAAAGGATCCTGGCCAGCAGTGATTAGATCAGCTCAGAAGGAAGCCTGAGCTAAGCTGAATTTCAATGCCAGGCAAACTTTGTTTTGCCATCGCCATCAGGCTTAAGGATAGCGTTCTCAAAGTGCCAAAATGTTGTCCTGTGCTTAATTCATTCTGAAAATTTAAAATTCTTCATCAAGGTAAAACTTCTCACCAGTAAGCTGCAAATATAAACTTCTGCATTTTTTTCCTACACACACACACACACACACACACACACACACACACACACACACACAAAATCCCACTTGCCTTTTGGGGTGTTAGACTTTAGGATCACCTGTAATGGGCACAGGCAGGAGCTTATAATTCAGGAGACTTAAAGAACAGCCCTGAGCACCCCCACAATTCCCGTTTCCAGCAACATGTCATATACAAACAAATTATATCACAGTTCCGAGAGTTTTCCTAACGTAATAAATGGCCACTCATGTGGGGTCAGGGAAATTCAAATAAATGCAGGTAGATTAATTTGTTCCAAATAACAGCAGGATAGACACAGAGGATAAAAGTCCTATATATTTAGGAAAGCTGCTTGCATGTTCGCTGTGCAGCTTTTAAGAAACCATGACCATCATGGTTCTTGAAATCAAGAAGCAGGTTGTTGTCTGTGTTTAGGTACAGCTGGATGGTATTGAGAGTCAAGACAGTGGACTGGACCTTTCAAAAGTGTACTGGGTTTGTTGGTGTGTGTGTGTGTGTGTGTGTGTGTGTCTTAGAATGCCAGGTTACAAGGCTGCTAGTAACAAATAGAAGCATGGGCTTGGATCCTGACTGAGGCCTAAACTCACTTACCTGGAAGTAAGCCCCATGGTATTCAATAGAACTTATATCTGAGTAGACATGGTTGGTTGAACCCATTGAAATTAATGGGACAAGTTAGTAATGAGCAAGTGAAATTCCAGTGGTTTCAGTAGGAACTAAGTCCAACTAATAGTCTGGATTCAGCCTTGAGTTTATCCACTACCATCCTTTGAATCACATGCTGTGCCCTTTTTTGCTTAACTTTTTCATTAGCAAAATCTACAGGGCTCAGTACACCAAGCAATGGTTGGAGATTTGGGACCCATGCAAGGCATGGCTGAGGAGCTGTAAAATGCTGTAAAAGCAGAGCTACAGAAAGGTGGGATGGGACCACCATCAGCACAAACTAAACCATATCGACCTTACTTCATGTACATTGTTGCTGTTCTCATTGGTTGAGGGAGTTGGGTAGTGTTTCACCTGGATAAGAGGAGTCTCAGAGGGAGATAGGATAGCCATCTTCAATATTGAAAGGGCTGCCACATGGAAGATGGAGCAAGCTGGTTTTCTCCTGCTCTGGAGCAGGGCAGTCTCGAGCAGGTCGGCCCCCCCTGGCGCTGAGGGGCGGAGATCGCTCCGGCGCCCCCGCCCTTGCAGGGTGCAGCATGGTTTTCGCGCGGCTTTGCCGCGCAGCGCCCGGCCTACCGGCCCAGAGCCCTGGCTCACCACGCCACAGTCTACCTAGAGCCGGCCCTGCTCTGGAGGGTAGGACCTGTACTGATAAATTCAAGTTACAAGAAAGGAGATTCTTGGCAGAATAACTTTCTGACAGTAAGAGCTGTTTGACAGTGGAATGGGCTCCATTGGAAGGTGGTGGACTCTCCTTCCTTGGAAGTTTTAAAGCAGAGGTAGGGGGGCCATCTGCCATGCATTATCTAGTTGAGATTCCTGCATTGCAGGAGGTTGGACTAGATTACTTTCGGGATCCCTTCCGAGATACAATTCTATGATTCTATGAAAGAATCTCAGACAGAATCAGGATTCCATGGGGCATGTGTCCACACAAGAACTTTCTGTGCTGCATTACTGTAAGTGCTAATAGAATTGCTGCAAGTGTATGAAATAGTATCTCTTCCTCCCACCCCTGTCCTTAATACTATGCAGGTTTGTTTTTTGACAATGTTCTTCCATGCAGGCTATTTCTCACTTGTCCTGGCCCTACAGTTCACCCAGACTTTCATTTGGGTGACTGGAGATCAGCACATCTGAGGCTCAATAGAAAACCTATACAGACACATCCATGCCTAAAGTTACCTCCTGGGTGTCTATAATATTTTCACAGTAACTAAATGGAAAGTAGATTAAGCTGAAAGTTTCCAAGGCTAAATCTTTGTGCAAAATATACAGAGCTAGGAAAGAAATTACATACCATACCAGGAATTATTCTCCCCAGCGATACTAGAAAACTATTTTTTCCAGTTCTTGGGGATTAAATTAGACAGCTATTTTGGAATGTATGGCTTTTTTAGCTGCTGGAATCCATTCTTCTGCTTTGTTTCTTTTTAACTGGTCTGTGTTTTTTCAATAATTCCGTACTGCTGTCATTTAAATTGTCTAGTTGTACTATGCTTCTGCAATATGTAAGCCACCTTGTATGGGATATGCCCTCCAAGGTGGACTAGAAATGTTTATAAATAAATAAAATGTTGGGATTTGTGCCCCATTTAAACATCAAACTAAAATAAATAATATTTAGGTTAGTCATGATGATCAACTTAAGTCCCCTTGATCTAACTCTGTTGGCGGAACATGAGACTCTTAATCTCAGGGTTGTGGGTTCCAGCCCTAGATTGGACAAAAAGATTCCTGCGTTGCAGGGGATTGTACTAGATGACCCTCATGGTCCCTTCTGACTCTACAATTCTATGAGTCTATGAAATGTATACTTTGACTTTAAGTTTGTTTGCTCAAAACCAAGATAAATCCTACTTGGTTCTCTGAAACTTAGAAAACATGCTTAAGACTTCAGTCCAACAGTTGCTTTGAGCTCTGAGGCAATCTTCACAGGCAGATTATTCATCCTGCTGTGATGCCTTTGCTTATTGCTGGGCATAACTGGATTGGTTACCTAGGCAGCTATATGAAATAATTTAACCCAGCTGCCTTGTGCATGCAAATAAGGCAACCAAGTGCTCTTTGATACACATTTTAAAGACAACTGTGAACAGCAACAGTTCCCAGCCAGTACTTTCTGTGGGTCATGCAACATGTCAGAGCTGTACATGTTCTCAGTAATTAAGGGCTCTTTGAAGAATGCCCCCGTTTCACTCTTGTTCTCTAGCATTGATTATTATTATTTTTTTAAAAAAAGTCCTCCTAGCAGTGGTGTTGGTGAGAATGCAAAGCTCTGCTACTCTGAAAACTCCCACTCTTCTTTTAAAAGAGCACTGCCTGGTACTTTGCTAAAGCAACCCGTTTTTGCTATTATTATTGCTTTGCATGGTTTTATTGAAATAGTGTTCTAACTCCACATGGTGATTTGGAAGGAGGAGGAGAAGTAATTGTGATTGCCATTATGGCAGGAAGGGGATATATGAAAGGGAGAGGCAATGAGAACAGCAGATTAATTTGAAGCAATGCGGTTTAGTCTGGAGAAGAGAAGGTTAAGGGGTGATATGATAGCCATGTTCAAATATATAAAAGGATGTCATATAGAGGAGGGAGAAAGGTTGTTTTCTGCTGCTCCAGAGAAGCAGACACGGAGCAATGGATTCAAACGACAAGAAAGAAGATTTCACCTAAACATTAGGAAGAACTTCCTGACAGTAAGATCTGTTCGGCAGTGGAATTTGCTACCAAGGAGTGTGGTGGAGTCTCCTTCTTTGGAGGTCTTTAAGCAGAGGCTTGACAGGCATATGTCAGGAATGCTTTGATGGTGTTTCCTGCTTGGCAGGGGGTTGGACTGGATGGCCCTTGTGGTCTCTTCCAACTCTATGATTCTATGGTTACAGATACCTAGGCAGGTTCAGCTCCAGGCAAAATAGCCACATCATCATTGCTGGAAAAGACACATCACCCAAAAAGAGAGCAAAAGATACACATTTGCATACATTTGCATATGTTAATAGTTATGTTATAAATGCAAATGTAGAAGTTCTTGTCATTTCAACATTCATTTATTTCTTTTAAAATATTTATAAACGGTTCCCATTATAAAATATCAGAGTGGTGTGCAGGATACCTCCCCCCCAAGTATAAAATAGACACCATTAATTAATTCACAAGATTTATATACCACTTCATCAAAAGTGATCTCTTAAGTGGTTCACATAATGCTCTGCAATATTCATTACAAGATAGCAACAAAAGCAGTATTGGGGGGGGGGAACAAGAAAATTATAATAAATATCAAAATAAGACAGTTAAAATAACCATTCATTCCCATCTGCAGTCTGAAGTGGTGCAGTCTAGACACAGGTTTACCCCCTGTTCTGCTGTTAGTGATTGTGGGCTACCTGGAGTGTGTGCATTATGCGATCGCTAGTCAAGTGCTAAAGGTAAAGGTAAAGGGACCCCTGACCATTAGGTCCAGTCGTGACCGACTCTGGGGTTGCGCGCTCATCTCGCATTATTGGCCGAGGGAGCCGGCGTATAGTTTCCAGGTCATGTGGCCAGCATGACAAAGCCACTTCTGGCAAACCAGAGCAGCACACTTGAAACACTGTTTACCTTCCCGCTGTAGCGGTTCCTATTTATCTACTTGCATTTTGACATGCTTTCGAACTGCTAGGTTGACAGGAGCTGGGACCGAGCAACAGGAGCTGACCCCGTCTCGGGGATTCAAACCGCCGATCAGCAAGCCCTAGGCTCAGTGGTTTAACCCACAGGGGCTACCTAATGGAGTCGCTCCAAAATGGATCGCTGCGCCACTTTCCAACTTTGCATTTTCTAAAAACTAACCGACCTGTAACCCTTCCTAGCCAGGAAAAAAAAATCAATAAGAGCCCTAGGAAAAAAAAATCAATGGCGTTCACATTGTTATCTAGTTAGAGTCCGGGGGAGAGAAAAGAGCTATCAAGGCTTTTCACTTTGGCAATTCCGAGCAGAAGGTGGGAGGTGATAGAGAAAGTATGTTATATATAACTCCCTGCCATGAGTTAGCAATGATGGATGAATAGAACATCTAGTATGTACATCTAAATAACAGTGCCGGCTCAGACATTTGTAATTTGCTGCCTGAGCGGCTTATAGTTTGGTGAGAGCAAAATGATTCCTCTCCTTTTGTTCTAGAAAATATTGGCTATGTCCTTCGCAGAAACGCACTGGCCCTTTCCAAAAGTCAGAGAGAACTACAGCCCAGAGGGACCAAATGCAAAATGTATGTTCCAGTGTTTTTACAAGATGTCTTTTTTTGCAAAAAGGAAGGATGGGTATCTTCTGTAAGCATTAGCCAAGCATTCTTGCACTTAAGTAGCAAAGACTGCTATGTAACAATTACTTAGGACATAGAGGTTGCCATTTTGGGAAGAAAAGAAAACGAGAAAGTTTTATACATGGGGTACTAGTCCTCCCAGCATGTCCACAGCACCTCACAGGTCACCTTTCTCCAGTCTTGTGCCCTTCAGATATTTTTGGACTACAACTCCCATCAGCCCCTGCTGACACTGGGGAATGTGTGTCAACCATTACATTGAACTTATCTATTTAGAATATTTTTATATCATCTTTCGGGCATCATGAGCATCGAGGCCAACCCAGCATGAGCTAAAGCAGCCTACAATACAATCTCCTCCACCAGCACCAGCACAACAACAACATAAAAGATGAAACAGAATCAAAACTTCACAAAATAGGGTTGGGACATAAAAATAAGGGGGGCAGGGAACTGCCTGAAAGTGCAGCAGAAGAAGCAATAACCCTTCAAATTCAATTAACGAGAGGGCTGGTTGGGTCTCAGAGAAGAGGGAGTTCTGTAATCTAGGTGCCACCAGAGAGACGTCACTGTGCCGGTTCTAGCTCAGTGGGTATTCAGTGGCATGAACTGAAATGCTCAGATCAAACACAGAAAATCAGCTTTCCTGAAGTCGGAATTTGCATGATTATATTGAAACCTTGGAGGACCCAGGTGGCGCTGTGGTTAAACCACTGAGCCTAGGGCTTGCTGATCAGAAGGTCGGCGGTTCGAATCCCTGTGACGGGGTGAGCTCCCGTTGCTTGGTCCCAGCTCCTGCCAACCTAGCAGTTCGAAAGCACGTCAAAATGCAAGTAGATAAATAGGAACCGCTACAGCGGGAAGGTAAACGGCGTTTCCATGTGCTGCTCTGGTTTGCCAGAAGCGGCTTTGTCATGCTGGCCACATGACCTGGAAGCTATACGCCGGCTCCCTCGGCCAATAATGCGAGATGAGCGCGCAACCTCAGAGTCGGTCACGACTGGACCTAATGGTCAGGGGTCCCTTTACCTTATTGAAACCTTAGAATTTAGCTCTGTTTTTTTATAATATTTTTATTAGAATTTTCCAAAATACAAAAATAGGTATGACACAATAGAATAAAGAAAATGAAGAAAAGAAAAGAAAAAAAGAAGAGAAACACACAATTAAAGATTCTTATTCCTTTGTTTGTTAACATTGTATAAAAGGACTCCCTCGGGAATCCCTTCCCCTGTGGTTCTTTAGCACATTTATAATTTAGCAAATTCTATACCATTATAATCACCTTGTATAATCTTATTTTACTCCTTTCATTTAACATATTCATAGATTCCACAGTTTATTTACAACCTAATTCTGATCTTAATATATCACTTTTGCTATTTTTTTAAATATAACTGTCACAGTGGCACTGGTGGCTACTCTAGAGTAACGACTCCTCACAGCTCTGCATTTTATCTGTTTATTTAGTGCAGTCTATTTACAGTGCTGAAACAATGCTATGTACATGTTGTCAGTCGGGTGCAGAACCTCCGAATGGAGATTCCCGCGTTTTCCTCCAGCAAAGTAGCCTGGGGATACTGAATATCCACCCACGACATTTCCTGTGCAATTCCGGGGTCGCTGGGATCGGTCTTCTTCCCGCGGCTTCCCTGCTTCCCTCTTCCATTCCCAAGCGGCGCCTTGGCTCGGCTACCTTGCCCGAGACCTGGCTCCTACTTCCTGATTCCTCGCTAGAGACATCCCCCTCCCCGCTCCCACTTGCGCTTGGGGAAGAGCTTGCGGTTAAGATGGGAGGCGGCTGTCTATAGCTTCTGTCCCTCACAATAACTTAAAATCTTTCCATTCTTCTTCTGTCGCTTCCTCTCCCCGGTTGCGGATTCTTCCGGTCATCTCAGCCAGTTCCATAAACTCCATCATCTTCATCTGCCAGTCATCGATCATTGGTAGTATATGCGATTTCCAATTCTTAGCAATTAGAATTCTTAGAATTTAGCTCTGTTTTTGAGCTTCTGTTTAAACAAAAAAGAGGCAAAAAAACCACACAAAAAACCAACCCTATGACATGAACAAAAGCAAAAAGATTGCCCTCACAGAAACAGATCTTAAGACACAAAGTAATTAAGAAATTAAGCTAATCTAGCAATGGTAATAACCCTTTGCTGAGTAAGGAATTTTCAGAAAGAACAATATACTGTACCCATCATATAATGCCATCCCAGAATGAACAGAAAGGATTTGCAGGGAACTAGTTTGCAGCGGATTATGAAAACTTCTTTTTCATTCTTGGGGGGGGGGGGGCGTTATTACTTTATAATAAGGTAGAAGGGCTGTAGGAAGCTTTTAGCTAGAGGTTGGTGCCAGTTTTTATTGCGCATATAAAGATGTTCCTCAAAACAAGGAGAATGGCAATATTACATCCCTGCTTTATTGCAGTTTCTTCTTTTAAAAGTTTCTCTGGAAAAGAAATGGAATAGGCTGTAAAACCTTGTCGAAGTTAACCGCTTCTATTTCATTATCAGGGGTTTAGAGATGGTATTGTTGTTAAAGAGATTAGCTAGCTCTTGGTTTGTAGCTCAAAAAGAAAGAAAGAAATGAGCTTTCAGGCGCACGGCTGATAAGGGCCAAATCCAGACACCACAGAAATGCCAAGCATACTACCTGAAATCAGTTTATAGTCTCTCTATCGTGATGATAAACAGTGTGTCAGGAAGTATCTAAGGGGAACAAAGTGTAGGAAGGTTTGATGTAGCCTCAGGACTTGTGGGAATCATAGAATGGTAGAGTTGGAAGGGGTCATCTAGTCCAACCCCTTGCAATGCAGGAATCTCAACTAGATCATACTTGGCAGGTAGCCATTCAACCTCTGCTTAAAATCATCCCAGAAAGGAGAGTCTGCCACCTTTCATAGGAATCTGTTCCAAACAGCTCTTAGTGTCAGAAAGTTCTTCCTGATGTTTAGCCAGCATCTCCTTTCTTGTAACTTGCTTTGGCTCCATTGGTTTGGGTCCTAGCCTCCAGAAGAGGAGAAAACAAGCTTGCTCCATCCTTTACATGACAGCCCTTTATAAGGCTATCCTATCTTCACTCAGGTCTCCTCTTATCCAGGCTAAACATACCCAATTCCCCTCAAGCATTCCTCATAAGTTTTGGTTTCCAGATCCTTCATCGTCTTGGTCACCCTCCTCTGCACACAGTCCAGCTTGTCAGTATTCTTCTTAAATTGTGGCACCCAGAACTGGACACGGTATTCTACGTGTGGTCTGACCAAGACAGAATGCAACAGTACCATGACTTCCCTTGATCAGGACACTATACTGTTGATGCAGCCTAGAATAGCATTAGCTTCTTTGCTGCTTCATCTCACTGTTGACTCTTGCTAAGCTTGTGGTCTACTAAGACCCCCTAGATCTGTTTTACATGTACTACTGGCAAGCCAGGTGTTACCCATCTTATGTTTGTGCAGCTGGTTCTTCCTGCCTAAGTGCATGTATGAAAGATTATACACGTCAATTTGTACAGTTCAACCACTTTTCCTGCAATTATGGTTTTAATGCGAGAAGGTGATTGCTGGGTGCTTTGCAGGTGGATGCATGGATCGCGGCAATGCCAACTATTCAGGGGTTACTTTCGGATAATAATGATGGAGTTACTTCAGTGGTGGCTGAGTTTTTGTGCTCGGTTTATGCAGAGAGATTGGGCCACTGTGGAGAGGACCAGGGGATGCTAATTGAAAATTGATATATCATTCTAAAATATTAATTTAATTAATATGTATTTTATTTCATGAAGTCTATAACGTGAATGTTTTATCCATAATCTTATTCTGAAGCTCCTGAACTTGTCATGCCTAATAAAGGTTATTGATTTGATTTGATTTGAATTGATGTGTACAGTTCACATATTGCACACACAGGTACAAAGACAGTACGGATGTGATATGTGAATAACTGTACAAGTGACTGTTAACGACTCTGAGTTATCTCCAATGCAATTTAGAGAAATGTAGATGGTCATAAGTTCCACTGAATACAATGGGTTTCAGGTACACAATTGAAGCTCTTGAATAATGCTCTTTGAGCTGAGTTGCAACCACATATTTTCTGCAAGGAAGGCCTAGATGGTAAACTTCCTGTCTGATCTTCACATTCCACCTTGCTTGTGGGCTTCACAAGATTTTGTAGGGATACTCAATGCACAAAATATCATCCACACCAGAAACTACCCTGTTTCTCATATTTTAAGACATACCCATAAAATAAGCCATAGCAGGATTTTTAAGCATTCAAGAAATATAAGCCATACCCCGAAAATAAGACATAGTGATAGGCGCAGCAGCAATGCTGGCTGTGGCAGGAGGAGGAAGAAAAAAATAAGACATCCCTTGAAAATAAGCCATAGTGTGTTTTTTTGAGGAAAAAATAAATATAAGACATGTCTTATAATATGAGAAACACGGTAGATGTTAGGGAGAAGAGTTCTAGCTGGAAGCATCTGCCCAGCCACTGTGGGAATTAAGATGGTAGATCAGATGGACCTTTGACCTGGTCTCTTCTTGCCTTCTCCTTTCTATATGGAGCAATGTATATAAATGTAAGAGTCATAGCAAACTGTGAGCTCCCACATGCACTTTAAAGATTTGTATTTCTCAGGGAGAAGTAGGCTTAATAAAAATAAATGCCATTATTCACAATGTTGAAATAGCCATGATTTATCTGTGAGTATGTGTCTGAAATTTTGGTATTGTTGGTGTAATAGATTGATTAACTTAAATGTTAGTATTTCCCATTATCTCAAGGCTGATCATGAGGACAATATTCTCTCTGTTTTAATTACTCAGCAGAGTCAACAGAAGTATAAGACTGTTTATCTTTTCCCCTGCCCTTTCATCAGAGAGATTTCTTAGCTCCCTAAATTAAATATAATTTTTGCTAGTGAGAACATCAGTAGAGGAGAAATACACCCTTTCTGCACATAAACACATTCATCCACATCAGATACTTGTCCCATTTTTCTTCTTCTTTGATTGTGCAGTACTTATTATCTTTTAGTGTCGATACTGTGTAAATTTTAGAGGATAAATGATCCGTTCACACTTACTCCTGTGAACGAAGTTAAAGATCTAGACAGAACGACTTAATATCCTGCTTTCATAATACTGTTTGATCTGGAGATACAGACTGTGTGGAAGCTTTCTATCTAACATGTTATCACTTATCTCTTAGAATAACTTCAGTTCCAAAGGGCTGGATAAGCCGTGTGATTTCAGCACTGATTCATAACAAACAGTCGCTTGGGATGCACTTAAAGAAAATGAGGTGATGTGCATTCCAATGACCCAGGTTGCAGAGTGACTTCCTGGTTGCAGGAAGTCCCTGAGTGACTGTAACATGAGTCAATGGATGGCCACCTAATGACCAGCATCCTTTTATACAGGAACAATAAGCACCAGTTTTTCCATGCATGCATACAACCAGGCCACACCATGTCCCATTTCATCTTCTGGGATATACTCTGTCGTCTTAGTCCTGGATAACACCTGGATAACACTTGCTGGGAATTAGTCAGGGTCACTCTGGTCAAAAACAAAACTCAATTCCAGGACCCCTGCTTGCAAGGAAGTCCAGGTTTTTTCCCCTGTCCTACCTCCTGAAGTGGTATGATACTGTACTGCTATAAATGTCCAGTACAGGCGTGAGCAGTGTTCCACATCAGAGGAAGAATTGGAAGCACAATCTACTGGTTGTTCTCACAATCCCTCTTCAGACCTTCCTGCTCAGATCTGGGCCAGGTCACATAGTGCCTCACATCCACCACACATACAAATTCAGAACACCTGGAGAGAACTTTCGGGATTCTGCTGTGGAAACGACCAGCATAGCAATTGTGTTTGTCATGTGAAATGTGGAGCTGCCCTTATTTAAAGAAATATCTGTTCGGCATTGAAGAAATCTCAGGTGGTTGAAAGTTACATTGAAATGGGCATAATCAGACATTGAAAGAAGACAGGGCATCTTTGTGAAGCAAAAAGCAATGCAAGATGCCCCCCACAATGAGAGACACCTGAAAGGCATTGCCTCTCAAGTTTCTTTTGCAGAAGAATTAGTGCAGCTTTGTTGGTTCTATTTAACAGTGAAACGTAAAGCATGTATGCTATGATGAATAATTGAAAACAAACAGCCTCCACTTTTGTGCAACAGATGATTTGTAAAGAACAAAGGTGCTCCTGTGAAAGCATTAATAATGCCAAAACTCCTCTAGTGTTGTCAGAGAAAATAAAAGGAATGAAAAGTTTCCGGATCTCTGGCAAGATTTTGATGGAGTAAACTTTTTCTTACCAGCCTTTGCAAACTTGGTGGCCTCCATCAGCCACAGGCAGGCAGCCACCAATGGATGATAGGAGTTAAAAATTCAAAGCATCTGGGAAAGCCTGGAGTAGAGCATATCATATCATGACAGAAGTAGTAGTAGTAGTAATAATAATAATAATAATAATAATAATAATAATAATTTATTTATTTATACCCTGCCCATCTGGCCGGGTCTCCCCAGCCACTCTGGGCGGCTTCCAACAAAAGAATAAAACACAACAATCTATTAAACATTAAAAGCCTCCCTTCAGATGTCTTCTAAAAGTCTGGTAGTTGTTTTCCTTTTTGACATCTGTTGGGAGGGCGTTCCACAGGGTAGGCGCCACCACCAAGTAGGCCCTCTGCCTATTTCCCTGCAACTTGGCTTCTTGCAACGAGGGAACCGCCAGAAGGCCCTCGGTGCTGGACCTCAGTGTCCGGGCAGAATGATGGAGGTGGAGACGCTCCTTCAGGTATACTGGACCGAGGTCATTTAGGGCTTTAAAGGTCAGCACCAAGTATTGTGTAGCTAAAAGTTCTAAGATTATAAAGGCCCCAGGCCTGTTATACACATGTATACTGTGTTGGGCACTGATTCAGCAAAATGCCGAGCCCACTATTCTATGTGTGTCTAATTTGTGGCCCCTTCCCCACCAATGCAGGAGTGGATGGCATAGAGGGGCAGATGTTGGCCTGCTTCCCTCCGGAAAACAGAGCTGCTTCCACTTAGTGGGGCAGTGGGGGAAGGTTGACAATGAAGTCACAAGATTAGCTCTACTAAAGCAGCAGCACCGCGCTTCCTGCCCAGATGCAGTTGGACTCCAATTCTCATCATCCTGGTTGAGCCTAATGGAGCTAAATTCCCAAAACGTCTGGAGGGCCATAGATTATCCACCTCTGCACTATATAGTAGCCAATACAGGATACGTTCAGTCCCAAACAGATGATCAGTGAGGGCACCAAACCCTCTGCTCCCCACCCTCCAAAGAGTCAACCACCACTTATGACAACAATCCGACTGGGGCTCTGTCTGTACAGTTCTGATTTTCTTTTCCACATCTCAATCAAGTATTACTTTTTTGTCTGCAGCAAGAAACATGGTTATAGAAGGCTTAAAATGCACAGACCTTAGCTGGATTGGAATATCAAGTGGATGTTTGCACTGACTGGCAGAAATAACATATAGTTAATCTAATCAAGGCTTGCTGTCAGATACAATTGATCGGTGGTGGTTATTTATGCCAACGTTCAATAGCTTTTAAATACATATTAGGCATAATTAACATATATAATTATTGACATTCTCTCAGGCCATACAATATCTCCCAAAGCAAAGGAAGTTTCATAGAACACCCAGAATAATAAAACTGTAGAGTTGGAAGGCACCCCCAAGGTCATCTAGCCCTGCCCCCTGCAATGCAGGAATCTCAGCTAAGGCATCCATGACAGATGACCATCCAAACTCTGCTTAAAAACCTCCAAGGAAGGAGAGCCCACCACCTACTAAGGGAGTCCGTCCCACTGTCTATAACAGCTCTTACCATTAGAAAGTTCTTCTGGAGAAAACAAGCTTGTTCCATCTTCCATGTAATGGCCCTTTAGATGTTTGAAGATGGCTATCATATCTCCACTCGGTCTCTTCTTTTTCCAAGCTAAATATACACAACTCCCTCAACTGTTCCTCATAAGGCTTGTTGAGCAGAGCACCATTCATTGGATGTGCCCAGTGATGGAAGGGAGAGGGCACTTTTTGCCAGCTCCCTTCCCTGAAACCCCCATCCACCTCCCCACAAAGGCTGCAATTGTGGGTTGTGGGGACAGCCCTGAACCATGTAGGACAATCTCCTGTAATCATATCTGTAATTGTTTTAACTGGATTTTTTTTAATATACAATGTTTTTAAACTGCTTTCATAGATGTAGTTGCTTTGGATAATTTTTTTTGGTATTGTGACATTGCTTTGAGAGGTTTTATAAGATGCAACTGATAGGTGGATGAGATAAACAAACTAACTTGCAACACACACACACACACACACACACACACACACACACACACACACACAGATATCCTTGATGTTTTGGACTATAGCTCCTCGGATCCCAAATCAGTGTCACCTTGTTGAGTCATCTTGATCCTTTTTTCTTTTGTATAAAGTGACCGACAAATGTAATAATTAATCAACACCACCACCATCATGGACTTTGCTGGTTTGGGGTGATGTGAGTCCAGAACATCTGGAGAACATAATGTTGGAGAAGGCTGGTACCAGACATAGTGAATGGGGCCTGCAGAGAGGAGTGAGGGAAGACGTGAATATTCCCAACCTATTCTGCCAGCAGGAGCCTCTGCTGTATCAAAAGCCTCCTAACAAATGGAAGAGACCTTCTGCTTAGAGAAAGGCAACTCGGGAGCTAAACCATAGTTCTTGTCCTATATCAAAGTCCCAACAAAAATGACGAGGCAGGGGGCAAAAGAAAGCACCGAGACTCATAATGCCTATCTACAGCCTTACAATCTCACTAATAAAGTGGGCCAGGGTACTATTAACCAGTGTGACTAGGACCTTGGAGACCAGGGTTCAAAATCCTACTCAGACATGAAGCTTACTGGATGCCTTTGGGTCAGTCACTTTCTCTTTGCAGGGCTGACTCGACAAAGAGGCAGACTGAGGCAGCTACCTCATTTGGCAGAGTCCAAAGGGCGCCTCCGTGGACCCACCACTGCAGCTGCCGGAGAAATGAGGAAACGTGGGTGTAGCAGTTTCAGGGTTCTAGCAAGATCTTGTGGCAGCCTCTGTGTAATTTTGCAGGGCTCTCACAAGATCTTGCCAGAACCCATAAGACACAGCCATGCGACACGAGTAAGCGAGTCTTTGGTGGAGGCCGCAAGGAGAGGATAGACACGGGTGCCTTGTGGTGTGTGTGCAGGGCAGCACCTTCCCAGCAAAGATGGGACAGGCCTCACCTACCTTCCAGGGTTGCTTTGAGGGAATTACCATCTGTGCTGCCTGGAGTTCCTTGTAGGAAAAGTAACATGTAAATGTAGTACATAATGTAGTAAATGTAGTACATAAACAAATAATATAGTATTTAAGATCAGTCACTCAGCCAGAGAGGTAGGTACCTTGTCATGAAGTTGAAAAGGACAGGATTTGGAATGCAGCATTCTCCTCCTAACAGTACGGATAAAAACGCAAACTAAGTGTTTCATCTAGTGAATTCCTTGAAACCTGCAAGAATTTGTTCATATCCTGATCTGAAGGCATCTCATATGGACCGTGTGATTCACTAATGAAACACCTTTTCCTTTGTAACTTTATTGCTGCTCTAATAATTAATCTTCTGGATGGGTTACATAGCAACAGACAGTAATTTTTATGTTGTTATTGTAAAGCTCACCAGCCAGTGTTACTTTTCTAGGGAAAGAGGTGCCAGACCTCACCACGAACCCCTCCCTTGTTCTCTTGTAATGGCAATGGCGTCCACCTGAGAGATGCCGGAACTGAGTTTCGGTGAGTTCTGGCTGAGAAAAAGCCCTGCTCATCACCCACATTAAGACATTTTGATGAAGTTGCCATACTGCTTCACAGTATAAAATTTCCACCAAAGAGGAAGATTTGCACTATATCCTTCTGTTGCTTTCTGTAGCATTACTGTGTGGGTCTGTCTACTCTGCCATATTGGCAACACAGCTGAGATCTGCTTACCACTGATACATAAAATGTCTCATTCACCATTTAAGACACAACGCCTGGCTTGACTTTCTAGAAGTTACACCTACGGCTCAGTTATACAGCTGCATATATAATGTTTTAAGTGTGTTTGTGGCAAATTCAAAAAATTAAAAAAAACCATTTTCACAGCATTTTTATATGTGTCTCGATTCCACCCTATGCTCAGTTGAATGGTGAGCACTCAAACCCCGGGGGCGGAGGAAGCACCCGGAGCAGCACCTGGGGGTGGGGGGCCGCCACACAGTGCACATGTGCAGCATCACCACGCATGAATCATGCACGCTACACAGCGGTGGCGGCAAACCGCTCCAGCGCCGCATGGGGGCGCCGCCGGGACCCTCTGCTCGCGGCTGCCCTCTGGATCCCGGCACCATCCACACGGCGCTGAAGCAGCGCCGCTTGGCTTGGGAGTCATGTGGGGCACGCCGAGTATCACCCCACTCCAGGGTGGCACACGGGGCGGCCTGCCCCCATTGCCCCCCTGCTACGTCAGTGCCCACACCTGATATCATTCTCAATGGAGTAAACATATTGTGATGTTTGACTGCTGTCGTTTTTGATGCTGTGGTGTCCCCCCCCCATATAAACCGTTTTGGCTATTATATTAAGATAAAAAGTGGGGTGTAAACTTTTAAAAAAGCCTTATAAGCCTTAAAATTCTATTGTTTATAAAATGAAACCTGTTAAACTAATAAATTGAAATGTTGCATGCACAATTTACCGGATATCTGCAAATTTCAAACGGATCTGATAAAAATGGCTGAAGGTACAGCAAATTAAGTGTGCTGAAAACAAATGCACTTAGTTTACCACTCTCCCCCAAGCTTTTGAAGAGGTGTATAAACTATTGGTATAAAGTACTGGTGTACATTATTTAGGCGTGTTGAGGAAAGTGATTCTTCATTGGTTTGCGAACTTCTGAGCAGAGGTTCAAAAGTTATCATGGCTTTTCTGCCTCATTAAAACCCATGTCAACAACTCCTGGCAAAATAAGGGTCTCCAGGCAGTGATCAAAATCTGATGTGAGAATTCTGTCGGTACAGCAGTGCAGCTGTGGCTCTATGGTCTATAGACGGCTCGGGGTTGGATAACTCCATACCTTCTAACATTTCTCCGATGAAAATAAGGACATCCTGAGGAAAATTGGGACATTCTGGGATCAAATCAGAAACTGGGACGGCTTCTCTAAATCAGGAATGTCCCTGGAAAATAGGGACACTTGGAGGGTCTGCAATGCTACTTCCTCTGTGAGCTGCCAGCCTTCCGAAAGCTTCAAAGGGAGGCTGAAGTTTGAAGCTGCTGAGTTGGAAATAATTTGCAAACTTGGCACTATGAAACTCTCACCCAGTAGACACTGGGAGTGGCTAGCTCATTACAGAAGGTCATTGTTCTTGAAGCCTTTGATTACGCTATTCATCTCACTATGCTTATTCATCATCGGCAGTTGCTAGTTGTGAGCAGGTCACATCTACTTTGACTGGATCTTGTATTCCTTTAAATGGATCTTGCATTCATGTGTGCTTTGCATAGTAACGTGATCCAAAAGTATTGCTTCCTCTTGCATTGCTTCATCATACGGTGAGACTGCCTTCACCCCACACATTCCATTGAGGATCGCCAGAGCACCTTTCCAGGAGGTGCACTGGTGATTTCCACCAGGGACGTGCGGGTTGAAGCATCTTTGCCTCACACATCCCTTTGGCGATCACCAGCTACTGTCATGACATTGAGTCATGACATCATGTCATCATGCCACACAGCCATGACATTACAGGGCAGGGCACACTGGGCAGCCATAGTGTGGGGCCCAAGTTGGCGCCCCTGCCCCAGAGCCAACACACCACAAGGGGCTGGCCTCAATGCTAGCAGCCTGAAGTGAATGGGCATAGGCTATGGGTATGAGAAATGGGCCTATGCTTCTCAGGTATATAACTTCAGAAATATAAGCCATTTTGCCTTTCTGAAAAATCCTATATTCTGTCTCCCTTTGCCCTACTAAGATACTGTCCCTATGAAAGTCAGCATTGCCTATGTTTACATAAAGCCACCTGGTTATAGAATGTCCGGGACGTTTAGTCATAGGAATAGGCCAAGCTGAAATTGCCTTGGACGCCTGCCCTTCAGGAGATGCAGGATCCAGGACAGAGGTAACTTAGTGTGTTGCAGTAACCCCGGATGTTCCCAAATAAGGTTGGGATGAGCTCTTCCAATACGGGGTAATCCCGGATGTCCCAAATATGGTGGGGGATGAGCTCTTCTAAGAAGGAGGAGATGAAATTCATAAATGGTAAACAGAATGGGCCTTGCCTTCACCGATTGGTAGTTCTTTGTTCTAGATGAGCCAATGTGATTGGTTGTTCTGTATGGCTGTATGGCTACCCAAAAGGTATGCATGTTTGAGATGTTCTGGGCTCGGCTTTAGGAAGTATCCTCTGAGCCATTGTTTGCTGTCAGCAAACAATAAAATATACTTTCCTTTTCTCTATTGCTGCGTGGCGAAGTTTCTTCAGTCTGCGTGGCGACCCTACAGCCTCTCCTCCTCCTCCTCACTCACTCCCCAGCAGATGCTATGAGCTGCCCAAGGGAGGAGGCTGGCAGCAGAGGGCACAGAGAGGCCACGGGATGCTCTCTTGCTGCCGTTTGGGACAAGTGCTGGTTCATCTTCCTCCGCGAGCTTGGAGGCAGCAGCACTGGCAGGGGAAATAGGGACATTCTGGGATCAAATCTGAAGTTGTGATGGATTTCATATTTCCAGGACTGTCCCTGGAAAATTGGGACACTTGGAGGGCATGTCCCTGTGTAACCAGAAATGTCAGGCCCAGAACAGATTATGCAAATGTATAATAGACCCCAGGGTTTGGTCTGATAGGATACGATTGTGGTGTTGCTTTTTTTTGTAGTATTTGAAGCAGACTCAGTGAGAATAGCTCTGATAAAGTTTTAGAGGTATACTCAACAATTTGTTTACTCAACTAAAGGTAAGCTCAGAGGGCTTTTTGGTTGTCTTACATTTTTGAGAATATAGTCAGTAAAACAGAAAGGCTGTAGCTCAGTGGAAGAGCATCTGCTTGGCATACAGAAGGCCCAGGTACAATCCCCGACATCTGCAAAGTAGTGCAGGGAATGTCCCCTGTCTGGAGTTGCTATTGGTGAGAATAGGCAATGCTGAGCTAGATGGCCAAATGGTTTGGCTCAGCAAAAAGAAGCTTCCTGTGTTCCTACAATACTATGTATTACCATGCGGGAGTGGGTGGCGCTGTGGTCTAAGCCACTGAGCCTCCAGGGCTTGCTGATCAGAAGGTTGGCGGTTTGAATCCACAGGGTGATCTGGCAGAGGATCCCAGCTCCTGCCAACCTAGCAGTTCAAAAGCACTGGATTCTGTTCCCTGTGTTGACCTGTTGAGGCTTGTTCAGGCGTCACACAGAAATTCCCATCTCACCCCAAGACTTCAGCTGCAATGCTTTCATCTCACATTTCTGGGATGCAGCTCACTGCAGCAAAATCAGATCCCCTCGTCTGCCTGGCAAACTCATTACTGTTTTGTAAATATGTATTTTTTTTTGAAAAATAAATAAATAAAGTCAGGCACATTCAATTTGGTTTAATAGCTTTTGTAATTTACTTGATGCAGAAACATACGCCTTAAATATCTCTAAAATAGTTTAAGAGAAGTGACAAAGCCAGACAGTTGGGCGTTCCATGGCTTGAAATGCTCTTTGCTCATAGCATTTGTTGCAAAATATGCAACTCTGGGTAGCTGGGGATCAGAACACGCTCTGCAGTTTTTCGTTCCCTGCTTTGTGAGCTTTGGGCCTCCTGATCTGCTAAATGAGCTTTGCTGATAAACAGGGTGTTACAGCACGATCCCGAGGCTCTGTTTCAACTGCAGCAATGAAAAAAGTAGTACAGGACATGCCAAAGAGGATAAATCTACATCCAATATTTTGCAAATAGGGCAGAGCCTGGAAGATCTGCCCCACTCAATATTTAAAACTGCCAGTATCACCTTAGGTTGAACTGCTATATCCTGCTACTTGGGGCTAAACACCACTGAAGTGAATGGAACGTGTTTTTGAGTAGATGGGATTGTACAGAGATGTACAATTCTTTGAGCTCTTTTATTTTGGGGCCCTACTCTATAAATCTGCCTTCCAGGAATCTTTGTGCAGTGCCAATAAATATATCAGCCCGTCTTTCTCCCCACTTCCCCCAATGGTTCAGCCTCTGAAAGGGAGGGGGGAAAGCACTTTCTTCATTCCTGGATCTTGGATTACATGAAAACCTGTTGTTGTTGTTTAGTCGTTTAGTCGTGTCCGACTCTTCGTGACCCCATGGACCATAGCACGCCAGGCACTCCTGTCTTGCACTGCCTCCCGTAGTTTGGTCAAACTCATGTTCGTAGCTTCGAGAACACTGTCCAACCATCTTGTCCTCTGTCATCCCCTTCTCCTAGTGCCCTCAATCTTTCCCAACATCAGGGTCTTTTCCAAGGATTCTTCTCTTCTCATGAGGTGGCCAAAGTATTGGAGCCTCAGCTTCACGATCTGTCCTTCCAGGGAGCACTCAGGGCTGATTTCCTTAAGAATTGATAGGTTTGATCTTCTAGCAGTCCATGGGACTCTCAAGAGTCTCCTCCAGCACCATAATTCAAAAGCATCAATTCATCGGCGATCAGCCTTCTTTATGGTCCAGCTCTCACTTCCATACATCACTACTGGGAAAACCATAGCTTTAACTATACGGACCTTTGTCGGCAAGGTGATGTCTCTGCTTTTTAAGATGCTGTCTAGGTTTGTCATTGCTTTTCTCCCAAGAAGCAGGCGTCTTTTAATTTCGTGACTGCTGTCACCATCTGCAGTGATCAAGGAGCCCAAGAAAGTAAAATCTCTCACTGCCTCCATTTCTTCCCCTTCTATTTCCCAGGAGGTGATGGGACCAGTGGCCATGATCTTGGTTTTTTTGATGTTCAGCTTCAGACCATATTTTGCGCTCTCCTCTTTCACCCTCATTAAAAGGCTCTTTAATTCCTCCTCACTTTCTGCCATCAAGGTTGTGTCATCTGCATATCTGAGGTTGTTGATATTTCTTCCGGCAATCTTAATTCCTGCTTGGGATTCATCTAGTCCAGCCTTTCGCATGATGAATTCTGCATATAAGTTAAATAAGCAGGGAGACAATATACAACCTTGTCGTAATCCTTTCCCAATTTTGAACCAATCAGTTGTTCCATATCCAGTTCTAACTGTAGCTTCTTGTCCCACATAGAGATTTCTCAGGAGACAGATGAGGTGATCAGGCACTCCCATTTCTTTAAGAACTTGCCATAGTTTGCTGTGGTCGACACAGTCAAAGGCTTTTGCATAGTCAATGAAGCAGAAGTAGACGTTTTTCTGGAACTCTCTAGCTTTCTCCATAATCCAGCGCATGTTTGCTATTTGGTCTCTGGTTCCTCTGCCCTTTCGAAATCCAGCTTGCACTTCTGGGAGTTCTCGGTCCACATACTGCCTAAGCCTGCCTTGTAGAATTTTAAGCATAACCTTGCTAGCGTGTGAAATGAGCGCAATTGTGCGGTAGTTGGAGCATTCTTTGGCACTGCCCTTCTTTGGAATTGGGATGTAGACTGATCTTCTCCAATCCTCTGGCCATTGCTGAGTTTTCCAAACTAGCTGGCATATTGGGTGTAGCACCTTAACAGCATCATCTTTTAAAATTTTAAATAGTTCAGCTGGAATATCATCACTTCCACTGGCTTTGTTATTAGCAGTGCTTTCTAAGGCCCATTTGACTTCACTCTCCAAGATGTCTGGCTCAAGGTCAGCAACCACACTACCTGGGGTGTACGAGACCTCCATATCTTTCTGGTATAATTCCTCTGTGTATTCTTGCCACCTCTTCTTGATGTCTTCTGCTTCTGTTAGGTCCTTACCACTTTTGTCCTTGATTATGGTAATCTTTGTACGAAATGTTCCTTTCATATCTCCAATTTTCTTGAACAGATCTCTGGTTTTCCCCATTCTATTGTTTTCCTCTATTTCTTTGCATTGCTCATTTAAGAAGACCCTCTTATCTCTCCTTGCTGTTTTTTGGAAATCTGCATTCAGTTTCCTGTATCTTTCCCTATCTCCCTTGCATTTTGCTTGCCTCCTCTCCTCCGCTATTCGTAAGGCCTCGTTGGACAGCCATTTTGCCTTCTTGCATTTCCTTTTCCTTGGGATGGTTTTCGTTGCTGCCTCCTGTATAATGTTACGAGCCTCCATCCATAGTTCTTCAGGCACTCTGTCCACCAAATCTAAATCCTTAAACCTGTTCCTCACTTCCACTGTGTATTCATAAGGGATTTGATTCAGATTGTATCTTACTGGCCCAGTGGTTTTTCCAGCGTCATAACTTTTATATGCCTGTTGTCTTTGTCCATGGAGTTTTCTTGGCAGGGATACTGGAGTGGCTTGCCAGTTCCTTCTCCAGGTGGATCACGTTTAGTCAAAACTCTCCACTATGACCTGTCCATCTTGGGTGGCCCTGCATGGCATAGCTCATAGCTTCTCTGAGTTATTCAAGCCCCTTCGCCACGACAAGGCATTGATCCATGAAGGGGACATGAAAACCTACCTGTTATTAACAACTGACCATGCCTTCTCATTTGCTACATCATATTTGAATTTGCCTGTTGCTGAAATTTGAGAAGAAGAAGCCTTCATCAGTTCCAGCTAGGGGTCGGGGTGTGGGTGGACTAGATTCAGTTCTTATTTAAAGCCAGATCTATCAACTGTGCACTTTCTGAAACAATTTGAGAACCAAGGCACATCTTTCTGTCAAAATTAAATTCTCCAACCACTGTTTACAAAAAAGAGAGAGGTGTATATTAAGGTAAGGTATGCATAAAAATGAATAGTTACAGGTAGGTAGCCGTGTTGGTCTGACATAGTCGAAACAAAACAAAAAAATTCCTTCCAGCAGCACCTTAAAGACCAACTAAGTTTTTATTTTGGTATGAGCTTTCGTGTGCATGCACACTTCTGCTTCAGTGTATCTGAAGAAGTGTGCATGCACACGAAAGCTCATACCAAAACAAAAACTTAGTTGGTCTTTAAGGTGCTGCTGGAAGGATTTTTTTATATATATAAAAATGAATAGGTTGCTAAAAGGAACATTCAAAAATGCATTATATTATGGGAAATGCTTGCAAAAATGCGTGTATTAGTCAAAACAGCATACAAAATGGGTTCATTAGGAGAAACTCACACTAAAATGCTGCAGAATTTTTGTGAGCACTAAAAGAAAAGAAAAGAGAAAAATTCTGCAGAAAGGTGGAGAACTGAATTTAAGATTGGAAAGATGAGAAACTGAGAGAGACAGAACTGACAGATCTTTCCACCCCTAGTTCCAGCCCTAGGTACAAGCTTGACAGGGCTACTTCTGAAACATAGCAACACAGCTGATGCTGAAACATTTGGGCTGATGATTTGAGCAGCTACGGTTGAGCAGCAAGACACAAGGCTTGCTCACTGGTGTGTGAAAATCTGTTTAGATCAGCAAAACACAACTTGATCTAATCTGTAGATTTTACCTTAGAAATAAAGCAATGTGCAATCAACAGAAAGCATCTTGAGAGGAAGTTGGAATAACAGATCTCTGAGTGTGCAGAAAATGTTCTATGGCATTATCTGTGAAGCAATACCTTTCCCTTAAATTAAGTCCATTATTGCTACCCTTCAGCAGTGTGGGATCATGATAGTGACTAGTCAGGTCTGGGTTTCCCACTTCACCACAAAAGAAAAGGTGCAAGCCAACTGTCTGGGATCTGCTTACCTTATGGCCTTCCAATTCTGCTCAACATGCAGCAATCCATGGTTGGAAGGGCATATAATTAAATGGAGTGAATAATTCATTCTCCATACTTCACGTCTGAATTATTTATCGCATTGCCATGCTAGTGCTCCATCACTTTCTTCCGATAGGTCCATGGATAATTGCAAAAGGGGAAAATAACAACGCCAAAGAGGAAATAACAATGACTACTCAGAGTATACAGTATGAATAGAAAATGAACATGAGTTGGGCCCATTTCATCAGAGAGAAATTAAAGGCAGAGTTCTGACATGGTGCCAATTTTGCTTCCATCCCCTCCCCCAACCCGCAATAGATTAGCTAAAGAGGGGAGGAAGAGAAGGGAAAGGGAAATTACCCTGTGCTTTTCTACTTAGAAGAGAGTCCCACGGAATTCAGTGAGCTTTTACACTCCTGTAAATATGTGTGGGATGCGGGTGGTGCTGTGGGTTAAACCACAGAGCCTGGGGCTTGCCAATCAGAAGGTCGGTGGTTCAAATCCCCGTGACAGGGTGAGCTCCTGTTGCTCGGTCCCAGCTCCTGCCAACCTAGCAGTTCGCAAGCACGTCAAAGTGGAAGTAGATAAATAGGTACCGCTACGGCGGGAAGGTAAACGCCGTTTCCGTGCGCTGCTCTGGTTCACCAGAAGCGGCTTAGTTATGCTGGCCGGAAACTGTACACTGGCTCCCTCGGTCAGTAAAGTGAGATGAGCGCTGCAACCCCAGAGTCATCCGCGACTAGACCTAATGGTCTGGGGTCCCTTTACCTTTAAATATGTGCAGGACTGTAGTCTAAACAGATCTACAGCTTAGCGAACAGCATCCAGCATTCTGGTGTTTCTTTCGACACAGAACCCGTCAATCATGATGGGAAGGGGAGGCACTTATGAAAATATAAAAGCCAGAGATGAAGGCTGCTGCCTTACCCAGCTGAGTTCTTCCTCCTTGGAAAATCATCCTTTTGCAGGTTCCTGTTGGGATGTGCTTTGTTTTTAGCTTTCTCTTTTTCCAAAAATCTTTTTCATTCAGTACCTTTTACAATTAAATGTTTGCAATCCATTACACACTGTCCTTCCCTACCTTTCCTGTTTGTTTGGGTAAACTTATTTGCATTATATAACTGAGAGGTATTAGTTAGTAGTTAGTCCGATCTCTATGGATCTCTGTCTGTGTGCCTTTTACAGACCCTTCTGTCTGTTTGAAATTTGATAGGTCTGCTCCTTTGGAGGAAGAGCAGAATATTTAAAAATTTCATGTCCATTGGAAATACCGAAGTTACAGATAGCAGAAAAATTGTGGGGTCTCTCATGGAAAGCGATGGGAAATGAAAATCAATGGGAATAATGAAAAGGAATGAAATAATGATGGGAACAACTATGAATCACCGAACCAATAAGTTTTTCATAACAACAACAAATGGAGTAACAAAATGGAGGGGGGGGAGGGAATCATTGCATGCCCTTATCCAAATGGAGATCCGGAGATATGATTGTGCTAACGCCTAAACATTTTCTTAACAGTTGCTTTCGCAACACTTTCATTGGCTATCACCTTCACTTTGGTGCTTTCAGGACAGGATTTTGAGAGAGAAGCCCAGAGCTCCCTGCCCCCGTATTTCAAAGGAAGTGTAGGAGCATACATTACCATCAAAAGAGGGATTGTTCTGATGATAAGAGCATTAAATACAGGATCTGAAATTGCCAAACTGCGCCACTGATCACTTTAGCACTGCATTGTTGGGCACGTTGATTTGCATTATGAAGTGCAATTATGCAACTGCAAATTGCTCCTAATGTGCAAACAATTCTAGCTGTCACAGCTTTAAAAGTGACATCGTTTAGTTACCATCAAATTGCAGAGAGGAGAGCCTCTCCTGTTCCCATTGCTTTATTCCTAGAGTCAGGATAAATGTTAGATTCTTAGTGCAAGGGATTTCATATTTTCCTGCTTGATTTCTATGAACAAATCAGTGAGCCAAAGAGTTTGAAAACAAACAGAGGGAAGAGTTCCCCAATACCCGCACTGTACATGTGTCCAACATTGGTGCTGATTGTGGCAGGAACCATCAGCTGGTCAAATTTCCATGAATCATTGATGTAGCCAGCAGCTGCAGGAGCAATGTAGAATAACACACTTTGCATTTGCCAGCTGCTGAAATCCTTTTGTCTTTCTGGCTCATCACATGGTCAATATTCGTCCATCCAGATCCCCATTTAATGAATACCTCTATCAGTGCAATGCGAAATGTCACAGGGGCCGGAGTGGGCTACTTCAGAGTAACGACTCTACACAGCTCTGCATTTTATTCTTTTATTGGTGCTGCGTATTTACAGTGCTGAAGTCATTGCTATTTACAAGGAGCTATGTGTTCAGTCGGGTTCAGAACCTCCGAATGGCTTTTGGCGCGTCTTTCTCCAACACAAAAGCCTGGGTAGACCCATCCTCTTTCCCCTCCTCTTTCTGCGCAATTCCGGAGTTGGGGGGATGGGTCTCCCCCCCTTATTTGCCCCTTCCTGTCCCACCGGGGACCCTGGCTCCGCTACCTTGCCTGAGCCTCGGACACGACTTCCTGCTTCCCCACTGGAATCGGAACTCTCTCTGCTTTCCCCTGTGCTCGGGGATGGGCTTGAACTCAGGAGGGGAGGGACTTCGCGATATCCCCTGTCCCTCACATCCACCCCCCTCCCAAGCTCCCCTTCTCCCCTCCCCAGGTCCCCCCCAGGTGTCGGTGACGACTGGAAGCCTAAGAACTCAGTACTTTCCGAGCCCGTTGGTGTGAACACCTCCCCCCAGTCCTGCGAGCCCCCCCTTTCCGCCTGGGAGGACTGGAATCCCAAAAAGTCCGTGGCGTCAGAGCTGGTGGGGGTAAAAATGTGCTGCCAGTCTGCTTCTTCCTCTGACTGGGTGGATCTCGGCGACGCCCATACTTCTTCCTCTGGTTCCTCAAACTCCGCTTCCCATCCCCATGGTGAACTGCTCTCCAGTACTTCCTCCCCCTCCCCCTCCCCCTCCCTTTCCATGTGCCAGGGCTTGGGTCTGTGGGGAAAGAGGGCGTGAAATTCTTCCACCAAGAATTCCTCCTGTATCTGAGTGGCTGGGACCCATTCATTCTGGGAAGGCGGGGCATCCTCCCATGCCATGAGGTACTCCAGGCCCTCCACCCCTCTCCGTGAATCAAGGATGGCCGTGGCCTCATTGAGTTGCTCCCTGCCTTCCCTCTCCCCCCCTCCCTCGGGGGTTTGTTCGCTGTCTCGGAGCCTGCTGCTTTCCCTGTACGGCGACAGCAGCGATCTATGAAACACTGGATGCACCCTCATGTCCTCTGGTAGTGCCAATCTGAAGGCCACCGGATTGACCTGTTGCGTGACCGTGAAGGGGCCCAGCCGTCTGGGCGCCAGCTTTTTGCACCTCCCTCTAATGGGAAGGCCCTCCGAGGACAACCAAACCTTGTCCCCCACCCTGATGACCTCCCCTTGTCGCCTGTGGCGATCTGCCCCCTTCTTGTACGCTTCCTTGGCCCTCTCCAAGTGTTCTCTGAGCTGCTGGTGCACCGTCTCCAGTTCCTCTGCCCAATCCTCTGCCAGTGGGCCCTCCTCCTCCTCCTCCCCCTCCCTCTCCGGGAAAGATCTGAGGTCGCGCCCATAATTGGCCTTAAAGGGCGACACCCCTGTGGAGACGTGCACTGCATTATTGTAGGCAAATTCTGCCAGTGGCAGGCGATCCACCCAGTCCGTTTGTCTCTGGCTGACGTAGCATCTTAGGTACTGCTGCAGAATGGCGTTGACCCTCTCCGCCTGTCCATTGGTCTGCGGGTGTCTCGCCGTCGATAAGCTGACCTCCACCTGCAGGAGGTTCATGAGCCGCCTCCAGAACCTGGAAACAAATTGGCGGCCACGATCCGAAATAACCCTTAAAGGTAATCCATGCAGTCTGAATACGTGGTCAACAAACAGTTTGGCTGTCTCTTCTGCAGAGACCGCCCTGGCACACGGTATAAAGTGGCACATTTTGGACATAAGGTCCACCACCACCAACACTGCGGTCTTGCCCTTGGACGCCGGCAGGTCCGTGATGAAGTCCATGGACACCACTTCCCACGGCCTGTGTGGTGTGGCTAAGGGCTCCAGCAATCCTGCTGGGGCTGCTCTGACTACCTTTGACCGCTGGCAGGTGTCACAGCCCCGTACATAGTCTCTAACATCTTCCCGCACCCCTGGCCACCAGAAGTGTCTCATGACTAGGTGAGCGGTTTTGTCCCTTCCAAAATGACCCGCCGTTGGGTTGTCGTGCATCTGCTTGAGGACCTTACGTCTAAGCTGGGTGGTGGGCAGGTACAGTGCCCCCTTGTAGAAAAGCAGCCCCCTGCGTTCTGCAAAGTCTTTTGCCTGCTCCCTCCCCCCTCTCAGTTCTCTGAAGATGCGGGTGGCAAACACATCAGCTGCTGTCAGTGCTGTGAGTTCTGCCTCGCTCACCACTGCTGCTCCGCAGGACCATGCTGATGGGGGGAAGATGTGCCTGGGTGCTGGTGGCAACTCCTGCTCCATGTACTCTGGTTTGCGGGAGAGGGCATCCGCCCTGACATTCTGCTCCCCCGGGATGTAGTGGATGGAGAAGTTGAAGTTCGAGAAGAACTCTGCCCACCGTATCTGCCGCTGGTTGAGCACCCTGGCTGTTCTCCAGAACTCCAGGTTCTTGTGGTCTGTGCACACCTGGATGGGGTGCTTGGCGCCCACCAGGAAGTGTCGCCAGTGCTGGAAAGCAGCGTGGATCGCAAGAAGTTCCCTATCAAACACTGTGTAGTTGCGCTCTGGTTGGGTCAGCTTTCTGGAGAAGAAGGCACAGGGTCTCCACTCTCTGTTGGCATCCAGTTGCAGCAAAATGGCGCCCAAAGCCCTGTCTGAAGCATCTGTCTCCACGCGTAGGGGCGCATCCTGCACCACGTGGAACAGGTTTTGGTCTGACGCGAACACCCTCTTGAGGCTTTCGAACACTGCTTGCGCTTCTGGTGTCCACCTGAACTTCTGCTTGCCTCTCAGGCAGTCCGTGATGGGAGCCGTAACCCTCGAGAAGTTCTTGATGAATTTCCTGTAGAAGTTGGCGAAGCCTAGGAGGCGTTGGGCATCTTTGCGCGTCCTGGGGCTGTGCCAGTCCAGGATGGCCTGCACCTTGTCCTTGTCCATCGCCAGCCCCTTGTCTGACAGTTTGTAGCCCAGGAAGTCTACTTCCCTGGTGTGAAACTTGCACTTCTCCAGCTTCACATACAGGTGGTTCTCCTTCAGGCGCTGCAACACCTCCCTGACATCCTTCACATGTTGCACTGGGTCATTGGAATAGATAAGGATGTCATCCAGGAAGACCAAGCAGTTCTTGAAGAGGAGGGACCCCAGGACGTGGTGCATGAAGGCCTGGAAGCATGCTGAGCCCCCTTGCAACCCGAAGGGCATCACCAGATATTCAAAAGAGCCCAGAGGCGTGAACATCGTGGTTTTCCACTCATCGCCTTCCCGGATCCTGATCAAGTTGTACGCCCCCCTCAGGTCTAGCTTGGTGAAAATCTTGCCCCTGCGTGCTGCTGTCAGGAGATCGTCCACTCTGGGCATGGGGAAAGCCACTGGCTCTGTTACTGAATTGAGCCGTCTAAAATCCACCACAAGACGGCGCTGTTGCGTGTCTTTCTTGTCCACCCAGAAGACCGGGCTGCCCCCTGCTGCCTTG
Source organism: Zootoca vivipara (assembly GCF_965207765.1). NCBI lineage: Eukaryota > Metazoa > Chordata > Lepidosauria > Squamata > Lacertidae > Zootoca > Zootoca vivipara. The sequence goes on from NC_142587.1 coordinate 76,979,161, forward strand.
CTTTCTCTGATGAACCCCCGTTTGAGGTTCTTGTCTATAAATGCACGCAGATCCTCCAGTTCCTGATCTGACATGGCGTACAGCTTGGCTGGGGGTATCGTTGCCCCTGGCACCAGGTTGATCTGGCAGTCGAAAGACCTGTGTGGGGGTAGGTGGTCGGACTCCGCTTCGCTGAAGACCTCCTGCAGGTCCCAGTATGGTTTGGGTATCGCCTCACCCCCCTTGACGTGCATGGTGGCCACCGTGGCTATTGGAGGCCCCTCCCCTGGTTGGTGCTGCATGCAATGTTCCAGACAAAAGTCCGACCCAAACGTGATGCATCTCTGGTGCCAACTGATGGAGGGGTCGTGGCGCGCCAGCCAGCTCATGCCCAAGACGATGGGGGGGTCTGAGATGGTGGTGACGTTGAATGCCAGTGTCTCTGAGTGTCTCCCCACCGTCATTCTCATGGGGGGGGTCTGGTGGGTGATGGCCCCTCCCAGCAACTCCCTGCCGTCAATGGTGCAGGGGAAAGTCCAGCTGCAGAAGCTGGATCTTGTGCTCTTCTGCAAAGTTTCTCGAGAAGAAGTTAGCTGATGCACCACTGTCAATTAAGGCGAGGACCGTCAGGGGATAGCCATTTGGGAGCGTTAGCGTCACTTCTAGAACCACTCCTGCTCTGGGAGGGGTGGGCTGGCTCTGCTCCGCGCTGTGCGGGTGGGCGGGCTGGGGCTGTTGTCTGCTGACTGCGCCTGGCTGCTGCCCCTTGTCTCCTGCAACCAGGCTTTCCCGTTTCCCTGCTGTGGTGCTGCGTCAGTGGGGGAGGGCACAACCGTTCCCGCCTTTCCTTGCCACTCCCTGCGATGTGGGCAGTCTCTGACGAGATGCTGGGGGGAGTTGCAGAGAAAGCAATTCCCGCCCCTTCCCTCCTTGCGTCTTGGCGCCGCTGGGGTTTGAAAAGCCCGCGCGCGTGCGCTATCAATTTGCATGGGTTCCTGGTCCTGGCTGGCCCCTGGCATGGCGTGAGATGGCTGTTGGGGGAGTGGCTTCTCCTGCGACCGTGGGAACCAAGCCCGCTTTGCGCGCGTTGCTTGCTTGTCGTTCCACCGGGATTCCTGTCTCACCCCCACCGCCAGAGCCGCTTTGCTCAGCTGATCCATATTACTGGGCTTTGGACCTCTCGAGAGCTCATCTTTCACATCCTCATTCAACCCCAGGTAGAACGCTGCTTCCATCGGAGGCGAGTGCAGTTCCCACCCCAGTCTGTGCACTAGCATGGTGAATCTCGCCCAATATTCGCGAACTGTCATTGTTCTTTGCCTTAAATTATGCAGTTCCTCCTTAGTCTGGTCCATATGGCTATCTGACGCATACATAGTTTTTAAAGCCTCTAGAAATAGTTTGACATTCTTCATGCAAGGATTTTTTGTCGCGATTAACGGTCTTAGTCACTCCCTGGCTGCCCCTGTAAGGTGTTCCACAATAAACGCTACCCTGTGCTCATCATCAGGGAACTCATCATGGTGCAGCTCAAGAGCATACACGATCTCAGTCTCAAAGCCATGATATTCCCTCGGGTCTCCATTGAACTTGCTTACTAGGGTCCCCGCTCTCCTTCCTGGCAGCACTTGGAGTTGGGGGGGCCCCTCCCGCCTTGTTTTCCTCGGCATCCAACTTGTTTTGGAGTTCTACCGCCACCGCCCTTAATTGCTGCTCTTTTTCCTGAAGCGCTCTCACCTGTTCCGCAAGTTGTAGCCGGTCCTCCTGGACCTTCTTGGTTTCTTCTTTAGCTGCCTTTAATTCCCCCTGTGCCTGCAGCGCCAGTTGCTGCAGGTCCTGTTGGGCTTTCTCCGCGATCTGCCGCCATTTCTCCGCCTCTGACGCACTCATCCCGGCAACTCCAAAGTAGCCCAAAAAAAGATTCGGAGGTTGCTGTCACAGGGGCCGGAGCGGGCTACTTCAGAGTAACGACTCTACACAGCTCTGCATTTTATTCTTTTATTGGTGCTGCGTATTTACAGTGCTGAAGTCATTGCTATTTACAAGGAGCTATGTGTTCAGTCGGGTTCAGAACCTCCGAATGGCTTTTGGCGCGTCTTTCTCCAACACAAAAGCCTGGGTAGACCCATCCTCTTTCCCCTCCTCTTTCTGCGCAATTCCGGAGTTGGGGGGATGGGTCTCCCCCCCTTATTTGCCCCTTCCTGTCCCACCGGGGACCCTGGCTCCGCTACCTTGCCTGAGCCTCGGACACGACTTCCTGCTTCCCCACTGGAATCGGAACTCTCTCTGCTTTCCCCTGTGCTCGGGGATGGGCTTGAACTCAGGAGGGGAGGGACTTCGCGATATCCCCTGTCCCTCACACGAAAATATTAAAAACAAAAACAAAAAAAAGCACACAGAGATAGATGGCTCTATCTATCATGCTTTGTGTGGAGCTAACCTGGTATCTGGAATGGAAGCTGCAACTAGTGCAGAATGCAGTGGCCAGGCTGATCAATTACTGGCAACATGTTACTCCTCTCCTGAGAGAGTTGTACCACCGGTAGTTGCCAGCTAACTACTGGGCTAGGTTCAAGGTTCTTGTGCTAATTCACACAGCTCAACAACTTGGGCCTAGCATAAGTTTTAAAAGGCCATCTGATTCCTTATGCTCTGCCTCTGTCACTGCGATCCTCTGATCAGGGACAGACCTTGGTAATATGCTACTCTGTGTAATATGCTACACCCTCCCCACAGCCCTCATAGCATCAACTTAAGCCAGGCTTTGGGGCGGAGGCCGGAGGCTCTGGTAGGGTCCTTGCTTGGCTTTGGGTAAGAGGCAGGGGGACTCAAGGACCCTGCCAGAGCCCTCACACCTCCTTCCTGATTGTTCTCTCTGCTTTGGGATTTCCGTTGGGTGGTTATGCACTTTGCTGATCCTCAAATGTCTTTTTCATTCACAGCAAGTCTCTCTGAAGTCCGTGGGACTTCCTTCCTAGTAAACATGCTTAGGATTGCAGCCTTGTGAAACATTCCACTGGAAAGCCCCCCTGCATATAATTTACTGAAATGTATAGAAACTGCACATTGAATGGTTTCTTGTACAGTAGAACTAGCCGGTGGATTATGCCCTCAGAATGCAAACTTTCACCAAGGAAATGGGCTATCCCCTCCTCATGTAATCCCCACATTAACCCTGTGATGTAGGTTAGCCCGAGAGGCAGTGACTGGTCACCCCTGTGAGATTCATGGCAAAGTGGGGGTTTAAACTCTGGTCTCCCAACACTCTAACCACTACACCACACTGCCCAGCATAGCCAATTGTCAGGGATGATGTGAGTTCTAGTCCACAATATCTGAAGAGCACATTGTTGACTGCATATGCTCCAGACATTCAGATGAAGCTATAGCCAACTGGAATTGTTCTGTTAGCCTCTCATGGAGGCAATTGCAGCCCCAAAGTTAACCAGAGTGACTGAGCAAAAAATAATTGCCACTTTCGAAGGGAGAGGGTAAAAGAAAAGAAAAAAGCAACATATGATATTTAAGAAATTTCAATCACACCAGAATTGACTGTGAACCCAGGACTGCTGGCAAGAGATGGCGTCAACAGATGGTTAGCTGCTCTTGTCGTAGGAAACCATTATGAGCCTGAACTTAATGGAGTGCTTAAGTTAACATCTTTAAAGACTTTGATAGTCTCAGGTGACTTTTCTAAATAAACATTTGCCAATTTCCCCAGACCTTTCCATGGAAGAGATAGTTGGAAATGCAAAAGCTAATTTCCCCCCCTTTCATAAATGATACCCGCTCCCAACAAACACAATAAAAGGAAAATGGAGAACAAGAAGCAGCTTTTGCAATGTAATATTCAGCACATGCACACAGAAAAAACACTCAGCATGGAAAAGCAATGTAATTGCTCTTCGTTTCTATTTCCATCTTTAAGCTCATAATAGTAAAGAACAATGGGCATGTTCATGTTAACAGCTTGAAACTCTGTAAGGTCATTCCTCCCTCCATTGTGTTTCCAAGTTGCTTTCTTCTACTCCTGTTGACAACAGAGCAGGGGGGTAGGAAAGTCCTTCCCCACACCGAATTTTCAAAATTCATCTGCGCATGTGCTGCCTGAACCATTATGGAGTGAATGGAACTGTGGCTTTTGTTTTCTTATCACATGGAAGCTGTGGTGAGAGCCAGTGAGGTAACCGTTAGAGGACCTAGGAGACCAGGGTTCAAATCCCATTGCCTGCCTGCAGAAAGGGAGGTCTGCAGCATTCTGTGGCTTGTGGTCTGCCCTCCTAGATCAGGCATCACCAAACTGCGGCCCTCCAGATGTTTTGGCCTACAACTCCCATGATCCCTAGCTAACCGGACCAGTGGTCAGGGATGATGGGAATTGTAGTCCAAAACATCTGGAGGGCCGAAGTTTGGGGATGCCTGTCCTAAATCTTTCCCCAAAGCTTTGTTTTCAAATGTGTTTTGCCCTTAACTATTTGGTTACTGCTCTATCTCAATCGTGAAAAACTGTTATGTACCATTCTATGCCCTGAAAAAAAGATGGGGGAGGAAGGGAGTAAATGCTTGCTAGCGTAAAGGTGGTTTTTTAATTATAATTTCTGGTTTCCATGGTATTCAATGTATTTTATTTGCTTATTTGTTGCTCCCTTCTGCTTTCTGCATAGCTCCTAAGGGCAAACATCTGCCTCTACGATGCTTTATTAGGAAAATATATTCATTTACATCTTCATTCAACAGCACCTAATGCAAATGTGAATATAAAAGCAATGAGGGAGCAATCTGAATAACTGGATGGCCCAAATTAATTAACTCTTCGCTCCTCCCATCTTTGGAAATAGAAGCACATCTACACCAAAGAGCAGGGCCTCTTTCTCTTTAAGACTTCTGCCAGTGCCTCTGCTCAAGGTAGCTGTAAAGAGGGAGAAGAAAGAGAGAGGGATGCTATGCCTCGAATTTAAATCTGCAATAAACATATACGCAGCATGCTTCCATAATGTGTGGTGCAAAGACAGACTTTGTCCTGGAGGAAATTCAGTTAGTGGAAGACGATAAAACAAAGGAAAAGGGTATCTCGAACACAGGCAGGGCGGGTGCTTCCAAGTAACCTGCTTCTTGAGCATTCATCTTGATTTTGTCTATGCAGAGAGATTAGGCAGTGAGGATTTGGGAGGAAGGAAGGGATATAAATGCAATAAAGAAACAAAATAATTCTGATTTGTTTGCAGGGAGTTTAGACGATGCTGTGCCAAAGTAAGTGATATCCGGCACGTCCCACTGCATTTTGTCATCATTTTCCTCATTGCAAAGAGTCCAGTCTTTTTGTATCAGGGAAAATCTCTGTGTTCCTGAACACTACACAAGTTCAACTGGACCACAGAGCACCACTTTAGATATACAGGAAAGCTGTATAACAGAAGTGGAGGGAACCTATTTGACCCAGCAGGTCAGATTCCAATTAGTCCCCACCTACCATGGGTCAATTTTGACAGGTAGCTGCGATGGCACACACCTGCCAAATACCCAATGTTATTATAGGATCAGATGATTGACAAGTGAGTTGTCTCACCCACCTGCCAATCTCGCATGTCACAGTGCTTCTCAGGCTCCTGACAGCTGGCTGGTTGCTGAGTGCTTTAGAACCACAGCTCAAGGGGCTTTGCCTGCAGAAAGCAGAACTGAACTCACTACCCATTCAATCCTGCTGTCTGCAGGGATCAACGGAGCGATCAAATTCCCCGCAGGAAACTTGGATGCACACCATCCAGCAGCTGTGTGCAGTGAGTTCTTTCCACAGGGATCAGCTGTGTGACTGAGATCCATGTTGATCCAGCTGCCTATGACCCCACACATAGGACTCACACACTATGACCCACACATAGGTGTGGGACAGATGGCTGTGGTTTGGGGAAAACAGCCTCATGGACCATACTGGGACCCATGGCAAGCCAAATTTGGCCTGCAGGCTGAAGGTTTCACACCTTTACTGTATGCAGCCAGCAAACCAACCTAAAGAATCTGGGCTTCTAAAGGCAATAATTGGATACCCTTCCCAAACTTCTGTGCCTGCCATTATATAACATAGCAAAAGTGTCTTAGGCAGTGAAGGCTGGAGCCTTAGAGTTAATTAAATTGGCATCAGTTTCACAGTCTTCAAAGGATGTGAGATAACTGCATGGTAGATTTTTATCTTCATTCTTAACTTACAGTCCCCGCTCCTTCCAGAACCGACTGACAAGCTGCTAATCACAAAACTGACCTTTGCCAGATGTTGCATAATCTCATCATCCAAGATGATGTTGTTGTGAGTTTTGGGGGCCAGGGAAGGCTGTGTGTCTGAGTATACTTCCAATTTGCGGATCCAGCAGGGATTCAGTTGCTGAATTAGCCAGGCAAGGGCCATAATGGGCCCAAAGTATGGGTCGTTAAGGTAACGAAAGAAGCCTCTCTCAACTGTCTGGTAGTCAAAGACGAAGGTCAAAGTTTAGGTTTGTGAGCTAGAAGGTAGAAGCAGGAAGTAGTTTGGGCAGTAGAGAGACAGAGCTTATCTCTGCTGGGATCCAAGGCTGTGGCTATGGGAGAAGCAAGACTTTCTTGGCGTGATAATGCTGTAAGTCCTTCCATCATAGGCTCAGGCTGTATATATGTGTGTTATGTGTAACTAAACCATACAGTATATAATTCCGCTGTCTCTCATTCTAAGGAAATTGAAGTGCCTGGAACCTCTGCAATCTCACACTGCTCAGAGATTGGGGTGGCGTGAAACACTATTGCTAAAGAGCCAGACGTCCAGGTAAAAACATCACCTTTCACTCTGTACCTGCAGACAATCACTCCTAGATTGCAATTCCTTTTGTTTGTGCAAAAAATTGCATCCACCTAGTTTGAGAGTAAGGAGCAGAGCAGGTATGGCTGAATGTTGCTGAACTACAACTTCTATCATCCTTGACCACTGGTCATGTTGGCTGGTGCTGATGAGAGTTGCAGTAACAACAACATCTAGAGGGCTCCAGAATGCTACTGGAAGGAATTTTTTTATTTTGTTTTGACTACTACCTACCTGTAATCATGAGCAGAGTAAGTCTTTCTTCCTAGGCTGTGTGATCCTGTTCCCTGCTGGTAACAGGGCAGCACAGCCTATGCAGGATTAAACCACACCCTCCCACCCATCAGCTGAAATCCCCAGTGATGTCATGTGATGGGCAGGTGGGCATGGTTTGAGGGAAAGGGCCTGGTTGGCCAAGATATTATTTGTTTTTCAAGAGCTTGGGTACCTGAAAGGTTGGGGAAGAGATGATGTGACCAGAGCCGTAACTAGGTGATCTTGCACCCCTGGCAGAACCATCCAGATTGTGTCCCCTAGCCATGGACAAATAAGCTCTTCCTCCCAAGTAGACTCAGCAGCCTGGTGGTGGGTTCAGCCCCTCTGGCAGGTAGATTTGGCACTTTCCCATCCCCCAGCAGGTAGCCCGGGGGCACCTTGGGCATTGCAGGTATGCCAGGCAGCAGGAGGTCCTCCACGTGGCAGGACGGGCAGCTCCAGTTGTGTAGATAGACTGCAGAGCCATTGCCCTACAAAACTGGTAGGCCAGGAGTCTCCAGTAGACTCAGCAGCATGGCCAGACCTGGCCTGGATAGAACCAGTGCTTCCACTTTCCAGGGGATAACCGGGCAGCCACAACCTCAGCTTTGGTCTGTGGGGGTCCTGGAAGATGCTGTTCCATGCAGCAGCCCCACCTCCTCCCCAAGGCAGGCAGGCAGGGAGGCAGGCAGGCAGCGACAACAGGCAGCCCAGCCCTCGGCTTGCCCTCCATATTTATGGACAATTTTTTTAAGCTGATTTTTTTTGGGGGGGGGGGCTTACCTGTGCACCTGGCAGGGGCTTTCATCACCACCCCATACCTACGGCCCTGGATGTAACTAGATAAATAAACAGGCATTTAAAATGTGATTCATTTGAAATTGAACCACTTGTCCATGTGTTCCAAAACTTCACTGCCCTGATCTGGAACAAAATATAATTGTTTGTTTATATTGCAGAAGCCTGAATTCTGAATCCCTGAAAGGCAGCTATATGAAGACAGCCTTTAACGTAAGATGTAGCTGAACTGAGAACAGAACACACATTGTTATTGACATAAAGTAATTGCATTGACACAATTGAAGTTTGGATAGGGTTTTTTTTAGAAAAAGAAAAGAAAAGAAAGACCAGGCCGTATTAATTTATCCCTAGTTTAGGAATCGCTAATGCAGGAGAAATAATTGAAATGGAACATGGAGCTTTAAAGACAAATGAAAAGAGAGAAAAAGTACACACTACCCAGACTAAGAAAACATTAAATCCAATGAAGCCTCATAATGAAGCAAAAGAAACATTCACGAAAAATGTTGAGCTCTCCCACTATTAAAGACTCTTATCAAAACAGAAGCTCAAACATTTAAACAGGCAAGAGTGGAAATAAATATCTTAGCGGCACCATACAAATATATGCATTGGATAAGGAGAGGGTTATATTATAGGCGAAGTTCTTCAGACTGAATTTGCAAACAATGCCAGCAGCTCGTTCTTGTTCATTAAACGGAGAAAAGGTTGCTAAGAGAGGCCAGAGTCCATCACCTAAGAGCACGCCTGTCATTTTTATCTGTTGTCTTTGTCCACTCCCCCCCCCCTGGTTTCAGTCAACATTAGCCCACAGCCCAATTTTCACATAGTGTATGTATTTTAAAAAAGAAGAAAAAAAGGTTCAAATTTGACATGGCCATACCTAAATCCTGACTCCATGCTGAAATAAGGGTGTGAATTGGGCTGAACACATGAAGAGACAACGCTTGACCTATTCGTGATCGTGAATACGCTTTCCCAAATAGCTGCTATAATGGAGATCGCTATGTGCTTTAGTCCTGTTAAACACATATCTTCCCCCACATGGAGATCTTAATGCACCCAAGAACACAATCCCACAAAATAAATCATTCGACAGAGGCAGGATCATCTGTGCTGGAATCCCCTTTGCATCTCACACCTCACTGTTCCCGATTATGTCTCAAGCAGATAGCAGGAGTGATGAAAGTGCATATTTCAAGAGATGCCTTTAGGGTACATGAGTTTCATAAAATCCACTTCTAACATTACAAAGTATCTATATATAAAAAATACTTCTTTTTTTGGAATTCGTATGTGACCTACATTTGGCGGAGTATTGCCCTTGTCAGAATCTGGGGCGTTCCTAGCCATGGCTTCTGGTGCAGAGAAGCACTCCTAGAAGAGTGTCAGAATCCATTGCTTTCTGGTGGGTTTCAGGTCCACTCTGAAAATAAAAGAGGATTTCCAGGGCAAGAAGGGAGAGAGTATTTTTGCCTCCCTCCCTTCAAATTATCTCTCCCTCCCTCACTCCAGACTACCCAACTTGCATCCTGAATATCTGAAGGTGTAATGTGCAGTATTTCTTCTGCCCAGACACTGAGGTCCAGCGCCGAGGGCCTTCTGGAGGTTCCCTCACTGCAAGAAGCAAAGCTACAGGGAACCAGGCAGAGGGCCTTCTCGGTAGTGGCACCCGCCCTGTGGAACACCCTCCCATCAGAGGTCAGAGAGATAAACAACTATCTGACATTTAGAAAATACCTAAAGGCAGCCCTGTTTAGGGAAGTTTTTAATCTGTGATATTTGATGTATTTTAATGTTTGTTGGAAGCCACCCAGAGTGGCAGGGGAAGCCCAGCCAGATGGGCGGGGTATAAATAATAATATATTATTATTATTATTATTATTTATTTGGTTGCATTTATATCTCCAATGAGCTCAAGGTTCTCCCCTCCTCATTTAATTCCCACAGAAACTCTGTAGGGTAGGGCAGGCTGAGAGACAGCGAGTGGCTCAAGGTTACCTAGTAAGAGTTTCATGACCAAGTCAGGATTTGAACCTTGGCCTCCCAGGTCATAGTCCAACACTCTAACCACTACACCAAACTGGTTCCTGATGAATTACGAACCTCCCATCATCTGTTGCAGAGTTGGGCAGGTGCTCTGATTTCTGTTCTGTCGTTTTAAACTGCTCTGTTTCTCTGACACCTCATCTTTAGTATGCACTGATGCTTATTTTATTCTTTGGTTGGTTGCTCTTATTTTATCTTCTGCATCCTGCTCTGGTATATCTGTATTGACCAAAAGCAGGTTATACATATTTGTGTTTTAAAAACAAAATAGCATAAAATTATATGTATTTATTTTTTTTAAAAAAATACAAATATTTATTGAAACACAAATATTTATAACTTGCTTTTGGTCATTACAGATATACCAGAGCAGGGTGCCCTCCTGCTAGGAGACAACAACCTTCATCTATGTAAAAATGTTTTAAATACCAGAATTTTTGCAACAGTTGAATGTAACATTTACAGAGCAAAGTGACAACTCTCAGAGCAAAAAGATGGCCTGCAAAAGGAGCCACTGTCTTGCTAGAAAAATGATATTTTGGGTATTCAGTTGAGCTACAAATTCCATAACGAAGGATTGCCTCAGGGCTGGCACTGTTAATAAAGTTCAATAATAGCATTAATTAAGGTTGGGGCTGTCAAGGGAGCAGAAGGCAACTTACATTGTTTGTGTAAACATATCTATCATGTTACTCGTAAAGATGTGACTGTGCTAATGCATTATTAAGCTTATGTACACACAATTAACAAGATCGAGCAAAGCACACCAGAAAGTCAAATAGAGCAATCGTGCCATTATTTAAAAAAAAGCCTGTGCCTCATTCTCCAGGTAAGGTGACTCCTTTGGGCTACCTACCAAACGCTGCAGATGGGCAGGGAAAGAAATCATGTTGCTTCTTTTGCAAAATCGCTTCATGTTTTCAAAAGGGCAAAGGGCCCACACTATGCTGAAGGCGATTCCTGAACTGCAACAAGAGAGCTGGGATGGGCTTGAGAACATGCCCAATAGGAGCTCCATTCTTGATTGCACATCCCTGACACATCTGGACATCTTAGCAAGGAAAGAAATATCTATGTCCCCGTGGCAATGGAGCCACACCTCCTTGCCATCTCATTCTCCTCAGATAACCTACTAGCCATAATAGCTCAGTCTTGCTTCTGCTCGTGAATTCCAGTTGATAGTAAAATATCAAACTTTAAAAAAAAATCCAGATACAGGGCTGCCTTCAGATGTCTTCTAAAAGTTACAATAATAAATTTTATTTATGTAGTTCTTTATCTCATTGACATCTGAAGGGAGGGCATTCCACATGGTGGGTGCCACTACCAAGAAGGCCTTCTGCCTGGCTCCCTGTAACTTCCCTTCATGCAGTGAGGGAACCAGCAGAAGAACCTCAGAGGAGGACCTCAGTGTCCGGGCTGAACGATGGGGGTGGAGACGCTCCTTCAGGTATACTGGGCCAAGGTCAGCACCGACACTTTGAATTGTGCTCGGAAACATACTGAGAGCCAGTGAAGATCCTTTAGGATTCTTGCACCTGGGTCCTGTTTGCAGGTTCCCCACAGGCGTTTGGTTGTCCACCGTGAGAACAAGATGCTGGGTTTGATCCAGCAGGCTCTTTTTATGTTACTGCTACCTTGTTTTGCTCCAGCTTCCCTTGGCATGCCAGAGGGATCCACACCAACTGGTATGCCGAGGACCCCCTGTCACCATCGGCAAGCAGATCCTAAAGCTGGATTCTACAAAGAGCAGCACCTTTGGTAGAAGACAACTGCTTTCTTCAACAAATCAGTTTTCAATGACCAAGCACAATTACTCAGGCATTAATAACTTCTTCTGTGTGCCCCTTTCCCCCACTTCTATGTCACATGCTTGCTCCAGCCTTGGATTGGAGAAGGTGTTTCCAACACTAACAAGGATGCGTTGACGCTTGTAGAACGAAAGGAGTATTTACATATATACAGATAATGGCCAAGAACGACAGCATGTAGCGTTGCATTAACTGCATTGCTTCAAGGTAATAGCAAGAACCTGCCTTCATGGGTTCAGTTTGATGAGCGCTACCATTTAAGTGGAAGCCTCGCTTGTTCTCTGCTATATAGTAATATGCCAATCATCAAGAATATAAGATGCTTCGAGTGGAAAGGATGTGTTCCATTGACAGAAGCACAGAAAAGTGAGCTAGGATTTTATTAGTCTCTGCATCTGAATCTCCACCAGAAAAGCTACTATATAATTTGGAAAATTAAGAATATAAGAACAGAAGAAGAGTCTGTTGAATCAGGCCCATGGCCCACCTGGTCCAGCATCCTGTTCTCCCAGTGGCCAACCAGGTGCCTGTGGGAAAACTTGTGGAAAATTTTGGTGAAGTGACGAGGCAGTGAAAGATGTGAGCAGCTTTCCACCTCCACCTTTGCCTATGCACAAACAGCCACCACCTAGGTTTTCCTAGAATTCCTGAGGAATGCTGGGCACTTTCTGCCAGTAAACCGAAGAATATACTCCCAAGATTTATCAAAAAGAGAAACAAATGCAATTTTGTTAAATTTTATTGGCGACATTTTTACAGCAATCAGGTAGAGTAATATGCACAAGCTTATCACTATTGGATGTTCACAGATACTATTATTGTATCACCTTGGTGGGTACCTGCTGCGTAACTTTTAGCGCAAGAGATGCCTGCATGCCCTTTTGATCTGCAGTTCTAACTGATGCTGAAATAGTACTAATGCCTAAATTTAGGAGTTCAGTGGTCCAGCCCTGTCAGAATCTGCACTGGGCAAGCACATGTAAAGGAGGTGGTCTAAGTTATGCTGGTGCAATGTCACAATGTTTTGTGAGATGATCCAAGGCCATGTGAGTGAAAAACAATGTGGGTCAATCTTGTTGCACTGGCCACAAACATCTTTGTGGTAATGGAAGTCCACAAAGATGTATTGCCCACAGGAATAAGAAGAGGGGCTGTGGCAGGATGAAGACGAAGTAAGCTGCTAGAATTGGATTGCAACTGACAGGAGCAGAGGAAGATGGACTGTCCTATTTAGGGTACCTCTCAGGGCGCAAGATGCTCTCTGTGTTATCACAGCTGCAGATACTTGTGGGATGGGACATGCCAGGCTGCCATCTTCTATTATCTCATGTGCCCTTGCTTCAGAAAAAGTTCAGCTGAATTCAGTGCATCTTGCTCCAAACTGGATTTATTTAGAATTGAGATGTAAAGACATCTTGGATAAATACGCCATTGTCTCATCTTACACTATAAAAATGGATGCAAACCCATTGTGTTGGAGGGCAATCACTGATATTATGGAAAAAACGTTCATCACTACCATCTGCAACAAGTACTAGAAGAACAATGAACTGTAGTGTAGCGCCCCTGTGGCACTTTCACTGGAAAATAGTGCTGAATTCTTCCCCAAATTTCTCTTTCTCTCATTATAAGCAACCATGACATCTGTGTCTGTGCTGTTGGAGAAGTCCACTGCTAAAATGTGTGTGCTTCCGTATCCTACATCCTAGGGTTGCCCAACATGGTTCCCCTCCAGATGTTGAACTCCAGTTCCCATCAGTCTCACCCAGTATTGCCACTGGTGGAGGCAATGAGAGCTGATGTCCAATATCAGATGGGCTACACCAGCCTACTAATAGTAAACTCATTCTCTGAGTGCCACTCTCCAAAACAACACCAATCAGGTACAAAAAGGAGGACTCAGCAGGCTAGAGGGAACCCCAGGGTTTGCAAAACTTCAAAAAATATTAAGGAGGAAACCCTAATGTGGGGGGCGGACCTCAAAACAGGCCAATGGGGACTGAACATAGTTGGTAGTTCCTGAATGCTGAGGTTTGGGGCTGGGTCAAAAGACTGAGAGGAAGGGGAATGGATTGCACTTCTTCTGGAAGACAGCAAGAGTATTCCAATTACAATGTTGTGTTGCAGGTCCTTCATGCCTATGTCATATTTTTTACATTCCTTGCTTTAGGGTTGGCCTGGTGTTAATCAAGCAAGGTGAGTGACTCTACTGATAGTTGAGACTTTCCAGTCGCACAAAATGTAATGGAAGGAATCCACCAGCTCTCTACTCCTGCCTCTCCCAATAGTACTATAGCTCATGCATGCACACGAGGCAGATATTGTCATGAAGCTGTCCGGGTAGGCCAAGGGTGGGGGGATCTTTTTCAACTTGAAGGCCACATTCTCTTCTGGGCAACCTTCTGGGGGCCACATGCCAGGAGTGGGTGGAGGGACCAGTTGCAAAAGCGAGCAGAGCAATTTCCCCTTTGCACAGCAGGTTTGTTTCTGCATGTGCTTGCACATCCCATTCTGACTTACAACCAGGCAAGCAAGAAATATTATTCAAGAACACATTACAGCCAGGCAAGAACACAAAAGAAGGCAGTGAAGGAAGGCTGGCGAATGGTTCAGGAGGAAGTGTTGCCTGGGCTCACGAGGGCCAGTTAGAGAGGCCTAGAGTGTCCCATTGAGGCCCTGGACCTGAGGTTCCCCATCCCTGGTGCAGGAACTTACTGGTTGCAAAGCCTTTCAAGTAGTCACTCCCAGGGCCTCTATGGTCAGACTGAGATGTTTTGGCATACAAGGCATTTGTACCACACCAGCACCACAGTAATTAGCTCGTTAATTCCTGCCGCCGCAGAAAGGTTGACTCCTGCAGTAGATTAGGATGTTTTGCCACCTTTTTATAACCTCGTGTATACTAAAAATAAACAGCCGGTTTAAGGCAATGGCAAGACACACGGAAATTCAGCCAATTAAAACGTCAGTCAATGTTCTGTTTACAAGAGTGATTAGAAAGAGCAGCCCTGTCATTTATACAGCTATCAGAAGTGCTGGGTCTTTAGGTAAACACTTAAAGCACTCAAATACAAGGGCTTTATTGCATTGCAATTTAAGCCCTCCCACCTCCGGCAGGGGCCACAAGTTGTCCCATTTTAAATACAGTCATATCTCGGGTTACAGACGCTTCAGGTTGCATCCCATGCTGAACCTGGAAGTACCCGAACAGGTTTCGGTGCTCGCGCATGCGCAGAAGCAGTAAATCGCGCTTTGCGCAGAAGCACCTAATCGCAACCTGTGCATGGCACCGCTGCAGCTTGTGAATGCTGCAGGTTGCGAACGTGCCTCCTGCATGGATCACGTTTGCAACCCAAGGGTCCACTGTATTCCTATTTTTAAATCCCTAGTTATGTGATCCCATTCTTCATCCATTAATGAGATTAAAAATCGCATTTGAAAATTATCAAAGAAGAGAGAAAACAGCAAATAAATTATCAAGAGTGGGATGTAAAGCTGTATAAACATGCCTTCTTCCATTCTAACATTCATTCGCATTTTCTTCCAGCATTTTCCCTTAAGAACATAAGAAGAACCTACTAAATCAGGCCAATAATGGCCCCTCTAGTTCGGCATCCTGCTGTCACAGCGACCAAACAGGTGCCTGTGGCAAACCCACAAGCAGGACCCCAGCACAGGAACACTCTCCCCTCCTGTGGCTTCAAGCAACTGGTATTCAGAACCATTACTGCCGCCGACTATGGAGGCAGAGCATGCCATCATGGCTAGCAGTCAATAATAATAATAATAATAATAATAATAATAATAATAATAATAATAATAATTTATTATTTATACCCCGCCCATCTGGCCGGGTTCCCCCAGCCACTCTGGGCGGCTTCCAACAAAACAGAAATTCTAAAATACAGAAATCCATCACACATTAAAAGCTTCCCTAAACAGGGCTGCCTTGAGATGCCTTCTAAAGGTCTGGTAATTGTTGTTCTCTTTGACCTCTAGTGGGAGGGCATTCCACAGGGTGGGTGCCACTACCAAGAAGGCCCTCTGCCTGGTTCCCTGTAACTTGGCTTCTCGTAGTGAGGGAACCGCCAGAAGGCCCTCGGAGCTGGACCTCAGTGTCCGGGCAGAACGATGGGGGTGGAGACGCTCCTTCAGGTATACCGGACCGAGGCCGTTAAGGGCTTTAAAGGTCAACACCAACACTTTGAATTGTGCTCGGAAACGTACTGGGAGCCAATGTAGGTCTTTCAGGACCGGTGTTATGTGGTCTCGGCGGCCGCTCCCAGTCACCAGTCTAGCTGCCGCATTCTGGATTAGTTGTAGTTTCCGGGTCACCTTCAAAGGTAGCCCCACGTAGAGCGCATTGCAGTAGTCCAAGCGAGAGATAACTAGAGCATGCACCACTCTGGAGAGACAGTCAGTGGGCAGGTAGGGACTCAGCCTGCGTACCAGATGGAGCTGATAAACAGCTGCCTTGGACACAGAATTGACCTGTGCCTCCATGGACAGCTGTGAGTCTAAAATGACTCCCAGGCTGCGCACCTGGTCTTTCAGGAGCACAGTTACCCCATTCAGGACCAGGGAGTCCTCCACACCCACCCGCCTCCTGTCCCCCACAAACAGTACTTCTGTCTTGTCAGGATTCAATCTCAATCTGTTAGCTGCCATCCATCCTCCAACCGCCTCCAAGCACTCACACAGGACCTTCACCTCCTTCACTGGTTCTGATTTAAAAGAGAGGTAGAGCTGGGTATCATCAGCATACTGATGGACACCCAGCCCAAACCCCCTGATGATCTCTCCCAGCGGCTGCATATAGATGTTAAAAAGCATGGGGGAGAGGACAGAACCCTGAGGCACCCCACAAGTGAGAGCCCAGGGGTCTGAACACTCATCCCCCACCACCACTTTCTGAACACGGCCCAGGAGGAAGGAGCGGAACCACTGCATGACAGTGCCCCCAGCTCCCAAGCCCTCTAGACGGTCCAGAAGGATGTTATGGTCGATGGTGTCAAAAGCCGCTGAGAGATCCAGCAGAACAAGGAAACAGCTCTTACATTTGTCCCTAGCCCGCCGGAGATCATCGACCAGTGCGACCAAGGCAGTTTCAGTCCCATGATGAGGCCTGAATCCTGACTGGAAGGGATCCAAATGGTCCGCCTTTTCCAGGCGTGCCTGGAGTTGTTCAGCAACCACTCGTTCAATCACCTTGCCCAAGAATGGAAGATTTGAGACTGGGCGATACTTGGCCATATTGGCCGGATCTAAAGATGGTTTTTTAAGAAGTGGTTTAATAACCGCCTCTTTCAGCGGGTCTGGGAAGGCTCCCTCATGGAGAGAAGCATTTACCAACCCACGAAGCCCATCGCCCAGCCCTTCCCGGCTAGCTTTTATAAGCCAGGATGGGCAAGGATCAAGGAGACAGGTGGTTGGTTTCACTCGTCCAAGCAGCCTGTCCACATCCTCGGAGGTAACAGATTGAAATTGATCCCACAAAACTTGACTAGACAGGACTCTAGCACTCCCCCACCCCGGCCCTGCTCCCACGGTGGAGTCTACCTCTTCCCGAATCTGAGCGACTTTATCTGCAAAAAGCTTTGCAAAATCATTGCAGGAGATCATGTGGCCCGTACTGGGCCCGGATGGAGCAGGTGGTTCCGCTAAATTGCGAACCACCTGGAAGAGTCTCCTGCTGCTGTTTTCTGCAGATGCGATGGAGACAGTGAAGAAGGTCCTCTTCGCCGTCGCCATTGCCACTTGGTAGGCTCGAAGTTGAGCTCTAGCCCGTGTCCGGTCTGATTCAAAATGAGTTTTCCGCCACCGGCGCTCTAGCCATCTCAACGACTGTTTCATCGCCCTCAGCGCCGGGGAAAACCACGGGGCTGTCCAGGCTCCATGCAATCTGAGAGGGCGCTTCGGAGCCAGACAGTCAATAGCGCTGGTTAACTCCGCATTCCAGTGGGCCACCAGGGAATCAGCTGAAAGGTCATCGACATGGGATAAAACATCCCCTACCACTCTCTGGAAGCTAATTGGATCCATTAAGTTGCGGGGGCGGACCATCCGAATCGGTCCCACCTCCCTGCAGAGGGGAAGGGTTGCGGAGAAGTCCAGTTGCACCAGAAAGTGATCTGACCATGTCACTTCTTTTGTTTCGCTTTTACTTAATGTCAGATCACCAACATCCATAGAGGTGAACACCAAGTCCAAGGCATGTCCGCGGCTATGAGTTGGGCCAGAGTTATTCAGGGACAGCCCCATGGTGGCCATGCTTTCCACGAAGTCCCGAGCGGCTCCTTGTAAGGTCATGTCGGCATGGATGTTAAAATCCCCTAAGACAACCAAGCTAGGTGTCTCCAGGAGCACATCCGACACGACCTGAAGCAGCTCGGGCAGGGAATCCTTGGTGCAGCGGGGAGCTCGGTACACCAAAAGGAGTCCTGTACTGCCCCTATTGCCCAACTTCCAGAACATGCACTCAGAAAACTCAGTCTTACCAATAGGACGCCTGGTGCAAACTAATGACTTCCTAAAAATCACTGCAACCCCTCCTCCCCGCCCAGATGGCCTGGGTTGCTGTGCATAAGAGAAACCTGGTGGGCAAGCAGCGCCAAGAACGGGCCCATCGGCTTCATCCAACCAGGTCTCTGTCACACATGCCAGGTCAAATCCTCCATCCACAATCAGGTCGTGAATGGCAGTGGTCTTATTCATCATCGACCTGGCATTGCACAGCAGCACCTTCAGGTCATGTGGGTATCCCTTGCTGATTCCAATATCCGTCCGGTCAGGACCAGACCCGGAGGCAGGGATAGTCCTCAGACAACGACTAAGTCTGCCTCCTCGGTAATGACATGATCATTGATAACCTTCTCCCCATGGAATTATTCAATCCTCTTTTAGAGGATTGGTGGCCATCCCTGCCTCTTGTGTGAGCAAGTTCCATAGTTTAACTATGTGCTGCATGAAGAAGTACTTGTCCTGAATCTTCCAACCTTCAGTTTCATGGGATGCCTCTCTCCATTCTCTCCATGCCACGCATAATTTGACAAACTTCTATCACGTCATCTCTTACTCTCCTTTTCTCTAACCATGAAGAAATGTGGTTCCACTGCAATCGGTTTATTTTGGGGGGCGGGGGGAAGCCTTGCTTCCATTTGGTCATCTGCTGTTGTGGAAATGTACACAATTTGAATGCACATTGTAGTGCACATTAGATGTGCAGATCCCAGGCATCAACAAGTCATTGCAAATCAGTTAGCATCCCTTTGTGTTCCCTTTCAAAGTTAACGAATTTTCAGAGGGAAATTTGGTCCTGTAAGTCTGTTTCAGCAAAACACAGAGTAGTAGAAGTAATAATAATAATAATAATAATAATAATAATAATAATAATAATAATAATAAATTATTTATACCCCGCCCATCTGGCCGGGTTCCCCCAGCCACTCTGGGCAGCTTACAGAAATTCATCAAATATTAAAAGCTTCCCTAAAGAGGGCTGCCTTGAGATGCCTTCTAAAGGTCTGGTAATTGTTGTTCTCTTTGACCTCTGGTGGGAGGGCTTTCCACAGGGTGGGTGCCACTACCGAGAAGGCCCTCTGCCTGGTTCCCTGCAACTTGGCTTCTCGTAGCGAGGGAACCGCCAGAAGGCCCTCGGCGCTGGACCTCAGTGTCCGGGCAGAACAATGGGGGTGGAGACGCTTCTTCAGGTATTTAGAGTCTGGTGGCACCTTAAAGACAAAGTTAATAAAGTGGCTAACAGGCTATCACAAAGCCATCTATGGCTGCAATCTAACAATGCCTACTCAGAAGTAGACATTGTCTACTCAGAAGTGGTATCTGAAGAAATGTGCGTGCACACAAAAGCTCATACCAATGAGAAACATAGTTGGTCTCTAAGGTGCTACTGGAAGGAATTTTTCTATTTTATTTTTATTTTGTTTCGACGGCAGACCAACACGGCTACCTACCTGTACTCAGAAGTAAGTCTCATTGCATTTTGGGACTTACTCCCAGGTGGATGTGGCTCAGATTTCAGCTCGTTATTTTGATTTTACAGTTCAGTATTAATCACGTATTGTTTCCTTCCCTTGGGCATCAGGGAAAGACAGTTTAGTACCCCTTTTATATTATGATCTTTGCCACCTGGATTTTATGAATTACTGTGCGTATATTAAACATTTTATAGGAATTCTAATAAAATATTTTATTCATCAATGTATATTTTATAACAAAAATGGCAGGAGGTGTACATCTGCTGAAACACAACACTCAGCAAATTTGTGTTTTAATTCATGTTTGTAGCAAACATGACTTGGGACCGGGAGCTTGAAACCCTCAGACTTCAACAGAGGAGCACAGATCAAGTTTACAGGTAGCCAAAGAGACCACGTCTTTCTATGTGAAAAGAACAATGAATGATGCATTCCACTGGTTTTTTTAATTTCCTAGCAGGAATCAGATTAAGTCTGCATTCTTAATTCCACTTAACTGTGAGTCAGTCCCATTGAACTGAATGGGAGTTCTTTCATAGTATACATGGTTAGGAGTAAAGACTTAATGCTACCTTAAACCCTCCTCAAAAATATATATGAAGAAATGCTAATGTGCCCTGTGAAAAAGGCAGAAAAACAGAGGCCTCTTTTGCAGGGAAAGACAGCTTGAAATAAATTGGAGGAGAGGTTTCAGCCCAATTCTAATCTGCTCCCATATACTGTAAACTTTAGTTGAGATTCCTGCATTGCAGGGAGTTGAACGAGATGACCCTTGGGCAGTGGCGGAGCTTCATGCTCCGGCACCGGGGGGCGGAGAGCAGGTGGGGGTGGGGCTGGCGTACATCCCGGGGGCGTGGTGCGCCACCTGCGGGGGCATGGTGCCCAGCGCGGGCGGGGGGGCAGCCGCGATGGCACCCCACCGGGATCGCGCTGACAGGGGCGGTGTGCTCCCCCCCCACTCCTCTTCCCCCACCAGTGCCCTTGGGGGTCCCTTCCAACTCTACAATTCTATGATTATATGAAGTTCACCATTTGTTGGATTCGTGTACCAAAGCCTGCCTGCAGGTGCCATTACCTTCAAATGTTAGGTGGTGGCAACTTGGATCAGAGCCTTTTCTGTGGTAGCACCCTGGCTAGGGAATTTCCTCCCCGCTGGCACATAGATGAAACTTAGGGTGTGTACCACCTTCATGACAATATGTACTCCGTGTTGGATGCAGGTGCCTTTTTGGGGTGCTATACACACAGCAGAATCCCCATGCCATCCTTCTCCCACAATCTCCATCAATCTAAAGTGCATTCTCTTGGCAAGTTTGCAATTTGTTTTGTGCTGAGAATGCACTTCTCAAGCACGTGCCTCGTACATGCATTCACAGAGAGCACTTTCTCAGGCCACTGCCTATCAAGGCATATGGCAAGACTGAACCACTCAGCCCTCACCACGTTTAACCTGACTACGAATAAAACAGGCAAAATAGAGGAAGCAGTGTAGTAACTTAGCTGCCTCAGTACTGTATACCAATATATATCTCCTCTGTACATCTGCATACCACCACATCAGTTCCCAGCTCCTCTCTTTCAACAGCAAAAGTGTGAAAACTTGAGGATGAAAACACTAATTGAGGGTGGAGGAAGAGAGAACACCACGGCACACTAGTTTGCAAATATGCTCACCTGTGCAACATGGACAGTAGCTGCTACTTTCGAGGATGCTATGGTGCAAAGGTGTGTACAGTTGTGAACATCTATGAATGAAAACACACTGTGAAAAACTACCCCTGTGAGTTTCAAAGGCTACACGTGTACACAGCCGTACATGGCTAATCTTTAAGAGCTGTGGAAATGTGGTTTCTCCTGAGTTTTGAAAGGATGGTATTTTATTTTATTTTCCTGTTGCTTTGGCCATGGTTTTATTGCTGGACGTACATAACTACATTTCTTAAGTAGCAATTGTTTTAAAAGAAGGGTTTCTTTTTGTACACAACCTTGGATATGTTTTAAAATAGAGAAATAAAACGATCTTACCGCAGTTATTGAAAGCATGAATCAAGTTTTGACCAGCTGCAATATAATGTAAGTTCCAGCTTTCAACTTATTTTGATGAAATAGTGGAATTGCTGGCACCAGGCAATATTTTCTTTTTTAAGTCTCTCGCTTTTCATAAATTTTTAAATTTATTTTTTATTCCAAGCTGCCCTGAGGTTATGCATTTGTACTGCACCAACCAAGTTACAACCTCACCCTTCTCCCTCACCTGCCTGGTATGTCACAGTGATGGCAATGATGAAAGTCAGGTTAGTCTCTGAACCGCTCTGAGATCTTGTGATGAAGGCTGGTATATAAAATTAATAAAATAAAATAAGCCCGGGTCTGCCAACCACTGCTAATACTTCTTCACCCAGTGCCTAGTTAAACTACGGAACTCACTCCCCCCCCCCCCGGAGCCAGTCATGGCCACCAACTTGGATGGTTTTAAAGAAGATTGGACAAATCCATGGAGGAGAAGGATATCAATGGCCACGGTTAGAGGCAATCATGCTTCTGAATACCAGTTTCTGGAAACAGCAGGAGGGAAGAGTGTCCTTGTAAGCTCAGGTCCTGCTAGCAAGTTTCCCACAGGCATCGGGGTGGCCACAGTGAGAACAGGGTGCTGGACAAGGTGGGACATTGGCCTGACCCAGGAACCTCTTCTTATGTTTTTTATGTCGTGTTCTTATGAAACCTGAGATAGAAATCCAGTGGGTGGAATCCAGTGTTGTGTGAGCAGATCTCTGCTCACATGACAGGGCTTCACATTCCTCTCTTCCTCCCTGCATATTGCAGATATTAAAAATTGCACAGTTTGAAGTGACTGGATACATGAAAACTGGCTCCTTTTGGAAATAAAGCATTGTCCAGACCCATTAGATATTATTCAGAACTTTACATGCAGAACTTTCTTCAAAACCACAACAGAAGCATGAAAGATACATCAAAAACATCCATGCAATATCTTGTGCTGTCGAGCACAGGCTCAGCATCTTAGAAATACACTAGTGGCCAAAATTGTGGAAACCTTTTGGGAAAAGTGTATTTCCAAGGTTTGATGGCTCATAACACCTGGTTGGCTCTCTAAATACTCATGCTCATTGGCTACATTCAAATGAAGGAAAGCTACTACATATCAGCCTAAGCAAGTTGTGATTCCTTTTTCTTGTTATTTGCCTATAACTTTTGATATAATCCAGATAATTGAACAAACATTGTTGCATTACATTCTTCACTAAATTATCTTTCCATTGATATATACTTTTATGCCATTACTCCAAATAAAGTGGTGTTATGAGCCATCAAACCTCAGAAATACTTTTTCCAAAAGGTTTGCACAATTTTGGCCACCAATGTAACTAACGTACAATCAGAGCTGACAAACATAGCTCTCTCTCATACACACACAGGCTTCACTGCCTGCATTCCAGCCCCTTTAGCTTGGAGCTATTTACCTGGAGAGCTTCATTGACATCCTTCTTCCATGGAGTCTGAGCACAAAGACAAGTCCAAACAGACCTATAAGCAAAGGTCCCTCTCTTCCTACAGCCTCCATTTTCCCTGCAGCTGTTTTATCTCTCTTCAGCGGAATCTTTACTCTATAGCAGGCATGTCCAACAGGTAGATCGTGATCTACCGTTAGATCACTGGATGTCTGTGGTAGATCACCGGTAGATCAGTGGCTCCCCCCAAAGAAGCTAAAAAACTTTGGCTCCCCTAAAAAAACTCAGCACCTTTGCCTTGCACCCCTAAAATGACCTGAACCACCAAAAACAGGGCTTTCCTTGCAATATCACTTTCCTCCTTCCCAAAGAAGCTCAACAATTTTTACATGAACCCCCCAAAACAGGGCTTTCCTTCCTAAAAAAAAGCTCAACAACTTCGACCTGAAGGGGGTAGATCGCTGCCAGTTTTTAACTCTGTGAGTAGGTCGCAGTTTCTTGGAAGTTGGCCACCCCTGCTCTCTAGAGTATGAAAGAACAAAAGACTCCAGCCAGCACCCTTCCAAGATGTCGATTTTGTAGCTCAATAACTTTGGCATATGATCTAAAGTTAATCCCTCATGTGTTCGCTAGCTGGGAACTGCAATCAGTTAATTATCAACCAATGAAAGCACAGAGAGAGGTCTTCTTGCTTTTCAATGGAATCTTCCAGTTAAACCCTTTCACTAATACACAGTTAGCCATTCACCATTTCAGTGTCGATTAAAGTAATTATACTTAACCCTGTATCCCCCACCATAGTGCTTCAAAATCTGCTCCAGAGGATCTTTCAGCCCTCCAGGGCAGATTTTTGAGGGCACATGAGGGGCTCTAGGGGAAAAGAGAGAAAGATAAAGTTCTGTCCTATGGTTCTATGTCCATTCATATGTGTCCTTAATGAACACACTGTCTCTTGAAAATAAATGCTGTACCTGTTGAGTAGATATCTATATTGCTTCACTCTTAGGAGTGGGGAATTTAAAGGAGTTCCATTGATATTAAACATTTTTCTGTTATATTTAATTGTGTTTACTTTGCCCAAAGGAAATGGGAGTGAAAGCACAATCGTCGCTTTACAGTCATTAGGATCTCTCAATTTAGCCAATTTTTGCAGGCAACCCAGCAATATTAAAACAGACTTGCAAATCCTGCGGACATATAAGACTATTTTAATGTTGGCATTTATTTTTCACAAGTTTTTGTTTTGTAACTGTATTATTAATACTTGGGTAACAGTAGGCAGACAGCACGGGAAGTATGGCTCGACACTTTGCCCCAATCAGGTGTTGATTGCAAAAGCCTGGGGAAAAATGAACATAATTATCATTACAGGGATTGTAAAGGTGTGTGATTATAAATACACACTTCCTGGTGGGGGGGGGGGAACATAGATGTATATCAGCAGCAGAACTGTTCCCATTATCATGAACTAAAACATAATTTCTGGAAAACAATACTAAAAGCATGTTTTCTCCTTTTGAAATTATATATATATGCTGCTTTCCTTTTTTTTCTATTTTCTATTCCTTTTCTGTATTCAGGAAACTTACTATGACTCAGTGTACAACTCACCAAAGATTTCTACGCAAGCCCCACTGAAATGCACTGAAGATCAATTTTCCATTGCACAGATTAATGTATTGATGTGTATCTCATGCAGGAGGTGTTCCTGGTGGATAGTACTGCTAGTAAACAAATTTGTTGGCAATATGTTAACAGGAAAATGAATCCAGTACACCGTGAGTTCGAACTGTAGGCTGCAAAGGGTGGTGGGGAGGCCTCATTGATTTGATGCTTTTGAATTATGGTGCTGGAGGAGACTCTTGAGAGTCCCATGGACTGCAAGAAGATCAAACCTCTCCATTCTGAAGGAAATCAGCCCCGAGTGCTCACTGGAAGGACAGATCCTGAAGCTGAGGCTCCAATACTTTGGCCACCTCATGAGAAGAGAAGACTCCATGGAAAAGACCCTGATGTTGGGAAAGATGGAGGGCACTAGGAGAAGGGGACGACAGAGGACAAGATGGTTGGACAGTGTTCTCGAAGCTACGAACATGAGTTTGACCAAACTGCGGGAGGCAGTGGAAGACAGGAGTGCCTGGCGTGCTATGGTCCATGGGGTCATGAAGAGTCGGACACGACTAAACGACTAAACAACAACAATAGGTAATAATTAAAAAAAAACATAATCAGAAGCCAATCAATTAACTATTATGGAAATATGTTTTCTTAATTGCCCACATGAGCACAACAAAGTATTCAGCAGGCATTTCAGGTTTGGAGCAGAGCGCACCTCCTGAATCTCTACTGGCAGAGCGTTCTGTCATCTATATGATAAGAGCATAGTTCATGGTGTGAAAGCCGACCAGATTCAATCCCTGAGATCTCTTCTGAAATCAGGGGTTGGAGGCTGCAGCTTTCTCGATGTTGCTAGACTACAGTTCACAACTCCCCAGACCATTGGCAACGCTTGTTCAAGCTGATGGGAGTTTGAGTCCAAATTTTTACTGCTTCTGTCTTAAAGTGTCTTGCAGGAAGCAGAGTGAGGAAAACCACTTAGTCAGGAGAACAGATCACACTGGGCCACTAGGTATAAGGAAGCTCCTTATATCTATTGCTGCTATGTTAATTTTTTATGATCTCCAGGGCTCTGCAAGTTAAAACCCCTTAAAAGTGATGGATAGGTAACTTCTGGCCATTTTTTAAAATTTGCTCTGTTTTTGTGAGACCCAAAGCTCATTTCACTAACCTTATGTGAATTTGTCACCTTTTCAGGTAATTCAGAAACCTTCATTTTCATTATTAGAAGTCATCTATCAAGGTAATTTAATATTTTCCAAACGGCTCTTTGATGCAGAAATGGAAAGATCACGACGACTTGGTTACTAAAAAGGAAGAGAGAGAAAACTGAGCTGGAGACTAAAAGCAGCCAGGCTTTAAAAAAAAATGCCGAAGAGGAAAAGAAAAGAAAAATCCCAGAAGAACAGTCTTTTTAAAAGTCTTTCATCCCAGATATTGCTTCTTCTATTCTACTTCTCTGGTGGCTGGTCACTTAGAAATTTCATTTTCTATCACAGTAGATAGATTGAAAAATAGTTCCTTAATGGAAAATGAAAATCCTAAATGGCTCAGCTGCTGTAGAACTTGATGCTGAAAATAACTTGGACAAGGCCAGGAGGGGAAAGACCAAGAGTAATGGGGCAGGATTCAGCTTCCGAGAAAAGGGTGAGCAACATTATAAAAAAATCACCTACATCCCTAAAGTGCATTGCAATTACATCTAGTGGTTATGGCGCTCGTGGTTATGGCAACCCAAAGCATGTGTGCTATAGATCACTGCCTTGGCCAGCAGAGAGTGTTGTTTTTAAAGAGAGAACAGGTTTTTAGAAGGGACAGAACAGAATGAGCATCATTTGGAGAACACTGGCAATGGATGCCCCATGTTGCAGCATTGTAGCTGTCGCATTGGCCAGAATACCATAGCAATGCCTGGTGCGGAGAGTTCCCATTCCGGCGTTGCCAAGGCTTCTGCTGCAGCATGGAAGCTCTCCGGAACCACACATGCTACTGTAGCATCAGAATGTGCCTCAATTTCCTACAGGTAGAAAATCTATATACCTGTATTTTTCCGTCTATAAGATGCCCCCCCCCATGTATAAGAGGTCCCCTGTTTTTTGGGCAACAACCAATCGCCAGTCCACCCTCGGCACTATCCGTGTCTAAGATGCCCACTGATTTTTGACATTATTTTTTTGGGGGGGGGGAACCTTGTCTTATACACGGGAAAATATGGTATGGCTGCAGATGTGACAAGTTTTTGCTCCTTGCAAGATATTGCAGCCCCTGCTGTTAAGCAAGAGAGCTTACATCAGGCGTTTCCCAAGCTAGTGCCCTTCAGAGGTTTTGGACTATAGCCCTATCCGGCATTGTTAGAGGTCAGGAATGTGGGGAGTTGTGTTCTGATAAGTCAGTGACTGAATGCAGGGGTTTTGTACATCTCTCCTTTAATCTCCTAACGGGGTGGTTCTCAAAAAGTAGAGTGCTTCTAACTGAAGTTAGCACTGCTCTTATAATGGTTCCTTTGCATTCCTTCCAAATCCTGCAGGTCTGGGATGCAAAAGAAGGGTGCATTGCAGGAAAATGTCGACAGTCGTTGTCAGCAGGTGGCCATCTAAAGGGTCTTGCTGTCAGTAGATGTTGATTTTTGGTGACATCCTGAATTGCCCGTGTATAGCCAGACTCCTATATTTTATGTGAATGTTGTTGACACTTTGCCGGAGTGTCTGAAACTGCCGTTTATTCTTTCCTATTCATGTATTAGATATTATCTGCGATGCCACCTTCAGCAGAGTGCAAAATCGTATGCAAACAGCAGGAGGTGGATTCACGAAGCGGGCAAGCTGTCCCACCTTCACGGGTGTGGAACTGTTGTCAGCTGTAGTCAAACCCTCTCACCCAGTAAGTTAATACTGTGTCTCCTGTCTGGTCAGATCTTACACAGGTTTTGATACAAGGTGTGAGCCAGAGCTCACTACCAAATGGGAAAGCGATCCTCAATATGCATTTGAGAAACTCAAAAGATTAGGAGAACGACCATAGCTCAGTGGTATATAGCACATGCTCTGTGTGCAAAAGGACCCAGGTTCAATCCCTAGCACACCCTAGGTATTTATTTATTATTAAATTTGTATACCAGCCTTCATCCGTAGATCTCAGGGTGGTTCACAACATATACAAGATAAGAAGAAGAAGAGGAGGAGGAGGAGGAGGAGTTTGGATTTGATATCCCGCTTTATCACTACCCGAAGGAGTCTCAAAGCGGCTAACAATCTCCTTTCCCCTCCTCCCCCACAACAGACACCCTGTGAGATGGGTGGGGCTGAGAGACTTCAAAGAAGTGTGACTAGCCCAAGGTCATCCAGCAGCTGCATGTGGAGGAGCGGAGACGCGAACCCGGTCCTCCAGATTACAAGTCTACCGTAAAACCCGACAAAATAAACAATCAAAACAAGAACAAACCAATAACCCTCTCCCCCCCCCTGCTCCCACAAACACATTAAAAAGTTTATAGGATGATAATCAGTCAAAGGCCTGCTTGAAGAGGAATGTTTTCGCCTGCCGCCTAAAGATATATAACGAAGGTGCCAGGCGAACCTCCCTGGGGAGAGCATTCCACAAATGGTGAGCCACTGCAGAAAAGGCCTGTTCTGGTGTTGTCACCCTCCAAACCTCTCGTGGATGGAGGTGGCACACAAAGAAAGGCCTCAGAGGATGATCTCAGGGTCCAGGTAAGTTCATATGGGCAGAGGCAGTCCTTGAGGTATTGTGGTCCTGAGCCATTTAGGCTTTATTGGTCAAAACAAGCACTTTAAATTGGGCCTGTAAACTCCTTGGCAGTCAGTGCAGTTGGGACAAGATCAGTAGAATATGTTCAAGCTTGGATGCTGAACCACATTCAGAGGAAGGTAGGGCTGCAAGAGGCTCCTGAATGAAATCCTGGACATAGCTGCCAAGTCTCCCGTTTTCCCCGGGAAAACCCCTTTTTTACTTACCTTTTCCCGGTGGTCCCCTGTATCACTTCGTCTCCCGTTTTTCTCCGTTATTTTCTCCTGCTGGCAGCCATTTTTTTCCTTTCCGATTTGCCCTTCTATGGGCACCAAAAATGGCCACCGCCAGCTTCAAAAGCCGCATGTACGCATGTCCGGAAGTGCATAGACGTCACTTCCGGTGTTGGCGGCGGCCATTTTGGTGCCCATAGATGGGCGGAGCGTCACCGGAAGTTGTGTCGGAGCACTTCCTGACATGCGCACAAGCGATTTTCGAAGCCGGCGGCAGCCATTTTGGGTGCCCATAGAAGGGCAAAGCGACACCGGAAGTTACATCGACGCAACTTCCGGTGTCAAATGGCTGCCGGTCCCGGATTCTGCAGTCTGGAACTTGGAAGGTAAGATCCTGGAGGGCCACTGCTAGTCGGTGAAGACAAAATTGAATCCGATGGACAAATGTAGTGAATCTGTATAAGGCAACTTTTGATCTGTATAAGGCAACTTCTGATCGGCCTATGGGTTGTCAGCTAGGCCTGATCCCACCCAGACAGTGGCAGATTTGTGAAGGGTGGGACAGATTTCATCCACAACAGAAACATTTCCAAATACCGTATTTTTTGCTCCATCACTTTTTCCCTCCTAAAAAGGAAGGGGAAATGTCTGTGCATCTTATGGAGTGAAGGCCCCTCGCAAGAGCAGGCTTGGTAGCCGTGTTGGGAGAAGCGCAGCGCCTCTCCCAACAGCGGCTACCAAGCCTGCCCCGCTTGCTTTGCGGCGAGCCGGGAGGAGGGGCGAACGGGAGCCCCTTCCACCTCTCCTCCTAGCTTCCATCCTTCCTTCCTTCCTTCCTTCTCTCTCTTCCCTCCCTCCCTCCTTCCTTCCTTCCCTCTCTCTTCCTCTCTCTCTTTCTCCCCTTCCTTCTCTCTCTCTCTCCCCTTCCTTCCTTCCTTCCTTCCTTCCTTCCTCCCTCCCTCCCTCCCTCCCCCCTCTCTCCCGTTCTCTCTCTCTCTCTTCCTTCTTTCCCTCTCTTTCCCTCTCTTACTCCTTCCTTCCGTCTCTCTCTCTCTCTCTACCCTCCCTCCCTCCCTCTTTCTTCCTCTCTCTCTTTCTCTCTCTCCTTCCTTCCTTCCTTCCTTCCTTCCTTCCTTCCTTCCTTCCTTCTTCTGAGCCGTTGAAGGCTTTCTCCATTAAAAGCAGCCATTGGAATTGGGCCCAGCTGGTGCTGTCTTGCCCCGGTGAGCAATCTGGCTGCCAACTTCTGCACTGGCTGAAGTGTCTGAAGCATCTTTGGAGACAGCCCTCTGTAGAACGCATGGCAGGATGCGGACCCTGAGGCTGTCCTCAAGGTCTACTTGTTTTACAGTGAGGTGAGAGGAGGGACGGATGGGAATATTTTTTTTTCTTGCTTTCCTCCTCTAAAAACTAGGGGTGTCTTATGGTCAGGTGTGTCTTATGGAGCAAAAAAATACAGTATTCCTCACTGACAAATCCCATCTTTGCATTCTTCACACTTCTCTCAGGACAACCCACTGCCACTGCCTTTTAAAACCATTATGTGCTAGTTACAGCATCTTAAAAAGCAGAGACATCACCTTGCTGTCAAAGGTCTGTATAGTTAAAGCTATGGTTTTCCCAGTAGTGATGTATGGAAGTGAGAGCTGGACCATAAAGAAGGCTGATCGCCGAAGAATTAATGCTTTTGAATTATGGTGCTGGAGGAGACTCTTGAGAGTCCCATGGACTGCAAGAAGATCAAACCTATCCATTCTTAAGGAAATCAGCCCTGAGTGCTCCCTGGAAGGACAGATCGTGAAGCTGAGGCTCCAATACTTTGGCCACCTCATGAGAAGAGAAGAATCCTTGGAAAAGACCCTGATGTTGGGAAAGATTGAGGGCACTAGGAGAAGGGGACGTCAGAGGACAAGATGGTTGGACAGTGTTCTCGAAGCTACGGACATGAGTTTGACCAAACTGCGGGAGGCAGTGCAAGACAGGAGTGCCTGGTGTTCTATGGTCCATAGGGTCACGAAGAGTCGGACACGACTAAACGACTAAACAACAACAACATGTGCTAGTTAACTCTGAGTCGCCAGATCTCATCCATTCACTTAAAAATTCATGTTGAGGGAGAAATATTAGGGTTTTTTATTGTGAAAAAAACAAAGTCAACCATATTATACAGATGACTTTGGTTTCACAACTCATCTAAAGCAGATGTTTGCAAACTTGCCCCCACCCCCAGTTTGAAAATTGCTGAGGATCTTGGCAGACCACTTCATGAAATTTCTACTTGTAGCAATTGTAATGTGCTGTGCTAGATACTATATGATTTTTAATTGTATTTTTAATTGCTTCTTTTATTTCTTATATAGTCTATTTTATTGTACTCGGATTTGAATGCCATAGAATTTGAATGGTACTACAATGAAAATGCAATTAAAAACCAATATGAATATCTAATGTGAAGATGCAATGGACCACCTGAATAAAGCTCACTGACTATTGATGGTGCATTGGCAACAGTTTGGGAATCCCTAGCTGAAAGATTGATGGGTACAGAGACATTACAGAATAGTCTGTTGCGTGTCAAGGCCCCCAGAAGAAATAAATTCACACAGACACAGATTTTGGTTTAAGGTTAATGGGCAAAATTTAGGCCACAACTTTATTGATTACAGAAAATGTGAGCAATATTGGCTTAGGCATTGGCAATAAACTCTGACTCCTGCCCATCTTGCAGGAAGTCAGTAAGGGTAAACCACCCAAAATGGAAGCCACACTGGGGGAACCCACCTGCAGCTCTCTTCGGTGTTCCCAGAGGCCTGGCATGGCCCTAGCCCCTCAAGCTTCAGACAGGATCCAGGCCCCGGATTCCTTTAAAGAAATACCCTTGGTCAATGGAGGGGCAGGCAATGGCCGACCTCCCCCCACAAATCAATCAGCCAATGCATAACCGCCAAACCTTACAAAGTTGTGACGATTGCTAAGAGATAGGCAAAAACCAAATGGTCAGTGCCAATCTGCCAAATGGAAAAAATTCCTGTCCCAAGACAAGCGACAAACCAAAGTTCAAACCAAGGCCAGAGGGCACCTAAAACAAAAGAGAGGGTGGACGGGTGTTCGGCAGCGTGAAGCAGGTGCTCAGCACACGTTGTGCTGCCGTTTTTATACCCCCCATGATCACCCCACTCAATTGTGATTGGCCAAAAGAGGCCTAGGGTGATAGTGGTGCCACCTTGGCGTAAAGAGCATCACTCCCCCACACACACCAGGAGGTGGGGAACTGTGTTGTGGGCCTGCCCACTACCAGGACCATCCTTTAAGATGATCCAATTTGACTAAATTATTCTAAGGGAATGACTAGATTGTTCTGATTTTAGGTGTGCTAGGGTAGCACCTCAAGGTTCACCAGTCAAGCCATTTGCTTTGTTAGTCAATATTATTGGTATTATTATTATCAATAATATTTCAGACATCTCGTCTTGCTACTGTCATGTTTATATTCTTAATGGGCTCTGACTCGTTCCCCACTCTCTTCATTGCTATCATTTTTGTTCAGATTCTTCTTTGGCGCTGTGCTCACAGACAATGATGACACATGAAGTTTTGCTGTCCCTCAGCAACCATTTCATTTGGGGGAAGGAGCCTTTTCAGCTCCACAAGACCAGATCCTTATCACTGTGATGCCACCAAGATTATCAGTAGCAAGCTCAGGCCTTCAAAGCACCTTGCAAGGCACTGCTAAAACAAAGGGGGGGGTTTCCTTCATTTTAGCAGAAGATTCCAATACAAACCCTTTCCTGCATGGAACCATGCTGTACTGAGCAGGGAACAGAACAGAAACATGCAGGATTCAACCCCACCCTCCTGCACACCAGATGATGTCAGCAGATTGACAGGTGGGTGTGGTTTGGGGGGGAATGGCCCTGAATGTCAACTTGGACCCCCTGCTAGGACAAGAATCACCCGCAGGCCAGAGGTTCCCTACACCTGATTTACCTGATCACATTTGTCCCTACTTGCTTTAGCATTCTGTGCTCCTCCCCACCGTCTCTTTGCCTTTGTCTCTCCCTATTTCCACAGCTGTGGCCTCCTCACATTGCTGGAATATATATTGTAAGTTCTATGGAGGCAGTGGTCTATCATTTTTACTTATGTTATCATGCATGCAGAAGACATTGTATGGCCGTTCATCTTTTCTTTTTAAGTACTGAAATAATTTATTTAGGGTTTTTTTAAAAAAACAACAACATTGTAAGATGCCTTGCTCCTGAAAGGTGTGGATTTATTAAATAAATAAAAGGTAAAGGGACCCCTGACCATTAGGTCCAGTCGTGACCGACTCTGGGGTTGCACACTCATCTTGCATTATTGGCTGAGGGAGCCGGCGTATAGCTTCCAGGTCATGTGGCCAGCATGACAAAGCCACTTCTGGCGAACCAGAGCAGCACACGGAAACACTGTTTACCTTCCCGCTGTAGCGGTTCCTATTTATCTCCTTGCATTTTGACGTGCTTTCGAACTGCTAGGTTGGCAGGAGCTGGGACCGAGCAACGGAAGCTCACCCCATCACAGGGATTTGAACCGCCGACCTTCTGATCAGCAAGCCCTAGGCTCAGTGGTTTAACCCACAGTGCCACCTGGGTCCCTATTAAATAAATAAATGCAAATAAATATACAGTTATAATAGACTGGGGCATAATCAGTTTTGAGCCCTCCAGTCAGGATCCTAAAGAAATCTCGAGAGATGTGTTACAGTTTGGGATGGTTCCTTTGAAATGCTGAGATTTTAAAACTTTTTTCTCTCCATCACCAATGTGACTTCAGTATAAAAAGTCAAGCAAGTTACTGATGCACCGATGGGCTTTAAACAGCTGCGAGCTCTTGCATAATAGATAACAGTGCCTCCAGCAGGGCAGTGCTATGCTCCGTAGAAGCAGTTTGTTAGATTTGCAGCAATGGGGGGGGGAGAATCCTTCTCCTCTCCCCTCTTTCCCTTTAGCTGTATTTGGCTTTGTTAGACACCTCCTACAACCTCCTACAAAAAGTAAACATTGAAATTCAATTCACAAACACCACAATTATCGGCCAGACCTCTGTGGGCCTGCAGCAATCCTGACGATGCTGTCTAATTCATGTTTTATTCTTCTAAAAGAGCATACCATCTTCCAAGCTCCTTCTTTCCCCAGGTGTGTTGTCACTTGTCTGTTACCTTTCATGTCCAATAGACGCTTAAAAAATTGGAGACTGATGGGCAATGGGGACGCTTTGTAATGATGTTCTAGGAAAAAAGTATTGCATCCCCGTAGTGCTGCTGCTGCCTTTGGCCAGCTGCAAGTAGCAGCAGCAGCGGGCGGGGTGGGGGGTGGACTCATTTGGAGTCACAGGCTGTGGGCTGCTTTCTGGAGTTGCTTTCTTACGAAACGTGTGTTGTTTTTCCTTCTACAATAAGCAATTCATAGCCTTGGCTGCACAGTGGTACCTCTGGTTATGAACTTAATTCGTTCCGGAGGTCCGTTCTTAACCTGAAACCGTTCTTAACCTGAAGCACCGCTTTAGCTAATGGGGCGCCCTGCTGCCTCTGCGCCACCGCTGCACAATTTCTGTTCTCATCCTGAGGTAAAGTTCTTAACCTGAGGTACTACTTCCAGGTTAGCGGAGTCTGTAACCCGAAGTGTTTGTAACCTGAGATGTTTGCAACCCAAGGTACCACTGTATAAAAAAGCTGCTGTTTTCTGAAACATTGGCCTTTAAAAGGGTAACTTATTTTAGTCTCAAAGGGGTTCTGCGCTCCTAAATTGCCTCCATGCATTTGGGGACCTATTTTGTACGCTCATTTGGAGACCTTATGTACGCTCAGATACTGAAGGCGCATAGCAGCCTAACCATTAAGGGAGAACAGCGAGCAGCAAGGACTGAGGGTAAAGGAATATTGCAGCATCTTGAATATTTGAGGGAGCGGGGGGATGTTCTGTACTGCTTAGAAACTCCAAACTCTCTTCATTGCCTTTGATCCATGGCTTAACCTCCACACCCCCAACACACAGACATGAGCTATGAGCTATGAGCTAGCATCTCTCAACATTTGTAGCATCCAATGCTAGTCCTGTTCAGAGTATTCACTTATTGAAGTGAATGGACATAGCTAACTTAGGTCACATTCACACCATACATTAAAAGTGCTACGATACCATTTTGAACCATCATGGCTTCCCCCAAAGAATTCTGGGAGCTGTAATTTGTTAAGGGTGTTGAGAGTTGTTAGGAGGATCCCATTCCCCTCACAAAGTTCCCCAGGAAGAGGGTCTGATTGCTAAAATACTCTATGCTTTATCAACAACAACAACAACAACAACAACAACCAGAATTGTCCCATGCTTCTGAATACAGTTATACCTCGGTTTAAGTACGCCTCAGTTTGAGTACTTTCAGTTTAAGTACTCCGTGGACCTGTCTGGAATGGATTAATCCACTTTCCATTACTTTCAATGGGAAAGTTCGCTTCCGGTTAAGTACGCTTCAGGTTAAGTACAGACTTCCAGAACCAATTGTGTACTTAAACCGAGGTACCATTGTATATTTTTCTGTTAAAGCACAGAGTGGTTTAGCAATCAAGCCCTCTTCCTGGGTCTGAATTGCCCCATGCTTCTCAGGCAGCCTTTTGGACAACCTTGGATAATATTTTGGACACACACAGTGGGGTGAAAAGAGAAAAAAGCAGGAACTGTGTGACAGAGCAATGCAAAAATTTGTGGGGGCCCTGATCTGACTTGGGAGTTATTAACATCAAACTCAGGAGGGGGGTGGCATTGCTTCATTATTCAGCCAACACACTGAGCCAATGCACACCCCTAATATCTGGGCCCCATGGCATGTGGGATGCGGTGGCAGGTGAAGCCCCACTGATCCTTTTCACCTATAAAGCAGTGCATGTGTTTAGCTGAGCATGAAAAGGAAAGAGGACAAGGGTATATAAATCTTTCCCGCCCCCTTTGAGACCCCTGCATTACCTGGCTATCGTCCATTGCCCAATCGTTTTCTTCTTAGCCTGGTTCAGATACTGGACATCAGCCAGGCTAGAAAAAGAATTCCTCCAACCCATGTGGAAGGCCACCTGTCATGTACAATCTGCATCGCAGGGGGTTGGACTAGGTGACTCCCGAGGTCCCTTCCAACTCTACAATTCTATTCTATGATGTTAAAAATTGGCCTCCCCACCACATGGGAACAGGTAAGACACATGAGAAACCAAGTGCGGCTGCTATTTTTTATACCTAATTCAGTCCTTGTCTGTTTAGCATTTACCATCTGAAACTCTTATTTGTTTCTCTTTGCAATTCTCTCTTTCCAGCCAGGAACAATTAATATAGATGGGGTAATTGGACTCCAACTGCAATTCTGTAATACTTTCCGTGTGAGTAACCTTACTGCAGCAAACGATGCTGCTCAGAGCACAGTGGCCTGAGGATTCTAGCCAAAGTGTGCAGACAGGAAGAGTCTCCAAAATGCAATGGGTTAGAATTGGTTTGTTGGAAAACTTTTAGCCAATGCATAAATTAAACCAGGGGTTGTCAAAGTTTTTTGTGGCTTGGGCCGGTTCACGGTCCCACAGACACCGCGGTGTGCCAGAGTGTATGTGTGCACGCACACACACATGAGCAAACGCTATTTCTGGCACGCAGGAGACGACCGAGCGGGCGGTGGGGGTCCATGGGCTGGTTAAACGACCGCCTTGGGCCACTTGCGGCCCATGGGCCTTAGGTTGCTGACCCCTGAATTAAAGCATGGAAAGCTTTAACAACCTGCAGACATTTTGGCCACTGAAATGAAAGCTTTGATAATGTTGAGTGCATTGGATCTACCGTATTTTTCCGTGCATAACATGCCCCCATGTATAAGACGACCCCTATTTTTGGGGACCGCAAAAAGGGGGGTGGAATTGCCCAGAGTTGTTCAGCTTGGGGGGGGGCACCACCGCCAATCACTCTATAGCCTGCCTACCACTGCAAATCACATGTCGCTGCCGTAAATCATCCACCCAATTGCCGCAGCCACAGCCAATCGTCAGCAGACCTTGCCGAAACAACCAATCACATGCCAAATCGCCGCTGCCAATCTCCTGCTGGCTGCTGCCACCAATCGCCCGTCCCCCCCCTGCTATCTGTGTATAAGACAACCCACAATTTTTGCCTATTATTTATAAGGAAAAAATATCATCTTATACACAGAAAAATACTGCATTCCCCCCCATAGAATTATATCTTCCATTTGACAGCCTTTCACACATCACCTAGCATTTCACGGGCTGATCAGAAACCCTGTGCAATCATTGATTCCGATCCCATGCTGAACCTATGTACATAGGTTTTCACTCTGTACACAGACTTTTCACTCCAGGGTGGAGCTGATGGAGACTGGGACATTGGGGACGCCATGCCTTGTGTTGCCGCTCCCCCATCCACACACCAACAAATGCATGGAGAAGCAACTTTTGAAGTGAGTCTGTTTTTGACTGATTGATTACCTTCATTGTTGTTGTTGTTGTTGTTGTTGAAGCTATACAGTCCAACAGAACAAATATTGTGATGTGGGAGGCCTTCAAAGTGTACAAACAGATTGGAAATGGATCGTTATTTTAAAAGGTTGCTCTGATCTAGTGATTCCACTTTTAATTTGTAGAGGAGATGGAGCTCAACATACAGATGGGATGTGCATGCAGAGGAGCTGTTTCCTCCAGTGAAGTAAACGAGGAGCTGCTAGTCGTGCACACAGAGCTCTTGATCTTTGATGGAATTATTTCCAATTTTATGAACGCCTTGACTTTTTCTTCCATTTGACAGCCCTTCACACCTCATCTAGCATTTCACGGGCTTTTCTTCCCTCAATACATGAGCAGTGAACACCACTCCATCTAAGGACTTCAGTCTACTAAAAGCTCCTTTAACTTTCCTTTAAAATATTTCTCTTTTCATGATATCCTGCTATCAAGAACCATGCAGCTGCTTTATCTTGTGCTGCACTGAATTTAATGAGGCTTGATTTCCACTGTGAAAGTTACCTGCAGGGGAGAATGTTCACCAAACCACCTTACCTTCCACTCTTTCCCATATTTTCTTTTCATGCCTGCCCATAGCACATCCACCCCAAAATGCAGCAGCTTCAGCATCCCCCCCCCTTAAAATTTAAAAGGGTTCCTGTCACAACATGCATCCTGCCAATCTGGAATCATGTAATTAAACACCGATGTCATGATTCTATGTAGGCAATTGGATTTTCCTATGGCATTCTACCACAGATGGCAGTCAAAACCCTTTCATGACCTTCAATCTGAATGGGGCAAAGAGTAGGAATGTGGAAGCACTGCCCAAGCAACTGAACAGATACCCCCTTCTTTCTGCAAGAACATAAACTAAACATGCGGAAAAACTTTCTGAGAGTAAGAGCTGTTCGTCAGTGGAACAGTCTCCCTTGGGAGGTTGCAGAGTCTCCTTCCTTGGAGGTTTCTAAGCAGAGGTTGGATGGCCATCTGTCCTGGATGCTGTAGCTGAGATTCCTGCATTGCAGGGGGTTGGACTCGATGACCCTCAGGGCCCCTTCCAACTCTACAAGTCTATGGTAATATGAATCATTGTCTGTCAATGTCACATGGTAAGGCTTTTGCCCTGACCCAGCTCTAATCTTACATAGTTAGGCATGCCTATTGGGGACAGAATGTGTATGGAGATGCACATCAGAATGCACATCTTATTGAAGTAATGACCATTCCCCACATAAAGGGGAGGCGCATTTTGCGCAGTCGCACGCAGCCCCCTGGGATCCCTGAGGCAGCCCTGGAAGTTTGGAAGCTGGCACTGCCTACCTGGGGCTGGATACTGGTGTTCTCTGCCCACTCAGTTAGCCGTCCAATCCAGCTCAGGGAGGCGTGCCGGGGGGATTGGCCAAGTAGGAACAGGTAGCCTTACCTTGCACACGGTGGAAGTAGAACCATTCTTGGGAAGCAGCCGACGGATTCAGAGGTTTCCCACCCTCCACTCCCTAAATTAATGCTTGCATTACAGGTTGTTTCCTTCCACAGGTGTACACGCATGCAGGCGCTGCTACGACAAGGCTGCTGTTGAAGGGCCGGAAAGGAATTCCCCTGCATTGGCAGGTTTCGCCTTTCCCATAGCAATTTGTCACAATTTGGCAGATGCAGGCCTTGGGCAGAATCCTCTAGTCATTTACATATATGGGCAGCGATAACAGGGTTCCTGTAAATGGGGCAAAAGGGGGGGCATTGACCATATGCATAGGCCATCATTGCCCTCCCCCTCCGGCAGCTGCGATCGAGGGGGGAGGGCTATCTGCTTGAACATATGTTCTCCAGAGTTAGCCCAACCCCCTCACATGCTGGACAACCCTGAAAATAACCCCACCCCGGGCTGGGGGCTGGGAGGGATATACACCCAATGCCTGAGCCAAGGTCTCCTTTCATCTGAACTCTTAATAAAGCTGTGGCCAATTTTAATCCCATCAAACGTGGTCTTGTGTCATTATTCCACTCAGGGGCTGCATGGGGTTTTGGGGGGACTCCGCCTGACTGCGCAATGCAACGTGGATAGGTCTGCACTTGGATGGATGTCTGGATGCATATAGCTATTGTCCAGGTGCACTGCATAACTTTCAGTAGGAGATGCATTCAGGTGCACGTGTGAATGTGAATCCTCATCCACAGTCTGCCTTAGCTAGTTAATCATGTGTGACTGTATTGCGTGAAGAAGCATCCGATTAGATGTGTTCCCCTCTCCTCCCACACCCAGCCCCTTGCAAGTAGTTTTGGTTTTTGAAAAATCGTTGGAAAAGGGGGCAAAAAAAAGTCATGAACTCAGGACTGGCTTTTATCAAGATGTGTTATTTGTCTGTTGTGCTTTTATTGGTGACAGAAAGCTTTAAGATTCAGCATTGCTTTTACGAGGATTTCTTTTAGCTTGGAAATTGCTATTCAGTGAAGTGAAGTGTTAAATCTGGCCTCATCCATGATGTGATCAGACTACAGACTGGAACACTTTTGACTGACATTATTAAAAAGATATATAACCCTAATCTATTTTATTTTCACTTTGCCTTGTCTTCAGTGATGTATGAAATTCCTTTTAGATTATTACAAATCTTCATCAGAGCTTTTTCTTTTCATCAAAAAAAGTTGATGTGGTGAGATAGGCTTCTTTTATTTTGCTATTTTTACCCAGAGGAAGATCAGGACTTGAAGCCTGATTTATTGAGGAGGTTCTCCTGACTTTGGAGCCAAGCATGCCTTTGTGGTCAACTGATGTTTACAGTTGTAAATATATATATATTACAAAATCTGCTGGATTTCCATCAGAGGACAATAGGACACATTTGAACTTTCTACATAACAGTAACTCCAGCAAGTATAGCTACAGTGAATACAAAAAGGTATGTGATAGACTTTTGTCTGATACCACTGTTTCATGAATGTACCAGAGTTTCCATGACTTAAGTCTGTCATGGCCAGTGGTTTGTGCCAGGGCAGCTAAATTGGCAGCCTATCCTTGGAATGTAGGAGAAAAGCAACTTGCTTCCAATGTATTGCTGCCACCCCAATTTATTGAGCAGGGTGCGATTCCAGGGGTCCCAGATGCTTACCCAGTGTTTGCGTTTCCTTTTGCAATGAGGCACAGCAGAGACTGTGGTGTCTTTATGACATATGGTTTATTTGCACATATATACAACCTAAGCCTATGATGGAGGGGTTCACAGCATCAACACCCCAAGAGGGTCTTGTTTCTCCCACAGACGCAGCCTTGGATTCCAACAGAAATCAAACATTGTTCCTTACCTTCCAAGTCCCAGACTGCAGAATCCGGGACCGGCAGCCGTGTGACACCGGAAGTTGTGTCGATGTAACTTCCGGTGTCGCTTTGCCCTTCTATGGGCACCAAAAAATGGCCGCCGGCGGCTTCGAAAGTCACTTATACGCATGTCAGGAAGTGCGTCAACGCAACTTCCGGTGTCGCTCCGCCCATCTATGGGGACCAAAAATGGCCGCCGCCGACACCGGAAGTCGCGTCTATGCACTTCCGGACATGCGTAGATGCGACTTTTGAAGCCGGCGGTGGCCATTTTTGGTGCCCATAGAAGGGCAAATCGGAAAGAAAAAAAATAGCCGCCGGCAGGAGAAAATAACGGAGAAAAACGAGAGACGAAGTGATACGGGGGACCACCGGGAAAAGGTAAGTAAAATCGGGGTTTTCCCGGAGAAAACGGGGTACTTGGCAGCTATGCATTGTTCTGACTCTCTCTCCAGCTTGTTTCTTTCCATCTAGGTCACATCACTGCCACTTTCAATTCAGACTTTGTCCTTCTCACAATCTCTGAGTTAAGGGAGGTGCCCCACCCATTTTTGACCTTGCCAAGAGCCCCCTTTCCTTTGTTCTCGTAATGGTCCATCACCCAGGCTATCACCTCAACACAAAAAGCTAGCTTGGCTTATATTTTAACTGGAGAACTGCAATGCAAAATTCAGAGAAGTGCAAATTATGAAAGATAGCGGGCTTTCTATTTGCATATTGTTTTAGAAAGTGTGAATTAGGTCAGTCTGCCTTTAAATGCAAACTGAATTGAATCCCCCCCCCATCCCTACTTCCCACATCATGCATAACTGGGGTTGTAAAATGTGTGGGGTGCCTTTGAATACCAAATCCTCCTCACTTCAGACTGTCACGTTCCACATGCTCACTTTAACACCTGAAGAAGGCTTCTGAAAATACCAGTAAGCCTTTGAACCATATCCACCACACATTCATAAATTCTGAAGAGATGACAAACATCTGTGCAAACATATAGTAAGCATATATGCCAGAATCTTGGCTTATTGTGGTTCCAGGCATATCTTCACCTAGTATTTGAAGGCAGATATTCTCTCTTTAATTAATATGGGTTCAGCACAGTACTGAATCTCAAAGAAAACCAGAAAAATGCCTAATTTCTTAATAATGTACTTCCTGAGCAGATGCAATCCTTTCCCTAAAGGATTTGACACTTCCCCCTTGTTTTCATTAACTAAACCTAGCTGAACTGAATCTTTTATGGTCTGACTCAAAACCAAACAATGTACGAGAGGGAGAGGGAGAGGGGGAGAGAGAATGAGGGACACACATTGAATCTGGTTACACAGAAGCACTTTAACTTGATTTGTGGTTGGTAGGTTGTGCAGCAACATACCAACATGTTAGGATAGCTACATCCAAGAAGAAAAGAATTTGGTCATGAAGGGCCTTGGAAATGGCACCGACACACACCAAAGCACCCCCATGGCTTTAGTTAGTTCGAAGAAAGGAAGCTGGAAATGATCAGAGGCAATGGCTTCTCGTTGACTTCCATTTATCAGTTTTAAAGAGCATCGCTGTGCTCAGCAAGCGAACGAGAGATAAGCAATCATCAGAGATGCAGCCTAGAGAGCAGCGAAAGAGCACAGGCAAGGGCAAGAGAGTGAATGGAGGCAGAAATGGAAAGATCAAGGAGGTTAGGTATCCGGTCAACAGAGTCTTGACTGAGAAGCGGACAGATTACAGGCCAACTGGAGGTGGAGGTGAATGAGACTGGTCTGACCCCAGGAAATTTATATCAGACTTTCTGTCAGTCAGAAGGTAAGAGGCTAATTAGGGCCCCAAGAAGGTTATCTAAGCTTCCAAATCATGATTCTGATTTGGAAAATGGGTTGTTTGTGTTCTTCTTCTGGGTTTGGGAACTGCTGTATTGTGAACAAACGTCCAGAAATCCAGCTCACTTATATTGCTTAGCTCAAAGCTCAGGAGCCGGCGGTAGTTATCTTGTATTTAAGGCAGGCATGATCAGCTTGACCTTGGCAGAATAAGACTACGTGATCCTGTAGAAGCAGGAAACGTACCACGATAGAGCCTTGTGCAGGTGTGAAGTGCAGAACTGAATGGACAAGGAGGAATGAGTTTGTAGAACTCTGCTTGCTTATCATCCTTCATGACAGCAGCAATATAAACTGCCAGAGGTGGGGAAAGACATCATTGATTTAAAGCCTGGATGCACTGGTCTGAGAGTCAATGTGGAAACATCAAGGTGATGCAAATGAAACCTTGTGACAACCTCCAGCCATTTATCAGGACTTGAAAGGGAACAGCAAATAATCCACCAAGCATGATAATCATATCAGCTGAAACAGACAGAGCAAGAACATCATGATCAGCTGGCCCAGAGATGTTACCTTTGGGTATCATGCATGGCAAAGTTAGGGGAGAAATACTTAAAGACAAGCAAACAGCACGGCTGAGAGAGAGGAGACTCAGAACAGAATCAAGGAACGTTTAGGCAAAAATCCAATGCAGACTTACTTGAAAGTTAGCCCCTTTAACTCAGTGAGGCTTATTTCTTATTGGTATCATAGATACCCATAGGATGGCATTATTAAAAAGTTGATTTTCCAGTGTTTCCCACAACACATTGTCAGCAGAAAAAGTGTGGCATTGAAAAAATTGTAGTGGTGTCATAATGAAAAATGTTGCTATTCATTGCATGAGTTTTTAATAGGCATGACCCTGGTACATCAGAGATATTCTGTGAGTTGTAGAGGTGGTAGATGGAGGACGAGTAAGGTTTAGAGCAGGGGTCAGCAAACTTTTTCAGCAGGGGGCCGGTCCACTGTCCCTCAGACCTTGTGGGGGGCCGGACTATAGTTTGAATTTTTTTTTTTGAACGAATTCCTATGCTCCACAAATAACCCAGAGATGCATTTTACATAAAAGGACACATTCTACATGCTGATTCCCAGACCATCCGCGGGCCGGATTTAGAAGACGATTGGGCTGCATCCGGCCCCCGGGCCTTAGTTTGGGGACCCCTGGTTTAGAGGATAAGCACTAAAGGTAAAGGAGTAAAAAAAACTGAACCCCCTAATTGCTGGGAAATTAATCATGTCATAATAGGATGTATCCAAATGGGTGGCCCCTGAGAGTGAGAGCGTCACGTGCAATACATGTTCAAACCCTGAAAAAATATAATCAAATATGTTAATGACACCGAGCAGCGCTGTTCTTGTTCTTGCAGGTGATATAGTGTCCATTCATCTCTCAAACCCCTCCCCATTGAAAAACATCAAGCATCTTCATGGTGGATGGGGATGAAACTAAGACTGGCACAGAAAAG
Source organism: Zootoca vivipara (assembly GCF_965207765.1). Classification (NCBI taxonomy): domain Eukaryota; kingdom Metazoa; phylum Chordata; class Lepidosauria; order Squamata; family Lacertidae; genus Zootoca; species Zootoca vivipara. The sequence goes on from NC_142587.1 coordinate 77,023,105, forward strand.
TCAAAAAGGGGTGATGCCATCACAGAACTTTCACACATGTTAAAATGCCACTATACAAATGGAGTTCCACTTCTGGACTAGGTACTCTGAACAGGCACAAACCTCATAACCATAGCTTCCAAGTTTTCCCTTTTCTTACGAGGAAGCCTATTCAGCATAAGGGAAAAATCCCTTAAAAAGGGGGATAACTTGGCAGCTATGCTCATAACACAATATCTATAGATATGGGCAGGACTTTTTTGGAGGGATGAGAGAGTCCAGAGGAGAAAGCAAAACACTGAAAAGAGAGGGACTCTGGATATTAGGACTCGTCTGTGGGGTGTGGGAGGTCCCTGCCTGTGGACACTTCTTCTCATAACTTCTTGTCCCATGTAGCTTTGGAGTCAGAGTTTTCCCACAATGCTCCTTAAACCATTGAACTTCTTCCTAGAAGTGGATTGGCTTAATCCAACACTGTAGATGTTCAGGAAAAGATATTTCATTTTAGGTAGGCCAGGGGTGGGGAACCAGTGGCTCTCCATTTGTCGGCCTGCAACTCTCATCAGCTCCAGTGAGTATGGCCAAAGGTCAGGGGTGTTAGGCATTGTAATCCAACACCATATGTGGAGGGGGCACAGTTTCTTCACTCCTGGGGGAGGCCATGGGTTGACTTCATACATGTCATTGTTCTCTGAACCAGTCAGAACATTAACTTCAAGAGGAAGTTATCACTAATAGCTCCAGAATCATTAAATATGGATGTTTTATGGCTGATTTTAGTTTATTGCATTACATTTGGCCACTATGTGGGGAAATGTGTTATACTATTCATAAATATAACTATAAGCAAATCTGTATGAGACCTTCAAAAAAGAGCTGTTTTGCAAAAGCGAGTATGATCCCTGTGAATGATTGAACGAACATTAAAGATCTGGAATGAATGTCATGATGTTAATGAAGTTTTTCAATAGAGTCACTAGACATTGCTCATAAAATGAGCCTTATAAAAAAAATATGGTGGTATAATAATACTTACCCTTTGGAGATCATTCTCAGCTGGGAGGCATCTCTGTGCTTATCGGCCATAAACAAGCATCTTAATTGACAGCTGCGGGCCAATGTTTTCCCTATCAGGAGCTGAAAAGTTTTGTTGTAAGAGATCAGTTGATTTACAATTGGAATGAATTAGATCTGTTGAGTATAATATTTCCCTTTTCTGCTTTCTACCTGTAGACGTTTAAACACCTTTCTAGTCACAATATTGAGCAAGAAGTACAGGAAATGTGACACTTCCAAAAACTGCATTTATAAAAGTTGAAAGTCCATATTTCCTATTTATTGTTTACTTGGACTTTTAACAAAGTCCATCAACAAAGGCTCCTGAGTAAACTTAGCAATCATTGAGTCGTGTGTCCTCTTCTGGATCAGCAGGTATGGAAATACACCAAGCTTCACTTGTGACTAGGGCTGGGCAGTAAATAGCCATATCGTTGAAATAGCATCGTGATAAGTGTTTCTGGGAAAGATTGAGGGCACAAGGAGAAGGGGACGACAGAGGACGAGATGGTTGGACAGTGTTCTTGAAGCTACCAACATGAGTTTGACCAAGCTGCAGGAGGCAGTGGAAGACAGGAGTGCCTGGCGTGCTCTGGTCCATGGGGTCACGAAGAGTGTTTCAACAAGACAATATACAGGTGAACAAAAAGTGGAGACTTAACAGCTTCCCGGGGGGTAGCTCAGCTGTGGGGAGGTACTGTGGGACCCTCTGCTGTCACGGGGAGGCCCAGCAAGGTCCTCAGCCATCGCAGATATATATCGTGATATATCATGATATTGTGATATTTAGCTGGTGATATATCGTAATGTTGAAAACCAAATATCGCCCTACCTGTGACACTTCTGCAAAGTGTTATAATACCAAGAGTTTGCTGTGGAATAAATGAAATAATAAGAAAGTGCCCCTAAACATATGCAGAGTGCTTTTCATCACAAAGGACTGTAACCACAGCCTGTTGTATTGAAAAAAGATAAAAAACAAGAGTATGGCTTTCAGGAAAGATGGCATAGTCTCTGGATAGACATCTCTCGTTTTAGAAATTTAGAGATACCTGTTCCCGAGTAGTCATCTGAGCCAAATGAAAGCACCTTTTGTTATTGGTGAGGGCTCTATGGAGATGGCACAGAAATTCCACAGTTTTTCCTTACAGGATGTTTTACCACAGTGCAGGTGGCGCTGTGGGTTAAACCACTGAGCCTAGGGCTTGCTGATCAGAAGGTCGGCGGTTCGAATCCCTGCGACGGAGTGAGCTCCCGTTGCTCGGTCCCAGCTCCTGCCAACCTAGTAGTTCGAAAGCACGTCAAAGTGCAAGTAGATAAATAGGTACCACTACAGTGGGAAGGTAAACGGCGTTTCCGTGTGCTGCTCTGGTTCGCCAGAAGCAGTTTTGTCATGCTGGCCACATGACCTAGAAGCTGTACGCCGGCTCCCTCGGCCAATAACGCGAGATGACCGCCGCAACCCCAGAGTGGGCCACGACTGGACCTAATGGTCAGGGGTCCCTTTACCTTTATTACTTTGTAATCTTGTTGCGTGGAATTTGCATATCATGAGAGAGGAGAGGGTGGTAAAGGTCATGAACTTCTAGCCCAGACTTATGTGCATGGCAGCTTTCTTCTTCCCTATATCTGAATTGCTGCCTGCAGCAGTCCAGGAACAGGCGTGGCTGCGGTTCTACTATGTTACCATGCTCAATTTTTTCAAAGACTTTATGCGTCAGGCAGCCTGAACTTAACACTCCATCCCATTTGTAATAATCAAATGGATGTATTTGGAGGTTTTTAATGCAATGCCCTGAGGCCATATTTCCCATTTCCAGAATTCCCTATGGCCATAAAGGCTCAAAATGTAGCATCCCATTCTCAATACACTTATGTATCTATCAACCCATTGAAAGAAAGATTAGCACTGAAAGCTTAATATCTGATTTTATCATGAATTGCCTGCTAGAGTATCCTACAAATCACATTTGTGTACCAAATTGTGGGGCTGAGGGAGAGAGAAACCCATTGCAACTGCATGGTGGATAAACTTGCAGCACAAGATAATCTCTTTCCCCCTTCTTAGGAAATCTTCACAACATGCATTCAGTGCAGCTGACTCTCATGAGTTTTTCAGGATGCGCAATGGAAAGGATTGGCAGAGAAATCCTCTTTTAAAAAGCTTCATTGAGCTCTCACTGCATTGGGTGCAACTGTTTTGCCCTAGGTGAAGAACATCACAATACAATTCCATGCATGCATATGATTATTGCACGTATGTGAAACAAAATTCTCAATCAACCAGTAAAACCATGTTTTGTCCAATTATCATTATTATTATTATTTATACCCCACCCACCCATCTGGCTGGGTTTCCCCCACCACTCTGGGCAGCTTCCAACAAATACCAAAATACATTAAAATATCGCATATTAAAAACTTCCCTAAACAGGGCTACCTTTAGCTGTTTTCTAAATGTCAGGTAGTTGTTTATCTCCTTGACCTCCGTTGGGAGGGCGTTCCACAGGGCGGGCGCCACTACCGAAAAGGCCCTCTGCCTGGTTCCTTGTAGCTTTGCTTCTCGCAGTGAGGGAACCGCCAGGAGGCCCTCGGCGCTGGACCTCAGTGTCCGGGCAGAACGATGGGGGTGGAGACGCTCCTTCAGGTATATAGGACCAAGGCCGTTTAGGGCTTTAAAGGTCAGTACCAACACTTTGAATTGTGCTCGGAAACGTACTGGAAGCCAATGTAGGTCTCTTAGGACCGGTGTTATGTGGTCTTGGCGGCCGCTCCCAGTCACCAGTCTAGCTGCCGCATTCTGGATTAATTGCAGTTTCAGTGGATTCCAGATTCTGCCAGTTCCTCATCTCTGAGCCACCAGTTTCTGGCATGCTTCACACATAGCCTACTAGATCCCAACCTGGCTCTGCCAGGTGAGTTTCTCTAGATATTTTATTCTGCAGTCGGGCTGTCACCAAGACAAAGGCCTGATCTGTGATATCAGCCAACCACATCTGAGATGGTAGGAATACCTGAAGGGTCTTCAACAAGCATCTCAGTAAGCAAGGGTGTTTGTTTACAGTAGGCGATCCTCTGATATTGTTGGCAGGCAGCCTGAGCTCCAGCATTTTGGTCCCTATATTTATGAACAGAGCATTGAGTCAGAGTAGCTCCTGCTCTTCAGTCCTCTCAGAAGCTAGGGTTTGCCCTCTGATTCTTGAGGTCCAGTAAATTATTTGGCAGAATGCAGAATAAGTTCAAGGATCTTATTGGTTTGAACAAGATCTTGAACATTAAATCCTTATGCATACACCCAGTTAACTACAGTAAACCTGCAACTTACATGCACTTAACTTGTGGACATTCAGCTCTACGCGTGGGACAAAAAATATTTAAAAAATAAGTGTTGGTAAGGGGGCAGGGTTCTGGGGGAAATGACTTTGGCAATCCCGCCCACCATTGAACCCAATGGATTTTGACTATATGTAATTTTGGCTTTAGGCGTGATTCCCCGGAACTTAACTCCTGTGTAAACTGCAGGCTTACTGTATTACATTTCATCAGTAAGATTTTTACTGTTTGGCTATGAGTTTTCCCTCTTTTGGCAGACTCCTTTCTTGTTCTCTGCAACAAAATGGCACACAGAAGAGAAGGTCTTAATTTGCTGTGTGAATTAAGGGTTTTTTCCTCCTTCCAGCAGGAATGCAAAACTTTAATCAAGGCTTAAGGGAGCAGGGGATGCATTCGTGTACCATGGGATCACATCTGTTAAATCCAAATCTTGGCAGCTCAACAGAACCATGTTACACAGTAATTTGCAACACTGATAGTCAAACAGACAATTTTCAACCTAGATTAGTTTCAATTAGAAAGAAATCGTCCGAAATAGTCCTTTCAGTCTGGAAATGGCTATGTTTTGGTTATGTATTAAGATTTGTGTGTTAGATTATGATCATTACCAGAAGGCCAGTTTAGATTAGAGCACAGTCAAAGCATTTTTTAAAAAAATCTCTCTCAATCTTTTGTTGGGTGGATAGGGACAAAATTCCATAGGGTGGTATTCAACTGAGTCTTATCCATAGTAGACTTAACCTAACAAAGTGGCCAAGTGTTTCCTTCCCCACCCCTTTTATCTCTCTTTTAAGAAGCCTACTGTTGTTCAGAGTGATATAAGGCTCCTTCTACAGATTCACACCAACCACACACCCTAGAATGCCTTGGGAATGATGCCATGTCACATTGCATTGCATGGGTGAATCTACCAGTTTCAGCTTCTCTTGGTTTCTAATTTTCTCAATTAAGTTCTTCAGATTTCCATAGCAGTTTGCAAGTCCTCATGAAATTCATCAGCATTTCAGTGCAAATTTATCCTGATATAATTTTTTCCCTGTGCAATCTTTCCTAATATAATGCATATTTACAATGCTGTTTCCCCAAATATAATGAACTTTTGGAAGTTATTTTGACTAATATATGCATTTATATGCACAATTACCCTAACAGATGCATTTTTGTACACATTACTTAGCTAGAGAACTGCATTGCAAAATTCAGAGAAGTGTGAATTTCCAAAGATGGCTATACTTTGGTTCTTGCATTGTTTCAGAAAGTGCAAACCAGGTAGGTTTGCTTTTTGATGCAAATTTAATTTAATTCCTTCCCCTGTCCCTAAACATGGGGGGGGGGCATGGTCATTTTCAGGCAAATCCAGTTAAAAGGTTCATAGTAGCAGTTGATGAGAAAAAAGACTTCTGTCCAACACCTTGCAGAGACACTGCCAGTCAAAGTAGACAAGAGGCAAAGTGAGCCTAGATCAGCAAAGTACCAGTAGTCTGTCCTGGTTTAATATGGCTTATTGTGGATCAATAGGCAGAGCTGACCTTCAGCCCTTTCTCAATTTGCCCCTGTTAAAAATGAGTTGGTGGCTCAGGATTTATAAGTTTTATAAATATTGTTCTGTGAAGAGTAGGAAATGCGTACTGTGAAATATGTACTGTGAAAAGCAGGAGACCAGTCTTGTTATTGGTAAGTCAAACAGACCCAGTTAAAGAGCTGCACACCAGGCATAGGAGCCAACTCCTAGGGGCCGTGGGTGCTTCAGACCCCACAATAAAATATTTGAGGGGGGCCATGCCCCCACAAAGTTGATGGGCATTCCCATTCAAATGGTGTGTGGTCACTGTGTCATGTGATTGATTATGTGGGGTGGGGCTTACCTGGCCCTCACAAGTTGGCACCCCGACACTAAGTGATGAGAAATAAGGAAAGATCCTGAAAAGCATGTTAGAGTGTAAGGCAAATTTGTATGTTTCACTTAGACTTTTTAGATGCTGGGGTGGAAACAAAGCTAGGTGCTAGGGATTGAGAGCATGGCTGAAAGAGCTATGCAAGAGGTAATTAATAACAGAATTTAGCTCTTCAATTCCAAAAACACATTTACTTGAAAGCAAGCCCTATTGATTTCGGTCGAGCATATTTCCTGGCAAGTGTGATTAGGGTCACCGACTTGATCTACTTGAACAATATACCGGTAGTGTGTATTAATAGCATCATTCTACTCTCTCCTTGTGCTTACAAACTGGTACAAACCATCTGTTCTAAAATTAAATGCATACAGGCTTTCTTCCCTCTCCAGAGACTCTGTCGCCAAGCATTAATGGATCAAGAGAGCATAGATTTAATACCCTGAATGACATTTAATCCAGGCAAGATCAAAGTGTTGTTAGTTGGGTTGGTGGTGGTAGGTATACAACAAGAGTGGAGAACCTTTGGCTGTCCAGATACTGTTTGACTGCAACCCCCGTTAGCCTCAGCCAGGGATCATGGAAATTGCAGCCCAGAACATCTGGTGGGCCATAGGTTCCCTGCCCCTAGGGAACCATGCTCTTGGTTTTATGCATACTGAAATATCAAATGTGCAGCTTTGTGGATCTCATTACTTCACCGCAAAGTTATTGCGGCTATGCCTCCATGGGAAAGGCCAGCATGCCTGCGGGTATGAGGTTCAGCAAGGCTCAAGACCCAACATTCCTCCTTTTGGAAACTGAATCTAATACTTAAAACAACAAAGGAAATCTATATCCCCTTTTCTCCCTCGTCAAATCCTGCATTGTGCTGCCAAGGAGAGAACACCTCATTGTGTTTGTCTTGGCACAATGCTGGGGCTGGCATCAGAAAGGATTTGGGCGGAATGCATAAGCGGGTTCTTTTCCCTTTAGCTGCTTTTCGCTTCTATCTCACAGGTACTTTCCAGATCACTTGCAAAGTAAATGGTTCCTGAGCTTCCCTCCTATTATGAATGCCAAGCTTTGTAGAAGCAGCCGAAAATATTTAGAAAAGGTGTCATAGAAGCAAGCCCAAGTACCTGGAACTTGGTTCGCTCCAATTTATTATCCTCCTTCTCCTGTTACTCTCCTTCCTTGCCCTGCACTCTCCTACCGTCAAAGTTTAGATTGGAAGCAAACTGCTTTGGTGGTAGAGGGGGTCTGCGTTTATTTGCCTGTAAACTCTGTAACAACAACAGCCTATTTCCCACAAACCAAGGTTGATACCCACTGTGATCCTTAGTAAGAAAATTTTGAACTTCTTCTAGTCCAGCTACTACTGTACTGCTGTGGCTTAAGCCATTGTTTATCTAAACCTGAAGCAAAATATACACACAATATGCTTAAGGGAGGGGGATGCAAACAGTGGCAGCTAAATAACAGCAAAATGCAAAAAAGTAGTCTGCAAACGTTTCAATTATGCTTAAATGTATGCAAAGTATGTAAAGTTGTTGTTGTTTAACCCAGCTGTCTCTGTTCAATCCCAGACAAAGAGAATCAGACTCAGTTATTACCTTTAAATCAATTTTTTTTACACTGGTGTATTGCCTTGAAATTCTTCTGTTAGAGAACAGTTGCATTTCCTAGGGGGGGGGGACACTTATTATAGTGGATAACCTTGTGAAAATAAGTTAACCAAATTGTAAAAATAGAACACTCATCCCTTTTTTGATGACATCACTTTCAAATCTCAAGACTGTTAATTATAACCCTCTGTTTGGTACCAGTGACACATCATCAGTGACTTTTTGGAACACTTTTCCATGGTTGGAGGCAGTAATGCTTCTGAATACCCACTGCTGGAGGGCAGTGAATCTTGTGTCTGGGTCTTGCTTCAGGGCAGGCACCCCCAAACTTGGCCCTCCAGCTGTTTTGGGACTACAGTTCCCATCATCCCTGACCACTGGTCCTGTTAGCTAGGGATGATGAGAGTTGTAGTCCCAAAACAGGTTTGGGGATGCCTGCTTGAGGGTTTCCTGCAGGCATCTGGGTGGCCACTGTGGGGAAAGGGTGCAGGATGAGATTGGCCTGATCCAGCAGGCTCTTCTTGGGGTCTTATCTAAGCTTTCCTGTCTGGAAATGTGGTTAATGATACTCATTGATTTATTTTAATATGGGAATTGGAAGATTGATATATCTCCCATTGCAAGATTATGAACTTGTCTTCTTAGGCATTATGTGGCATGACAAAATAGGTTAATATCTTCTCTGAAAATCACCCATTTAAACAAATGCCTGAACTAAATCCTACACAATGGCCTGAAGGTTATTATATGTTGTGGCTGTGAAGCTGCATTAGCTGGGAGTTTTTCTCCCCCTGCCCCTCCCTCAATTCATTTTCCACGCTGAAGACTTTATAGTTGTATCTGAGAAAAATCCTCCAAGCTTCAGTGGCGCTTATAAATTTCAGTAATCTGTGTTTATTGGTACTAAACCTCATTATTATTCCCATCTTGTCATTCGTGGCATTGCAGTGCGATTTTGTTCTTTGTATTCTCGATTATTAGGTTGCTTTCTCTGTTACCAGGCACATGGGCTTTGCTCCTCAGAGCACTTCATCTGGAGTAAACCGCAGATTGCAGTGGGATTGCTCTGGAGTAAGTGGCTTGAGGATCACAGCCCTGGTAGATGACACATTTGGCTGTGTCTATCCAACAGATGTCTGTGTAATTCATAGCCCCCGGAATTTTCTTCCTCCCCTTCCCCCCCCCCCCAGAAAACATTGTGTTAGCTTGAAATTCATCAGTTTGCTTCAAAGTTGAATATAGGGAGGCATTTATCACCTAAGCATTACTCAACCACACCACCAAAATGCCAAGAATGAGACTAGCTGAAAACATGTGTGATAAAAGCTCCAGATTTTATGGCAAAACAACAACAACAACCAACTTCCACTGAAATGCAACGATGTACTGTTTCTCTGATAAATGACAAGGATGCAAAGCTCTCCATGGGGCAAAATAAAATAACTATCCATATGGCTAGCCTCTCAATAGTTCTTTAACGACAGTGACTCAGTTGCGATGAAGGAGCTCTGCTCCTTCTCAACAGTAAATTTAGGACATTTGTGTTCTATCAGTTCTCTCTCCCTTCCTTCTAGGTTACCTGATAGGTGCAAACTGAGACAAAACATGTTAAGACAAAACACTCTACACTCATTGAATAAAAAATAAATAGATCACGCTGTAACAGCAACTCTTTTATGAAGGTCAAAGGAAACTTCATACCAGCTCATGAATTGTAAACTATTCTGGTACCTAGCAGGGTTCTGGGCAAAGCTGATGCCAGTGTAGCTAGACTCGAGAGGCATAAACAAAATGTTTTTGTGTTCCTTGTTTTATAAAACGAAAATCTAAGAAACTGTTGCATGCATTTCTCAGAGGTAAAACTAGTGAAGCTCAACCCCACTGCCACACCTAAAAGAGCCAGGCAAAACACACATACGGTACAACAAAAAATAAAACACAGAAAACACACACACACACAGGGGGGAGAGAGAGAGGGAGGGAGGGAGGGAGGGAGGGAGGGAGGGGAGAGAGAGAGAGAGAGAGAGAGAGAGAGAGAGAGAGAGAGAGAGAGAGAGAGCAGACAACCCCCACCCAAACAACAAGCAAAGCCATTCAATTTAAATTTAAAATTAAAAATAAAATTGAAATTTGGAAGAGACGTGTATCAAAAAGGGAACTAGTTTCAACTGGTATATTCCAGTGCTAAAGACCTGACAAACCATCCTCAGGCCAATGTATAATATTTTCAGCTAGCAAGAGACCATAGCTGCCAAGTTATCCCTTTTTAAAGGGATTTTCCATTATGCTGAATAGGCTTCCTCGCGAGAAAAGGGAAAACTTGGCAGCTATGGCAAGAGACCCATATCTCATCCTGTAAGCTCCTGCTCTAGTGTTTTTGGGCATTAACTGCATTTTTTTATTGGTGAGATGTGGTTCAACTTTTTTTTCAGTAATCCTTGAAAGAATGTGAGAAACATTTTCCCCACTGTGAGAAACATTTAATCTCTATGAAAAGGGTGGGCAGGTCCAATTCTATCCTGCTTAATTTTAAACCAGGCTTTCCTTCAGGTTGTTCTCCTCGCCAGCATCATTTGGCACGTAATTATCTTCTTGGGAATGGTACCGTGTGAAATCACAGGCTGGTCTAGAATCCTTCTCCCTGATGAAATTTTCACATTTAGCAAGCACAAAGGGACTAGCTTTGCACACAGAGGAAAGATAGGACAGGGCTCATGGACTTTTAACAGTTGTGTAGAAGAAGGAAGTTCAACAGGTAGAGCTTGCATGACAAGCCACACAACTATTTAACATAGAGGAGTTCTGTGCTCTTTTCCGTCTGGGTGTCAGGAAGCTGTCAACGACTCCCGGTTGGTTGCCCAGGAATGTACAAAGACAAGAGAATGTTTCTTACCGTCTTCTTATTATTCAGTATTTACAGAGAGAAGTTATAGAACCCAGCCTCTTGGATAATGGTGTTGTCCCGAGTGAATATCCACATCTTCCCCCGTCTCTCCCACTTCCTCATTCGTCACTTCTATGGGTGCTGCTACGTGCCCTCTGTCTTTGAGCTCTTTACTCTTCTACTTTCAAAGCTCACTGGTTCTGAGAGGGGGGGCTGGAATGCTTTCTAAAGACACTGTGTCCGTCAGCTGTCACCCCCGCTGCTTCCTCCTCCTCTCCCATTATTTCCCAACTCCCCTCCCCTCATCTGCCCCTGAGCTGTGACCTCCCGCAAACCCCTGTTGTAAATCTAAACTGTCTTCCTTTTCCTCCTCCCTGGAAGGGTCAGGCTGGGGAGGCGATCTCCACCATTCCTCCTCTGCCCAGTCCCTGACACTGGGCACCCTAATGCAGAGGGAGGTTTCATGAATATGGGATAAAAGCTGAACTAAGGGATTCACTCCCCCAAGAGGCAGTGGTGGCCACCAACATGGATGGCTTTAGAAGAGGATTAGACAAATTTATGGAGGACAGATTCAAGGCTGTCAGTGACTAGTAACCTTGATGGATGTGGTCTGTCTTCACAGTCCAAAGTAGAATGCTTATGGGTACCAGTTGCTAGAACCTGAAGGGGCAAGAGTGCTCTTGTGCTCAGGTCCAATGCTTGCGGGCTTCCCAAGGGCATCTGGGTGGCCAGTGTGAGAACAGGATGCTGGACTAGCTGTTCATTATTAAAGCATGACCCCACCCTCATTGGCAGTCTAAGAACATAAGAAAAGCCCTTGCTGGATCAGGCCCCATCTGGTGCTGCATCATGCCCATAGGAAACCCACAGGGAGGACCTGAACACAATAGCACTTTCTCTATTTGTAATTCCCAGAAACTGGAATTCCAAGGCATGCTGCCTCCGACAGTAAAGCAAAAATGTGACTAGTAGCCATTTGCAGTCTTGCCCTCCATCAATTTGTCTTTTTAAATGTTTTTTTTTAAAAAAAATGATTTATGCTTTTCAGGTTTATACATTTCACTAATTTTACAATCATTTTAACATTTCAAAACTTGACTTCCTTCCCCCTCTTTCTGCGGTTCCTTAATTTTATTTTTAGTATCTTCTGCATATCCAAATTAACTTAATTTGCTCATTTATTCATCTACTTTAAATATATGCGCTTATAAAACTGCAGGTTATTACAAAAATCCTGCCAATGTTCTCATCTGTTTACAATTTATCTGTAAATATTCAATAAACCATTTCCATTCTTTTATTTGATCAGGAGGCGTCGCAATGGGGGGGCGATGGGGGTGGTCCGCCCCGGGTTCCACTCTGGGGGGGTGCCACTTGGCACCCCTACCCCCGCGACTCTCAAGCCAAGCCTCCAGCGTCCCGGTAAAAAGTCCGTGTTAAGCGGACTTTTACCGGGAGGCTGGAGGCTCGGCTTGGGAGTCAAGGGGGTGGGAGTGCCAAGTGGCACCCCCCGTCGCACCGCACGGATTGGAGTTGCTGGGGGTGGCAATACCCCGCTACGTAACACGCGTGCTCAGCGGGATGCTGCGTATGTGTGTATTCTAGCGGGGTATCACCGCCCCCCCGCGCCTCCCAAGCTGCGCGCCTCCAGCTACAAAACTCCAGGTAGAAAGCCCGCTCAGCGCGGTGCGTCGCACGCGTCGTTACGTAGCGACGACCCCCCCCCCAGTGCATGGCAATTTGCCGCCTCGGGTGTCACGGTGCCTCGCTACGCCCCTGATCTTGATTTCTTATTCTTCTGGTAAGTTTCACCATTTCTGCATATTCTGTATGTTTTTGTATCCATTATTCCTTGGCTGGAACTTCGGCTTCTTTCCATTTTGGGGCAAGTAACATTCTTGTCGCTGTAGTAGCACACATGAATACGTTTCTATACAGTTTAGGTAGTTCTGTCCCTATAATTTCCAAAAGAAAAGCTTCCAGGCTTTTTTACAAACATCATTTTAAACATCCTTTTCAATTATATATCATTTCCCAGTAAGCTTTAACCTTACTACAATAATTTGTCTTGAATTTGTCTCTATGAATTTGTCTTGACAATTTTTTATAGTGGCATGGGGTCAAGCAAGGAATGTACCATATGATTCTCTGGACCACCTGTTTACGCTTAAGCCTTTACACTTAAATATCATAAACAATTCACGTTCTACTGTCTCTGTGTTCTGATGTTTTCTTAGTCTTCTTATGTATATTTTATACTTCAACACAGCAGCTTGTAACATGCTGAATGCTGAATAAAATTAGCTAAGGCTCATTTGGATGAACTTGAATTGAACTGTGAACTGCACATGAACCAAACTAGTTTGCTTTGCAAAGGGACAATTGTTGGGGGGGCTGCAGAGGCGCACTGCGGGACTCGCCTCAGCGAAGCGCAACCGGGCCTTCCTCGTGCAGAATTAGCAGCAGCAGCAGCCATGTCGGCCGGCGGCGAAGTGGAGAGGCTGGCGGCGGAACTGAGCGGGGCCGGCGCCGGGGATGAGGAGGAGGAGTGGCTCTATGGCGGTACGAAGCTTCTCTAAACCCCCACCACCCCCACCCTGTTTCCTTTCTTCAAGCTGCTCTCCACCTCCCCACGCTGCCATTATGCTGCTTCCCGGGCCGGGCCACCCCTCCTTGGGTTTCGGCCGGCGGGAAACGCTAGGTCCTGCCCCTCAGCGTGTCCGTTGCCAGGCCGCAGCCGGTGCCTGCTCTTCTCGCGACTTTCTGGTCTACCAAAGGACGGAGAGGCCTCTGGGATGGAGGCGGGTCGCCCTTTGCAGTGCGGCACCTTCCCCTGCTCGCCTTTATGCCGTTTGCCCGTCTCCTTAAGGGAGGCTCGGTAGGCCCCTCCCCCCCCCGGTGGATTTGAAGCCCCATGGATTGGAAAGCGAATAGGGCTAGGCAGTGCCTTCCTTGCACACCGGGCCCCATGGTACATTCACCGGGGGAGAGTTAAGCCCCGCTGAACTTGCGCATGCATATGGTGTTTTTTTTAAGCAACCGAGAGGGGGCCCCTGCATGTAGTTGGGGTGCCTTGTTGTGAATCGATTTGGGTCTTTGTGAAAAAGGGAAAGGAAATCAGTCAAGGTCTGATTCGAGGTCTCGTGCTTTGTTGGTAGACTCCTCCCTGACTCTCCATACCCCTGGGTTTTGTTTTTTTAAAATACACCACCAGCTTTTTAAATATGTTTTAAGTCAACCACCACCATATTGAGGAACTTCCCTTCTCTCTGGAGTTGGTTGAGGCCTTTGGACCAGTAGCAATTTTTGAACGTTTTGTTGTTATTAGTGGTAAGGTAAATCAGGAATAGTGGGGAAGTTGGAAGGCGGCCAGCAGCAATGCACCAGCCTGTTTTAGTCCTCTGCCTGCCTGCCTGCCTGCCTGCCTGAGAGACATGGGGAAACCCAAGGTGTTCAGAGCCACACTTTTATTGTTTGTTTCTAAACAGTACAAAGATAGTAAGGGGAAAGTAGAGAGTTAAGGCACAAACAGTATGTCATTATGATGATGATGATTCCACCTAAACATTAGGAAGAACTTCCTGACAGTAAGAGCTATTCGACAGTGGAATTTGCTGCCAAGAAGTGTGGTGGAGTCTCCTTCTTTGGAGGTCTTTAAGCAGAGGCTTGACAGCCATATGTCAAGAATGCTTTGGTGTTTCCTGCTTGGCAGGGGGTTGGACTGGATGGCCCTTGTGGTCTCTTCCAACTCTATGATTCTATGATTCTATTAGAATAAAAAATATATTAAATATATTTCGTATGATAACAGATTTTTTGTTTTGGCCGCTTCCTGCATGAGCAGAGTCTAGCGCAAAACTAGAATTAGATAGAGGCAGTAGTTCTGCTGTATGCCGTTAGGTGGTGCTTTACAAACACTACTGTTTTGCAAAAAGGCAGTGCGCGCATTCTACTAACGCTCACCTCCCCAAGATGCTTTGCGTGCGCCGGCTTCATTTGTGCGCTACTGCGCAGGTACCCTGTCTTCTCCATTCCCCTCCCTCCTCCCTGGCGCGCGCTGCCTCTTTGCAAAACAGTAGTGTTTGTAAACAAAGCGTTGCTTTTCGCGGAAGCTACAGTTCGCGTAGTTAAAAATGGACCGTTGGTTAAAAAGTGGTTCGTTAAAACGACAAAGGCCTACAGATGAAGAGGAAGAACTGTAAAAAACATATAAATATAAAATATACAAAGACTCTTAATTTGGCTCTCACTTTTTAATTTTAGGATTAGGAATTAATGGGGGTCCTTGTCACAATAGCGGCTCGATGAGGGGTCCTCGAGAAAATTTTGTTGGGAACCCCTGTTCTAGGTCATGTGGCCAGCATGACAAAGCCGCTTCTGGTGAACCAGAGCAGCACACGGAAACACAGTTTACCTTCCCACTGTAGCGGCTACGTTGGCAGGAGCTGGGACCGAGCAATGGGAGCTCACTCCATCGCAGGGATTCGAACCACCGACCTTCTGATCAGCAAGCCCTAGGCTCTGTGGTAATACCATTGACTTATTTCTTTGTTAGAAATGTTTATGTGCCACCCTTCTTCCCAGGGCCGTCTTAAGCGCCCCTGGCGCCGTGGTGTGCCGGATCCCTCCGGCGCCCCCCGCCCCGTTTCCCAACACGGTGGGCGGGCGGGCGCAGCGCAGCTGCCACAGGCGCTGCTGCACGGCGGGCGGGCAGGCACAGCGCGGTTGCCGTGGGTGAAGCTGTGCGGCGGACCGGCCGGCCGGCCGGCCGGCCAACGGGCAGGTGCAGCTCGCGGCCCCCCTCTGGCGGGTGGTGCCGTGGTGCCCTGCGCCACCCAGCCTGGCCGTAGGGCCGACCCTCCTTCCTGCCAGATTTCAGGGCCATTTACAATGGCCTAAAATCATGGCAATATAATATAGAGTGGCAATCTAGACATGCATTTCTACAGAGCAAATGCAATGCAAACATCAGTGATGCTTCATGTCTTTTTTTAATTCCCTGGAATCTGATTTCCACGCTAGTCCTGGAACACGTGAAATGATAAATGAGGAAGTACCACTTTCTGGTAAATTAAAGGAGATGTAGCAAAATAACGAGTATGAAATAGGATGTTAGGGAAGGATACATTTGGAAGTCTATATAAGATTATGATAAAATGAGGAATGTATGGACAATATAATCTGAAAATGCATAAATA
Organism: Zootoca vivipara; assembly: GCF_965207765.1. NCBI lineage: Eukaryota > Metazoa > Chordata > Lepidosauria > Squamata > Lacertidae > Zootoca > Zootoca vivipara. The sequence continues at coordinate 77,039,057 of NC_142587.1, forward strand.
AAATACCAAAAGTGAGAGAAAGTACTACTTTCTTCCACCTCAGACTGGCCCCCTCACATTTCTGGGTTTTTTGTTTTTATTTCAAACATTTAACTGCCATCTAAGTTCTTAATGTCTAGGCAGTGATTATGGCAAGGGCATGGATATCTGGTGAGTGGCTTGAAGTTCACCAAGTCCTTTTTCTTTTAACATATTAGTTTGCAGTGGATTTACAGTGTCCTCCTCAGGTCTAGCCTTACTGTTTGAGGCAGCCGCTTCAGGCAGCTGGCTTTGGGTGTTATGAAAGGGCAGTAAATTGTAAGTTATCTAATTTATTACTAAAGGTTCATGCGTCCTGCCACACCTGGACCCTAAGGTTTTCTGTGTGCTCCAAATGTCTGTAGGATAGCAGCAAGGGAGTGTCCTAAAGCATGAAAGGCTTTATTAGCCAAAACCAGCATTTTTATTGGGCTTGTAAACAAGTTTGCAGCCACTGCAAGCAATCCAGAACTGGAAATCTCTATTCAGACTGTCTAATCCCATTCAGTAGTATGACTGTCACATCCTGTGCTCTTTGCAGCTTCCACATCATCTTCAGAAGTAACCTAATAGCAATCTAACTTTGGCTCTAAACGCACATTGCATTTAAAGCACTCTTATACCGCTTTAACACTCCCTGGGAACTGTCGTCTGTAAAAGGTGATGTGAACTGAAGGTCTATGATGTCAGCACATTTAACAAACTAATGCTCCCAGGAGGGAGGGCATGTTCAAGTGGCACAAGAGGACTTTAAATGTTTGGTGTGGCTTTGACCTTAGAGGTTACCAGAGCATAGACAACAGAAGCTAGTCTATCGCAGTTCAGATGGGTAAAGGTAAAAGTAAAGGACCCCTGGAACTCATCTCGTTTTTCAGACCAAGGGAGCTGGTGTTTGTCCACAGACAGCTTTCTAGGTCATGTGACCAGCATGACTAAACCACTTCTGGCACAACAGAACGCCGTGACGGAAACCAGAGCACAGAGAAACACTGTTTACCTTCCCGCCCAGCGGTACTTATTTATCTACTTGCACTGACGTGCTTTTGAACAGCTAGGTTGGCAGGAGCTGGGACAGAGCAATGGGAGCTCACCCCATCACACGGATTTGAATGACTGATCTTCTGATCGGCAAGCCCAAGAGGCTCAGTGGTGTAGACCACAGCACCACCCGCGTCCCAATTCAGATGGAATCACACCTGGCTGCCAGCTGGTAGAAGGCACTCTGTGCCAAGGAATTTACTTGTGCCTCCAGTGACATTGATGGACCCAAGAGTACCCCCAAGGTACAACCTGCTCCATCAGGTTGAGCATGATCCCCCATCTAGATCCGGTTGCGCCTTGCCCATCCAGTCTCCGAAGCTGCTTTCAACTCCCCATTGAGTCTTTGTATCTTGTCCTCAGTGGGTGGGAGAGAAACTAGGAAGGATTTTAAGAGGACAAACAGCAGAAGGAGAAAGGATTATACAAACGGGGGCAGGGAGGAAATTCTAGCACGTCCCATCCCATATGGTTTGGCCCTCGATTAAAGAGGTTTGGAAAACTTATTTCAGCATAGGGGATCATGGGTCAGAAGGACAGTGGCACCATGCGATGCCTTCATCACATCACTTTCAACCAAATGGAAAAGAGTTATTCATCCCGATTAAAAGGGGAAGGTGAGGAGAGAGGAGGAAAAGCTGGAAAGGGAAGTCTGATGCCTCCTCTATGAACTCAGAGGCACTCAAGTACAACCATATTGCTCTGTGGCCAGCTGTAGCTGTCACTCTGGATTAAGCACAATGAAATATGAGTGGCTTAGTTATTTCCTCCCTTCTTTAAAACAATGAAATATGACCTTGGACCACTAATTACAGCTGCAGCATTAATGGGAGCCCCGAGGGAACAGAAGGAACAAGATAAGGCCTTACTAATCTAAAGAACATTGGAAAAGATTACAAAGAGAATGTTATAAAGCACTTGGTGGTGAAGCCAAAGATCTCTGGTACCACAAGCCTCAATTATTTCAGCAGGATGTGCAACAGAAGACCAAGCGAGCAAATGCGTAATTTGACAATGTGATGCCAATCAGAAGAGTGGAGAAGATGTTTTTTTATGTAGAGTGGCTGCGTGTGAGGAGAGCTCCTCCTGCACCTTTAATAGTGGCTTGACAAGCTACACCTGCTAAGATTTCATTTTCTACACCACCATTGGAGGTGCAAAAGCTCAATCCTCTTCTCTCTATGGCCACCCTGATGCAGAGGGAAGGATAATACCATATTGGCCTGAATAAAAGCCTTTTACTAGAGTAAAATGGAAGGGGTGTGAGTGCCTGCAGAATTTTAACGGAGCGACTTATATTCCAGTATTGTCTTTTTTTTCTTTCCTTGAATTTTAAAGGTGCGGCTTTTATTCTGGCGTGGCTTATATTCGGGCCAATACAGTAGTTAAAACATGGATCACATCCACACCATACATTTAAAGCAAATCCATACCCCTTTTACAGCCCCAAGGAATCCTGGGAACTGTAGTCCCGCAGTGCTACAGTTTCCAACATTCTTAACAATCAACAGTTCCCATAGTTCTTTGAGGGAAGCCATGTGATTTGCTCCTTTATTTTTTCATCAACCTTTACCACGATATGCCAATGTGATTTGCTCCTTTATTTTTTCATCAACCTTTACCACGATATGCCAATGAGCTTTACATGAATGCAACAAAAACTGACAGCATGCAGTGGTCACAGTGAAAACATCCACACAACAGTTCTTTCCCACCCAACTCCTGCCCCAACTGTCCAGATGGGTGGGGTAGAAATAATAAATTTATTATTATTATTATTATTATTATTAGTCTTTATTCCCACAACAGTAGAGGGAAGCTGTCCAGATCTTTGCTCTATAGGCAGGTTTTGACCTTTCCAACTCATCTTATTTTCTCTCTGCTAACAGTAAAAATATGCAATATCCTTTTAAAGGAGCTTTCTAAAGTACACTGTAATTAAATAACTCCAAAGAGCTATTACTCCATGGCATCAGGAATTGCCTCACTAATGCATCAAGACATGGTAGCTTATCCAGCAATAAACATAATGGCATAAACATCCTATTTAAGACGAATCCAAATATCCTAGGATTTGCATTTAGGACTACCTGATCTTTAATGCCTGAGAGGCCAGTTTTCTCATCCCCAAACACTTTCTGTGGAGTAATACTGAGATCAGACTTCTAATGGGCAAAGCTGAGTTGTGTGTGTGTGTGATTTTTAAGCCTGGTCTCAAGAGATGCTATGTTGCCACAACTCTAAGGACTGGTTGAGAGAGTTTGAGTTCTTTATGGTAGCTCTGAAGGTCCACTCCAGCCCATGATGGCACCAGCATCTTCCACTGGCATTGTGTTGCAATGTAGTGCCATAGTTCTTGCATGGCGTGGCATGGCAGTTACTGCAATAAGATTTAGAACCACTGCTAGGATGAAGAAGGGAGGGAGGGAGGGAGGGAGAATTTCCCATATATAACAGGCTCTATTCCTTATTTCTGTAAAGCATTTCCTAATATTTCAACGATTTCTTCTTGTTTTCGCCACAGTTTGAATTTTCATGTTGCCTTTGGTTTTACATTATGATTGTCCAGTCATTCATAAAGCTGATTTGAGCCACTCTATACGCTACATTTTTAGGTGAACACCTAAGGTGGTCTTAGGGTTACATCTAAAACTGTAAAGTATAAATGTGACATGTCTTGGATAAGTACACTTGTCAGGCAGCTGAGATGAGCTGCAGATCTGTCATCTAGTGACACATCTGGGCTTGCCTGTGCAATATGTGAAATGCCCTCCCCCCCCCACTCTCTTTATTTATTAAATATCAAGTTGGCATATACAGAGTTTTTATGTGTAGATTTTATTGGCAAAGTTAACTTGACATAAACTCCTCATTCTGTGTAATTTTCACCCAAAACTCAATAAAAAGAAAGAAAAAGAAGGAACTGAAAACATATAGAATGAAAGAAATAGAATAATACATCTACTTAAGTTTCCCCTTCTGTTCATAGTATCTTGGTTAATGGAAAGAGTGAGCTCACATAAAAATTAAGGTTTGCAGCCAAAAGAAAAAGAAAGAAATTAAATAAGTAGGTTTGATCTTCTTAAATTGTGCATTTGTATAACGTTGCTTGAGCCTGTTCAGATTGGAAATACTCAGAATGATATCCATATCAGTGCTTTTAAGTTGTGATAGAAGAAGAAAGAGGAGAAGGAGAATAGAAAGAGAAGGAGACAGTAAGAGCTGTTCGACAGTGGAATTTGCTACCTACTGGACTGGATGGCCCTTGTGGTCTCTTCCAACTCTATGATTCTATGAGAAGGAGAAGGAGAAGGATTTTTCTTTCTACAATTCACCTTTCTCTGTTTCCTTTACAGGTGATATCTCAACATCTCTGGTCCTAAACACCCTGTTCAAGTTAACCGTAGATTGGTGTATGTTGATTGGGATAGAGGGTGGGGCGAGAGATCAGTCCACATCTTCTTGATTTTTGTAAATGAAAACATCATTCCAGATAGGCACTAGTATGTCTCTTTTTAAAAAGAATTTGTGGTTGCTAATTTATGTTTTCCCACCGGCTTTCCTAGGAGGGCCATCTGCCAAATCTGAAATTCCACATGTCTTTACTGAAATGCCCTTTAAGTTAAACCTCTTTCAAACACCTTGGAAGGATTCAAAAATTGCAAACCTGGGGAGGTGTGTGCAGGGTTACAACAATAAGGACTGAGTAAGCTCTGCTTGCAAGCTCTTTCAAGCCCCACCTAGCGACACATAACTAGGCAATGTTTCTCAGAAAAGTGAAACTCAGTACGAAGCCTCTTCCTGCCGTGGGGACCTCATCCTCCTCCTCACCATGCTTATTCCATAAAGCTTCTTCTTCTTCTTCTTCTTCTTCTTCTTCTTCTTCTTCTTCTCTACCATTTCTACTCCGTACTCCTCTTGCCAGACCAAGAGCAAGCAAGTGGTGACCTCCTCGCTTCACTGGCTCTGCCCAGCAGCTGAGCAACCAAATGGCAGTGCTGCAAAGAGCCAGCATAGATTGCTCCTCTGCTGGGTCAATCCCTGATTCCAATCCCTTATGCCCAATTATATATGGTATATTCTGGAAAGCAGCCCCATGCACTGTAATCTATAGCAGACTCCGAAAGTCATAGATTAAAGGAACAGTATTCCAGCACGAGAGAGTTTGCACAATTAGACATAAGCATCAACATGAAGAATTGATACAAATGTTGATCCTGATTTTTGACCTACTGCCAAGAGGGCTGGTGTTAAATGGTGTATAGATATCAGAGCCACATAAAAGGAAATCTATTCCAGAGGCTAAACGTCTGTACCGTGTTGTTGTGTGCAATGCTGTTCTGTTCTGCAAAGAGAGGAAACAGCCTCTCGCCCTAGATTTCCTAGGGGTGGCTTGAGAAAGACACAGTGGGGAGCTTATTCTTCCAAACACCCAGACTCTGACCCTGACAAATGGTTGGCTGAAACCAGTTTTGAGCCCCTAGACAGCATGTGTTGGATTTGATGGGCAGAAGTCGGGGTGGGTTTTTCTTTTGGATTCCCGGGCGGTGATATTGTTTGCTTTGACACCAGCCAGCAGTTGTTTCCTGTCTGGTGCTTCCATGTCCTCATGCTACCTGAATCCATAAATTTGTAATTAAACTGGCCATTAGAAAGGCACGTTGGGTGCCCAGGATTATTTCATTCTGGCAAAACTACAAAGGCTACCCTGAATTTGAGGAAGGAATGTTGATAATGTCATTGTGTCACACAGCAACAGGTCATACAGGGAGGACAAAACTTAGTAATGTGCCACTGCAGTCTTGAAACTGGGGTTATAAAAATCCTGAAAAGTAGTCCATTTTCACTGGGTGTTTTTTGCATTAAAGTCAGCATATTTCTCCCCCGTTTTTGCCTGAACATTCGTTGCTTGCTGTGCTAATGACGGAAGTAGCCTGAAACCGTACTTAACGGTTACAAGTTATTGGTTTTTTTTATTGTGTTGATCTTCTGCATCTGGGAATTTCATAATAAGGTATTTGCGTTTGCAGAAACGGAGTTAGTGGAGATGCTCAGCGGTCTCATTTATCTCAATGCTTACGGATATTCAGGGGTCAGAGGTTTTCACCACCAATTCTCCACATTCTGTTTCTCTAATTAGCTATTTGGCCATGTCCATATCCAACTGCAATGAGAGAGTTGGCAAATTTCTTCTAAATCTGTTCCAAAACCTGTCATAAAATAAGCTCAGAGAATATGATGGTCTTTTCTGCACAGTGAAAGGAGAAGCTGTAAAACCCTGGCAGTCACCTTTAATATTTCTGCATTGCCTTGCTTGCTTGCGGTTGTTCTTTAGGGTTTCGATGCCATCCATTCATTGCCCCCATTGTGTCCAATTTGCCAGGAGCATGTAGGCCTCAGCAATTTTTTTCTTTTTTCTTTCCAGCAGAGGTGAAGTCCACAGACACAGCAAGGACTAGTAAACAACCATTTATCTTGATCTATCTGTGCCTATGTGCTCTCTGGGTTTTCACAAGACACCTTTCCAGTATGCTGGTGACGATACACTAAAACCTGGTGATTCACCTTGAGCAAACATTGCCTCGAGGATCCGAAAACTATGACATTGCTGCATTGTTTTCTGGGTTGCCCAGATCTTGTGATCCTCTTTGAAGGTCTAGTTCCAGGTCCTTCTGCCCAATGAACCATACCCCCCCCCAACATTTCTCTAATAAAAGCAGGAACATCCTAAATAATATTACTACTACTACTACTACTAATAATAATAATAATAATAATAATAATAATAATTTACTATTTATACCCTGACCATCTGACTGGGTTGCCCCAGCCACTCTGGGCAGCTTCCAACATATATAAAAACATAATAAAGCATTAAGATTAAAAACTTCCCTATACAGGGCTGCCTTCAGATGTCTTCTAAAGGTGGTATAGTTATGTATCTCATTGGTTCAGGGGTTGCATAATTCCATACCCTCCAACATTTCTCCAGTGAAAATAGGGATATCCTAAGGAAAGGCAGGACATTCTGGGATCAAATCAGAAACCAAGACAGCTTCTGTAAATCTGGGACTGTCCCTGGGAAATAGGAACACTTGGAGGGTCTGATGGAGTAAAGTTCTTTATGTTAGTAGCACCTTAGTTGTGGCACTGCCCTCGCAAGGAGGCTCACTGGCACTCTCTTTGTGAATTTTGCGGCATTTGTTCGAAACCCTTCTGTTCACCCAGGCTTTCAAATAACTTATGTAGTCTGAGATTCTCAGGTCGCATCCACACCATATATTTAAAGCATATTCGATGCACATTTAAAACAAATGGCTTCTCCTAAGGAATTCTGGGAACTGTAGTTTGTTAGGAGTGCTGAGAATTGTAGCTATGTGAGGGGAAACTATTATTCCCAGGATTCTTTGGGGGAAGCCATGTGTTTGAAATGTCCATTGAAAGTGGTGTGGGTGTCATCTCAGTTTATAGACCTGTGTTTTGGATTCAGGTGGGTGCTATGGCTTTTGTTTTTGTTGTATTTACATAGTCTCAAACAAAGGTGTGCTCTCCCAAACCCACATTCCCAGCATGTTTGTACTCCTGTCTCAGTGACGTGTATGCTGGCTTGGTCATGTTCACAGAACAGAAGATGGCAGGATCCCCAGGGACATGCTCTACAGGGAGCTGGCTTCAGGCATCAGGCCTGTTGGCAAACCAGCTTTGAGTTATAAGTCTACGAACGTGATATGAAGGCTGGCAACTTCAACCCTGCCATGTGGGAATCCTTTGCGGATGACTGGAGTGCCTGCAGGCAGTCTGGTGGGCATCCATAGCAGTGGAGTCCCTAAGACAGTTGGAAATAGAGGCACCTTTTATGCCTCTTTCTGGAAACTCCTGCAGTCAAGCTGGTGCTTTGCTTTGGACCGCATCAGAGAATCCAAGAGTGGGGTCTTGTTGTCTGGGCAGCCCAGGACCTCCATACACACTGCCCAGGCTTGCGCCCCAGGGAGGTCACTTGGGTGCTGCAAACACCGTGGTTTGACTTCATCCCCCAAAATGCTCTCCATTGTCTCTCAATAAAGATGGATGCCAACAGCAAGTTCCCCATTCCTGGTGTAGACAATACTGAGCTAGATGGCCTGACTTGGTATTAAGACAGCTTCCTATGTCCCTATATGTTCTTATGAACCATTGAAAACTAATGTTTCCCAAGTTGCAGTGCAGATTAATATTGTAACACTCACCCTAGTTATCTCTGGGTTTGGAAAAGTTCTGGGTGATGGTGATATGGAACATGGTTCACATGATTGTGACATGATGGTAACATGGAACATGGATCACATGATTATTGAATGCACTTCCGAACAAATATATCCTTCCATGCACCAGGAAAGTTGGCTTTCTATAGCATAGAGATGTTTGTTTGTCGGTAGAAGGGCATTGCATCAGGTGAGCCCTTACCTGTGGGTGGTACAGTCCAGGCACAGGCTGAGTCCTCTCATCTCCTATTTCTGAGAACAAGGTCTTTGCTTCAGTGAGAAACATGTCCTCTGGGGCTTTTTAGAGAGGTTAAGTGCTCTTGAAAGAGTAATAAACCTCAACATGAGTACCTGTCAATATAAATGCTTTTACTTAAACCCGGCGTAATTGATTGGTTTAATGTGTCCTTTGGTAATGTGAAACGTGCAAGGGTAAGGCATAAGAAAGCAGGCCCCACCATCTAGCCATCCAGTGGTGTGAGGAAACGTTGCCTAGAAAAGAGCATGCAAGGTCACCTAATGCTCTTAAAGGTAAACGGTAAAGGGACCCCTGACCATTAGGTCCAATCGTGACCGACTCTGGGGTTGCGGGGCTCATCTAGCTCTATTGGCCGAGGGAGCTTCCAGGTCATGTGGCCAGCATGACAAAGCCAGAGCAGTACACGGAAACGCCGTTTACCTTCCCGCTGTAGCGGTACCTATTTATCTACTTGCACTTTGACTTGCTTTCTAACTGTTCTTAGTTGGCTATAAAGCCAGGGTGGGGGACCACAGTTGCCATATCATTCCTGGTTTCAGGCCATGTTAGCTGGGGCTGATGGGAGTTGGAGTTCAACAACTTCTGGAGGGCCACAGGTTGCTCTTCCCGAGTGGAAAGCCGGTGTGGTGTAGTGGTTGGCGTATCCAACTAGGAACCTGGGAGGCCAGAGTTCAAATCCCTACTCGGCCACAAAGCTTACTGGGTGGCTACTGAGGCCAGTCACTTCCTCTCAGCCTAATTACCCACCTATCTCACAGGGTTGTTGTGGATATAAAATGGGGGAGGCCATCTTGACCTCATTGAAGAAAAATGTGGGATATCCACTTAGCTGCCAAGTATCCCGTTTTTTGTGGGAAACCCCCAGATTTTAATCCATTTCCCACTGTTCTACCTAATGGAGAAAAATCCCGGAAATCCCCTGGATTTCCTACCTGCCAGGGAGCTGCTCTGCCCCTGTGTGGGCACCGGAAATCAGGCAGAGCGGCACCGGAAGTTGCTACTACGCATGCCCGGCGGCCATCTTGGTGGTGGCTGCATGGCAACGGCCGTCACCAAGATGGCCGCCACCATGCGGCCACCACCAAGATGGCCACCGGGCATGTGTAGAAGTGACTTCCGGTGCCACTCTGCCCTATTTCTGGTGCCCACACATGGGCAGAGCGGCCCCGGAAGTTGCTTCTATGCAACTTCCGGTGCCGCACCGCTGCTGATCCCGCATTTTTCAGCGGGAGACTTGGCAGGTATGGATATCCGTGCAACAAAATAAATAAATTACAGTGTAAAAGAAAACTGCATGATATTTGAACCCAACCTATGAAGCTGCCTGCAGCTTTTATGTAAAGATTACACAGGTGCCAGAAAATGAATGTGTTGTTTTATGTAGCACAAGTGGGGGTAGGTCATTAAGAACAGTTCTTCAGCAGAGAAGCAAACTGGAGTGCAAGGGCCTATGTGCTGCACTTACTCCAAGGATTGGCAGGGCCAAGTTTCTTCCCTTAAATGCGTTGGGACCATCATGTGATAAGCTTCTATGCTGGTGATCCTTGTTTATTGCATTGGGGGAGGTGAGGAGTAGACCCAACGGTGGAGGAAGCCCTTGGGCACCTGGGTGGTGCATCCAGGGGCGGGGCAAGCCACCCATAGGGGCATGGCAAGGGCAGGGTGCACTGCAGAGCCTCTGGAGTGTGCCTGCCTCCTCCCACTCAGCCGTCCTACAGCTGGGGGCGGAGGCAGCAGGCGGACTGTTTGGGAAGCCACCGTATCTCTCCCAGGAGAGACGCATGGCTCGGGTGCATTGCAGGCGTCCCACGGTGAGTGCCGCCCAGCATTTTGTCACCCCCCTCAGTGGTGAAACCCGGGGTGGCCCACACCCACTGCAATCCCCCTTCCTCCACCCCTGAGCAGACCTGGAAATTCACGATATGCGGCTGTGACTCATTGAGTTATTTCAAGGGCCATACTACCATGGCTTATGTGGGATATCTAGAACTCACACATCATGTCTCCACTAAGAGCTCAGATAAGCTGTTATTCCCTGGTTGAGTTTTTTTTGGGGGGGGCACAATATGGAGATCTTTCTTATTTCCTCATAGCAGCTAGTAGCAGATTGTGAGGAATCAGTTTTGAGTAAGGAAATGGCATGGTGGAAAGGTTTAAACATGCTCCCTGGCATCACAGTCCTGATCTACCACCCTACCCAGCAACGACTGCTTTTAAGTCGGGGGGGGGGGAGAGAAACCTGAGGAGATCTGATCACCTGTACTCATAAGGTACAGTTTGGCTCTGACTAACACTGAACTCGAAAGCTGCATGGAAAAGGCAGTGTGATGGCACTTGCAAAAATATTTGCTGTAAAGGGAATCGAATCTTCAAGGTGATCTTCTGAGAATTCCTTTCCTTACTCGGTGTGAAACTGCAGAAAAACAGGGCAGGAAAGGTGACTTGCTAATGCTGCGTCTCATGCACTTACTGAACTCAACCACGGCTTCTAATAAGCTCTTCTTCACAGCTCATCAGTAAAACAAAATTTCATTTCCAAGCTCAGGTTCTGCTTGCCAAATGTTAGCTCACAGCACTTTTTTAAAAAAACAACAACAGCCTGTTAGTCACCTCTGGAAACCATGCCTTAATAGAGTCAGGGCCACATAAGCTTATAATGATGGCTGCACTTACCAGAATCCCAATAATTCCTTTAATGCAAGCCATCATTAATGTACCTTCACATCTCTTCTGGCCACAGAAACTGTGCTGACTCAGGGCTGCAAACTCAGCATCTTCAGCTTCCACTTGGGCTGCAGTTTCCTGCTTACTTAGCGACTCTAATTCTGTGTAATATTCTCCCTTGCTCTCCCTCTCTTTAACTGGCTCTTTTGTGAGGAGTTCCCTGCACCCCCTCCCAGGCTGCAGCCAGCCAGCCATATCGAAGCTCTCCATCTCTTTTGTAGAATAGGAGAAACTCTCACTAAAAATCAGCAGGCGCAGCAAACGTTAGTATTTAATGAGATCAAGAAAGGGCTGGCGTTCTCACTGCCTCGCCGGATGCATTTTTGCTCGGAATCAAATCCCTCTGAATTGCACAGGATAGTCCCGAGCAAACCTGTGCAGAGGCTGCAGTCTTAAGGAGCAAACAAAAGAATGCATTGAGAAGCTGGAGGGAAGCAGAAGGTATGCTTCCCAGACTGAATTCGCCTCTGAATGAGGACAGTGCCATCACGACTATGAAAGGTAATTGCATTTCATTTAGCTTCCCTATTCAGACAGTTAACCACAACAACAACCCACCACCCAACCACACTCTTGCCTGGTAACAATAGCATTCTGGAAGGGAATAGGGCAGCAATCCCCTGGACACAGCTTTGGTATTGTGGCAATTAATCATAGAAAGAGAGAGGCAGAGACAAAGGGAGAGCACTGCGCCATTAGCAAACGGCAGCGTGTTAATACAATTAATAAGCTGCGAAGGAGAGAAAATGGAGTCTACGCAAGAACATGCTTGTTGCCTGGGTCCCGTTCCCCACCCCTCACCCTGGCACCTTCTGTAAGAAAGAAAATGCGTGAACCAGACCCACATCCCGAGAGATGGGGAAGTTGTTTCAGCACAGAGACTGCAGTCTCTCTCAGGCAACCTTCCAGAAGCCACAAGCCAGTGGGTGGGCAGGGGCAAAAAAAATGGGCAGGGCAACAGATATTACTCCTTTGCACAGTAGGGTACATTCCAGACACGCACGCACACGCACACACATACACACATACACACCATATTTTCATCCAGGCAAGCAAGATGCATTATCACTTCAAGGACTCGTTACAGTCAGACAGAAGCACTTGAGGAGGGTATGGAGAAGGGTTGGTGAGAAGTTTGGCCCGGGGAGAGTCCCAAGGTCTGGGGAGATAAGCTTGGAGAGCTGTAGTTCCTCATCTCTGCCCTATGCAGTGGGTCTTAAAGGAGCACCCATATCAGTAGTGCTGATGACCCAGTATCAGGGGTTGATGACCCAGGGAGCTGACCAAGGGTGACCAGTATCAGTTTGCTCCCACTTGGAATTTCGGGGCAGTTAAGACCACCTTTGTTGTCAATTGAACTCCTCTTTGAGAGACTTATTTAACATTCACATGGGCCTGCTCCGTTGCCTCTGAAGATAATATTCCCTTGCCCAGCAGCTGCTCTACAATCTGTTCGGTTGCATTTGAAATATGCGTTCTTAAAGATAGTGAGGTGGACAAGGGCAAATCTTCCTATTGAATATATGCCAGCTGAAGAGCTAACTGCAATACTTGAGCAAAAAATGACTTGTCAAAGGAGTCTGCGTAGACACCCCCATGGTTTGCTGTCTGTTCTGTCAGTGCGAAAGGGAAATTACTCAACAATTCGCGAGATTACGCGACAGTATAAAGGCGATCTTTTCATTAGCAGTTTCATGAAATGGCTGTAAAACCCTTGGAGGATTGCTCCCTTGCTCACCAAGTGTCAAAGAAATTATAGTGTTTGGGAGGAAAAGGTACAGGTTAGAAAACAGTTTCTTTTTTAACATGCAAATGCCTCTTCTTCAAAAACAGCAAAAATATTTTAGTTCACACCCAATTACAGAAACGTAACAAGAGTAATCATGTGATTCCTAGCTGATCAATGAATGGATTGGTTGATTTGCATTAAGCTGCCTATTTAGTTGTCTAGCAAAGAACACTAACTGTATTAGTATTAATGGCTTCCTATGGTTACATTCTTCAGCTTCCCATTCATAAGGAATTTAAAAAATCTTATTTTCTGGAAAATAAAAAGGAAAGGTGTCCTTGTTCTAAGAAGATCTATGAGGCCAGGGAAAGCAGTGGAACCACTGTAGCTTACAGACTGCCAAATCCCATCCTGATTCCCATAACAGTTGGAGCTCCATAATATAACATAGGTGGATAAAACCTGACATAATACAAATCTAGTATTGCACTTTCACACTGCCAATCATGAAATAAATCAGACTTTAGGAAAGGGTATCCTTTCAAAAGGGTACAAGCAGGTCCCACTATCTGCCTGCTTGTTATCCATGAATTCACTTCATAGAATCATAGAAATGCAGAGTTGCAAGCTATCCTGAGGGTCTAGTCCAACCTGCTGCAATGCAGGAATCTCAACTAAACCATCCATGAGAAACCATCCAACCTCTGCTGAAAAACCTTCAAGGAAGAAGAGTCCGCAAGGGAGTCCATTCCACTGTTGAACAGCTCTTCTCATCAGATAGTTCTTCCTGGTGTTTAGTTTGAATCTCCTTTCTTGTAGCTTATATCCGTTGTGTTCAGGTCCTACCCTCCAGAGCAGCAGAAAACAAGTTCGCTCCATCTTCATGTGGAAGTCCTTTAGATATTTGAAGATGTCTATTTGAAGTGAGAGCTGGACCATAAAGAAAGCTGATTGCCGAAGAATTGATGCTTTTGAATTATGGTGCTGGGGGAGACTCTTGAGAGTCCCATGGACTGCAAGAAGATAAAACCTATCCATTCTGAAGGAAATTGGCCCTGAGTGCTCACTGGAAGGACAGATTGTGAAGCTGAGGCTCCAATACTTTGGCCACCTCATGAGAAGAGAAGACTCCCTGGAAAAGACCCTGATGTTGGAAAGATGGAAGGCACAAGGAGAAGGGGATGACAGAGGATGAGATGGTTGGACAGTGTTCTCGAAGCTACCAACATGAGTCGGACCAAACTGCGGGAGGCAGTGGAAGACAGGAGTGCCTGATGTGCTACGGTCCATGGGGTCACAAAGAGTCGGGCATGACTAAACGACTAAACAACAACAACAACAATCATATCTCCTCTCAGTCTCCTCTTTTCCAGGCTTAACATACTCAACTCCCTCAAAAGGCTTGGTTTCCAGACCCTTGATCATCTCAATCGCCGTCCTCTGCACACTTTCAAGCTTGTGGTTCCCAACCACAAGCTTGAAAGTGCACACCTTCTTAAATTGTGGTTCCCAACACTGGACACAGTGCTCCAGGTGTGACCTGACCAAGGCAGAATAGAGCGGCAATATTACTTCCCTTGACCTGGACACTATACTTGTGTTGATACAGCCTAAAATAACATTTTTTTTGCCTTTTTTGCTGCTGCATCTCACTGTTGACTCATACTAAGCTTGTGGTCCACTAAGACCCCTAGATCCTTTCCCCATTTACTACTGGCAAGTCAGGTGTCCCTCATCTTATATTTGTACAGCTGGTTCTTCCTGTTTAAGTGTAGAACCTTACATTGAAAATCATTTTGTTAGTTATGCAAACATAAATAATTATGCCCAAACCCATTACACTCCACAGATTCAGATATCGAAAGAGCTAGAGCGTGTCCACTTTATGTGTTCGGTGACAGTCATTTTTGGGCAGAAACTATGGGGACGGGGAAGGAGGAGAGATATCAGATGAATCAGAGAGCAGGAGAGACTGGACAAATCAGTTTTTCATTTGCTACTCTTGCTGGTTGGCTGCAGCCATTTTAAAAAGAAACTATGGTGGGTGGGGGAGAGAGGGGAAACAATGGAAATCATGGGCTTGTTAGGTCAGGCATAGGCAAACTGCGGCCCTCCAGATATTTGGGGTTACAATTCCCATCATCCCTGACCATTGGTCCTGTTAGCTAGGGGTGATGGGAACATCTGGAGGGCCGGAGTTTGCCCATGCCTGCATTAGGTGAACGTTCATCTAATGAACATTTTCCAGGGATATAACTTTGTAGGCAGTAAGCAGGACCAGCATGTATATGATAATCTGTAGGCCCAATGTTACATGCACTCTCTATTAATATTGGTGTTCTCTTGACTTCATGAAAAATGGATATTAAGCTAATAGGTCTGGTTTGCACATAATGCTAAGGCATGGTTTCTTGGTGGCCTGCATTCCTTCATGGCTTGGTGTTATTTGTGGACCTCATATCCTTCTGTTTTGCTTAGCAACCCTGCCTCAGATGCTCACCAAGCTACAAAAGCAGCCACTACTGTGATGAATGCTCCTCTGCTGACTCCCAGTGATCTGATATCTCCACAAGTGCTGACATTAGAAGAGGACTGATGTTAAACTGTAGAGTGCCCCCACACCACACACACACACACACACACACACACACACACACACACACAGAGAGAGAGAGAGAGAGAGAGAGAGAGAGAGAGAAGGCTCCTTGTCTCCTGTATCACCATAAGCCATGTGGCTTCCTTCATACTATGTAAGATTATTGTTAAACTTTCTGGATGTGCGGGAGCCTTTGTAAAATCTTCCCCCAGCATCTCTAAAATGGGTAATGCTGTGCCCAGTTGAAGGGAGTTCAGGGAAAGATCAGCTAAGCAGTTGTGTGCTTTATGGGAAAGAAAGGGACAAGACACCCCCACTGTGCTTTGTGGCCTATTATGATTGGACTGCTGCACCCATCCTTGGAGAGCATCATTTAGAGTGCTTACAACTGGGGCAGTAGGTCACCAGAGCAGTAAGGAATGGAGTGTCTCTCTCTCTCTGTCGGAAGCACCACGATAAATGCTGAAGAACAGATTGCTACATACCATAATGTGGTGAATATTCTATTTCGGTCCTGCTTACATTTCTGCCAGACTACTAGCATGGCAGATTCCCGGTGCCCCAGTTTTTGTGCTCTTTGAGAGAGCATGTTTGAGACACCACTGATCATCAGACATTTCCAGCATCACAGCCTTGTTGCCACAGAAGAAAATAAATCATTTGTTCAGCTGTGGCAGGTTTTCAGCAGTAGCTTTGCAAAACCAGGTACCTCGCAGCATCCATACATTCAACTAACTTTTAATATTCTAGTTACAGGTAGGTAGCCGTGTTGGTCTGACTTAATCGAAACAAAATAAAAAAAATTCCTTCCAGCAGCACCTTAGAGACCAACTAAGTTTGTCATTGGTATGAGCTTTCATGTGCAAGCACACTTCTTCAGATATCCACACAAAAGCTCATACCAATGACAAACTTAGTTGGTCTCTAAGGTGCTACTGGAAGGAATTTTTTTTATTTCTTAATATTCTCTTTTGCTTTTTCTGAACTCAAGTGATTAAATAAATATATACAGTATTTAACTGTTTTGCTTTATATCTTTGTTTGCAGTTTATTGTGAATAAATGGGAAATGAGAAATATTGTAGCCAGTTGCTCAGGCATTACCATTTATAAGTGTGTATGTATGTATGTACCGGTATGTATGTATGTATGTATAAGATGTATATCCTGCTTTTCATCACAAATCTCAGGGTAGGTCACAGTTTGGAAAGGGCATATTTATCGAGGTGGTTTTTTTCAGTTTCTCTCAGTGTCTTATTTTTCCAATCTGAAATTCAGTTGTCCACATTTCTGCAGCAGTTTGCAATTTCTTTAAAATGGTGCAAAAGCAGCATTTTGATGCAAAATTCTCCTATTACGCACCTTTGTGTACACAGTTTTGATTAATTACACATTTTTGCAAGTGGTTTCCCCCAGCACGCCCACCCATTTATGTATGTCGATTTATATACATTTGCATGCACACTTCCCCCTAATGTACACATTTGCATTTGGTTGAACTGCATTGCAAAATTCAGAGAAATGCAGATTTTGAAGGATAATCGTGTTTTGGTTCATGCATTGGTTCGAGAAGTGCAAAATATGTAGTTGCTTATTAAAATGCAAACAGAATCCAACTTCTTCCCATTCCCTAGTTACAGTCGAGTGAAATAAATGCACCCAATAAAACCACTTACTAAAACATCAAAACCACATTATGTGTCTGTGTTCAACTTACTTTAAGATTAAAGATGTATAAGACACAAACTTTGATTTGACTTTTGACATTCTGTTTCAGGAATAAGAATGTAAGACCATTCTCTAAAACTCCGACATCACACATTTATTAAGAATTG
The DNA here is from genome assembly GCF_965207765.1 of Zootoca vivipara. NCBI lineage: Eukaryota > Metazoa > Chordata > Lepidosauria > Squamata > Lacertidae > Zootoca > Zootoca vivipara. Next base: position 77,056,496 of record NC_142587.1, read on the forward strand.
CACTGGAAAATGTGCTACCAGTTTTGCTTTAAACAAACAGAGATTGTTCTTGCATATTACACAAACCTTACATTAATTCCAATGACAATATTGTAGAAAACTCTACGAAAGAGGGCTAATCCTTTTTTAAACATCTGCAATATTTACTTTTTACAGACATATTAATTTTGTTAAAACTAATATCACTTGACAGTAACTAATTATTACCATTAAAACTTAATTAGCCATGGATACTGCACTTGAAAATCAAATATTGCCTCCTATTTTCCATCTAATTTGTTGGTTTATTAAGAAAATATCCGAGTGTGGGGTTGGCTGCAGGATTCATGCTTTATTGAGCAAAGCGGACCTACAAGTTCAAAATAACAGCTGAGGAAGGAAAGCTTTCTTCATTAATAAAAGCAATTAGTGAGTTACCCTGCTGTGTGACCGGGAGGAGTCCCAGCATGTAAATATAATCTTATAATTGGAGCAGTCAAGGCTGCAGACAAAGTGAGGTACATGTATGTATTGAGGGGAGACAGAATGGAGGGGAGAGGCTGGATTTGTCATGCTAATACATAATAAGATTTCTTTTCATTTGAGGAAAGTTTGATTTTAATCTGTGTAATGTGATTACCCATTTTCTTTTAATTTGAAAATTTTGGATTGATTTGGAACAATTATGCAGCAAATAAAAATGTCAGGGGCCACCAAATTCATGATAGTACTTCTCTCTTTAATGGCTCTATTCCTATCCCAAGTCTTCAAAATCCACAATTCCTTGGTGGCAGAAATGAGAAAGAAAGAAGGGGAGACAGAGGAAAGCACTAGAAAAAAAATAGAGGGAAAGAAAGGGTGTGTGGGGGGATGGGGAAGTGAGTTTCACATGGAAGCAGGAAGTATCACCAGGGGGCTTCAGAAGTTTGATGTCAGAAGGTTTATTGTTGGTACATGGCAAGAAACAGTTTCAAAAACAGGTCACAACTCTTGCCACCTTTTTAAAGATTATAAAAGAAATAACACTCTTCCAAAGGGTCTGACAAAATGGCGTGTGGTCCCATTTGCAGGCAGTGGTTCAGTTATTTAGGTTGGAGATGGCGAAGTTTGAAACTGAAAGGCTTTTTCTGGCTTTTCCGTGCTGCCAGCCACAATATCTAAATTCTCAGAATGTGCTGGAAAACTACTATGTCTTGATAACATAGCATAATTCCAAGCTGCATTGTAGAGGGCAAAGATGGCAGCTCCCATTGGCAGCTACCATCTTTGACGGGTCCTAGTAGGTCACCATTTTTTTTTAGAGCACCACTCGCAATGATGCTATGTAATAAAAATACCATTCTGAGGAAATATGAGGATTTAAACCTGGTGGCCGTCAACGCAAAATAACCTGGGTGTACTGCTATATTTTGCTCCCTTTCCCCTCAAAATTCACCCCCACTTCCTGACCCTGTGAAAGGTGGGGCAGGGCATCTCCATTTTTCAGTTTCCAATGTTTTTTTATGTACAATTTTGTACAAATAAATGTTATTTCTGGGCCTCTGGCAAGGCTGTAATGATGTATAATGCTGACTCTGGGACAGGCAAGATGTTAAAGGTGGGCTTTCCAGCTAGGGTTGCCACCCACCCCTAGAAAAACGTGGTCGTTCTTTTTCGAGAAAATTGTCCCCTGTCCTGTTTTGACTTCAAACAGGATGCCCCTTTTCCTGTTTTCAAGCTCATCCTTCTCATCCTCAAACCTACGTGGGCAGAAGGTGGGTCCAGTGGGAGGAGGAGAGTGAGAGCCTGAGTGGGAGTTTGTGAGTGAGAGTTATTGCAGGACACGGGCAGAGGAGGGGGTAGAGCTGCAAGGAGGCGTTTGAGAGAGAGTTTTTGCCTAGGCAGATGGTGGGTCGCAGAGAGCAAGAGGGGGCGGGTTGCCATGCATGGGCCTGCTATAGTACCGGTAGAGTCTCGGGTTTGCATGGACAGACGGGGCAGCAGGTGGGTCAGAGAGCGAGAGCTGGGGTTTGCCAGGATAGGCCAATGTAACCTATCCTATATTACAGCTTACAGTTAGGTATATTAAACATTCAGTAAAGATCTGGGCAATCATCTGTGCAAATTGCTCCTGCTTCCTCGATACATTCTCTTATAGTCTTCACCTACAGTAATTGTCTAATTGAGGAATATGACACATCATTTAAATATGTCAATGTAGTGCCGCTAAATAACTACTAGCTTTTGCAATCCAAAAGTTTGCTGCATATTTCAAAGTTGCTTTTGTTTTCTTTAAAGTATCAGAAAAAAATATGGTTGTATTTAATAGCCTAGTTCATATATTAGGGCTCATCTTCTCCAGGTAACTGCTGCAGAGACAAACCACTGCATAATATATCAAGGAGTGAAGTGGCAGAAAGTACTCATGAAAGGTCAAGGAGAGAGAGAGAGAGAGAGAGAGAGAGAGAGAGAGAGAGAGAGAGAGAGAGAGAGAGAGAGACTATTGAATCTACACAGAGGAACTTACTGATTGACCCTTTCTATGGAAACAAAGATGCTATTTTGCTTTGCTTTCAGTATTGTTTGTAGTTACAGACAGCTTGCAATTGATTGGGGTGAACACTATGTTGTGTTATGTTTCATCTTGGTTTGTGTCAAACCAGTTAGCATTACAAAGTCCAGCTATGCATGTAATATGCAATATTTTTCTTACAGCTATATCTCATAGGTAGTGCTTTTGTGGTTTGTTTGCTTTTTATTGAATAAACCATTGTAAACCCTGTGTGCCATTGTAATGGATTGCTTTGAAGTCATTTTTGCACCAGATGAAGTAATATTTAGCCTCCCAATTCCACTCCGACCTATCCCGTATTATGCCCAAAGTAACCTTTATTTTGCTCACCCAAAGGTGGCATCCCTATCTCCAACACTAAAGGGTGGGGTGCCAGGAACAGGCAATGGGGGCATCACAGAACTATGGGGTTCTTCCTTCCATCCTTCCTTCTCATCTGTGGACATCCACAGGCAGAAGGGTTACATTACGGCTGCCATTATGGCCACTGGGAACTGGATAATTCCATCCAACTGAACTATGCATGACCACTACAATGCAGGCCTTGAAAAGGGACTTTAAGACTCATCTGTTCCCCTTCTGTCACAGTTATTTTGTGCTGCTGGTTTTTTAATTTCTGAAGAAGTATTGCAATTCATTGTCTCTGCTGCACCTTGTTTGTGCCCTGTTGTGTATGCTACTTTGCGACTGCAATTCCCTAAATGGCTACCTGTAAATAAAGTGGTACCTCGGTTTAAGAACAGTCCGGTTTAAGAACAATTTGGTTTACAAACTCCGCAAAACCGGAAATAGTGTCTCGGTTTGAGAACTTTACCTCGGTCTAAGAACGGTGCACCTTGGTTTAAGAACGGTTTCAGTTTAAGAACGGACTTCTGGAACAGATTAAGTTCGTAAACCAAGGTACCACTGTCCTTTAAATAAGTTAAGAAAGGGAAGGACTGATGTGTGACCCCAAGGCTTGTTCCTGCATCCTGCCATGTGTATAGGTTATATTCATAGGCCCTGTGAGATCCAGCCTGTGGTAGATCTTTTATTCCATAAGCTCTTTCTCTCTGTGCCTTTTCCAACTGGCCTTCAGCACTTTTGCATTAATTACAAGGTTGCCCTTAACTAGCAAAGATTTCCGTTATTCTTCTTCTCACGCTCATGTTTTGTTATGCCTAGTTATATTAAAAGGAAAGCGATGACACCCCAAGTGGGTTAAAAAAATATAGAACTCAAGCAGAAACTTCTTAATGATTATCTTTGACCTTCAGAGATTCAGATCAAACTTATCTATGAGAGGAAGCCAATTAATCGTCTGGGAGGATTTATTTTTTTTAAAGCCTACAGGCCTATTAAAATATAAATTGAATGCACTCAGGGTGCGCATTTCAGATCTTGCTTGTATCAAACATGTTAAAATCACAATAGAATGTAGGAAGAACAGTTGAACTCCAGTCATAGCAAACCAATTTGAGGCTAAAACATTGGGATGTACACTCCTCATTAAAAGGAAACATTTTTATTTTTAGTTCATTACAAAATGCCTGCTCAGTTGTACCACAAGGGTCAGGAATTCAAACACCGTATCTTACAGCTTGGAACAGGTAAAATACAGGAATAACGCCTCCTCCCCTCCCACACACCCCATGGAGAAAGTGCCAATCATAGGTGCCAACTCCCTGGGGCTCTGGGTGCCTGAGTACCCACAAAATTCCCCATGAAAGGGCCAGGCACCCACAAATTTTGGTGCCAGGCCCATGCACACTGCATGGCACCCACAGCCCCAGGCGCCCAGGGTCGTGGGGCCAAGCTGTCACTCCTGGTACCAATTCAGGGTGCATGTGGTGGTGGAGATAAGTATTTGCATAGTCAATGCCTTACACTGTAAGAACTCCAAAACAGAAAAAGTCTATATTGCCAAGCCCTTGGTACTATGGAATTAATATAAATAGGATGTTCCATTCTTGACTTTGGGTGTTTGAGGTGCTGGCTATGCTGTTTTTAATTATTGTTCTGTCGTTGTTTTATTTGAGCACTTTATTTGCAGAGCACCCTAAGAGATTTTTAGTGCACCAAAAGGCAAGGTAAAAAAAAAATTTAAGGACAGGAAGTCGTTTTGTGTTTCTAGAAGTCTAGCACCATAGCACAAGGGGGTCACTGGTAATTTTTGCACATGAAAGGATAAGAGATTTGCTAACGCTTGATGCTCTAAACTAAAAGCTGCTCTTTTTGGATAAGCTTTATTGACTCATCATGGCAAAACAAACATACCACATGAACAAATGATAACCCTTCAAGATTTCGCAGGAAAGGGGGGATTTTTCAGGAAAGCAGTCCAATATCATTGGCTTTGAAAGCAACACTAATGGTTAAGCAACATGCTGTATTCAAGAAACATCGAAAGGAAAGTGAAATGCTGCAGAGCAGGAAATATTGGGAGTTTGTTTAAATTACTCCGGCGCATGATGTTTTTATAGTGCCAAAACGAAGCCTTTCTTGGTGAATTTAGTAATGGCTTACCTTGGTAATGGCACTCTTCCTTCTATGACATACAATCTATGTTATAATGTTCTAACAGTAAAAGAGGAAATGATGCCTCCCCAGCTATTTTACAGCAGATGGGCATCTGCCCTACGTAATTAACAAATGTTATGGAGCTTGCACCACAGAAGGAAGAAACTGGCATCTTTACACATAGGCTGTCATTGCCATAATTATATTATAGAATCAATGCAATGCAAACTACAGAAGGAAATGGGAAAGTTACACAGACAGGCAGAAGAAGCATTTGCTGTGAATGGGTTTTTCCAAGTTTTTCCAAATCTAAAAGCCAGGAGCAGAGTTTGTAAGAGCCCACCTGCATCTGCCCAAAGACCTGTCTGCTTGATCATCCTTCTTCCCACAGAATGAACTTCCAGGTGCCTGTGGGAAGCCTACACCAAACACAGGACATGGGGCTAATAGCCCCAATCCGCTATTGTTCTCCAGCAGCTAGTCTTCTGCTTCCTAACTCGCCTTGACACTTTACCATCTGAGGCTCTGTGTAGCTTGTGGAGCCGGCTCCCCTTGCTTGGTTGCTCTAAATTTATATCATTTAAATTTAAATGAAGCTGGTATAAAGACTAACTGGGGAGAATCCCACCCTAAGCCTAATAGGCTCCATCATATTTGTGTGGAAGCCTCTGGAAGGTTGCGCTGGTTAATGATACAGTCAACTACTGATGCTGTGTGTCATCCTCCACACACCTGCTGCAGGATCTGCTGTGGCTGAGGAATGTCCCTAGGACTTCCTATGGCCTCATAGCAGATGCTCAGAAGCCTCCACTGTGCCACACAACATGATGAATTCCATTTATTCATTTTGCAGATTTACAAGCTGTTTCACAGCCATAAGCTTGCAATAGTATAGCTCTGTTGTAGGTCACAGACTCATAGAATTATAAAGGTGGGTAGCTGTATAATAAGGTAACATATAAAGATGCAGATTCAATAACTTTTTTATTAAAAAAAACACCCAACCATTTCTACAGTTGTAGAAAATGAATAGGTCACACTTCAGGAAAGGCTGTTTTAAACAAATACATCTTTAGGTGCTACCTATCTGTCTTTCTGCCTGTCTGTCTGTCTGTCTGTCTATCTTTCAATCTATCTAAAAAAATTCCTTCCAGCAGCACCTTACGACCAACTAAGTTTTTTATTTTGGTATGAGCTTTCGTGTGCATGCACACTTTTTCAGATACACTGAAATAGAAGTCCCCAGACGCTTATTTATAGAGAAAGGGTGGGGAGGGGTATCACTCAGAAGGGTGGTGGAAATGGGTGATTGACTGACTGATAGCTGTTGACGACTGTAAACGACTGCAAATGGTCTTGCATGAAAAAGCAAGGGGTGAAATGGCTGAAGATCGCTTTATCATGTATAATGAGATAAGAATCCAACATCTCTGTTCAAACCAGGTCTCTCCATGGTTTTAAGCTTGGTGATAAGTTCACCAACTTCTCTTTCCAGTTTATTTCTGAAATTCCTTTGTAGTAAGACAGCTACTTTGAGATCTTGTATAGAATGTCCTGGGAGATTGAAGTGTTCTCCTACTGGTTTCTCTGTCTTGTGATTCCTGATGTCAGATTTATGTCCATTTATCCTTTGGCGTAGGGTTTGGCCTGTTTGTCCAATATAGAGAGCTGAAGGGCACTGTTGGAATTTGATGGCATACACATTTGATGGCATTTGATGGCATGCCCTTCTTCTTCTCTACCATGTCTCATCTGATGAGATATATGGGGTGAAGTAGTCATGGAGGTAACCTGGTTTCAAATTGTTTAGGGCTTTAAATGCTAAAAGGAAAACCTGCAAATGGCAGCCAGTGCAGCTGGCCTCCTTGGCCTTCTTTGCGAGGAAGGGAGAAGAGCGAGATGGTTGGGAAGAGGCAGTATCAGAAACTGAAGAAGTAATTGGGTCTAAGTGAGCTGGGAGAGCCTGTGGCAGAGAGAAGACCAGATTCAGAGGCAGAAGTTGAAGCAGGGGAGGAGAGAGGCAAGAGGTAGAGATGAGGCAGGCTGGTGAAGAATCACGGGTGTTTCCCTTGGTCTTCCAGAACCAGAAGAGGCATGAAAAGGGCAAAGGAGAGGTTGGCAAGCACAGTCTCTGATTGTCTGGGGAAAGTCCTGGAGAGGAAGGAACTTAGATAGCTCTGGGGAGGCAGGGACTTTCAATCTCAGCAACTGATCCATGGGGCAAGACCTATTGGGGATGAGCTGCTGTGCTCATTAGGCCTGGCATTCCGCCAAGCCTGTGGAGATCGTGTTCTTGCTAATAAAGAGTTAACTCCATCTTTGAACTGTGTGATTACTGATTGGCATGTTCCTGTGACTGGCAAAGTATTGATAAAAATAATGAAGAAGAAGAAGAAGAAGAAGAAGAAGAAGAAGAAGAAGAAGAAGAAGAAGAAGAAGAAGAAGAAGAAGAAGAAGAAGAAGAAGAAGAAGAAGGTCCACACAGAGCAGTAATCCAGTCTTTAGGCCCCAATTTTACAGCTCAAACTTGTGCCAGAGTCTCCACACATGCACAGCTAGGATAGCTGACAAGAGACACTGGGAGTTTCAAGACCCACCAATGGATTCTAGTAAATAGAGGATCCACTTCAGTAGGAATCCTTCCAAAGCAGGGCCCCCAATCTATTATCAAAACCTGGTAAAACTAAATTTTGATAGGAATCCGATGAATGATAAGAGTTTTATTTAGGGCTGCTAATAAAATTGCAGGGAAGCTGTAAGAATAAAATTATTTAACAGGGGGTTGTACAAATGCTTTACAAATCTTGTACCTATGAAAGAATGTGAATTGTGTTCAATGGGACTTTTCCCCAAGTAATTGTGCCTTTTATCTCCAAACAAGTACCTGTCCATGTAGGCTATTTATTCCCTTTATCTTTATGTGAGCGGTGCTTTTGTTACAGGACCTTTCATGGCTTTTTATAATTCTCTTAACATTACTCTTGCCCCCTCCCTTTTAACTTCTCAAGAGTCCTTATGTCATCAAATTACCCTGTTTGTCTTGTCATTAGTGTGAGCTGACAGTTGAGATTGATTAATAAATTCTCAAATTAAGCAGGAAGGCTTTTAAAAGGTCTAAAAAAAAAGTTTAACCTTTTTGTAACCACATAATATCTTGTGGGGCCTGGAGCCGTCTGGGGTATGATCCTAATTGATAATCTATAAAGTTAATAGTTCCCTCTTGGTGGTTTATCTACATCAACTTGAGTGCATGAGGGCTAACACAATAATTGATGTTCTGTTGGCTTTCTATGCTAAATCCAATTTATCCCCTCCACAGCAAAGTCTTCTCTGTTGCAGAATAGCTGTTCTTCTGGGCTATTATGACAAAATAGAATATTTCATATCCTGTGTTCTTTTTAAAGTGCTAGATAAAGTTGTTTACCTGCACAAAATTCAGCAAAGAGTGACATGCAGTGTGTTTCTGTATAAAATCCAAGGTATAAAGCAAATTGCAGTGCCATAGGGTTTAAGGGACGTGGGGGGCACTGTGGTGTAAACCACAGAGCCTAGGGCTTGCCAATCGGATGGTCAGCAGTTCTAATCCCCGCGACAGGGTGAGCTCCCGTTGCTTGACCCTGCTCCTGCCAACCTAACAGTTCAAAAGGACGTCAAAGTGCAAGTAGATAAATAGGTACCGCTCCGGCGGGAAAGTAAACGCCGTTTCCGTGCGCTGCTCTGGTTCGCCAGAAGTGGCTTGGTCATGCTGGCCACATGATCCAGAAGCTGTATGCCGGCTCCCTCGGCCTATAGAGCAAGATGAGCCCACAATAGAGCTCTCCCTCGGCCTATAGAGCAAGATGAGTCATCCATGAGTGGACCTAACAGTCAGGGGTACCTTTACCTTTACCTTAGGGTTTAAGTGCACTACTAACAAAGATACTCTGAGTCAGAACAGCAGCCCCACAAGAGCCTTGTGTCACCCTGCTGCCCACAAACACCCCTGCAGACTTTTTTTTGTGGGGGTGGTGTTGGAGTGAAACCAAGATGACTATAAGGAAAATCCAGTACAGATTGAGGCAGGAAGGGAGGGGGCTAAAGAAGGAGGATAGCTCATTTTGACCTTCCTCAAATCCACTCCTCCCCAACACCAGTTTTTATCATTTCAGCTGTACAATTAAGGGTGGGAAACTCATTTCTGGCATTGGCATCGTGGCATCATTGCCACTTACCAAGATGGTGCTGGAACGAGGGGGGGGGGTGTAGCAGCAAGACCGGGACTGCAAGGGCGCACTTGTGGGAGCACCAGATCGACTCCACAGGTGCGACCACTTAGCCCTGTCCTTGCTGCCACCTAACCTGTAGGCACCAGTGACACTGATGTTAAGAAGATGGTGACACAGCACCGACCCACAACACTGGCCACTCCTTACTTGCACACATGATCTGGGCCCCTCTGTGAGTCTGTGAAGTACAGTAGAAGGATGAGAGCATCTGCCCTCCATGCAAAAAGTGCCAGGTTCAAGCTCCACATCGGTCTGGAAGAGAACCCTGTAGAACTGCTTCCGGTCAGTGTTTTGAGCTGAATGGACCAATGGTCCGGCTCTATATAAGGCTGCTTCTATGTTCCAATGAATTAACCAGAAAGCAAAAAAGAAAAGTGTGTGTGTTTGTAATACTCTTCAGGAGTACATTTGAGCTCATTAAGGCCAGAAGTGTGTGTTTCAGTATTCCCCAGGGCCATCTAGTCTCTGCTGTTTAACACCTAAGCCTACTTAGTTTCTTTGATATTTGATATGCAACTATCTTCTGTTATCAACTGGGCATATATTACTTTGAACCTTCCTACTTGTTTAATTAAGGATTCTATTCTTAATACATTTAAGAAAGATATTTACTTGGTCTGCAAAAAATATATACTTCCATCCTCTTGGCAACTGCAAATGATGAGCAATGTGTACTAGAAAAGCATTTATTTGCCCTGCACCACCAAATCAAAGGCATAAAAATAAGGAGCAATGGATTCACAATTTGCTGTGTTTAGAGCTTTCTGACCTGTTTGATATTCGGCCATCCAACCATCTTAGGGACTCCAAACTAAATTTGTGTAGGGTTTACTCCTCAGCCATTTCTTTTCCTGAAGATATCATCCAAGGACCCACGGTATGCATGGTAGATTCTCATGGAATTGCCAGTCAACTCTTAGCTTAGTTTATTAAAGACAGATCAATACTTTCAAGAGTCCTTTCAAGATCTAAGTTTTGTTGCTCTTAGAAAAGCTTTTACTGCCCTTCCTTTCCAAACAATGCTTTCAGCTTCTTTGGAGGGTAACTGTAAAGGGATTCTCTATGTACAGGAGACAACATGTGCTTGTTGTACTGGGGAGGCAGAAGATGTAGCACATTACTTTTAGCATTGTTCCCTGTATACAGATCCCAGAGCTCAGTTTTTGGAAAACCCTTTGAGAGCAATAGCTGGTTGGACCCTGACGGATCTGTTGGCAGATCACAATAAAAACCATTACAAACAATGTGGCTACCTTTGCAGTAGCAAAGTCTTCTGTCTTGGATTGCAAAGAGGACCATCCACAATAGTATCTTGAAGTTGTTGGTAATCTCGGTTTGTATTGGTAATTATTAGTGTCAGTCACGGTGTTATAATTACTGCTATGTTTATTCCTTGTTTCCCTGGTGTTTGTCCTAGCAGGAATTTAGATCAGCTACCTGTGATTGTAGGTACTTGTACTATTCCAGTGTTTTGTAATGACCATTGCAGCAAACACAAATAAAACGAATAAAATCAGTATTATAAATCTTAGTAAAAGAAATGCATTGATCACACTGTACAAAAGTCTTCTGCAAAGTTATGGGAGGAAAGCTTGGCACTGAACAGTGAAGGATAAAGGTAAAGGTAAAGGGACCCCTGACCATTAGGTCCAGTCGTGACCGACTCTGGGGTTGCGCGCTCATCTCGCATTATTGGCCGAGGGAGCCAGCGTATAGCTTCCAGGTCATGTAGCCAGCATGACAAAGCCACTTCTGGCAAACCAGAGCAGCACATGGAAACGCCGTTTACCTTCCCGCTGTAGCGGTTCCTATTTATCTATTTGCATTTTGACGTGCTTTCGAACTGCTAGGTTGGCAGGAGCTGGGACCAAGCAACGGGAGCTCACCCCATCACAGGGATTCGAACCGCTGACCTTCTGATCAGCAAGCCCTAGGCTCAGTGGTTTAACCCACAGCGCCACCTGGGTCCCTGAACAGTGAAGGATAAACCACCACAACAGACTAAGACCAATGATGTAATAATTGATACATGAATATACTTCTAAATCTTGCCATATTTTATAAGCTCTAACATTGGTTTAAAAGGCACAGAAGTGTTTAGGTTAAAAGGATTTTGCCTTCAAAATAACATGTTCCTTGTTTAGCATTTGTTGAACACTGTAGTGTGGAATAGCGAATTACTTTGAAATGGCTGCAGTAGTGAATTGCTACCTCTGAGTTATGTGATTTATTTTTAAGACAAAGGTCTATTATTATCATAGCACCGTTCACACTTTTGTCGTTAAGGTTGTGTTAGTATTCTCATTACATACCTTGTTTATTTATAAGGCTGCATTATTTTATGGGGGCAGAAAGGAGCATGCAAGGATTTAAACACTGAAGATTTTTGTATTTAAAGTATGCAACAGAGAGGAAGCCACTACTTTACTGTTACTGTGCATTGATGACATTCTGAGGACTACAATTCCTCTCTACTTAGGATCCGCTTCTAAACTGCTGGTTTTTAACAGGGCAGCCCAGCAAACCCGTCCAAGACATCATTTTGTAAAGGAGTCCCCTTTGGTATTATGCCAAACAAGATTCAGGCAGAGAAGAATTTAAAGGGAAGGTGTTATAAGGAGCAGGAAATCAGGACAATGTTTCAGTAGCACTGAAACATACATATCTATATATATAAAAATGTAGGCATAGCACGCGCGGAGGTCACAGCCTTTCTCCGTAACTGCTGAACCGTAATGTAACAAATTTGGCCACAACGTTCCATGCCCATCAGGGAGGGATCTGGCATTAATTTTTTTACAAAAACCGACACCTTTCACACCTAAAATAATGATTAAACACAAAAAAGTGGCGCCCAAATTAGACGTCACCACCAGAAGCTCTGAAAACTCCAGCAGCATCCAATAGAAAGGCAGATTGCACCCTGCCGCCTCCAAAGCTGCGCTGCCAGATGACATCACAAAATCCCACAGCAACCAACTGAAAACAGTCCTTTTGCAGCAACAAGGTCCAGCTTTTTCAATAGGCCGCAGCATTGCCAAGCAGGAAAAACTGAGCAGGACTCACCGTTCAGTAAGCCACAGGCAAAAACAAACAGAATAGGGCCTTTCACAACGGGTGGTGGTGGTGGTGGTCACAGGGATGAGGCACAACAAAGGGTGGGGAGAAACACATAGCCATGGGGGGAGGGAGAACCCTGAGTCAGTCAAAGCAGTGGGGGGTGGGTTGGGACAGGGAAAACTGAGTAGGCCGCAACATTGCCCAGTAGGCCACAGGCAAAAACAAACAGAATATGGGCCTTTCACAGGGTTGGGGAATCACAGGGATGAGGCACAACAACGGGAAGGGGGGCTCACAGGGATGAGGCACAACAAAGGGAGGGGGAAAACACATAGCCGTGTAGGACCCTGAGTCAGCCAAAGCAGTGGGGGTGGGGACATTTTCAGGAACACACGTGGGTGGGGGAGTCTTATTTTTGAAACTTATGGTAGGGGAGACAGGGTTGGAACAGGGCAGGTGAGGGGACTCTGAAGGGAGACTCTGAAGGTCAATTTAACAGAAAAAGGTCAATTTAACACAAAAACCCACAGAACCGTGTGGCTAGGCCAGCTAGTACATACATAGAATTGTAGAGCTGAAGGAACCCTGAGGATTCGTCTAGTTCAACCTCCTGCAATGCAGGAACACACAGCTGTCCCATGCAGGGATCGAACTTGTGACCTTGCTGTTATCAGCACCATGCTCCAACCAACTGAGCTATTCATGCAGGTGTTTTCGATCACCCACTTTTGCTCCTCGTCCGACCCACCACTGGCATGTGGCCCCAAAAGGTTACCCAGGAGTCTGGAAAGGGGTTCCTCATCCCAGTTTTAAACAATCCACTTTCTTCTCAAGCTATTCCTAAATTCTGTGCATCAATAAGATATGGACACTCAACACAGATAGATGGAACCCTATGCATAATCTGAAAGAACAAACTGATCCACAGAATAATTAACCTAAAGGACAGAATACTTCCCTTGAAGAGTCAAGATTTATGGGTTTTGTGCTGTAGACAATAAATCTGTGCATGCTACCAGATCTCATTTCACATTCTTTATTATCTGTGAATTTCCACAGCATTTATATCCTCTACAAGCTTATTATTCAGTTATGACAGCATATAGTTTCACAAATCCTTATTATTAGGCCAGAAGGGACCATGATCGTGTCTGATCCTAACCTTTTGTGTGTGACATTCTCAATTTTCAGGGAGCATGTAGGACCAAGCAGAGGGCACACAATGAATGCATTAAGAGCAGGCCTTTAGCAACATGTGGAATGGCTCCTTTAGTAATTATAGCTGCCTTCTGTTCTCATTTCTGCCAGATTCTTCACCTTCTCATGCAACAGAGAATGCAGAAAGCCTCTGGCAATTACTATTGTCATGTAAATGCTCAACACGAGGTGTGGCTTAAAAATAGCAATTGCTAGAAATCAGAGCCCATGCATGCAGTAGCATTTCTTATTTGGTCACTAAGCTCAGTCATTGCCATATTTAAGAAGCTAGAACCCTTACATTTTCTCCCACAGATTAGTTAAAATTACAATAATTCTGATACAGTGTGGAAATTCAGAACCCTACGAAATACCTTGCAAGATTAGTCTGGTTCATAGCTGCCAAGTCTCCCGTTTTCCCCGGGAAACCCCCGTTTTTAAAGCCATTTCCCGCTGTCATCCCAAATGGCGAAATATCCCGTAATTTCCCCCAGATTTCTTCCGGTGTCGCTCTGCCCATGTCTGGGCACCGGAAATTGGGCAGCGCCGGCACCGGAAGTCGCTTCTACGCATGTCCAGACATGCCGGCGCTGCTGATCCCGTATTTTTCTAAGCGGGACTTGACAGCTATGGTCTGGTTATTAGCTCTTCTAGTTGCTAGTGGTTTACAAATCAAAATCATTCCTCCTGGCCCAGTTGTGTGATAGGGATAGGGAACCTATGGCCTTCCAGAGGTTGTTGGAGAACAACTCCCATCAGCACTGGCTATGGTGGGTGGAGATGAAGGGAGTTGTAGTCTGACAGCATCTGGAAGGACACACCTTTCCCATCTGTGATATAAGACCAGCTGCCCCATAAACAGATTAAGACAAGCAAAAAAAAAAAAAGTACAGTGGGTCTGCCAAGGGCCTGGTACCTGAAGCCAGCTCCCTGGAGGGCACATTCTTGGGGTTCCTGCCATCTTCCATTCTGTGGACATGAACAAGCCAGCACAGACATCACTGAAACATTGGAAACGTGGACTTGAGAGAGCACACCTTTGTTGGGAATTCTGTCCTGCTGTGTGAAACTGAAAATCCTCCTGATGCAGTGCATTGAGACAAAAGAGTTCAACAGTTATTGGGGAAAACATCCTTCCAGAACGAGGCAGAGAGCAGCAGCGGTCTCTGATCCTGGTGGCTCTGACTGGCAAAGCAAGTTAAGGGGCACCAGATATTAACAAAACTGTCCAAGTAGGATATCTTCTCTATTTTCCCTACATACTTGTGTCAGCTTTTCCTCATGAGATGATAGCCAGTCAATAGTATGGTACCAGTTCTTTAAGGACAAGGGATCATACCCTTTCCAATTTCTGTCTATTTTCAGTCACATTGCTGCCAGACACTTAATTACTAAGGCTTTACAATATCTAGGAACTTTCTTAAAAGATATATAGAGGGCCAAGACTGTCTCTGGGTTGATCATCTGATTTATAATTAGCCCATTTGTAGCAAAAACTTAAGACTCAGAAACCCTTCACAGTTCCTCCATCAAAGAATAAAGGAGCCACAGACTCAGCATCACCTCCAGCAAAGAGGAGATGTTATGTCTTTTAGCACTGCTGAGTTTAACTGGGGTTACCGGTAAGGGCCAGCAATGGATCAATTAACGCATCCTGTTTCTTATGGTTGTTGATGTAGCCTGAAGTTGAATGCCCTCCAGATGGGTGCACACAGGTCCTGTTTCCAGACTGCCCAGGTTGTTCCCCTTTGCCAAACTAAAGATCTTTGGGATTACCCTGTTTCTCCTAAAATAAGTCATACCCATAAAATAAGCCATAGCAGGATTTCTAAGTATTTGCGCAAAATAAGCCATACCCCAAAAATAAGACATAGTGATAGGCGCAGTTCTGGAGGGCCGCAAGGAAGAGGCAAGGCTGGACACGTAATAAAAAATAAGACATCCCCTGAAAATAAGCCACTGTGGGGGGTTTTTTTAAGGAAAAATAAATATAAGACGGTGTCTTATTTTCGGAGAAACACAGTACTATCAGCTGAGGTTGCCTCCAACTCTCTCGGATCACACCCTCTCCCATAACCATGTTAAATAACACTTGCAAATGGGGAGCCAGAATATCCCTGAAGGATTTATAAAACTCTGCTCCAAAGCCATCAAGTTTCCTATTTTAAGGTGTTCAGTAGCTACATCCAGTTCCTCTGGGAGAGCCAGGATACTGAAATAATCCCTATGAACTGAACTTCATGGAGTGATGCACAAATCAGCCAAAAAGTTATCCATTTCAGGCCAGTCTGGTGAGTCAGAGGGCAGCAAAATATTTCAAAAAGGCAGTGATAATCTCTTCTGTTGTACAAAAAAACTTGCTATTTCCATTAGAAATAGATGGGATTACATTTCTATGGTGGCTTTGGAAAAAAAAAGGTGTTTGTTAAGAACTTAGAATTTCTGTTTCCAAATCGCATTATTTCATGTAAACCAGAGAAGTGAGACTTTGGTAATTTTCGAACACCTGAAGCTCAGCCCTGTTTTTGCCACCAGTTTGCAATAAAGTTTCTGGCTGCCAGGGCATTTATGCTGATCCTCCAGATCAGTAATTTCCCCAAGGAGGCAATTCCTAGCTGTTTCCCTCCATTCCTGAAGGGTTGAGGCCTTTTTCATGCAAAGCCCTCTCATAGCTGATTTCATGGCCTCCCACACTGTTGCCTGGGAGACATTTGGAGTACAGTTAAATTTAATATATTCAGTAAATTAAGTTTTAAGCTTGTCCCCAATGGCCCATCCGTGCAAAATACTAGAATTTAGGTGCCGGGCGGTGGTATGGGATTTACCTGGATAAAGATTAAGCAAAAGAGAACAGAACGTGATCTGAGACCGTAATCTGACCTATGCTAGCATCTGACAAGTGACACAATAGCCTTATAAACAAGAAACATATAAATGAATGAATAGGACTTACGGCTGCCAGCATAAAAAGGGCAATTATGACCTATTTTCGCCAAATATAAAACAGGTTGAACCTGTCAGCATAGATAATTCCATACTACAGTACTAGAAAGAGTGACCCAAGGGACTTTCTCCTACATACAGTATTCTCCCTATTCCCACATCCCTCTCCATCTGGGCAGCAAAGAGGCATTATCGACATACAAGGATAAATTTCAGTCAGGTAAAAACACTGAAGGAAGGGCACAGCAGGGCCAGTAGTTGGTGACTGGGCCAGTCCCAAGGGCCAGGTTGGCTACATTCATCCACCAGCCCCAGGTACTTCACCCCTGAGCTACTCTGTCTGCCAACCGCTCTCCTGGGCCTCAGGTAGAGGTCTTTCACCTAATTCTTTAACCCTCTCCCTGAAAAGCATGTGCTCAACTTCTGACCCCTGGCGCCTGAGCTACTTTGCAGTACTCCGTTCTGGACTAATGTGCACTGTTTCGCAAGCTGATATTGCTTTCTCCAATCACTGAGTGACATACAGCCAGTCATAAGAACATTCGAAGAACCTGCTGGATCAGACCAGTGGCCCATGTAGTCCAGAACCCTGTTCTCACACCAGTGGTGTGCAGTGAAACTTTTCGTAGTGGAAGAGTTAGGGCCAGAGGTGCCACCTTGCGTGGGTGATTGGGGGGCTGATGTTGCTTGTCTGACATCCCCACATCCTGATGTTGCACACATTGTAGCCTTATCAGCTACTAAGGGTCCTTTAAGTTGCGCCCAGGCAGGACAGAGATAGTCAATAATGGCACCGGGGTTGAATTCAGAGAAAGAATTTAATTTCTTATTAATAAGAGACTCGAGGTGATCAGCTCACGACAAGAGTAGAGAAACACAAATTGCAAAGCTTCTTATACACTTCTTTGGGCTCCTTTCCCCCTCCTCTGTAAATGTGTGCACGCAAGGGGGTCACAAGTACATATATGGATCTTCCTGTGTCCGGTCCTGTGCATAAACACATGCTGACTCATGCTACCCCAGTAGCATCTTCCAGCAGCCTTGAGTGCCTGTTCTTTGTGCGTCAGACTGATAGTGCGATAGCGTCAGACAAGACAGTCATCCGGCCTTGATAGCTTAGCAGGGCATTCTGTCTGGCTTACCCTTTGGCACACAGAGAGGCAAAGGGAGCAGTGGGGGTGTGTGGCTAAGCCATGCACTCAGAATTATACAATGCAGACTATATGATCAGACTTAGCTCAATAATACAATTGGCAATTCTCTCCCTACAACATGAGCATCACAGCTCCCTCCCTAAGACAGGCAGAAGCTTCCCAGGCTTTGGGAAGGAGGCACCAGGCTTTAATACTTCAATACTCTAATTTACCGGGAACATTTAGTGGACTATCCTAGTCCCCCTTGTCCGCTGACCACAACCAGACGCCTTTGGGAAGCCTGCAAGCTTCATGCATTGAAGTTTAAGGAGCAGCACTTCCAGTTTAGATGGTGCATGCCTACCAGGAAAAACCTGAGCCTTGTTATCTCTCATTTTACGGAAATTATCCACTGCCCATTGATAAATGCATGCTCTTTCTTGTTGACCCTGCCCCCCCCAATTTGGGTTGTTGATCCTTGCACAATTGTTTTGCAATCGTTATGAAACTCAGCGCCTTGCTCTGGAGCTTGTGCTAAGAGTCCTTATTAGGCAGAAATGCCTGTTAACAACTGTCAGCTACTTATCAGTGAAGCTGACATTGCACTGTGGCTCAGCTTGGGATCCAAGGCTTCAGGGAAAGAACTCCTTGAGCCTTCATTAGAATTCCCCAGTGAATAGCCATTTGCTTGATTTGAGCACAATTCCCACAATTTAGACCTAAATGAACTCATGGAGGGGGCAGGGATGCTGTGGTCCTGAGCAGTACCTCAGCACCGCTCTCCATCCAAGAGGAAGAGAATCTGATTTAGAGTGCACTTTAAATAGTCCATTCCACATCATCTAATGCATGATTATTACTTGAGACAGCATTTGCAAAATGTCAGCAACTCGGCCAGAGACATAAACAATGTTTCCCAAAGAATCAACACAGTGCTTTAAACGATGCTTCTCTCCTGGCCCCCAAAACTTACCCATTAGGCACCTCCATTTATTAAACCTATCAAACTAGGTCAAAGACAAGCATCTCTGAGGTCTTTTATAGGCTGCACTGAGGGGAGAGTTTTATTCATCTATGTCTTTATTGTATTTGAAACATTTTAAGGTATCTGCTCGTGTATCATTTCACAGCAGTGTACAGAATTAAAACATCAGCCAAAATGAGCAAACGGGGTCCGGGCAATATCAAAACAATAAAACAGCAGCTATTCATAACAAGTTAAATATATTAAAAAGACAGCAATCTGCAGTCAAACACTTTCTGAGAAGAAGGCTTTTGTGCATCGTTGGGAGGACAGCACGAAAAAGGCTGTAAATAAAGTCCACACCTTTTATTTAAAGCACTCATATATCACAGGCTTAATATTGATTTGGTTCATGGTCCATGTAAGGGACAGCATCAACCACAGAGCTATGTTATGAAGACATCAGATGACTTTGTCCTCAGAGAACTA
This sequence comes from Zootoca vivipara, assembly GCF_965207765.1. Lineage (NCBI taxonomy): Eukaryota > Metazoa > Chordata > Lepidosauria > Squamata > Lacertidae > Zootoca > Zootoca vivipara. Next base: position 77,075,576 of record NC_142587.1, read on the forward strand.
ATGCGGCTGACAGAGTGCAAGACTTAGGACCAAACAAGATGATTCATTAAATGCAAAGACATATTTGCATGCAAGGCCATATCATTACAATAGGTCCTTGGTTTGGATTAGGGCTATAATAGCAGTAGCAGTTGTTGCTGTTATTGTTATCAAGAGAGAGCACAGACTTCCAGACCAGGAGGCAGAGGGCCTTCCTCCAGCTGTGTGTTGGTGAGCAGAGACTGAAAGGGTTTAGGATTTCAGGGTGGGAAATGGGGAAAAGGTGTCTGCTTTGCAAGTGGTTTGAGAAATAGAGATAGGGGGTGCAGAACCATGATGTGAAGAGGCCTCAATATTCAGAGGGCCCTGCACACAATGTCAAGATATCATGCTAAATTTTAACGTGCAATGTCAGGACCTCGCGTCGTGCCCCCTCAATCATCTGAAGAAGCTGGCACCTCCAGAATTGATGGTGGCAGGCTGTGAAAAAGGAGACACAGACCATGGCTTTTTGCCGTTCTTTGGATGCAGTGCTGCACTTCTGGAGGAGAGACCAGAGCCTTCTTGGAGTGTAAATGCTCTGCAATCCCTTCACCTAAGTCCAAGTTGTAAATATGTGTAAATAAGCTGTATATCATAAGGACACCACAGTCTGTGCTGCAACTCATTGTCCCAAAAGGTAACGCAGGCCCTGGTAAGCAGGTCAGATACCCCTGGATTTTTGCACCGACCGCTCAGAGATTGGGGTGGCATATAGCAATACTGTATATATACAGTGGTACATCGGAAGTTGAACAGAATCTGTTCCAGAAGTCTATTCGATTTCCAAAATGTTCAGAAACCAAGGGATGGATGTGACGTTGACCTATGATAGTGCTGGAGGTGAAATAGTTAAACGGGTTACCCAATAAGAACCCAGGGGGTGGAGTCAGAGGGACTATAAAAACCAGCCCTGCGGGGGGGGGGGGGTTCAGTTAGTTCAGTTGGTTCAGAGTTCAGTTGGGATTGGAGTGGGAGTTGAATTGTGGGGGAGTCTGTGGGTAGGTTGAGTTAGTGTAGCAGAATATAAGCTGAGTCAGTAACAGTTAGTTGCTAGGAAATTCAATAGATAACTGAAGGGTGGAACTGGATGCAGGAAGGAGGTTGGTTTAGGGAGTGTGCGCAGGTATAGGAAGGTATAGGCCAGTATAGGCACCAAGTGTTTATAATTGACTGAAGACCGTTTATGAAACCACACGCTTGTTAAGCTGCAATAAATAAACAGAAGTTTTATGTTCTAATTTAACCCTGACTGGACTTAGTATTTTACCAGGTAGAGCCTGGTTGGTGACAGCAGGAAATACAGTGGTGGCACAGGGATCAATAGACCGTGAAACATCCGGGGACCCTATGTGATCGCCACAACGGCTTCCGATTGGCTGCAGAAAGCTCCTGCAGCCAATCGAAAGCTGCGGAAGCCCCATCGGACATTTGGCTTCCAAAGAACGATTGCAAACCAGAACACTCACTTCCGGATTTGCGGCATTTGGGAGCCAAAACGTTTGACTCACAAGGCGTTCGGCTTCCAAGGTACGACTCACTCTCTCTCTCTCTCTCTCTCTCTCTCTCTATATATATATATATATATATATCATTCCAAGCTCCAAGCACAACATTCTTCTCTTTTATTTTGGCAAAGCATCTAAATATGAAAAGCCATTGTAATCAGAGCCCAGCCAGTTTCTTTTTTTAAAAAAACCTGTAATATGCTCTGATGGGTAAGGCATTTCTGCTCTTTGGCTGCTGCAAGAGACATTTATTAATGGATGGGTTGATGATACTGATTATGTGCCTGAGATCATTTCAAAAGAGCCAGAGAATACAACTGCGGATGAACAATGTCTGCTCTTGTGAAGGTTCCTTAGCAATAAATTAGATTTTCGATGCAAAATATATTTGATGTTCGGGAACAAAAGCAATCAGGCCTTTGAGAGCATGCCTCTGGTAGGAGGTATTAGGAAAATGAAAGGAGACATACTGAATGCTTTCAATATTACACCATGCAAGAATATCAGAATTTCTTTTCAGGTCTCCCCCCAATTCACCCGAGGAACAGCAATATGCTGTTAGTAGTAAGGGCAGCTCTAAAAAGGAAGAAAAATGCTATAATGAGAGGTGACAAGGTTGAAGCAATCTGTATTAGTATTTAAATGTGCACACTGTATTAAAGCATTTGGGGAAAATTCAGCTGTCTGATTCCTAGAGACAAACGTCATAGCAACAATTTATGATAGAGCATACAGAATTTGTATATAAAGGTAAGTTTCCAAATAAATCTATTCTTGCAGACTTATCCTTTTTTAAAAAAGCATTCTTTGTCCTGCATTTTTTAAAAAGCGCTGGCTCCCTGGGGATATGCAAATGCTCTGGTAGCACTTGAGAGCTTTTTAGTAATTACGACACCATCTGAGTTCTAAGCATTACAATACGATCAAAATGTAGCCTGTGCATCAGCATTCCATATGTCAGCCTCCAAAATAAGATACTTAGATAGTCAGTTGTAAAATGACACCATTTAAATACATGCAATTGCAGCTGAATCTCAGCTACTACCCAACCTCCAACGCCAGTTTGGTGAGTGAGAGATCAGAGCAAAGTCTGTTAGACGTTAGGACCTCTTTCTGAGATATTCAGTCCAATTTATCAATTTATCCCTCCTTGTACCCCTCCCCACCCTCTCACTATATATAAGCATCTGGTGACTTCTGTTTCAGTGTACCTGAAGAAGTGTGCATGCACACGAAAGCTCATACCAATGACAAACTTAGTTGGTCTCTAAGGTGCTGCTGGAAGGTATTTTTTAATTTTGTTTCGACTACGTCAGACCAACACAGCTATCCGTCAGCAGAGCATGAGACTCATAATCTCAGGTTGTGGGTTAGTTGGGCAAAAGATTCCTGCCCAATGGTCCCTTCCAACTCTACAATTCTATAGACTTCCCCGCCTTTTCCTAAAACTTTGATGCTGTTTATTCCTGCCTGTTTGTCTCTTGCATCTTTTCCTTCTGCATGGAAAATATGCTCTTCTTGTACGGTGCCCTGGAGAGGAACGCTTTGCTCCTTGGGCTAGACCAATATGGTGCCCTCCCGATATTGGACTCCCAACTCCCACCAGCCCCGGGCAGCATGGCCAGTGACTAAAGTGGATGGCGAAGAACACCTTGAGGACACTCTGTTAGCTACCAAGGGCTAGTCTCTGTTGTGAGATAGTGCAGTATCAGCGCTTAAATTAATTGCCGCAAAACAGCTCCCTTTGGTGCCAGTGGGATTGCTTTGGAATTAGTCATTTTGAAGATTGCATCTTTCAGCTTCTCAGTCCTTTCGGATGCCATCCCACTCAGTTTTATGGGGCTCTCCAGAGACATTCCTCCAACTATTTTTGTTCAACCCATCAAAGTAAATATTACAGCTTCCTAAAGCAGGCGGTATTACTCAAGTAGCAAACCATATGGAGTAGGGGGGGCATTGTTTTAACTGTACTTTTGGAATTAGAAGATTGATATGGATTGTTTACAACATGGCATCCGCAATTAATGATCCGCCATGGGGGAATACTCCCGTTAAAATACGTGTTTCAAATCTGTAGTTAATGAGTTCAGCGATTCACTGCACCAATTAATTGTGTTTCTGCCTTTCGGGCAGACTTTGCATAATGAGAAAGAAGTGGTAGGAGAAGAGTGGAGGGGTTTTTACATCTCTGACCTGAAAGAAGCTTACAGTAGAACCCCATACATTGCTATTCAGATGTAAACCACATGAAGTTCAATGGGACGTACTGCTCATTGAATATGCACAAGATTGCCGCCTTCATATAGGTCACCCATTATGGCTCTTCAGTTCACTCTCTTCAATGGGATCCCCCTAGATTAGCAATGGGGAATCTGTGGCCTTCTGGATGCTATTGGACCATATCATCCGCCATCACTGGCCTTGCTGGCAGCAGACGATGGGAGTTGGGCGTCTAACAATATCACATGTGAATCACCCCCTTCCCATTTCTTCCCATGAAATTGAATGCTGGAAGTAGCTCTTCACACCGCACACAGTTAAACTCTGGAATTCGTTCCCGCGAGAGGTAATCATGGTCACCAACTTGGGTTATTTTAAAAGAAGATTGGACAAATTCATGGAGGGTAAGGCTATCAGTGACTGCTCGCTGTTATGGCTATTTTCTACCTCCACTGCGCTGGCCAAGGAAGAGGAGTGCGGGGAGAGCACACTGCCCCCCAGCAGCGCAATCCCAGCAGGGTGCCGTCGCAGCTGCCCCCCCCGGTACTGGGCACCCCGCCCCCCAGGACTAGCCCCGCCCCGCCTGCTCTCCCTCCCCCCCCCCCGTTGCCAGAGCATGAAGCTCCACTGCCAGAGGCAATATGCCTTTGAATGCCGGTTGCCTGGAATCGCAAGTGAGAGTGCTTCTGCTTTGGGGCTTACTAGAGCAGGAAACTGGGGAAATGTAGATTTGGAGCATATTAAAATCAGATCCGGAACTGCAGAGAAGTCAGGAAGTTTATTTTATTATGAAGCTCCAGTCTTTTTTTGTTTTAAAATTGATGTATGTATTTCTTCAAAGGCCAACTAGGAATGTTAAACACCCAGAGCAAGGATGACCCAGACCCAGCATGTTGCAAGAGCTGAAAACCACAAACAGCCCAAAAGCAGAAGAAAGAACATTCAAATGTATGTCTGCCCCCCTGCAAGCAATTGTATAACTCAGCCCTGTTGCATATGTATAGTAACAAATGCAGATCTTAGAAGTGGAAGTATAAGTAGGTCACCTTTACAACTAGCTGCATTTCAGAGCCGAAACCAGCCATTTGGCTTTTATTTCAGGGATAAAAAAGTGTTTGATGCTTATGCAATACTCCATCACTTGAAGGCTGGTGGGTAATGGCATTTTGCTTTCTGTGTCCTAAAGCGCAATGGTTTGTTTAATCAAAGCTGTTAACGTCATCGCAACGGGAGTGGATATGCGAGGGATTACAGAAATAAAATGAAAGCAGCATTTATGTACGAATAAAGGGCAAACAATTAAGATCATTAAGACGATTTGCAGAACAAAAAGGGAAAAATCCTTAGAAGTAGGTCATGATTTTTGTGAGGCAGATTAGAGATTGAATCAAAGAAACATGGAGCTGCAGAGGTTCCGGAGGAACATTTTGTTCAACCCCCCACCACCACCACCACACACACACACACACACACCTACAAATAAAAATCCCTGCATTTAAAACAATACTGCAGCATACTTGCTCACCCACTTCTAAGACTCTGTTCACATGCACAGCCATGGAACTGTCCCACATGACTGCATTAATAATGATAATGATATGGAAGCCACACACATGTGGGAGGGGCCTATCATCCAGTCATCCAAAAAAATTTATATGCCACTTGCTTATAAGAAAACCTCTAAGCGGTTTACAAAAATATAAAACGAAACATTAAAATTCTCTTTGAAAAGCAGTTAAAAATAGGTATTTAAGAATATTCAAAAGATGGGTACAGTAGCTAAGCAGAAATTGAATACAATGGTGCCTCGACTTATGAATTTAATCTGTTCCGAAGGCACCTTTGTAGGTCGAAAAATTCATAAGTCGAAAAGCGCCATTGGAAACGCGATTTCCCTTAGGAATGCATTGGAAACGGAAAAATTTGTACGTCGAAGCAACCCCATCTAAAAATTCGTAAGTCGAAAAAAAACCTATCTAAAACCGCCACGGTTTCCGTTCGGATGTCGAGAAATCCATAAGCGTTCGACCATTTGCCCCATTCGTAAGTTGAAAAATTCGGTTGTCGAGTCGTTCGTAAGTCAAGGTACCACTGTACTTTAATTCTACATGTCTGGATAGGCTTGCTTGGGCAAAAAAAATGTTTTAAGCAGGCAAAGGCGGCTGCTGGATGTCAATAAGGAGGGAGTTCCAAAGAGTGTAGGTGCTGCCACACTAAAATATCTATTTCTTACCACTGATCTTCTCTCTCAGTGTTATTCTCTGGTGTCCATGAGAAACTGAATTTGACTGATTTGTCCATCTCTAGTACAGAGATCAGGGATGCTAATGAGTAAACTGACAAGAGTTAGGGGAGTGCCAGAGCTCACAGAAAATGTAGCTATTACAAGTTTATTCTACCAAGCAATACATGCATATATGATATCAACCTTGCAAATGCAGGTTGCAACCATATCACTAAAAGCACTGAAAGTGTAGAGTTCAAGCAAATGAGCCCAGCACTCGCTGCATCTCAAGCTACCTTATTTAAACATTATAATGGTGTTGTGTTATAATGAAGAGTTCTAGAAAGGTTTTGTGCATTTTACAGGTGGGAAACATTTCAGCTGACGGTCCAAAGGACAATCAATGACTCCATGGCAGTGAACTCAAACCCATGTAAAGCTGGTTACTCAGAGACATGAACCAAACAGTTGGACTAAAAGAAGAAGAAGTGAATTTATGGTAGAGAATCCAAAAAGAAATGCAGAGGAAAATACACTTATAGTGGAGCAAGTATGTTTTTGTGTGCAGTGTGCACTTAGAGGGCAGTTTGATGGGTTTCTGATGACCTAAAAGAGTTTCAGTGGCTACTGGTCACTTAAGCCTATACAGATAGGAGAAGGAAAGTAGTCAGCCGCTGCAATCCCAGTTTAGACAGGGCAGATGCAGTTAGATACCATACCCTCCAACATTTCTCCAATGAAAATAGGGATGTCAATAATAATAATAATAATAATAATAATAATAATAATAATAATACCCCACCTATCTGACTGGGTTGCCCCAGCCACTCTGGACAGCTTCCAACATATATAATAAAACATTAAACATTTTAAAAGTTCCCTATAAAGGCTGCCTTCAGATGTCTTCTAAAAGTTGCATAATTACCTGTCTCCTTGGCTCAGGGGCACATACCATACCTTCCAACATTTATCCGATGAAAATAGGGACATCCTAAGGCAGTGATGGCGAACCTATGACACACGTGTCAGACGTGACACACAGAGGCACGTGGCCCATTCACGCTGTTATGTGTACCCCCCATTACTTCTCCCTCTCCTCCTCACGCTACAGCTTGCGTCCGCTGTTAAAACCCGGGTCCTTTGTTGTTGTTGTTGTTGTTGTTGTTAGCCAGAGATTGGTTTTTAACCCTTTCTGTGCTGTTTTATGGTGCTTTGGCAGACGATGATTGGGTGTAACAGCGTTCATTTTTTAACCCGTTCTGTGCTGGGGTTTTTTTTGGTGCTTTGGCAGACTATGTCGCTGCTGCGTGTTAGTTCCTGCGAAGGTATTATTCACCATTTATTTCTGTTCTCTTCCCCCCCAAAAAAAAAGCAAAGCAACTTTTGCACCCCCAAAAAAAACCTCCAAAACTTTGGTCAGCAGCTCCCCCCAAAAAGCTCAACAACTCTGGGCACTTTAATTAATTGTTTTTATGATTTATTGTGGTTCTGTTGGTGTCAGCCACTTATGGCCTACTTGAAATGAGGCTGCACTTTAAATTTTAATACTGTATTTTAATCTGTATTTTAATTAATTGTTTTTATGTTTTATTGTGGTTCTGTTGGTGTCAGCCGCCCTGAGCCCGGTTTTTGACTGGGGAGGGCGGGGTATAAATAAAAATTTATTATTATTATTATTATTATTATTATTATTATTATTATTATTTGTGAAAAATAAGGGGTTTTGGTTAGGTTAGGTTAGGTTAAATAATTAGTTTTTGGTTTATTAAATACAGTTATATATTACAATTATACATTTTTGTTATTTAAACTATAAATATTGCGAAATTATGGTTTTTTTCTCGAAGTGACACACCACCCGAGTTATGCTCGGTTTTTTGGCAAATTTGACACACCAAGCTCAAAAGGTTGCCCATCACTGTCCTAAGGAAAAGCAGGATGTTCCGGGGTCAAATCAGAAACTGGGGCGGCTTCTGTAAATCCAGGACTGTCCCTGGGTACCATAGCTGCCAAGTTATCCCTTTTTTACATGTATTGCAATATGGATGGGCCTTGGCATCTTCTAATTTACAGATCAATACACAGCTGGGACACTACTCTGCAGCATACTTTGCATGGTAATTATTTTAGCCCCCAGGAAGAAAACAATGTTCTCACGCTTGAAGGTCTCACACAACCATGTCACAGACCCTCCAAGGGTCCCTATTTCCCAGGGACAGTCCCAGATTTACAGAAGCCGTCCCGGTTCCTAATTTGACCCCAGAATGTCCTGCTTTTCCTTAGGATGTCCCTATTTTCATCTGAGAAATGTTGGAGGGTATGGAATTATTCGACCCCCTAAACAATCTGAAGGCAGTCCTGTACACTATAGGGGAGGTTTTTTTTTAATGTTTTATGTTTTATGGTGCTTTCATATATGTTGGAAGCTGCCCAGGGTGGCCGAAGCAACCCAGTCAGATGAGTGGGGTATAAATTTAGGCCACAACTTTATTGATTACAGAAAGTGAGTGGTTTCATAGGCTCTGGTTCGACTAGCTCCCTGCACCCTTGCAGGTAGCGCTGACCCAGGGCACCAGCATAGGTCGGCCAAGGGTGAACACCTGGATAGGTGGAAAGCCAGGAACAGACTATGTCTACCACCCAGATGTCCCCCCTCTCAGGGGTTGACCCAGTGGCGGAGCTTCATGCTCCGGCCCCGGGGCGGGGCGGGGCGGGGCTGGCGCCCATTCTGGGGGTGGGGCGCGCCTCCCGGGGGACCGTGGCGTGCCTCCCGGGGGCACAGCACGCCTCCTGGAGGGGTATGGTGCACGTTCCAGGGATGGGGCACGCCTCCCGGAGGGGCGTGGCGCACATTCCGGGGGCGTGGCGTGCCTCCTGGAGGGGCGTGACATGTGTTCTGGGGGCGAGGCGGGCGTTTGGGGGTGGGGTGGGCGCCTGCGATGGTGCCCATTGGAGCCCGCCGCTCAGGGCGGCCCGCCCCCACCGACCCTATCTTCCTACGCCCCTGGGTTGACCAAACCATTTGAGTCCCTGGATTCCTTTAATGCAATACCCTTCACATAGGAATGGCGAGAGCGTTCTCCCATCCCTATCACCTGAACCAGTGCCTATCCGCAACCTTACAAGTTGTGACGATTTGCTACGCGGCAGGCGAAACCCAAATGGCAACAGCCAATCAGCCGGGGGGGGGGGAATTCCTGCCGTGCCCCTGTCCCAACGACAGATGACACACAATGGCATAGCAAGGTCAAGCGCAACAAAGCCCTAAATGCAGGGAGAGGTGGGTGGGTGTTCCAAATGCACGCGCCGAAAGAGGAAGCTCTGGGTCACGTGCATGGGTATATATAGGTCCCTCGATCCGTTTAGACTGCATCCCATTGGCCAGATTGAACCCAACATCATGGGACCTACCAATCGGGTGTTGTGGCTGACCAATCTTACCCACCCACAACACAGGCGGTCGGTCTCCAGTTCTCACCGCAACATGTGCCCTCTTTGAGGGAGGACTCAATAAATCAGGAACCCGTTTCAGTTTGAGGGCTGTATTCACTCATCCAGGGGCCACAGACCAGAGGCGAAAGTGAGAAAAGGCCAGAGGCGAAAGTGAATGGAACAATGATGCTGCTTTTGCCTTTGTACAGCAGACTGCATTCCAGCAATGCAAAAGTTGGAGATTTTTCCACCCACCCACTATACATATAGACATAGATAAGCATTATCGCAATTTCAGGGGCACGTTCCAGTCAGGCAAAAGCCCTCAGGGCCAGTGTGGGAATGGGCCTGGAACTCTGCATTCAACCCTCCACCCTGCCTTAAAACATGTACCTTACCTGTTTCACCGAAATTCATAGTAAACCAACCCGTTCATTAATTTACACAGTCGTCCGTCCCCCCCCCAGAACCTGAAGGAGAAGACAAGATTTATTTGTAGGTTAATAAAACTGTTGAGGATGATTGTTCATTCTTACAACTTGAACTCAACCCATCAAGAGAAGAGGAAGTGATTCTCTTCCAGTTAAATTGACTGAAACATTCTGCAACAATGGAGAATAATAAAGCACAATTAAAAGTGAAAGGGACCTGAGGCTGTTAAGGGCTTGTGGGATCCTTTAATGGAACATGAAGGCCATTTAAAGGTCACCGGCTTTGAAGCAAACTCCCGGGTTTCTAAAAGCGAAATTACAGATCTCTTCAAACAGAGTCATCTTTGAGAGTGTGCACGTATATAGATATATTTATATGATACCCTCTTTTTCTGAGGAAACCAAGCAAGTAAATGTACATTGCTCAACTTACTTTCCCCCAGGACACTTGGGAAATCAGAGAGTTCAGCAATAGTGTCTTATATTTTCTGGAGGCTGGAGAGGAAAAATGGAAACTATATTCACTTTCCTTTTGTGTGTGTGTGTGTGTGTGTGTGTGTGTGTGTGTGTGTGTGTAAGAAAGAATTGCTTTGATTCTGTCATATTCCCTGTCTGCTAGTACTCTGGTTATTATGCAGTGAAGGCATTGTTGTTTTTAAACAAAATCAGCTATTTATTAAATGAAAGTTAATAATGATAAATGCAGCGAAACAGTGATGTGGCACAGGGTGGATTTTTAAATTCTTTTAAGTCCACAAATAGCTGTTTGAAATGATGATTGGGGACTGTCGTGGTGTTGGAGGGAGGGCTCGAGAAAGCGGCCCCCTCCTTGACAAGGGCAACAACCAATTTTCATGAATGGAGGAGTAGGATCATAGCTGCCAAGTCTCCCATATTCTCCGGGGAAACCCCGTTTTTCCAGCCATTCCCAGCTGGAAAAACTGATTTTTTTGTTTTTTTCGGTTTACTTACCGGCCGGGGGAGGCTCCTTCTGCGCAAGTCTGGAGTCTCTGGACATGCGCAAAAGCGATTTCTGGCGCGGTGGCCATTTTGGAACTGGGCGGAGCATGCTCAGAAGCGACTTCCGGTGCTGCTCTACCCAGTTCCAAAATGGCGGCAGCGCTACTTCCGGTCTGCCAATCCCTTATTTTTCCGGCAGGAACTTGGCAGGTATGAGTAGGATATCGATGGCTACTACCTTGGCTATGTATGCCTCTAAATACCAGTTGGTGGCAATCAAAAGTGAGGAGAATTGTGTTGCCCTCAGGTCGTTCTTGTGGGCTTCCCATGGCCATCTGGTTTTCCCCTGTGAGAACAGGATGCTGGACTATTTGGCCTGACCCAGCAGGCTCTTCTCATGTCCCTATCACGAAGAGCCCTGGGAGGACTTCACTGTTGTGTCTACAGAATATTGCAGTTGCACTCATAAGGCACATACTGGAGTCTAAGAATGCAAGGGCATTCTTAACCCCTGCGTTCTCCTGCAATGAGGGCGCCTCGTATTTATAATTCTCAAGCTCCATCTGGTGGAGGTTGGTCCTTTAGGGCCAGGGTGAAGCCAAGATGTTTTGCTGTTAGAAGCAAAACAGAAAATGCAGTCGTCATCGTCATCCCCTCGCCGCCGCCACTTCCTATGCTGCATGCCTGCCCACCCACTGTTGCCCACTTGGTGCATGGCACATAGCGGAGGGAAAGGGCAATGTGTTCGGGATGTAGTGAGTTCCTCAGAGGCTGGATGTCTTGCCCTCACAGCTGTCTGGAACCTGATGCCCTGAGGCCACTGTCTCACCTTGCTTCATGGGTGGACTGGTCCTATTAAGGGCAAAAAAGGCAGTTCCCCCACCAACCGCCTGGAAAGGCAGTGTACAAAGAAAGGTGAAATGAACATGAGATGAACTTCAGCATACCGCCGGCCAGCTCCCACCCACCTGGCTTCTATCTAGTCCTGGAGGTGGCAATGCCTATCAGCTTCTCCTCTGTGTTGCCCTTGTAGCACTCAACAAGGAAGAGGATGCCGAATTTGCGTGACTTAAATGTGTGCAAGTTGCGAATCGTCTGTAGCTGTAAAGTAAATGGACTTACAGGTAAGGTCACTAGTTGGCGCTAGTGATACCTGAGCGATAGCAGATGCGCCAAACGAAGAGTTCTTTGTTACTTCGCTATCTGAGAGAGTGGGGTCTGCTCCTTCTTATGCACCACTCACAACAGAACATTGCATGCCCTTCTGGATGCAAAGCAGGTGTCCCTTCAATGAGCCTTTCTTCTCTCTAATCTGTTCACCTGCCACTGGCAGAGTCAGAGGCTAATGCCATCCCATGGCTCATGGGGTGGGGAAAACACACACACTAATCTTGAGTAATATTATGGATGCTTGTCTTGAAAGAGAGAATATTGGTGCAGGAAGATCCCTCTATAGAGACTCCCCTGTGCCCCAAAAAACATTGAAGTATTTTATGAAGAGCAAAATGCTTTAAAGCAAAATAGTGGTTTTTATAGATGCTCAAGCCAAGAACTCGGGAGGAAGCTGGGTTGGCAATGAATCAGACAGCGGTCCGGTGAGTGTTCCATAATCCCTGGTCTGGAATGTGACATTGCAGAACGATGAGTTTCAATTACTGTAGTTTCACTTTCCTCCTTTTCAGACAGTTATTGCTGGCTTTTCATGCAGTGTGACGAATACATCAGTTTATTTGCCCTTCTCTTGATGAATCCAGCCCCTCAGAGAGTAATATAAAGATCACGCCACTTTCAAAAGGGAGATTATGTTTACTTAGCCAACAGTGAAAATCAGCAGGCTCGTTTCAGCGCCCGCGCGCGCACACACACACGAGCAATCTAGCGCTCACTTTTCTCAAGGATGGTTCGGGGATTTAGTCTGTGTCTTTTAATTATTAATTGGAAACGGCATGACTCACCAGTCAGTCAAAGATGAGGAACAACAGTTAAAACATTAAAAGAGCACGAGGATGTAATTAAAAGCAAAATGCAATCTGAATAAAACTGATTGAGCGGAAGAAACAAACGAATTACACAGGCTGGAGTCCATTTGGAAAATGTGTTCTGGACTCCATATAGAAGAATGGACTCATGAATTAGAAACATGAGTCCGCAATCCATTATACCATCAAAGCAGAGTCTTTGGGACAGAGTCTTGGGCCCCCACCAGCTGAATGACCGGGAGGATCCTACATTCCAAAATAAGTGAGGTTATACACAGTACCACAGGGGTGGCGAACCTCAGATCTGGGGGTCAAATGCAGCCCTCCATGTCTCTCTGTCTGGCTGTCATAACTCTCCCCAGGCCATAACCCTCACGTACCCTCCAATGTTTTGCCAATGAATATAAGGGACATCCTATTCTACCATCTTCAACACCAACATCATCAGAATTTTACTATTTACACATCCCCCATCTGACTGGGTTGCCCCAGCCACTCTAGAAGAGGGTTGCCATACATCCAAAATTTCCTGGACATATATGCAATACTGCTGTCTCTAGCAGTGCCCGGGCAGAAATCGGGTGGAAAAAATGTCCTGATGTATGGCAGCTCACATCGGCAGCAGCATTTTTGCCAATTTTCCATTAAAAAATAGCTCAAAAACGGCAATTTCTTTTGCAATTTTGCAAAAAAATAAAAAAATCCAACAACTTTGGGCAAAACTTTTAAAAAGCTATGGATTTTCACTGTTTGAAATATGGCAGCCCTACTCTAGAAACGCAATAAAACATTAAACATTAAAACAAAAGCCTTCCCTATTCAGGCTGCTTTCAGATGGCTCAGGGGTTGGATAACTCCATACCCTCCAAAACATCTCCAATGGAAATAGTGACGTCCGAAGGATAAGAAGGACATTCTGGGGTCAAATCATAAATTGGGATGGCTTCTGTAAATCCGGGACTGCCCCTGGAAAACAGGGACACTTGGGGGGCCGTCTGCCCTCTTGCTCCTTCCCTCCAAGCACCAAGAGTTTTTTCCTGACTGGAATGTGTCCTTGACCTCTGATCATGAGGCTCAATGGGTAGAAGAGGGGGTGTAGAAACCAAACTACTGTAGAAGTACAAAAAGTACCTCCATTGACCTGCCTGCTGTTGCGTCTGGCACAGCTACTGCTGGCACGTGGCCCTCAGAACGTTTCCCAGAACGGAATGTGGCCCTTAGGCTGAAAGAAGTCCCCCACCCTGCATTACCATCTAAAGCAGGTCCCCCCACCTTAATAAAATGATTAAGTCTAAAATTACCACTGTGTACAACACAGGGACACGGGTAGCACTGTGGGTTAACCCACAGAGCCTAGGGCTTGCCGATCAGAAGGTCAGTGGTTCGAATCCCTGCAACGGGGTGAGCTCCCGTTGCTCGGTCCCAGCTCCTGCCAACCTAGCAGTTCGAAAGCACGTCAAAGTGCAAGTACAGTAGATAAATAGTGGGAAGGTAAATGGCGTTTCTGTGTGCTGCTCTGGTTCGCCAGAAATGGCTTTGTCATGCTGGCCACATGACCTGGAAACTGTACGCCAGCTCCCTCGGCCAATAACGCGAGATGAGCACCGCAACCCCAGAGTCGGTCACGACTGGACCTAATGGTCAGGGGTCCCTTTACCTTTACCTTTACAACAGTGCACCACAAGGTCTGCTATAAGAAGACAATTTCAGTCTGTCAGAGTTTACTGCAAGTTCTGTAGCACATACTTCCATTTTATCTTCCCTTGTATGGGTTTGTTCGGCAACTGGCGATCTGTGCCAAGACATTGTTCCGTTGGGGCCTCTTGAGATAAGTACTGTGGCAAAACAATTCCTACACCATACTTTGCTGAACCTTTTAAGGGATCAGTCCCTTAACCTGCCCATTTTTCAGAACTGCATTTAAAATATGTCATAATCAGTGGCATCTCTAAAAGTGCCTCTAAGTAACGGTCTGCCCGAGGGAAGCTTGTTTCACTATCGGCCTGGGTCATTGCAAACTGCTGGAAAACAGTCAACGATAAAATAGTTTCCATCTCATTCAAGAATCCTAAAGAGCTCCATTTTGAGAGGCAAAGTGCAGGGTCAAGTCTCCACAGACAGTGATGACTGATTGAGATTGGAAGGAAGTTTCCAGAAAGGCGGAATGGGTGTGAAAGAAATACGGAATAACAATGTCACATGGACAAGAAGAGCAGCAAGAATCGGCCTTGAGGATTGAAATGTGGATCTCAAGGCTAGCCTAGAAATCATTCTGGCCCAGCCAGTATCCCATAGCTGTCAAGTTTTCCCTTTTCTCGCGAGAAAGCCTATTCAGCATAAGGGAATTTCCCTTTAAAAAGGAAGAACTTGACAGCTATACAGTATCCTGGTTTTCCACCTGAATTCCTCTCAAATATAAATATAATAGCTAATTAATTCTTGCTTATCCACTATCCTCAGTGTTTCTGTTAGTTATTTGGTAGACTCAGTTAATTACTGTTTTGCCTTATCTTGCATGCTCGCAGTATTTATTTTGTTTTGTTTCCCCATTCTTTAATTATATGAAATAAATAATATCAATAGAAAGGAAAGAAGAAATAATAGCTCCTTGTAAAGTTCTCAAATCTAATTGAAGCAGAACATGGTTATGTCTCATATCTCAGGGCATTTTCTAGAAAATCATGGAATGTGGAATTCTTGGAATTTGGACATTTCTGGTCACCTCACTTCAAGAAAAAGGGGGATATTGTAGAGTTGCAAAAGGTTTAGAAAAGAGCAAGCGAAAGTGAGTGAGCTATGAAAAAAGGTTGCACCATTTGGGACTCTTTCGTTTAGAGAAAAAGCGAGTAAGAGGTGATGTGATTAAAATTTATAAAGTTATGCATGGTATGAAGGAAATGCATAGAGAAAAGTTCTTCTCCTGATCTCATAATGCTAGAACTCGTGGGCATTGAATGAAGCTGAACGGTGGAAGATTCAGGACAGATTAAATAAAGAACTCCTTCATGTAGCACATAGTTAAACTATGGAACTTGCTCCTCCTACATGAGGCAGTGGTGGTCACCCACCTTGATGATTTTTAAAAAGGATTAGACTACATAATTCAAGGAGGAGGGGGCTATTGAAGTCCACTAGCTATGATGGCTGTGCTCTGCCTCCTCCACCACTGGAGGCAGTCATGCATCAGAATGCCAGTTGCTGGAAACCACAAGAGGAGAGGACGCTCTTGTGTTTAGGTTCTGCCGCACGCATTTAGTTGGCCACCATGAGAACAGGATGCTGAACTAGATGGACCACTGGCCTGATCCAGCAGACTCTATTCTTCTATTATTTCCGCCCAAACTGCAGCAAAGCAATCAGAACCACCAGCCTTGACATGCAAACAGCATATTTTTTATATACACCAGACTTTTAGGAGACATCGGAAGGCAGCCCTGTTTAGGAAAGCTTTTAATGTTGAATAGATTATTGTATTTTAATGTTTTGTTGGAAGCCGCCCAGAGTGGCTGGGGAAACCCAGCCAGATGGGCGGGGTATAAATAATAAAGTGTTGTTGTTTAGTCGTTTAGTCGTGTCCGACTCTTCGTGGCCCCATGGACCAGAGCACGCCAGGCACTCCTGTCTTCCACTGCCTCCCGCAGTTTGGTCAGACTCATGTTCGTAGCTTCAAGAACACTGTCAAACCATCTCATCCTATTATTATTATTATTATTATTATTATTATTATTATTATTTCTGTTTGAGTGCAAGTCTTTCAGTCTTTTGCATATTTCTGCTTGGGTGCAAGTCTTTCAGTCTATTCACTCACATATTTTGAAATGCAGCGGCTGCTATTATTCCCCGATCATGATTTTGAAAGACCTGAAGCAAGACTCTTGAGCAGAATTCAAGTGGAAAAATAATATCTTTGCTGGGTGGGTGGAAAATGTCTAATGTATTCCGAAAGTGTTAATTAAAAATCATTATAGCTGACATTATGGCCTTCCTATCAGGACTGTATTTAGTCCTAAATGTCTTAGTGATCATCAGAGCTCCCATCTGCTATATTGCACACACCTCTATTCCTTCAGGCCTACATATATAAAATTAAAACTGGAACTAAAAGTGCCTTGACCTAATTGAATTTGTTGTAAGAACAAATCGTAATATACCCATTGTTTGCGGGTAGGCTTCTCTTCTGGCAATGATTTGTCAAGTGGCACTAATGGAATTTGTAACCTGCTAAAGAGATATCTGGAGGAGGTAGGAATCCATGTGATTGATGGATATTGTATAAGGTTGATGTCTTACCACACTCTGTTTTTCAAGTTGAGACCCAAAGAGCTAATTTAGTGTGTCCAGTCGGATTTTGGACTTCTTTCCAAAGAAGAGGAGGGGGTGCCATTTGAAATGAGTCTTGGGTGTATGGAACACCTCATACAGTTCTTTAAACCTAGGACTATATATTCCCAGATAAAGTAAGCAGCATGGAAAGATCAATTCAAATCTGGTTCAGAATTTGAGTTTCTGGTCCAGTTCGTGCATGCCTAGCCACGTCTTATGAATTTACATAAGATTATTACTATTATTACTACTACTACTACTACTAACATTTGTATTCCTCCTTTCCTCCAAGGAGGAAATTTGATTCAGTTCACACCTAAGTGCACACCTACCTAATCCACACTTCCTGAAACCATTTGTAAACCAAAACACACTTATGAGAGCCAGTGTGGTGTAGTGGTAAAGAGCGGTAGACTCGTAATCTAGGGAACCGGGTTCGTGTCTCCGCTCCTCTACATGCAGCTGCTGGGTGACCTTGGGCTAGTCACACTTCTTTGAAGTCTCTCAGCCCCACCCACCTCACAGAGTGTTTGTTGTGGGGGAGGAGGGGAAAGGAGAATGTTAGCCGCTTTGAGACTCCTTCGGGTAGTGATTAAGCGGGGTATCAAATCCAAACTCTTCTTCTTCTTCTTCTTCTTCTTCTTCTTCTTCTTCTTTGACATTCACACTTCTCTGAATTTAGCAGTGCAGTTCTCCAGTCAACAGAGCATCCAGAAATGCAAATCCTATATTATAATGTCATATAAATGCACATATTAGTGAAAATATAGATAACAAAAACACATCATATTAGGTAAATGGTTTTGCAAATATGTTTATTAGGGGAAATTACGGTACATACAAAGCATGTAGAAGGAGAAATTTGCACTAAAATGCTATTGAATCTTCATGAGGATTTAAAGGGGGGGGGGAATCACAAACTGATGTAGAAATACAGAGACTGGAAAAATGTGAAAAGCCATAACTGGCACAGTCACTCATTTCTAACTGCAGCTGCAAAGTGATGGGGAGCAGCCTCTCCTGTTTTCAGCTAACTATGGTTAGTCATGATGTCTGAATTCTGGTTAGTTTTAAGTATTCCTAGTTCAAACAAGCCACCTTCGGACTGTGGGAAATTACCCTGGATTGGTCAGATACACTATAGTTATCACTAAGTGCATTTCACAGGTCAGACATAACAGAAGAACTACAGCTAGCTGAAAAAGAGGAGCATGTGCCATTCCAACCACGGTGGGAGGGGAGAGGAGGGAGCAGAGTGGGCTTGGCATGCCATGCTAATCTGTGAGTAGCATGCATTCTGCTGCCTCATGGAAAACGAGGTGTGTTGAAACTTTCTTTTTCATCCACTTAATACTTTTAATCTCATTTCTCATCTGTGGAATGTATATGTCTACATTTCGAGATGGAAAATGTTGAATACTGCACTTTTAATCTAATAAAATAAGCTTTCGCTGGCATCTAACAGAAGTCTCTGTGCCAGCATTATAGTGTGTTCACAGGCACACATTTTAGTCTATATGGAACAGTATATTTTGTCTATTCAGAACGTTTCACTAGGAAAACAGGAATTATGCTAATTAAGAGGGGCATTCATCAAAGGAAGGAGCCTACAGAATCTGAAATAGCAATCAACAAAAGAGTTTGGGACAGAAAGGGAAAGTGGTGAGTTATTTAGGCCCACTCAGGTGCAGGTGTGACTTCTTCATAAAACAGTAATGAACAAAAATTGCTTCATTTATGCAGCTGCTAAATATCAAATTGCCATAGCAACTCTGTCTTCAAGTAAGAAGTGTATGTTGTTGTTTTTTAACTCAGGGACATTTAGGTTAAAATAATGCAGTCCTCTCAAGTGCTTTTCTGTTGTTGTTTTTAAATTAATGCAAGGCTTTTAGAATAATGGAATAACTTTTGGCTTATTTCTGCTCACACCCTGAGGATAAATAATAATATAGAGCTGAATACTCTATAGCAGGCATCCCCAAACTGCGGCCCTCCAGATGTTTTGGCCTACAACTCCCATGATCCCTAGCTAACAGGACCAGTGGTCAGGGATGATGGGAATTGTAGTCCAAAACATCTGGAAGGCTGAAGTTTGGGGGTGCCTGCTCTACAGGGTGGGGAGAACCTGGCAGACTGTAGCAGATCTAGTCCTTTTGGGTTATGGCATAACCTCTTGTTGACTAGAATCCACTTCTTCATATGTACGAAGTGTAGTCAGCAGTTGCAGGTACATACACATGGATGGGATCAAAGGGAAACAAAACGCAAAACGTCACTTGCTCCGCATATCTTGCACACATTCTCTCTAGCTGTTAGTTTTTAAGGCACCACTAGACAACCACATGAATATCAAGCCCAGGGTTGCAGTGAAGAGTCTAGGCAGCTGTCTTTTTTTAGGAATAAATAACGGATAAAGCCTGTCCTTTACTTAACTGCCTTAGCAATTCAAGAAAGGGCTTTATGACACCTTACGGCATAAACATTTGTAGACTAGATCTCACCTGTTGCATAGCAGAGATACTCAACCACTATTGGGTTACACACTCTTAAATAATTTCTAAAAAGAGGAGGAATGAGACTGAAACAATCTGCCTATAAGCCTTTGACCTGGTGGCCGTTTCTCCTTACCCCATTCATATGTGTGCGCCAACTCTGATTATTCATTACTGATGAAAGAACACCTGCATGCTCCTAAGCATGTTATTACATCATGTGTTTTAGGATTAACATCTAAACCAGGCATCCCCAAACTGTGGCCCTCCAGATTTTTGGCCTACAACTCCCATGATCCCTAGCTAACAGGACCAGTGGTCGGGGAAGATGGGAGTTGTAGTCCAAAAGATCTGGAGGGCCAAAGTTTGGGGGTGCCTGATCTTAACTCTGGAGACCCTGAAGGGCAGAGTAAGCACCCTTACTGAACTTTGCAACACGGTTTATTTCATAAAGTTCATCAGGACTAGCATTTGGAAGCTAATATAAGTTTACTGGGACTTGGGTTTGTTTTTGCATCTTGCAGCAACATTTTTATACCATATAAATCCAAACAACACAAAACTCTCTTAGTGGGCTCAATCCTATGTAACTCCCCCTCTCAAAATGAGATTAGACAGAAACCCACCTTGCTGAACTTCAGGTGAGTGACTAAGACTTACTTGTACCAGAAAGCTTGTTAAGCTAGTGATAGTTTTAATGAGAAAGTTTTATTGCTACATTTTCTGTGATTTGTTTGCTGAGAAATGTAAATGATTAAGTGGTATATAAATGCCTTGAATGAATAATAAATAATTGTATTTTTAATTAGGTATTATTGATTATTTTTGTATTTTGTAGTCTGCTTTGAACAACTCCCTGTTGGAAGGGAATAGTGAGGCATTCATTTTTATGTAAATAAAATTAATACTCTAATATTATACATAAAGAATTGCAATAAAGCTGATTGCCAAAGACACACATTCAGATGTAATGGAACAATACAAGGACCCAAGGTGTACTCATTCAGATTTTTCATTTTAAAAACTGTGTTAAGCAGTGGCGTGGGAAAAAAAAGAGATTTCATGGGATGCATTGATGCAGCTACTTTTTCCTCTTTTTCGCTATTTATTGCTCTCCTCTCTTGGTTGATGTCGGTATATGAGATACACTTCTGTACCAATTCACTGAGTCACATCTGTACTGATTGATTTCTTCCTTTCTGGAAAGAAGCAAACCTTTTCACATCTGAATAGTAAAAGTCCATCTGCACAAACAGCATGCAGTGTCGATTCAAATAAGAATTTCTTATTCTTCCAGGTAGTTGTTTGTCTTAGACTGTGAACAGACAATAGATTTTCAGTGACTTAGAAGAAGTACCATACTATAGAGAGCCTCCATTGCGTTCAATGGACCACAAGGAATTGGTTGGAATTGACATAGCAAGTGTCTTCACTGCCAGCCCCAGGTTGTGAATGCCCCCAGGCAACTCTCTCTCCATGGTTCCCCCACCATTGGGTCCTCCCCCAGTGAGTCACCCTCCCCACTGTCAACCTTGCCAGTTGCTGTTGTTCATCTTCCTACCATCACTACCACCTGCTAGCTTTACGGACAGAGAGCCAATGACACAGCAATGGTCCCAGTGAAAATGGGGGCAGGGGAAATGAGAAATGCCCATTGTATTCTGTTCTGGGAGTTCTTCTGACCCTTCTGAGCAGGTCTGGAGAGGGCAAAGAGGGTGGGGGAAGATGAAGGAATGTTCTGTTATGAAAGCAGGACCTCTTGTGTTGGCTTCCACTGGCACAGCAACTTAGTTGAATCTGGCTCCAGAGTTGCTATTCTGTTTCTATCTTAAAGGAGAATAACGGCTTAGTGTTGGGCCAACCCAAGACAAAGCACAAGATAGTGCCTTCGGCGCTGTGGGTTAAACCACAGAGCCTAGGGCTTGCCGATCAGAAGGTCGGCGGTTCGAATCCCCGCGACGGGGTGAGCTCCTGTTGTTCGGTCCCTGCTCCTGCCAACTTAGCAGTTCGGAAGCACGTCAAAGTGCAAGTAGATAAATACTGTAGGTATACTCTGGTGGGAAGGTAAATGGTGTTTCCGTGCGCTGCTCTGGTTCACCAGAAGCGGCTTAGTCATGCTGGCCACATTGCCTGGAAGCTGTCTGTGGACAAACGCCAGCTCCCTCGGCCCATAGAGCAAGATGAGCACACAACCCCAGAGTCGTCTGCGACTGGACCTTACGGTCAGGGGTCCCTTCACCTTCACCTTTACATTCCATGAACAGAAACTGAACAGCCTGGCGGGTGAATATTTCTTTGACACCGACAGCAGGAGCGTGTCTTCTACTGCACTCCAGGGCAACTGTCCAATAGCATTGCTGTCTGAAGCAACTATCTCACTCTGCCTTGTGGGAGGACTGGCCCTGGTTGGGTACTGGCATGTCTGCATTAAGATCAGTTGTTGGATAGAATGGGAGCTCCTGATTAAGGGTGGTCAATGCCTCAGCCCCACCACCCCACCCACCCCGCTGCTCTTTTTGGAACTCCCAGTGCAATAGAAGCCAGTAGGGCTGGCTCCAACTGCATTGAAATGGCTGAAATAATGCTCTTGAATTCATGAATATGAAGGAAAACATGTACATTTACTACAAGCTAACTCCACATCTGATCCACATAATCACTGCAAGTTACACCTGAGGGAGGTAGATCAAAGGAATTATTGTTGTTCATCTTTGGGTAGGAGAGAGGCGTTGGATTCTCAAAGGAGCTAAATTTGAGAGATCAGATTCTAAATATTTTAGATTAAATATGGCCACACAACACTGAATGGTCCGGTATCTCTTCTATATGCCTCAATTTATAAAAAAAAAAAAAGCAGCTGCCGGTAAAGTGTATTTGTAATATGACAGCTCACAACCTAGGCATATTAGGAATAACAGTTTACGGGCAATTTCTAAGCCTGAGAAGAAATTGCTTTTAGCCAAGCTTCAAAAGAAGATTCACTGCAAGAAAATTGCACCTCTGGTGAAATATTTTCTAAGCTTCAGCATAGACTTCCCCAGCATCAGGAATTAAAGGCCTAGAAGCTATGATAAATTCCAATAGATACACACACAAATTACTTAGAAAAAATAAGCCATAGAGCAATGGCTCCTGATTATTAACCTATATGCTTTAATATATATATTCATCTTGAAGCACTATTTTTTTAAAAATCAGATAATTTCCAATTTTGAAAATGTGGATGTTTTTGGAGATATCTCTCTCACACACACTCACACACTTGCCAAAGCCCCATATTTTGTCTTGAACTTTGAACCTCTTGATATTTCATCTGTGCCTTCACTGAAAATTCACTGCAGGAGAGAAGCTTTCAAAGAATTACCTAAAAAGAAAAAGAGGGAGGAGGGGTTGTTGGCCTTTTGAGGCTATCTGAAGTGACAAGGGGAAGGAAGGCAAGCAAGCCAGACTACATGCTCTTCAGAAACTTTCCCTAAAGGTTGCACAGAGGTAGTCAGGCATTTTCTTGGGCTGGAAATGTCACTTATGTAAACATCTATGGATCTAAAAATGCTCAGGCTGTGCTGCTCATAGAGCTCAGCCAGCAAAAGCCACATTCATTTCAAGGAGGCTCTGTCCTGTTGGAGTGCTGTGAGGATTGGCATTGCCTGTTTTGACTGTGTTGCACTGAGGCATGAATTTCTTTTGCATCTTATATAAAAATAGATTTGTCTCTTCTAATAAGCTTTGAAAGCCTGGAAATCCAAGCTAAGAAAATTCATTAGCTGAGCCAGAAGTTCCTTGACGGAATTGGTGAAATGGAAACATTTTAGATCAGCATCCCAAATACCAAGCCAACCTCCTATGAATAATGTTTTGGTTTAACTGGTTCTAAGAAAGAATCTATCCGGCGGATGTGGATATGCTCATTTTCGCTATGCAAATGAAAGCAATGCCATAGTTAAAGCAGGTCTAACTGCCAAGGTGAAGAAATCACACAATGTTCTGAAGTAAAAACAATACATGATGTCTTATTCTCTCATGTTCTATACTTCTTTCATTTGACAGTCCCTTTATTGCTTCAAAAGATTTGGAGACATTCTTTATACAGCACAGGTCTACCAATGACTATAAACTACTATATCCTTTTTAATTCCAGGAAATAGCCATGACAGCTTTTTTGGTGAGGTGACAAGGGATTAAGGGGCTCGGTGCAAGAGGGCAAATGGGTGGCTGGGAGCCCTCCTTCAACAGAAAAGAGCAGGGTGCAAACAGTGGCAGATGAACCCTCTCTGGCACCCGGGGCGGGACACCGAGGGGCAGGGCGAACCGCCCAGTGACGCACACACAACGTCCATACGGACTGTGCATGTGCGGCATCCCATACAGACTGCACATGTGCAGCATCCCGTACGGTCACCGTGTAAGAGGCAGCCCGTACGGACACCTGTATGGACGGCGCAAGAGCGCGGCAACCACATGAGCAGTGGCCATACTGACTGTGCGCGCCCTCGGCCACTCTACAGCTGTGGGGAAGCAGGGGCCATCTTGTCACACACACACCAGAGTGGCACCCGGGGTGGTCCGCCCCCTCCACTCCCCACTCCATACGCCCCTGGATGGAAATCAGAGTTTGGCAGTGGTGTCACCTAGAAGAAAAGGTGCAAGCTAGAGAAAAAGAGACACATTTGATTTCTATTTGAATCCAAGGCTGCGGCTATGGGAGAAACCAGACCCTTTTGGGGTGTCAATCCTGTGAGCCCCTCCATCGTAGGCTCAGGTTGTACAGTGCAATGCACCAGCATCTGTCTGTTTTGTCAGAAATGGAGTATACCTCAGGGGGTGAAGTCAACCCTTTGTGTTAGCAGCACCAAAATAGCCTCCCTGGGACGCAAGCCTGGCTAGTGTGCATGGAAGTCCTGGCTGCCCAGATGACAGGACCCCCTTCTTGACCCTGATGGTGTATTCCAAAGGAAAGCAGGAGAATATGTTTGGCACCAGGTGGGCTGCAGGAGTTGCTGGAAAGAGGAGTAAAAGGTGCCATCCAATCATTCTAGGAACTTCACTCTGGATTTGTGTAAGGTTTACTCCTTAGCCCAGGCATCCCCAAACTTCGGCCCTCCAGATGTTTTGGACTACAATTCCCATCTTCCCCGACCACTGGTCCTGTTAGCTAGGGATCATGGGAGTTGTAGGCCAAAACATCTGGAGGGCCACAGTTTGGGGATGCCTGCCTTAGCCTTTCCTGTTTCCACAGGAGGTTTAGGGTCAGAGTTTGCCTTCTCCTAGATGGGCTACCTTCCCATGTTAATGAGCTCCATCTGCCTTTCACTTCCCTCTACAGCACATACAGAAACTACCTTCTTGATCACTGGACCCACTATTGGCCCCATCCACTCAAGCGCCAGAGCCTGTCTCTGCATGCAAGGGAAGTCTCTAACTCACCAAGGGTTTGGTGAGTTAGACTACCCTCACCTGTTTTAGCCAGCCTGTCAAAGCTGTTCCCAGGATGTGGCTGCTGCCACATGCTGACAGGTTCTGGGAGTCACAGGTGAGGGCTGAGTGCAGGGTGGGGACCAAAGGTGGACAACCTACCCCAGAAGGAGGGTGACATTTCCCCCACCTGAGGTACTACCTCTTCCAAACACCTAGGTTGTATATATGTGTAAATAAACCTTAAATCATAAAGACACCACAGTCTCCGCTGTGCCTCATTTTCAAACAGAAACACAAACCCTGGGTGAGCGCTGGAACTCTAGGAATCTCACATTGCTCAGAGACTGGGGAGGCGTGCAATGCTATGATAGTTGTGTGGTACCTTTTTGTTCACAGGCAATAAACCTCTGTGTGTCTGATCTACTAAGCACAAAGGATAGGGCAGGGTTGTTTACCTGGTGGCTTACTTTTGGGTTTCCCAAAGTCATCTGCCTGGTTATCTTTGGAAAGAGGATGTGGAACCAGTTGTCTGATCCAACAGATGTCTTCTAAAGAGCTTTGTAGGAGCAATTAGAACTCCCACAGGCAATCATTACTGCTCTTGCCATCTTTCCACTGATCACAGACAAAGCTGGAAGTATAACTCTGTAACTTCCTTTCTTCAGGGATATGCTTTACCCAACGCCTATTTATTCAGGATAGTATGAAGCAGTTGAAGTAAATGGTATCCCCTTCACAAAGCAATATTGATTTTTGAATTTTAGTTTGCAGGTCCTCAGCAGACATAATTTGCACCGTAATCTTTGGAGTGTAAGAGTGAAGAAAACAAACACTGAGTAAAATTTTATGGTAGTTTTTCTAGGCTTTTGTTGTTGTTAAGAGGCGATGTGTTCTTGTACAACTCCCGTTCATTTCTATATGCAGCCCACAGACAAAAATTATTTTGTGCTCAAGCACCTTCATGTTTGAGAACCCATTGCAAGTGTATACAGTGGTCCATACACCTCATGTTTAAAAGTCAAGGCTCACCCCATGCAGACATGCCTTCTGTTCAGGTACTTTTAAGACTCCTTATTCATTTATAGTTAGATAATGAGAGCAATTGGTAGTATGAACAGCAAGCTGTGATTTATCTCTTGTTATGCATTGTAATTATTTCCATTAGCACAAAACATAGAGGAAAGCTGCAGGTGGAACTTGCTAGTTGGTGACCATGAATCAACAGCCATTATCTAGCAAGCAGGTAGGGCATGGCACCCTTCCAGAAATCAGGAAGGACGATTGAGGCAATTGACTTGCTTTGTAAAGTTTGAGTATTAAATTGTGGTGCATATCAGAGACAATGGGAAACCAGATTACATCTATAAAGGGGATGTAAGAATGACCATGACCAATAACTGTCCACTGAGTCTTGTCTTGTCCTGGACAGGCAAGAGTTAACTACATTAATACTTAATGGCTCTGTTTTCTATTCCGTACCTGAACTAAATATATGCGACTTCATTCAGGCTGAGTTTATACATTTTAAATTGCCTATTTCTTCAGTCTCAGCAATGCATTAGCGTAAGCTTTTTTATGCTAAAAATAATATTTACTTTTACAAATGCTGTGTTTTTCAGGCATAATTTTACCTCATTCTCAAGTCTTATCTCTTTAAAACATTATTTCATATGCAGGGCGACGGAATTGGTAGGTGCTGCCTAGAATTAGGATTTGTTCAGAAGGAAGTTTAAAAGCAAATGCATTCTCGTTGGCTTGAAATGCAGTTCCATCATTTGCATTTATTGTTTTATGGGGATGTGTCTGCTTCCGAGAATCCATGAAGAAGAAACAGGGGTGACCAGCTGCAAAGGAAGACATGACTATTGAGCCTTTTACACTTGTATTGAAGAGAATAAGGCAGGAATACGGAACTTATGGCCCTCCAGGTGCTGTTGGACTCCAACTCACATTATCCTTAACCACGGGCCATGCTGACTGGGGCTGATGGGAGCTGTAGTCTAACAATATCTGGAGGACCACAGGTTCGTCATCCCTGGTGTATGGGAAGCTATAGGTGCCAAAATTCTTTCTCCTATATATCTACAAAGTATATAAAAAAAGTTCTATTCATCCAAGCATCTGTCCACCTCTAAGAAGGAATACTCTCTGTTCTTTATTATCCATGTGAACAGGGTGTTGTTGGCAACTCCACTTGAATAACACAGACTTAGTCCAGAGAGAAAAGTCTGAATAGTGCCTTACTGAGCAAAACTGAACAAAAACAGTGTATAAATTGAGGAGAAAGTGTATAAATTGAACAGAGGAGGTTTGCCTTTCTCACTTCAAGCCTTGTACATGGCAGGAAGAGGCCCTCAGAACCACACACATGCTACCTCAGTGAAGATCATGCCACTCTGCTTGGTTGCTAAGAAACACCTCCACCCGTCCACCTCTTGGCTAGTTGACTTTGACACTAACAAAATTACAAACTGAATGATCCCTGCTGTTGCACTTCCAATGCAAGGTTCCACACAAACACCATCTCTCCAAGTACTATGAGTTTCCATGAAGCATCTCAGATTGATTCCACCTCTATGGATTTTCTCTTCTCCCTTTTGTCCCTTACTATCCTTTTATCCTCTTACTACCCTTGGTTGGTTTCAATTTGGATTTAAGCCCAACTTGGACACAGTGGCGAAGCTTCATGCTCCGGCACCAGGGGGCGGAGAACAGGCTGGCACGCATCCTGGAAACGTGGCGTGCTGCCCACAGTTACGTGCCCACAGTTACGTGGAGGCGTGGCGCCCAGCGCGGGTGGGGGAACAGCTGAGATGGCACCCCAACAGGATCGCGCTGCCGGTGGCGGTGCGCTCCCTCCGCACTCCTCTTCCTCTGCTACTGCTTGGTCAGTCAATGCGCCCTTTCCCTACAATGAAATGGAAGGTATTGTTTCATTCTGATACCTACTGTATTTTTGCTACTACATAATGTACTTTCTTGCGTGTAAGTTGGGAAAATATTTTTTAAACAAACAAAATAGAATCTTAAAATAAGGTTCGTCCCAAAGAAATACAGAGAGAATAAACCAAGCTAATTAAAAGTAACAGGAAAAATTGGGGGTGGCGGTGGCTGTTATTTGGCACCGAATGCAACCAGTCCTGATCATTCCTTCAGGAGTAAAAAATTCTTTATCCATCAGTGTGTGTGTTGCTATGCTGGAAAGATTCTATAGTAATGTGTAAAGTGAAGTGCTCAGTTTCGTAATAGCCCGGTGATGGGGGCAGTCTCCAGCTGCCAATTTGATAATACATTATAATCATGTGAAAATATATCGTAAGCAGGGGGGACCCACTTTTTAAGCAGCAAGGGCACTCAGTTTCAGTCACCACCTGTTAACCCTTTGCCCTTCCTAAGCTAGTTAAAAAAAAATCATTCCCCACTGTTGGAAAAATCAACCTTATAAATTGGCCATGCTGGTTTTGTTCTTTCCCCAGGTGTATTGTGTTTTGACGTTGCTGCTTTCATGCCAGGCATTTTTTTTTCCAGCATGAAGTGTACAGTGACTTATTAGCCTTGAAGTCTTTTCTCAGATACAGTAAGTGGTGCAACCCCATTGACTTCCATGTCTACCCTTGAGGCGAGAATTCCATTCCAGAGACTATGCGCTTGCACATTCAGCAGTCAGACACTGTCTTTACTACACTCCCCTGAGACATAATTTCGGGAGTCAGTCTTCATCTTGATGCCTTTTAAAAAAGAAAACCAATTGTGGTTGTTGTTCAGTATGTCCCAGCTCCTGACAATTGTCACCATTAATCAAGAACCCTTCCTTTCACCAACAGTGCAGTTGCTTCTTCAAAGTTGTCATTTCAGCAAGACAAAATACAAGGGGAAACGAGCACGCATTCTAGAACCAATCATTATACTATGTTGGATTATTGCTTAGACTGCTTTTATATTGATAACCAGCTAATGTTTTGAGTTTAGCCTCTTGCTCTGTTTTTTGGGGGTGAGGGAATGGGGAAGTGGTGGAGGGTAACTTTGCAGTACCATAATTTATTTTTTGGGGGGGTCTTATTGAAACATGATGATACATAACTGGGTTAAGGCAAAGGTTGTGTCCTGGTCTAGCTCATAGAGCCTGACCTAAGGGCTCTTCTAGACAACTTGTTTACTGAACATTCATCCTGATTTGCTTGCATAAAGTTATACATTGCTTGCTCTTTACTGAGCATACATTCAAATTTGTTTGCAGGGAGGTTAAATATCAATGAGCATTCATCTTGATTTGCTTGCACAAAGTTTATGTGGCGGTTACATGATTCCTGCTCTTTACTGAGCATTCTTTGTTTGCTGGGAAGGCTATAGCAGGCATCCCCAAACTGCGGCCCTCCAGATGTTTTGGCCTACAACTCCCATGATCCCTAGCTAACAGGACCAGTGGTCAGGGAAGATGGGAATTGTAGTCCAAAACATCTGGAGGGCCGAAGTTTGGGGATGTCTGGGCTATAGGTATATAAATGAGCAATGCATTCATCTTGATTTGCTGGTGCAGAGGTCTTCCTGTCAATCACTTATTCTGTACTTTTTAGTGCATTTCCCCTTCATCTTCCTAACTGCAAAAACTCATGATACAACTTCTGACAAATGCTGGAGACACACCTTTTAACCCTGGCTTTTGACATTTGAGGATCCACCTTATTTCTATGATCGTAGGTAGTTTTAAACTGTTTTAATACTGCAATTTAATGTTGTAACCAATCTTGGGACCTGAAGCAGTCATGTGACTGGGCCCTGAACTCCTTAGAACAGGCATAGGCAAACTCGGCCCGCCAGATGTTTTGGGACTACAACTCCCATCATCCCTAGCTAACAGGACCAGTGGTCAGGGATGGTGGGAGTTGTAGTCCCACAACATCTGGAGGGCCGAGTTTGCCTATGCCTGACTTAGAATAACAATTCAGCCCTTAGGCAACCAATTATCAAATAGCTATTTATTTCTTTGCAGTAGTTCTCAGTCACCCAATAATTAAGGTGTCCTGGATGAAATGCAACACGTATTGTGTCATTAAGTGCAAATTTGGATCACGTTTAAATGCAAACTGGATCAAATTTCTCCCCCTTTCTTCAGACACTACTGCTTCTGTGCAAGTTCTGCTTGTTTTGGAGAAGCTTTTAGAAGACTGGGATTAGGAAAGACACTGCCGAGCTTTTTCTAGAAAACCCAGATTGCATGAGCCTTTAGCTCCCATGGTAAAGTTTGTGGGGGTGGGGAGGTGCCTAGAAGAGGACAGGTAGAAATGAATGTCCATTTTAGGGAGAATCAGGGCTGGCCTGAACCCTAGGGTCAGGTACCAGAAGCCCAGAAGTGGCTCAAGTACAACTATGGCCTCCTTAACAACTTGGTAAATAGAGCTGTCAGCTGAAAAGGTTAGTGAAGCATGATGCTTCCCATGTAGCGTAAGGATGGCTGCATTTTGCCCCCGTCCTGAAGCAACTATCGCATTCACAACACTGAGAATGGAAAGATATTACTATGGCAACAAATTACTTTCATATTCAGATCAAGCAAAAAATAGATCTCCCTCCTCCTCCTCCTCCGTAGGAAGCACACATTCTGAAGTGCATTCAAGATTAAAGGTGATAAGCAGAAACAGCTGCAGGAACATGTTCCTCACCCCCTCGCCTTGGCTTTATTCAGATGTCTGTTTCAACTCGGAAGCGCAGAACTGAATGAAAGCAGCTACAAACAACTTCCTGCCAGGAAACAGAAACAGGTTCAGAACAAGAAAACAGGGTGCAAAGGGGATTCGAGACCATTCCCTGTGCCCCACGGTCCATTGGTTTGCATATCCAAATGTAGTCATTGCCAATTATGAAGCTGTTGTATACTAAGAAAGACCTTTATTCCGTCTCGGCCCATATCGTCTGTTCTGAGTGGCAATAAATTTCCAAGGTGGTGGAAATTTCTCAGCATCTGCTACGTCGGCTCCTTTGAACCAGAGATGCCAAGGATTGATCCAGGGGCCTTCTGCGTGCAAAGCATGGGCTCTGACACTGGATTACTTATATTGCGAAAGGGTATACAGTGGTACCTCGTCTTACGAATATAATCCGTTCCGAATGGACCTTCGTAGGTTGAAAAAATCATAAGTAGAAGCCTATGGGGGCAAAAATTCGTAAGTCGAAGCAACCCCTATTAAAAATTCGTAAGTCGAAAAAAATCCTATTCGCGCCGCATCCAAAATGGCGGACAGAGCTCCGTTCGTAACTCAAAACATTCGTTAGTCGAGTTATTTGTAAGTTGAGGTACCACTGTAGCTCAGTGGTGGTACATCTCCAGAAAGGGGTTGGAGAGACTGTTATCTGATACCTGGGGTAGCTGATACCAAACAATGTAGGCAAATACTGAGCTAGGGGGACCAGTGTGCCGAGCAAATAGAAGACAGTTTCCTATATTTTCCTACATTTCCTGTATTTCCCCCACTTAGGAATCTAGCATTTAAGAATGCTTTTCTTTGGCTTCCTTGATCCCACAGGGCATATATTCTGAGATATATTCTGTGTTCCTTGTGTTGGGATGCAGAGAGGGCCACACAGAGCTGCAATTCACAGAGTTCCCTTCGGAGAGAGGGCCCTGAACCCTCCCCCATTTTTGGAATAAAGAAACTTGACACCAGTACAGTAATACCTCCGCCTTGTCTAGCGTCCATTCCGGCGAATGTCCGCAGCAAACCCGTAAGTACCAGTATGGGTTACTTACGGGTTTGCCGCTCGCGCATGCGCAGAAGTGCTAAATTGTGCTTCGCACATTCATAGAAGCGCAAACCGCTCTGCGCATGTGCACAGATGCAGCGCTTTGCCCTGCGTCCTTTTCAGCTAGCGGCCGGGGCTCTGGAACAGATCCCGGCAGCAAAATGAGGTATGACTATATTTAAGGTTAATGGGCTAAAAAAACAGCCACAACTTTATTGGTTACAGAATGTGAGTGGCATTGGCTTAGGCATTGAAACCAAACCAACTATATATGACTCCTGCCTGCCTGCAGGAAGTCTCAGAAGGGTTAACCACCAGTAGGGGGAGCCCTGTTGAAGCACATCAAGTAGGAATTCCCCCAGGGTCACCGATAGGGGTTGTGCCATGGCCCTAGCCGCCTGGGCTTTGGATGGGGCCACGCCCCCAGATTCCTTTAACGGAATACAGTGGTACCTCGGTTTACGACGACGATCCATTCCGGGGAGCCGGTTGCTCCCCGAGTTCGTCGCTCGCCAAAGGCACGCTTCTGTGCGTGCATGAAGCGCTGATAGAGTGATAGAGTGCTTTGCGCACGCACACACGCGCTGCGCAGAGTGCTTCTGCACATCCACGCGTGCGGAACCCGGATGTAAATATTTCCGGGTCTGCGGCGATCGCTCTCCGAGTTCGTCATAAACGGAGGCGGTCACAAACCGAGGTTCCACTGTACCCTTGAAATAGGAGGGGTAGGTGATGGCCACTACCTCTCCTCACCTCTAACCGAATACTCCAATGCCTAACCGCCAAGCCTTTCAAAGTTGTGACAATTTGCTACGAGGTAGGCGAAAAACCAAGTGGCTGGTGCCAATTTGCCAAATGGAAAAAATTCCTACCAGGCTCCTTCAACGGGCAACCAACCAAGGTCCATACCGTAGCAAGGTCAAAGGATTAAGAGCCTAACCATAGAGAGGGAGAACTATGCGAACGGGAACCAGAAAAGGGGCAAGTTCCCAGCCGCGGGCTGCCTGCCATGCCCGCCCGCCCCCCAGCTGACCTGATTGGTCGCCCTAAGGAATGACGCAGCCAGGGACACCCTATGACATGGGGGCTAGCCACACCCCCAGCGCACGGGGCGAGCTCGTGACCAGCCCGCAACTCCATTTCCCTGGGGAAGGGAAATGGCTTTATCAAACCAGCTCTGGTAGGGAAATAGGAGTCTCGTAACAACTCTTATCACTCTTAACACTACATCTCCCATAATTCTTTGGGGGAAGCCATGGCTATTTAAAGTGGTATCATAGGGATTAAATGTATGGTGTGAATGTGGACTAGGACCCCGGACCATGGGTTCAGCACTTCACTCAGACATAAATCCCATTGAAAGACTATGGATCAGTCAATATCTTTCGGCCCAGGCTCTACCTCATAGGGTTGTTGATGATAAAAGGGGGGGAGAGGAGAATCATAAATAAAATAACAAATTTGTTTTTGCCAGTTGAGTCTTTGAGGTTTTTCCCCTTGCTACACAATAACCCCATACAGTCATTATAGCAAATGTGTGTTCATTATGCTGCTACATACTTATTGAATGTAAAGTGGTTTTGCCAGGCAGAAGGATTTTCAGAAAGTCTGGAATACTACCAAAACAGACTGCTTTTGATGCACTTGTTTGATTTTGTCGTTTTTCATGTAGTAACCTTGTGCATGTTTCCTTTCATTCGTGCCCTTCTTGACGAACAAAGGCTTTGAGCATCTCTACAGCTTACCTAAATGTAGTGGCATTTGTACGACCGTTTGAAAATGTAAGGATTGCATTTGTCTTCTGCAGATTCTAATGACAGTCAAGCAGTAAGTTCAGCTGAAACCCCTCAGGTATTCTGGTGTCAAGTGGCAAAGTCATTTCTGCCTTTTAAACAAAACATCCCTGGCATCTCTACCAGCTGAGCTGGCAACTGGCTCAAGGTTTCTACCAGCAGATCGCCCTGCCACTCAGGAAGTCAAGCCAATCAAG
This sequence comes from Zootoca vivipara, assembly GCF_965207765.1. Lineage (NCBI taxonomy): Eukaryota > Metazoa > Chordata > Lepidosauria > Squamata > Lacertidae > Zootoca > Zootoca vivipara. The sequence continues at coordinate 77,109,306 of NC_142587.1, forward strand.
AGCCATGGGTGGGTCAGGCCTGGAGGCCAAAGGTGGACCTCGGGGCCTCTTTCTGGTGCTAGGGACTCTTCCCAGCCACAACCCCTCACCAGCCACTAACTACTCTGCAACATTTTGTTGCAGGTCCCACTTGTTTCATTTCTAAAGATCAAGTCTAATCATAGCTGTGGATAAACCTATTCCTCATTCACTTCTCTAATCCTTTTTTTAAAAAAAAAATTACCCCCGTAACCTTCACAACATTAATTGGCACTAAATGCCATGAGTTAATCATGCATTGTGTTAATTATAGTTTTTAATCTGTACAGAAGATAAACTGTTCTAGGGAAACGTCTAAATTTCCCTCCTCCTGAATTTCCCCCTGGATTTATTGGTTCCGAATTACCTTCTCCTGGCAGTGCCAAGGCAGTTGTTTTCTGCTGTTCTTTCTGCCTGGATGTGTTTTTTTTTAAAGCACTTGTAAAGATTATGATCAATGCATAGTTTGCTGTTGCTGTGGCTTTGAGCTCCTTTTGGCAGCCTCACCCAAATTGGCACCATCCAGATGTTTAGAACTACTAAGTGTGGCCTTATGGGAGTTGTAGTCCAGAACATCTGGATGACAGCAAGTTGGGGAAGGATGCCTTACACTGGCATTTATTTACATATATATTTAAAATATTATCCTGCTCTCTCTTTTTTTGCAAGAATTTAAAGCTCTAATAAGCATTATGGTGGGAGAGTGGGACTGGTCCCTATCAAAGCAACATAAGATAAATCTAACACCAATCTCAACTTCCTTCAAATGCCTTCTAAAAGAGACAGCTCTTGATGAGTCAAAAACTGAAGATGAAGCTAGCTGGGCTTCCTGGGGGAGAATATTGTACAACACAAAAAGTCTTGTGTGTTCTTCTCACCTACTAAACCTCAGTCAGTGGGTTAGCCTTACATAGAACATCAGAAGCTGAACGGAGTGCATGAGAGGGAACATGCAGGAGAAGGTATCCTTTTGGCATCCATGCCCAAAGCTGTTCAGAATTCTAAATGTCAGAATCTGCAACTTGAACTCAATCCAGAATCAAATGCATAGCCCCTGTATGTCTGTTAGTGCTGAAATTGTATACTTCGTGCAACCAACTCCAGACAAAAATCTGGCATTGTGGACCAAGGCATTTCAACAGGGCCGGCCCTACGGCCAGGCTGGGTGGCGCAGGGCGCCATGGCACCCGCCCGCCAGGGGGGGTGCCACAAGCTGCGCCCGCCCGCTGGCCCACTGGCCCGCCGGTCTGCCGCGCAGCTGCGCCCACGGGAACCGCGCTGTGCCTGCCCACCCGCCGCGCAGCAGCGCCTGTGGCAGCCGCGCTGCGCCCACCCGCCAACCGCACTGGGAAACGGGGTGGGGCCGCCGGAGGGATCCAGCGCACCACGGCGCCAGGGGCACTTAAGACGGCCCTGCATTTCAAGATGTTTTTCAAAGCCCCATGTAGAGTGCTGCAAAAGTCTAGCATGGTGATTGCTAAAACATGAATTACAATTTTCCCCCTTTAAATAAGCAATGCTCATGATCGTGTGCATGATCACACCAGCATTTATTTCAGTTAATGGAAAGATTGTGACTTGTACTTTTGTGGCATTTGTTCACATCCTAAGTCAGAGATGGGATACCTGTGTCCTTCCAGATGACAGGAAAAGTGAGATGTCTTTGTTCTTTCCTCCCAGATCTTCTACACTGGACAAGCTTAACTCCAGCATGATTTTCATTCACTAAAGAAAAAAAATGGGAATGTTAAATCCTGGGAGGATGGTCACTATGGTCCATGAGAATTAAAGCTATTCATTGTTTCCAAAACGAGAACAACTTATGTCTCTTTAGCACTGTTCCTAAAGGTTCACAGTTAAATGCTCCTCTGTAATTTATTCCACTCTTACGGCTAATTGGGACTCCAGATCTGTGGCTTTTTTCAAAGAGGGACAGAAGAGTTTCATGGTCTGCATGAATGAACTGAAGATACGATATCGTCAGATGAAAGCATCCAGAGTCTGTATAGTCAGTCATGCAGATGCAAAAGGTTTCTTGTCAAACCTTATTTATTCTCATTGTGCACGCATGAGCCAGAAACAGTTTGCCCACCATATTTCGTTGGTCTTTCAGAGGCAACTGTACGGGCAGGTGAAACTGCGTTTCAGCTTCATTTGCAAGACAGAATTTGAGACCAAAGTTTTCCTTTGATGGCAATGTGGCATCTGAAGCAAGATGAGATGGACCTCTGGTGTCCTCCACTGAGCTTTTGCAATATTCTCCTTACATTCTCATGAAGGCCAGATAGAATTGCACATACAGGTGATCCAATGATGGAACTGCTTTATGCAGGCCCGGCTCGCCCATTGACTCTAGTGGTGTGTTGCGCCATGGCGCCTGGGCGATCAGGGGGCGCTGAGGGGCGCCCCAGCAAGTGGGGGAGCTGCGCAGCGGCCTCCCTTTTCCCTCCACCAGCCGCGCCGGGAGAGCAGGGAGGTAAGCGAGCGGAACAGGGGCACTAGGACCCTGTTCCGGTCTGCAGCGCCAGGGTCATCCCTCACCCCGGCGCTGCGTTTCATTGGTAGAGGCGCCGCCACATGGCAGCACCTCTACCAATGACACGCAGTGCCCTGTTGGCGGGAAGGAATGCAGCCCCTGTTGGCACAAGGAAAGGGCTGTGGACCCAGCAAGCGCCAGAGTCGCGGGAGATGGCTGGGAAGGCCCACTGGGAGAAGGGAGGAAGGCCAGGCGGAGCAGCGGCGCCCCCTCCCCCACTCAATCAGGCATCGGACAGGTGGGCGGCCTCCGGTATAGCATGGCCCCACTGTGAGGCATGGGGGCTGGCCGTGAGGCTCCCCCCCACCCCCGCCGCCCGGCACGCCAGGTAAGAGCTTTCCTTTTTTTAAGAGTGGGGGGGCGCCCAAGGGATCCCTGCACCAGGGCGCCCGATGACCTTAAGACGGCCCTGGCTTTATGGCTCTATGGGAGGGAGCAACACTGTAGTTGGGAGTTCATCCCTCCCCTGGCTCAGTGTCTTTATTCATCTTTAAGGCAGGAGTTGCAGTTCACTGAGAATCAATGAGAAAGGGGCAAGGAACTGGCACAATGTGTGAGGCTGCATTCCTAACCCCACGTACTTATTCCCAAGTACCGTTGAACTCGGGGCTCCTCCAGGCAACCTATTTATTGAGCATTTGTCCTGATTTGCTTGCCCAAAGCTTACACAGAGCTTAGACAGCATCTAGTCTTTGTGGAGCGCTTGTAATGATTTGTTTGTGAAGATGTTATGCAACAAGGAGTATTCATCCTGATTTGCTTGTGGGGTGTTTGTATTTGTTCCCATTAATCATTTGTTCATTCCATACAGTTCAATGCATTTCACTTTTCTAACCTCAAAAAATTCCCTTTCTTTTTTGAAGTGGGTTTGTTGCACTAGGAAGACAGAACACTTAAATCCACTTTAATTGCACAAACCTAAACTTCCCAGTATGCGGTTAGAATTATATAATTATCTGATGTTGACCAAAGGGTAACTTGGTAGCAATCCTCCAATGAGCAGGTTAACAGGGAAAACCACAGATTCTACATATATATATATATATACAATCAGTCTATGTAGCCAACTGCTGCCTTTTTCATATATATTTCAAGGCTCTTATATGTGATTTTCTCTTTTATGGTTTTATTTGTAAAATGGCTAATAAAGGTTTGATAAGTAGTATATAATTGTAGAGTTGGAAGGGACCTTGAGGGTCATTTAGTCCAACCCCCTCAAAAACATCTGAATTTAGATGTGCCCTCAGGGGCATGTTCTGAGTAGACATGGTTAAGATTGCGCTATAAATACCAGAAGCCTTCTTGTTAGGTATTTTAGAACAAGAAATGCTGAAGAAAAATGGGACATTATTTATGTATGCTACTACAGCAGCAAGAATTCTAATAGCACAAAATTGGAAGACTGGAGAAATACCATCTAAAGAACAATGGCAGGAAAAATTGATGAACTATGCAGAATTGGCAGAGTTAAATTGCGTGAAAAGGACAATAGTGACTTTGGAAAAGAATGGGAACCTTTTACAACATACTTGCAGAAACAAAACAAAAACATGGACTTGACAGGATTTAAATAAACATTTACAACTTTATTTACAGAGAACAAGAAATATAATCAGTGATAAAGTGTGTCCTCCCTAAAAGAGGTGAGACCAGGAGACTGACCTCCTGTGTTATGGGTGAAGTAAGACTGGACAGCTACCTATTGGTAGGTCCCTCGATGTTGGGTTCAATCTGGCCAATGGGGTGCAGTCCAAACGGATCAAGGGACCTATATATATCCATCCACATGACCCAGAGCTTCCTCTTTTGGCTTGGAACACCCGCCCACCTCTCCCTACTTTTAGGGCTTTGTTGTGCTTGACCTTGCTATGCCGTCGTGTGTCATCTGTCACTGGGACAGGGGCACGGCAGGAATTTCCCCCACTTGGCTGGTTGGCTGGTGCCATTTGTATTTTGCCTGCCGCGTAGCAAATTGTCACAACTTGTAAGGTTGCGGATAGGCTCTGGTTCAGGTGATAGGGATGGGAGAACGGTATCGTCATCCCTATGTGAAGTGTAGTCCGTTAAAGGAATCCAGGGACTCAACTGGTTTGGTCAACCCCCGAGATGGGGTTGTGCCTGTGCCTGAGTCCAGGGGGACATCTGGGTGGCGGACATAGTCTGTTCCCGGCTTTCTGCCTGTCCAGGTGTTCACCCTTGGCTGACCTATGCTGGTGCCCTGGGTCAGCGCTACCTGCAAAGGTGCAGGGAGCTAATCGAACCAGAGCCTATGCAACCACTCACTTTTCCGTGATCAATAAAGTTGTGGCCTAAATTCTGCAAAAAACCAAAACTAAAATTTGAGTGAAATGTATGTTTATTTAGGGGGGAGGTCTCTGGGTTTGAACACGCAACAGAACATTATGTATAAACAGCAGAATGTAACATTTGGTGTAATAAACCAGAAATGGAAGTTGGTGGAAGTCAACAAGGAGGGGGGAACTAGAAAGTGGGTGTTAAATGATGATATTGAATATTTGTTATGAGAAAAGAAAATCAATAAAAATTATTATTTTTTTTAAAAAGAGAGATTGCGCTATAAATGACCCCTGACCCCAAACATCAAAGTCCAGTAAATTTATTACAACTGTTACATGCTGTGTAACAACTTCTTTTCACCCCACACTCCAGTGATCTGCAGAAATATATTGAAAATGTGGCCAGAGATTCCAGCGCTACCCCAGGCCTCCACCACCCCTATAAGACTGGATAATTTGACTTTCAATAGGTAGTGAGTTTTCTGTTTGCAAAAGAACTTCTTACCTCCTCCCGTTTTCATTTTCATGTTTGAAAACTCCTCCTGTCCAAACACATTTGTGTCGCTTCAAAGCTCCCCCCCCAAAAAAACCCTTTTTTGTCTCCAAAATCCTCTGATTTCTTTGCCCACGCTGCCATTTAATCCCATTGGCTGTCACAAACCATGTGTTTGTGTGTGCATGTTTTAATGTCATCATGATGAAACCACAGCTGCTCAAGAACAAAATAATGTGGCGGAGCCAAAGAAGATGGGGGAAAGAAGCAGTAGCCATGGGAACAAAAAAGGAGGCCAAACAGAATCAAGACGGTCTTTGACAGCAGAAGTATTTTACCCATCATTTCTGAAGCTGCCTTAATCATGCTACTTTCTCCTTATAACATCAGAAAAGATTTGGCTAAGTGCCGCTATTATACACCACCCGTTACAACATCTCCAACTTTATTTGTGATTATTGGACTGTGTGATTTATAGCCGAGCCGACTGCTATTCCCCCATTTGTCTGAGAACGTCATACATTAAAGAGCCCAGAAGAGTCAAGATTCTATTAGGCATCTCATCAAACTCTCAGTCAAATAAAATGGATTGATGCATGTAAAATGAACTAAAGGTTCTTAATAATCAAAGCAGCTTCCTTCTCCCAGGAGCACATGGATTTTTCAATAAAGGTCTCTACTCTGAGAAGCGTTTCAAAATGTTTGTATGTTGCTTTGACGTCTGACCCCTTGAACCAAGCTGGCATTTATAGGGTTGTTCTTCCCCGCCAAAATCTATATCTGCATCTATTTTTTTATTTTTGGAAAAAAATAACTGGTGGGATAAGCTCATTGATTTTAGCTCAGCTTATTTTCTACACACACTGAAATATCTTTTAAAGTGAGAAAGACATCCACCTGTTATTGGGATCCCTTGGGCCTGAGACAGAAGGTGGTGTCCCTCCCATGAGTTGAAAAGGGACCATGACTAAGTAAGCTTCTCTTTTCAGCTCATGCAGGTTTTTCTTTTTGACTAGAGACAACAGTGGAACAAATGTAATAAATAAGTAAAAACCATGGGAAACAAAACTTCACTGGAGAAGGGATGTACAGCAGTGATCAATCTGGGTTTCTCAGACTGGGTTTTTCCATTCGTAATTTCAGTTTTCCTAATTTCTACATCAGTTTGTGATTTTTTTTTTAAAAAAAACTCCTCAACCATGAGTTTTCAGATGGTGTTGGACTACATCCCCCATTAGCCCCAGTCATCTTAGCTAGTGGTCAGGGATGATGGGACTTGTAGTCCAACAGCATCTGAGACCCAAGTTCCAAAGGACCGATCTAGATGTGTGCTGAACTCCTACAAGTGCCTTGGAGTTCATTTCAATGCCTAAAGTAGCTGGATCACAGGAGATGCAGATAACTTAAGTCCTAACTTAAGCGCCTTCACTGTATTATAGTCAGCTAATGTACATTGGCCAGCTTATAACCACTTCGGGGGTATCCTTTGCACTGAAAATATTCCACCTCTTAACAGGGCGAGCCCAACTCTCCAATGGTAGTCTCTCTCACACACTTTAAATCTTATCTTTGTGAGAAGCTAGAAGCTCACCATAAAAATAAAAGCAGAGATTCTCAGGATGCAGAATGCTGTGCTCATTCAATATAAATGTCTATGTGAGTATAGCATAATTGTACAAGGATGGAATGCTGAGAATTATAAATATTTCATAGGGGGGGCATGCGCCAGGTAAAGATTTTTTTCTGGACATCCGCCGAGTTCATACATATAAACTCAATAACAAACCTTAAAGCAAGCTGTGATTTTGACCAGAAAGATTTTTGTAAAAGCAAATTGAAATAAAAGTGTTTTTTCTCCCCCAAATTGGTCGAAATCTATAGGGAAGGGGGGGAGCCAAATGTACTGGCTTTGGCTGTAGGATTTGTGCAATGGGGAGTGCAATGTATCAGTCTGTGAATTATTACCATATGTATATAAAAAAAAATTCCCCAGGTCATTTTTTTCAACATGATGTCAACATGTATTTCTGCAGGGCTAACAGAACGTAAGAGGATGATGCTTGTTTCCTTTCCATCTATGGTTTTGTTTCTCCATCTATAGTTTTGATAAGCTTTTCTATGGAATATATTACAGATCCAAAAATGTTGATATTCTCCCTGCCCCCGGTATAGGGAAGCCCTCTTTGTATTGCTCCCTTGACTTCCCATCATGCTGGAAAGTAATTATAACTGCTCCTTCCTTTTTCTTAAATTTGTATTTTTTTTCCCTCATGTAGGAAAACAGGAAGCTATTTTCTCACATAGTATTTGGTATTTTTCTTTTACGCTTTTGCAATTTTCATATTTCTCCCCACTCCACTTGTATATAAAACAGTGCGTTCTCAGGGTTGGTGGTTTTTGTTTCTTTCCTTTAAAAAAAACAACACCTGTTTCTCTACCTTACAAAACATATTTCTCTTTCTGGCAGGATTGCATTTGTAGTAAGAAAATGAGTTTTCCCCATGTTGATCTCCCTAAGAAAGGAAGAAAGAAAATTCAGACGAAACATCTTAAGAACATTTTTTAGGACCCTGTTCTCTCCTTGCCTAGGACTGCTTTCAGCAGACAAGTTGTTATTATACTTCTTTTCAAGCAAAGCAATTCCAAAGATTTGAAAAGATGTTTGCCGTTTCTTCCAAAGCCCAATTCCCCTTTCTGCACTCCAATATAAGCTTTCTTTTTTTAAAATGGCTCCCAGTAGGGCATTTGCTCTCTCTTTCAACCAGGATGTATCCAAAGGCATTTCTCACCAGGTTCCTGGAACTGAGTTTGGTTATGAAGAGCAATAAATATTTCTTTCCCTTTCGGAAGTCCCAAGACACTGAAAAATCTCCCATGCATGAAGTTATTCCTGCTAATGTGAATAGCCAAACGCTGTGAGAACCCTGCAGCTCACATGGGCAAAGTGAAGAGGGTATGCGTAAATACTTGCAGAAGCTGTTCCCACTGCAGCCTACAGAAAAGCAACAGTCATTTCCCTCTAATTACACAAGCCCTAAAGGTGTCTTCCTTGCCATGTATTAACAATATAAGGCGTTCATTGTGTATTCAGACCAACACGCCAAGTAATGCAGTGCTATCAGTTCTGACTGGCACCAGATGTCAAAAGCAGCTGTTCAAAGGGCTGGTTCAGAGGTCATGCAAAGTCATAGTTTAGCTTGAACGTGCACTGCAGCAAGCCTCAGGCTTACCGGTATATACTCACCACTCTGTCTCTGTTGTCACCACGAGGAAGAGTCTGGAAAACTTTCTGCCCCAATTTCCTTTAACCACGCAGCTTATTTTGTCACCCAAACTGGATAAACTGTGGCTAATATTAACTAGCATTTGTTTGAAGCAAGCGAGCTCGAAACCATGACTTGGGAAGCTGAATTGTTTAAACAAAATCACAGTTAATGTTAACCTCGGTGTAGGGTTTGGATGACACACTAAACTGTGGGTAATGGAAAGTGGGAAAGGAAAAACAGAAGTGGGGATAAGGCTGAAGCTTGCCTAAGTTCACTCCATCATATTAAATTATGACTTAACTTGATATCAAAATGCAGCCAAAGCATTTTACTTCCTGCAGCGCCCCCTGGGCTCAGTGAGCGTGAAGCAGTCGCACTGCCTTAAATTTGCCTCTGCTTGTGATAGCCATGATAACAGTGTGCATTTATCTGATGATTTTTCCTACAAGCATGTAACAATCTGTTACCTGGTTACTAAGGCTTGGCCATCTGCTTCATGCCATTAAGCAAACCGACTGCTACTCAATGACTGAACAAGTCGTTTCCTCTGGCGTTTTACATTGTAAAACAATGCATGCATGGTTTTGAAGCGAGGGAAGCAAGAAAATTATGTATTGAAAAACCTGGAACTCGAAAGCAAAGCCACTGAAATGTTGGCATGTCAGTGTAAGAGCAGCTAAGCATACACAAACTAGAACTGAACAGAAAGAGCAAACCATCTCTCGTATATTGTGGGGGTTTTGAGATGATATTTTCTGAGAGCTTTCAAGGGCACCAGGAAGTAATGGCATGCAGACTGCTTTCCACAGAGACCAAGCTGGCAACCCCTGCATTCAGAAGCATATGGACACAACTATATTCTTTCTGCATTCTTCAGCTTGTTTTAAATTGTTCAATAGGATTTTAATGTTACACGTTTGTAACTCACCCTGGGATCTTACGGAGAAGGGTAGCTTCTGGGATAGCTCAGTCGGTAGAGCCTGAGACTCAGGGTTGTGGGTTTGAGCCCCACAAAAGATGGGGCAAAAGATTCCTGTATTGCAGGGGGTTGGACTAGATGACTCTTGTGATCCCTTCCAATGATATGATTCTGATAAATCTTTAGACAAAATCAAGAATAGTAAAATCAGAATCAAACAAATCACATGTGAAACTGCGTTAAAAATAAAGGGTGATGAGAAAACAAACACACATACTTATAAAATCTGGGGGACATACTATTTTGTATATTTTTTTTAAAAAAATCATAATAACAAACATGGTGTAGCTTTCTTTGATACCTCTAAGCATCCATGCTTGTTGTTGGTCTTCTGCCGGTTGCTTTGTATCTCAAGCCACAGAAGGGAGGTCCAAAAAGTTTTCAACTACACCTCACCTAATCCTTGACTATTGCCAGGTTGGGATGATGAGAATTTTGGTCCAAAACGTCTGGTTTTGGACCAAAAACCAGGCCTGGGAAGGTTGCTATACATTCTTACCTGGAAGCGTCTTCTTAAACTCCACGGGGTCCCACTGTTGGTTTAAGCCAGAAATCTAGAAGCCTGTTTTTTTCCTAGATATTGTAGGACTCTTAACTCTCATCAGCCCACGTCGGTATGGCCAATGGTTAGTAATGATGGGTTTGAGAATCCAGCCATCTCAGACAGGCACAGGTCCCCCATCTGTCCATTAAGTGATCACAAATGGTACATGAAGTCTAGTGGATATTTTGAAATGTAATACTGATTATTTACTTGGTGTTGTTGTTTAGTTGTTCAGTCGTGTCCGACTCTTCTTGACCCCATGGACCAGAGCACGCCAGGCACTCCTGTCTTCCACTGCCTCCCGCAGTTTGCTCAGACTCAGTTCCTTGGTACTTCAGTGCAAATATTCAACATCTACCTTGGATCAACCTGGAGAGGTTAGAATTTGTGAGCCAGCAATTTGATGGTTCATTTAATCTTTTCTCATACATATATTTTTAATGGCTTTAATTTTACTTTTTGGAGTAGAAAGCATAAATTGTGATTGCACTTCTTTTATTGCAACAAAATGTAAAATTTAATAATTCACCTAAAGTATGCAAATAACTTGTTTTAAAAAATCGGAGAAAGCCAGTGACACCTTCCCATTTGGTCTTCTAAATGACACAAAGTGAATCTTACATTATCTGCCTGCTCTAAATAATCCCTTTTAGTAGGATTAGTCAGAGTATTAAATTAACAGAAGAAGCAATTAATTATACTCTTTTGAAACCAAGAGCAGCCACAGTATTTGAAATGCTTTCCCCCCCCTCTCCTTCTTTGTGTCTCGTATCAGAAAGCACACTATGCATGTTTGCAGATGTGGTAAATTCTTCTTGAATTGTGTTTTAAGGGAAAGCGCTGGGAATGAATGATGAACAGGGCAAAATTAATTTCATTTTGCTCTCAGATCTACTAGGGTAAGTATTAATCTCACATCTTAAAAAGAAAATAAAGCCTTAATTTAATTTATCACTGTGAACATGCAAAGTGAGGTCCTGCTGCCACAACACAGATGTGCCAAGTTCAACTTATGTGGAGAACCAGTCCCCTTTGGCTAAATCCTGCTGAATGTGTGTCATGAGTTGGGTTGCAGGATAATGCAAACCCTTACAGGATTAGAAACACAAGTCAGCACTTAATATCTCAATGTACAACCATATATATTGGCATGTTGAGTAGGGATGTAGCAGCCTGTCTCATACCAAGCCAGACCACTGGGTCATCAACTCAGTATCTCCTGCATTGACTGGAAATAGCTCTCCAAAATGTCAGACAGAGGTTTTTCTCAGTCCTACCGGGAGATGCTGAGAACTGAATGCAACGAAGATGCTCTACTAGTGACTTACAACCTAGCAACCCTGTCATGCATTATGTGTATATTATTTGTCTTAGTCTCCTGGGTAAACCTTTTCAAACATGAAAATCACAGTATTTTTTTAAAACCATCTTCTAGAAACAGTCTGCTTCCTATGTCATATAAATTGGATTTCCAGGAGCCTCCCACATGCACTGCGTCAGGAATATTTTGGGCATCGCATGGCAGGGCAGAGTTTCAAACAAAGATGTGCTCTCCCATGCCCACATTCCCAGCATGTTCGCACTTCTGTCTCAGTGACATCTACGCTGGCTTAGTCATGTCCACAGAATAGAAAGGGTCTCCATAAGTTGAATAGAAAGAAGGATCCCCAAGGACATGCTTCAGGCCCGTTGGCAGACCAGCTCTGTCTGCAAACATGACGAGAAGGCTGGCAACATCAACCCTGCCATGTGGGAATCCCTTGCAGACAACCACAGTGCCTGGAGACAGATACAGTGGTGCCTTGACTTACGAATTTAATCCGTTCCGAAGGCACCTTCGTAAGTTGAAAAATTCATAAGTTGAAAAACGCCATTGGAAACGCAATTTCCCATAGGAATGCATTGAAAAAGGAAAAATTCGTAAGTCGAAGCAACCCTATCAAAAAAAATTCCTGTCGCAGTTTTTATTTTCGGATGTCAAGACATTCGTAAGCACGCGGCCATTACCCCCATTCTTAAGTCAGAAAATTCGGTTGTCAAGTCGTCCATAGGTCGAGGTACCACTGTAATGAGGTTGTGCATCCATAGCAGTGACCAGAGGACTGATCCTGGGAGGAGCACAGAGAAAAGAAATGCCATGGTGCATCTGCAGCAGCACAACCGGACACCTTCATCTGCCCCAGCTGCAACAAAACATGTCTCTCCCATATCGGTCTCTGTAACCTTCCAACAGTTTGACTTCACACACACACCCTTCAAGGTGAACTCCTCCATTGTCTCCCGAGACAGACAGATGTCAACAACAAATACGCCATTTCCACCTGCTTCTTCTAGTCCTGACATTTCAGTATGTTATCTGCAGCCCTTTGAATTTAATGTATGAACAATATTAAACGGTGTGGTTAAACATTTTTATTATTTTTATTAGCGGACCATACCTCTTTAAATACCTAATGGTAAAATTTCTCATTAAAATGGCCATAATGTTTCAATGTCAGGCTCTTAGCGTCTGCTCCAGGGCCTGAGTGCATCTGGAATTGATGGCTGTTTCATTAAAACAACATGCAGGCCGGGTAGCTGAATAAACAGATGCTGTTTCTTTTCAGACTGCATTTTCTACTCTCACGCTGCTATAGAGGCACAGAATATAAGAGTCACTGCAGGCAGGGATGTTTACTCAATCCAAGCTTCATTCTGAGGTATTTTTACCTATAGCAAAGACCGGGGATCTGTATTTGTCAAGATGGCTCCTGTCCAATTTGGATGTGCTGCTCTACAGCAGATTACTTGAGCAAAAAAAATGAAAGGCACAAATACAGGATGGGTGACACCTGGCCTGAGAGCAGTACATGTCAAAAGGATCTAGGAGTAGACCACAAACTTGACACGAGTCAACAGTGTGATGCAGCAGCTAAAAAAGCCAATGCAATTCTGGGCTGCATCAATAGGAGTATAGCATCTAAATCAAGGGAAGTAATAGTACCACTGTATTCTGCTCTGGCAGGGCCGGCCCTACGTGCAGGCTGGGTGGCGCAGGGCACCATGGCGCCGGCCCACCAGGAGGGCGCCGCAAGCATAGCTCGCCCGCTGGCCAGCCGGCCGGTCCGCCGCGCAGCGTGCTGCGCCCACCACACAGAGAAACAGGGCGAGAGGGCTCCGGAGAGATCACGGCAGCGCCTGTGGCAGCCGCGCTGCGCCCACCCGCCCACCACGCTGGGAAACGGGGTGGGAGGGCGCCGGAGAGATCCGGTGCACCACGGCGCCAGGGGCGCTTAAGACGGCCCTGTGCTCTGGTCAGACCTCACCTGGAGTACTGTGTCCAGTTCTAGGCACCACAGTTCAAGAAGGATACTGACAAGCTGGAACATGTCCAGAAGAGGGCAAACAAATTGTTTAAAGGCCTGGAAACAATGCCTTATGAGGAACAGTTTAGGAAGCTGGGTATCTTTAGCCTGGAGAAGAGAAGGTTAAGGGGTGATATGATAGCCATGTTCAAATATATAAAAGGATGTCATATAGAAGAGGGAGAAAGGTTGTTTTCTTCTGCTCCAGAGAAGCGGACACAGATTCAAACTACAAGAAAGAAGATTCCACCTAAACATTAGGAAGAATTTCCTGACAGTAAGAGCTGTTCGGCAGTGGAATTTGCTACCAAGGAGTGTGGTGGAGTCTCCTTCTTTGGAGGTCTTTAAGCGGAGGCTTGACAGCCATCTGTCAGGAATGCTTTGATGGTGTTTCCTGCTTGGCAGGGGGTTGGATTGGATGGCCCTTGTGGTCTCTTCCAACTCTATGATTCTGTGAATCTACCGGTATGTAAGTCTAGGTCCGGCCCAATGCTTTCTGATGTCTGAGGCAAATAAATAACAATTTGGGCGGCTTCCAGCCAAATATAAAAATAAAATGTCAGACATTAAAAACTTAACACAAGATGGTACCCCTTGCCTACAATTTCATGTAAAGAATCTGACTGGAATGGAAGTTGAATTTTCCAGTTGAATCTAATGTCAGTACTGGCACTGGGACAGCATCTTTTACCACACCTGAGGGCAGCAGGCTCTCTTAGGGCAGGCATCCCCAAACTGTGGCCTTCCAGATGTTTTGGCCTACAACTCCCATGATCCCTAGCTAACAGGACCAGTGGTCGGGGAAGATGGGAATTATAGTCCAAAACATCTGGAGGGCCGAAGTTTGGGGATGCCTGTCTTGGGGGGAACAGGGAAGGCTCTGTGGCACACACAGTTCTATCCTCCAACATGTTGCTGCTGCTCAGCCATTGCTGTGCCTGGCTGCTGCCGCTCCCCTCAGCATCCGTCATCTGAAGTGGTCACCTCACTCTGCCTAATGGCAGGACCGGCCCTGTAGATGTAAGTGACTTTCAAACACATAACAAACCCTGCTCCTTCCCCAAATTCAAAGCGTGTACTTTACCCCCGTCCCCCCCTTTCTCTGTCTCAAGGCTCTTACCATCTAAATAACCACAATCTATTTAAAAAGCCAGGTAGGAAAAACCCTGAGTAGCACGCCTCAGCATTTGTAATATAATACATGCAGGAAATATTTTAGTTCGATGGGGAGCAGTCAGGAAATGAATAATACTAAGTCAGAAAACAGGAGGCTAAAAAGTACAATTAAAACAAAAAAAAAACAACTAAGATGTGCTTCAGGGGACTTTAAATTTTCCCTTGGCTTTCTGTATCTTTGTGAAATCTCCACTGAGTTTGCCATTCTTGTCAAGCATGAATGGACAATAACTCAAGAATGTGGCAGTGTAGCATTTTGCCGGTGTTTCTTTTAAACTCTAGTAATATCTAAGGAAGACAAGAGCAATCCCAAGGTACCTGCACGAACATGAAAACTTCATTCTCCATTTCCTGCAGAGAAGTGCTTTAACCACTTTTGTTCTAAGGGTTTCAAAAAAAAAATGCAATTTCTTTCTGTATGTATTGATGGGGATAGAAGGTTGTTAGGAAAGAGTTCTATTTCAACTTGGTGTCTGGCAGTTCTCTGTGATGAAAAATGAGGTCAGGTAAACACTCTCCGCTGCAATCATGAATTATATCCACAGATGCTGTGGGCTGCCGACTGCCCTCATCCAGTTTCTGAGTAAACAGCCTTTGAAAGCCACAGACTGAAGTGACTTGGGTTCTATAGCCACTCCAAAAGCATTACCTTCATGGCTCCGTATGCATCTCGGAAACAGATTGGAAAGACACTTCTGAGAGCAGGATTATTGTCTGCCTTGTTCAAAGAGTCACCTTCCTTTGGCTGGACAAGTCTAATTGAACAAAGCAAGGGCAATGTCTCCTCAAGTGAGTTTGAAGAATAAAGCCGTCTCAAGGATATGCACAATAATGTGTGCATAATCCCATCTTTCCAATGTCTACATGTCATTCCAGGTATCTAACATCCATTAAAATTACAATCTCACAATAAAACCACAACACTAGCATGCTATCTTAAAATAATCCTCAAACCATAACATCATCTGTCCTGCAAGCCAGCGGGGGGTGGGGGGTGGAGCCTGCTGGAATAGAAAGCTTTCCACTAGCTGGCAGAAAACAGCAAGAAACAGATGAAACTCCCTGAAGAAGGTATTCCACAACCTGGGTGCCACAACTAAGAAGGCACTCTCTCGATTCAATGCCAAACAATGCAGAGTAATGTCTATCCAGATCTTAGGCAAGGTGCAGACTGGAACAGGAGAAGGCAGTCCTTTATTTATGCTGGACTGAAGCCATTTGCGTGTGGAGACCTTTTAACCACCCCCTTTTTTCAGACAAGACTCAAATTTTGGGTTTGGTTTTTGGCAGAATTTAGGCCACAACTTTATTGATTACAATCAAGTGAGTGGTTGCATAGGCTCTGGTTTGACTAGCTCCCTGCACCCTTGCAGGCAGCGCTGACCCAGGGCACACCGTAGGTCAGCCTTGGGTGAACACCCGGAAAAGTAGAAGGCGGTGTACAACCAGTCCACCAGCCAGATGTCCCCCTGGACTCAAGCACGGGCACAACCCCTCTCAGGGTTGACCAAACCATAGAGTCCCTGGATTTCTTTAACAGAATACCCTTCGCATAGGGATGGCCAGACCGCTCTGCCACCCCTATCACCTGAATCAGAGCCTATCCGCAACCTTACAAGTTGTGACGATTTGCTACACGGCAGGCAAAACGCAAGTGGCACCAGCCAATCAGCCAAGTGGGGAAAATTCCTGCCGTGCCCAAAGACTGGCGACACACGACGGCATAGCAAGGTCAAGCACAAGCCCTAAAAATAGGGAGAGCTGGGCGGGTGTTCCGGTGCACAGAGCCCAAAGGAGGAAGCTCAGTGAAATGTGCATGGGCTTAAATAGAGGTCCCTTGATTGCTTTGACTGGCGTACCTCTGGCCAAATTGCAACCCAGGATCGAGGGACCTCCAATAGTGTGTTGTGGCTATCCAAACGTTCCCACCCACAACACATGGTCTAGTTGCCAGGTTGCACCGCAACACGTGCCCTCTTGTTAGGGAGGAGCCGATTTATAATTACTACATTTAATTGCACCAGGAAACAAATTGGTGCTAGAGCAAGCATTGCAGGCTGTTGTAATGCAGTCTTATGGGCAAACGCCGAGAAACAACCTTGATCCAGATACGGTAGATCTTATTGAAGTAATCCGACCTTGATTTAATTCAGACGTGTTTTCACGGCCACGTCTGACCTCCTCAGGAAGTATGCAAATGGCACACCAACCTGAACTGAACAAAGGCATTCCTAAACCTCTGCCTCCACCACCTGAGCATGCAGGTGCAAGGCTGACTCCAAGATTGAGCACCCTTTCCCCTCTTTTACATGGAGTCTTGTATTTTGCATTGCAATTAGCCCAGAACCACAGAATTTGAAGGGACAGAATCACAGAACTGTAGAATGGAAGGTATCGCAAATGTTGCAGTCAAAGACCTTTGCAGGCTCATGAACACTTGGCAACAAAACCCAGGTATTTGCAAAGGAGTTACCGTAAGCTTTTGTTGCAAAGGGCCTTGCATTGATCTAGACTGCCAACTAACAGTCGTAAATAGCAGTCTGCCTATAACAGAGATTACAACTTTGCCCAAAATTACTGTTACACCAGCAGGACATTTTTAAAATGTTATCATGTATAAAATGGCATCACAGAATTATTCAGCTCCTTAGGGTAAGATACAAATAGATAATAATTAGGATAACTAGGTTCCATTTCTTCCCCTTCATTAAATGCCCACAAGGTAACAGCTAGGTAATTTCAGTTTAAAACTTTTTGCATCACCTTTCACTCACCAATCAAAATTATTCCAGAAAATGGCCTTGAGTGCTGATAACTGCACGAGCAGCATTAAATCAGTTTCTGCAAATTTGCCTGTAGGTTGAAAGTGAATTAGCCACCATTCTCAAATGTTTGCCATTACTGGTTTTACTTCCCAAACTTCTCATCTACCATTAAGAATACCAATAAATTTAAATTATGGGAGAGACACTGTGGGTCATTCGCTCTTTTCTTCCATGTGCATTATTCATAACATGCAATGGGGAATCCAATTCTGGGATATGATTTCGAATTAAGTAGTCTTTGAAATGTAAATAACATTCATGAGTACATTCTGCCTGCCCCAAGAATGTGCCCTCATCAAAAACTTAAAAGCATTTTATTTTTCTCCACTGAGTTGCAATTTTCTTCCCTCCACTTTCAGGCAGAAAATCGTCAGAAGTAAGCTTTTTGCCTCCCACCTACAGATAGCTCTCAGCTGGTGTTAGTTTACACAGATTGCAACTCTTAACTTTCCATATCTGTAACTCATGGCCAGTATTGCAAGAACCCTTTAGAATTTGCTTCCAAACTGATCAGTACTCGGTGCCTTTTATGTTTAGCCTTTCATTTTCTTGTTTTCTTTTATTACTCGATCTCCCAACAGGTCAACTTTGAGCCGAGACACACTGAGTTTCTTCATAGGACTGGATGGAATTACAGCAACGGAGGAGGAGTGCGAGTCCTTTCCCTCAGCACCACTTCCCCTGTTCAAACCCTCACCTCAAATGCTATTAGGCACAAACGTGCAGACATAATATTGGTGCTGGGGAAGTTGCTGCTTCTTTCCATTTCATTTCACTTTTAGCTTGTATATTACTATACACAAGGTGGTTTACAAGCTGAAGAAACAACAAATGAGACAGCAAAGATCACACACCAACATGTGGTCCAATCCAAAAAAATCATAATAAAAGGATAATTTAAAAATAAACAACTTATATCAAATAAAGCAATATTCGATCCATTGGAACATGATAGTAAACAGTAAAATTAAATATCAGCATATAATAAAGAATTACAATAAAGAATTACAGAACTATAATCAATAGAAATAACGGCAAGTCACCATGCATAAAATACCACAAAACATATGCCATGTAAGAGCATCAAATTGAGAAACGAAAACACACAACTGATAAAATATCATTGACCTCCTTTTCCCTCTTCCCGGCTACTTCTGCTGTTCCCAAAGTCATTCATTCATTCAGCCTTTATTGGCATAATTGTTCTCAAAGTCATGGTCTAGACCAGGTATAGGCAACCTTGGCTCTCCAGATGTTTTGGAACTGCAACTCCCATGATCCTCAGCTAACAGGGCCAGTGGTCAGGGATCGTGGGAGTTGTAGTTCCAAAACATCTGGAGAGCCATGGTTGCCTATACCTGGTCTAGGGAAAGGCTGGAGGGTGGGGCAAGGCAGGTGGGAAAATCTACCGCCTGATGACCAGCATGAAGTCTCTCTCCCCTCACAGTTCTTCCTCTGGAATCAGAGTTTCCCCCTTTGCTGCCAGAAACTGCTCCAGGGAAGGGAATCAGCACAGAGGTCATGGGTCAGCTTCTTCACCCCACACTCTTTGATCCAAATCCAGGCTGTTTTAACAAAATATGTCAGGAGTTACATGTTATGGCAGGAGATGAGTAATTGGAAGTGCACTTCAGATTCAGTTTTAACTTTTGTATTTATCATCAGTTGTATTCTGCACATACTGGAATGGCCCAGTTAAGATTTCACACAATGGCCTATGGCTTTGCCATTAATAAATTGACTTGCTTCCAAAATGACTCATGATTTCCCAAGCTTCTGCCAGGCAGATCCAATAAATCTGTCTTAGCTGCAATGGCACAAAATAGCATCCTATAACCCTGTCAAGGAAGAGGCAGCTTCTCTGAGCTCTCTCCTGCCAGGTAAACAGACTCAGTAGCTTTTCATTTCCGAGAAAGACACTGAACCTAATTGGAAAGCTATTCGCACTGTTGCACTGACTTTCCAGAGCCTCTAGCAGGTGAAAGGCCGTCCAGGCCTGAAATAATGTAACTCCTATCCCCACTAGTGTCACATAAGTACAGCGTGAAATGAAAAAGAAATGAAAGCCTTACTATCCTGATGGCTGCTACTCCTGCAGTCCTCCTGGGAATGGTGCAAACAACAAGGCAAAGGGTACCAGGTTGTTTCCTGCTACTGTTAACTCGAAACTCCATAAAAGGACGCAGCTGCATGCTTGGGAAAACATATACCTGCGCGGCACTAATATCACGGATTTCAAAACAGTATGTCGATTCTAAATTTCTATTTCCTCAAGTCACGTGCTAGTTTCATGGTGTTGAGGGAAGGGGGTTGGAATGCCTTACTTCAATTATGGCAGCTTTGTAGCAGGTATGAAGCAATTACCTTGCAAAATTCTCAGTCTGCAAAGTTTACAGTGTAAACCACGGTTTATAGTGTAAACCACGGTTTATAGCATAAACCATGGTTTACAGATCAAGAATACTGCTCTGTCAAATGAGCACTCCCCATTCTCTCATAAACTATAGTTCTGTGTTACATTTGAATTGAGGTAAATATAGCTGTGGTTAGAGCTGATCAGAATTGCCTGAAAACATGGTTTGCAAAATCATTTTAAAACATGGTTTCAAAAAGAAGCCTAGTTAGCTCCAGCCATATTTGGTACCAGTGCAGACGTCGTGTTAAGTGATAGTTGGAAAACCACATGAAAAGGTGGAGGGGAGTAGTTTCCTGTGGAAGAAAAAGTGGGAGGATGAAGCACATTATGACCTAACAGGACCATTCAGACATGTACACTTTCCCCAAGTTTAATTTTGATCAATATAAAAACAAAGTGGTACAGTTTGAAGACACCCATTATGAAACCACTCCAGAAGAATCTGCTAAAAGATTAAAGCACAATATGCTACCAGTTTACAACACATGTAACTGGTTAGAAGATTAAATAGAACCCCAAATTATCACTTATCTGCATATATTTTTCTCCAGCTAGGAATGAAATAAGATGCAATAAAATTCATGGAAGGGTTTTGGACAAAGTCTTCTCGGTGGTGGCACCTGCCCTGTGAAACGCCCTCCCATCAGAGGCAACCCTGTTCAGGAAAGTTTTGGATGGTTGATGTTTTATTGTGTTAATATTTTGTTGGGAGCAACCCAGAGTGGATGGGGCAACCCAGTCAGATGGACGTCATATAAATAATAAAAACATTATTATTATTAATGAATACTTGTTGCCATCTTGTATAGCCCAACATTGCATGAAATCAGCAAAAGGAAATAATATGTTGCACTGAAATGGTGAACCTATGCACCTTCATAGTTACCGCAAGCATTAAAACATAGCTTCACATGGGAAGGGAAGGAAGCACACCCTTTTTAGGAGCTCAACATTAACAGACCACCAACAACTAAAACAAAACCCCAAACCCACTGATAAAACTATGTATAGTATGATAGCTAACAGAGTAATTCTTCTACCATGGAAAGCAGCCAGAATGCTTAGAAGTATATTGGCCCCAAGTGACCCAGCTAATTTGGAGACAAAATCTTTCCAATTAAACTGACAGGACAGAAAAGCTTGTCCTGATTATTTTTAGAGATGCATGACCAACCTAAAATCTGCGACTGGGTAAATGTTTTAAATACATAGTGCTGATGGCTTCTCCTGTTTGGCATGTTCCATATGACTTCTTTTGTTGTGCGCTTGCATGATTCCACCCTTAACGCTCATTAAAAACATTTAGAGATCAAGGGTGAAATGCTCAGACTCTCCGGAACCCTGAGCACATTTCATTGTCATCTCGCATAGCTTTTATTTAGTGAGCTGCGGCTCTGCGCTTGGTATTATAGGTCACTGATTGAAAATTGCGGCCATAATTTTGCGCAGCGCTAATTGCTTAGCAGGGTCTAAAAACGAAGTATTAAGGGTTGTCTGGACATATATAGGAATACGTTACCCAGCATAATGAATTATACCTATTACTTTGTATCAATGAGCTGCAATAATCTTGAATTTCCTATTCTGGGAGGAAAATGGTAATGCCTTCCTACTCATAATTAGGCAGCTCTTCCTTTTTCTCTCTGCATGCAAAAGGTTCTGCGTCCAATCCCTGGCGTCTTCTGTGAAAAGTTCAGGAGGCAAAACTGGGAAAGACCTCCGCCAAACACATCTGGCTGCCACATCCATCCATAGTATTGGGGATAGGCAGGGCTGACTCGGTCTAAGGCAACTTCACACTGTTGTTGCTGTTGTTGTTTTTTAAATGAAATTGAATCGCACATCTGAAGGGCACAATATGCAGGCACCCGATCAGCACAACCTTTCATTAACTGTGATTTGTTAAATAATACGGTTATGATTGTTTTATTTCATTTATGAATTGCTTGTTGTAAAACATCTCGTTGCGATCCGACAATAAAAAAAAAAACACCAACAATAAAAGTGTACAATTTCAAGAGTCAATTTAGATCAGTCTTCCTCAACCTCTGCCCTCCAGGTGTTTTTGGCCTAGCTAGCAGGACCAGTGGTCAGGGATTATGGGAATTGTAGTCTCAAAACATCTGGAGGGCCGAGGTTGAGGAAGCCCTAATTATATTGTGAGCCTGGGAGGAGGGCTAGTTTAATTGGTTGCATCTGAGCCACTTCATCAGGATTTTCAGCTGAAGAGCAGGATGCAAAAGCTCCAAAGAAAGAGCCATTGTAATAATAATAATAATAATAATAATAATAATAATAATAATAATAATTCATACCCCACCCATCTGGCTGGGTTCCCCCAGCCACGCTGGACGGCTTCCAACAAAAGATTAAAAATACATTAAAACATCAGTCATTAAAAACTTCCCTAAACAGGGCTGCCTTCACTGTCTTTTGAATGTCAGATAGTTGTTTATCTCTTTGACATCTGATGGGAGGGCGTTCCAGAGGGCAGGCACCACTACCGAGAAGGCCCTCTGCCTGGTTCCCTGTAACCTCACTTCTCACCGTGAGGGAACCACCTGAAGGTTTTCGGAGCTAGACCTCAGTGTCCGGTTTGAATGATGGGGGTGGAGACGCTCCTTCAGGTATACTGGGCCGAGGCCATTAGATCTAGGCCATAGATTAACAAAAGCCTCATCTGTTTTTCTTTTTTTCAATTTAGTTTCCTAAAACAAACCCTATGCCTTTGATATATTGAACTGATCACACACTGACTGCCCAGTAACATGTTCAAAAGTGCAAAGGCCATTTGGCACCTTAGGTGGACGTTCTCAGTGGACACACACTTTAGCATTTTAATTCTTTAGTGATGACTAACTGAAACTTTAGAATGCAGTATTGTATGTGTGCCTGATACTATCTTCTCCAAATATTTTGAGAAGCACGCATGGCACATAATGAAGGGTACAATGCTGGGTTTTCCAAGAACTGCCTTTCTATTTCTAGCAACTGCCAAAATGAACCGCTTTTACTAAGTGGGGCTTTTTTTGCTGAGTTGCTTTGACTTTGCCGCTTTTTTTGCACCGCTTGTGGCCATCTGAGGAAATGTCTAGTTAAAACAATTGTCAAACAAATCTACTTATTCACAACGAGATAGCAAGAAGAAATAGACTCTCAGAGGATATGCAAGTTAAACAAGGCATTCGAGCAGAAGTATAAAAGATTAATGGAATGCACTGACACTCTCAAGATTGGGTTGTTTATAGTTCATCACCGTAATACAGCCAGGGAAATACTTGTGCAAAATGGACTCCGACAGAAGGGTGCCCTTGCTGGATTGGGAACAGTGTGTGAAGCAGAGGAATGTCCCAAGGCATTATTCTTAAGGCAATGTGCACTAATCACCTATCACCTGTGAGGTGTAGCGGTTAAGAGCGGTGGACTCGTAATCTGGTGAACCAGGTTCGAATCCCCGCTCCTCCACATGCAGCTGCTGGGTGACCTTGGGCTAGTCACACTTCTCTGAAGTCTCTCGGCCTCACTCACCTCACAGAGTGTTTGTTGTGGGGGAGGAAGGGAAAGGAGATTGTTAACCGCTTTAAGACTCCTTAGGGTAGTGATAAAGTGGGATATCAAATCCAAACTCCTCCTCCTCCTCTTCTTCTTCTTCCTCTTTTTGCAATGTGGCCAGGATTGCGCAGCCACATTGCTAAGTAGCAGCAGAATGAGAGGATAGAATCTATAAATGGGCCGAGCCTTTTGAGAATGCCCAGAGAAGGAGAGTATTTAAGAAATGTTAAGGAGAAAGCTTGTTCCTGGAGGGAGAAAGACTCCAGCTTGTCCCTCTCTGCGATCTAATGGGTTTGAGGATTAGACAAACCCATGCTCTTGAGGATTAGACAAATTCATGTATGAGACTAACCACAATGGCTATATTCCACCTCCACTGTCAGAGATAATATGCCTTGGAATTATCAGTTTCTGCTGGGAATCCCAGGTGACAGACAACAGCGGCAACACGAGGACTGATGAAAAATGAGGGCATAAATATATATCTTTATGTATATCTTTATAAGTTGCAGCGAAGCGATATTCAAGAGTACAGTCCATATAGTATCAAAATAAAATTCATCCAGTGATGTAATTTGAATGCTTAGCGATATCTGTCGATGCAAATAATAGCAAATCATAGACAGTGATCCGGATGACACTGTTTCGACGTGGTCTTCCTCAGTGTTCAACTCAGAAATGTATACAGTCAACTTCTAAGGAGCAGTGGTCATAAACCTGATTTAGTGGGAATCCCAGGTGGGCAGTGTTCTTATGCTTGGGTCTTGCCTGAAGGCTTCCCAAAGGCATCTACTTGGCCACTAAATGGGCCCTTAGCCTGACCCGGCAGGTTCTTCTTATGTTCTTAATGTGTTTCTCCAGTTGTAGCTTGAAATAATGTACAGTCCATCATACCATCTTAGGATCCGCCACTTTATTCTGCTGGGATTCCCTGTAGCAGATGATCAAGGCCCATATGCAGTGAAACTTCCCATTATCATAGAATCATAGAGTTGGAAGAGACTACAAGGGCCATCCAGTCCAACCCCCCGCCAAGCAGGAAACACCATCAAAGCATTCCTGACATATGCCTGTCAAGCCTCTGCTTATAGATCTCCAAAGAAGGAGACTCCACCACACTCCTTGGCAGCAAATTCCACTGCTGAACAGCTCTTACTGTCAGGAAGTTCTTCCTAATGTTTAGGTGGAATCTTCTTTCTTGAAGTTTGAATCCATTGCTCCGTGTCCGCTTCTCTGGAGCAGCAGAAAACAATCTTTCTCCCTCCTCCATATGACATCCTTTCATATATTTGAACATGGCTTTCATATCACCCCTTAACCTTCTCTTCTCCAGGCTAAACATACCCAGCTCCCTAAGCCGTTCCTCATAAGGCATCGTTTCCAGGCCTTTGACCATTTTGGTTGCCCTCTTCTGGACACGTTCCAGCTTGTCAGTATCCTTCTTGAACTGTGGTGCCCAGAACTGGACACAGTACTCCAGGTGAGGTCTGCCCAAGGCAGAATACAGTGGTACTATTACTTCCCTAGATCTAGATGCTATACTCCTATTGATGCAGCCCAGAATTGCATTGGCTTTTTTAGCTGCTGCATCACACTGCTGACTCATGTCAAGTTTGTGGTCTACCAAGACTCCTAGATCCTTTTCACATGTACTGCTCTCAAGCCAGGTGTCACCCATCCTGTATTTGTGCCTTATGAACGAAACCTGGCTAGAAAGGTGAGATTCGAGCTGAAAAATCTCAGTTTTCAACTGCAGAAGACTTTGTTTGGAGCACTGTACACCTATCCTAATGTTAATGTTAGGTGCACACGGCTGCTTTTTTCCAGACTGCACAGTTAAACTGATTTACCACTGAAAAGTGAGGCAGTTAGCACCAATTTTAATTATCTCAAATTGTTTTCATTCCTACTCTGTATCTCCCTAAAGAAGGAAACCATTTAAATGTTCATTTTCGCTGCACCCACTCTGGTGAGTTAATGTATTTCAGCCTTGACAATACTGATAAAATGATAGTTATCAAGGTCTATTCTATTTATCCTTGGAGAAATGAAACTATTTAACAACAAGAAGTTAAAATAAAATCTTTCCTCGGCGGGCATTGTAAGTCCTATTGCCTCAGTATAATATTTTCTTCCTACCCATCTTCTATCAATTGTACATTTTGAATTGCTTTATGAAATTAAGGCTGCAGTTCAATGCACCTGAGAGCAAATCCCATTGAACTCTGTGGTACTTATGTCTGAGTAAACATGCTTAGAAGCAGGCTCATAGCTGCCAAGTTTTCCCTTTTCTCGCGAGGAAGCCTATTCAGCATAAGGGAAAATCCCTTTAAAAAAGGGATAACTTGGCAGCTATGAGCAGGCTGCATAATACATACCAAGTGGACAAACTGCAATCTCCTTTTTCTTCTCGTTAGAAGCAACAAAATAAAAAAAAATTCCTTCCAGTAGCACCTTAGTGACCAACTAAGTTTGTTACTGGTATGAGCTTTCGTGTGCATGCACACTTCTTCAGACAGACTACGGCAGACCAACACAGCTACCTACCTGTCCTTAGAAGCAGTTTACCTTGCGTTCAGTGAATATATACAGTGGCACCTCGACATCCGAGTGACTCGACTTCCGAAGGTTTCGACTTCCAAAGTCGGCAAACCCGGAAGTCTTTTTGCTGCGTGCACATTCTGCGCCTGCGCCGAAGCGGCGCGTGTGGTAAGCGCATGCGCAGAAGCGCAAAATCGCGCTTCGCGCACGCACAAAATGGGCGCTTCAACAACCGAAGACTTCGACTTACGAAGAATTCGACTTACGAAGAGCGCCGCGGAACGGATCACCTTCGTAAGTCGAGGTACCACTGTACATATACCGGTATATATTATAATAAATATTAATATTACAGTGACTTTTCCCCTCTCCATTCCATGGATCAGAGAGGATCCAAACTAGAATACAATATTTAATTATTGATCCTTAAGCCAATATCAAGTACTAGAATATTGCTTGGACAAATATTTAAACAACTCGGAAATATTAATGATCCCTACTACAGTAGATCATTACTAGATGGGGAACATGGGGCCTACTAGATGTTGTCTGACTACAACCCCCATCATGCCTGGCCAACTGAACTCAGCGCCATTGAACTCGGTTCATTACTTCTAGGTAAATATGCTTAAGTTACGGCTGCAAGGCCCCATCTGCACTATGCAGCATCGTATCACTTTCAACAGTCATAACTTCTGCCAAAGAATCGTTAAAAATGTAGTTTGTTAAGGGTGTTGAGAGTTGTTAGAGGAGATGCCTGTTCCCCTCAAAGCTAGTTTCCAGGGTTCCCTAGGAAAAGGGGTTGATTGTTAGCCCACTCTGAGAATTGTAGTTGTGAGGAGAACTGGTGTCCCCTCACACTCCTCTCAGCACCCTTAACAAGCGACACTTCCCATGATTCTTTGGGGGAAGCCATGGCTGTTTAAAGTGGTATGATACAGCTTCAAATGCATAGTGCAGACGGGGCCTTAAAGCTGCAACAGGTTTCTGCATCTTCCACCATCACGAAGCCTATTCAAGATGGCACATTTGAAAACTCCCAAGATTGAGGCTCACAATCATGTTCCAGACCCAAAGTAATTAGGACTACCTCTTGAGGCAAAAGCATTCCGGGATCCTGGCACTTCCCTGCTGTCAATTATGTGACTTCTTGTTTCCTAAAGCAGTTTGGACTGACATAAAAGGCCACGTGGAACCATTTCAGAACACCTCAAATTCAGCACTTAGGATTTTATTGTCCAACACAGAAATGTACAGGTGACCTGTGGTTTGTACAGCTTTCTCGACAGAACTTGTCAGCATCCCAAAAAGCAGGAGGGTTCTCAAAGCAACGTATCAGAACATCATGGCTTCTAGTCCATCTTCCATAAACTTCTTATAGATGGCCATAAACTTAGCCACAAATGCTTCCAGGTGATAAATGGCCTTGCTGCCCAGCTGCAGTCGGTGCTCATAGAAAGCTGCCATCTGTGCAACCTCTCCTTTCAGCTGTCCATCACAGTTGTTCAGAAGTTCAGTCAGAAGGCCCTAAAATAAGCAATACCCAACAGTGAGAGAATGGAAGGCTCTACTCCCTAGAATGTTATGGGTACCATGGGCACTCAACAATCCAGAAAGTTACCCTGTGAGAATCAAGCCATTCAAATGATAATCTCCAATTTGGTAGGAGGAGGGACATTGTCATACAAATAACAGAACTATTAATATCACATCTGCAGAGATATGCAATATATACCTGGTTCCAGATACCCCAGTAATTAGGAATGGAATTACAGTGGTACCTCTACTTACGAATTTAATGCGTTCCGAACGCACATTCGTAAGTCGAAAAAAATTGTAAGTCGAATCCCACAGGAATGCATTGGGAGAAAAAATTCGTAAGTCAAAGCAACCCTATCTAAAAATTCGTAAGTAGAAAAAATCCTATCTAAACCGCATCCAAGATGGCGGATGGAGCTCCATTCGTAAGTAGAAACATTCGTAAGTTATTTGTAAGTAGAGGTACCACTGTACAAGATTCAGAGCACTATCATTGAATCAGAGAATTGTAGAGTTGGAAGGGACCCTGAGGATCATCTAGTCCAACCCCTTGCAATGCAGGAATAGGCAGCTGCAGGGATCAAACTTGCAACCTTGGTGTCATCAGCGCCACGCTCTTAACCTACTGAGCTATCCAGGCTGCACTATGAACGGTGAAAATTAAAAATGATAACACATGCATGCCACACTTCCATTTAATCCTAGTCTCTGTTACTAAACCAATTAATAACCACAACATCAGTTACCTTTATTATAATCTCTGGAGGAATGCAATGGGTCAAGAGTTCATAGAGTCGCCCACGAACTTCCAGGAGCCTGTTGGAATAAAATCATTGGAAAGCTAATGCTTGGTTTTAACTCCCTGTAATGCAAAGTTTTAATGTTTAGTAACCGGCTTTTAAGTCTTTTTATTTCATTCATATATATATATATATGCAGCTATGACAATCTCAGTCAAATTACCGAGTCAGAAAATTCAGTTCTCAAAGCATTCAAGCTCAATTTGTTTCTGCTTTTTAAATCATGGGTGCACATAGCCCCAAGAACTCCAGGCTGGACGGGGTTAGGGATGGATCAGGGATGCATCTCTACTGGCAAAGAAAAACTTTGTTGGTGAGGGACCTCGGACGCCCCCACTAAGCCCACTTAAAGCTCTGTGGGCACAGATCTACCAGCCGTAGGTCCTGAACAAGGGTGTTCTGGGTGTCTGGCAGAGGAAGCCTTGGCTCTGCTGGACCAGTTTGGGACTGGTATGGATAATTTCCTTCCCACTTGTTTCAAGGGAGGAGGAAATGTAATATTAAAAAATACAAACGTTGCCAGGGCAAAAGGAAGCACTTCTCCTTGCCTCCCATCCTGGTAGAGGACTTTCGAAGTGCTAGGATTACTCTGCCCACTGTCAAACATGCTTACTTCCAGGAAGTTAGCATGGCCCAAGAGCAACTCGTCTGATGTTCTGTTATCTTTTTAGACATTTGCAGCAAAGTAACAATGGATGAAAACATTTACTCTTAAGAGCTTCAATCACTCATATGGCTCGTCCTTATCTGAACTGGTTTGCTACTGGTGCACGGTGGACCGTGAAGAGTGCCAGAGCGCACGGAAACGCCGTTTATTTGTAAAAAAATATATACAAATATTGCATGTACCGTAGCATTGTGGGGTTAAACTTGTTAAGCCTGCAGATGAGGGGAGCATCTCCGTAGTTGGGAATGAAGAGAAGACTCTCGTGCTCCTTGAGTTTTGGGGGATCTGGAAGCATGGGTCATGTAGCCAGAGGGTATATTTAGAGACTCAGAAGAATACATGAGCAGATAACGGCATGATCTCAGCAGACAAAGGAACTGGAGCTTTTAAAATTTGGGAAATTGGACATCAGTCGATAGTGTTAAGGGACTATGCCTAGGCAGGGAGAGCTGGGCTATATTTAACATACATTTTTTTGCTCCATTGGGTGGAATGCTTTTCTGTGCATTTTAACTTTCCTTGTGCTTAATTTTTTTCCTAAGAACTGGCTTCATCTTTTTACTCAACTTTTAACTTTGTTTCATTTATTTAAAAGCACTAATGTGGTAGTGTTTGTTAATATAACCCCATGTCTAATGTGGTAATTTTGGGTTGCCTGGTGAAAGGCAGCCTTGTAGAAAAGGGTATTTGAAAGATATTTAATATAGTGGAAAGAAATATATTAATTATTTATACTATGCTTCCTATGCCAATTCACTGAAACACCAAGTGATTTAATTAATTATGCCAACATTTCTGGTAGGAAAACAAGTTTTTCCTCTTACGTTTGGAGGACACTATTAAGAGAAATTTTGAGGATGCCAGCTTACCTAATTTTGAGATACCTGGTATAATTGTTTTGATCATCCTGAATAATCGCCTGAATCTGAAAGCCTACAGCTGGCCAAAAGCTAGCAAGCAATCCTGCAACTCTATTCTCCTGAGCCGCGTTTTCCAAGTGGAACAGCTTGTTAACAGCAGCATCGTCAGTGCTCTGCAATTTCTAAACAAGGCTTACAACAGCAACAAACTTCTCTAACATGTCATGGTCCAACACAAGGAAGTCTCAAAATGCTTGTTGGGTTGCTTGAAATGACAGGAAACCATCTACAAGCCACGACAGCTGGCAGCAGCTCTATAGTTAACGTGAGAGTTGTCAGTGTCTCTTGCTGGCAGTAGAGAGCCGTTTTATTTATATGCACCTTTTAAAATCCTGAGTGTTGAAAAGAAATGATGAGGCAGGTACCTTGGAATTAAAAACAATTTTCTCCTGGCCCTGGATTTTACCGGCACATGCGTTATTCAACCCCAGTAGTCTCTTATAGGCACCTTCAAAGGCCCTGCTCCTCTATTTCAGCAAATGCTACCTGGTACCGAGCTAATAGGAAGTCCACCACTATGAAGCACAGACAAGGTTATTCCACAACCACAGAGCTGCTATTGTCCAAAGGTGCAGGATGTGTTCTAAAATCAGGCTGCTTGCTGCAAGATGGTAGGTAAGAGGACACACAGGTCAATCATGGAATTGTAGGCAGCCACCAGGAGAGCGCAAAATATGGTCTGAAGCTCAACATCAAAAAAACAAAGATCATGGCCACTGGTCCCATCACCTCCTGGCAAATAGAAGGGGAAGAAATGGAGGCAGTGATAGATTTTACTTTCTTGGGCTCCTTGATCACTGCAGATGGTGACAGCAGTCATGAAATTAAAAGACGCATGCTTCTTGGGAGAAAAGCAATGACAAACCTAGACAGCATCTTAAAAAGCAGAGACATCACCTTGCCGACAAAGGTCCGTATAGTTAAAGCTATGGTTTTCCCAGTAGTGATGTATGGAAGTGAGAGTTGGGCCATCAAGAAGGCTGATCGCCAAAGAATTGATGCTTTTGAATTATGGTGCTGGAGGAGACTCTTGAGAGTCCCATGGACTGCAAGAAGATCAAACCTATCCATTCTGAAGGAAATCAGCCTTGAGTGCTCACTGGAAGGACAGATCGTGAAGCTGAGGCTCCAATACTTTGGCCACCTCATGAGAAGAGAAGACTCCCTGGAAAAGACCCTGAAGTTGGGAAAGATTGAGGGCACTAGGAGAAGGGGACAACAGAGGACGAGATAGTTGGACAGTGTTCTTGGAGCTACGAACCTGAGTTTGACCAAACTGCGGGAGGCAGTGCAAGACAGGAGTGCCTGGCGTGCTATGGTCCATGGGGTCACGAAGAGTCGGACACGACTAAACGACTAAACAACACAACAACCTATTTTTCTATGCCTAAAGCAACAAATAAAAAATAGCTCACATCAAAAAGGACCACACAGAAGGGAAGAGGGGGGAGGAGGGGGGGAGGTCAAACCCAGCTTTAAAATGGACCCCTTTGACTCTCTATACCCACGGGTACCACTGGTGGCAGAAGAGGACCTGTGGGGGGGGGGAATGGAGGGACAGAGTTTTTATATTGGATGTTTGTTTTGTTTGTATTAAAATCAATAAAAATTATTATTAAAAAAAGGACCACACAGAGGGGAATCTGTGTTGAAAACATCCATATCTGCAACATACGTTTAAAGAACTATTATACCCTTGGAAGGTCATGGCTTCTCCCAAAGAATCCTGGGAGTTCAGCAGAGCAGTTTAACAATCAATCCCTCTTTCCAGGGTTTTCAAGAAACCGTAGCTCTGTGAGGCAAACAGAGGTGTCCTAACAACTCTCAGCACCCTCGACAAACTAGTTCCCAACCAGCCATATAAATAGTGGCTTTAAATGTATGGTGCAAATGTGGCCCACTTCACACACTGCCATATCTCTTAAGAGTTTTAATGAGATCAGCAGCAGAACACATGACTAACAGTATCATCCGTTCACAGCAAGGAAAGATTCAGTGCTCCAAATTCACCGTGACAGGATGTCATTCTGTTTCTGCCAATGCAATATATCTAAAGCTAGAAAAATGGCTGGCAGCTGTAAAGAGGACAGCGATGAACAAGTGCCAACACCACAGCACTTCATTCGCTGAAAGAAAAATTTTTACAGCGCAAACAAACAAACAAAGATGCTCTCATCTGATCCAGCTGGAAATGCTTCATTGCACTGAGCAAGCAAGTTTGTTTTACAACAGCCTGGTTCACTGCAGCTATTTTTAGAATATCAAAGATGGCTGCTAACGGGAACTTTACATCCCAATAAGTTATTTTGCGCACTGCATACCATAGGAACGTCCTTGCTGGAAAATAGCCGAGACTCCACCAAGCCCAGCTATCTGCTACTCTTTCCTTACAAAGAAATTGGAAATAATACACAGTTGAAGTTTCTCTGTGGTGTACATCTGGCTAATTCAGATGACAACCTTGACCTGGGTTAAGAGCTCTGAGAACTTAAATAAGTATGTGTTGGCCGATTCGGACCTCTTTTTCTTATGGCAACACGGACCACTCATAACGTAGGAATTTTCTTCACAACTATGAGCAAGGCAGTGGGGTGGGGTAAGGTGAAGAAAAGCTACGACAATGAACTGTAAAGTTGCTCCCCGCCCCTGCTCAAGCTGCACAGAAAAAGCAATTTGGTTCCTGAAATTCAGTCTGATTGTGCAGATAAAATATAAGTGATAGAATTCTACAGGCAGGCACCTCCGTATGGCAGAGGTGCCAGGCACCATCCTGTCGCCCAGGCATCTTCGCTTGGTTGCGAGTGCAAAATGCGACTGGCTAATTTCAAACACTGAGACCATAACCATCGTGGCTAGTAGCTACTGTGATCTGCTCCAAAACAACAAGAATTTCTGTGAAGGAACTGGGATTTAATATATATATATATAATTGTCTCGAAGCTTTAGGTGCCCAGGAGGCAGAATACTATATGTTACTGCCTGCAGCAGATTTATTTGTTTAGGAACACAGGTTGCCACTTTAGACCAGGTGAGACCACTTACCAAGAAGCCCAGTTTTGTGTATTCTGATTGGCCGTGGTTCTCCATGGTCTCAGGAAGAGAACCGTGTTTTCCATCACTGGCTACCTGCTTCTTTTAACTGGAAGTGAACCTGGGACTTTCTTCATACCATGCACATGCTTTTGGCTGCGAGGTTGTGCAGCAGTTTCAGGATTCCTGTATGCAGTTAACTATCCGCTTTCAGAAATCTTTTTTTCCAAACATTTACACACCGATATAAAAGCAGGTTTAATACCTTAATGACCAAGGCTAACCTCATCAGCCTGAAATTTACTTCAATCAACTCCTACCGGTTTTTTATCGAGTTCCTGGAAATGCACTCTGTCTAGACATTCGAGCACACACAGTATTAAACTGCTACGCTGCATTTTAATATGGGACAACTTACAAGCACCATCAATTTTACAGCTAGGCACTGTCCCCCACCACACTGACCTACCTCTGCGGGGTCTGCTGACCAACAATGGCGTTTGCCGTCTCTCTCAGATATACCTCCCAGTCCGTCTCAGAAATGTCTTGGTCTGGAGTGAAAGGATACCTGTGGAACAAACCGTGATGACTTCCTTAAATACCAAACGGACAAACAAACAAAAAGCCCCTTTGTAACCAAAACTCCCTCCTGTATTCACCCATTCTTCTGGACTTACTGTTGCACCCTGCATGCCTCACACATCAGAAGGGCCTTTCGGAGATTTCGGCCAGACTTTTCTGCAATCCTCTGAGCAAGTTCTCGAGGAAGAACCAGACCCTCCTTCTTACACACAACAGACAATACGTTGCAGATCTAGAGATTCAACAGGACAATTAATAGTTTTGCATGGTGCCTCACTTTCCAAAAATTCCAAGTATCTCTGCTCTAGTCAAAATTGCTGCAGCTGTCAGCAATTTGTATTGTATTATTTTATGTACTGTGGCTTGCTGTTGTTTTCTTGATTATAGTTTAGAAATTATTTATTGTAACCGCTGAGTGGATTTCTGTTTAACTTTTATATGTTATTATTATTACTTAATACTATTCTAATGATTGTTGAATGTTACTTTTTTATATAGGTTACCTATTTTAAAGTTATGTTTTATTATCACATTTTTGTATTGCATTAGATTGTTTTAAGATGTACATTTTTTGTTTCTTCAGCTTGTAAACCGCCTTTAGTATTGTAAGATAGACAGTATACAAATCAAAAATGATGATGATGATATGCGAAAGCACAAAGGAGCCAATTTTACAAATAATGCTTGCGGGTGACCTGCGCCCACCTTCTGAGTCACCTCTTTCTTGCCACAAGCCCCATTTGCCAGCCCTCCTGGGTACCAGGTAAGAGCAATGCGATCCCTTCCCAAGTGCATTCCTCCACGAAGGAATAAATTCCTTCCTGCTGCTCCTTGAGCCAGGGACAAACCACATCAGCAGTTGCTCCCTGTATTCTTCACAGTAGCAATGAGACAGACATACCGGTACTACCAGCCTACCTCAAAGGATTGTAAGAAATAAACAGATACATTGATAAAGTGCCTTCAGCAACTACTTAACAAATTCTAAGGGTTGATCTTTGGTATTTTCTAGTTTCAGAGAAATGCTTGGAGAAGTGTGGACTAGAGAACGCTTGGAACTAAGCATTGGTGGCAAAGTGATGGAGTTTCAAAGACCTCCAACAGTTCTTTATCTCCCTCCCATGACTATCATACCTATCATTAGGGGTCCAGCTATTTCTTAGTCCACAGACACTTCCACCCCATTCCAATCCTTGCTAAACAAATAAAAAATTACAACCCACATTTTTTGAAGAAAACCGCAGTCATGCAAAGTACTGTAAAGGGGAACCTAATTTGGAAGTGTTCCACACACAAAGAGACACAGGATTAACTAGGCAGACAGAGTCTGGGGGAAACAAAGAACAAGGAATCCCAAATCAGGTATTTAAACTTGTTGCATCCAACATTGCACAGAGTAAAATGCAAGTGCACGGAAGGGCTGCCTGTCTGCCGTTGCCTTGAACCTACATCTTCAATGCTGGGTGCAGGCACTCGCACTGCAAGGCACCTGCTTCGGATAGGTGCAATGACTTTCGATGTAGAATTGCAGCACAGAATTAATCTGCAGGTAGCCATATACTTCTCCATGGTTCGGCGCAACGCATGCTGGGCATCTTTTGTAAGCTTGTCCACTTCAGTCAACAGCACCACTGAAAAACAAAACAAAACAAAGCCAGCCTTTATCATGCTCTCACAGAGTCTATCTTAACTTGGCTTTTAGCTTCTGCTGATACAATGGGGCAGGATTAGAGAAAACCTTCCCACTTGTGCCTTTTCCCCTGAAGTTCCCGAGAGGTGCAATCCTGCGCTGATGCCAGTTTGTGTAAATATTCTAACCATATGTGTGGGAAAGGCACATCGCCTGAAACAGCCAACAAATGGCTAGCTTAGCCACGACAGCACTGAAGAAGGGTTCTTGCAACTGGGATGCCTCTGACCTTGCTTTGAATCCGGGATCTTCCACTTGCTATTTATTTCCAGCATCTCCAGGTAAGGCTGAGAAAGGATCCTGTTTGAAACCCTGGAGAACAACTGCAAGTCAGTGTATTCTCCAGTCCTGGTATTCTCCAGATGTTGTTGGACAACAGCTCCCATCATCTGTGACCACTTAGCTGGGGCTAATGGGAGTTGTAGTTCAACAATATGTATGACTTGCTTATATGGCAGCTTCCTATGTTCACATGGGTCTTTCCCACGAGAGAAGCACTTTGCCAGGAAGGAAGGTACTACATAGCAGCCGGGGGGGGGGGGGTGCAGAGACTCTGCATTGAACCTCATCCATGTGATTAGAAAGTATTTACATATGCATGAAATCGCAGTACGGTACAATGAAATGTCTTCCTTATTGTTCTGTATGAGTGAGTGTGACAAGTCAGGAACTGGCTTGAGCTGGTGCTACTTTTGCAAAAAAATAAAATAAAAATAACACTACCTTGCCACTTCCCACCAAGAACAATGACAAAAAAGCCAGCTTAGTTCAGCCAAAGAAAACTGATGATCAGCTGAAGCCGATGAATGAATATTGTTACAGAGCCAATGCACACTGCTGCAAATCTTTTATATCCAAGGTTCAAAAGGTATTTGTTTAAAGCATTTTTTTTACCCAGCTCTTCAGCTGAAAAGGCTCCCAGAGCAGCTTACGAAGATCAGAAATAAAGAGTCCTTGCCCTCAGGCTTACAATCTAAACGACAGGACACACAAGGAAAGGGGCTTGGGAGGGAGGCAGAAAAAAGAAGCAGCTATGTCAAGCACTTGTTCTTAGTTACACAATTCTGATCCCTGGATTCAGAGTCCAGAGAGCCAACCTTTACAGGTAGTAATGTTAGTGATGATACCACAGCTATTTTAAAAAAAATCAACACTGTAAACTGAAGGTTGCATTTGGCTGCAATAAGCTTAAGAGCGGGTGCTCTACAGGAATTTCAAACGTTGCAAAACCGAGAGCCTCTCATGTATGCGGTGCCAGGGTGCAGCCTGGAAGTCTGCCAAGCATATTGCTACTATAATATTGCCCTCGTGCAAACAGATTATCTGCCTCCAATTCCATCTGCCAGATCAGGCTCAGCAATAGACCATTCTACTTAACATGCAGAAGGTCCCCTGGAGAGTCCCTGCCAGTCAGTGCAGACAATACGGAGCTAGATGGAGCAAGGATCTCACTGGGTATAAGGCAGTTCCTAGGTTCCTAAATGAAGGGAACCATAGAGTATTTTGAGAATACAAAGTCACAGAAGAATCAACAGATGAGAAGAATCTAGACACCTTCTAACAACATGCAAACCTCAGCCTCCCCCTTTCTGAATACCATGAAGCTCAGAGCAAAAATTCAAACATCAATAGCTTTGGATCTTTTGGACAATTATTACAATTACAGAAATAAATACTATTATCTGGAACCCAAGTATTGCCCATATTTCAATTCCCCCCCCCCCCAATTTCTGAAATGCATGCATTTCTGTTGGGGAACTACAATATTTCTAGAAATTTTGTGTCTCTAAAAGTGACGGAAGACAAAAAGAGCTGGAGAATATAAAGGATTTACAATATTCAAAGAAGCATATGGCTGATCTTGTGCAAAGTACTGCAAGATATTTTTCTTCAAGGTTATTGCTCATTTACAGACCTTTAAAATCTCGCTGGGTGCTTGTCTCAAGTTGCTGTGATTGAGCTAATGTCTTCAGTAATTCCTGAATTACCACCCGGTCACTGTTTCCTGCATCACTGAAAATAAGTTCAGATTAAAATACAATACTCAAGGAGGGTGCAGTGCATGGCTGGGGGGGGGTCTCAAGGGGCAGACAGAGAGGACTGGAGGGCCGCATATGCAAACAATTCCTTAAAGATACAGCCATACCTCAGAAGTTGAATGGAATCCATTCCGGAAGTCCGTTCAACTTCCAAAACGTTCGAAAACGAAGGAGTGGATTCTGATTGGCTGCAGGAAGCTCCTGCATCCAATCAGAAGCTGTGTCGGACGTTCAGGTTCCAAAGAACAATTGCAAACTGGAACACACACTTTTGGATTTGCGGCATTCAGGAGCCAAAACGTTCAACCAGCAATGCATTCGGGATCGAAGTTACGACTGTACTATGGTTTCTTTAACAGTAAAGCTGGAGCTAGCTTTAAAATTGCAACAATAAAACAATTCTCTTCTAGCAGCTCAGTAGCTTTTGCTGCAATGGGCTATAAAATTTACTCCTCTGAAAATTATAAGAATTGCAAAATTCCCACAGCCTGCTACTGCATCTTGTGAGCTTACTGCAAATATACCTTGGGTTAACTTCAAGGTGATAGTTGCTGGCAATAGTGCTAATTTCAATCTTCTTTTTAGAAGGTGCCTGAAACGAAAGATTGAACAAAAAATGCATTTTAAAGAGATCAGTGGCGGAAAGACTTAGCTGACATCAGTGGGTTATGAATACAGGCTTCAAAAACCACACACTGCTAACTGCTTAGCATGAACTGAGTTGAAGTACTTGAAGGGCTTAATGGCACCCAGGCTGCAATGCACCAGGGAAGCTACGAAATAAAGAGACTCAGCGTGAAAATGGCTGCAGGTGGAATGGCGTGCAAGGAAAAGGGTAACACCCTGGGTTCAAAGCTCTCAAATTCAAGCAGCATGCTAACCTCTCGGAAAAGACGATATGTGCCCCAGTTTGCATGTGGCTTTAAATAATAGTTTAAAACGAACTAAGGTTTCATGCGAATGAGCAGCGTGGCCAAGCACAATACTCAGATGTTCCTTCTCCTTCTCTGCCACGAAACTGACTTGTCATGTTGTTGTCCAAATCTGGGTTCATGAATAATCTTATGCACTTCTTTCAGGTTGCCTCTGGCTTGCCTATTCTCTAAACTAAAAAGCACCGCATTAAGGAAATTGCGGCATCCTCTGAATCATTTTCATTTCCCGTTTCTAAACCTGTTACAACTCTTTTGGAGTTGAGGTGACCAGGACTGTACAGATTTGTATAGCAGCCTTATGATATTGTTTGTTTTCCCTTCCTTTCCTAATGATCCCTAGCATGGCATTCCAGCTCTTCTCACAGCTGCTGTGTACTGGGTTGACATCTCCATCAAGCTAGACCAGGGGTAGTCAACCTTTTTATACCTACCGCCCACTAATGCATCTTTCTTGATGGTAAAATTTCCTTAGCGCCCACTAGTGCTCAATGGAAGGAGGATTCAGCTTGTGCAGTAGAACCTCCTACTGCCCACCTAGAATCCTGAAATGGCCACCAGTGGGTGGCAGGGACCAGGTTGACGACCCCTGAGCTAGACACTATGACCCCAAGGACTTGTTCCTGATCGGTCACTACCAGTTCGTGATCTTCAGTATCCAGCTCAGCTTCTAATATTGTGGTTTTAAGTAACTCATAAGCATTTGGGGGGGGGTATTTGACACTTTTGTCTTTCAGCTTTCTTTCTTACCAATCCCCTCATTTGGAGAAGATCGCTCTTTTGAAGTCAAATGTGACCATGCTGATTTCTTTACGCAAATGGCGTAAATACACATATATTTAATTTAATAGCACTATGGTTACTGTTCCAAACTGTTTCATCAACATTCTAGATTCAGGTAGGTAGTCATGTTGGTCTGACGCAGTCAAAATAAAGAAAAAAAATTAAAGTAGCACCTTAGAGACCAACTAAATTTGTTCTCGGTATAAGCTTCCGTGTGCATGCATACTTCTTCAGAACAAATTTAGTTGGTCTCTAAGGGACGCAGATGGCGCTGTGGTCTAAACCAGAGCCTAGGGCTTGCAGATCAGGTCAGTGGTTCAAATCCCCGCGACGGGGTGAGCTCCCGTTGCTCGGTCCCAGCTCCTGTCCACCTAGCAGTTCGAAAGCACGTCAAAAGTGCAAGTAGATAAATAGGTACCACTCCGGCGGGAAGGTAAACGGCGTTTCCGTGCACTGCTCTGGTTTCGCCAGAAGTGGGTTTGTCGTGCTGGCCACATGACCCGAAAGCTGTACGCCAGCTCCCTCGGCTAGTAAAGCGAGATGAGCACCGCAACCCCAGAGTCGTCCACGACTGGACCTAATAGTCAGGGGTCCCTTTACCTTTAAGGTGCTACTGGACAATTTTTAAATTTGTTTCACCAACACTTACTTCTCACACCAGATCCCAGGCAGGATTTAAGTCCAGGTTCACTGCCCTTTTGGTCAGTTCCATGACCAACTGTCCTTGGGCAGAGTCGTTTGGGGTATCTATAGAGATTTTACATTATACTTCCAGCTTCTCTATAAGAAGATTACAACTTTCCAATTTCTTATACGTTGAATCATCACTGGTGTCGCTTCCGATTTTAGGAACTAAAATTCTGCTTCTCTAAAAACATTCTTCATGTGTACAGTAAGGCTTTCAAGTATACCTTTTACGCACGGTGATTAAATAGACCTTATCTAGTTCAGATCAAACTACAAAATGAAGCTATATAGACACTGCAGCATCATTCTGCTCTGCCCTATTTTAGTTTAAAAGTGCCAACCTTCACATCTCTTTCTGTGTTTATATTAATAACATGCCACTACTTTATACGCAGGGATTTTGAAGATGATGAAAAAGACATTTGTCAAGTTCTACCCATAGCTAGATGCCAAAGAGCCCTCAGATAGGAAAGCATCTGACAGGAAGGGAAGCTGATATTTTGAAAGACTATCTACTTAAAACTGTTCCACTTTAAACTCCCCAGCATTAAGACCTTTGCAGGCACAACATGTTCCCATAATGTCTTATTAACTTAAGCAGGAAAATTTAATTTAAAAAGAAATAAAAACGCCAAGAGAGACTGTTTGCACAATGCTTTGGAAATATCTGTCTTCTCCAAGAACTCTGCTGATTACTAACCACTCTCTTTGCAATTTGCTGATTAGAATGCAAGCTTTTCCCCAAAAAAGATTTTTGAATTGATAGAAAGAAAATCTTTAGTAATAGATTTTCCAGGGCTGTTTCACTCTCCAAGCACTATGGTAACTATGCAAAGAGTTCATTATATTTGTTAAAAGCATCACTTTGCAAATACTTCTTATCAAGTTATTGGTGGCATGTGAGAAAACAATAATAATTAGTCAGTGAAGCCCACAATAAAGACAAACTGGTTTCTTGACACTAACTGCAGGCTTCAGCCTGAGACAGCAGGAAATGTAAGCTAAGTGCCCGACTAAATCATTTCAAATATCACACAACTGAAGGGAGATAATAGTACCGGTAAATCCTTGGCAGTGATTTGCCAGGGAGAATCCCTCCAGCACAGAATGTTTACAGCCTAATCAAGTACTAATTCGTAATAGGAGGAAACAGCCACTGGTTATTTAACCAACTGTGGAAATGGTGCTTAAACTGCCTGTAGGTCCTTTTCCAGCCTGGACACACAAGGGCAAAAGTGTGTAGACAGCGACAGACATGCCTCCTCCACCTCCAAACTTTGCAGACTTAGGGTGGAGGTCTGAAGGGGCCTGTAAGTGTGTTTGCCTGAACACGCGTACAAGCCCCCACATTATCAAGGTGCACAATTGCAAGGAAGCTGGGAAATATATTCAGGTAAACATGCTTACATGTGAAACTCTCAGCGGTTGGGAGTGAAAGGGGCAGAACTGGAGATATTGGATTGCCCTGATTTGTGCATCCCTTTGGACATCAGGGGTGAGGAAGTTCGGGCCTAGGGAACAAATATAGTCTATGCACTTTTGCCATAGGTGCCAAGTTCCGGATTGAAAAATCCGGGATCAGCAGCGCCACGGCACCGGAAGTCGCTTCTACGCACTTCTCGACATGCGTAGAAGCGACTTCCAATGCCACTGTGCCCATTTCCAAAATGTCCACAGCGCCAGAAGTTGCTTTTACGCATGTCCGGAAGTGCGTAGAAGCGACTTCCGGTGCCGGCGCGGCACCAGAAGAACATGGCCGCCGGCTGGAGCTCCGTAATCCGGGGGAATACGGGGTATTTTGCCATTTGGGACACCTGCAGGAAACGGTAAGAAAATACAGGGGTTTCCTGGGGGAAACGGGGTACAGTACTTGGCAGCTATGACTTTTGCCCTCATGCACTCAGGTCGGACAACTTTTAGAGATTAAAAACTAGCATGTGTTGAAATGTGCTGGCTTTTCCTGCA
This sequence comes from Zootoca vivipara, assembly GCF_965207765.1. Classification (NCBI taxonomy): domain Eukaryota; kingdom Metazoa; phylum Chordata; class Lepidosauria; order Squamata; family Lacertidae; genus Zootoca; species Zootoca vivipara. The sequence continues at coordinate 77,150,927 of NC_142587.1, forward strand.
TTATGTTGACAGTCAACATCTTTATCTCATTTTGTAAATATGAAGTTAGGATAGATTCTTACAGTTATGCTCTGATGTTCAATCCTCAGCTTCTCCACTCCAGAGCCATACAGTTCTCTCAGCAGGCACATTATTCTGGTCTTTTTCCCTGCTCCTGAAGGCCCATACACTAACAGATGAGGAAAGTCACCACACTGAACCTGTCAAATGGAATACAGTAAAACTGAATTATAGTAATGTCTTAGTCATCCTCACACTAGTTTTACAGCCCTTCACAATGTTGTCTTTTACTTTGGAAGGCCATCGATTTAGACACGAGCACAAAATAGAGAGTTCAAGAGGACATGAAACTGTGACCATGTATGGCGTGAGTCTGATAGAAGACCTTGGTGCATTGGGTTTTCTAGGAGTCAGGTGGCTTGAGAACACATCCCAAAACAAACTAGGACCTGGAAAACCAGAGTTCAAATCCCCACTCAATCATGAATCTTGGGCAGGTCTTCAACTCTCAGCCTAACCTACCTCACAAGGTTGTTGTGAAAATAATATAGAGAAGAAGATGTGCCCCCTTGAGATCCTTGGAGGAAAATGGAATATACAGTAAATGGAATAAAAATAAAAATAGTCAGAAAGTGGCATACAGAAACTTGAAAATAACTTTGAGAACCCAATTTTTAATAAACTAATGCAGAATTCTGTTGCAAGCCATAGACACCCTTATCCATGGGTGTAGCCAAGATTTTTGTTGGGGGTGGGGTAGGACTTTTGTTAGGGCGGGACAGAACTAATGTGACTGGTCCATTAGTTAAGAATTTCTATTGTTTTACTTGATCAGGGGAGCATAAGCCACCCCTTGGCTTATTTGGGCATTAAGTCCTAGGATCAAAGAGTTGGAAGGACCTCAAAGGTCATCTGGTTCAACCTTCTGCTGTTAAAGGAAATCCACAACCACAGCATCTCCAATAAGTGAAATTCCTCCAATAGGTGGAAAATGAAAGAAAGTATACCACCTTTTGAAGCAAACTTAATGGAACTCAGTTGCAGAGCACTTTTTCCCCTCTCCCCCCCCCCCTTTTTTTGCATGGTCTGCAGAGTAAAGATTCCAGTTCTCGTAACATCTCTAGCCTGGTAGTCCTGGAGAGCTGTTGCTGCCACCAGCCATTGTAGAAAATAATGGGCTATGAAACAACCATCTGATTCTATTCTATTCAGGGCAGTTTTCTAGTTTCCTAATGGATCAGGGTTAGAATGTCAATGACCTAAGTTCCCCAAGCTAGTTGACTGAGTTCTATCTTATGAGACTGCCAGTCTCATTGGATGCCTACAAAAGAATATTTTGGGATTCACAGGTTCATCCTGCCAGGTTTACATACATCTTTCATTATTTGGCCACAGCACCTAGCTCCATTTAATTTGTGGTTGACTGCATTCCAGAACCAGGCCTGTCTTCTTGTATCACAGGAGCCAACCCTTGAAATCTCTGTCAGATGAACTATTTTAACCCCAAAATAATCGCTTCTGGCAACAGAGCAATTGCAGATTTTATGGTCAAGAGTACACAAAGTGTTCCTACTTCATTTTAGATCTGACAAACAATGTATTACAGTGGCACCGAGTTAAGTTTATATATAGACAATTACCCTGGGGTAAATCCAGGGTAATTCCATAAACAAGCCACCAACGTGAACAGCAGCAGCTAGAGTTAGAGAGAAAAAGTCATGGGAGGAGATCACCAATGGTTAATGCTTTGGTAACTTGAGCCTGTCTAATACCGGTACAGTGGTACCTCGGTTTACAAACACAATTGGTTCCGGAAGTCTGTACTTAACCTGAAGCGTACTTAACCTGAAGCGAACTTTCCCATTGAAAGTAATGGAAAGTGGATTAATCTGTTCCAGACGGGTCCGCGGAGTACTCAACCTGAAGCGTACTTAACCCGAGGAATGAGTGTAATTGGTTCCGGAAGTCCGTACTTAACCTGAAGCGTACTGTACTTAACCTGAAGCAAACTATCCCATTGAAAGTAATGGAAAGTGGATTAATCCGTTCCAGACGGGTCCGCGGAGTACTTAAACTGAAAATACTCAAACCAAGGTGTACTTAAACCGAGGTATGACTGTATGTATTCTTTAACCTAGAAGCCCTATTCCCAAATCCCTAATGGATGGTGAGTGTTGAAGGGAAAACATAACTACACACAAAGACCCCAAAAAAACTTCCTGTTAAAAAAATTACATGTTCCAGGATTGAGCTTTTTGCTCAAATCAAACCACAAGAGCCAAAACTTCCAAACCAAGACACAGTGGCATTGTGATGTTCGCTTTGTGAAATTTTTGAATGCAGAGTCACACAAGTAGTGGAATCCCCCCCCCTCCCCACACCGCAACCGAAAAATAATTATTTGTGCAATCAAAGACATATCATTGCCTAAAGTCCACTGGAATTGGAGCATTCTTAAGTTTGCCCTGGGTTCAATTTACTTAGTAGCCATGTTCTCTGTCTTGGAAGTGTGGTATTATCACAAATTCCTGGTGCTGCAAACAGTCACTGCCTTATACAGAGACAGACAGTATAAGCTGCCTTATATTGAGATATTCCCCTGGCCCATCCAATCCTGTGTACAAGAGCCTCCCCACTACATATGTTTTGGATTACAACTTCCAATAGCCCAGCCACCAGAGTCATGCTGACTAGGACTGATAGGAGTGGACTGGAGGTCACCAGGCTAGGGGAGGCTGGTCTATTCTGAGAGCCAGCAACTCTCCAGGGGTTCAGACAAGCCTTTCCAGCCCTACTGCCAAACGCTAAACTTGGTTACCATTCAGGCTTTGCATTAAAAGGTCACAGGCTTCATCTCTGGCATTTCATGGACTTTCCGCCCTCCTATTTTACATTGGAGTTTTTTTCTCTAAACATGTGTGCCTGCATGTGTAAATATTCTTGCCAACTGACATATTTTGTGCTTAAGATGGAAGGAGTTCAGGTCTGCGAAAGCTCATGCCCCAACCAATCTTGTACGGTATGGTACATATTTGGTACTCCCAAACACCATAATTTTTGCTTTGCACCTGCTGATGAGCAGCGTCATGAGGGAGAGAAGCTATGGTGCTTTTCCAAACCAGGGTTCAGTACCTCGATAAGTGAGGCGGTAACGAAGAGAAATAAATGCACCTGAGGACATACACAATGCATTTTCGTCATCGCAGCTTACCCCGTCCAAATGTATCCAAGAGCCTGACTTAACTTGAGCTCACGCATCAGCCACATAAAGAGTATCCTCAGTAAGTAGGTATGCACACATGCTCACTACACATGCTCAGATACTTTTCTTTTTCTTATTACTTCAAGTACTGCAGGACTGAAATCAATCCCAGGACTGCCCTAGGCTGGAACCTAGGGCAGGGACCTCATAGGGGAGCAGTACTGACCTTTGAGGGGCACAGTTTCGTACAGATTCACTGGATTTTTGTACTGAAACTTTCTTTGGCATTTGAGAAAGATAACCAAATATTTTCGCATTGCCTAGTCTTGCAATTTAAATTAAATTTAGCAGTTCAAGTTTTGTGCTTTTCATTCTTTTCCTACAAAACATCTGTTTTTGAAAATTGAAGAAATAATAATAATAATAATAATAATAATAATAATAATAATGGTGCAAATAGGTAGCTCTGCCTAGAACTGGCACTTGCTATAACCCAAAAAAAGGAAGGGGGGGCCGACGGATTGAAGCTACTGCGGAGAGCAAAAACACTCGCCAATACCCGAGGCCCAGCGTGGCAAAATACGAAGGTCCCCAAAAGCCGCCGAATAGGTGAAGAGCATAGCTGTCAAGTTTTCCTTTTTCTCGCGAGGAAGCCTATTCAGCATAAGGGGATTTCCCTTTATAAAAGGGAGAACTTGACAGCTATGGTGAAGAGATAAGTAAGAGAAGGGCACCCGAACATGTGCAGAGCGCCAGCCGCCTGTCTCCCTCTCTCCCTATCTCTCTCACCAGGTTGCGAAGCTGCGCTGCCTGATCCCGGTGATAGTCCACTTTGCCGAGGGAGTTCGGCCGGTATTTGTCCACCCAGAGACTCATGGCCACGATCCGCCGAAGGGAAAAAAAGAAGAAACCAGGTTGCAAAAAAGGAAAAGGAAAAAGCGCGCGCTCCTCCGCAGCGCTCCCGCCCACGATAGGCGACTTAAGCGCCGCCGCCCCGTGAAACGTCACCGAGCATGCGCACGAGCTCCTCGTTTAGGTCGTCAGCCTCAGTTCTTTCACTTCCGCCAGTTCGATCGAATCTGGGCCCCGCCTTCCTCCCTTACGGTGGCCGCCTGGGGATAAAATAATGAAACAAAGGGAAGCTTAACGCAGGCGGAGAGCAGGGGCGGCGAAGTGGAGAGTAGCGCGCGCCGCCTCGTGCAGGAGATCGCGGCGCTGGCGGGGGCTGTGCCATGGGTTTTCTCTGGGCCACAGTGCTCCTAAGAATTTGTGCTCTGAGTCACCTGCTCGGCAGCATTTGCTTATTGCTTTATGTTCTGCCTTTGCTCACGATTGCATAGAATCATAGAACTTAGAAGGGGTCCCAGGGGGTCATCACGTCCAACCCCCCTGCAATGCAGAAATCTCAGCTAACAACTTGCATGGCAGGTGGCCATCCAACCTCTGCATAAAAACCTCCACAACCTCCCGAAAAAGTCCGTTCCACTGTCAAACTGTTCAATTATTGGGATTAAAACATTTTTTTATGTATCTTGTTTTTACAGTATATTGTGATTTTATGTCATAACTGCCCTGAGTGAGACCCGTGGGTATAGGGCAGTATGTATACAAATTTAATTAATTAATTAATAATAGTGGTGCAAAGAACTAGATACAGTACTCCAGATGCAGCCTGCCCCCTCCCAGTCTATTTTAGCCTCCACAACAATCCTATGAAGTAGGCTAGGCGGATAGGGGGAAAAGCTGGGCCAAGGTTGGTACATAATCCCGAGAGTATTATGGATAGATTGGGATTTGAACCTCCATATCCCCTGGACACACTGGCTCCAGCTCCTATCTGCCTCAGCTAGTATGGCCGTATGTCAGGGATGACAAGAGCTCTGGCCTTACAACATCCAGGGAAGGGGGGGGCACAGGTTCCCCATCCCTAATTCAGTGCAACATCCTGATTCCCACAGTACACTTAGCCAGAAGCATTGGTGAAGCTTACAGTGGCATGGCATGGTGGCAGCAGCCCCTTCCCAGCCTCTGAAATCAGAAATATTCACTGAACCTGGAGGTTTCATTTAGCTATCAAGTTAATATCTGCTGACAGAAGTGTCCTCTGTGAACCTGAAGTGTTAGGCTGTTGCTTAGAGGTGGTGATGGGGTGGATGTGGGCCAATAAACTGCAGCTGAATCTTGCAGATAGATATCTGAAAGGCTGCCTCCTTCTCTGCAAACCCCTTGAGGGGTTAAGAGCAGCACAGGGCAGTTCCGCTGCCTTCAGAAGCTTGGGGTGGTGATGAGGAATGAGCTTTCCCTGCGGCAGCCCCTAAAATGTGGAACTCCCTTCCACTCAGAAGTGCCCCTGGCACCTTCACTCCTTTAACCTGAGCCCCCTGAGCTGTTTATTTTTAGGGCTCTCCCTATTTGTGGTGTGGTGGAGTCTCCTTCTTTGGAGGTCTTTAAGCAGAGGCTTGACAGGCATATGTCAAGTATGCTTTGATGGTGTTTCCTGCTTGGCATGGGGTTGGATTGGATGGCCCTTGTGGTCTCTTCCAATTCTATGCATAGCTGCCAAGTTATCCCTTTTTTAAAGGGATTTTCCCTTATGTTGAATAGGCTTCCTCGTGAGAAAAGGGAAAACTTGTCAGCTATGGTAATTTGTTTTAAACTGTTTTTAATACTGCAATTTAAATGGTTGCAACCTTCCCTAGGTTCTTAGGGTGAAGAGTGGGTAGTAAATCAAATTAATAAATATATTAATAATAATTAAAACTTGTCTGATCCAATTTTTGAAAGCGATCTAAAGGATAAGCTAGATGTAGCATTTATCACATGACTGGCACGCATGATTAAAAAAAAGAAAAGAAAGAGCAACAGGATCTGGCCTTAGGATTGTGTACTAGTTATTTGGGGGTGCTTTTTAAAAGAACCACACACACCAGTTAAACGTGTCTATGATATCCAGTTTGGCCCTAACCCAGGCGCCAAAGTAAAAATAAATAAATAAATCTTACTATCCATTTTTTTTCCACACCATGCATAATTGTATAAGTCTCTGTCATGTCCCCTCTTAACACTATGCTTGTTTGGATGTAAACCCCGCTGTGTTCAATGGGGTTATAATCCCAGATAAGTGTGCATAGCCTTCGGCTGCAATCCTGAACATACATGGTGGGACTTCTGAGTAAACATGCTTAGGCATGCAGTGTTATCTTTCTTTGTAAACTAGACAAGTCATAGCCAATCCCATTCCTACCAGGCAGCAAATGCATATGAAGTTAGGGGATTTATTTGCACTCTGTACTGTCTCTCATTTTGCATTCACCCAGAATCTCTTTGCACATTCTCATTGCCTAGTTTGGATTTTTTTTTAAACGGGGGTTGTTGTTTTTCCAACAGCTGGTTTTGGATTTCAGCTTCCTAAATAGTGTAGCATGTCATCTGCAAATGCAGCAACCTCACTGCTGGCTCCAGATCATTTATGAATGTCCTATTACAAACTCTTGGAAGATCCCAGCGTTCATTTCTCTCCATTGTGAAAACTGCCCATTTATTCTGCCCCACTCCTTCCCAGCAAACCTTTGATTTCAAAAAGGACAGATTTTCCTGTGACATCACGACTCCCCATCACCTTGGCAACCTGCCAATTCTTCTGTCTCTGTCCTCTCCTTGAAGTGGGGGCAGGGGAGAGGACAGGCTGGCTATTTCTGAAAATGCATTAAAGGTAAAGGTAAAGGGACCTCTGACCATTAGGTCCAGTCGTGACCGACTCTGGGGTTGCGCGCTCATCTCGCATTATTGGCCGAGGGAGCCGGCATATAGCTTCCAGGTCATGTGGCCAGCATGACAAAGCCGCTTCTGGCAAACCAGAGCAGCACATGGAAACGCCATTTACCTTCCCACTATAGCGGTTCCTATTTATCTACTTGCATTTTGATGTGCTTTCGAACTGCTAGGTTGGCAGGAGCTGGGACCAAGCAATGGGAGCGCACCCCGTCACAGGGATTCGAACCACCGACCTTCTGATCAGCAAGCCCTAGGCTCAGTGGTTTAGCATTATAGTAGGGCATTATATGTATTATATAATATAATACATTATATGTATTATAAGGGACGTCAGAGGACAAGATGGTTGGACAGTGTTCTCGAAGCTACGAACATGAGTTTGACCAAACTGCGGGAGGCAGTGCAAGACAGGAGTGCCTGGCGTGCTATGGTCCATGGGGTCACGAAGAGTCGGACACGACTAAACGACTAAACAACAACAACAACAAAGTAATGCATTATAGTAGGGCAAACTGCTTTGTAAAAAATTGGCATTGGGCAAAACCACACACAAAAATGTGTATATTAGGAGATGCTGGTGCTTTTTCATGAGGACTTAAAAAAAAGAAAAGAACATAAACTGATGTGGAAATGTGGAGAATTGAATTTAAAATTGGAAAAATGAAAAACTAACAGACTCACCCATCCCTAGTAGGAATTGACTTCCAGTGCAATGGAAGTTAACCTTCAGACTTTGATCTGGCAATCTTATAAATAACTGTAGCACGTGCTTGAGGCTGTTCTGCTGTGCAATAAGGAACAATTACTTAAAACTTAGTGAAGGACATCTGGCAAATAAAGGGCATCTGGAAGGCAGCTACCTCATTTTTCCTCTGTACATCAATGATTTGTCACCATCTACATCCAAACAAAAGCATCCTTAGGAAGAGAAAAAAGAAGAACTTCACAGGGAAGTCTCCCAAACAGTGTGTTTAACAGAAGGCAGAGACAGTGCCAGCCCCATGGCTGTCAATTTTCAATTACGGTGTGGAGCTCAGAAGTACACACAGTAATATCCACATACACAGAACAAATAAAATATGTCTCAAAAATACAGAGTGTACCATGTATACAAAAAAATCAGACGGTCACAGTGAATAGATTTCAAGGATATCTAAGAGGAATGCACTACTACTTACTTCATGAACTTAAAACTCATATGCCTTATCTAGCCCCAATCTGAATACCAGCAAACAAGTGAAAAATCAATATGAACTAGTTTTATTATCATTATTATTATCACCCACCCATCTTCCTCTAGTTCTGAGTTATTTGTTGTAAAGTGGCAAGCAAATATAGGCAATAATAAAAGAATAAATTACTGCAAGCTTCAATCAATATCAATTTTTTTGTAAACTGCCCTGGAATATAGTATCTTTTATATAACTAAATATAATTAATCATTGCATGCTGCAATCCTGTACCTGCGTACCTGGTGGTATATTAATTTACTGAGTAGATTAAGAGAAGCATAGGATTAAGGCTGCAACCCCCACCATCCTTTTCATGTTACTAAGCCTCATTTAACTCAGACATACTGTACTTCTGAGTTAAGATGTGTGTAGGATTGTACTGTGATCTATGCCATGTTTATTCAGAAGTCCTTCTGAGTTCAATAGTGCTTACTCCCACGCAAGCCAAAGGAGTTGCAGCCTTACAATGCAATCCTTTGCATGTCTACTCAGAAGTAATTTCGATTAATCTCAATGGGATTTAACCCCAAGTGTGTATAAATTTGCTGTTTTACAGGATCATCCTAAACTTGTCTATTCTGAAGTGCATCCTATTGAATTCAATGGGACTTACTCCCATGTAAATGGAGTTAGGATTGCTGCCTTAGTAGGCTCATGTTTGATCAACAAAGGCTCTCAGTGGCGAGAGAAGTGAATAGTAAAGAGAACCTGCACAAGCCACACTGACACAAAACCCAACACATAAATTAAGTAGAGTAGAAGCATTGCTACCCCACCCCCACCCTCACCCCCACTCACTATGTCCCCCTCCACCTCTTTCCCCCTTTTCTTCCTAATGTAACACTAACGTCTCAACAAATGAAACTGATCTGTAGAATATGTAACTTGAAAAAAGAGCCATTGCACATACTTTTGTAAACCAAGAAATCTTTAATAATATATATAATAATATATATACATATATACACACACAGTTTATTTTAATCAATCAGTTAAAGGCTGATGGTCAGTCAGCTAAAAATATTAAGCCCCTATCATTCTGTTCTAGTATATCACACTTATTTCAGTTAATCAGAACATGTGAACCATTAAACATGTTTCTCTGAAGAAGAGAGAGAGAGAGAGAGAGAGAGAGAGAGAGAGAGAGAGAGAGAGAGAGAGATGCACACATATGGTTAGTACACTCAGTTGTACTAACTGGCGGTTCCCTCATTGCGAGAAGTGAGGTTACAGGGAACCAGGCAGAGGGCCTTCTCGGTAGTGGCACCCGCCCTGTGGAACGCCCTCCCAGCAGATTTCAAGGCAATAAGCAACTATTTTACTTTTAGAAGACAACTTGAGGCAGCCCTGTTTAGGGAATTTTTTAATGTTTGATTCTGTACTGTTTTTAATATTCGGTTGGAAGCCGCCCAGAGTGGCTAGGGAAACCCAACCAGATGGGCAGGGTATAAATAAATTATTATTATTATTATTATTATTATTATTATTATTATTATTATTATGCATATGAATGAAAATAAAGAGACATTGTGGCGCAGAGGCCAGAGTGTCTGGGTTTGTATTTTGAAAACCCAGGTTAATCCTTCACTTGCTCAGGAGTGCGCCACAATCTCAGACAAACCTTTTTTGCATGCTTGTTGCAATGCTGTGCATTAGAGAAAAGGACAAAATAAAATTTACAGTGAACAAATAGATAGCAGCAGAATTACGACTTCCAGGGAGCCATTTGTGCACACTACTGGATCCTCTGCATGCACTCCTCAGTGTGTTTCATTAAAAAGAAGAAGAAGAACTCTTCTCTTTAGGGATCTCATTGAGCAAAGATTGGTGTCATAAATCTGGCCTTCCTTGATGGCTTGGTGTATCTACTCTGTCAGCTGTCACTCTGGTTTAGAATGATTGTCCTTTCCCCACATCATGATGGGTGTATGGCTGCAAGCAAATTTCTGTGTGCAGACTCGAGGCCAGCCCACTAATTGCTAGGAAACCTAGACCCTCACAAAACTGACAGATGAGCTTGAGCGTCAAACGGACTGGTGTCACCCCAGTGAAACGAGGTGGTAAAAGGAGCAACACTGATTGCATTAGACTCATATTTTTTATACTGTATATATCAGGCTCCAGAATCCTGGCCAATAAAGACATCACCTGCTCTCTAACTGTTTGAAGCTGAAAAGCACCCACCCTTGCTTGCTTTAAAAAAAAAAACAACCTCAGGTAAAGGAGTAAGGCTAGGGTCAAAGAGATATGACAAATAGCTGGGAGGATGTAAACATGATTGTATGTTTGGCCGAGGGGTCAAACTGAAGAAGAAGCAAGTGACAAGACCAGAAGCAGAAGCATCAGATGCAGTGGCTGGATTTAAGGCTGGAGGACCAAAAGAAAGACATTTTTGAGTGGGAAGTGCATGTGTGGCTGACAAGACTGTGCATGGCTTTATGGGGGGATTAGAGGAATTCATGGAGGATCAGTGGTGACTAACCGTGCTAGCAGTGTTCTACCCCTATTCTTGGAGATGCTGTGCCTCTGAATGCCAGTTGCTAAGAATCCTCTAGTGGAGAGAGCGCTGTTAGTTGCACTCAGTTTCTGTTTGTGGCCACTGTGAGAACTGAACACTGCACTAGAAGGTCGGACATGAGATTAGAAGATGTGCAGGTTAAAGCAGGAGTGGCCAACATAGCCTCTAGATATTGTTTAGCTTCAACTCCCATCAGTCCCAGTCAACATGGCTAATGGTCCAGGATTATGGGACCTAAAGCCCAGCAACAGCTGGAAGGCCATAGATTCCCCATCCCTGACTTGCACTGGCCAGAAGCAACTCTCTGGGTTGTTATATTCCCGTCTGAAGATGCCAGGGACTGAACCTTCTTTAACAAGTGAGGGGGGGGCATCAAACATGAATGGACCTGCCTCATAGAATATACATGGCTATAATTTCATCCATACTGTACAGTCAGTGAAGATGAACTGATATGTGTTTTTTCTGATCTGCAAACACTTCATAAAAGCTAGAATACTTTTGAGTTCTGCAACACATTTTGTAAGACACCCCCCAAATGCAGAAATTAATAGCTATGCAACCATCTTTGAATTAAATATTCATTCCTGCTGCATACTAATTATCTTAGCAGGGCCTTTGCTCTTCAAGCCATAACACTGGCTTTTCATGTTTCTAACTTTTACTTTCCCCTGGTGAAATAATTACATTTTTTTTTTGTTGGATCATCTGACATATAGAAGCTTTTGAATTACGAAGAGTTCTCTTGAGAGCCTTCTTCACGAGAGATTCCTTTTCAAACAGAAGTTTCATCTCGATTTCAGTATCGGTTTGAGGAAAAGTTGGCTTTCCTTTCAAGTTCTGATGTTTTCTTCATCATGATTGCTATTTGTGGGTTGACTTCTGCTAAAGTTAAAGGCAAACTTCAAGTCAAATTCCGTTGACTTCAATGGAATGGGAACCTACCCTTGAAACTGAGAGGCAATATTATGCAAATTGACTGCGCCTACTGCTTTGCTTTTAAGTTTAAAGCCATCAAACTTTATGCTTCTCAAGATTAATTTTTTTAAAAACAATAATCATGGAGCAATAGAATAATGTTTCATAAAACATCTCACATATTTATTATGCATTGTTTATTCATATTCAGTGCAATTATTTGAACCAAATCAACCGGAAGAAAAATTTAAAAGATGGTGCTTGTAGTCCAGAATAAGATTGGTACAGTATTAAAAATATTAGCAACCTAGTACTGTAGTGTGTTCTGCTGTGTCACAGCAACAGATAGTCAGACCAAAAACCTCTGTACTTCCAGTGAAAACGCAAGAGGATAGCTGGTTTGAGTGTCAGTTAACCCGGTCCCTTTTCCTCCACTGGTACTGGAATTGTGAACTGCAAGGTGATGTCCAGTGTCCTCATAAATCATTCTTTTACTAGTGTCATTCAGCCCGTTCAGCGCTAGCCGGGCGGGAATGGAGGGGAAGCCCTGGGACCGCGCAGGCATCACCTCCGTCGAGCGCCTGAGGCCCACTGGCCCCTCCTCCGCCTCCTCCCACTGTCCCGAGTGGCGACGGCCTCCTCCACTTCCCTGCTGCGGCGGAGTGACGTGGGGCGGCGAGGCGGGAGAGCGAGGGGCGGCACACTTACCTGAGGCGTGCTGCGGGAGGTGGCGGCAGAGGCCTCTTCCTTCTCCTCAGGAGAAGGGAGGTGGAGGAGGCCGTCGCCACTCGGGACAGCGGGAGGAGGGGCCGGTCTCTGCGTTCCAAGTCTCTGCGTCCAATCCCTGTGTCTGTGGGGCACATGTGCAGTAGCGCGGACCCAGGGACTGGATGCAGAGACACTTGCACTTTATTATATAGGATTTACAATGTTCAGGCATGAGTGTCATTGCTTATGTAGCTAGAAAACCGCACACAGAGAGACAGGGGGGAAATATCAGCAGGCTTGGAGAACACAGATTTGCAGATGAAGAACAACAACAACATCTTCAGAAAATACTCTGAAAACAGCCCAGTGAGGACTGAATCACCTCTGCAGTACAGAATGCTGACTAATTGTTTGGGGATGGCGATAGGAAACCAGTTAGAAGGGAGAAAAGATTGGAGTATACAGGGAAACAGACAGAAGATCTTTTCAGCAGTCGCACCTACCCTATGGAATGCCCTCCCAGCAGATGGCAAAGAGTTAAACAACAATAAAACATTTTGTAGACATCTGAAAGCAGCCCTGTTACAGGAAGCTTTAAATGTTTGATGTTGTCGTCGTTTTTCCTGCGTTTTTCCTGGAAACTGCCCATAGTGGCTGGGGCAACCCAGTCAGATGGGTGGGGTATAAGAAATAAAGTATTATTATTATTATTATTATTATTATTATTATTATTATTATTATTATTATATTGAAGAGGGCATAGCTGGAAAAGTGAGCAGGAGCATTCCACACTGCCAGATTGCTTTGCCAGTCCTGTGACCTGCTAAGTGTCACTGAAGGAGCCCTGTTGCCTCGCACTGACATTACACAGTCCAACAAGCACCATCAGGGCAATGACAGAGTGAGTGCCGCAACACTACAGGCCCAATGTGGAACGTTGTGTGGAACAAACCTCCTGATAAGATGGTATCTGCAGGAGGACCTCATCTGCAGAGCACAATGAGCAATTGGGTATATAAGGGGTGAGATGATCTTTCAGGTATCCTGGTCCCAGCCTGTATACAGCTTCATACACCAAAAACCAGCACCTTGAACTTAGCCCGGTAGCTAACTGGTAGCCAGTTGCCCATATGTTTTACCTCTGTGACTAGGGACTCAGCTAAATTGGTAAAGAAAAAGCAATTTATTTGCGTTGTATATGCAATATAACACTGCAACAACTAGATGGCGCTATGAAGTCCCTACTTTCCCTACTGGATTTCCCGGTATGAGTTTACAACCCATTTAACTGAATCGCTTCTTTGGTGTGTCTAGATCCAGCCTAGGAGTAACGCAGACCCTCCAAGTGTCCCTATTTTCCAGGGACATCCCTGATATAGAGAAGCCGTCCCGGTTTCTGATTTGATCCCGGAATGTCCCACTTTCCCATCGGATGTTCCTATTTTCACTGGAGAAATGTTGGAGGGTATGGCGTTATCCGGCCCCCGGAGCAGTTTGAAGGCAATCCTTTATAGGGAAGTTTTGGGGTTTGCTTTTTTTAAGTTTGCTCTTCTATTATGTTTTTATATATGTTGGAAGCTGCTGGGGCAACCCAGTAAGATGTGTGGGGTACAAATAGTAAAATTATCATTACGGAATGGGACGTCCCTATTTTCATGGGAGAAACGTTGGAGGGTATGGCAACTCATTTGGATAGGCCTGTGGCACATGGGGGAGGGACTTCCTGTCCTGAAGAAGAAAATTATGCTGAGAGTTCTAGTCATGAAGCTTGAATGAAGGGTGTAGTTTGGCCCTCAGATAGAATACCCTTGTGGGATTGGGAAATTATGTTAGAATAAATATGAGCATAGATTTATATACTATTAAAGATGCATGTCCATCTGGTTTTGATGTGTTGAAGTTCAATGAGCCAGTCCCAGAGGTTCTGATGGTTTCCTTACAAGCTGAACTAAGTAGGGTCAACGGTGAAATTATTTTCCTCCTTTTGATCTTCTTAACCTATTGGAAGGCATTTCTTGTTCTATAAACTTGTATTCTTGCTGTTAGATGAAAGGATGTTACGTCAGGAGTGTGGGAATGTTAGGGATGTGGATTAGGATATATTATTAGATAGATCCTATCCAAGCTTGTGTTAGCAAGCTTCCAATATCAGCAGAGTGACATTCCCCTTTTGTGCACAGCAAAGCATGTGCGTTAGGTTTGCTAGAACCTCTATAACAATATTACACTTTATACTTCAATATAACACTTCCTGGCAAAGGTCCCCTTTGTCCCTCTTAAAAGAAATACACAACACAGTGCTTATAAAATAAGATAGAGTTTACTTACAGTTTCATCCTGAGTTACAGCATAATCTCAGAAAGGCAGACTTGCTTAGAAAAGATACAAATATATACATGTGGAGACTACTTGCTAAAGTAAGGCTCCATTTGGTCTCACTCTTGGCTGCAGGCCAAGAGGGAGAACCATCCTATCTGTAGATTCTCTGAAGATGTGTCCTCATCGAAGGAGGAAGTAGCTAAGAGAGCGAGTGATTGCAGGCCAGGGGCTAAAATCAGCTAATCTCATCTGCATATCTGGGGGAACAGGAACTGACCTGTAGTCAGGTGTCCCTCCAGGTGAGTTCCTGTTAGTGGACACTCTAGGAACTGTTGTGACTTGTCTGCCCCAGTGTTCCATCCCACAAGGAGTTTGCCAAAAGCAGTACTATGCCCAGGAAAGTAGCATTGCAGATAAAACTTTGGAGAATTTAGCTGGGAGTTTAATGGATTTTCGAATTGCACGAGCAGATGTTATTTTATCAGACACAGCACAAATCATATGGGTATTGATAGAACTTCTTTTCATACTTTCTTTTTTCCTGCTTGAGGTGCCAAATATAGAGATGGAAGGAGTGTCGTTTAAAAACTGAAAGGGGATTCACAAATAATAATAGTGATGGAATCGAAAATGTATACAACAGAAGGCAATTTTAGTTTTGAACCCTGAAAATATGTAAAATAAAAGAGAGCGATGTTCAACCAAGGGGATTCTATACAGGTGGAATACAAAAAGTGGAGGTGTAATTTAGGAGTTCTGGTCATGTCCTTGCCAAGCGTTCCCATTCTCTCCTGTGAAAAGAACATGCTAAGTGCATGCAATGGGACATGCTCATTTATGCATAGAACATTTTGCTCTTATAGAAGACAATGGGGAATCTCTGCCTGCTTGCGGCACCGGATTTCAGCTGGTGGGTGTAAATTGGAGCAATATAGATGAGTTCTGTTACAAATCAAATTGCTAGACAATCTTGATCCTTTGGGGTTATACTGGCTTTCCAGAGTCATCTGATTAAGATACAGGATGTGGGACTAGATAAGCCTATGGTCTGGTGTTCTTATGGTGTGGTATTTCAAATGAACAACAGCAGTCTTCACCTTTTTAAGTGCAGGTTTTTTTTAGTTGGTTGTACTTTGGTTCCTTTGGTTGGTTGTACTGTGTGAGCGCTTGTGTGCCTTTGTCTGAGTAGATTTATCCAGCCTCAGGACAAACAAAGCAAAGTTTAAAACTCTGATTCTTGGCAGTTCAGTTCAGTCCCTGGTCCCATAACCACAAACCTGGCTCCTCTTCCCCAGGCTTCTGGAATCCTAAAATACGCTGCTTGCTTCCCCAACCAGATGTTTTGGATTGCCATGCCCTTCAGCCTGAGCCAACATGCTGGTTTATCCTTATGGGGGTTGCAGTCCAAAACATCTGGAAGGCACCCATGGTAGAAAAAGATATAGCTATTCTTTCTATGCTACGAATAGAGATACCTCACTGCTTAGCTTCCCCCCTCCCTTAGATTATCCCTGCTTAAACCCATCACACACTGAAAGGCATCAACACTTCATCACCAAACTACATCTGACATGAGTCATATGTTTAATCTGCCTACTTTTATTTTGGAGAAAGCAGCCACAGCGCCCTGAACTGGAACATGCTGCTGATCTGGACCAGGGCCCCACACCATTGGGCTCCCCCCGCCCTGCATACCACCCCTCACTTCCTTCTCTGTGCCCTTGAAAGTGCTGTTTGAAGTAGGCAGCAGTTTGGAGGTCCAGGGTGTGTGTGTGTGTGATGACAAAAACAAAATATAAGCAGTGCTTTTTTCCCTAGGCAACCTTTTTTTCCTAGAAGAAAAGCACTGAATACAAGTCAGAGAGAGAATTTCAGCAGAAAACTGGTGTGGGGCCTGATCGGTGTCAGGAGGAGCACATTCCAGATCAGGACCCTATGACCACCTTCCTCAAAAACAATGGCTCCCAAGTTAAGCATCCTTGGGACTTCAAATAAGGAATACATGGTGGTACCCAACTAAGCCACACACTGAGTAGACCCAACCATGGGGCTTACTCTGCTATGAGTCAGTTGGATTCAGCCGATAGGCTTTAGCCCTACAGGACAAAATGAAGTAACAATTTCTAAAGCCGGCGGGGGTGGAGTGGGGGGAGAATAACAAGCTGATACTTGTAACCCTGGGACAAACTGAAACCTCAAAACAATCAGTTATACATTGTGTGAATTGATTGAAACAGACAGTGCTATTTTTGTATTACAACCATTTTGACTGTCTCAGGTGGATGGAACAAGGGTTGGAAGCCATATTATTGGCTTCTGCTGCTGCAAAGTGATTCTGTTAAGTTTATTTTTCTCTTTCAAAAAAAGAAAAGATGTAAACTTTGGCAAACAAACTACTTTTGTACTCTTTCTGGTATTCAGAGATATATTTACACACACACACCGGCCCCATCCCTCAATAATCTCTTAAAATGTACAGCTGGGAAAAGTAATGACATTGGACGCAGCGCTAACAATGTTTCAGTACCCGGTTATAAACTCGTACCCAATTACTGCTTCTAAGAGCACATCTTATTTTAAGAAAACAGCCTCTGCTGGGTCACCTGGACCTGCTTGATTGAAGAGCATAACACACAGCCTCCCTTTTAGGGTGAATCAGACAGGAGATGTGAGAGCAAAGGCAAAATCATAGAGGTGATCTGTCATTCTCAATTATTATAAAAATAGATAAAAATAGCAACGAGGCAAAAAGCTTAAAATGTCAGGGGCTTCACTTCAATCTGTTTCTTTCTTTTCAAAACAATACCCTTCCTATGGTTACTGTTAACTTCTTGTTATATATTTTTTTTTGAAACAATAATATTGGCTCTTAAAAACGATGGCAGCTGGTGCCATCTAGGGCAGGCTTGGAGGAGCTCCACCTTTTCCTCTCTCTCCTGATAACTCACTAAGGATGACTGTTACTTTTCTGCAGAAAAGATTCAGGTGTGTGGTACAAATTTGAGGTTCACCCAATTGAAGTGGATTAAAGTTCTGTGTTGCCACGAATCCACTTTTTTAAAAAAAGAAAGAAAGAAAAGAAATGGGCTATTTCTGGTTAGAAAAGTGGCGGGAGACTCATTGAAAAATGTGTGGTGAGCACACAAGCAGATCAGGAGAGATGCTTGCTTATTGTCGTATAATTGCTTCAAAGCCAAATTGCAATAAAAAATGGTCGAGAAAGGCCAGACATTTTAACCTGGCACGTAAGCTTTGCGCAAGCAAATCAGGATGGATGCTGAAAAAACAGTTCTTCGGTGGGAGTTCTGCTGCTTTCTGATTTGACTCCCAGTATAGGTTTGGGAATAGACTCCCAGTATAGGTTTAGTATAGACCCTGATGTTGGGAAAGATTGAGGGCACTAGGAGAAGGGGACGACAGAGGACGAGATGGTTGAACAGTGTTCTCGAAGCTACAAACATGAGTTTGACCAAACTGCGGGAGGCAGTGGAAGACAGGAGTGCCTGGCGTGCTATGGTCCATGGGGTCACGAAGAGTCGGACACGACTAAACAACAACAACAATAGGTTTGTATGATAAACACTCTCTTATTGCTAGAGCTTGGGAACATCCAATGAAGCTGAATGTTGGAAGGTTTGTGACCGATAAAAGAAAACGCTTCTCTGCGCAGTGCATAGTTAAGCGGCAGAACTCATTCCCACAGGAAGCAATGCTGATCACCAACTCAGATGGCTTTAAAAGAGGATTAGATACCTTCATGGGGGAATAAGGCTACTAGCTGTGATGACTAGCAGTGTGCTTCCACACTGTGCTTCTGAATGCCAGTTGCTGGAAACACAGCTGGGGAGAATGCTCTGCACTTGGGTTCTGCTTGCAGGCTCCTCACAAGCATCTGGCTGGCCACTGTGAGAACAGGATGCTGGACTAGACGGGCCAGATTGGCCTGATCCAGCAGACTCTTCTCATGCTCTTAAAGGATCATGCCTGGCCTGGCCCTTCCTGACTCTTGCGACGGAGCATGAAGGAAAAGGGAAGGAATCGCTTTTAAGATCCACTCGCAACCAAGCCACAGAATTCCCTCTGACCAGCCGTCCCTGGGCTTTTATTTTATCTAGCACCTTGTGTCTGTTTATTTTTATCTGTACTTCCTGCCTGCTTTCTGTCTGCTGTTATTGTTCTCTATGGTCTGTGATCTTTCTTTTTTTCTTTCTTTCTTGTAGAATGCATAAATGTGTTATTTCCACATTAGCTTCCTTGAGCATTGTTACCTAAAGTGGAAATGATTCTTTTAAATAAATAGTACTAGTACATATCGGAATGTTAGTGGCACTTCTCAGAACCTCCGTAAACTCAGTGCCAATCATGTGGAATCAATTTGCCTCTGCAAACAATTGGTTAGATCAGGGGTCGGCAAGGTTTACCTTGCCTGGGCCGGTTCACTCCAGTAGAGATCCTTCTGTGGGCCAGATTGTGTGCGCACGTAAGAATGTGCGCCCATGATTTCCGGCATCTGTGTCTGCACAAACACAAATTTTGGCATCGGCGTCTGTGCAGACGTGATTTTTGGCGCCATGGAAGTGAGTCCCCGCACCACACTGCACCAGTTTAGGACAGCAGGTGGGGACTCCCCGAGCGGGCGGTTTGTAGGCAGGTTAAACGACCCCTGTGGGCCACTTGTGGCCCATGGGCCTTAGGTTGCCTACCCCTGGGTTAGATGGTTAAAATGTTGCATGGGGTAGGAACATAGCTGCAAAGTTTTCCCTTTTCTCGCGAGGAAGCCTATTCAGCATAATGGGATTTCCCTTAAAAAAGGGGATAACTTGGCAGCTATGGGTAGGAAGCAAGCCTGGTTAGAAACCACATCCACATAACTCCCACTTTGTCTCTCCTTTGGGCATGTCAGCACCTATTGTGTCATGCTGAGCGACAGAGTCGAGACTTCATGGAGCTCTGAAATTGTTGATGCTTTGGTGAGACAAGTAGACTGGCAGCAGCCCCTGCAATGCGGAATGGGAGTGGGGCACCTAGTGGGAAGGAAGATCCTTTCTGAATAACCCCTCCTGCCGTCCAGTGGGGCTTTGCATCAGGTCCTCCCTTCAGGAGAAACTGGTGCATAGTCTTGCCACACTGCTGGGTGGAGGGAAGGTCTCTACTCCCTGCCCAGCAGCAAAGCTCTCACCGACTCGACAGGAGGGGAGGCATTCTGCAGAGTTTTGCTGCCAGTCCAGCTCTGCTAGGTGGTGGAATGAGGATGTCACCCCCAGGGCAGGTGCCCCCTGAGGTGACTGTCTCACCCCGCTCAAGGGTTGGCCAGCTCTGGTGCAAAAGAGAGATGACTCCACATTTGGATATTTATTTAATAATGTATTTGTCTTTTTTCCATCATAGAACTCAACATGTGGTTCCCAGGCAGGCCCTGACCAGACCCAGGTCTGCTTAGCTTCAACGGAACTGTGGCCTCATGTGCCTTCAGAGCACATAGATGGATTTGTGTACCAATAACAGCTGTAGAAAAAGACACACACACACCCTCAATTCAGCCACTCCGGTGCATTCTGAGGAAATCATTAGCGGGAAGGTTTTTAATGCTACTTAATAGGAACACTTTGGGCCACCGTTTCTCCTGCGGCACAGCCAAGCAGCCTCTGCAGAAAATGTGTCCCAAATAGTATTTGTTAAGCAGCACAGAACGGTGTCCCTTGCTGAAACATTTCCTCAAACCACATTAAGACCCTTATCCCCTTGTGCTCTCTTTCGGTTTTAATGCCTTTGTATCGCTACCACATGAGTCATTGTTTGCAAGAGCAAGAATTCTAATCAGGGCTGTATTCCTACCCTCATAAGCAAATCCTCTCAGTCCCCGTTTTCATCTTTCCCTTCACCATGCAAAAACAAATTTCTGTTAATTGTTTTTGTCAGGTACTTGCGGAAATTTCCATCGCAGTCCTTGCCACATCACTTCAGTGAGCTCTGCTTTGACTGTGTCATCCAACTGACATTTTGTTTTCCTGATCTGTGTCTCTGAATACATCGCCCGCTCCTCTCCTGAAAGAGTTATTTCATCATTCTTCTGGGCCTATCAAGTGGCTATGCCAAATGGTAAATCTAAACAACTCATCCAAGAGTCTGCAATTTGCTTTGCCTTATTAGCTGATGCTGCAACCTATAAATAAACATTTTCTTTACTGAAAAGTTCTGAAGGATAATTAAAATCCACAGTGGTTTCAGACTCAACAAAAAACAGCCCACCAAAATTCAAAGGTGCAGTTCTTACAGAACGCCATTAATCCTGAGAACTGTAATTTGTTAAGGATGCTGATAGTTTTAAAGCATAACCCTATTCTTTTCACAGAGCTACAATTCCCTTAGTTCCTTGGGAAGAGGGATTGACTGCTGAACTACTCCGAAAACTGGAGCATTTTGAGGGGAATAGGCATCTCCTAGCAACCAACTGCAATTCCCAGGATTCTTTGGGGGGAAGCCATGACTGTTTAAAGTAGTATGATACTGCTTTCAGCATATAGTGTTTTTTTATTAATTTCTTAATCATTTGTTCTGCCTCCCCCCCCCTTATGACTGGGTGAAATCCAATTGTCATTCTCTTCAACCCCTTCAAGTTCCCCCAGGAAGTTGTCATTAGGCTGAGTTAGGCAATCGCCTCAGGCAGTAGATGCAGGTGGGCAACACCTGTGGCTGTTCCCTTGTGTGTAACTGTTGTGACTAGTTACAATATCACATATGCTTCTGTCACATAATATCACATAAATCAATATCACATGAAATACATTCATACATTCATCCATTCATCCATGAAATACATTCATGGCCTATCATTCACCAACTATACACTAGACCACTACGTTCCCATCATCAGATTCACCTCAGCTTCTGTACCTGCGGAGTGGAAGGAATGGGCACCACCTTGTTCTTTGCCCCAGGCTACAAACTTTTTTGAGCTAACCGTGACTTCTTCTTTGGAAAATATTGAGAGAACTTGTAGAACTGCCCCCTAAAGTACAGGCAAGTGGGTGGAGCGGTGGATGTAAACATTACCCTTGCACAGTAGGCTACAATACTGGTCTCTACCCACTCCACTGAAGTGGGTGCAAGTGGAATGGCCTCCATTGACAATAGAAAAAAGCATACTTTTACCTTACAACAGTGGTTAGAGGGGAGGGGTGAACCAGAGCCCAGCCACTGATGAGGCAGGGGTGAAGCACACCTTCTTCACTGCTGAAGAAGGAGGCAAAGACAGAGGGTGAAGAAAGAGCTGTGAGTGGAGGGGGGGCATTTCCCCCATCCTTTGGACCCCCCCCCCCCCGGGAAACTCAACAAATCTGCTGTACCAGATACTGGATGTGGCGAGTGCAGCTGAATAGGACACAGCTGTGGGCTGCCTGAGGAAGTGCCATCCATTATATATAATTTTTATTAAATTTTCTGTTTTACAATTTAGAATATTCATTTAGACAACCTTAAGATATCAGTCCCCTTCATGGATCAATGCCTTGTCGTGGCGAAGGGGCCTGAAGATCAAACCTATCCATTCTTAAGGAAATCAGCCCTGAGTGCTCACTGGAAGGACAGATCCTGAAGCTGAGGCTCCAATACTTTGGCCACCTCATGAGAAGAGAAGACTCCCTGGAAAAGACCCTGATGTTGGGAAAGATGGAGGGCACTAGGAGAAGGGGACGACAGAGGACGAGATGGTTGGACAGTGTTCTCGAAGCTACAAACATGAGTTTGACCAAACTGCGGGAGGCAGTGCAAGACAGGAGTGCCTGGCGTGCTATGGTCCATGGGGTCACGAAGAGTCGGGAACGAGTAAACGACTAAACAACAACAACAACAACAAAGATATCAGTGACTTCCCTTCTTCTCTTTCCATGGTTCATTTTGCATAGCATAAATCCCTGCATCTATATACTGTATATAAAAATGTAGACACTGCGTGCGCAGAGGTAACAAACATGCACCGTAAACGCTGAACCGAATTGCATCAAATTAGGGCAAAGCGAACCTTGCCCATCAGGGAGGGATCTGGCGTAAAAGAAGAAGGAAGTGCCATCCACCTTGGGTCTGACCCTAAAAAGCAAGTCTAGAGTGCGATGCCCACTGTTTCCAGGAACTCTTCTCATTGTGAGACTTTTGTGGGTGAGCTAAGAGTTTGTCTGGACCCTGGGTGAGAACCTGGATGCTGAGAAGAAGGGTATGTCAGAAGAAAAACTATTTGATACTGATTTGTATATATTAGTAATTTTGTATCAACGTAATATTTTGATATGTAGCTGTGCATTTCTGTAATATTTTGTTCAGGTTCAGTTTTCTGTACACCACTTAGAGATTTTTTAAAAAGCAGTACAGAAATTACATAATCAATCCATCACTTGATCATCTCGCCAAAGTGTGAGAGAAATGGCCTGCCAAACGCCATATGGAATCATAACATTAAAAAGAAAAGGCTCCCTGCGGCTGCCTATGCTATTTTTGTAAGTTTTGGGGGGTTGAATTGTCACAGAGCATGCAAGCCACATCTATTGTCAGGGAAATCACAGATAAATGACTGAGAAAGCTTTGGAGTTGGCGTGATGATTTCTTTAGTAAGTTTGTATGCCACTTTTCATGGTGGGGTGGGGGAGTCTTCTCAAAACAGTTTACAAACCACATGCCAAATATTTCATAAAATAGCATATAAAGCTATATAAAACACAACAGGAATCTGAAAACCATGATTCAAAATTTTACTAGGCTTCAATGACTGGAGAAGCTGACTCATCTTGATTCACCCTCCTCTAGGTGGAAAAGGGGAGTGTGTGTGTGTGTGTTTGTAAAGAAAAGTTGCAGTTTTGGGAGACAAAAAGCAACAGACTGATATACCAGTGGTGCCTGAAGGAGAAAAGCCCTTTTGGAGAAAGGATATGGCCTGCCTCTTTGGGGATATGATATAAAGGGCAGCAGGCAACTTGCATCTGCGCAAATGTTAAAAGGTGCCCCTTCTTATGATAAATATTACAGAAATGCCATGAATCTTCAATGATCTCTTCCTCGAAAGGAAGCCAAATCTGGATAAGTGTCACACACCTCCTGGAGAAATGAGGAACTTGTAACAATAGGCAAGATTCAAGACTAGAATTTCTTGGTGGCTTTAAGAACTCTGCAATATCTTTTAATCATTGGCATTTTAGGCTGTGCAAACATTCCTTTGAGCATGTCCTGTTGAGCGCAGTGGGGCTTGCTTCCGAGGACCATGTACAGCATTGCCTTGCACCTTGTGTTTAATAAATGGTCCTTTCTCTCCATATACAGCATCTGCTAGAAAGCAACTGTCCACAAGGTGGCATAGTTCCCCTTGGAGTTCGCTGCTACGCTTCAGTGCTTGCAAGCAAAAGTAAAAAACAACAACCATTCTGCCCTTCCTTGTCTTCCGGTTATGGGTACATTTATAAATTACGGCCGCCCAACTGAGGCCACATTGTTCTTTCTTCTATCAGATCAAAATGACCTGAGAACAACAAAAGTTGCCAGATTCATCCAGGGTGCAATGAGACTAAGGGCTACCTTTTAAACAATAATCATAGTCATATGATCCTTTTATCCATGTTGTTTTTAATTCTATATTTCGTGTATTCTGTTGCTATGGCTGTTGGCTATGCAAATAAAGTGTATTGATTGATTTATAAATTACGACTTCCTTCTTAACATAATAATCACGAATTTGTTAATAATGTTACATTTTGTTTGAGGAGTCATTTTTCATGCAGCATCAGTTCTAAGACTCTTTACGAAACAAGGAATTAGTTCTGCAACTAATCGATCCTACATTCGTTCACGTTTATGTTGCACAAGCACTTGTAGAAATTTAGGTTGAAATACTCAGCATATTTACCTGGAAGTAAGAGTCTTTGAAATGAACTGGGACCTGTATAAATAGCCGTTAAAGTCAGGGGCTAGCCACAGTCAAGGATTCTCATTAGTACAGGGTAATAGCAGATTTGTTTACTTATCAGACTGCAATGTCCCTGGAATTAGGTCTCATTGAACTCAAAGGGGGAAATTAGGCCCCAACTGCACAACAACTTTAAAGCAGTTTCATAACACTTAAACTAGCCAAGGCTTTCCCCAAAGAATCCTGGGAACTGTAGTTTGTTAAGGGTGCCGAGAGTTGATCAGAGACCCATATTCAATGTGGGGCTCAAACTCATGACCCTGAGATTAAAAGTCTCATGACCTACTGACTGAGCTGTCCCAGACTTGGTTATCTAACAACTACAGTTCCCAATATTCTGTAGGGAAAACCTTTGGTGTTGCTGTAGCATGGCTACCCCTCTGGAACTATTTAACCCTCATTGCTTTCAATAACAACTAAAGTATAGCTGACTTTGTCTGGTTCTATCACATTTGTATACCTTGTTTTCTTCTAAGAGTTTATGGGTTTCGCCTGATGATAAATCAGAAGAGAGTGACTTGCACAGGGCCACCTCCAGAGCCTTGAGCACGGGGAGCTGTCTGAACATTGTGCCATTTAAGGCTGTGCACGCATCATGCATTTAAAGCACCCCCCGCAAGAATCCCAGGAACTGTATTTTGCTATGGGTGCTGGGGTTTGTGCGGGATGGACTACTGTTCCCAGAGTTGTACTTCAAATATATGCAATGACAATGGCTCTTTAGACAAGGGTCTTTTCCCCTGCCATACCTAGAGATGCATGCAAAAAAACCAACATTCAGCATGCTAAACGTTGTTCCGCTGAGCTGTGACAGTTCCAGACATAAACAAATATTACTCAGGGATTAATGCATGACTCAGTTATAATTTGAATGTGAAAACTACCTTTCTTTTATGAAAACGAACAAAACGAACCTATGATTCAGAGTCAATTCTCAACAGGGACTCGGCTACTCTTTGGAAGAATTTACAGAACATTACTGAATATAAGAGAACATCTTCTTCTGCTCCAGAGAGTCAAAAAATTGGCAAACCACCTGAATCAATTTTACAGCAGGTTCGAAAGTCAAGCATTATCAACTAGTGCCATTCAGTTGGCGCCAGAGGCACCAACAACCACCTCAACCTGTTCTGAAGTTGCTCCACTGGTGATCTTGAAATAGTGTTCTGCACACTTTGTATAAAGTACTTTTACATTGCAATGTAGCCGAAACAAAATTCCAAGTACTGTATATTAGTACTTGGCCAATAAATTATTATTCTATTCTATTCTATTCTATTCTATTCTATTCTATTCTATTCTTTCAGGTAACCAGAGATGCAGTGAGAGATGGTGTTGGGAGCAAGTCATTCTTCTGAGTATCTGCCTTCACCTTTTTCCTCCTCAGATTCTTAAACTGGAACTTGGATGCAGAACATTATTTGTTTGTTTGTTTGTTTGTTTGTTTGTTTGTTTCATAAAAGTTATACGCAGCTTGATTGTATTTATATTAAAAGAAAAAGCCTCAAAGTAGTTTACAGAAGATAAAACAGTAAAATCAAGAGGAAAAGAAAATCATGACCCTACTTTAAAACATGCAAAAGTTAAAATACTAAAAAAAAAAGAAAGATTAAAATTACCTCAACTTTCTACACCTCTGGGTAGGCTTCTCTAAAGAGGAATGTTTTTAGCTGGCACTGAAGAGCACAGGGAAGGCACCTGCTTGATCTCAGTAAGGAGGGACTTCTCAAGTGCCACACTCAACGGTCAGGTTCTTACAGATACAGAATGGGTATTATGTGGGGTCTGTAGTAGTGCCAATGCTGCCAATTGAAGGGGTTGGGTGGGCACATACAGGGCAAGGTGATCTCATAGGTAAACTGGTCCCAAGTTGTTAAGGGTTTTATAGGCTTCTAGTCTCACTTTGAACTTGGCCCAGAAGCAGATCAGCAGCCAGTGCAGATTTCTGCGCACAGGTTTTTTAAGCTGACAAGTCCTCACTCCTGTCAGCAATTGTGCACATTAACCATAAATGCTGGAGCTGCCAAGGATTGAATATGGGGCCTCAGGTGTGCTACCAGTAACCTATGGACAGGGCTGTCTTAAGCATATGCGGCGCCGGGGTGCAAAGATCCGCCCGGCGCGTGCCCCCCAGGTTGCCCAGTCCCAGGCGCGCAGGAGGGGGGAGCCAGCCAGCTAGCCGCCTCAGCATCTCATTAGCTCAGTCACCCCTGAACTCACGGTGCAGAGCTACCTGCAGCAGAAGAGCATGCCGCAGTGCTCCGACTGACAGACCGGCTCTTCCCTGGACTCAACTCTTGGGCCCCGGATTCTCTGCCTGGTGTCCCTGGGAGCCCAGCGCCTGGGTGCCCCGCACCCCTAGCGCCTATGGGTAAGATGGCCCTGGCTATGGAGCTCTGATTATCTAGTTAAATCCCTCCCAGAGCACACAGTATGTGCAATTCTTCGAGTTGTTGTGTGTTTTATAAAGCTCCCCCCCCCTAAGAAACTCGGGGATATAAATTCATGTAGTGAAATTTGGAAGTCTGAACTACACACACGCAAACATGCACTCCATTCAACAGACCCTGCATCTAAATGGGCTGCTTCCCTCTTATCTGAATAATATCCACTACACTACAATACAATTACAATACAATACAATCTACAACTCTCTGCAGGAGTGCAAAGCCACCTCCGTAGATGAATTTTCAGGTGTGTTTGGAAATGGTCTGATCATTAGTATAAATATTAAAATGCATTGATATGAATTATTTAGGGAAATGTTCAAATATTAAAGGGCGCTCACTGCTCAAACAAAATGTTTCAGAGTTGGTGAGAGGATGAAAGAGGAGTTTCTTAGTGGGTGTTCCATTAAGTGATCTTTAAACCAAGTGAAGGTCAACATCTCTGAAACATATGGGTCAATTAAAATAAATAGGCCTCATTCTGAGTGTAGAAGCTAAATCTGATCAATAAAGGTTTTTGTCAGATTGGTTTTTGCCATAATTTCCATGAGTGTATAGATACAGCAGGTCGGCATGTGACAACAGCAACACCCCGGGAACGGCTTTGACTGGCCGGCTAAAGCAGGCAAGGGTAGCTGATGGGTGTCAAACTCTTGGTGAGTTAGGGACTTCCCCTGCATGTGAAGAAAGGCTCCAGTGGATTGAGCGGATGAAACCAAGAGCGGGTCTAACAGTCAAGAAGGCAGTTATTGCACATGCTGTAGAGAAAAGTAAGGGATAGATGGGGCTCATCAACCTGGGAAGGTGGCCCATCTAAGAAAAAGAACACTCTGTGTTATGTATTGGTTTAATACAGGGGTAGGCAACCTAAGGCCCGTGGGCCAGATGCGGCCCAATCACCTTCTCAATCCGGTCCACGGACGGTCCGGGAATCAGTAGAATGTGTCCTTTTATTTAGAATGCATCTCTGGGTTATTTGTGGGGCATAGGAATTCATTCATTATTTTTTTCAAAATATAGTCCGGCCCACCACATGGTCTGAGGGACGGTGGACCGGCCCACGGCTGAAAAAGATTGCTGCCCCGTGGTTCAATATGTGTACATGAGTTTCACTGCTAGTTCTGTAACTACCTTTCCCGCTCCAGGGTGATTCAAATGGGTGCGGTGACAGTTGCTATTGGTTAACTTGTTAGCACAGATTGGATCCTTACTCTGATTGGGTCCCGCCAAAATCTGAATGTACAGTATCCTTTCCCCAACTCCTGTTCCTGAGAGTATAAAAGGAGCTTGCCCTTTCCCTCCAGTCAGTCAAGTGCCTACTGCAATAAAGGAGATTGTTCTTGTTAGACTTGACTCCTAGCATATCCTTGCTAGCATGCTGAATCACTACCCAGAGCTGATTACACGAAGAGCTGAAATTGTATAGGCACTGCACCCACGACATAACACTCTGCTTGTAAACCTCTGCTGTCTTGTGGGATGCCTTCAGGAGAAAAAAAGGCTAAGGAGTAAACCCTACACAAATCTGGAGTGGAATCCCTAAGATGGCAAGAGCTGGGTCTTGTTGTCTGGGCAGCCCAGGACCTCCATACATCAGAAGGTTGGCGGTTCGAATCCCTGCAATGGGGTGAGCTCCCGTTGCTCGGTCCCAGCTCCTGCCCACCTAGCAGTTCGAAAGCACACCAAAGTGCAAATAGATAAATAGGGACCGCTCCGGTGGGAAGGTAAACGGTGTTTCCGTGCGCTGCTCTGGTTCGCCAGAAGCAGCTTTGTCATGCTGGCCACATGACCTGGAAGCTGTCTGCGGACAAACGCTGGTTCCCTTGGCCTATAGAGTGAGATGAGCACCGCAACCCCAGAGTCCGACACAACTGGACCTGATGGTCCCCTTTATGCCCTGGGGAGTTCACTTTAGTGCTGCTAAGGCAGCTTTCTTCATCCCCAGAAGCACACTCCGTTGTCTCTAGGACAGCCCCATGTGATCATCCCTACCTCTCCAAAGTCGGTGGACAAGGCAGAGAGCTTTTAAAGCCCCATCTTCCTTATGAGATTTGGGAAAGGTCATGAAAGGTGTCCCACAGGAATGGGCCTTTTGTGGTGAATCCCTGTTTGTGGAATGCTCTCCCCAGGGAGGTTTGCCCAGTGCCTTCATTACATATCTTTAGGTGCCTGGCAAAAATCTTTCACTATAACCTGGCCTTTGGCTGTTTGAACATTCTATGGCCTTTTAAATGTGTTGTGGTAGGGGGTTAATTGGACTGTTTGTGTTCTTGTGTGTTTTGTGTTCTCATTTTGCATTTTGAAATTGCGAATACTGGGCTAGATGGACAAAAAAGGAAGCATCCGATGTTTTATTGATCTATATTTAGAAAGCAGATATAAGGCTGTTTCCTGTGTACAGAAAACCAGCTGTCATATGCCTTTGCATTTTCCCTCTATTGCCAATGGTTAATTTCTCCCACTTGGCTGTTGCAAAACCAGCTGAGTATGGCTGTATTTGATAGTGTTCCTTTCTTCCTTTTATCATCTCTTATAGGCCTTGTGGGATGCTGACTTACAGATCTGGTTACAAATCTGTTCTAAATGAGAAATGAAGTTTTTTTTATGTAGTTGTGAGTCCTTTATTTTGTGCTAAGTATACAGGTTTATATAAGAAAATGAAGCAAGGAAGTAGTTCACAGAGATTAAATGATGTGGAATAAAGCCTCCAAAAGCTGTAATTGAAAGTGACAGAAACATTAGTTTTGAAACAAGTAACATTTAATCACTCAGATTATACAGAAGCATTTTATTTTTGGTATGTTGTTTTCCTTGATAGAATTTACATTTTAATCTGTTGAGACAGCTAATCACTTTTGTCTGCCTGGTGCCAGGAGCCTGTCAGAATACGTAAAAGCTAGAACAGTGTGAAGAGGCAGGCTATTTTTCTGAAACATGAACAACAAAATCCTGGACATGTCTACTCAGAAGGAAGCCCCATGTACAATGGGCATTCATTAAAGATTTCCCCTGACATACTTCTCATGGACTGAGTCTGAGACAAACAAAACTGGGCACAGTTATTAGTCCTTCTCTACATAGCTACAGGTACCAGCAAGAGCCAAACACTTCTCCCATTGCTTTATGCAGCTGTGGAGACCTCGTCTGTAGAAGTCGGCAGGTTGTGTCAGAAGCCACGACTTGACCTCAGAAATCAACATTTTATTGTCTGGAAAAAGCTTGCCCTTCAAAAATAACTTCATGGTTGGAAAGAGGTGGAAGTCCGATGGTGTGAGGTTGGGAGAATATAAGGGGGGGTCAGGAAGGATTTCATAGCCACAGGACCACGAACCATGTGTTATCCTACAGGAGGCGGACACCTTTGGTCAGCATACCACGCCTCTCCATTTTGATGGCCTTCCGCAATTTCTGCAGCAGTGAAGAGTAGTATGTCCCGGTAATTGTGGTACCCTTTGCCAGGAAATCCATCATCACTACTCCGCGCTGGTCCCAAAAGACCATGAGCATGACCTTGCCCACTGACAGTTGGATATGTGCCTACTTTGGGGGTGGTGAGGTAGAGTTCTTCCATTGTTTGGGCTTGGAGTCATAATGATGGATCCCTGTTTTGTCCTGAGTAATTAGTCTGGCAAAGAAGTCATCATGGTTTACGTGATGCATGGCCAAAAGATCCCGTGAGCTTCTGGAAAGACATCATCAGAAGCCGGGGAACCCACGGGGCGGACACCTTTCCCATGTGCAAATGGTCATGGATGCTTTTTTCTACAGAGCCCACACTGATCTTAACATCTGCAGCTAGCTGGAAAACGGTTATGCGGCAATCCTCCAGATTAGCAACTTCCACTTGACAGATGGTGTCTTCATCAATGGTCGCCCAGGAATGGGAGCTATTCCACTGAAGTCTGACCACACTTGAACTAATGATGCCAGTGTTTAACTATGTCATACTAAGGGGCATCATTCCCATATGTCCCTTTCATCTCATCAAACATCTCCTGTGGTGTGCGCCCTTTCAAGTACAGGAACCTGATAACCGCTCTGCATTGTACTGGTTCCATTATCAGAGGTTACTCCACGTTAGCACCCATAACAGAGAAACAGACAGGAGTTCAGAGTTACAAATTACGACGCTACCTATGGAGAAATGTATCATTATACATGTGCAAATTTATCCTCCTATGATAACCGGAAGCGGGTCAGGGGAAATCTTTAATTAAAGACCCCCAGGCTGCAGGAAGAGGAGGAGCCACAGCCATTGAAGCAGCGCCGCCAAGGTGACTCTGCCCCCGTGAAATCTGTTAAAAGAATGGAATGAAGAAAAAAGAAGAATAATGGCACAGTAGGGGATTTTCCTGCAGTATAGGAAAATCCAGGTTAAGTGTAACAAAAATACAGAATGGGATTTTGATGGCAATGATATCATGTGGACAGTATAAAAAAACTTCCATGCTTGAGTTGCACCAATTCCACGATAAGCTCTAGTCTGGAAACATACTAGGTTGTTTGAAAGGACATCTTTTTTTGAAAGTCCTATATTGCTATCTCTTGACTGTTTTTTGTTATCCATTGCTTGACTGGGCAATATAGTGCGTAGGGCTTCCCACATTGCATGTTTTTCAGAACACAAATGTCAAGGTTAATTGAGTCACAAAGGGCATGTGCTGATAGTGACATGTGCCTCCCTGGTTTTCTCTTCGTTGGTGCAATCTGCAGGAAGGGGCTGGCTCCTTGTCCCTGCCAAGCCAGCATCCAGAATAGGAGTGTCTGCAGAGGAGTGTCTGCAGCAG
The DNA here is from genome assembly GCF_965207765.1 of Zootoca vivipara. Classification (NCBI taxonomy): domain Eukaryota; kingdom Metazoa; phylum Chordata; class Lepidosauria; order Squamata; family Lacertidae; genus Zootoca; species Zootoca vivipara. The sequence goes on from NC_142587.1 coordinate 77,182,778, forward strand.
GGGCCATCTGGCTGCAAAGAAACAAAACTTCTGACAAGATTGTTGTGTTTTAAAGAAGGATCCTGAAGGTGTCGCTTGTCAGGTATGAAGTTTTCCTGTTTCCTCAGAGCTTAATAGGAAACTTTTTGCTGTTTGAAAGATGTGTGCCTACCAAATGGATGGAAACTAAATTGCCTGCGAAAACCATCTTTGTTAGCTCTGTCATCTCATCTGTGGTAAATAATCGTTGTGTTCATGGATAAGGGAGTGTATTCACTCTCCGCCCTCCATTCTTGCCCCTTGAACAAATGCAGTTGGTCTACACTGAAATGGTCTCGGTTCATCTGTGTCACTTTAAAATAGGTTTCTGTAAAGAGGTAGCCAGGCTGAAGAAGAATCCCAAAGAGGTTTTCTGGCAAATGAATGTCAACATCTTGTGTTTGTCATGATGACAATTTGGGGTGGGGTGGGGTGTTGTATCAATATATGAATTTAGAGCAATCTCTGTTTTAATATGACCTTGAGAATGGTGAAGATGTGTGTGTGTGTGTGTAGGTAGGTAGGTAGGTAGGTGGGTTTGCTATCTGGTATTGGGAAGCAAGGTAATAGTAATTCTATAAATCAGCTTGAAACATTATGGCTCATCACATTTCATAATGGATCCTGTATTAATAAGGATACAAAAATGAACCAATACCTTGTTGCATTGCAGGAAGAATTGTCCATGTTGTTGAAAACATTGAAAAATGACTCATCATCTTTCCCCTCCACACACACACCCTCACTCCTATCTTTTGGTTCATGAAAAGTCTGAAGTAGTTCCTGTTTTTGTATAAGCAAATCCACAGGATTAGCCTTCACAGATAGTAGTTTGTACCTTCATTGCCCACTTGCACAAGAAATGCTAATGTGCGTGCACACACACCACACACACACACACACACACACGGCCTTCTCCTTTTAATGTTGTATTTTAAAGTGCTGTAACCCTCCCTGAGATCTCAGGGTGAAGATTGAGCAATTTAACAATGATGATGATGATGATGATGATGATGATGATGATGATGATGATATAGGATGCACGTTTGGCAGTTTTCACTGTGAGAAACATCCATTCATCATCATCATCATCATCATTGTTAACTATTGCTAGTAAGAGATGGGGTATTAGAGCATAGCTGTCAACTCTCCCGTTTTTTGGGGGAAATCAGTGCTGCTATCACAGCAAAACAACAACATGGGAGGCAGCAGGCACTGTGATTCTCCAGCTGTTTGACTTCACTCCTGAGGCGCACTGCATCATCTCTCAAGACAGACGGATGCCAACAGGATTGTTAGCGGAGACATGTGAATAAAACACATGTAGTCTCAGGGCCGTCTTAAGTATATTTGGTGCCCTGGCACTGTGGTGCGACTGATCCCTCCGGCGCCCCCGCCCTGCCCCGCTTCCCAGTGCGGCGGGCGGGGTGGAGCTGCGCAGTCGGGCTGGCGGTCAGGCGCAGCACACAGCGCGGCTGCCAGGGGCGCAGCTCCGCGGCGGGTGGGCAGGCGCAGCTCTGTGGCGGGCGGGCACCCTGGCGTCCTGCGCCACCTAGCCTGGCCGTAGGGCCGGCCCTGCGTAGTCTAGAGAGAAAATCCAGGTGAAAGTTTACTGAACAAACTGAACAAAACAGTATACAACCGGAGCAGAAATCAACAAGAGAGGCTTTTGCCTTTTTGACAGGGCTTGTTGAGAGCAGGGCTAGATTCAACTTCCACAACAAAATTCCCTCACAGCTAGAGAGAGTATCAGAGTACATCAGGCATCCCCAAACTTCGGCCCTCCAGATGTTTTGGACTACAATTCCCATCATCCCTGACCACTGGTCCTCTTAGCTAGGGATCATGGGAGTTGTAGGCCAAAACATCTGGAGGGCTGCAGTTTGGGGATGCCAGTGGACATGTTACCTCAGTAAAGATCACAGACTCTCCAAGTGTCTCTATTTTCCAGGGATGTCCCTGCTTTAGAGAAACCGTCCCAGTTTCTGATTTGATCCCAGAATGTCCCACTTTTCCTTAGTATGTCCCTATTTTTGTTGGAGGGTAGGGAGTTATCCTACCCCCGAGCTGTCTGAAGGCAATCCTATATAGGGGAGGTTTTTTTCAAGTGTTTAAAGTTTTATTATCTGGGAAGCTGCCCAGAGTGACTGGGGCAACCCAGTAAGATGTGTGGGGTATAAATAGTAAAATGATCATTATGGAATGAGATGTACCTATTTTCATCAGAGAAATGTTGGAGGGTATGAGATCATACCACCTTCCATGGTTGCTATTCAACACCTCCTCCTCTATCACCACCCCTTGGTTGTTGACTTAGGCCAGTGATGGGCAACCTTTTGAGCTTGGTGTGTCAAAATTCGCCAAAAAAACGAGCATAACTCAGGTGGTGTGTCACTTCGAGAAAAAAACCATAATTCCGTGATATTAATAGTTTAAATTTAAAAAATGTATAATTGTAATATATAACTGTATTTAATAAACCGAAAACTAATTATTTAACCAAACCAAACCAAAAACCCCTCATTTATCACAAAGTGCCCAGAGTTGAGCTTTTTGGGGTGAGCTGCTGACCAAAGTTTTGGAGGTTTTTTTTGGGGTGGTGCAAAAGTTGCTTTGCTTTTGGGGGGGGATACCCCAAAGCTGCTGCGCTTTTGGGGGGGAAATAAATAAATGATGAATAATATCTTTGCTGGAACTAACACGCAGCACCGACATAGTCTGCCAAAGCACCAAAAAAACCCAGCACAGAGCGGGTTAAAAATGAACGCTGTTACACCCAATCATCGTCCGCCAAAGCGCCAGAAAAAACAGCACAGAAAGGGTTAAAAAACCAATCTCTGGCTACCAGCAACAACAACAACAAGAAAGGATTCAGGTTGTAACAGTGGAGACAAGCTGTAAGAGCGGAGACAAGCCGTAGGAGGAGCGGGAGAACAAAAGGGGGAGGGGAAACAACAACAACCGCGTGAATGGGCTGATGGGGCACGTGTCAGCAGTGTCACATCTGACACGCGTGTCATAGGTTCGCCATCACTGACTTAGGCTGTGTACACATCTCTGGCTTAAAATGCAACCAGGTTCATTCTTTTTCTCAACTTGGATTGAAGCTGGTTTGGGGCAAGACACATCAAAACACAGTCGTTTCATAAGAAGTGGCAAGATAGAGACAGGATACGTATGGATGGTGGCCAGGGTTGGCAAGTCCTGTTTTGCCTCCTGAGGCGAAACAGGAAATACCGCCCTGCTGCCACAGTTGCTGCCTCCTGCTGCTTCACTGCCACCACCAGCGACAGAGATGTGGTATCAGCACTGGCACGGGTTTCAAGTGAGATCCTGGCGCTGCTTCTCTGCTGCTTCCACGGCAAGCAGGGTGCCTACAGGGGTGCTGCCTTGGAGGCTTCCGCCTCCAGAGGCAGTGGCCTCACCCTGCCCTGATTGTAGCTGATGTTGTGTGTACACCATTTCCCCAACTAGAAGCGGGAGAGCACTGGATGCAGAGTGTGTGTGTGTGTGTGTGTGTGTGTGTGTGTGTGTGTGTACACAGGCCTACCGACAGCAAGATAAACCCAGGAGTTACAAACTGAATGAGCTCTGCTGTTGCCCTTCCAACCATTTTTACTGTGTTAATAATGCCATCTATCCACATGGAGTGGGGTGGCGGGTGGCACTGTGGTCTAAACCACAGAGCCTAGGGCTTGCTGATCAGAAGGCTGGCGGTTCGAATCCCGGCGACGGGGTGAGATCCTGTTGCTTGGTCCCAGCTCCTGCCCACCTAGCAGTTCGAAAGCACGTCAAAGTGCAAGTAGATAAATAGGTATCGCTCCAGCGGGAAGGTAAACGGCGTTTCCGTGCACTGCTCTGGTTCGGCAGAAGCGGCTTAGTCACGCTGCCCACATGACCCAGAAGCTGTCTGCGGACAAACGCCGGCTCCCTCGGACAGTAAAGCGAGATGAGCGCCACAACCCCAGAGTCGTCCACGACTGCAGTTAACAATCAGGGGGCCCTTTACCTTTTTATGCACATGGAACTACTTTACAAATTATGAGGGCACAGATCTCTGCCATGAGGGGCTTAAATGTAGAAACTGACACAAGAAAGACTACAGAGGAAAGAAATGGGGGTGATAAATAGGGGAAGAATATGTGATTAGTTAAGTTAGATATATGAGTGCTTATATGAATATTTATGCTGTTAATTTTCTCATATGCAATATTAAAAACCTATGTTTATGCTGTCTGTAATGAATGTTTTCCCTTCACCCTGTTCTTTGTAAGTTGTGTGAAACTCTTTTTCTTGGTGTCTTCATGCTTGAAGGCCAAATTATTCACACTTCAGCTGAAGATGCTAGAAGCCTGCATTGACTTCCCGGTTGGGAGGAAAATTCTCTGCACATCCTTCCAAATGTGTGAGGAATCTCCCTTCAGACCTTCTTGCTCAACGCAGGAATGCTGGGAGTAGAGAGAGAAATGCTGAGGGTGCCAGTTTGTATCCTGAACCACACATATTCTTTGAATTACTGAAAAAGGTTAATTGTTTGAAGAACAGGCTATGTTCACATAACTTATAGGAATCCATTTAGTCAGAATTCATCAAAAACAACACTAGCAAGAAAAGGGGGGGGGAGGAGAAATGCAAATAATGAATAATTGTTGTTGTTAAGTTATTACTTGTACCCCACCCATCCGACTGGGTTGCCCCTGGGTTATAGCAGGGGTGGGGAATCTATGGCCCTCCAGATGTCATTGGACTACAACTTGTGTCCACTGACTGTATTGACCGTTTGGGACCTCTCTGTATCCTAAACTATCTGGAGCCAAGATGACACCTTTCCTAATACCTGCCACCCAGAGCCTTAAGATCTTCTGGAGAGTTGTTGCTCATGGTTTCACTGGTTAGTGTGATGGGCAAAGACAGAGCATTCTTAGTGGTAGTGCCCTGTTTATGGAACTCGCAGCGAAATGAAATGGAAATCTTCCACATTAGCTATCCATGGATGATAGGTGAACACATATTTATTTGCCATGATGATGATGCTAGTTACAGTAGAGACTCAAGTGCTGCAATTTTTACAATGAATGCACAATTTTGTTTTGTATTGCACATTGCTGTTGCAAGATGTCCTGTGCTCTGATCTGGAGGAAGGCTGGGATATAAAAGCAATCTCCATTAAATCAGTAAAAAAATCCTTTCTCTTTGCGCCAGCCTGGATTGCAGGACGGTCACAGCGAACTAAAGAAATTGAACACCCTGTGCAATGCCAAGCATACCTGCTGCCACTAAACACATGTAAAAGAGAATAATATCAAATCCTCTTGCATCTCTGTAGGATTTAAGATGCCATTTAAATTAACCAGTCGTGGAGAACGCTTGGCAGAATACTATTTCCTTCTGTCATGACAAATCAAACAGCAGCCTAAGAATAATGGCCTCTATTTTGCAGCCCACAAATTGTGCATTAGGGACCTCTGCGTCTGCATATAGCTCACACTGGAATTCAAATGGCACTTCTCTGCCTTTAACTGTTTATAAATAACATTGCAGCCATTAGCACAGCATTCACACTGCTCGCCAGTTGTTCTAATTGATAATTGGATTGAAAGAGCAAGCTGAAACATGCTGATGCATACTGCAGCAAAGAAAGAGCAGAGCAATCTTTGTCTTCCAATCTGATCAAGAAGATGGTCTTCCTGAATACAAAAGCAGTACACAAATTGATTAGTATGATGGTTACATTTGGAATTTTAATCCAGTCATAATTACCTGGAATCTATTGTTGTAACCACTTAAATTAGCAGCTGTGTTGTTTTTCTCAATTTGGAGTGAAGCCGGTTTGGGGGAAAGCCCATCAAAATGTATTATTTCATAAGAAAAAACAGGATAGATATGGATTGTGGATTGTGGCTAACATTGTGTGTATACCACCTCCCAAACCAGCAGTGGAAGTCCACTGGGTGGAGAGTCAGTGGAAGAGTGCAAACAGCTATAGTCTATGGACATTGTGAAGTGATATCAACCATTGAATGGGAAAGTTACTGAGCATTTATTTGCCTGACCTTTCCTGTAACATAGTGGCTGCTTTCACTCACCCATTTCTGGGTAAGATTCAATCATATACTGGCAAATTTAGTATGTGCAATTAAGTGAATTTGGTTGTCTTGCAGTGCTGCACAAAAAATCTCCACACACACACACACACACACACACACACACACACCACCCAAAGCAGCTTTTTGCCGTAAGGAAAGTGACAGGATATTCACTGGAGAGTGTGAGCTAAACATCATTTGATGCAACATTGTATAACCTTTGTATAACAAATAGGAATGCATGCTCAATGAGCAGTGGACACCCTATAACCTCCATGCAAACTTTGTGAAAATACATCAATAAACAGGTCCTCCAGAATGGTCCAGCATATGTTGGAAATCTGAGAGAATCCAGTGTGAAGGTTCTCTCCTATCTACAGGAAGAAAAGTGACCCCACTTCACTTATAGGAACATAGGGAGTCACTATATACTAAGTCGAATCACTGGCCCATCTAGCTCTATATTGCCCACACAGATTGGCAGCCATTCTTCTTACACCTACCTGAAGCTGGCAGAGAACCTGGGACTTTCTGCATAGAAAGTAGCTGCTCTGCCACTGCCCTTCCCACTCTAATGTGTTCCACTCCTAGCTTTTCCCCACTACTTCTGAAGTCCATGCTTTGCATTCCAATGGGCCCTTCCTTGACTTGTAGCCAGAAAGTAGGACACACCAGCTTTTTCTACTTCGTCCTGGGCTCCAGGCTGCTGCTTGTCCTCACATCTTGTTTGTCCATCCTCCCCTTCAATCTCCAAGTGTCATTCTATTAGCATATGCACTTGTGTAAAGTGCAGCTGTGACTAAAAGGGAAAGCCCTGATAGTTTAGGGTTAGGGAATTCAGCCGTTCCAGAATTCACACCTCAACTTTCTACATTTCCACCCCTCTCCCAAGAGACATGGCTCCTTGTCTCCCCTCCCTTGCCTCAGAGTTCCATAACATCTGAAGGTTCTATATCTGCCCTTTGCGAAGCTGAGGTGGAAATGTCTGCTTGAGGAACCACTATCATTTCATTTCTATGACATGCTACAAGGAAGGGCAGCAGGACAGTAGGAAAGGTCCAGGTGTGTCCCTCTAGCATCATGCTTAGCTGGGGTAGGGAACCTCAGACCAACAGGGTTAAATGTAGGCCTCTCAGGACTCTCCCCCAGGATACACACCCATACCCCTCACCAGCCTTGCTTCACACCCTTAAGGGTTTTTGTCTGGCTGGAGTGTGCTCTTGAACTCTGATCAAGCTTCTGGCTTTCCTGGATGGAGACAAGAGAGCGGTATGTACCGTAAGTGTGAATAAATTGGCCTACTTGGAAATGAGCCATTGTGGCGTAATGGTTAGAGTGTTGGGCTAGGACCTAGGAGACCAGGGTTTGAATCCCCACCCAACCACAAAGCTCACTGGATGACCTTGAGCCAGTCACCATCTCTTAGCCTAACCTACCTCACAGGATTGTTGTGAGGATGAAACCATGTATACAGAATTAAACCCTGTGGAGGGTTCTAACCATCAAAATCATGGGGAGGGGGGCCCTCACAAATTTTCTCCTAATACGGTTTTCATGTTACCAACCAACCATTTTAATAAACCAATTTTATTACACAATCCATTGTTGTGGGGCCTCTAAAAGGCGTGGAGACCTTAGGCCAGTGCCTACTCTGCCTTTTTGGTAACCCGGCACTGATGTACACCACCTCAAGATTCTTGGAAGATTAAGGTGGTCTTTAAATGTGATAAATAAATAAATAAAACCCACATTTGCATTTCTGTTTGCTTTTGCCTCTGGCATCTTCCCCTCAGAAGGTTGCTCAGCCTTCAGCATTGGGCTGAAGAAGTTTCCCCACCCCTGGGAAGATATAGCATCTCATGTTCATCTGAAAGCCAACAATGGCAGCAGCAAACTGAGATGTCAAAGCTAAAGGGCTTTAGAACATCCCACACTACAGCCAAAATACTGTGGCTTTCTGCCAGATGGAGTGATTTTTAAAATATTTGGCAGCTTACCCAATGTGTTTGGAGTGGACATAGCTGCTCCTTTCTCGTCCCAGCAGCTCCTGACACCCCTGCGGCAATCCGTCTCCTGGGCTGCTCTCGGTCTTCCTTGCCTCTACAGGTTAGGACATTGAAAAATGCATCATGCTATCGCCATGCTGACAGGTGTTGTAACCAAGGCTATGCCTCCCCCACCTCAGTACACACACAGACATTGACATTGACTTTTCATCCCGGAGCATACCAGGAAGGAATGTGCTGGCTGCCTAGACAGCTGAACTCTTAGCAGTGATATCATCCTTCAGTACTGCAGAGATAAGGGAGGATTATTACACGATGGAATATTAGGGATGAACCCCTTTGGGAGAGAGGCAGAAAGGAGGAAACGCCCCAGAATTCTTAGGGGAGTTCATTTGCACAGCCATGCACCCGAGGAAAGAAGGCTGCACCTAAACTTTTATGCCATGAAATACATAAAAAAAAAATGTCATCAGTGGCCCAATTCAGCTTAAGAACCAGGGACACTGACTAGATTTTACCTGCCCTATCTAAGGATAATAATGCCTGAAGCGAAATACAGAGGTGGAACATCACTAATTACTTATATCATGTCTAGATTTCTGGAATGTGTTGTATGTATGGGTGCCTTTGAAAAATGTCTGGGAACTTTAATTGGTCCAGAATGCTGCAGCCAAGTTGTTAACTGGCACTGCTTATCTGAAGTATGCAACTCCCTTGCTGAAAACAGCTGATTCGTTTCCGAGCCCAGTTCAAAGTACTGTGGCTGACCTTTAAATCCATTTATGTTTTGGGACCTGGATAGCCTGGAATACATCCTCCCATTAGAGTCTGTCTGCTCATTAAGGTCATCAAAGGATGCCGCTGTTGTGTGTCCTATTGACCCAGTACATTTGATTGGAGTCCAGAGTCAAAGGGAAGCTCCCCCTGGCCCTTGCTTCCACCTTGTAGCTTTCCACAGTACGGCAAAACCCTTTTTATAAAGAGTTAGTCTTACGCGCAGTTTTTACTTTGCTTTGAGATTTTGAGATTTGCTTTGAGGTTTTTTAAAGATGGTGCTTAATTCTGACATTGTCCTTCCATTGCTATTGTATTAGTTTGTGTTGTTGTTGTTGTTGAATCAATGTGCAGGGTGCTTTACATAGCATAGTATAAGAGGGCAGGTCTCTAAAACAGAGGAAGAGGAGTGAAGGACAGGCAGGAATAAACATAGAAGCAATTCTGTGATTGTTTCAGTTATAATAGGAACACAAGAAGCTGCTAGATTGTGGCTTCTTATGCACCAGACATTGAAAGCACTTGTCTTCTCCCAAAGCATCCTGGAAACTGTGGTTTACCCCTCACAGAACTACAATTCACAGCACCAGTAGCAAACTACAGTTCCTGGGATTTTGGGGGGACATAACGTGCTTGAAATGTATAATGTGTAGCAGTGCTATTTTGGGGGGGGGGGAGGTGCCAGAACTCACACTAAACATCTTCATCCTCTTAGAATGGCAATGGTGCCCACCTGAGAGGTGCCAGAACTGAGTTCCGGTGAGTTCTGGATGAAAAAGGGCTCTGGTGCATAGACAGTCACTGAGTCAGACCCTTGGCTTTTTGTCAGGGGAATGAGAACACAATCCTACAATTCCAAAAGGTCCTCCGGATTTAGGAGGATGTTGGATGGCAGGAGTGGGGCATAGGAATCACTGAAAATTGGCCTGGGCTGGATCTAGACACATCAAAAAAGTGTTTCAGGAAAACACGTTGTAAAGCTCATAATGGGAAATCACGTTGCCGAAGGATTGAACGCTACAGCGCCATCTGGTGTCACAGTGTTATAACACATTTAAAACACTTTAAATCAGGCACCCCCAAACCTGAACCCTCCAGATGTTTTGGACTACAATTCCCATCTTCCCTGATCACTGGTCCTGTTAGCTAGGGATCATGGGAGTTGTAGGCCAAAACATCTGGAGGGCCGCAGTTTGGGGATGCCTGCTTTAAATAAAAAACTAATGTAGCTGAGTCCTTAAACCCTGTACTGCTGGATCAAATAAGCGAAGGGACACCACATGGATTCAACCTGTAATTGACACAAAGAGGCAAGTTGCTATGGTTCTGTGTTTAGGTATATTAGCAAATCCATTGTATAATCTTCCTTCAAAGAGAGGGGCTAAGAACCTAGCATCTGTGAAAGAGTTCTTTTGGAGCTTCAACAGTGTAAAAACATAGACCACACAGTAAAATGTGCAAATAAAGCATGCAGAATAGTTTACCGATAGCAATGACAGGCCGCAAGCCTATGCTCATTGCTCAGCCAGCTTTGTTCATATATCCATTCCTGCTGAATGGGAAGCCTACAGTTAGTACAATATGGAAGATCAAAACTTAATTGGGTATAAAATTACACAATAATTAAATTGTCTGTAAATGTGGAGCATTCAAATTAAGCCTAACCAAATAATGCCTCAGATCTAAAGTATTAGCATAATACTGGTGCCATATGGATATCATTCTCTTTTTCACATAACTGTCATTTTTCATCCTCGTCAGCTGCCCATGTTGACTTGCCAGATCAGACTTGCACCATCGCCAAACATTTCTAACAGCTGGCAGAATGTGCTGTTACACTGACGTAGGCCTGGTTAAACACCCAATAACACTCAAAATTAAGTGCACCCCTGAACAGGGCAGAAAATGAGTTATCAGAGCAGCTGTTTGGCTTTGTGTTTTGTAAATTAACTTTCGCACTGGCTTCTTGTCATTTTTTTTAAAAAAATGACCCATTATATTGCATCCTAAGTAAACAAAATAAGTTTTCCTCAGAATCCTGTTTTTAGCAAGTAACAGAAGTCTGGAGAAACCGGTGTGAATTGTGCAAACATGGAAGCGGTAACGGGGATCACCCTTGCATAATAGTAGAATCCCAGAGCCATGCAATGAAGCTGAATGTTGGAAGGTCAGGACAAAGGAAAGCACTTCTTCAGATGGAGCACATGGAACTCGTTGCCACAAGACCCAGTGATGGCCACCACCCTGGAGACTTTAGAAGAGTATTAGGCATCTCCATGGAGAATAAGCTTATCAATGGCACTAGCCAATTTGGCTATGTTCTATCTCCAGTGTCAGAGGCAGTATGCTTCTGAATACCACTTGCTAGGAATCATGATGTGAAAACAAGATGCTGGGCTAGATGGGTCTTTGGTCTGATCCAGCAGGGCTCTGCTTGTGTTGTTATACTCTGTGCATACAAAGAGCCGTCTAAAATTTGCTTAGACTTATGAGTCCCAGCACAGCCATTCCTAACAGCATCCGTTCTCAAACCCAGCTCCCCAGTTTCTTTGGCAGAAACCTGTCCCCACCTAGATGACACGAGAAATTAAGAGGCTATATACTGGATGGTGCAGATGGATCTAAACTTAAAAGCCTATGGAGGATATCATCACATTTTAATTGACAAATAATTTTTATTTTATTTTAGAATCTCTAGAGGGTGCTAGTTCTTTTACAACAAAAAGGTCAAAAGAGTGTTGTGGGCAGCTGGCCAGAGTAATCTAAACCCTGGCCAGACAGCAGCAAGGTTGGGCAGAGTGGCATAGCTGTCATTCATCCTGTCCAGGGGGGAAAGTGAGAAGGAAAGCCTGAACCGGGCTATGTCAGCTGGCATAGCAATCAGCCTGGATAGAGCCTGATGCCATCAAGTGAAAGCTGTGGGGCTGGCTTGGAATCTAGTGGATCCTGGGGTAGCTCAGCCCCTGCCCCTCCCACTCCTGGAATGCCTACCGGCTGTACTTCCACCCACCTGCACATTGGATGGGTGGAATGGAAGGCTTTGTGCCAGCCAAGGCTGAGGCTGGCAGAACTGCTATGGGATGGCCTCTACCCAGCAAGCAGATCAAGGGGCTGGATTGCACCCTTAGTCTTTAAGGTCCGGCAGCTCTCTTCTGAGAATTTTTGGAAGGAAACCTATTTCAGCTTAGATGTAAACTGAACAGCTCATAATTCGTATCAGCCATTTGAAAATTCCGCTAGGGGCTATGCTGGGGGCTCAGATATGATTATTTTGCTTTGTACTGAAATAAAGAACATAAAAAACATAGATAAAAGCCTTGTACTGTATAACCCTACCCCTTTCGTCTCCCCATAATGTGTTTTATTACAGATGGCAATGTACCGAGATGATAAAATCTAAAATACATCAGTAAAATAATGGGATATACACATGATTGCAGATTTATACATTTGTAGACTATTGTGTTTCATTAACATTCCTCTCTTTTGTTAGAGCTTTGGAAATGGCTCAGAGAGTAGATGAAATTAGATTTAAAAGTAGGGCAAGATGCAATTAGTCACAGACAGAGCATTAGTCAAAGTTGACAAAATGGAGTCAGCATTTGGGGTGAGCAAATCTAACTTGTGTGTGTATGGAAGTTATGCAGGAATATTTTCCTTGCCTTTAGCCCCTAACAGGATTAGCAGATTTCTCATTTATTGTAATGCAGCATTTTACTTACTTTAAATACATTACCAAATTATTCAATTTATCATGAAGTACCTGTAGTTGACGGATATCAAAGGATATTTGATGATGAACCAGCTAGTTAAAAACCCGTGGGTCAGTCTGTCAAGCTGTTTTGCCTGCACAGCCTCTATGGGGATTGTACAAAGATAATGCTCAAAGGATTGATGTCATGAGGATGTGTAATAGTCTATCGCGATCCTATACATGCTTGCTTGGAATGAGTTCCCTTTAATTCCACTGACTGAAAGCATTCTATTGAAATAAATGGATGATATATTTCTGACTAAAATGGGTCAGGGACTGAAGTTAGCAGCGCAGTCCACTGAAATCAATTATCCATCATGCTTATTTGAAAGAAAATACATTTAGGAACATTTGTTTTCCCTAAAAATGTAAGATGAGGCCACATTCCATTTCCCACTACTACAGCCAACCAGGTGTACAAGCAGAACAAAAATTTTCAGGGACAAATCCCTTTGACTTCTCTGGGTGTTCATGTGAAGTTAAGTGTGCAAATGATGGCCAGAGAAAGAGCTTTGGAGCATGTGTAGACCTCAGAAACCCGTCAGAAGGAAAACATCTAGTGCAGCATATTTTCTGCTTTGTGCTACTTTATTGCTCACAAACAACAGGCAATTTGAATGAATATATGCAACTGGAAAATGATTTTCTCTCATTTATATGGACCTTGTATATCATGGAACAATAACATCTGCACTTATGCCAGCTTGGTCTGATAGTTCCGTGGTATGGAATTACTTCATGAATGGAAATTGGAGAGTGGATTTCTGTTCCGTAAATAACTTGCAGAGTTATAATTTGCCTGACACTTCTTGCCCTTGCATTAATCCTGAGACACTTGTTGAAGAGACAGAAGGAACACCCACCAGTAACAATGTAAAACATTCGGTGTATTTACTGAGTGTTTCCACTTGCTTGATCCTTAACACATGCTTTTACGATGAAGTCATTAATATTGTGTAAGTGCAGAATTTATGGGGCGATTTGTACTGTGCGGGAGTCCTGACATGTTTCTGGCAAATACTTTCAGATACCATAGACTGATGCCACTTGGGATTTTAGCTCAGGGTTATAATCAGGTTCCAGCATGAATATTTTGCATTAGAATTCAGACCTGATTGTCTGAGAGATTGGGGAAAGGTTAACTAAACAGTGTAAACACAGAGCGTAGGGATCTGTTAATAGCAGAAGGCTCCCAGGCTGTTAAGGATTTCTAATAACATTTCCCCCCAGCTTAGTAAAGAGACAAAGGGCAGATACACATAAATTCAAGGCCCAATTAAAGCACATGATTCCCCCCAAAGAATCATGGGAACTGTAGTCTGTTAAGGGTGACTGGAATTGCAGCTCTGTGAGAGGCAAGTCGTATTATTATTATTATTATTATTATTATTATTATTATTATTATTATTTCCTTTAAATGTATGGAGTGCACACACACTTTCCCTTGGTCTTCCAGTCACAGATGGGGAAGGTGGAGTGCCTGGGACCAACAAAGATGCCCCATGTTGTCCTGATCCTGCACCTGAACATTACGGTATTGCAAGAAGCAGAGCTGGCTCAATACATTTTGCTGCCTGAGGCGAAGAACAATATGGCATCCTCCCCCAAGGCACATACAGAAGCCAACTGGACTGTTGAATCTTACTCCAATAATGGTGAAAGGCAGTGACTTTCACTGTAACTGAGGGCAGCAGGCTAGTGTAAGGGATGCTGGGAAGGCCATGTGGGACTCCTAGCTCTGTCCACTCCCTACCTCTCCGCAGCTGCCACCTGAGGCAGCTGCCTCTGCCTCATTGTAGGTCTGGTCCTGGATAGAGGAATTTTCACGTGAGTTGTCCCATGTCTGTCTATTGCTTAAATCAGTAGCTGGTAGGATGGGTTAAAAAGTAGGACTGGCCCTTGTTTTACCATGCTTCACCATCTTTATGCTGGCTAACCACAGAGCAGGTTTTTGTGTATCACTACAGTAAGGCTGAATTACATGAGAGTTCGTTTTTTTAATTTTTATTCTGGAATTGGAACTTCAACTTGAAGTACGGAAAAAAAATAATCATTCACTATCATGCTGAGATTACCACCAGTAGGCATGTTACAAGTGTCTGAGGTTGCTTTGCAACCAGGGATGCTTGGTAGAAATAAAATGGGCCGGGGGAGGTGGGGGTCTGCCTGATAAAGGTAAAGGGACCCCTGACCATTAGGCCCAGTCGTGACCGACTCTGGGGTTGCGAGCTCATCTCGCATTATTGGCCGAGGAGAGCCAGCGTACAGCTTCCAGGTCATGTGGCCAGCATGATAAAGCTGCTTCTGGCGAACCAGAGCAGCACACGGAAACACCGTTTACCTTCCCGCCAGAGCGGTACCTATTTACATATCTACTTGTACTTTGACATGCTTTCGAACTGCTAGGTTGGCAGGAGCTGGGACCGAGCAACGGGAATTCACTCCGTCGCGGGGATTCGAACCGCTGACCTTCTGATCGGCAAGCCCTAGGCTCAGTGGTTTAACCCACAGCGCCACCTGCACTTGGTAGAAATAAAATGGGCTGGGGGAGGTGGGGGTCTGCCTGGTACTGCAATTTAAAAGAAGCAAGACATAGAAGGTGTGAGAAGTGGTCAAGCACATCACTTCTCTGCTTCCAATTGCACCTTCCCAATACTGCTTTAAAAACAAAAGCAAAAGTATTTTTAATTCTGCCTCTCCTCAACTTCAATTTGGTCTCTGAGAAATGGACATTTAATCATCAAGCGACAGCATAAGCCACTTAGCCACTTCTTGATTTGGGTACTACTCTATATTGATGTAATCAGAAATCATCTCCAAGGTTTACCGTTAATTAATATTATTTTTCCATGATTAACCTTCACCTACTTATAGAGATAAAAGAAATCATGAAGTAGGCTGGTGGAAACAAAATGGTCAAAATTAAAGATTATTCAGGTTATTAAATCAGACACATAAATGGCGTAAAAAGAGATTGAAATCTTGCCTAACAGTCATTTTGCCTGAGTGAAGATTTTAGAGTTTAGCTCACAATTATTATAACAAATGTGTTCATGCAAGGTACATCAAGTTGGCTCATTTAAATGGAAGGTTGTCTGCATATGAATATTTGGTTTATGAGATTATGGTCTTTACTGTAAACGTGAAAGGTCTAGCATATAATTGAGATTATGCAAAACATCATTTTAGACATTTTCTTTCATTAAGCCTTCCAGATTTCTCCTTTCATGGGGTGAAAAGATCTTGTGCTGCTCTTCCATTAATTGATGGAAATTCTCTGCTATTCAGGAACATTATGGGCTGTATTCAGCATGGTTGCTTGCTGAAAGGAAGAGTCCCTTCTCATGAATGCTTTTGTGAAATGAAACTCCTTCCATTTGTGGGGTGAAGAAGCTAGATGCCCTACACATTGAAAAGAACTTGTTCCATTAGCTCCCACACCCTGACTAACATTTCATGAAGAATAGTCAACAAATCCTCTTGATACTGGATCAAGAATTTTAAAAAGGAATCCTAAAAATCCAGATATGACAAATCCACATCTGGATTTTTAGGATTCCTTTCTTTGTTTTCTGCCATTCCCCCCACAATGCAACTCCATCAAACACTTCTCCCTAGGCCTAAATAGGTTTAAGGAGTCGGGTTTTCTAAATATGGCCCCATCCCTCCTTACATCAGAACAGCCAAGCACCCCTTCTCACCGGCCAGCACTTTCCCAAAGGAGTACTGAATGCATCTTCCTCCTCCCCACCCCCAAACTGCCTTTTATTCTCAAACGCCTGCCCCATTCTCAAACTCCTGCTAGATCAAGACTTTGACCTATCTAAGCTAGCATCCTGTTCCCCCAGTGCCAACCAGATGCCCTGGGAAGCCCGCAAACAGGACCTGAGCACAACAGCACTCTCCTCTCCTGCAATTTCCAGCAACTGATATTCAGAAGGATACTACCCCTTGGCTGTGGAAGAAGAGTATAGCTATTGTGGAGAGGATCATCAGTGATCGCACGTGGAGGTCAGAACTACAGTTGCCTCCTGACAACATTCTGGTTCAAAATGAACAAAGAATTGCTTAGTTATCCTGCTTAATGGCATTGCAGTCCAGAGGCTGACCAAAGCCTCTAGGCCAGGCTTCTTAACGTTGTTGCTAGAGACAGAAACACCAAACATCAGGATAAGTCTAAGTAGTAAAAGAAGCAAATAGGACAAACTAGGTCCTTGATATCCAATAGCCCTGCTCACACCTTCCGAATGTGCTCACTACATATGCGCTCCTCCACCATTTGAATGGAAGATGGGAATGGTGCCTACATCCAAATAATAGTCCACGTATATGGACAATTGGGGACCCATATCATCTTCAGGTGCCTACAGTGTTTACAGTGTTATGCTCCTAGAACTTAGTACAAAACCGGGGTTCCGGTTTCCGCCTGCAGGAATGGCGGACCTGTTTTCCATCTCTCTGACCTTCGTAAGGAATTTGGCGGTTGCTAGGGGAGTAAATGGCAACCCCCTACCCTCTCCGGGGGTTACGGAGAGGGGCCGCTGGCCCGCGATGCCCCCAGACCCACTCCGACTGTTTTTGGAGTGGGGGGAGCTTGGGCTGAGCACTTACGACGGCCAGGACTCCCGGACGCTAATCTGCATGGCGGGGATTTCCATGGTTAAAGAAGATAATTAGGCTTAAATCTATGGACATACTTCAGAAGGAGGGGAAGAAGCGCTGTTTACTGCTGAGAATTTTATGCTGCTGAGCGAGAGGAGTCAAAGAATGTACGGCATCTGGAAGAAGGATTGATGGGGACGGAGCGATAAGGGAAGCAAGTTTTTATTTTTTCTTCATATTGTTGCCTCGTATCTTCCCGGACGCGATGTCCTGGCTTGTTTGGAGTGAAAGAGAAGCAAAAGACTGTGTGAGTTGAACTTTATAGCTGTTGTTACTGAGCATATTTCTTAAAGATGTGAAGTTGCCGATGAGAAAAGCCCCCCCCTAGTCAGACGGAAGGAGTTCTGGACGCGTTCGGAGGATTTATGAGCTGTGACGCACTTTAAATTGGAGCAGCGACCTGAAGCTAAGTTCAGCTATAGGGCAAGGAGATCCATTAATTTACCAAGAGTTCATGGTTGGATGTTTGGGTCTCCTGCCTGAAAAAGCTGTAAATTCTATAAAGATAAATAAATCGTAAATCTTCATGGCTATGAGAGAAAATGAAAGTGATTTGAGCCTTTTAAGATGGCGCTGCTACTCCGTCGCAACAGGGAGCTCCACTAAGAAGATTTATGGGGAGGCTGGACTGATTAACTCACACAGGAGAAAGAACATCTGTGAAACTTCGTTTGACATTTATCTCAGCAGCTGGAACAATCGGATGAAAGTGGAAAACATCTAGGTGACTGTAAGGGGAAGATTTGGAATATTATGAGCTTGGAGGACGATTTGAACTTTAGAAATAAGACGGCAGTGGACAGTTGCGAGGAATTCCCAATTTCTTGAAGCATGGGAACCCAAAAATAAATTATTTAGATGATTTGGCATAACATTCGGTTTGATTGATATATATATGTGTATAATTTGAAATATTGAATGTGATATAATTGGTTTTAATTGGAAAATTAATAAAAATATTTTTTTAAAAAAAATAGAACTTAGTACAAAACCTTTCAGGGACCAAATATGGCTTGCGAGCCATGGGTCGGCTACCCCTGATATTACTGGCTGTGGCTATTTCCCCAATCCTTTTCATAATGATCCCTAACACAGAATTTGCCTTTTCGCAGCTGCTTTACACCAACTCCATGTTCCTCCTTTTAGGTCGCATCTGGGCCAAGTGATGGTGTGCAACTTTGTGTACATCCTCAGAGGTGCTAAGTATATCCAGGCTATCAAAATTGCTCAGAGCAGCCTGAATATCAGGGCAGTCTCGAGCAGGTCGGGCGCCCTGGCGCTGAGGGGCGGAGATCGCTCCGACGCCCCCGCCCTCGCAGGGTGCAGCATGGTTTCCACGCGGCTTCGCCACGCAGCGCCCCACCTGCCGGCCCCGCGCCCTGGTGCGCCGCACCACTGGGGCTCTACCTAGAGCCGGCCCTGCTGAATATACCCCCAGCCAAATACAGACTATACACATTTGTCCTAGCCAAATTCAGAACCAAATACAGTTATTGATTTTTTAAATATATATATTTGCTAACAGATTGAAAACTGCCACTGGATTCTTGCCACTTGTCATTTGGGGTCAGCACCTGAGATTAGTCACTCTCAAATCTCCAAGGAATAAATTAAATTTGCCCTGCTTCGCTGTCAACACTGGATTAATGACTTCTCAGCTATATGTAATATCCCTTCTGTGAATGCAGTGTAGCTTCATCAAAAAGGATGAGAAACATCATCTTTCTTAACAGTATGATAAGGCACACTTGGAAACTGTTACTAAAGGGCTGTCAAGGGAGAGAAAAATACTGAAGACGTTAGGCTGACGGGCATTTCTCTTCCCTGTATTGCACTTCATTGACATTAATTATGAAATATGCCTGAAAGGTTGATAAATCTGTAATTGTCACATTCGGTTTAAGCCAGATGTTGTTTGGTGCAGAGCAGGCTTTCACCTGTGAAAAGAGTTTGCTGATTAAAGACCTGAAAGTGGACATAGCACAGCTTGTATCCATCCAGGCCAACAAGGCGTTGGTTGCGAGCCTTGCCTAAAACTACCGGTAACCAAAATATGAAGCAGAGAGGAAAGACAACAGCTTGGAGGGGAAACTACAAAGGAGGCTAGAATGAAAGACTTTAAGAGCCCCATATTTATTTTGGCAAGGGGATTTAAAGGTAGGAAGTGAACTGATGGCCTAGAGGCGGCTTACTGTGGCTCTCCATTGAACTCTGCTTATAACCTTGCAGTATTACCTTCCATTTGCAGTCAGTGCCAAAGGAGCAGGCCAGGCCACCTGTGTGTGACAGGAAAACCACCTTCTCTCCAGGCACGGAGCCAATACCGGGGGGGGGGGTTCTAGTTCCCAAACGCAGAAGTGACATCACCAAATACGGAAGAGAACATAAAAAGGCCAGGTCTAGTTATTACTTTAACTGACTGTTGTTGTTGGTTTTTTTTTTATAACTATTTTGCCTTTTTCATTACAACATAAAATGGGGACAAGAGCAAGTACATGGAAAATGTTGTCTTATGTGGGTAAAGACTTTCATTGTGCAAAGACAAAACCAAGTCTCATGCTGGCTCCAGATTTTGGGGAACCACTGAGCAAAATGCCTGCTCATTTATGGGCCCACTCCCCACCTCACCACTGCCCAGCCACCATAGCTGCCAAGTTTTCCCTTTTCTCGCGAGGAAGCCTATTCAGCATAAGGGAAAATCCCTTTAAAAAAGGGATAACTTGGCAGCTATGCCAGCCACTTGCCCTCGATCTATCTGATCCCAAACTGCACTGCCACCCAGAGGGAGAGTGAAAAGCCAAGCCGAGAATTGGGGAAGGGCCGCCCCTCAGTGGTTGAGTAACTGCTTTGCATACAGAATATCCATGGTTCAATTCCTGGACTGGGAAACCAGGCTGGAGAGCTGCTGCCAGTCAGTGCTGACAGCATTGAGCAAGATGGACTGCTAGTTTGAACTGGTATAAGCCAAGCAGCTTCCTAGGTCTCTAGATTTCTAGCTGAACCAGTCTCTTCTCTCTTCTTACTGCTTAATATGCTTAGAGGGGGAAATCAGCAGAACCAGGAGACTCCAGGGATCAGCAATAGACCCCCTGAAATATTTAAAGGTGCTCCTTCCAATCAACAGATTTTCCAGCCTCCACTCCTAATTATAGGCCGCTACGGTCTAGTTTCAAGGCCCGTGCAATTTCAAGGGCATAATCTATCGATCATATCCACAATCAATTCTGGCTGCGTGCTTTTTCCACCCACAGCTTCTTGCATGATGTCAGCACCACAAAAACAATACTAAAAACATGTCCATCGCTCCCATTTTTATTTGTCTGTGGGGGAAAGGGTGCTCCCCCCCCTCCACTGCATGAGTTTCTTATCTGGTTTGAGTAGATGTAAAAAGTGTTGCATGAAAAGAAATTCCCAAGCCATTCGTCCAAAACCTGACAGCAAACACATTAATGATGCATTCAGTGTGAAAACTGACTCCAGGTGCTTCTAGTGATAAAAGGGGTCGTGCAATGGCCTGACAGTATGAAGAATCAGGTCACAATTATATTTTTAGAAGTGATTTTTTGTTCCTTTCAAGCATGCTTGCTTCCCATCCCTTTCCCCCTTCTTTTCTGTCTTCTTTCTCAGAATAACTTGGCCAGTGCTTGCAGAAGGCTGTTTCTAGCCTCAGGGATTTTCACACATACTTCTGTTGACAGAGTTCCTGTATAGCAAGCAATCTGAAATGCCTTTTGTTAAGGATCTGTTCATACCCCCTTTCTGTTCTGCCTCAACATTTGGAAGATATTTCAGCTGCTGAATCCTACTATTGCACTCATGGAAAAAATTGAATTTGGGGTTGTCTTGCAGAACAGAGCAGGTAAAATTATCCATAACAAATGCGTTATTTTTAGTCCCTTGGTTTGTGTGGGTTTTTTTCCTCTACATGTTTATTTCTCTTCGGGGCGATAAAAACATTTTTAAGAAATCAAAAGTAACTATCAAATGATGAGTGGAAACTAACAAGCTCTATTTGTTAAAAAGTTAATTTGCAGTTTCTTCTGCCAGGTTTAACTATCGCTTCAAGCGTGCAGGTTAAGTAAAAAATAACAATCCTTCATGTGTACTTACTTTTAAGGGCAAAACGACAACTAAAGTGTACCAGGTAATCAATACACATTGATTCTGTTGTCAGAACAATTATCTTTACAGATACCACCAAGCGATAATTAACCAAAAAATATGCTTTCCTTAAAAAAACAAACACCAAATGGATAATATGAAAATGAGTGCTAGTTTAAAAATAAATACTTTGGGTTCTATTTGATTTAGTCATATTCACTGTAGATCAATTTAAGTCCAACTCATTTCACTGGCTCTACTGCTCAATCTATGCCATTCTCAATGTATGGAATTAGGTGCTCTTATAAATGTTTATTTTTGTGCAGCCACATAATCATCCAGTTGCAGAAATGTGTGATTCTGTATGATCTACTTGCTATGTCAAAAATATTTCCTAAATTAAATATGACTACACAGGGATAATTATTTTAATAAAATGAAGACAAGTCTGTACCCAAAATCATTTCCCCATATTATCTTTTTATAGACAATAATAACTGCATTGTGCTTTTTGGGTTTAACAATTTTTTGTGATCTTTTTTCAAGGAAGCTTTAAGCTTATCTTAGTTAAGAAAACATGAGATTGCATGCTTTGTGGATTGTGAAACAGCCATCCTAAATCAGGTTCCTGAGGAGTGTATGAGGGTATTTAAAGACACTTAATTGGCCACATAGTGTCTTTTCTGTTGCAAACACTGTTTACAGCATAGTGGCCAGTCCCAGTCTAACAAACTATGGTTTGGTGCAGCAGGGACAAGCAATGAGCTTAAGAATTCCCTCCTCCAGCAAACCCTTCCGTTCTCATGTGCCTTATTCAGCCACAGTTTCCCTAGTAATCAATCTAGGAAGCTATATGGTTTAATCACTTCCTGCAACCCCGGATTGCAATAAACCTGGATAATACTGTGGTTTCTAATACTGGTTTGTAAGAAGCATGTAATGCGCAGTTTCTTGGTTCTGATACCAGAGGGAAACTGTGGCTTAACAAATCATGACATCTCTGTAGCAACACATGTAAAAAGAGGAGGGAAAACTTGTCAACGTTTCATCTTCAGCCAACCATTATCTAGCGCCATCTTTATTCAGCCACCTATCCGTCTACGGCTACATACTCAACATGCATTTAAAGCACATGACTTCCCTAAAGAATCATGGGAACTGTAGTTTATCCTTTATAGACCTACAATTCCTATCACCCTTAACAAATTACAGTTCCCATGATTCTTTGGAGAGTCATGTGCTTTAAATGTGTATGGTGTATATACTCTAACACTTCATAGGGCACTGCCCCAAAGAGCCCAAGATTCTCAGGAAGATGAATTCTGTGTTCTAAACAACATGCTGTTCTTCTGAATAATCAAAGCATACATGTATCTTTGTTTATCATTTCTTTTCTCTCTTTTTTGGTGGGGGGACAAATGACAAGGTCAAAGTCTACCAAGAAGCCTGAAGGTTTGAATCTCAAGACTGAGCTTACATGCAGTAACATTTCTAATGTAGTATTTTGAATTTCAGGAACAAAGAAGTCTTGGATAGTATCTGCGCTTCTCCAGGTAACTAAAAGAATGTAGCTCCCAATAAATAAATGGAAGACTGCATAAGAAGATGTCCAGCAATGAAATGCAATTTGGCCTTCTCTGATGGATTAAACTTGATGGAACGGAAGTGCAGCCATTTGATCAGGAGGAGGTGATGTCTTACTCTAGGCCTGCTAAAACTGACAAGCCACTTGAGACTTCAGAGGAGATAAAAGAAGAAATAGAAGGGGAGATCCATTGTTGTTTTCTGGAAACAGCTCCAAGACCTTCATTTATGTCTCACTTGACATACAGTGAAACATCCTTGGAACTTACCAAAGTTACTGTCCAGCTGTATGTTGATGGAGAGCCTGAGGAAAACCAGCTGGATGGAGAATTATTATATTCCTCAAATTACAAAGCCACAGACAATCCAGCCCAGCCCCCTTCCCAGTTTCTTCCTAGACCAAACTCTGACAAGAAACCGGGCAGAGCTCCTGAAACCATTCAATTAAAACACAGGTTAAATGCTTGCACATGTTCACATTTAAGATCTTCACAGCACAGGATTAACTCCAAACTTCAGATTGGTGAGGTGACAAACATAGAAGCTTCTTTGTCAGAAGATCAAGAGGAGGAGGAGGACAAAGATGTTTTCAAGGAACTACCAATGTGCGGGACAGCTTTGGAGAGCCTGCACAAAACATGCACTTCTCAGACAAAACGAAACAGAGATGGTCACATCAGTAATAGAGGTGTCTTCACAGTCATTGCTGGCAACAATCCCAAAGAGAAGGAACTGAAAGAGCGCAAAATGCATCGGCGGGTAAGACAACATGATTTCATGCTATAAGGCAGAGATGGTGATGATGGGGAAACAGTCTGAATTCCTCCTACTGATTCCTGTAATGTGTAACAGGCGAGTACCATCAAAGCCCCTGCTGATATTCATTCTAGGGGAAGAAACGATTAAAATGTTGTTTGTCTGTGATGCAGCTTGTGCATGAGTTGGGGTGTGTGCTAATGTTTTTGGCCCTCCAGTCCTTGCTCAGTTCAAGTACGGACCCTGTTGAAAAGTAGTTGCCAACCAGAAATAAGGAACAATCTTAGCATAAGAAGCAGTGAACCCTCCAGTGTTTAGCTCCCGTCTAGAATTTTACATTTTCTGACCTAGGAAGTGAAAGCAGTATTTTAGATGGGAATGCTTTTCAAAGTGCCTTAGCTCAAGCAATCTCTTGAATTTGACATTTTCTGACAACTGGGAGTTAGGTTACATTACCTGCACATGACAACATTTATTTCACTGTACACAATTTGAGGGTGTGTGTTTTGCTAACAACAAAACCCGAGAACACATATGCAGGGGCAAATATCTAAACTGACTAAGCTGCTTTTTCAGACTTTAAGAAAAAAGGAGTTGGTTACTTTTCAGTCCAGTTATGCAGTTAAGTAGTAAAGAATGACAGAAGGTGAGATCATGGAGGCAATTACGTTGCCCAATCTTTAGCCTTAGGGTGGAGTTAATAAGCAATCTGTCCCTATGGAGAGTTTTAAAATCACAATAAAGAAGGGGGGGGGGGAATCCTATGAATTAAATTTAATTGTTCAACTGATTTTTTCCTTCCACATCTTGAAATTATAAAATTAAGCACATAAGGTTGGGCTAATGTTTTCAAATACTGCCCAGATGGATGTTTAAATATTTAACTTCGTGCTGCTCTGACGCCATATAAAAGTTATACACATGAATCACATTCTCAAAGAACCAGTCAACAGGTTATACAGTGGCAAACATGAGATTTCCACTGTTTATACATACAGCCAGTAGCTATGCTAAACACTCTTCTGTTTCACGAAGTGCTAGACAGATCTAGTCTGCTCCTCCCTTCACCCAGTGGCTAATGATACCAGCTCACCATGGCAAGTGATTTTGGAATTTATTTTCAATAGGTTCATAAACTGCTCAGAGGACTTTGTTATATAAGTGGAATATACTTATGATATATGCATAAACAAATGAGAGAAAAAAACCCTGAAGGGATGAAGGGGTCCCCTTGCTGAAACTAAATCAGTCCCCTTGTTCTTTTGTTAGACTCTGAAGTGTCTCCTAAATATGATTAACACTAGCTGACCCGGCCACGCGTTGCTGTGGTTCTTTCCTGTGATCCCCCCCACCCTGTCCCGATCCATGACGTATCCTGCCCCTCCTCCCTCCACCCCGGCTCATCCCTGTGTTTCGGTAGGATACCCTTCCCTCTGTTGTCCCTGGGGAGTGTTGGCCCCTCCCCCCTGTATCTCCATACCTTGGCCCCCACCCTTCAAAAAGGAACTGTCAGCTTCTAGGTTCTATTTCCCAGCATGCACTTTTGTCTGAGCCTTCTGTCGTCCCTGGGGAGTGTTGGACCCTACCCCTGTTATCTTCCTACATTGGCCCCCACCCTTGGAGAAGGAAATGTCAGTTTCTGGGTTCCATTTCCCATTTGTCTGAGCCCTCTGTTGTCCCCTCCCCGCTGTATCTCCATACATTGGCCCCTGCGCACGCATCGTGAACATTTCTATATATTTAGATTAAGGATCGGGGGTGATGATGCGCCCTGGGACGCAGAGAACTACTTAAAAAATCCCGATGTGGGGTTGTCAAATAGCAAAGCCCCACAGCCCCGTAGCAACAGACAGGCCCAGACAGAAAGAGGGGGGTCATATGGGCCACTTGGCGCGGGCCTCCGAATCTAAAGGGGGCCTCGGTCAGCATATTCACAATCAGTAAAATGAAAAAAGTAACAAAAGGGTTAAAAACAGGGACACATTATCTACCTGGCACAGGCCTCTGTCTGGCCCTGCAAGGGCCTGGCAACAGAAGGCGCGTTCTGAAGCAGCCGAGTTGTTCAGTTCCATAAAAAACCCAGGAAGTGGCAAGGGGAAGGTAGGGGATTTTAAATGGGGTGGGGGATGGCCACTGCAAATATCTGAGGACTTAAACTGGAGAGAGAAAGTGCATGGTTGTTGTTTTTTAAAAAAAGACACAGAGGGTTGCAATCAGTTGTAGTATATACCCTGTTTCTCCTAAAATAAGACATACCCATAAAATAAGCCATAGCAGGATTTCTAAGTATTTGCGCAATATAAGCCATACCCCAAAAATAAGACATAGTGATAGGCGCAGTTCTGGAGGGCCCCAAGGAAGAGGCAAGGCTGGACACGTAATAAAAAAATAAGACATCCCCTGAAAATAAGCCACTGTGGGGGTTTTGTAAGGAAAAATAAATATAAGACGACGGTGTCTTATTTTCGGAGAAACACAGTAAAGCCTAGTTTAAAAGGGACACGACTACCCTTACTTAAAATGGCCGCCGGAGCCTCGCATGTGACACAACGCCCACTAAATTATAAAGCAAAAACCCCTTGCTGTGCCCCCAAGTGCGTGTTAGGAGAAATGATGAACGACTACCTAATGCTGCCAGGCGTTTATTAATGCAGCCGCCGGGAGAGGCTTTGGGCTTGGGCTTTGGGGGTGGAATGGCTGTTTTGGTGGTTGTTGGACAGTTGCTCCCCCCCACCCTACGTCAGCCCATGACCTATTTGGGCTCCTCCTCCCCCCACCTCCCATCCAGGGCTCCATTTGGGATAGTATTTAAAGGGCTGTAGAGCTGAGGCCTAGTCTGTAAAATGGAGCCAAGGCCTAGTCTTTAGGCTGTAAAGTAGAGGCGAGGCCTTGGCTTGGGCTAGTATTTAAATATGACCCGAGGCCTCCGCCCTGTATCTCCATTTCTTGGCTCTGTTGTCTGGTAATAGGCCCCCTTCAGATCCCCCTTAGCCTCAGCGTCCCCGTTTGACAGGATCTCGTGGCGGAGGTGGGGTTTGTGGGTGTGGCGCGTTGTTGTGGCTAATCCCGGTGACTGCCCCGTGTCCCGATCCATGATCTATTCTGTTTGTCGTCGTCCCCTCTCCGTGACCGGTGTATCTCATGACGTTTTGAAGGATGGTATTTATTTTTGTCTTGTGGTTATTTGGTAGGGGATTTAGGGGAGGTAGTGGTGCTAAATTGTAAAGTAAAAAAGTAAAAACCCCTTGCCGTGCCCCCAAGTGTGTTGCTGTGGGTTATCTCCCCCCCCCCCGAGCCTAGTGGGGGCCTGGCAGGGGTCTATATAAAACAAAGGCCTAGGGGTCTGATAATGGCCGCCTTGGTGGTTTCAGTTGCTTGGTTGATGATGTCATTTGGTTTGTGGGTGTGGCTTAGATTTCACAGGAGGGGGGGAGGGTATAACGCCACTTGAGGGCCCTGTTTGACTTGGTGGAAAATCAGGTTTCTACCTGCCCAGATGCGAAATTTGAGGGGTTTTTTGTCCCCAACAACCCTCGGGAAGTGGCCTGGATTGTTGTGTCAAAATTTCAGGACGATCGGTCAAGCGGTTACGGAGAAAAGTGTGGCCGACACTTTCAAGATTTTTACATTTTTTTATATAGAGAGAGCACTATTGTTTGCCTATGAAGCAAAATCTTACGTAGAAACATTAGACTAGCCAGGTAGATCAGGTGAATGGCCTATCTAATCCACCCACCTTGTTCTCACAATGGCCAACAAGATGTCTGTGGAAAGCCTGCAAGATGGATCATAGAATTGGAAGGACACTGAGGATCATCTAGTCCAACCCCCTGCAATGTGCCATACAGGGATCAAACCTGCAACCTTGGCATTATCAGTGCCACACTCTAACCAACTGAGCAACCCAGGATGACTAAGACATGTTTGCAAGGACACTCTGCTCACCTGCAGTTTCCAGGAACTGTTATTCAGAGGCACATTGGCTCTGACAGCAAAAACAGAATATAGCCACCATTGCAGTTAGTAGCCACTAATAGCCCAGTCCTCTGCAGATTTGTCTAATCCTCTTTTAGAGCATTATTTTTAATGCTAAAGATGATTCTGCAAGTAGAAGACTAGTAGATCACAGAAGGAGATGAACGGGAGTTATCGTTTAGAGGTAGCTGCACTGTACATGAAGAGCTTATAATGCAATGAGCAAGTTAGTTTCTATGATGTTATCAAACTTTGTATTTTCTATATTACATGTGCTACAATATAATGCGATTAAAAGTACAGCGTTTAGGATAAATGAACTTAATTTTCCTATATCAGAAATTCCACCATACTGCCGGAATACTTAAAATCTCTGTTAACCAGTTACAAAAACAAGTTTCTTCCCCACCCCCACCCCCAGTATTTTGAGTGGGATAGTGGGGGGGGGGGTTAAAAGCTCTGCAACTCCTTCGGAAGATTTTTTAAAGCCTTGTTCAAAAGGACATGCTAAGTGATGGCCTTGATGCTTATCGCCGACATACCAAACATAAACGAGTATGCTGCAAACAGGATATCCCTTGTACAAGATGAACAAATAAGGAGACTTTATCAACAGGAGATATTGCTTCACTTTTGGTTCTTGGGCCACGTGAACTGCAAGTCAGTAGTGTTGTGCTCCTTCTGGTATCCAAGAACTATCCCCCCCCCAAAAAAAATTGAAGGTTCAGGCACTCTTTATTTTTACCCCCTAAAAGGGTTTATATTAAGAGCATATACTAGCTGTCCAACAGTGGATGCTGAGCCTGCTATAGAAATACAATTTTGCCTGCCAGTGGAGGGACAGCAAACAGGGAGCCAGTCTAACTTCTCTAGGGAGTTCCAAAATCTGGGAGCAGCCACTGAGAAGACCCTCTCTCCATGCCCCTACCAAGCGTGCCTTTGAGGGTGGCAGGACTGAGAGAAGTCCCCCCCTGCCCCGAAGATCTCAGAACTTGGGCAGGTTCATATGAGGGAACATGTATTTCTGATACCTTGAACCTAAGCCACGTAGGGCTTTATAACCAGCACTTCAAATTTTGCCTGGAAACAGACCAGTAGCCAATGGAGCTGCCGTAATAAGGAAGCTGTATGCTCCCTATAACCAACCCCAGTCAACCATCTGGCTGCAGCTTTTAGTGCCAGTCGATGTTTTTCATAACTTTTCAAAGGCAGCCCCACATAGAGTAAGTTGCAGTAATCCAAGCTAGTATTCAACTACGGTAAGTTTTACTCATAACAGACCCAGTGAAATTAACGAGCATGCCTAGCTAGGTCCATTAATTTTAATCGGGTTACTGTGAGTAAAACTTAGTTGACTACCATCCATTATCTCCATCAGCAGAAGCAATATGTCTGTGAATACTAGTCACTGCAGAACAACTGTGGCAGAGGGCTATTGCTTGTGGGTTTCCCATACGCATCTGGCCACCCTTTAGGGGAACAAAATTAAGGACTGTATCCATCAGGACTCTTCTTGTGATGTCTTATAGATATAGAATTTTGAACTAGGTCCACATAGTAGCTGGGCTATGTTATTGCTTAGAGATGCTACGTTTACTGCCTTGTTTCTGTAAATATGCCAGTATTTATTAGGGACATTATTCATCTAACTGCTTTACAGGAAAAGGGGCTTAAGCTAAAAAGAGTTACAGTAAATCAATAATAAAATGGAGTCATTTAACAACCACCTGAAGAGACATGCTCAGAAAATTATATAAGACAGTAAGGTGCATTCAGGGGCTAAGCCACCACCGCATTCACCAGGTGGGGTGGAACATGGTGCGCAGGAAACAGCCTGCAGTTATAGCAGCCTAGAACTGACTTAGCAATTGGGCCTGATGTCATCAGGCGACAAGGGTGGGGTTAGTTCAGCCCCTTCCTGGTACACCCCAGATTGGGACAATCCATCAACTGCACTTTTGTTGGCCCACACAGGCAAAATATGGACCCTGTGCTAATGGCACTGTTCTGGGCTGGGCGCAGGAAGACCTCCACCTAGGGATGGTGGAGAAATTTGAATCAGTTCGCATTTAAAGGTGGATCTACCAAATCCACACTTTCTGAAACGACATGAGAACCAAAACACAGCTATCCTTTGAAATTCACACTTATCTGAATTTCGCAGTGCCGTTCTCCAGCTGAGTAAAGCATATACTGGGATAAAGTGTGCAGAAAAATACAAATACAGTATAACAAAAGTGCATACTGTATATTAAGGGAGGTTGCACATGGACATGTGTATATTAGAATAAATTCACCCTAAAATGCTGGTGATTTTTCATGAGGACTTTAAAAATTCTGTGCTCCAAGTGTCGCTGACAACCCTTTTTCCTTCAAGATAAGTTTTTTAATGCCAAGCCATTAACAAAATAAACACTTCAAAATTGCCAGTTTCATATAATTGGGCACTTTGGCAGGCATCACGTGAAGTGTTTATTAGATTTAATATGCCACAAACAAACCACCTTGTATGTAGGTGAACTGCATTGTACCTGTCATAGATTCATGTAGCACGAAACCCCTCATAATCTGAAGCATGGTTCAATCAGGATTCAGCTATTACTCCTAAGTCAACTATTTGTTTAGGACTTTTGCAAAGAAAGGGATAGAGAAAACTGAAATCACAACAGACATTTTGCTCTTAGTGTTCCTTGTGCCAAACCTATTGTTGCTGTAACTCTAGGTGATTTAATTTAGCCCCTACTACATGTTCCCCCCACCCCAGCCAGCCAGAGTTCAACAACAGAAAGTGTACCAAGGATAATCTTGTTCCCCAACAACAGACATCCCCAAACTTCGGCCCTCCAGATGTTTTGGACTACAATTCCCATCATCCCTGACCACTGGTCCTGTTAGCTAGGGATCATGAGAGTTGTAGGCCAAAACATCTGGAGGGCCGCAGTTTGGGGATGCCTGCCCAACAACCAAGCTGAAGAGAAATGCAACTTCTTCAGTCTATTCATGTTGCCCTTATAGATGAGCATTGCAGATTAAACCAGTTTTCCCTGCATTGAGTCTTCCCTGCACCAAGATACAGTACATCTAATATCTATTTAATGGTGTAGTAGTGTAATAGAGCCAGCACAGACTCTGTCACTGCCACCTACTGGATAATTAACTCCTGACTTCAGAAAATCCTAGAGATTCTTAAGAAATCTACTAGGTAAAGGTAAAGAGACCCCTGACCATTAGGTCCAGTCGTGACCGACTCTGGGGTTGCGCGCTCATCTCGCATTATTGGCCGAGGGTGCCGGCGTATAGCTTCCAGGTCATGTGGCCAGCATGACAAAGCCGCTTCTGGCAAACCAGAGCAGCACATGGAAACGCCGTTTACCTTCCCGCTGTAGCGGTTCCTATTTATCTACTTGCATTTTGACGTGCTTTCGAACTGCTAGGTTGGCAGGAGCTGGGACCGAGCAACGGGAGCTCACCCCGTCACAGGGATTCGAACCGCCGACCTTCTGATCAGCAAGCCCTAGGCTCAGTGGTTTAACCACAGCGCCAACTGTGTAACATTTCCCTAGTCTCTCTATCTTGCAAAGGATGACTTGAACAAAAGGTTTGTGACGCAGAATGAGCAAAGGGACCTCTCTTAAGCCAGCCCCAGTGCACATTAACAACCATCTTATCCTCCACTGCATAAGTAGCACCGAATTGTGTGATATTTAATTATGAGAGCAACTCATCTGCAGAACACAGTGGCCAGTTTCCTAAATAAAGCCATTTCATTCACCTTTCCAAACTGCCTAACAATACTAGACCTTCCAATATTGGGATGAAATTTGGGGGACACTGCTGCTGCATATACCACTCTTTCCTATGCCAAGTCCCAGCAGTAGTATCTTTCTTGGTGGGACAATCCCCAATCTATACACCTAATGATAAATCACCCAGTGAAACTGGATGGTAGATTTCAGAGCAGACAAAATTAAGTACTTCTCCACATGACACATAATTAATTTTCTGAATTAGCTGCCATTACCTGGGTTGGCTCTAAAAGCAATGATGTTCATGGATAATAGGCATATACGGTAAATGGCTGGTAGCCTTGATAGGCAGAACTCCATGTCCTGTGTTGCTGAAAAACAGGAAAAAACCTGTTGCCTGACTTTATGATATGCTTGCAAGCTTCTGAAAAGCATCATGTGGGTCACTTTAGAAACCAGAATGCAGTGCTAGATGGATTTTTGTTCAAATCTTGCTGGGCTCTTAGCAATTCCAAAGCTGTTATTTTCCTCCTCGGCAAACTATTCCTCAAGCCCCCAAAGCACTCTATCTGGCTCCAATTTATTTATTTCATAAAATTTAATACACTGTTTGATTGGAAAACAACCCAAAAAACCTCAAAAGCGTTTTACAAGCTAAAACAATAAAATCCAAGAAAACCAAAACAGATTAAAATGACCTCAACTTCCTAAGCACCTGGGTGGCCTTGTCTGAACAAAAATGTGTTTAGCAGGCACCCAAAAGTGTACAGTGAAGGTGCCCACTTGGCATCAATAGGCAGGGAGTTCCAAAGTGCAGTTGCCACACTGAATTATTTCAAATGATTCTGCTTTTTCCTTCTTCTGACCTTGCTAGCCACATCCTGCCTCTGAAGTGTTTTATTGCTAGTATTTATTTATTTATTTAATATGTCGCTCGATCACAGGACAGTACCACAAGATTTAATTGGGTCTCGCTGCCAAGTTAAGTTTTTTAAGATCCCTCTCTCTTTCCCAAACCAAACGGGTTTATTATACATGTCCCACTCTCTCCTAGTCCATCACACCAGGTCAGGACCTTCAACTGCTTTATCTAAAGGGCACCTCTTTTACTTTCATAGAATCGTAGAATTGGGAAGGGTCCCGTAGTGCCATCTAGTCCGACCCCCTGCAACACAGGAATCTTGCCATCAGCCGTCTCTGGGTGGGCTTGAACCACTATCCTTCTGATCAACAGCCAGACGCACTGACCCACTGCGCCACAGAGTCAGGGACCTAACGCTTCTACCGTGTTTCCCTCTTTTTAAGGCGTAGTCATAAAATAAGCCATAGCAGCATTTCTAAGCATTTGAGAAATATAAACCGTACCCCGAAAATAAGCCATAGTGATAGGCGCTGTGCGGAAGAGAGCACTGAGCTCCCCGAGTCAGCAGCAGCAACGCCGGCCGCAACAGTGTTTGCTGAGTCCTTTCTTGCTTTTGGGACTTGGTTACTGTGCTGGCTTGGGATGGTGTGTGTGCATTTGCTGTTGCTGCTTCGTGTTTTTCAGCTGGATTCTCTGGGTTCTAAGTACTTTCCCCCGTTTGTTTGCGAAGCAGCACTCGGCTGCAGCCCCTGCCTCTCCCGGCAGCTGCATCAATCCCCAGGAGGCTGCATTTGATCGCTATCTCCTTTTCTATTTCTTTTGTCTTTGAGCACCCGGCCCCGCCCCCTCTCCCCTTCGTGGAATGAAGAACGGAGTTTTAGCAGCATTTCCTCATTATAAAAAAAAGGTCAGGAACTTTTACTTTAACCTCAAAAATGGGATATTTCCTCTCTCTAAAAACAACTCTGACCTGAACACCAATAAAACGGGGGTAGATCACCTCCAGTTTATAAATCCGCAAGTAGATCGCAGTCTCCTGGAAGTTGGGCTCTATACTTTGGCTGATTGCAAGCCTTTGCATCTTTAAAAAACAAAAACCATGCGCTTCTCAGTCTTAATTTTCCTTTAATTCATCCCCCTATACCCTCCTCCAACCATTGCCTCC
Source organism: Zootoca vivipara (assembly GCF_965207765.1). NCBI lineage: Eukaryota > Metazoa > Chordata > Lepidosauria > Squamata > Lacertidae > Zootoca > Zootoca vivipara. The sequence continues at coordinate 77,216,267 of NC_142587.1, forward strand.
TTCCATTCCTTACCCCCCTCCCTCTCTCCCCACTTCCCTCACTCCTGTGCGATCTCATTTAGTCATATACTTGCTTTTTCTGTTGTGTTGTCTATTTTATATTTAATATTACCCTTTATGATGTTATTTTTCCCTTGCGATAATTATTTATTTTTTATCTTTAACTAACTTTCCTTTCCATATTTTTCCATATATAACTCAACACTTTCCCATTCCTTCTTAACTCTTTGGATAGAGTGCCCCCCCATTATTGTTGTTAATTTTACAATTCCTGGATTTTTTATGGAACCGAACAGCTTGGGTGCTTCAGAATGTGCCTTCTGTTGCTACAGGGCTATGGGGCTTCACTATTTGACCCCCCCCCCCCAGGTTGGGATTTTTAAAGTAGTTCTGTGGGTCCCAGGGCGCAGAATCACCCCCGATCCTTTCCTTTGTCTAAACAGACCTCTTCCCCCCTGACTTTGGAAGGCTGTGCTTCAAGGGTGATACCAGGGGTTTTTTAAGACCTGCGCCTCTTAAGGATTGTTACGGTCCATAACTTCCATTGCTTTCTACAGGGTTGGGGGTTTAAAGCACTGCCACCTCCACCCCACCCTGCAGCCGCTCGGAACTGGCAGCGCCAACAACGCGCCCAGCAGCGCGCAGAAGAGAGCACTGAGCGTCCTGAGCCAGTGGGTCCCAGTTGTACCAGCACTTTTTTTAAAAAAAGACACCCCCTGAAAATAAGCCACTGTGTGTTTTTTTGAGGGAAAAAAGTTATAAGACGGTGTCTTAAAAAAGGGGAAACACGGTATATAGCAACTCCCGCTTAAGCGAGGTCCATTGAATCCCGCAGGCAACCGCCGCCCCTCCACCGCTAGCCTAAGAGCCCGACGTCGAGAGCCGCGGCCCCGCCTCCCCTCACGTGACTACGAGGCGCCGGCGTGCGCGCGCTCTCCCCAATACGTACGCACGCTGTTTCTGGGTCGCCGTCGCCTTCCCACAGGAGGGTGCGTGCGTGCGCGGGAGAGACGGGCGGAACGGGAACGTGGAAGATAGGGAGACGGAGGGAGGGCTGGTCGCCAGGTGGCGCCGCTACCCCGTCCAGCCCAAAGCGCGGGAGCGGGTTGCGTCTTCGGCTACGTCCGCGAAATGCCCGCGCGCGCAGCTGTTAGTGTCGGGTGAGCGCGAGGGTGATGAGGCTGTGGGGAGATGCGCGCGCAGGCAACTGGGCGCTGGCTGAGAGCAGGGTGGGGAGAGAAACTGTCGCTGCTGAGGGGAAGAAGCGGAGTGCGCGCATGTTGTGTGTGTGCGCGCGCGCGCGCCCTTTTCGTTCATTTCTACGTGGCGGGAGCTGCGGTAAAAGGGAAGGAAGCTGAGGTGGGCGAGCCTGGCTTGGTTCCCCGCTCCCTGTCAAAAGCTGGTGGCACAAGGTGTCTGTTTGTGTGAACGACACGCGACTCCCCCCCGGGGAGTCGCCAATATGGCGAGATGGGCTGGGGTGGTTTCGGCGACCCAGCGCCGGAGGTGGCAGGGTTTTTCGGGGGCGAACTGCTCCACGGCTGCTTTGTTTCTGTGCGTTTGGTTTCCCCCTGGTCTCAAAGGGATGTTGTTCCCAGACCGTCGTGCATAGATGGCAGCTTTTTCCCTCTTCTTCTTAAGGTATTGGTGGTCCTTTTCCCCGACCAGTTTTCGATGACCGCCATCTCGTCGTCCCTTTCCCAAACTCGAGGGAGGGAGAGGCATTCAGTGTGAAACTGCAAAAACCTAAAAGCCCTTTAAGGCAGCTGTAAGGAGAGTCGGTTTTCATAAAATAAGTACCCAGCGATTCGGACGCGGAGCTACAACAACCACCCAGCCACATGGAAAAACTATATTTCCTAGTGCTGGTGAGGAACATATATTAATTGAGGAGGAGTTGTTGTATTTGTACCCCATCGGCCCATCCAGAGGCAGCTGAGCTGGATCTCTGCTTGTGAGTGGCTAGAGGAGGTGGTAATTTGGTTGCCATTGGGTGTTGAGAGAACCAGGGGTGCATTGAATCAGTAGGTAGGGTGGCTGTGATATAATCCAACATGTGCAGCAGATATTGCGCATTGCATGCTTTGTGATAAATCAGCCTAAGACTAAAGTACAGAGTGCCTCCCCGCCCCCCTCACAATATGCATTTGAACAACTGGACCACTTCTGCTAAGTACTGTACATTTCTTTATGACTCAGGCTCTGTCCCTCTTATAACAGCTGAATATAGTCAATCCATGTCCCTCTTAAATTTCAGGCTGTTGCGTGCTTTGTAAATGCACCAAGCCTCTATTAGGATTTTGAAACATGGTTTATTCAATCACAAATCACTTTTACCAAAACGCCTGCCTCATGGTTTGCTGTTGGGTGGGCAAGAACTCCTGTACTTTCAGGCCATCCCAAAGTTGGTCCTTTATATAAGAACTAGGTATACTAGCCTATTAAAGCTGGAAAAGAAGTATAAAATAAAAATAATGGGAGATGCCCCAAACAAAAATTGTGTTTTTATACACTACAGATGTTTTCTGAAGCAGGTTGGGTTTGGATGAAACAAGACAGAATTTATCAGCTCTCCTACTTAAAACAAACAAGAAGTTAAAAACCGCAGGAGGGAACGATTGGATTTGGAGTGAGCAGTGTTAATGGCACAATTTTTAAAAACATTTTTAAAGTCCCCTTGAAGCTGCTATTTAGCATTTTGGGGAAACACAGTTGCCATACACACTTCCCACCCTGTCCCATAGTTTTTAAAATAAAAAGTGAGAAACCTTGCATTGTCTCACCTAATTGTACTGTACCTTTAATAAACTGAACAACTAGTTCCAAAGTATTGTAACTTCCTCGATTAGCAAATTCAGGCAATGAAAAAAATGGGAGTCAAAACACAACAGCTGAGGAACGAAGAGGTGGTTTCAGAATATTCTGGAATATCCTGAGGTTTGCAGAATCGCAAAAAAATGAAACAACTCACCCCCACCCACCCCCAAAGAAAACAGCAACTCAATATGCTGTTGAGTAATATGCTCAACTGTCATGTCAACAGTTACATGTCAACTGAAAAAAAATTGTACATAGGTGGGGAATGAAATTGCCTTCAAGTCTTATACCTCGTGTCCAGATGTTTAACTTCCAATTCTCATCACCAGTATGGTCAAAGAGGATGGTTGTAACCTGGGAACATCCCAATTCCTGATGATGGCCTAGTGGGCAAGCAGGAACTCTGAAAAGCAGCTCTTGTGCTTTGAGATGAAAAACACTGCCATGTTTTGCTGCAGGTCCAAACAGCTATTGAAGAACAAGTGGAAAATAGGATGCTCTGGTGAATCTTGAGGGATGCAGAAGTAAGAATTACAAAATGTCTAAAATAAATCCTTAAAAGAGTAACCTGCCCCCCATCCCAGCTGTGATGATGTCTGAGCATATTCAGTAGCCTCCAGAATTTGGAGACCAGACGCCTTGAGTACCAGCTGAAATATGGACAAGAAGGTGGGGTTGTTAGCCTGCTCGAGCTCTTTAGAGCAGGCATCCCCAAACTGCGGCCCTCCAGATGTTTTGGCCTACAACTCCCATGATCCCTAGCTAACAGGACCAGTGGTCAGGGAAGATGGGAATTGTAGTCCAAAACATCTGGAGGGCCAAAGTTTGGGGGTGCCTGCTTTAGAGTATCCTGGAATGAGGCTGGTGTTTAGTGAAATGTTTACTCTCACATTGGTTCTGGTTCTAATTAAGGAATAGCTACAATTAAAACACATTCAGCAACATTTCCTATTTGGCTAGGCATGAAGAATGAATGAAAGGTGAATGTATTGACTTGGTCCCCAATTCTGTGTTTTTCTGTGCATAGTGTTTGGAAAAAAACACTACTGCCCTTGGACCACCTCATAAGTATCTTTTTTATTGTTGTTCTTAAAATGTGTGATTCCGCATGGCATTTAAAGGATTTCCCATTAAACGTTGTACTGGAATAGATCAGATTTGTATTGGTAAGTCTCAGAAAATAGGAAATATTCCTGGTAAATAAGAACAGTTGGACTGTATCTGCCATTGAACTCAAAATGCTTCATTTCTTAGTATACATGGATTGGGTTCTGCTGAAAGCATGTGCCATTGATAATGTAGTGTTGAGCACCTTAAATACATTTTGGTCACCGTCAAGTCTTATGAGAAAATGACTTATTTTTTCTGCAATTGTAGTATTATACGCAGATAACACCAAGCACTTCTTAGCTGGGCAAGCTCAGACTTCAGGCTAGTTGTACCAGATGTTGGAGTAACTTGTGAAATAAAACAATTCAGTTATTTGGAAGTGAGGAGGGGGCAGGGAGTTGATTAAATAGATGATGAGGTGGCATCAGCAATGAAAAGGTGAAGATGGGCGGTCCCAAGATTATTCAGGCCCTTCAAAGAGGAATAAGTGCCAAGGCAGTTTTCCTGATTTTTTAAATGCCAACTTTGTAACATCTGTCAACAGCAGTGTCTTTGAAGAGAGTTGATAATGAAATTCATTGTTGGCTGTCATAATTTGTGTTAGAGCAATGGTGCTTTGCTGCAGGCTATGTGAACAGAAGGAAAGCAGATAGTTGTTAAGAACAAATCAAACTTTTCAATATCTATTATAATGTGGAAAACCTGACCAAAAGTAGATTTCTTTCTTAAGACTGCAATATGATTTGTTCATATATGTACCAATTTTGAGTGTTATCTTTAAGGGATAGGGACTAAAACCTGAATAAGACATTTTCCTGGATAGACATTTGTGTGCCTTGACTATATTTGTCTGTCACCCACATTCTGTGTTCTTTCTAATTTCATGACCAGACTAAATACTTGTTTTTGCTTTTCACTGAACCAATAGCCCTTGCATCTCTTCCAGTTTATTTCTGAATTGGAATGAAAACTTACTAAATTTTATTTTAAAAACTTAAGTGGCATCCAAGTATTCTCCCTAGATAATCACGCAACCCAGTGGTTTAGGTCCAAGGAAAACAAGTCCTGTAAAGTCTAGGAATGCTGCCTTAAATGGGTTATGACATGTGACATGCAGTGTCTTCCTTCATCTGCTTTATTCTTCCTAGTCCTGTCTAAATCAATTGCAGTCAAATACAGTTTTGCTTAACTGGATGGGTTTTCTGGTGTTTAGTATTCATATGAAGCTTGGAGGTTATCCATCTTTTGATTTGATTGATTCTCTGATATCCACTACTGTATATGACTAATCACAAGTACATCAAGCAATATGGAAAATTGTCTACATAGTTGAATCAGCCCCTTTCATTTCAAATATATGTTGAAATTCTACTATATTTAGATCCAAAGACAATTGTTCTGCCTCCTTCCAAAACGGAATTCAAAGCTAATACATTACATTACTTGTGTCCTAACAACAACCAAATGTTTTAGAACCTTGTAATTCATGTTTGGGCAAGCATGTTGCACAAGTGCCCATATGCAAAAGAAGCAGAATAGGCAAATATGGGGCCGAGTAGAGAGTTAAGCAAAAGTTAAACAAAAAAGATCTTGTGTTTTAAAAAAATGCTTTTCATATGCCTAATCCCAGTTCCTAATGAGGCAGAAGTCCCTTCACTCTTATACTCTGCAAATAGCTCACAGTTTTGCTGTTTAGTGAGTTGGTAAAGCTGTGGCAAAGTAAAAAAGGATTACCCTTCACTCATAATCTTCACACATAAGTAGTTCTAGTTACAGATAGGTAGCCGTATTGGTCTGCTGTAGTCGAAACAAAATTTAAAAATTCCTTCCAGTAGCACCTTAGAGACCAACTAAGTTTGTTATTGGTATGAGCATGCACACGAAAGCTCATACCAATGACAAACTTAGTTGGTCTCTAAGGTGCTACTGGAAGGAATTTTTTTTAATTTTGTTTTACACAGAAGATTATGCTAGCCATTGCAGTTTTTGTGTGTGTTCATAATTTTATACACACACACACACACACACACATGCAACTATTTGTTGTTGTTGTTTAGTCGTTTAGTCGTGTCCGACTCTTCGTGACCCCATGGACCATAGCACGCCAGGCACTCCTGTCTTGCACTGCCTCCCGCAATTTGGTCAAACTCATGTTCGTAGCTTCGAGAACACTGTCCAACCATCTTGTCCTCTGTCGTCCCCTTCTCCTAGTGCCCTCAATCTTTCCCAACATCAGGGTCTTTTCCAAGGATTCTTCTCTTCTCATGAGGTGGCCAAAGTATTTTGCAACTATTTAAAATGCTCAATAATCACCCAAATGTTTGTGGGTGGGAAGCGACCATGATACATAACTAGTCATATAACACATCTGTGTGTAAAAGCAGTTGTTTGCTTATTTTTTTCATTCTCTTTCTATCCTGGTCTTCCTCCCAAAGGTTGTGGCAAACAAACAACACCATTTAAAAGCAATCACATATCCTCACAGCAAATAATTACAAGTTTGCCAGGAGTAGTATTTTTCAGCCATTAAGTGCTCGAGTTGACAGGAATGTGTTTATATTCCTCCTGAATGTTAATAATGAGGGAGACAGTCATGCCTCACCAGGGAAGGCATCCCCATAAGTGGGGAACTGCTGCTACAAATCAATGGCAGCAACCTGCCTGCAGCAGCTGGGTCTCTCCTAACAATAGTAAAGCCTGAAATGGTTAATATTGGACAAGATGCTCTTTGGGGTACTTGGGTCCTAAGCCATTTAGGGCTTTGTGCACTAATGCCCTGAATTGAGCTCAGTAGCTCACTGGCAGCCAGTGCTGAGCTTTCAGATCTACCGGTAGTGACATGGGGTCCCATCTCAGCACCAAGCAACAAGTGGAGGAATCTTAAAAGCCCCTACTCTTAGGACAGCAGCTTCTTGCATTGAGATGCTTCACCCTTTAAAAATAGTTCTTCCTATCTGCTTGGCCCTCAGATGAGTTTCTTGCAGCTGCAGCAAGCCATCCATTTCATTGTTTAATAAGGACAGATTAAACTGAATACTCCATTGCTGATGCCTCTTGCTGGTTGTCTTAGTGGCAAGAGGTTTTGTTGTTGTTTTAAATGGGCTCACCCAGGCAAGGCATCTGCAACTATGAACCCCACTGGGAATGCTGTAGCATTTGCCCAGCCATGCTATGTGGTGATGACAGACCTGATAGACTTATTTGGTTACATACCCCCACATTGAAGCAAAACATTATGCATAGCGATAAATCAATGCAAAGTGATGGCCTGACTTTGGGTGGAACATAGGGGGCATGGGGCACCTAGGCTCTAAAATGCTCTCAATAAACCCTTACATTCTGATCTGCTTCATAGATTGAGAAGCAGACTTTGAGTTTAGATAACTGGCATGCATAGATTTTTATTTTATTGGAGGGAGAGCAGAACAGTACTGATGCCTTTGATCCAGGGCACAGTAAATAGTTTCATGACTGGATGGCTGAGTGCTTGCATTCCAACAATTCTACTTACTGAAGTCATTTGGACTGAAAAACACTGAGCAATATCGACAAAAAAGCAAGGATTGTGCGTCTATTCCATCACCCGCCTTTATGTTTTATAGCTGAGATCACAAGGCTTTTTAATTCCAGTAGATGATGAGGCTGGGCTCTAGCCAACCCTGAATTTTCTACACATTCTGCAAGTGCTTGTTCATATCTGCTGCATTCCTGCTGTTAAGTGTGTTAGTATTTTCCATGCTTATTGCAACATGCTTCTCAGTGAAACAAATGAGTACTTTAAAATGTTGTTGTTGTGCTGAATAAGATGATACAGAGAAATATGGAGATCATTTCAATCCCAGAGGAACATGTCAATGCCTAGTATATATTTATTGTAAATTCTGAAAGAAAGTGTGTTGAGCCACTATAATGGTTAACCACTATAATGGTTAAGAGTGTTGGGTAGGGGAGAACCTAACCAGCTCCTAGCTCTCTTCAGATATTAAGGTATTTTTGGGGGGGGGGGAGTAGTAGTGGTGATGACTGTGCCAGCTCTGTCTGCTCCATCAGGGGCAAAACTAGGCTTGATTTCACATGTCAAAGCCTTTTGCAGAGCCTCGCTACCTATTTTGGAATGGATTATGTAAGGTTCTAAAATGTTCAGGCAACATCCACATGTATACAAGCGACCCCATTTCAGATTGTTGCCTTGTGACAGAAAACAGCAGAAGTTGTGATGGTTGGTGTGGGGCAGGGGTGCTCATCCCTACTTCCCCTCATGAGTTGAATGCCTGACCAGGACTTTTATCTTCCAAGCTAACCTACTTCAGACCCTCCAAGTGTCCCTATTTTCCAGGGGCAGTCCCTGATTTAGAGAAGCCATCCCGGTTTCTAATTTGATCCCAGAATGTTCCGCTTTCCTTAGGATGTCCCTATTTTCATCGGGGAAATGTTGGAGGTATGGAGTTATCTGACCCCTGAGCTGTCTGAAGGCAGCCCTGTATAAGGAAGTTTTTAAATGTTTAATTATGTTTTCATATATGTCAGAAGCCGCCCAGAGTGGAATGGGGCATCCCTATTTTCATCAGAGAAATATTGAAGGGTATGCTACTTCAGAAGGCTGTTGTATACCGTTATAAATACAAAGCATGCTTATTAGATTGGATGAAAGGTATCTAACTATGATGGTTGTGTGTGCTACTTTACAAAGGACAGTTTTCTGTTTTAAGGCTGTCTTGGCTAAGTCCAAAATCCATTGAGAAGGCCTGTGACTAGACAGACTCCTAGCAGACAATCAAATTATTATCGGCATTATTTTATAAATGGCTTCTCTCCATACATGTTGATAAGCATTCTATATGGAAAATTTCAAGTACTATTATGCAGACCTAAGTCTCATTGTTTCACAGCACTGAACTTAATACATTTTGTGTTTCACATCATATAGTGCAAGCTCTACATTTATAAAATTTAGTGGTGTCTTCTTTTCTGCAGTTCAGCAGTATTGAAGCAGCCCTGTAAAATATATGGACTATTGAGCCTTATTCCAAACTCTGTTTTGTGCCAAATTTCCAATTAGTGAATGCCATTTTATTAACTAGACCCCATTAAGCTCCATTCTTTAGTATAATGAAAGCCATTTCTGTTCTCCTTAATTTAATACACAATTCAGAGGATTATAGAACTAGACAGGAACAAGTGCTAATGGAGGGAATAAGTGTGATTTTAGATTCGTGGAGGCCCTTTGCAACTCATTTTTGTCTAGTTTCTTGTGTAGGAATTGACTGGGTACCTAGATCCAAAAAACAGGGCTAAACTCACTCTCCAGCAGGAGAGTCCCCAGTAGCAGAGTTTAAACTCACAAAAGTCAGGCAGCAGTATAGCATTAGGCATATAGGTTTTTAGACACTTTTATGCCATTAATCTGCATACAATGCTCCCCTCTTTTCTACCCCTCTTGCAATGAGCAGACCATATATTGTTAAGTACGTTTAAAATGCTTTACTTACAGATTCAAAGTTCATACATTTATCCAAGCAGCAGCAAGGAAAACACGGGCAGAATACTCTTTGGTAGAAAAATACAGAAAGATAGTTCCAAACACATGCTCTAAGCTTGGAGCTTGCTTAGACACGTCCTCCCTGGTAGGTTACATGACATGGAAAGAGTGAGAGGGGGCATGACCTAGCTGAGTCTAGGGATCCAGCTCTATTGTCTTAGCTCCCTCATGCACAGTTATGTTTGACTGCAATTTCTCACACTTTATCTCTGGGCAGTAGTGAGATTTGGGCCTATAGGCAGTGGAAGAGCAAGTGGATGAGTGCCAAGGGGAGCAGTGGGGCCCACTGAGGACCCCTTGCCCAAGGGCCCCCCAAAAGCTGGAATCGGTAATGCTGGCTTGCTTAATCCCACAGTTTTAGCAGCTATGGGAGAACAGAGGAGGTAGTTCAAAAGGAAAGGCTGCCTCCCTGGACCACTTATCTCACAGCTGGAAACCTACTGAGCTAACAACAGAGTATAAAGCCACAAGTCCACTTCTTAGTGGAGAAATTTTCTGACAATTACATAAACTTTTCTGCTTAATGCATCTTTCTGTAAAGCAAGGTAGTATCTTTGTAGATGATTAATCTAACATAATGTTTCCTTTTATTATTCCCCCCCCCCGCAATCCTCTTGAGGAAGCAAGGGCTCTGTGTTCTTTCGCAGTAAATCACAAATGATGCTTCTGGGACATGTGCATTTGGTTATACTGATTACCCATCTGTTGAGAGTGCAATATATTCATTCTTCATTATACATTTAAGGTGAGGATACTTTTTCTATCAATTACTATATATTTGCTTCTCCTGCAATTTCAGCAGCTTCATAAAAATGCTAAACTACCGTACTTCTATTGGGCATGTGGAGTTTGATAGGTAATTCCAAGTTTATGTTTCCCACTTGAATACCAACCTGCAAAATTAGAGTTTGCTTCTCAGGGTTACAAAAACGGATACTTGATCTCCCTTACAGTGAATAAGTGAAACTAGGGTTTATTGTCTTACTGAACCTTGCAACAACTCTACTGCTTTCCAAATCTGCAGGTGTGAGAGGGAGAGGGGGAGGGGGAGGCAAGAAAGAGGGAAAGGAATTACGGTAATACATGAAGGTGATGCTAATGAAGGAAAATGTAGCATACCATAGGAAATTATTTGTGATAAAATTACAGGTAAACCCCCCACCCCACTTCCATGTGATTGACTCATTCACTATGCTGGGAAAGAAAAAAATAATTTGATTCAAACCTGGAAATAGTGTGAGAGAGCTGGAGAGTCCTCATGGCTCGTGTGGAGACTTTCCCCTGAGCCTGACATCACTGAGGGCAGAGGAAGCCCCCAAGAGACCAGTGGCCCAGTGGGGCTTTATTTAGGCTGCCCAACCTCCCTGCCTAACAGCTGGTATTCAGGGTATTGCAGCAGCCGCTGCTGCTTTCCTGCTCATCCTCCAGCCTTCGATTGGCCCCAGAGTTCCAGTTCGAGTTGTGGATATTTTTGGAAACAGTAGTTTTGGTCTGGATTGGAGAGAGAGCAGCAGAGAGGGCGTTTAAAGGTGATCCCCCTGTGAAAGTGTGGGGGGGGGAGGAAGCATGTACATCTTTCAACCCAGTCACCTCACATATTATGTGAAACATCCACATAACTCCTGTGACGGCTTTCGTTCTTTTTTTAATTAAGAATTAGGAAACCTGTAGCCTTCCTAATGTTGCTGGATCACAAATCTAGCAATCCCTGATAATTTCCCATGCTGTCTAGGGTGGATAGGAGCTGTAGCTCATCAATATCTGGATCATCACGGGTTCCCTACCCCTCCTCTAATTCATACAAGCAACCTTTCTAAAACCAAGCTGTCGTTCAAATGCAATTTATTCCACCGTCCAAATTTAGTGATATAGGACACTGCCTTTCACTAAGTCAGACCATCATTCTACCCAGCTCATTATTGTCTACACTCTACACTGACTGCGAGCAGCTTTCCAGGGTTTTAGGCAAGTGATGCTCCCAACTGTACCTGGAGTTGCTGGAGGTAGACCCTGGGACCTGCTCACAAGGCAGATGCTCCACCCCTGAGCTAAAGTCCTTTCCTTAAATTTTGAATATGTGAGTACTTTCATATGTGACAAAATTGCATTTTGGAGCATTTGAAAGTCAAATATTGACCAGGAAGTAAAGTGTTAGCTAGGTGTACCATCCAGGAAACAATTTTGAGAGGTATCCCCTCTACAAACAGAAGTACTCTTGCTCAGGATTCCAGCCAGTCAGCCATGCCTTCTCCAGGATAATATCGGCTGTTAGGGGTTAGACCAACACACACACACACACACACACACACACACACACACACACACCAGCTTGTAGTTCTTGGAGAACACTCTGAGAACACTCAGTCCTAACTGAGGAAATTTGGTGGAATTATTTCTGCTTTTTTCTTTTAATTCAATGGGGAGTGCACCAAATATGGAGAAGGCACCATGTTATTTTTCGGTAGCCTCGCCTCACTTAGTTTCTAAACAGGCTCTCAATCACCCGAGTTCACTAGCAGCATCTGAGATCCCTTACAGAAGCTCTACCTTCTGCTTGGGTGGCTGCCACCACAGCTTTTGCCTTACATGGAATTGCAAAGGTTTAGTCACTTGCCAGAAAGAGGCTGCTGATGTTTCCCACCAGGTCGCAGGATGAGAAATTACAGATGCTGTAATCAGAAGCTGAAAAATTCAGGGAAGGAATGGGTAGCATTTACAGCCCTTCTGTATCATTCATTACAGCCCTTATGAAACATTCTTTCCCAACCAGCTGCAGTGTTCAACAGAACCACACGTACCAGCAGGCATGTATTGCTCAAGTGCATGCCAATAAACATGAGTGCAGTGGCAGGTGGATGTATTTGGAAGGGAGAATAGGTGGGAAGGATTAAGCACCCTTCCTGACTGCCAATTGCCCTCTGCAATACTCCCCATCAGATTAGCATGGTAGGAAAAACGGGGTTAGGGGACTCAGATTTGCTTTATAATATATAGGCCTTGTGCCCTCCTGTTTTTCAGCAAATCCACTGAGCTTTCGGGAACCACAGTTCCACTGTAACTGGAAGGAGAATCTATCCTGCCCCCCACCAATAACTTATTGTTGATTTAAAAGGATTTAGGGTGCTGAAGTGTGGCAATTCAGCTAGAATTAATTCACTCATTTCTACAGCCAAAATCATCACCATTGTTTATGCATCACACTTGGAATGTTCAGAGCTCTTCACATAGGTTATCTCAGGAATCCTTACATCAACCTTGTAGGCAGGTTACTATTTTTTACCTTCATATTGCAGTTGTGGGCTTAGGGCAAAAGACAGTGGTTGCCTAGGGCCATCAAGTTTACAGAAGTGGAAATATTTTCATTTATTTGTTTAGGAGAAAAGGTACAAAACGTTCACAGATAACAAAAGAAAACCTAACAACAGAACAGAAAAGGAAGAAGAAATCCCCAACAGACTACCCTACATTTATACCTACAATGTGAAACAAAGAAACTATAATTAATTAATTAAATCAGAAACATAAATATATTTGCCTTTGTTCCTGAAAGCCTTGAATGGGTCCCATTTTTGCTCAGATTGATGGATTCTTTGTTGTCTTTGTCTTACCCACAGTATCCAAATTATACTTGGTTACGAATTCCCATAATTTGATGAACTGCTGTTTTGAGCAAGGGATTTATTTCCTTTTTCAAAATTTACCATTTACCATCCTTGCTGCCAGTATCATATAAATGAGTAGTGACAGGATTTAAACCAAAGGCGTTCATACCTCAGGTTTTTAGCCCTTCTTCTACACTGGCTCTATATTCTTTACATAGTGGGGGGGGGGAATAGAAGTATGCTGTTGAATGCAGCAATCCACAATTCACAAAAATCGACAATAAAATCTTGGGGGGGGGGAATAGGCTATACTCGGAGCTCAAGAATTATGTGTTTCAGCATGGTCTAAATTGTTGCGTTGTCTACGTACAGAATAATTCTGCTTACACTGGAATTTTATTTTTAACTTGCTGGCGATAAAGAGAGGTGCTCAATGTACTTTGAGAGAGGAATGATTTAGCACTGCTTTGCATGGCCCTTAAGGGAAAGAGATCATAACAGAGCAATAACAAAGAAGTTTACTGGCAGGTAAAAGGAAAGAAGACAGTTGCCTGAGAGGATTTACAGTAAAGGCACTATTTATTTAAAGTAGTTGGCATTTTCTTTGACTGTGTGAGCAGGATCAGCGTAAGGATTTCATTTGCAATGCCACTTATAAATAGTGCAATAAACACTTCCCAGAGCCTCATTTTATCAGGGAAATTCCAAATCCATACACTAACTGAGCCTTACAAGTTGCTATGTGAGCTTTGTAAATATTTTATGTCAGTTTTAGGCTCAAGGGCAAATATCTCTTTTGCTCTGCACTTGTAAAGAAATGTATGCTGAAAAACATTGGCTATAAAATGTAAGAACATCTTTCATATTCACCTGCAATCCTTTGTGGACTAGTGCTAATTATTTTAATAAATCTGACAGCCTCACATTGGATTTTTTTGATTTGGACATTGTGAGCACATTGGTCCATACTTCCCTGATCTAAATTTGCTTTTGATTTTTGCAAAGGGTTCCCTCAAAGCAGCCATCCATTCTGCCTAAAGTTCAGAAAGTAGCTTAGGAGCCTTAGGTCAGTTCTTAGGCTCATGAGAGCTTAAACTTCAATTAGCCAGCCTTCATCTTTGAGTTATGACAAGTATGTGTTGTGCATGCATCCAGTCATAGATTCCACTTTGAATTATTATTGTTATTAATATCATTATTGCTACTATTATTATTTACTACCAACATGACAAAATGGCTTCTAAACAGTTTACAAGTATAAAATCAATCAAAGTTCACACGGAGTTAAAACACAATGAAACAATTCCATCAAAACTTTAAAACATTCATAATGTAAAAATGCAATAAAACAAGCTCATTAAAACAATTAGATCACAGGTGCAAGTTCAGGGCAAACAGGTGTGTCTTCAAGAGCTGGAGGAATGTCAAAACTGATGGGACCTTTCATATTTCAGCCAGGGGGGTATTCCGCAACACTGGTGCCACTTAGATACAAGACATGGCACCATTAGGAGCTGCCATCCTTCTCTAAACGACTGTACTCCATAAGGTCTTTAATTTCACACTTGGGAGGGATGCCAGCTAGGCCATTAAAAACCACAGTGCTTCATGCGCTGCTTTTGGCCTGGCATAGTCCCCAGATGTGTTCACCAGAAACAGTGCTGATTCTTTGACCTGGCTGTTGCCTCTCCCAGTATCAAATGAGTTTTCATGCTGAAAGGGGTACTTAGCAGGCCAAATTCAGGGTGGGTGGCACTGGGCCACTTCCTAGCTAGTGCAGAAAGAGGCAACTAGATATCAACACAGCTCTGGTATATTTCAGAGCTTAGGGTGAGGAAACAAGCTGGGAGAAGGCTCGAATGTGGCGTGTAGGAAAAATCCAGTCAAATGCAATCGAATACTTGAGTCTACCTAGTGGCAAAGAGGGCATACTTTGCTGACTGTTGCATCCTCACTGTGCTGTCTGGCAAAGCTTATCTCAGTAGTGTGGAGCCTCCTAAAGTCTGCCCCAAAGCAGCTAGTAGAACGGACAGCATACCCTCCAAGCATCCCAATTTTCCAGGGACAGACCCAGAATCATGAAAGCCATCCCAACTTCTGATTTAATCCCGGAATGTCCCTATTTCTCCCTCCAGTGCTGCTGCTTCCAAACTCGGGGAGGATGATGGACTGGCGCTTGTCCTGAGCGGGGGCAAGGGACCATCTTGTTGCCTCTCCATGGCCACTGCTGCCAGCCTCCTGTTAAATCACAATGTAGGAAAGATGGAAACTGCAACTTGCTCCAAACTGTTTTGGGAGATTTAATTCTTCACATTGAACAGAGGAGTGGAGTGGAGAACGTTTGAGACCAAGAGTTGCCATAGCATATTCTCCCAATGAGAGACCATTTGTAAGACCGGTCTGCATAGGACTTAAGCAAGCCGCTTTTGATACCAGACATTTGCACCAGGGTGCTCTGTATGAGCTTAGAAACACTCTGAATAGGTTGGCTGGAAAACACATAATGCCAACATTTTCAACTTGTGTTTAGCCAAGTATCCTAATGACATAAAAGTCACTTTTAAGAAACAAAAACAAAGCAGGTTCATAGTTGCTTTAATCAGAGGCTTGGGTACCATTGTCTGTAGCCTGAACTGAAGATGCATGATATCATTACTAATTCAAACTGAAAACACAGCTGGGCTGGGGAACCAAAGGAAGTATGGTTAGGAAGTGGAGCATTTGTGTGAGTCATGACATATAAATGTGCGTGGCAAGTCATTCCTGATAATGTCCAGCCAAACCACAGTGTTGATGTTGGAAGATTTGGCGTGGGAACTACAAGTATAATCCTGATTCCCCCCCCCCCCCGGCGCCCCACAACTTCTTGGCATTTTATTTGTATTTACTTTTACAGTAACTTGGTTTTCTCAGATGCTCTCTTTTTTTCATTTCCTCTGACTTTATTTATTTAACTCTTGTTATTAGAACAAAGGGCCCTAAGGACGTTAGTGTTCTATAAAGAAGCTGAAACATTATTTTCCACATAGCATCTCCTGTTTTCTGCATGAAAGGAAAAATTCTGTTTTTCGCCAGGAAGACTTTAAGTTCTTCTTGATGATCTCAGACATCTTGTGTTGACTGTTTTCCATCTTGGCAATTAAATGCACGTGTCTTTATTCTTACTAGTTGTCTTTGTGGCATCAGTTGTAGAATTGGTGTGCTTTTTAAATGCCCTACCGGTAATACTAGGGTCTCTAACACAGCACTCTTGGGCACCTTCTTCCTCTTCCTCCTCCTCCTCCTCCCTGGCAATCACTTGTAGCCGAGTAAGATTGTCTTCCATGAATATGGTCTCAACAGTGTGTCTGTAATTGACTGTCCATGACACCGGCCAAAGTTCTCTATTCCTCCCAACTGTTTTGTTTAAAATTGGTGTTTGGGGCTTTTTGGGGGAGGCTGTTTGAGAGTTTGGGGAGAAGTTTGGGTTTTTTACTGTGCTTTTGGTCAGGGGAGGAGGTCTGCAGATTGCCAGTTTTTCTTCTGCAATATTACAATATTTTGAGTACACACAACAGTTTCTTAGATTTTGAAAAGTGCTCAGAAGCTTGGAACCTCGGGCTTAATAGAGAAAGCATTTTTCAATTTTGGTAAATTTGGTTTTGTTCTTTTCCATCAACTTTAGTAAAACCTCAATTTATTTTTAAAGAACTATCTTCTAATCCTATATCAACCAGATAGTGTGTGCTTTTTAAAAAATATATTAACTGTGACATGCAAAAAAATTGGAAAAGTAAACACACTTTCTAGGGTGGAATTCAGCTTAGTGCTAATAAGATCATTCCATTGGGCAAGCAATCTCCACTTTCCTCCCCCATTTTCTGTTTCAGACTATTCCAGACCCTCCAGAGCAGATTTGCAGGAGAAGGGGGAAAGCACAGTTATGCTTTTGGGAACCGGATAGTTGAATCTGGCCTTTAGTGTTGCACAGTGCTAAGGGGTTTCATCCAGGGATTTTGACAACTGGCACAGCTGTTTTTCATTCCTGGCCTCTCCATATGGCCTGTTTATTAAGCATTCTTCCTGATTTGTTTGTACAAAGCTTGCATGGAGCTTGTATTTGATGTCTTCTGGTTATTTAGCTTTCATTCAGATTTGTTTGTGCAGATGCTGCACAACTTCCTATCAATCAAATGCATAGGGCTGCCTCTGAAGATGGTTCGGAAACTTCAGCTGGTGCGGAATTCAATGGGCAGATCGCTCACTGGGGCAAGACAGTTTGAGTATATTACACAGATCCTGGCCCAACTGCACTGGCTACCAATTAGTTTCTGGGTGCAATTCCAAATGCAGTTTTTGACATATAAAGCCTTAAATGGCTCAGGACCACAGTACCTCAAGGACCGCCTCTCCCCATAGAAACTGACCTGGACTCTGCAGTAATCATTTGAAGCCCTTCTTTGCCTTCTACACGTGAGGTCTGGAGCATGGGTGCCAACTTGAATAAATTGGGGGGGGGGAGCTCTGTCCCACATAATCACAAGATGTTGTCAGAAGAAAGGAATGCTTAGGAAGAAACCACCAGCACTTCTGCCAGAAGTCACTACTACTGCTGATACTAGCAGTTATCAAGTGACACAAGGAAGCCAGTACGGATTGCATATGCACAACATTTTGATTTGAAATCAATTGGGACTGAGTACCCATTTTTTCTACATAGTCCACACAATCTACACCTTGCAATAAATTGGAGACAGATTCATATGGGGGGTGGGTAGAGGAAGATCTATAGAGAACATAGATTGCATGAAAAAGTTCCTAGGAGCTCAAGAGAAGGCAAAGGTCTTCCCCATTACCTACTACCTGTTTATTATTATTTTTTACTGGAGATACAAAGGATTAAACCTTGGACTTTCTGCATGCAAAGTGTGTGTTATCCTCCCTGGGCTCTCCCCAAGGTTCAACTCCCTCAATTAGGCCCAGAACTGGTAATGGCTTTGAATGACCACCCAAAAAAACAGCCACGGTGCATCTTTAGAAGACGACCAACTACCACTTGCCCTAAACAATTTGAACAACAAGTTTTTCTTTCAGAGAGAACATAAATTATGATAGGCGCATGCAAAACATACCATTATGCAAGTACAGGTGAAACTCAGAAAATTAGAATATCATCGAAAAGTGCATTTATTTCAGTAATGCAACTTATTACTTTTTCTTTTTCTTTTTACAAATGCTTTCTTTTGGAAATTCCACAGTAATAAAACAAATAATTACAATAATACAAAAATAAACATCACTATTACATTTCATTAATTACATTCCATTTATAATTGACCCACCTAACAACAAATAATTACAATTACAACAAATAAAGGCTTGACATATCTTGCTTTGCATGTCATGCATCTATCTTATATATTGGTTTCACCTTTTAAGTTGCATTACTGAAATAAATGCACTTTTTGACGTTATTCTAATTTTCCGAGTTTCACCTGTATGTAGGGATGCCACACTCTTGTTGAAATCAAAACTAGCCATAGAACTACTAGAAGTGTTTATCATTGGGGCGCGGGGACTGAAAGGAAACCAAAAGAAAATGTTAATAAGGTTATTTAAAAAAGCATTAGTAGTGAGACAGTGCCTGCCTTCAGACTTAAAATCTATATATACCGGTAAAAAATAACACACATGGAAAAATGAATGAGGAGGGAAGAGGCAAACTTGGGCATGAAGTTCTTAAAGTTGCGCTGCCTTTTGCAGCTTGCAAACAGTTTCCTGAAAATGAACAAGTCGTTTTGGCTCACCCTTACAATGTCTTCCTTTGACATTCCCTGGAGAACAACAAATGTAGAACATAATGCAGATGGCGCTGTTGCATGTTGAAGATGGTCAGAAGCACAGCAGTACAAGGAGTAGTGCAAGGTTGCCTCTTGCATGTGTCAGGTGTCTTCCAAACTCCAGCTCGGCACAAGCAACTCATCTTAATCAAAAAGACAAACCAGAGGGCAGCGCCTTGTACTTCAGCCAAGGTCAAAATCAAGAGAAGCTGTCAAGAGAAATCGGGAACTGAAATGAAGCGGAGTGAAGAGTGAGGAGTTGAGTGCAGCAGAAGGACAGGAACGTGCAAGAGAACATAGCAGGCTGTGTCCTTTTTCTCAGAGAAATATCTGATTTTTGATGTTTTTTTAAAAATGGATCATTATTTCTAGATCACACATAAACACATTGTGGCTGTGCTGTAAAAAGAGAGAGAAAAGTGCAAACCAGTTCCCCAAATAATATGCTGCCGTTTAAAGATCTCCTTGCTATTCATTTCTTTTAAAATACTGTATGCATTTCACTGAACATAGTGTATCTCCACCGCTCCAGTACCACTACTAACATTTGCATCTTTGTTTAAAGGAGCAGCTGACCTTTTACTCCCGCACCGCCAATGCTCCCTTCCTTTCTTTATGTGTATCATCTGGCTACCAAAGTACAGTAGCATAGAAATTCTAGCCTCTGAACTGGTTGTTGGGAGTAAAGTAACAATGCTTGCAATAAGTTGCCTGAACCAGTTTGGGGCAATAGGCAGAAATAGACAGGAAAGGCCTTTCTTCTTCCCTGCTGGTTCCTTCTTAAGAAACTACTTTTGTTTGTTTGATTGGGTTCCCCCCCCTTGCTTCCATCCTCCTCTTCCTCCTCTTCCAGTCAGTCAGTGTTAGATATTCCTTTTGTTAACCTCATAACTCCATGATGGCTGCATGTCAGCTTGTACTCAGAACAGTGTTTGTTTTAAGTAATAAAGTTGCTTTATTGTCTCAACCAGCAGTTGTACCAGACTATTTCTGAATTTGGCTGCTACACACACACATACACCAGTTGTTAGCGGGAAGTAACTCTGAAAATCAGGGGTGAGGAGCTTGTGGCTGCCATCAGACCCAGCCAGCGCATGCAATGATAAGGTGTCAGTTCAGTTGGTTAGAACATTGTGCTGATAACACCAAGGTCACAGGTTTGGTTCCTGCAAATATGCAGAAAGCATATTTCTGCATTGCAGGGGGGGTTGGATTAGATAATCTACGGGGTCCCTTCCAACTCTATGATTCTATGATCGGAGTTGCAGTCTAGCAATATCTGGAGGGCCACAAGTATCCCATGGGTGCTGAAAACAGATCTGTCTTCAGCTTGCTTGGAACAATCATTTTAAAAAGGTGAAGGACCCATGACAGGTACGTCCAGTCACAAACATCCCTGGGGTTGCGGTGCTCATCTTGCTTTACTGGCCGAGGGAGCCGGCGTTTGTCCACAGCATGACTAATCTGCTTCTGGCGAACCAGAGCAACACATGGAAACGCCATTTACCTTCCTGCCGGAGCAGTACCTATTTCTCTACTTGCACTTTGGCGTGCTTTCGAACTGCTAGGTTGGCAGGTGCTGGGACCGAGCAACGGGAGCTCATTCCGTCGCGGGGATTCGAACAGCCGACCTTCTGATTGGCAAGCCCTAGGCTCAGTGGTTTAGGCCACAGCTCCACCTGCGTCCTGGAACAATCATTGTAGGACTCTTAATCTCAGGGTCACAGGTTTTAGCCCCCCACTGGGCAAAATATTCTTGCATTGCTGGGGGTTGGACTAGATGAGCCTTGTCCCTTCCAGCTGTAAAATTCTATGACTTCAAAACTAGAATCATAGAATCATAGAGTTGGAAGAGACCACAAGGGCCATCCAGTCCAACCCCCTGCCAAGCAGGAAACACCATCAAAGCATTCTTGACATATGCCTGCCAAGCCTCTGCTTAAAGACCTCCAAAGAAGGAGACTCCACCACACTCCTTGGTAGCAAATTCCACTGCCGAACAGCTCTTACTGTCAGGAAGTTCTTCCTAATGTTTAGGTGGAATCTTCTTTCTTGAAGTTTGAATCCATTGCTCCGTGTCCGCTTCTCTGGAGCAGCAGAAAACAATCTTTCTCCCTCCTCCATATGACATCCCTTCATATACTTGAACATGGCCATCATATCACCCCTTAACCTTCTCTTCTCCAGGCTAAACATACCCAGCTCCCTAAGCCGTTCCTCATAAGGCATCGTTTCCAGGCCCTTGACCATTTTGGTTGCCCTCTTCTGGACACGTTCCAGCTTGTCAGTATCCTTCTTGAACTGTGGTGCCCAGAACTGGACACAGTACTCCAGGTGAGGTCTGACCAGAGCAGAATACAGTGGTACTATTACTTCCCTAGATCTAGATGCTATACTCCTATTGATGCAGCCCAGAATTGCATTGGCTTTTTTAGCTGCTGCATCACACTGCTGCATCAACTACCGTATGGACAAGCTTTTTTCCTGAAGAGGCAAGCTGCCAAGGAGGCTGTGGTAGAAGTTAAGCATCCTTTCTTTCCTGGAAAAATGGTGGTAACAAGATGTTGAATACGATGGACTCCATGCACCCATGAGGTTGCATTTATTTTCAGGAAGATCACACACACACACACCCCGTGCCTTTAGTGAGGAGCATTTCCTGGTGAACAGATAAGGAAAATCATCACCTGCTTAATGTCTTCAAGCCAGGAAGTTCTTAAAAACGCAAGAGCTCTTGGCAGCCGTATCCATTGCAGACAGTCCTGTACTGTTCAACATGTCGTTTGTTCTGCAGAAACTGCAATGCAAAAATGTGTAGCACCACTGCACTGTAGCTGTTTTCAGTGCTGTGATACAGGATGCTCTTGACAGGCGTCTTCATTTGGCACTGATTGAGACTAAGACTCTCCATTGTTCCTCCACCTTTAAGTCGGAATGTGCTGTCAGAAAGAGACAAAAGGCTAGTTTACAAAAGGGATCCTAAAGGTGTTTGCACATCATTCCTGCTCTCTGGTTTGCTCAGGTGGAGTGAGGTGGGGGGGGGATAATCCTGGCTGCTCTCCTCTTTCAAACTCTGACTCATAATCAGCCAGTTCATCTGCTGGTCCTTGACTATATTTAACCATTGATTTGGCCACTTATTAGCATATCTATTATTCATCTTCATCTGACCTCTTTGTAAATGTTTTATTATAAAAGAGCATTTTAATAGTTCCTGTATCCCAGGGTTAGCCCTCTTTCTAAATGCCTTGAAATGTGATGGATGTAGGAAGAATTATTTTTCTACAGGATATAGTTCTCCTGATTCTTATGTTGGAAGGGACCCCAAATGTCATCTAGTCCAACCTCCTGCAACGCAGGAATCCAAGCTAAAGTAGCAGTTTGTCCTTTTGGAAACACAGGTCCTCTCTCAGGATTTGATGTGGGGTAGCAGGTCCTCTGCCTTAGAAGAGTGCCTTGTTGCCCCCCACCCTTAAACACTGCTTGTATACTTGTAAATAAAGGAATACCGTGATTATTATTATTATTATAAACTGCCAGTCAGTGCAGACAAAACTGGTAGATGGACCAATGGTCTGACTTGGTATAAGACAGCTCCTTATGTGTTGTTATTTCTGGGGAGTCAATAATAATAATAATAATAAATTATTATTATTATTTTTACCCCGTCCTCCTCCCTGGCCAGGGCTGGGCTCAGGGCGGCTAACACCAAATATAAATTACAATAAAACTAATGGGGGGGCAGTTAATTAAAATACAGCTTAAAATGCAGCCTCATTTTAGTAAAGGTAAAGGGGCCCCTGACCATCAGGTCCAGTCGTGTCCGACTCTGGGGTTGTGGCGCTCATCTCGCTCTATAGACCGAGGGAGCCGGCGTTTGCCCACAGACAGCTTCCGGGTCATGTGGCCAGCATGACAAAGCTGCTTCTGGCGAACCAGAGCAGCACACGGAAATGCCGTTTACCTTCCCGCCAGAGCGGTCCCTATTTATCTACTTGCACTTTGATGTGCTTTCGAACTGCTAGATGGGCAGGAGCTGGGACCGAGCAACAGGAGCTCACCCCATTGCAGGGATTCGAACCGCCGACCATAAATCAAGACCATAATGGGAGGAAACATCAGATATTCACCTGAGCCAGCTATCCATGGGCAAGCAAAAAAGCCAAGGGAAAATTTATATACCAAATCCCATATTAGGGGTCAGATTGAGTCCAAGCCAAAGGCCAGGTGGAACAGCTCCATCTTGCAGGCCCTGCAGAGAAATATCAAATCCTGCAGGGCCCTGGTCTCTTGTGACAGAGCGTTCCACCAAGTCGGGGCCAGTGCTGAAAAGGCCCTGGCCCTAGTTGAGACCAATCTAACCTCCCTGAGGCTCGGTACCTCCAAAATGTTGTTATTTATGGACCTAAAGGTCCTCCGTGGGGCATACCAGGAGAGGTGGTCCCGTAGGTATGAGCGTCCTAGGCTGCATAGGGTTTTAAAGGTCAAAACCAGCACCTTAAACCTGACCCTGTACTCCATCGGGAGCCAGTGCACCTGGTAAAGCAATGGATGAATGTGATCCTGCTGCAAGGACCCCCCGTAAGGAACCTCGCCGTGGCATTTTGCACCCTCTGGAGTTTCTGGGTCAGCTTCAAGGGCAGCCCCACATAGAGCGAGTTACCGTAATCAAGCCTGGAGGTGACCGTTGCATGGATCATTGTGTCCAGATCAGGGCGAAAAAAGTAAGGGACCGACTGCTTAATACGGCAGAGATGGGGAAATGCCACCTTTGCTGTGGCTGCAACCTGCGCCTCCATGGAAAGGGAGGTGTGGAAGGTTACACCCAAACTCTTGACAGAAGGCACTGGCACTAATTGAGCCCCCGCAAGAGATGGGAGTTGGCCCCCCCAACCCCATGTCTTCCCAACCCAGCCATAGGACCTCTGTCTTTGAAGGATTTAACTTCAGCCGGCTCCCACGCAGCCATCCAGCCACAGCTTCCAAGTATCTGGTCAGTGTGTCTGGGGCCGAGTAAGGGCGGCCGTCCATCAACAGATAAAGCTGTTGTATTTTATGTCAGGAAAAGCACTCATGGACAAGTATGTTGTCTCATTTCTTTACATGTCTCTCCTTACACACTAGCTACATCGTGACACCTTTGCCCTGTAAAGAGCAAGCCAGAGTACTGTTGGATAGGATCCAGGAACTTTATGACAACTTTAGCAGACTGAAATTGCTAAGGCTAACACTAATGGTTTGTTGTGTTAACGCGTGAACACCTGATTTACTTTCCATGTCTTATAAAAGAAACAATAGGCTTTATTCATCCATTTTTTGGAAGTAATAACGTAATGATCCGCCATATGCCCTATTTTCCTTAAATTTTTGTGTGTGTTCTGTTTTTGCTTGTGTATAATATGCTTTATTTATGGGGTGTATGTGTGTGATGAGCACATTACAGCATAACATCTGCACAAGTTTTCAGTTACACATGTTATCAAGTGATCCAACGGCAAATCTAATTATCCAGGGACTCTTCTTCTTAATGTTATACATGTATCTCTTGACTCTGAAGCCTAGCGTCAAAACAAAAATATATTGGGATACATTATCATATGAGCAATATGTAGGTACTGGGAAAAGCAAGAATATCAGTTTTTTGGGGAGGGGGGAGAACTAAAATACAAACAGCTCAGCTACCCTTCCTTGCCTGCTTCCAACTAGAATGGAGCACCGAACTGGAACTGGTGGGATATAATCCGATTCACAAACTCCTCTAGGACAGAGGCTGCTGTGGCTGCTGATGACTGTGCAACATGTTAGTCCTAGAACAGCCTTTTTGCTTTGTAGCATCCCTTCTTAACTTTGCGGGTATGTCAGAGAGGCATGGAAGGCTCTGTTTGCCCTACAAGTCCTCTATCCCTTTCCAAAAAGAATTTTGTGTCATGAAGATGTGTGTACATGCACTCCTGTTTGCTCTGCATCCCGTGCTCTCCAAGCACTGGTTTGGGAAGCGGCGTATGCACGAAGTTAGCCATAATCCGTATCTATCCCGCCTTTTCTTATTAAAGACTGCATTTTGACACACACACCCCAAAAAACCAGCCTCTATCTAAATTAAGAAAAAGAACTACCAAACTGCATCTTAAGCTGGTAGGTGGCTACGCAGCCAAAGTCATGCAAGCGTTCTCATTTTGCAGATCAGATCGTGATTCAATGCTGAAAGAAACACTATGACCCCAAAGGAAGGACTTTGAACCCTTATCTTTCAGATTCTCCATATACGTAAACCAGGGGATGGGGACTGGTTTAATTAGGCCTGGCATGGGTTCCAATTTGACCTGTCAGACTGTTGCCCACAAAATACACCCACCTGTCCAACACCTGATGTCATATATGATGTCAGGTAGGGGCAGATAGGGACATGATTATGAAGGAACAACCAGACACCAACCACCATTTGATTTCCTATGCACTGCCAACAGCCAATAAGTCTGATAGGTGCTTCTTTATTTGACCATGCATCAAAAGAGTGTGACAACAATGGTCTTATAATGCTACCTGGTACAGATCTGTGCAAAGAGAGGGACTTGTATACAAGCCAATCTTTCAAATCTACAGCAATAAGCCTGCCTCAGGATGTGCATTGTACCTAGCAACATATAAAGCAATAAAATAAAATCGAGATGCTGAATCGGTGTTTTGTTTTTGTTTTTGCAAAGTGCTCTAAATTTGCTTTACAAACACCATCATTCTAAAATGAATGGTTCATGTTTTTAATTCACATAGGACAAACTTGGGGGTGGGGGGGAAATCTAATGTTCCCTTGGAAATTGTTTTTCAATTGCCTCCAACACTTTTCAAACGCAGCAAGGATTGTCAAAATGAACTGGTACCTTTTGCTCCTGGGAGAAGCAACTGAGCGAGTGAATGATTTTTATAGCACTCTGCAATGCAGACAAACATAGCTTTAGAACTTATATAGGAAAGCTGAACGACCTTCTGTGCTTTTCATCAGTGTGTCTATTCTAGGCAGGCACTGCACAGGCCATCTCAATTGTTTTGTGGGATTACGGTATATACATTTTGAGTGATTGAAGTGGTGCATTTGAAAGCAGACTAAAGACTTCATGAATCTCTTTGGGTAACCCCTTTTTGCAAGGTTGATATTCCTAGGGATGGCAGCTATTGCAAACAAGATAACCAAGAAGAAAGCAAGGAGGAACTTGTGCAGCGATTTTGCATCTTACTGAGTTTTAACAAAAATGTGAGACAAATATCCTCAATCATTGCTACTTTCATCTGCTAATTCCTTCAAATGGTGTCAGATATATCTGGCCAGGCAGACTTCATCATCAGATACACTGCCTGTATTCACCCTCCTGTTTTCCTAATTTATATCATGTCCCGGGAATCCTATGAGTTCCAGGGGTTTTCACCCTTTTGGGGCTTGTGTGACTACCCAGAATTTTATATAATGATTATGTATTTTGATTATATGTTGATATATATCATTATATATTTTGTGGTTTCATATTTTGATTCTGTTCTGTGAACCGGCGGCATATAAATTCAAACAACAACAACAATTTTGAAAGAATGCCATGTCCCCCACCTCCTCCTCATTACACACCCATGAGAGACATCAAGAAAGCACACACACATTGCTTTTCTATGTAAAAGGTAAAGGTAAAGGGACCCCTGACCATTAGGTCCAGTCGTGACCGACTCTGGGGTTGCGCGCTCATCTCGCATTATTGGCCGAGGGAGCCGGCGTATAGCTTCCAGTTCATGTGGCCAGCATGACAAAGCTGCTTCTGGCAAACCAGAGCAGCACACGGAAACGCTGTTTACCTTCCCGCTGTAGCGGTTCCTATTTATCTACTTGCACTTTGACGTGCTTTGGAACTGCTAGGTTGGCAGGAGCTGGGACCAAGCAACGGGAGCTCACCCCGTCACAGGGATTCGAACCGCCGACCTTCTGATCAGCAAGCCCTAGGCTCAGTGGTTTAACCACAGCGCCACCTGGGTCCCTGCTTTTCTATGAGGTTTGGGTAAAAGTGGAATCTAGTAGAATTACAACAGATCCTCTGGAATTTGCATGATTATACATCCTAAAACTGCTGTCAAATAAAAGCTTATATTAGTAGACTGCACAGAGGTGGGCGGAATCATAGGTGCTCTACTTGACAGCACCACAAAAACATCAATCGAAAGCACACCTGGTAATGATTTTTACGTGGGACGACAACCAAGTCATCAACAAATCGCACAACTCCTCTGCGGGTATCTGGAAAGCTCTGGGTCTGTGATTTTCACAGTTCTGTGATTTGATGGTGGGCTCGGGAGGACTCATTTTAAATGATGCAATATTAAGAGATTCAGTTTTATGGGATTCAACTTACGTGTGTATGTGCATGCCTTGTATCTCACCTTCTCTCCCTCCGAATCCTGTGGCACCTCACTTTCTCTCTCTGGCTGCTCTGTTCCACAAACAGTCTCCCATGTCACTTCTGTCTCTGCCTAACTCAATCACTTTCTCAATCACTGCTCAGGAGTCTTGAAAAGAGAAAACTGCTCTTCCAGCTTCCTCCTTTGGCTCTATGTACTTAGAGACTTTGTGGGCTCCAGCGGAATTCAAGGGCACCACTGATCTCATGGGCACCAGGTTGGCAACCAGAGGCTTGGTACTCATACTTTGGCAAACCTAGGAAATAAGAGTATTGGCCTGAGACAATTTTATACAAAGCTAAGGGAAACAACTGTTCTTTTCTTATTTAGGTAAATCAGGAGTAACTCAGCTGTGGTCAGAGCTTCCAAATCTCAGTAAGAAAGAAAACTGAATTAAGTTTTTTAAAAGTTTGCTTGGCCAGTGCTTATTTTTTTAATTCCCATAAGCAAATTATTTGAAAGTAAGACCTTTTGGACTCAGTGAGATTTACTAAATAAACATATGATTGCAATATAATAATATACTGGTATTTAATACTGCTGGTACTGTAAAAGCACTAAATCTAAATTATTGTGTGTGCCATTATTGGTCATATTTACAGGTGCTGTCGGGTTCCCCCCCCCACTCAATTGGGGGTCATGCTCATTCATAATTCCTATGGCTCAGGCTGGGTGCTTCCCATTCAATTTAGATAAATTGCTGTCCTAGTGTTCCATGAGTGCCATTTGCTATAAGACATTATTTCTATAAATTACTTTTAACCTGCCAGGCTTTGTGTTCTCCTTTGGAATTGGTCAAGACACATAACTGTATTTTTTGTTGGTACAATTTCACAAAAAGAACCAGAAATCGTAGGAGGCAGAGTTGGATGATGGGGGCTGACACATGCTCGAAGAGAACTAAGACCATTGTGGCACATATTTATGTAGTTTCAAAACTGCTTGTTCTGTGTCGTTATTTCCATGAAAATTTTAAAATCACAAGCCTTATAATGACAAAATAAAACCCTAACAGTTTACCCATGGAACTATCAGGGCTTTTTCTCAGCCAGAACTCACCGAAACGCAGTTCCGGCATCTCTTAGGTGGATGCCATTGCCATTCTACGTAAGAGAACAAGGGCAGCAAGGGCGTACCCACCATGCGGCAAGTTAGGGCAGCTGCCCTACTCTAGAAGCAGGGCTGGTGGGCAGAGGCGGAGCACAGCCCGGCGGAGCGCGAGTTCGCCATTCCCGCCGCACCGCGCCGCACCCTCCCTCCAGCTCCCCGGCGCGCCCTCAGGCAAGGCCAAGCGCGGCGGGGAACCAGAGAGCGCGGCGCGGTGGGCGGGAACGCCAACTCGCGCTCCGCTGGGCTGGGCTCCGCCTCTGCCCACCAGCCCTGCTGCTAGGGAGGGGCACAGCCCGGCGGAGCGCGAGTTTGCCGTTCCCGCCCGCTGCGCTGCGCCCTCCCTCCAGCTCCCCGTCGCGCCCTCTGGCAAGGCCAAGCGCGGCGGGGAACCAGAGAGCGCGGCGCGGCGGGCAGGAACGCTGAACTCACGCTGGGCTGGGCTGGGCTCCGCCTCCGCCCACCAGCCCTGCTGCTAGGGAGGGGCACAGCCCGGCGGAGCGCGAGTTCGCTGTTCCCGCCCACTTTGTGGCCCCTCCCCTTCCGTGCCTTGGCCCCTCCCCTTGCCCCCCCTAGTTTTGATCCTGGGTACGCCCATGAAGGGCAGTGTTCATGGTGAGTTCTGACACCTCTTTTTCTAGAAAAATACCACTGGGT
The DNA here is from genome assembly GCF_965207765.1 of Zootoca vivipara. Lineage (NCBI taxonomy): Eukaryota > Metazoa > Chordata > Lepidosauria > Squamata > Lacertidae > Zootoca > Zootoca vivipara. Next base: position 77,245,351 of record NC_142587.1, read on the forward strand.
ACTATGAAAGTCGAAGGTGATCAGATCACTCCATTAGCCACATCACTCAAACATTGTAGAACAGACCATAAAACGAGTGTGTCTAATGGGCAGTAAATCATTCAGAGAAAACAACTAGATTTAAAATAAAAAATAAGAGCCCCTAATACTTGAGAAATGTTTCACATTCCTAGGCACCAGATATTATAGGTGCCAACCTTGCGAACGGACAAAAAGGTTAGTGTTCTCAGGCGCTAGCATCAAATGTTTTGAGAACACTCTGTTATTGGAAGAACTAACATCACCAAATTCCACACACATGAGCTCTAGCCATTTCACCTGTACACTTTTATATACTGTTTGCCTCACAATATTCAACTGTTTTGTCCCTCAGCATTTTAAAGTTGGCTCTCTTTTTTTTATCTGACACACTGTCTTTGTTTCAGTGTTTTAGCATTATATTGGTTTTTTAAACTGTTCATGGTGTTAGCCACCTTAGGGAATCTCAGCAGCCAGATGGAAAAAAGGGACAAAAATATTTTAAATGAGTAAATATCTGTTTACAACTATAGGTTGAGCCCTTAATTAAAACCTATTTTGGCAGCCGTCTGTGAGTTCACAAAATAAATAAATCATTATCAGTACCTGTTGTTTCGCAGCATTAGAGTCGGTCAGACAACGGTGGTGATATCTCAGAATTTAATATCCTCTTTTGCTTTGGGTGCCTCTGCTGTTTCGAAAGGAAACAAAATGTTTTGCCAACTAAGAAACGTAATTCTTTCTTGCAGATGCTGTCTCAGGAGTTGAACAGAGAAAAAGCAGGTAGGTCTGCCATTGTTATTATATATAGTTCACATATCACACTAAACTATAGTCAATTATTTTCTTTTTCCACCATCTGCTGCAAGACTTGAACTATTGAATATTAGACAAGAAAATGTTCTGGTAGTAGTGGACACGTTATCCAGGGCATTTAACAGTACTGACAGATAAAATAAAGAAGAGGAGTTTACCACAATTCTTGTCAGAAAAGCAAAGCTGCTGCCAGTGTGTCAGAAGAAAATGTGCAAAGAATTTGCAGAAGTCACATCATGGTGCAGCAAGCAATAAAATATCACCACCGACTGGAGAGGTCATTAATACCTGCCCCGTATTTTCAATTTTGAAAGGAGCAGTTCCATAGCTTGAGGGTTGTCCTGGATCTGTTACTGTTGCTTGAGGCACAGGTCACTTCAGGGGCACATTGTGCCTCCTACCAGCTTTGGCTAATGGCTCAGTCACTCCTCTGCCTATAGACAGAGGTAACTTGGGTTCAGCAGTCTGTGCTCTAGTAACCTCTCGGTTATATTGCTGCAATGTGGGGTTACTTTTGAATACGATTCAGAAAATGCATCTGGTGCAGAATTGCAGTAGCCAGATTGCTAGCAGGAATTAGGCACTTCTGACAAAATGGCACCCATTCTGGCACAGTTACCCTGGTTGGCGTTATGTTTCAGAGCCCGATTCAGAGTGCTGGTTTTAACCTTTAAAGCCTTATATGGCTCAGGACCCCCAAATGGCTGGCTGACCATCTCTCCCTCCAAGGTATGGCTTGGGAAAGGTTAGGATGCATATAAGACAGGACAGACAGAAGCAAGCAATGAAACAAATAAACCTCACACACAGTCACGAGAATTGCAGCATTTGAAGCCTAATGGTGCATGCATGGTGCTTGGAATAGTTTCTAAAACCCTTAAAAGTAAAGCTAATATTCTAAAAATAATGCTAATTCAAGTTTAAAAGAACAGCTGACTTTTTACCATACAAGTAGATTTTGCCTGGGTAACTAGCTTGAACCAGCTAGCTTAAACCCTGTGGTTTTGCATAGCTCAAATTGTCATGAGCCAGCACACCTTTTGTTCAAAAATTATATCATTCACCTATTCGAAGAACAACTATAAATACGGTATCAGCAGATGAGGGAACCCCTTTTATTTATTTATTTTGCAGCTGGTGTCAAGAGCTAGTGTGTGTATATGCTGACAAAGATGCTGATTTAGCACGTTGGGTAGCTCAGACCTGGAAAATTGAGGTCTTATTTGGCAGTACTCTTGTTGAGCCACTTTTACTGTCATGTCAACAGAATGCTACTGTTGTTAATCAAAAAGCATAGTTTTCTCCGTAAATGTCCCAACTGTTATTTTTGTGCACATGAACGTGTATCTACTATATGTTATGAGTCTGTCTTTTGAATGCCAGGTTGATACTTGCAGAGGGGGAAATATGCTTATATTATTCTGGTAAAGTTTCTTCTTATTATTTTATGTTATAATGTATCTAAAACAGAGAAAATTACAACAGCAGACAAAAAAAAGATGAAAAACAAAATGATAAAATAAGCATGTGGAATGAGTAGTTGCACATGAGTTAAAAAAACAAAAGTACAAGACTATCGACATTTGAACAAAGAGGGTGTGCTCTCCCCGCCCAAACTTTTATTTTAGTCGTGTGCAAAACCTAAGCAGGTTTAATCAATTAAGGGATGAAAACTTTATTTCATCAATCAAGTAAGATCTCTTCAATGGAGCGGCAACCCTGCTGTTTAGTGCTGGAGGAGTTGCACAGAACGACAACACAGTGCAGGATCAAGGGAGTTCTAGTGCAAGGCCAGCATCTTTCTCTCCTCAGTAGATGGCAGTCCCAAGCTTCAAACTTTTTACCAGGCTCAAACCAAGGAGGCTTGGCCAGGGTAATAAGTCTGGGAACTGAGACAGCCTTGCCCTCTCCGCCTTCGTTCTGTGATATTATTGAGGCTAACAGTCCAGTCAGAACAAGAGGTTGCCTGCATAGTTCACACTGACCCTCTGCTCTTTCCAAACCCCCCCCCCCCGACATTCCATTTTATGGAAGGGGGAAATGCTTCTCTTTGTATGGCCGGCCCATTTCATTTGCATTTCCTTTAACTTAAAAATAATAAAATAAACCAATATGCTTGGCACGCTATTTCCTGTGCTGTCCAAAAAACCTTCCAATTATGTTCATCAGAATACTTAAAACGTTTTCTAAGAAAAGCTGCAGTTGCATACGGCCATTCCAATTCCTCAGGGAAACCTTTTATGGTATACTAGGAATTGACAGAAATGTGATTACGCACCAGAAATGGATTTTATTTCAATACAGAGTTCCAATAACATTGCCTATAACTGTACCATGAAGTAATTAGCCAGTGTTTTAATGCGTGTGTATGGCTTGTGAGTAATATTCTGTGCATTTAATGATTACATATGTTATGAAAAAGGCAGAAATGATGCTCATAGGGGGGGGGGTAATCAGCTCAGTCTTTAACGCAGGTAGGAAATGCTTCAATGTGGCCTTTGCATTCTTCCCCTGTCAATGTCATCTAGATCAGCACTGGAAAGCACTGCTTCCCTCAGCAGCCCTCACTGGCAGCCATGTTTCTGTGGCAGCTGTAATTTCCCCTTCTGTTCAGACATTCTATGGGAGGGGAAGATGTCTGCCCTTAAATTGGAGTAAGGGAGTTCTGATCAGTTCCCCACACACCCCACCACAAAACTGTGGTGAATTCAAAAGAGAAGTAGTTCACCATCTGTTATGCTTATAGACTGCAAAATCAGGCTGAACACACTGAAACAGGGGCGTACCCAGGATCAAACCTGCTTCCCTGTCTCCATTGCACCTCCTTTCCCTTCACGCGGGTCCCTTCCTCCCAGCAGCATCGCTAGCCTTTATGCACGCGACGGATGCCCCGCCCCCCGGCGAGATGCCTTCTGATTTGCTGCCCCAGGCAGCCAGAGCCGCTTCAGGCTCTTCTTGTGGGACCCCGACGCGTCTCCAGCCCAGCTGCAGCCACCGTGAAGCAGGACGATTAAAAAAACTGTTTTGCTTCGGGGGGCTGCCCCGCCCTGCCCCATGCTGGGTACGCCCATGCACTGAAACTTAAGCTCAGCCTTGCTGTGAGCTCTACTACCTCTGGAGCCTACCCGGACTTCACCCTTGTGTGCTTCCTACTGTTCTTATCCTGGTACCAGAACTTTTAAAATCGGAAATTGGCAATCCACAACTGAAGCACCAAAGTGCTTCTGAGGAATGAGAGGGAGAAAGCAAGCATCACAACTGGTTCTCACGTGTTCACCTTCCCCAGATCCTAATGTGAGAAGTCATTGCTTTCCGCTAAATTCCTGACTGTGGTCTCATTTGCTTTCACTCATGGTCCTCTACATTGTATCCAAAATACCATGAGAACTAGCTTTCCAATTAATTTACTTGCTTGCTTGCTTGCTTGCTTACCTGCCCTCACAGAGCTGGTTACAACAATATAAAACCCCAGGGGCTTCCTCCCCTGCTCATTCCATTTGCCAACACCACCTCTCCGCCAACTCTTTTGCCAGTGCCTTCCCCCATTTAAACCCCCTCCCTTCACACTGCCCCTTCACCTACCCCCTTACTACTCACCCCAAGTCCCACCTTCTTTTAAAGGAGGAGGGAGGTGCTTCATGGAGCAGTATTCTGAAGCCCCTCTGTTAACTCTTGCTGCAGCCATTCTTAATAGTCAGGGGGAGCTTCCCGGAGCGGCTTGCTAAACCCCTCTGTGAAGCACCCCCCCCCCATTAAACAAAACAGTTCGCTTCTTGTTTACCTGCCTTGCATTTGTGATGCTGGAGTTGGCATGGCCACCTACTGGCCGCCACACAAGCTGCAGCGTGACGACAGCCTTACATGTTTATGTATATAGAAGGACAATTATAAAAGCAGGTAAAACAGTTACAATGAAAAGAACAAGTAAAGCCATTCCAGTCAAAACAGAACAATATAAATTGAGAAAAGGACGTGGGTCCCACAAAATAGAGTATCTTAACTGTAAAAGGCCAGGGTAAAGAGAAGTGTCTTCAGCATACAGCAAAAGCTATACAAGGCTAGATACACCACTGGGCGGAGAGTCCCTCCGTTTAGGGACTGCCTAACAATATGAATCAAACGTGTGCAAGTTGGGAAGTAATGTATGTGCTCATAAGATGGAATGTGACTTAATTCTGAAGTACCCACCACACTTTCACTACGAACAATTGTGCTGACAAGCCTTACAGGACAAGCTCCTTCCTTGTAAAGTTGTTGTTAAACAACAAAATACAGTTGTTAACATAAGCATATTTATGCATCTCAAGGAAAGGGAGTAAGGTTTCTTTTCCCTTGCCGACAAAATGATAAAGCCAGATGAAGTGCTAACAGCTTGCCAGTTTCAGCACTAAGTCTGAAACACTAAACATAACAGCACGCGGCATATTTGCTGATTCACAGTAATGATGAGTTTAGCAGAGCATCAAGAGGCTGGCAGAGGAGGTGGTGGCGCACTGCAGTAATATAGCAAAGTCCCTAAGTGACCTGGACCATTGCAATGCAGACTCTAACATGCTCTTGAAGCCTTATAAGAAAGTGTGGCCTAATGGCTTGTCCGATCCTCCTGCAGGCTAAACTCCAATGAACTTTAGGGATAATTTTAAAGAGAGAGGCTTGAGAAGTCTCCATCCTATTAATCCACAACAATTCCTTGAACCCTCTGAAAAACTATCACTGGGGGCCACTCACATCTATTACACAGTGGCAATCTCCAAGCTTGGGCCTGTGGGACAAATTAAATGAGATTTTAAATGCCTGTTTGCATTTAACCTGCCTGTTTTTTGCAGGTCAGGGAGTGGAAATTTAACCCTTTGTTTCCCCTGCACGTGGCGCTGTGGGTTAAACCACAGAGCCTAGGGCTTGCCTATCAGAAGGTTGGCGGTTCGAATCCCCATGACGGGCTGAGCTCCCATTGCTCGGTCCCAGTTCCTGCCAACCTAGCAGTTCGAAAGCACGTCAAAGTGCAAGTAGATAAATAGGTACCGCTCCAAGCGGGAAGGTAAACGGTGTTTCCATGTGCTGCTCTGGATTGCCAGAAGCGTCTTTGTCATGCTGGCTACATGACCTGGAAGCTGTACGCCGGATCCCTCGGCCAATAAAGCGAGATGAGCGCCACAACCCTAGAGTCGGTCACGACTGGACCTAATGGTCAGGGGTCCCTTTACCTTTACCTTTTTCCCTGCATGGCATTCCTGATGAGTGACCAGACTATGGAGGCATTGGTAGCTCAGAAAAAGCCACCATGACAGCAACAGGCAGTTGGAATTGCTCTGCTGAAGTGTTTGTTATTATGCAAATTTCACCCCCAAATAATAAAAACAGAATGGGTGGAAGGTTGTACTTTTGAAGTTTTAACCAGGAAATTATGTCCTCTGAAATACCTGCCCATTTATTTCCATGGAGTTTTCTGCTTCTGTGCCCCATTGTAACTGGATATCCTTGGAAAACCTGCACAGTGTCTTGGAAATCCTTGGCGATGGGCGTCAAATGGGGGGGGGGGGAACACTGTGTGATTTCAATTGGATATGCTTTTAGGTGTGCAATTGATTGTGTGTCTCCATTCATAATCTCTTGACTAGAATGTGCAATAGCTTGTGCACTGAACTGCTATTATTACACACACACACACACACACACACACACACACACACACACACGTGATGGAAAGTAAATTATGCAGGAGGTGGGCTGGGGATAATTGCATCAAAAGAACTACCATATCTGCATCAGAAATGTGCCAGATTATGACAGTTATGTCCATTCATTTATACGATGTGGTCGCTATTCTTAAGATGTGTTTTGTTTAAAATATTTTATTGCAAGCCACCTGGATAATGTGTATAAATCTAAACAGTAAATAAATATGAGCTCTATCTAGAGTAGCCTGCTTGTACTATAAATCCATGTACAGTTACTTATATTTATTAAGCATTCAGCAGAAGGCAGAGACTAATTAGCAATCAGGGCTGTCAAAGCACATCTGAAACGCAACATTAGAGAGAGACTGGCTATGCATACCAAATGTAAGGCGCAGAAATGAAGCTTATCCCTGGTGCTAGAGGGAGAAGGGAAGAGAAGGTTTCTGTACAAAGCTGGCATGAACATGTATAATACGGGTCTTATAGAGGAGGGTTTTTAAATAATTGTTTGATTTCTATTTTGTGGTGTCAGCTTTGAGAAGTGAGACTACAGGGAAGAAAGTCTACTCCATTGCATTGATATCTGCAATAGTAATTCTCAGGGGGTGGGGGAGCAAGGTCAGTGACTTGTAACTACAAGTTGTTGGCTTGCCTGTTTGCAGACTTAACCTGGGAAAAAGCAACAAGTGGGTTGTTCAATGTCTTTATATCTTGGATGAAGGAACTGAGGGGATGCCCCTCAAATTTGGAATTGAGGGGATGCTCATAAAATTTGCAATTGACACCCAACTGGGAAGGCTAGCCAATGCCGCTGAAGACAAAATGAATTTCAATAGAGACAAATGTCAGGTTCTGCACTTGGGCAGGAAGAACCAGCTGCACAAATATAAGGGGGGGGGGCACATGTCTTGCCAGTAGTATGTGTGAAAAGGATCTCCGTATGGGCGTAGCCGGGGGGTGCAGATGCTCCCCCAATCAAGTAAAACAATAGAAATAATTAACTAACTGACCAGTCACATCAGTTCTGCCCCCCCCCAACAAAGTCCTGCCTCCCAACAAAAATCCTGGCTATGCCCATGGATCTCGGGGCCCTAGTAGACCACTGGCTTAGCATTAGTCAACACTGTGGTGCAGCAGCAAAAATTTTTTTATTGCTATTCTAGGCTGCAGCAACAGAAGTCTCGTGTCTTGTGTTCAAGGGAAGTCATAGTACTGTTCTGTTCTGCCATAGCCAGATCACACCTGGAGTACTGGGTTCAGTTCTGGACGTCACAATTTAAGAAGGATATTGACAAATTGGAATATGTGCAGGTGAGGGCGACCAAGATGATCAAGGCTGTGGAAACCAAACTTTATGAGGAATGGTTGAAGGAGTTGGATATGTTTAACATGGAAATGAGACTGAGAGGCGATATGATAGCCATCTTTAAATATCTCAAAGCCTGTCACATGGAAGATGGAGTGAGCTTCTTTTCTCCTGCTCCACAGGGTAGGATATGAACCAATGGATTCAAGTTACAAGAAAGGAGATTCCGACTAAACATCAGGAAGAACTTTCTGACAGTAAGAGCTGTTAGAGACAGTGGAATGGACTCTGTTGCACTTCTTTATTATTGTGCTAAAGGTCTCCTTGCTAGCTTCCCAGCATTGTTCCATTATTCTCAGCAACTCTTGAATATTTGCTTTCATTTCCATTACATCTTAACTTCACAAATTGCAGAGCTTGGGTGACTGGCTGTGGATCAAGGGTCCACTACTGCCCTAAGCTATTTAGGCCTGTTCAAGAAACACATGGGAGATTTGACACAGTATGTCTGTGATGCCCATGCACTGTACTACATCAGGGGCGTACCCAGGATCAAAACTAGGGGGGGGGCAAGCCATGGTTGTTCAGGGGCGGGGCCAAGGCACGGGAGGGGAGGGGCCACAAAGTGGGAACATGGGCAGGGCTACAGAGCCGAGGTGAAACTGACTCTGGGAAGACGTTTCATCCTGGGCGCCGCCCCGGGGGAGAGCGCGCATGTGCGGCTAGGGGCGTCGCAATAGGAGGGTCCCGAGCTCTACTTTGTGGGGGGCAGCGTGGCGCCCCCTCGCCACCTCCACCGATGGCTGCCCCGCCTGAGTAGGAGGAAGGGAGAGAGGGAGGGCTGGCCGAGCAGCCGAGAAGCTGCGCGCTCGAGTTGCCTCCGCTTCCCACGGACCCGGCGGGGGCGTGAGCTGAGGTCCGTCCTCCTTTCCATCCATCCCTCCCCGGGGGCAAGGCCTGGCTCTGCGGCTTAGAGCCCCTCCGCCTCCTGCTGTGAAGCCCCCTCCCCTTTCCGCGGTTCCTGCTGCCGCCGCTGCTGCAACGCAAACAGAAGTGGTGGCGGTGTCTGCTGCGTGCTCCGAGGGTGCACCAACCCAGGAGCTGCTGAGGCGCTGCACTGCCATGGGCTATTGTTGTAGCCGCCAGGAGCAGGCCATGTGCAGCCCTCGGAGTCAGGGCCAGCAGGGTTGGGCACGCCGCCGGGCCGTGGCTGGCAGGAGCAGTAAGTGCCGCCACCGGGGCTGGGCTGGGCTGGTTAGGGACGCGGCTCCCACGCTGCCCTCACGCCGGAGCTCGAGGAGGGGAGGGAGAAACAGAGAGGAGGAGGAAGCCGCTTCCCTGTCTCCATTGCACCTCCTTTCCCTTCACGCGGGTCCCTTCCTCCCAGCAGCGTCGCTAGCCTTTATGCACGCGATGGATGCCCCGCCCCCCGGCGAGATGCCTTCTGATTTGCTGCCCCAGGCAGCCAGAGCCGCTTCAGGCTCTTCTTGTGGGACCCCGACGCGTCTCCAGCCCAGCTGCAGCCACCGTGAAGCAGGACGATTAAAAAAATTTTTTGCTTCGGGGGGGGGGCGGCTGCCCCGCCCTGCCCCATGCTTGGTACGCCCATGTACTATATTATTATTATTGTTATTGTTATTGTTATTGTTATTGTTATTATTGTTATTATTGTTATTATTATGCCCCGCTGCTGCTCTGGGTGACTTACAGCACATAAAAAATGCAAAACATTAGACATGAAAAATTTCCCGATACAGGGTTGCCTTCAGATGTCTTCTAAAAGTCAGATAGTTGTTTATTTCCTCAACATCTGATGGGCGGGCACCACTACTGAGAAGGACCTCTGCCTGGTTTTATGCCCAGAGGCTTCTGTTGCACTGAGAGATCAGCAGTGTTGCTGCACCAATGGCGCACTTGAAGCTTGGGAACATTTGAGGTGAGGAGGACCAATGAGTTCTAGGTTATGTCCTGAGTTTTAACAGCTTCAAACTTCCTGTTTCAGTGTAATGGCCATTCAGTGAGTCTTACTAATACTCTCACTCTGCTAATTATTGTATTCCAACTACGGTATGCTTCTAGTCAGAGATTTGGGTTTTTTATGCATGCAAATGCGGTTGGAGATGGTTGGATAATGCGGCAACTCAAGAGAAAGGTATGAGTCGCAGGTGGAGGAATCTGTGGTCCTGCAGATGTTGTTGGTCTTCACCTCCCATCATGATCGCCCCCGATGGCTGAGGCTTCTTGGAGTCCAAGAACTGCAGAAAGTGCCACAGGTTCCCCATCCTTGGCAGACATTTTCTCAGTTTTGTCTTCCCTTCTGATATACACCTCCAGTGGCATAGGAAATGTGTTCAACCTTCAGGTATTTACTTGAAAGGGATTAATTTTCAATTATATATCCAGCACATTTTATCCTTACGCTGCGGAGAAGACGGCGAAATGTTTTCCTTTCCATCTGCTGCTCTTGTGTGGGTGGTTCACCCCCCCTTTCTTGCTCCACCCACCCTCAGAGCCAACACTAAAATGTGCATTGAGTTGGAGGATATAAGGAAGTCAATCTATTCTTCTGCTGGGATTTGCACTGCATGGGTGTTCCCTTTTATAACCAAGATTCCCAAAACCTATCTTGAGGTTACTTGATATATCTTTTTTTAATTAGACAATGATTCATCTTTTTTTGATGATGCCGAGAAACGGCTCCTGTTCTCTGGCAGAAAATAAACATCCACTTGAGAAGCCCCCCCCCCCAAACCACCCACCTTCTCTCCTCTGAAAGTAATACACCCCCCCCAAAAAAAAAAGCCAGTTGAGGAAATGCATGTTTGGACTAGGAACTGAAGCAAATGATACTTTACAAGTTACTTTCATTGCTTCTTTGGAAGGGATGGAGAGGGGAAGGATTGGGAGAGAGGGGAGCAGATACTGTCAAGATTTCCAGATCTGTTTTTTTCCAATTAAATACTAGTTGGATGCTGGTGTGAGTCTTTCCCCGCTGCTTTTCCCACAGTCGGTAAGACTTATCTGACAATGGAGTTAGTGTCAGCTGTCCAAAACTAACTAGCAGATATGCTCCTTTCGCCACTGCTCTTAGCTTATCACCGACACCCTCTAACTCCCCCCCCTCCCCAACTGTAGTTCATTTACAAACCCGCAAGGCCAGTTTTGTTGTTGTTGTCATTTTGCTTTTGCCTGCTATAACTCCACTTAAATTCAATGAAATTACATGGTGGTTGGGTTTGGTCCAAGCACTCTGAGATGAGATACAGTAATGTGCTCCTTAGAGAGTTTGGATCTGTGCAGGTTCAAAATGAGAACAGAACTCTAGAGCTTTTGCAGGATTTACATTTCAGATCTCTGGGCTGTGCCACAGCATCAAAGCATATATGTCACCCAATCTCTTCTGGGAACAAGACCACATCGCCATCGCCCTTTAAAAACACCAACGGGACAACATCAGAAAAGAGACCTGCGTCTCAAAGTACGGTAGCAGTGAAAGATTAGTTCCCTTTTTTCAGACAAGGGATTGAAAATTTGGAGGTGCTTTCACAGATTATTTACTATCAATCCCCTCTAACACTGACAACTGGGAAACACTGGCCTGCGAGCGCTCCAGTTGGAGAACAGCCTTTACCAAAGGTGTCGTGGGCTTTGAAGAAACTCATTTCAGGACGCAAGGGAGAAACGTGCTAAGAGGAAGGCAGGCTTGGCAAATCCACACCATGATCAACTCCCGCCTGGAAACCAATGTCCCCACTGTGGAAGGACATGTGGAATTGGCCTCCACAGTCACTTACGGACTCATTGTTAAAACCGTGTTTATGGAAGACAATCTTACTTGGCTACGAGTGATCGCCAAAGAAGAAGAAGGAGAAGAAGACTATCAATCCACATAATTTACAGGGAATTTAAGCAGAAAGAGGCAGGGCCCTGCCTCAAGGGCTTACCATCTAAATTTCAATAGTGAAGGAAACAGCAGACTGTGGGAAGGCAACCACTCAAACTTAGGTGTTGTTTCAAGAGGCAGAGTATAAATTGACTGCAAGAACACCTCTGGATTTCCTATACGTCACATATTTGTTAATGCAATATGGAAAGTGGAAGATTTTCGAATGGAACATATGCTGTAATTGATGTGACTTTTTCATTCGGTTTGCAGGTACGTATCAATCAGCTCTAGGGCTTATATGCAGAAACCTGCTAACTCCATACACACCCCCGACCTCCACTGTATATTTTCCTTTACAGAATCATCCAACACCATCCTCAATTATAGTAGCGCCACAAATGCAGTAAGTTGTTGTTGCTGAAGACATATATTTTGCATGTCAATTTTCCAATGTTGCAATGTGTGCCAGCTGTGTACTCTACGGCTGGAGATGAGGAAGCGTCTCTTGACTAGTTTATTTCATGCCCTAAAGGCAAGACACCTCCAAACCAAATAGACACAGAACATTCTATATACTAGCTTGGAGAAGGATGGTGTAGAACAGTGTTTCCCAACCTTGTGCCTCCAGCTGTTTTCGGACTACAATTCCCATCATTCCTGACCACTGGTCTTGCTAGCTAGGGATGATGGGAGTTGTAGTCCAAAAACAGCTGGAGGCACAAGGTTGGGAAACACTGGTGTAGAAGACAATACTTAGGTGCTTCTCCTATGTTCTTCTTTATATATGCAGGAATACTAGAAGTAATACCCACTGACATTTTAGACCAGGCATCCCCAAACTTTGGCCCTCCAGATGTTTTGGACTACAATTCCCATCTTCCCTGACCACTGGTCCTGTTAGCTAAGGATTATGGGAGTTGTAGGCCAAAACATCTGGAGGGCCGCAGTTTGGGGGTGCCTGTTTTAGACACACATACAGATAAATTCAAGGAAGGTTATATGAGACCAAACGGTCTTGGACTTGTCACCAGGGTCTCCACTTATGAAAGCCCACACCCCCATGTTTCAGGCCATGCATGACTATGGACTTGTCCACAGGAAGCAAGATGCAGATTCGTACTGGCCTGTCTTCCCATTGCTTCTAAACCTTGTGTTCCCCACCCCAAAACACCCTTGGCTTCATGCACCAGAACCTGAACTGGCGCCATTCACGTACTGCTGGTGCATATGTGATTTGTATTCCAGGGACTCTGTTCTTTACACACCTCCAGAACTTGCCCTTTGTGATATAAAGAATATAGGGCCACTCAGTCAGCATCACTTGTGTTTGGAAGTTAAGCATGAAAGTGAGTCAGAGTGAAGTGTTCTCAGCTAACCCTTAAAAACCAAGACTACATTTGTTATTTCTGACTTGTTAATATAACACAGACATTGACATTTCCTGGTGACTGTAAACAGTGAAATGCTTTTAAAGTTAATGGAATACAGGTGCAGCTGGACTCTGCTAAAATGTTCTCAGAGCAAAGGGCGAAAAGGACTTCAGAGTCCTCTATAGTGCATTGATGCTAGCAGAGTTGGGTTTCCCCCTCCATTTTTAACACCCACACTGGGCACTGTAATTCACCCCTCAGTTACAATTCCCAGCAACGCTTAGCAAACTATGGTGCCCAGAATCCTTTGAAGTAGAATTAAAATGTGCTTTAAAGGTGAATATGGAGCCTACGTACACATTAGGCCCAAACTACCCATTCCACTAGTAATGCCCCCTTCCCCCAAGTGTGCTTTATGCTGCCACTCTTTACCTTGAAAGAAAATCTGCCATGTTTGGTCTTGATCCAGCACACACCCAAGCTGTGATATGGGCCCATCTGGCTACTTTCCATACGAAATCAAAGCGGCAGTGTTAAGCACACTTTGTTTTCCTATAGCATGATTAATGTAATGTGTCATTTGTCCCTTACTTTCTTCAGAGAAAGGCTCTGTGTACGGAGGAGGTGGCCATTCACTGGGTGCCATTTATGTGAAGGGAAATGTGACGAGCAGGGGGAGCAAAAAGGCACGCAAGGATTGTTTTCCCCAAAGCGTAGAAACCCAGAGCCTGGGCAAGAGTAGACCCATTGATTTCTCACCCCCCCCCTTTGAACTAAGCTTCATTCAGTTGGCTAGTTTTTATTTTAAAAAAAAGCATTAAACACATTCAGTTTTCAAAACACACTTCCAGTTTGTATGGTGCTAGCAATTGCTCACAATAATATAATGAAAACTGCAACTCAAAATTCTGCTCCAGCCTTGGCGATGTTATTGCAGTGTCTCCACTGCCATGAATTCCACTCTTCCAGACAATTGCCTTATCAACGAAGGACATTTTGCCCACACTTCACTGTCCCTAGGCTTTTAAATATGCAGCATGCAGCATATAAAATGGAGCAAAAAGGCATTTTTAGAAAAAGAAAAAACCAAGGGAAGTGAAATCTTTTGTTTTCAAATCCCAGGAGATGTTAAGTACTTGTTTACTTTATTGTTTTTCCCGTCCAGTACCTGATTAGGATTGGCAAGTATAAGCAGATTTCATAGATGATTTTATCCCACAAGGATTTCAATTTAACTTGACATGTCAGTTTTGTTTCCAATCTAGACCTGAACTCTACTGTGAGGGAGGGAGAGGGGTGATTCCTTTGTGGTGAAGAGAAAGAAATACTCGAAAAAGTATAATTCGTTATTTAAAGATCCTGGAAACAAATACGAAGGCAGGTGTTTTGCCTTCTCTGCCTATTGCATCAAACTGAAGACCACCACTTAACATGATGCATATTACTGATCCATATCTTAAGGTCTAAAGTCCATGCCAGTGTCATTTAACGATTTGGTGTGCATTAATTTCATGTTAGTTTCATGTTAAAAAGAAAGACATTACCAGTGAAGCAGGCTTGAAATTAACAACAGTCTGGTCTTCAAAATGTGGGATGCATCTTTAAGCACTAACGGATGGCAGAATTAAAAGGTTGTGCAACAAAGGAATCCAATGCAACTGTTGTGCTAGTGGAAGATTCCTCAGACAGCTAATAATTATTGTACCCCAGCTGGTTCTTGTTGTGCAATTGGTTGCACAACAATCTTTGGTAATGCACTTGTGTTTTCCCTTGCTTTCCACCAGCACAGCAAGTATACTACTAAGTGATTTTAACGTAGCACTACATTGGTTACAACCCCTTGTGGTGTAATCAGTCAGTGTGTCTGGCTGTTAACCAGAAGGTTGGTGGTTGGAGCCCACCCAGGGACAGCTGTGGACAGGATTCCTGCATTGCAGGGGGTTGGATGAGATGACCCTCGGGGTCCCTTCCAACTCTACAATTCTATGATTTTATGAACCCCCCGTCTACTGTAACATCACCCTCATGGGTGTGCCTCTAAAGGATTCTCAGAAACTTCAGTTGATTCAAAACGCAGCTTCCAGATATTCAACCAGTTTCAGTACAGTATTAACTCCTATTTTGTTTGGCTACCAATTTGTTTCCAGGTTGAGTTTTGATGGCTTTTACCTTTAAGGCCTCAGATATTCTGGGAATGGGATGTCCTAGCAGTATTCTTATCAACACCAGAGGCTCTGCTGCATGTCCTCCTGTCGTCTGTGGTGGGGATGCAAGACAGATCCTTTGGGATTGCAGCCACAACTGCGGAATGCCTTCCCATGGGAGGTCCACTTGACTCTGCCACTGCTTGTCTTCTGGCAAGTAATGAAAAACCTGCTTGTTTCAGGGGGCATTTAGGAAAGGTCCCAGCCAATTTTGCTGGGGGGTGTTTTTACCATGACAGGGTATGTTCTTCTTATAGTTCTATATCTGCTCTCAACGTAAGGGGTCACCAAAATATAGATCACATTGCCCTGGCAGTAAATAATAATAATAATAATAATAATAATAATAATAATAATAATAATAATAATAATAGTCCTTTGTACCGCAGGTGTGTGATGTGGTGACTACAGTGTCTAGTGAGACTGCCTGGCTAATATTTAGGTTGGTTGCTTGTTACTTTTTTCAGCATCAAGCACTAATGTATAGTACGGTGTATAGCACTGGTGTATAGTACACCATGTGTACTAGAAAAAAAGTGTATTCCTTCTGCATGGTTGTATGAGAAGGCCCTAAAAATATCCCTATTTTTCTCTGCCTTTCTATTGCACTGTAACATTTACATCCTGTTTCTAACACACCTCTTCCTAATTTGATTGCATGGTCAAAACTGACCTTTTTGTAACCGAAAAGGGCATTGCAGCCAGATTACCTAAACCAACCCCAGGAGAAAATCTCTTAAATTGCTTGAGCTCTGAGCAGCACACCTGTCTCCCTATGCAGTAGAGAGGCAATATCTGGGAGGATCCCACAGCATGCCCAGGTCATAATTCAAGATTCCTTGCTCTATTAGGGAATCAGCATTTTAAACGATAATGTTAAGTACAATAAATATTGCAGTGGCCACCAACTTTCTTGGGCTCGTAGTGCGTTTGAAAACTGTTGTGGGCACTGCACACACACACACACACACACACCAACCACATTGCAACCGCATGCATTCATACCAACTACACACACAAACACTGTTTGCACACCACCAGCAACTAGATTTTTTTTGGGGGGGGGGAGTCTTCAATTGGAATCCATAGGTTTCCCCCAAAAAACTAATTGTAGAAGGAGGCAGGTGATTTCAAGGAAGGGAGGGGGTTGCATCTGATGATGTAAGTGTTAACCCTTCACTTCCCAACTGCCCACCCTCTGCTGTGAATCCTCATTCTTGGAATTACAGCATGTGGGCATTTTTGGTGGAATGGGGAGGGAGAGGCAAGGGTTAACCATTCTCTCCCCACCTGCAACCTGCCCCCTGAAAATCACCTTCCTGTTCCTGTAGCAATTGGGTTTCAAAGCCTTCTATTGGCTATTCAGTGAAGGGAAGGCTGGGACCCTGCAGGTATACTCATTGGTGTTACAAATAAAAACAGGACAAAAACAGTAATGAAAAAAGAAGCTGCTTCATTGTCAAAATAAAATAAAGTATGAAACACTTCTGCCACACTTCTGAAGGTATTTACCATCAGGCTGAATAGCAGTTTCCTTTTTGATCCGAATGGAAATAGAATCTAGACTCTATAGGAGAAACAACAACAACATGGAAAATGAATGCATTTCTTAATTGAGGCAGGAATATCATCTGGTATCAATTAAACTAGTAATTAATTACTGTCGCAATGCAGGCACTAAAAACCATACATAATTAGAATAACATGAAACCTTTTATGCCTCTGTTCCGGCAGAACAGGAGGAGGGGTGAGGAATGTCGTTTTCATTCCTGAGTGTATTTCATTAGCAGCGAACAAAACCAACCGACTGAACCGCCCAATCTCTTCCAGGGAAAGTTGGAGGTGTC
This sequence comes from Zootoca vivipara, assembly GCF_965207765.1. Classification (NCBI taxonomy): domain Eukaryota; kingdom Metazoa; phylum Chordata; class Lepidosauria; order Squamata; family Lacertidae; genus Zootoca; species Zootoca vivipara. The sequence goes on from NC_142587.1 coordinate 77,262,476, forward strand.
TCCCTTTCCACCACCTACAGTGCTTCCACTGTACATCCCACAAATTAAAGCTCATACCACCAAACAGTTCAAAGGGTGGTTGCATAAAAATGCCTCTCACCAGGAGATCCTGTTCAGCTGGGCCAGAGAATAATGTGAAAAGGATTTTTGTCATTAATAAAGCAGCATCTATCAGCTGCCGCAGACAAGTCTTCCCTTTCACCCTGAGTCTGTGTTTAATATTGGACAGATGTTTGAGAAAGTGCAATAATCCAGCAGAGTGGAAATGGACAACCGACAGCTTGTGACATTATTTTGTCCAGGCCCATAAATCAGTGGACAGTATCTCTGGGATCAGCCTTACTAAGTAGCATAGTGATGCAGCCACCTTAGGCAGATGTGGGGAATGGGAGCAGTGGCAATATATTGGAGGTGACATTTCTGCCACACAGCCTGCCCTGCACCCCCTAAGCCACGGGTCAGCAACCTTTTTCAGCTGCGGGCTGGTCCGCCATCCCTCAGACCATGTGGTGGGCTGGACTATATTTTGAAGAAGAAAAAAATGAACACATTCCTATGCCCCACAAATAACCCAGAGATGCATTTTAAATAAAAGCACACATTCTACTCATGCAAAAACATGCTGATTCCTGGACCGTCCGTGGGCCGGATTGAGAAGGCGATTGGGCCACATCCAGTCCACGGGCCTTAGGTTGCCTACCCCTGCCCTATGCTAACCTGCTGCTGCTCTCAAGTGCAGTGGAGGCAGCCAGTGATTGAGCACATACAGGTCGCTGCTTGCAAGTGATAGGGAACTGAGTTCAGATGTTGGACTCCCATCAGTCACAGCTATATTCTCACATTGGTAAGGCCACAGGTTCCTGAACACTGGGTATAAGTGGATACATTGGGGGGGACGGACAGGGCAAGTGTATCTAGAAAGAGAAAGAGAGAGAGAGAGAGAGAGAGAGAGAGAGAGAGAGAGAGAGAGAGAGAGAGAGAGAGGATGACATGAAAATGATCTCTCTTAAATTTGGCCTTGTCTCTTCCACATGTTGCTGATAACCTCCGTTCTCACTTATTGATGGCACATCAATCGTGTTTGTAGTTAAGGCTCCTTTGAAGTGAAACTCTTTGATGAAGTTCACCTTATCTCAAATTCTCTCTCAATCAACAAAAAAACTCTTCCCCCCCCCCCCCGCGCAGATGGAAAACACAACATTATTTTTTGAATGAAACATGGGAGAAATCCTCTTTCTAGGAAAAGTCTTTTTGAAGAGTGGGATATAAACTTGATCAAAACGTTACTATTATGTGCATTGAGGTTTTCTTCCACTGTCTGTGGTGCTCATATGCATGTGCTAAAAGGGATACACCCTCTAGCAACACAGCCTCTTCTCCACTGTCAAGATGTCAGAATTACCAAATGAACTTTTTAGAGCACACAAGTGCAACAGCATTTCCCAACTCTCCAGCTGGTACCTCAGTTTGCCTGCCCAGAACCTCTCATCATACAGCTTCATTGGATAGTCCGAGGTTGCAGTATTATGAGAGAAGGAGAAGAAATTCCCTATCCACTTTCTCTACACATGCATAATTATGTTGAGTAGTCAACATGGTTCCCTCCAGATGTTTTAGGACTTCAGCTCCCATCAGCTTCAGCCAGAATGGTCAATGGTAAGGGATGATGGGAGTTGTAGTTCAGCAAAAGCTAGGGAGCACCACATTGGCTACTACTGCTGTATGGTAGCCCCCCCCCCCCTTTTAAAGTGAACACACCTTTGACCGCACATTAGCAAATGGATTTCCTCCAAAGCAACTTGGGAACGGCAGCTGACCTCGCATAGAGCTACAGTTCCCAGCACCCCCAAACTACAGTTCCCAGGATTTTTGGCGGAAGCCCCGTGCTTTAAATGCATGAAGTGAATGTTCCTGCTCTCTGCAGCTTCTGGGCCTGCTCTTCCTCTGAATTCCGCAGCTTGGCATCAATGGGGCGGCCAGTGTCAGCTCGCAGGTATCCCGTTCTGCCGTTGCCTCCAAGTGTGTCAGAAATTGGCCTTGAAACATTGGCCCGCTTTTTGGCTGTGGCCTGCAGCTGAGCTTTGCTGCTGCTCTGGGGTGCAACCCTACGGACGTAGCCTTCCCGGGAAAGACGCTCCATTGAACTGAACGGGGCGCGTTTTCCCCGGCGGGCGCGCATTCCTCACCTGCGCGAGGGGCGTCGGGGGGCGCGCCTGTGGGCGAAAGGCGCTGCCTAATGGCCGGGACGGCGGCGGCAATGACCCTTCCGGGGGCGGTTTCCACGAGGCGAACTGCAAGGCGGCGAGCGGAGAGTTCAGCTCAGCTCACCCCTCCGGGGGCGGAGGGAGGAGAAGGCGAAGCGCAGAGGGAAAGCAGCCCAGGAGCCCAGCGCCTCCGCACAATCGCTCGCACGGCGCGCCAGCGGGACTCGTGCGCTCTGGGCAGCCACGCCGGCGGCTGCAGGAAGCAGCAGCAGCGACCAGGCCCGGAAAAAGCCCCCGCGGGGCTTTGCTCATGCCAAGGCTCCGCATGTGGCTGAGCTTCTACAGGACGCGATTTCGACGCGCGCGCGGAGCCCCCGGGGCCGGTGGAGGCGGCGTTATGCCCCGCGGACGCCGCTAGGATGAGCTGCAAGCGGCCGGCGGCCAAGCCCCAGCTGCGGAGGTCCTTCAGCGAGCAGCTCCGGGACTCGACGGCCAAAGCCTGGGATTTACTCTGGAAGAACGTCCGCGAGAGGCGCCTGGCAGGTCAGTCCGGCGCGCGTCCGCCCTTGCAAGCCTTGGCACCTCAAGGGGAAAGGAGGTGCAATGCGCTCCGGGGAGCCCCTTAGACAGACAGACAGCATTGCTCTGCGCTTGCCACGATGCCAGGCGGCGGCGGCGGCAACAACAACTCTACACTTGCTCGACTTCCGAGTGCGCGCCAAGTTTTGCTCTGTCTCTCTCTTTGAACACCGTTCGGGTGCGCTTTTTTTTTTGCATTTCCCGCCTCTGCGCTCCGAATGATAAGCTCGCCTTGGCCAGATTCCTTTCTGCCTTCTATCTGCAGGAGAACAATTCAGAAGAGACACTTTTCCAATGAAAGTTCTGCAGATAGAAGAAAGCAGAAGAAACCTTGCCAAAATAAATAAATAAAAAGGAGGCTTTTCATTGGACTCACACTCCCGCATCTCTCTAAACTTGGGTTTTGTACATCAAAACTCTGTTGGTGCAGTATTGCTGTAAGAGTTTAGTTAGGACCAGGATGTGTTATACAGTACTGTACTGAGGCATTGTCAAGACTGGTACGAAATAGCAGCTTCTTTTTTTTAAGGGGGGGGGTATATGTTTGTGTGTACCATTATAGAAGAACAGATTGTCAGTGTTTTAGGTGATTGTTATTATCCATGCCACCCTGGTGTGTATGTGTGTGTGTGTGGGGGGGGGACATTTGTTGTTTTCTGATTCTTGGGCTGGTTCCTCCCTGAACATCATGCTGTGCCTTGAGATCTGTGTGCTGTGGGTGACTTTGTAATGTGCCACAGGGACCTTGTCATCAAGAGGGTTGCACGCTGCACATCGGAGCTCTGTGCAATAAAGTGGATTGGTGCTCTGTGCCAGAATCTCGGTGTTTTAAAAATAGGTCTCAATAGGAGCACAGAGCGGGATGGACTAATTTTCTGACTCTGGGCACAGTTTGGTGCAGTTGTGGGCTATTATTGCTTGCTTGAAGCAAGTGCTTGGGTTTGGATGCACCACACAACTATTTCTGCATCCCATGCAGCACAATCCCTAAGCAGGCTTAGTTAGATACACTCCCCCACTGAGTCCAATTGGACTTTTATCCCTCTCTAGTAAGGCGGTGTACGGAACTCTGCATCCAGCATGTTCCCACTGCTGGTTGGGGAAGCAGTGTTTGTATGGCATTAGCATCATTCCATATCTATTCTGTTCTTATGAAATCCTGCATTTTGATGTGTTTCCCCCCAGCAAACCACTTTCGATCTGAATTGAGAATAAGAATGACCTAGCTGTATAATGTGTATGCAGCCTAATTGTACTTGAGAATTTCATCCTGGCTGTTGTTCCAATTGGTGACAAAATGCACTGAAGGAATGCACTGAAGTGGATTAACTTAACTTCCTGATAAGCGAGACATTGTGATCTATGACTTTGTGTACTTATGCGTCTAAAGCAGAATTCATTTGTCTTTCTCCATATATATGGTTGTGTGAAAGGTGTACAACAGGAACTTCCAACTTTTCCCTTTGAGGTCAAGGCTCTATGTGATCCACTCCATCCCAGCCCCTCCATTCCCCTGAGGCTGTGCAACTACTTCTCTCCTTGCAGGGCACTCTGGCTATACTGCAAGACTCTTGCTAAGTCTCTCCACCCACAGCCTTCATCTCTATGCTGCATTTAGTTAGAAGGTTTCTTGACCTTCACTCTCCCCAGGGTGTTCAGCTGTATACCCTGACCAGAATGTCTGTATACAGAGTATAGGATGTGCTGTGGTTGCACATGCATGCTCACACATGGTAGCTGTAGCACATTGTGAATATTTGTTCAGGAGCAATCTCTGTGTGGCCACAGTAGCTAGGTGTAAATTCCTTCAAGAGAGCTTCTTTATATATCTATGAAACGTGCAGCTGGCCCTTTCCAGTGTGTTTTCCTAAGCTATTTTTAAATACGTTGCTCTGGTTCACAACCGTGCGTCCCCAGGGCAGCTTTCTATCGGTCCCTACCCCTCACCCCAGCCTGCAGTTGAAGTGCTTTTCCCGGCTTCTCCAGTGTTGTGAACTTCTATCTTTACCATCTTCTTATTGATCTCCCATTTCATTTCAGGTTAGCAAACCAGGCAGTAGGGAAAGGAGCTGCTCCTGAAAAGCACCTCCTGTGACCACAGAGGAGCAAGGAATGTTTCCCCCCTCCCCGCCGTGTTTGGTTGGTTGCAATGTTTGGCTGGCAGAAGTGCCAAGATGCTCTCAGCTCGCTGTGTTCCTACCTGGAACTTTTGGCAAGCTTGTGCGGCACTTTCTGCACTCAACCAAAAGCATGTGAAGCACACAGGGAGGATATAAATGCCTTCTGTTTCGCTGCTGCCACCGCCGCCACTGCTGCCCCGCCTCAGATATTCCCACTTCGTGTTGAGGAATGCACAAGTAGCTCTAGTACATGAGTGATCTTCTGTGATGTAAACATTCAGGAACAAGGGGAAGCAGTGGTCAGGTGTGGGGTAAGAGATCAAAGTGCTTCCTGAGTCTTGGGGCCTGCATATTGTCTTTACAATCTATTTCTGTGGAAAAAACAAACAAACAAACACCCAGCCAAAGTGTGCCCTTTCCATGGTGACCAGAGTAGAGATAGAGGGCTTGTCTTCAGATATTGTTGGACTCCAATTCTACCCAGCATAGCCAATGACCTGGGACAATGGGAGTTGTGGTCCAGCAACGCGTGGAGGGTCACAGGTTCCCCACCCCTGCTTAGAGACCCTAATGGTCTATAGAAAGATGGAGCTAGAATTTCACTTTCTGCTCTGTTTATGTGCGAAAAGTAAGGGTTTTCTAAAGCGAGTGTTCTTTGTGAGTACATGAAATGTACGGTACTTCTTCCTGTCCTGTTTTGTGTGTGGCATAATTGTGCCAGGAGGCACCAGCAATAAAACACATTATTTATCTACCATGTGCACACACAGAATCAGAGCCAAACAGGGATGGGTGAGTTTTATTCTCTACCATTTGAGCTGATGGGCTTTTAGTTTTAATGGTTCAGATTCCCGTAGTCCTGTGTTGTGTATGAACATAGCCCATGCCTCCTCCTTTTGTCTTTATTGTCCCTAGGAAAAAGATGAGTAAGAGCTGCTAAGGAAACAAATCTCTATACACGTACCTTTTTGGCATGGATGCTGCTTTCACGTGGGCATGTCTCATGCTGCAACAGCCTCTTTTGAAACAGGAAACCATTTGGATGGGCGATTGACATGCCACTGTCTACTCAGTGACATGCCACTGTCTACTCAGATACTTTCGCTTGGGAAGTAAAGGCAACATTCATCTGTTTCATGAGGCATGGCCATGTGTGAGTACCGATCACGGCACACTAACAATATAAGAATTGTAAACTCTATAAATCAGAGGGGTGGCCAGATGTTTTCTTGATTACTAAATGGCAGTGGGGAACCTATGGCCCTCCAGATGTTGTTGAACTTCAACTCTCCCATCACCACCAGACGCCAATGGCCAGGGATGATGGAAGTTGTAGTTCAGCCACATCTGGAGGACCACAAGGTTTTCCACCCATCTTAGCATCAATATGAGAGATTTGGAAAAGTCCCTGATCTCAGGAGGCATTTTATACCTTTCAGAGAATGAGATTCAGGAGATTTACACATATCCTTTTAGGCTAAATGTAAACATTATCCTTTGCATTGTCCTCAGTAGTTATATCTGTGGCTATATATCTGTAATTGTTGGACTTTGCATGGCAGCTTGTGGTCATGTTCAAATAACCTCAACTCTGTAAAGTTAAAATGCGAAGTCAGCCGCTATTACATGTAGCATCAACCTTGTGCCTGATCTACTGTATAATAACCAAAGAATTATCTACAAACTGACGCATGATGTGCACACATATCCTTCTGGAGAAAGTCATAAGAATGTCAGTTTAAAAACCCTTTCAAGAAGGAGGAAAACCTTACTAACTTTTGTAAACAAATGGTGAAAAATCTTGTTTTAGAGACACTAGGTACTCCTCACTTCCTATGTGATTTGGACCGACAACTGAGTTTATACAAGAAGTCTGCCTCTATTGTGTGTAGTTGCAGCCAATGGAAGTTGAGACTCCCAGGTAGTTGCACTGTTGAGCCAGTTTGAAACTAGTCAGGAACTAAGAAACCCCTGAAGGAAAAGTGAAAGGTTTGTTTGCTCTCCAAGAGCCTCCTACTTTGGCTGCATGATGGTAGCAGCTGTCTGTAGTCCCAAAGTATTTTGACATAGTGGGAGCCTGTGGGAGCCACCAGTAAATATAGGGAACAATTTACAGTCTTCATTGCACTTGATAGTTTCCTGTTACTTATTCTTAATCAGAACAGCCATATCTCTTTTGGTATATAATGCAACAACAACAAAATTAAAGTGCATGCCGGCATGACTTTGTAGCTGCCATTTCCTGTGAAGCAAATTTTCTTGACTAACTACCGTACTATTCGGCTGCAGGCAAGTCCTTGAGTAAATTCTAGATTAATAATGATTAAGTAAGGGTTTATGGCTAAGGGGGTTGAAGTACTGAAGTCCTAAACTTATAAAACATTCTACTGTTTTGTTTACTGCTCAGGGCTCCTTGGGGACGCAGAGTGGGATAAAAAACCAAATAAATAATAATGAAACACTATAATTTAAACTTCTATCTCTACCAATAGGCTGGTGATCTTGTAGGACAGCTGATGCTTATCTGATTAACCATGCAATCCTATATATGTCCATTCAGAAGTAAGTCTAAAGGCATTCAGCGTGACTTATTCCCAGCTAAATGTGTATAGGATTGCATCCTGAAATGATTATTTGACAAGATAGCAAAATTGTGCACGCAAGATTGAAAAAAAAAAGCAAAATATATTCTGTCATACTACACTACTGGTTAAAACTTATCTTCTTCCCAGCTGGGTTGGCACCTTTAACATTGTTAGACACCTATCATTCTAACTGGAAAGTTTCCCTGTTCGAAAAGATAAGAAGCTTGGGATTTTCTCCGCAGATCTTGATTGCGGCAGGATACGAGAGAGCCAGAAGTCAAGTGCTCCAACATATTAGGGACATGGAGCTGCAGTGTCATAAGGGCAAAATGGACAAACATGCCACAATAAGAGATTTTGGGAGAGGGTTCTCACCCGCAAATTACCTGACAAAACTGCAAATACCCAAGTATAGACATTCCTTTACTTTGGCCAGATTTAATGTGTTGCCCTCCACCCTGTTGCTAGGCAGGTATGAGGGTAAACCGTATGAGTCACGCGTTTGCCCATGTGGCTCATCAGAAGTGGAAACAAATTTGCATGTATTGCTGCACTGCAGTTTCTACGAGGATCTACGCCTGACCTTTATTACCCCAGCCTTACAAAAGCTTAAAAATGAACCAGAATCCCAACGTCTGAGAGCCTTGGTAGAAGACAAGGTCCCTGAAATTACGATCAATGTTGCCAAATTCTGTGTCTCTGCTATCAGACGCAGGAAACAAGAGCTTTCCAATGTCAATACGCAGGCGAATGCGAATATCTAATTTTATCTATGTCCTTTAATTTTAAAGTGTTGTTATGGCCTAATTTGTATTGAAATTGTCCTCTGTTTATTTCTGTGTTATCCTTTGTTGAATAGTTGTATGAGTTGATTTGGTCTGTGGCCGTTTAATAAATTTGATTTGATACCTAAGTGACTTTTCAGCTTTTTGCCTTTGTATTTTATGTCCAGCTTAATTTGTGTGCTTTAGTCATGGCCTCTACAAATGCAGCCCAAAGCTTTGTATCCTCTACTTCATCCTAACATATCTTAATAAAAAAGCATGGTCTAAATATATTATGGTGTTCTGGAATGCTATCAGCTGTTCATCCTTCATACTTGTATGTTGAACAGTTGCCCAACATTTATTTATTTATTTATTAAAAAACTTGATCTGTTATTCTCACCAGATCCTTGAGTGACAGTCAAATCAGCAGCTCTTCATTGCAGACTTGAATTTGTCAATGCAATGCAATCCCATACCAATCTACTCTTAAGATGCCTTAAAGAAGTGTCTTCTTTCTGTCTGGCTTTCCTCTCTTTCTTTTGAATATTTTCCAATATATTTTTACTATAAAAAGAATGAGTGGAATTCCGCATAGTGCTAAGGAGATCATTCCATCAGCACAGTCATGTCTCGCTTGCTCAAGAGAACCATCTTCTCTCTCCTCCTCCTGTTCTAGGAGGGTTCTCTCAACCCTCCAGAATGAATCTGTGAGAGGTGGGGAGGAATACCCCGTTGTGCTAGTGAGAGTCCTTGCACTGGCTTCTGCTAGTGGAATAGGGTAGTTGAATCTGGATTATGGTAGTTGAATCAAGCAAATAAACCATTATCTAAACATCAAGGAGAACACCTGAAGCGGGAAAGATGAGGGGCAGCAATCAAAACCTATCAATTTTGTGTGGGTGGATGCTATCTGTTCACAACTCAGGACCACAATGCCCCAAGGACCTCCTCTTTTCATATAAACCATCCCAGACTGTGTGTTCATCATCTGAGGCCCTTCTTTGCATGTATCCACATGAGGGTGACAACAAAAGAACGGGCCTTTTCTGCAGTGGCTCCCTGTCTGTGGAATGTTCTCCCCAGGGAGGTGCAGCTGGTGTCTACATTACTTATCTTTAGGCACTAGGCAAAAACGTTTTTCTTTAACCAGGCCTCCTTTGAAATGTGTTTGTGGGAGATGGGTTTATTGTTTCGTCCTTTTTTGTTTTAACTTTCCCTTGTATTTTTATCTTGTGAACTGCCCTGAGATCTTTCGATGAAGTGTCTCCACAACACTTACACCTCCCATCGGGTCTTGGACTTAACTTAAGATTAAGTCCAGGGTTGCTGCCCCCCTGGTCTGTTTTACGGCCAGCTTTTCGAGAGCATAGCCATTTAGGATATCTAGAAAAGTTATCTCTTTGTCACCGTGACTGGAACATGCTTGTATCCCATATTTGTTTGAGAGTTACTGAACTCGCTCGCTACTATAACGCTTCCTCCTTTGGATGCTTCCTTGATTTCATTCTCTGGCTCAAGATCATCCTGTGCAGTTTGCTCAGGTGGATGAGAGTATATCCCCAGTACTAAATTACTCTTGGGGGCTGGATGAATCTTTTGGAATGTTTAGTTTGTTGGACTCGTATTCTCTTCAATGTACAGAACAACAGTACCTCCAGGAAATGCTTTCCAGTCCTTCCTGTAAAGTTTGTATTCGAAGATAACATGTGTCCCACTGGTAATCCATTTCATCAGGTTTCCATTCTGCTCACTATATTTATGCTCTCCTCTAAAAGCACTGCAGCTTGCCTATCTTGGCTCAGACTTTTAGCATATAAACACCTATGCAAAGTGTCTCTCTCCAAAGGCCATTGGCGTGTGTGTCTTACCCTACGTTGCTTTGGAGGGGTCTTCCATGTTCAGAAACCAAGAGATGTTAATAATTTTATCAACAGACAAGAGGGGAAAGAGGAGACTGAGAGGAGATATGATAGCCATTTTCAAATATCTCAAGAGCTGTCGCATGGAAGATGGAGCAAACTTGTTTTCTCCTGCTCTTGAGAGTTGGACTCAAACCAATGGCTTCAAGTTACAAGAAAGGAGATTCTGACTAAACATCAGGAAAAGCTTTTTGACAATAAGAGCTGTTCGACAGCGGAACTGTCTCCCTTGGGAGGTTGTGGACTCTCCTTCCTTGAAGGTTTTTAAGCAGTGGTTGGATGGTCATCTGTCATGCTTTAGTTGAGATTCCTGCATTGCTGGGGGTTGGACTAGATGACCCTAGGGGGTCCCTTCCAACTCTAATTCTATGATTTCAGTTAAACACAAATCAAATTTAGAAAGCATCAATAAATAAGGATTGAAAAAGTCTAGCTAGGCTTTGAGAACCCACCTTGGGCATCAGCTACAGTTAAGAACAGAAGTTATTTTCTCACTAAATTCTCATACTTTGGATTGGATGCTACTTTTAATTGATTGGAATGTGATTATTCTATCTATAATCAGACGCTCCCAAATTTTATTAGGCTAGTTTGTGATAAAGACAAAAACTGGCATTGAAAGCAGTGAAGCACTGGAACAAAACATGTATTATGAATTGCTGTGACATCAGTGCGCTAGGAAGTCAGTGGGGCTCTATTTGGTATGAGTGCTATTAGGTTACAAGAGATCTTCAGAATTCCACCCAGACCAGGTTTTTAAACCACCTAATCAGGAATGTGACTATCTTTGTGGAACAGACTCTTTTTTGTGCCCCAGCTTCCAATATACTCTTGCTTGGGCAAAGGAACCTCCTGTGCTTATCCTGATCACATTTGTTGCTTTTGAAATGGTGTTAACACTGTTGATATTTGCTATTCCTAGAGTATAGAGGTGGGGTGTTTAAAACAGTTTCTGATTGGTATGATGGGGTATGGCACTACATACAATTGATTTCTGCTATGACAAGACTGTCAATGAATTGTGAGATGGCATTCTTCTAAATAGAGTATTTAATGAATTAGAGTAATAGAATTCATAAAGGAGTTATAAGACCAATAGATTTCCATTGCCATTTGCAACTAGTGAGAAGCTATTCCAATTGGAATGAAAGTTTTATAACTCTTAACAGAAAAATCTTACATAGAGCTAATGTACAGGAAATCATTAATTTGCAAAAAATATAACCAGTAGAGTTTATATATACATTTAGTGCAATGCATTCATGACAAATTGACTGTGTTACTGTACATGTATTTGCTTTGATTTCAGCTAATAGGAACACTATTATTTTGATATCACTATTATTTTGATATTTCATAACTAAGCTTTTTCTGTCAATTCAGATAACCCAGTATTAATTAAACAATCCACATATAAACTTAATATTTCACATTAGAGCTCATTTTTATAAAAAAGGATGTGGAAACTCTGTGTACCCCAAACATGTTATTTATCATCATGAACTTTGTGTATATCCCCTCCTACATACCACAGTCAATTACAGCCACATGTTTCCAAGAAGCAAAGCAAGGATATTATGATCTGTTTTCCTCTTGGTTGGCTGGGGAATTAGAAGGGCTACTAGTTATGATTAACTTCAATGGTTGTTTTAATGTGTGAAATCATTGCCTCAGCAATGGAAAAAGAGAGACCCTCTTTGTCAAAGAGAAGTCTTCTGAAAGAGTCTCATTATATAATCTCTGGTACTTCTGGGAAGAAAAAGATTACTTATCATTAGTCCTTTCATGCGGACAGCCAGAGAATTTCTGTGGGAGGTTCGGTCCTATAAGAATTGTGGTGATCACCAAAAGGTCAGTGATTAATAACATGCCATGATGGATACTTACATACATGACGTGGCAAGCTCTTGCTAGAAGGAATTGTGCCCACTTCTCATATCTACATTCCAGCAAAGATACTGAGAAACAGAGGAGGGTTCCAAAAAAAGTTAAGAAAGAGCCAAATACATTAAAATGAGGAACAGTGTATGTGTGAACTGGGCAATGCAGAGTGAAGGGTACTGTACCTTTAAAGCTCATCCTAAGCACCTTCTTTCCCCTCAAAGAATTCTGGGCACTGTAGTTTATCCCTCATAGACTTACAATTCCCAGTGACCAGATTACAGATTAGTACCCAGAATTCTTTGAGGAAGGAGGTGTGCTTCAAAGGTATAGCGTGTATGCAGGAAGTGCCAGGACTCTGACAGGATGCTGGAGTTGCCCTACCTCATTCCCAAAGCTGGGCAGGCTTTGGAAGGTGGCAGGAGGGCTCTTGGACCCATCAGAGCATTGCGTCTCCCTCCCTAAGCCAGACAGAAGTTTCCCAGACATTGAGAAGGAGGTGCCAGGGGAACATTAGGGTGTCATGTGAGACTAGCCTAGTCCCACTAGTCGAGGCATAGGCAAACTCGGCCCTCCAGATGTTTTGAGACCACAGTTCCCATCATCCCTGACCACTGGTCCTGTTGGCTAGGGATTGTGGGAGTTGTAGTCCCAAAACATCTGGAGGGCTGAGTTTGCCTATGCCTGCCCTAGTCCAATGACAGCACACCACTGGTTCAAATTTTCACTCATCCATTAAGCTCATTGGGTGATATTGGGCTAGTTACCAACCCCTTAGTGTAACTCTGAACCAATCACAGGGTTATTGTGAAGATATGGAAAGAAGGAGTGCTGAGATTGTCACCTTGAGCCCATTGGAGGAAAGGTGAGATACAAATTTAATAAGAAAAGAAAAGAAAAATGCCACTAGGAATTGATGGTTGACTTAAATTGCAAATCTAGATACATTAACTTGGAAACCTTTTTGATTGTAATAGAAAGTGTGCTTGGGATCTCAGGTTATTATAATTTTTAGGAGCAAAAATGAAAGCATATATAGAATTATCGCAGATATGCTTTCCTTGACATCTGGAAGCTAAATATAAGGTGGTGGGAATGTGTAGTGCAAAGGGGATTGTGGTTGTCTGGTATTGAACAATACTCATGATGTTTTTCATACCAAAATTTCTTACTAATAATATTGAATGTAGCATATGTTACTATATTTTCAGTCCAGGATACATATACACACTGTTCACATTTCTTCTCCTTTCTCAAACATACTTTCCTTATTCAGAATAGTTTGATTTGCTTGCATTTGACTTCTAAACTACAAAACAATTGCTCCTTACAATATGTTCTGGAGATGTTTACTTACCCAAAATAAGCAGCTCACACCTTTAGGTCTAATATCGGCACAGAAGAAACTGTCTTATTCAGACAGACTATTTTTCTGTTTAGGCCAGTATTGTCTACTCTGACTGGCAGAATCTTTCCAGGGTATCATACAGAGATAATTTCTATCATCTGCTATCTTAAAAACCAACCAACCTTGAAACAACAGGGATTGAACTTGGAACTTTTTACTATTTATAGTATTTGCTATATCACTGTAAAATAAAAAAATTCCTTCAGTAGCACCTTAAAGACCAACTAAGTTTTTATTTTGGTAAGAGCTTTCGTGTGCATGCACACTTCTTCAGATACAGTGAAATGGGAGTCACCAGGCACTTACCGTGTTTCCCCCTTTTTAATACGTAGTCAGAAAGTAAGCCATAGCAGGCTTTTAAAGCATTTGTTCAATATTAAACACCCCCTGAAAATAAGCCATACCTCCACGCAGCAGCGCCGCTCGCCTTGAGGCAGCGGGACCCAGCAGCAGCGCTGTCCTTGTCCTCCCGCTGCTGTTGCTGTTGCTGCTGCTGCTGGGCCAGGCGGAGGCGAGGCCGCTGCTCGCCCCTGGGGGCTGCATGGCCCAAGGCTGAGCGGCGGCGGGAGGCCCGCGGGCGCTTCTGCACGGCTGGAGTGACGGGCAGCGGCGGGAGCGCTGCTGGCCCCTTCCGCACCGCCGGAACATCGTGGGCTGCATGGCCCAAGGCAGAGCGGTGTTGCGCCACCGGGGCAACAGGCGGCGGCGGGAGCGCTGCTGGCCCCTTCTGCGCCGCCGGAGCACCCGGCGAGGAGGCCTGCCTCCCCAGCGCCCGGAACCGGCGGCTGCAGAGCGGAGCGCTCTGCCGCGCCAAGCGCTCGGAGCGCCCAGCAGCGCCTTGCAGAGCGCCGAATGCTCAGAGCGCCGCAGCAGCCTGGCCTCTTCCTGCCTGCCATCCCACCGCCCGGAACCGGCAAGGAGGAGGAGAAAGGGGCATCTGGGAAGGAGTCGGGAGGGCCCTTGCTGCATGAGCCATGGGCACCCGGCTCCTTCCAAGCGCAGTGAACGCCGCGCCTCGCTTTGAGCAAGAGGCATGAAAGGGACGCGGCGACGAGGGTGATGGCTGCGCGGGCGGCGGCTGTGTCACGTCTCCCGGCGGCCATGGGGGCTCTCGGTGCTGCCTTGCCCAGGCCCCGCATTCCCCGGAGGCCGGCCTCATGCGGTGGGTGGAAGGCGCACGGGTGGCCTGTCTAAGGCCGGGCGGGATCCCTCAGCCCTCCTCATCCTCATGTGTTTATTTCGCGAAACACGCCCACCCCCAAAATAAAGCAGCAGGAACCTCGGGGCGGGGGGGTGGGGGGTGGGAGAAAGATTTAAAAAACCACGACAAAGGCATCACCGGGTGGAGCGCCGAGCCAGCGGCCTGGCCTCTTCCTGGCCATGCCGAGGAGGCCTGCCGCCCCACTGCCCAGAACCATAGGTACCATAAAAACATAATAAAAATAAGACATCCCCTGAAAATAAGACACCATGTGGTTTTTTGAGGGAAAAAAGTTATAAGACGGTGTCTTAAAAAGGGGGAAACACGGTATGTAGAGAAGGGGTGGGGAGGGGTGGGGATGGGGAGGGGGGATCACTCAGAAGGGTGGTGGAAATGGGTGATTGACTGACTGATAGCTGTTGATGACCGAAAACGACTGCAAATGGTTTTGCATGAAAAAGCAAGGGTTGAGATGGCTGAAGATCGCTTATCATGTATAATGAGATAAGAATCCGATATCTCTGTTCAAACCAGGTCCCTCCATGGTTTTGAGCTTGGTGATAAGTTGTAATTCAGCAACTTCTCTTTCCAGTCTATTTCTATTTCTGCTATATCCCTGGATTGTGACCCATGTCTCATGCATTTCAGCCTCGTGCCCAAAGGTTTAATTCTAAATGCAGCAGTGTTGTCTTTGTGCTTAGCTTAACTACTCTTTTCTACTCGTCTATACAGTATTTTAAGTTCCCTATATTTAAAGCTATTGGAGATTTGGGTGCAACTCAGCTTGCAAAAGAGTAGCGGTCTTGCAGGAGTTAGATAGAGTTGTTGTTGTTGTTTAGTCGTTTAGTCATTTCCAGCTCTTTGTGACCCCATGGACCATAGCACGCCAGACACTCCTGTCTTCCACTGCCTCCCGTAGTTTGGTCAAACTCATGTTTGCAGCTTCAAGAACACTGTCCAGCCATCTTGTCCTCTGTCGTCCCCTTCTCCTTGTGCCCTCCATCTTCTCATGAGGTGGCCAAAGATAGATAGATAGATAGATAGATAGATAGATAGATAGATGATAGATAGATAGATAGATAGATAGATAGATAGATAGATAGATAGATAGATAGATAGATACATAGATAGAGTTAGGGACCTCCAAATTCCCAGAGGATCCTTGTATCTTCAACCTTGTATCTTCAACTTCTATATTTTGTGTATGTTAGACTGATATTCTCAATTTGCACTCTGTTTACAACTATCCTCTTTGCTTATATGGTGACAAGCAGATATTGCGTGTGTTTCCATGTTTACACTACGCGGGCTTAGCTCAGAAGCTAAACTATGGTTTCACAGGAAACATTGTCCACATGTTTGGGATTATAACAGGGCTCAGGGCTAACTATGGTTGAGTCTGCACTGTGCCTCAGAGCACTGTAAAGTATGGTGTGTAAATTAAATCTCTTTGCTAGATCTTCCATTGTGCTCCATGCATTTTTCCAACAGATTATCCATTCACGTTACCATCTTGTTCTTATGACTGGTGTACCACATAATTTCCTTGCAATCTGGATTGCTGTGAGGAATTCAGAGTATTGGGGAAGTTCGGTGAGCTATTGTGAGCTATTCTATTCTGCCATGCCACATAATTAAACCAATTCTAGAATTATATGGTTTGGAGCAAGGCAAAAGCATCCTCTATTTGGATATTGGGAAGGTCACAGCTGGGAATGTGCCAGTTAATAGATTCAAACAGATGGATTCTGACAGGTCTGCTAACTGTTCACAAACCTTTAACAAACATCTTGCAGCCCTCACTTCCCACTGAGTATGTTCTCTAATTCGAGTTTGGAGCTGCCTATATCAAAATGCAAGATGTGAGACTGCAACTTTAGAAAAAGGTGCCTTGGGTGATGGAGAGTGTCACTCAAACCACAAGAAGAAACGCCCAGAAAGGTCCAGTAATGAGCCTTGCTTTGTACTGTCTGCATTTGTGTGTGCGAATGACTACAGAGATGAGACTTCAGATGTAATGAACTGAGTCTTTTCAGCAGCTGTTTTCTCTCTTCCTTTTCCCCTCTGGCATTTAAAATAATCTCTGTCTGTAGAAATCCCTGCCCAAGTGACAGAGAGACAACATGTCCCCAGAATAGCTGTCTGTGCATGGAAGCAGAAACGGAACAAGAAAGTACAAGAAACAGAAGGTGTTAGGAGAGTTTTGGGGAAAAGCACAAACCAGCAATGACAAAGAAATTGGTTTTTTTGGTGGCAGAATTCATGTCTTAAACCATCCTCTTATCTCCATCCTGCTGCCCATGCAGAAACAACAATAATACACCAAAACCTCTCATCCTCTTGTAAGGTAAAGGTAAAGGGACCCCTGGCGATTAGGTCTAGTCGTGACCGACTCTGGGGTTGCGGCGCTCATCTCGGAGCCAGCGTACAGCTTCCAGGTCATGTGGCCAGCATGACAAAGCCGCTTCTGGCGAACCAGAGCAGCACACAGAAACACCGTTTACCTTCCCACTGTAGCGATACCTATTTATCTACTTGCACTTTGATGTGCTTTCGAGCTGCTAGGTTGGCAGGAGCTGGGACCGAGCAATGGGAGCTCACCCCGTTGCGGAGATTCGAATCCCCGACCTTCTGATCAGCAAGCCCTAGGCTCTGTGGTTTAACCCACAGCACCACCAGCGTCCCCTCATCCTCTTGTGGTAGGAGGCTTTTGCTCTTTTTGTCTGTATTGGGGTATCCAAGGTTGTGCCCTTTGTATGTTGTGGACTCCTATAGCAGTAAAAGGCTTAGAATTTGGGCTGACTGCCAGCTCCGAACACTGCATTTTTATATATTGCAAGTGAGACATCTGAAGCGTGAGAAATGGAAAAAGTATTTATTAGTAATGTTTTTGTGTGTGTTTGTTTCTTACTTACTAGCCCATTATTTGTTTCCTTTTTTTATTTCCAGAATTATTTGTATACCGCTTAACTGCAATTGCATGCCCTCAACCACTTACATGTAGAAAGTATGGAACCCAGAAGTAGAGCATGATGGGAGTTTGGTCCTTTAGCTGTTGACTGACAACTTTGAGGGCCAGTAGATGACTCCTTATTTATAATTTTAGCTTTAGAGCCTTCTGTACGGAGCCCGAAAGCTTCAAGTTTCCCTTCTGATTGGCCTTTTCAGGGACAAAAAAGTGTGGGGGGGGAACCCAATTTTGAATCAGACTCAGACAGCATGGCCAATAGTCAGAGATGATGGTAGTGATGGTAGTTGTAGTCCATCTGCATTTCAAGGGCTGCAGATTCCACATCCCTGGATTAGAGGATATAATGTCAAATGAGCTAACGGGGTTTTTTGGGGGGTTATACATTCAGATTCTCAGGTTCTATTCCTCCTTAAATTAGATAAACTTGGCATCGTACAGTTTAGAAGGGGGAGAAAACTGATTTAAACAGAAAACAAATGAAATAATGGATCTGTGGTTGGTAAAGGGCTTAAGCAAAGCTCACTCTGGAACAACAACTTGGCTTTTATGCACGTACTGTACATGAAGTAAATATCTTCAAACGACAGAGTGCTGCTGCTGCTGTAGGGGCAGAGCAAATGTTATCAAGCTAAGAAGTAAGCGCTAATCCTTCTGTTGTAGTGTTTCATGGAAGCTAACAAATTCAGAGGGATTATTAAATGACTGGAACAAATTCCCGGCTAGGACAGATTTGAACATCTACGTTTGAATTCTAGGTCACTGCAGTAAACTATAATGAAGAGGTCCCACTCATAGCAGCTTCTTCTAAAGACTTAGACCCTTGGAGTAATGTTTTCCAGTGGCACAAAGCCAGAGCAATACTTTGTTTTTTGTGTACAAAGAATACTTCAGTTGAATGTCCTAATATTATGTTCTTAGGATAAATCAGCCAGCAAATGAGCAAAACAAGAGAGTCATCTGACACAGAATAAACTTCCATCAATGCATGTTTTTCTGTTTTGGGAAAATGGAAATATTTAGTTTCTGCAAATGATACAAAGATGTTGCCTGTCAGATGTTCACATATACAGTTTTAACCATTTACACTGTACACTTGATACAACACCATATTTATTTTATCATGCAGATTAGTTCTCTGAACTATTTTTGTCATTAGCCATATTACATAGCATTTTTTTGTTTCTTAAAGGTAGATTATGGGAGGCTGTTTCTGTATCTTGAATAATCTTATGGGCCTGGAAGCTTGCATGCTATATGCAAATTCTTACAGAATGAAACCAGGTCATAACCAGCAGTTGCCTCCTGAGGAGCAGATGAGTGGCAAACTGCAATTATATTGGCACCTTTCAACTGTCTGCCATCCTATATCTTCTCATATACTGCGAAAGCATCTCGGAGATCCAGATGCCTGTTCAGAGCTTTTGAAGCTGGCGCTGTCAGTGTGGATTGTGCTGGGTTTAATTTTGAAGTTGACCTTAGAGATTGATAGCATACATCTCTCAAAATGAAGTGGCCTGGGCTTCTCAGTTTGCATTAAACTAAATCAGGTTCATCATCTTATCTCAGACTTTAGATGGTCAACTTTGTAGTTACCCATCTTTCTGCAGGGCCAAAGAGATTCCACTTACTGTGTTGATTCAATGAAATTTGGATGTTGAGACAGTGTGCTTTGACTGAATCTCTGTGATGTGTATATTGGGCTCACATGGAAATGTTGGCTGCTTTCTGTCTTCCAGCACAGTTTCAGTTTCTGAGCATCATTTTGTGGCTTCACCTCTCCCCCTCCCGCCTTTTTCTTTTCGGCTTTCTGGTGTTTTCCATTTGTGCCTCCCTATCTTTTTCTCCTGCTCATTTGTTCATCCACTTACTCTGCCCTTAATCTTGTGACCCCTTAAGAACCTAAAGTGAAACATCTGTTTGGCTAGAAACAGTAACTGGCAGCAACCCCCTATTGCTGCATCACTTCAAATATGACATCTTCAACTGTCAGCAGTCAAGTCAATGCCAAGAGGCATTCAGTTCTCATTATTACTTTATCACATAAAAATCAATCAGTAGGTAACCGTAGAAAGTCCAGAAGTGGTTTATGTCTTTCTCCCCCACCATTATATCAGCACAGGGTTGTCCAGCAGAGATGTTCTAAATACAGTGGTACCTCTAGTTACGAACTTAATTTGTTCCGAAGGTCCGTTCTTAACCTGAAACTGTCCTTAACTAGAGGCATGCTTTCGCTAATGGGGCCTCTTGCTGCCGCTGTGCTGCCGGCACACAATTTCCATTCTCATCCTGGGGCAAAGTTCTCAACTCGAGGTAACTCTTCCAGGTTAGCGGAGTTTGTAACCTGAAGCGTTTGTAACCTGAGGTGTTTGTAACTCGAGGTACCACTGTAGTGTGGGGTATGTTACATTTGATCCCTCTGGTGAAAATAATGACTGTCGCGTCTCCTCCTGCAACATGATTTGCAGAACACATTTGCTGGCAAAATAGCTTGCATCCTTGATATGAATGGGATGGCCGTTCTATAATGCGCTGTTATTTAGTCTTGTTATAAAAACTGAAATAAAAACATTTATTTAAACACATCTATTGTTTCCCAGTTGGACCATGGTGTTTCTTTACACACAGAATCTGGAAATGAGTTATCTTCAGCCTCTGTTTCTCACAATTGCTATGAATGGGATTCTTGGACATAGCTGCCAAGTCTCCCGTTGAAAAATCCGGGATCAGCAGTGGCGCGGCACCGGAAGTCGCTTCCACGCATGTCTGGATATGCATAGAAGTAACTTCCGGTGCTGGCGCTGCCCGATTTCCGTTGCCCAGACATGGGCAGAGCGGCACCTGAAATCGGTTCAGACATGCGCAGAAGGAGCCTCGCTGGCAGGTAGGAAATTGGGGGATTTATGGGATTTTTTTTCTATTCGGGATAACAGCGGGAAACGGATTAAAATCTGGGGGTTTCCCACGAAAAATGGGAGACTTGGTAGCTATGTTCTTGGAACCATGTGGGTAATTAACCACAAGGATAATAGTGGCTTGTTTGGGGTAGGGTTGGCTGATGACATAATATTCATTATAAATGCATCTTCGAAGAAAGGACTGCTCCTGGTCCCTTTAGGCATGTTGCAGTGAAGAAATCTACATAAAATGGCTATGGAGTAGCAAGAACTATGTAAAATGGCTATGGAGTAGCAAGAACTATAGCTACCTGAAAGTTTTACTGCCAGGTGAAATCTATGAATCACAGTAGTTTTGTGGAGAGGGTAAGTGCCTAGAAAGTTCATGTAATTTTTTTCTATATCATACCTACAAAAGAAACCTCTTGCAGTGACTGTATCCTGTGCTCACATAGAAATACATCTTATTGAACTTAATGGAACTTGTAGGGTTGTTGAACGTGGTGGGACTTAATTCTGAGTAATCATGCATATGATTGTTGTGCAATTTAATTGTATGGCCTTATTATAAGATCAGTGTTTGCACAAACATTATACTCTCTCTCTCTCTCTCTTCACTCTTTCTCTCTCTCTTCTCTCTCTCTCTCTCTCACACACACGGTTGAGAGAGAGATAAGAATATTACTTGCTTGGCTATAATGTTGATCTTCAGGCTGTGTGATAGGAAGCAATTGTCACTGCTGTCGTTCCATCTCCCTGAGCCTATAAACAGCACTTCTCTGTGCCAAACTGACATGTCAGCATAAGGTCCATTAATGCTTTTAATATCAAAAGAAATATTTTAAAGCATCGTTATCCCCTTAAACCTACAGTTCTTAAAATGCAGGCAGATAATCCCCCTGATGTTCAAAATGGAGCGGGGGAGCGGATACATCATTTGCTGAGCTAAGGATTGTGTGGGGGTGTCTTTGAGCTTTACTTTTACATGTAAAAATCCGCTTGCACTGGAGTATTCTTTTTTACAAGAAATTGTCAGACAGTTTACATACAGCGGCTGTCTCGCCTCTAAAACATCGGTATCTCTCTGGATTTCAAAGTTTGGTTTTTTAAAAGAGTTTGATCGTGATGTTTCTTTCCACCTCTTTCTTGGATTGAAATCCTTTATAAAGCCTCTTGCTCACCATAAAAATACGGGTCTGGGGGGGGGGAGGAAGAAAAATCTTTATTTCCTAGTGAAAAATGCATTCCTTTTGTAGCTTTTCCTGCTGCTCTTTCCCCAAGAGATACATAGAATAATAAAATCATCCAGTTTTAGAGTTGGACCAGGACCTTGGGAGATCATGTAGGCCAACTAAGTGCAGGAATATTGCAGAAATTTAGCAGCCATAACAGATTGTTATCCAGCCTCTGCTTATATACCTCCAGTGAAGGAGATAGCCCACCACTTCCTGATGCCATAGAGCTGGTGCACCATGGTGTTGGGGAACCTTTGGCCCTCCAGATGTTGCTGAACTACAACTCCCATCATCCCTGGTCACTGGCCATGCTTTCTGGGGTTTATATATTCTCTGCTTCTTCCTCCCGTAACAAACTATTATATACGCTCCTGGGTGCAGCTAAGAAATAATCCTTAGTTTATTTCTTGTACTACTTTCCACTGGAGCCACCATCCTGCTCACATGCAAGATCCTGCTCCATTTGTATACTGCTTGCGCACCACACTGTTCTTTTGTAATCCCTTGAGACCTAGTATGGCTGCTTCACTCTTCCCCAGTTTTGGGAGACTTCCAACATTCACAACTCACAGAAGTCTGACTTCAACGTTCTTCTTTAACAATGCCATTGCACTAAACTGCATTAGCGTTACTTTACCAGACAGTTTTGTGAGCACCAGCCTAAACATGGAGTAGGAATTCCTTTAGAGTTTTATTGTAACAATATGCTTTAATGTTGTGGGTTGTAATTTACTTCATGCGGGAGCTTAGAACAAGCCATCTGAGTTGCCACCTTCCATCACAGGAGTTTGTTGTGGCTTCTTTAGAAGAGCTGTTGCACTTCACACCCTATGAATGAACATTGTAAAGAGAAACACTGACACAATAAAGCCTGAAATGATTCAGTCTGTGGTCCACTCCCAAAGTTAGGAACCGAACAGAGGTCTGTCAGCTATCACCAGACTCGGGAGCCTTCTTAAATGTGCACAGTAAATAGATGAGAAGTAATTTTAGCATTTCATTGAAGCTTTTGATCCTATCAGTGTTTTAAGCACAAGTCCAACCACATAAAACTGTGAATACGCTCTGAGGCATTAATTAAGTCTGTAATATAATCATGACAACTAATGTAGCAACTTCCATGCAATAGATATGTAGCCTAAGGTGCTTTGTAGAAATAGGTAGATTCCAGTAAATTAAAAAAAACACTTCTGTAATGAGTTGGTATTCGAGGAGTAATGTGCATCAAACAATTACTGCCTTTTCTGTCTAGTCATATTGTTTTGGTGCTAATGTCTTATAAATAATAATACAGTGATTGCTCGATCCTGCTGCTAGTTTCATAGCGCGGGACATATTAGTACAATGTGTGAAGTGTAACTGGCACATTTGAAGAAAGTCATCTAACCGTTTACACTTCCATATGAACACTTGGGTTGTCCTATACCCACTTATCTAGGAGTAGTATTATATTTATATCTTGCCTTTTCTCCAAGAAGCTCAGGATAGTGTGCATGATTTTCTCTGCTTCCCATTTTATCCTTGCACCCTTCCCATTTTATCCTTGTAGGTTAAGCTGAGAGAAAAGTGACCATCTGGACTATGATCACCAAGTCAGTTTCAGAGTTGAGTGGGTCTCTCAGGTTCTGGTCCAATATTAACCAATGCAACACACTGGCTTATTGCTCACTAGGACTTACATCTGAGTAAACATGTGTACCTTGATGCTATGAGACGCTTTCCTGAGCAATAATGGCCTTTATGTATGCAGGAACAGTTGCATGCCTCTCTGCTAAACCACACACAACATTTGATGCAGGTGCTCTAGGTGGATGTGTCCATACATACAAGTGCCTAAATCTCATAGGGAGGAAGTGAACATCATGCTAAGTTGAATGTTCCATTTGCACCAACATTTCAGCTTGCCAGATGAAACGATCCCCCTCTCCTGTGCCTGTATGTGTTCTGGGGATTCTCCCCATCCCTGAGACAATTTAGGGAGCAAGGGGGCACATGAGGAAAAGGGGGGAAGCCCTATTGCACAAGCAGAAGTCCTTGTGCAGGGTTTCTGTTTTTGGGATTCACTAGGTGAATCGCATCCATACTATTTCCATCTCAAAAGTGGTAATGGGGGTGAGGAGATCACGTGAATCAAGTTTTTGGTTCCACTTGGTTTTCATATAACCACAGGGCAGAAAGGCAACTGGAGATCATTCTAATCTAATGTGGTGGCCCTTTTGTATCATATAAGCGCCTCATTTTTTCTTTTTATGGTAAACTCCCTTTGAAACTATAAACAAAGGAGTAAAATTATTAAAGTAAGCAATGACTTTGCCCTGACCCTGTGTCCCGCATTAACCCCAAGATTGCAAGAAAAGAACTGTGCCATGACAGCATCCTATTCTGAAGAAACCTTGTCCTGGTGCCTATCAAGATAACTTAGCATCCTCCATCCCAGTTTTCCACTGGTGCCACGGAGTTGAACCACCACTAGAGGGACAGAGCTGTTCTGGTACCTGCTAAACAGAAGGGGCTGTTCTTAGCCTTGTCTTCTCTCTAGAGCAGGGGTAGGCAACCTAAGGCCCGGGGGCTGGATCTGGCACCATTCGCCTTCTAAATCTGGCCCACGGACGGTCCGGGAATCAGCATGTTTTTACATGTGTGCTTTTATTTAAAATGCATCTCTGGGTTATTTGTGGGGCATAGGAATTCGTTCATTCTGACCCACCGCAAGGTCTGAGGGATGGTGGACCAGCCCACGGCTGAAAAAGGGTGCTGACCTATGCTCTAGGAGTGCGGGAACTTTTACCAAGCAGTGGAGTAGGGCAGCATAGAATTACACTGCTATTTAGAAGAAAACCTACTTAAAACCAGTGAGAATTAATATGTTCAGAACTTGGCGGCACTTCCATTTTCGGAAAATAAACAAGAAACTTTTTCTTTGTTTATTGAAAGTATCTCTAGCCTGTGTTTTACAAATGCCCTTTCCATTGCCAAAAATGAGGTTGGTAAAGGTCTTGCCTCTCAGTTCCCTTCTTCTGCTCTTAGTGCATCCCTGTCCTTTGGTTTCTGGAAAGAGAGCAGGGATGCTGTTCCCAAGCCTTAAAATCTTGATTTAAGTAGTTCTGTGAACCTAGGAGGAACATCCTGGTATTGGCAATAAGGACGAGTGTCACTCAGTATCCAAATCACAGCACAGCTGCTTGACAGCTTCGTGAAACAAACACCACCCTTCTTCGCCTGTCATGAAGAAGCCAAACATAAGATGTAAATGTTAAAAGTTTCATATTAATTTCAAATATCATTATTATTGATTATTATAGAATATAATAATTTTCAATAAATTGATCGATTTATTGGTCTAGAACTGGGTAGTCCAACGTATGGCCCTCAAGGGCTTTTTTGTGGCCCTTGGCAACATTTGATGCACCCTTGCAGCCCTCCTGCTGCCTTACCACGGCCAGGAAGCCTAGTTAGCACTTTCCCAGGTTTGGGAAGAAAGTGGGAAGGCACCATGGTGTTTATTCTCTCTGCTCTTCCCAGAGGTCATTATTCTGAAGCTCCACAGTTCTGTGGCAAATTTATATCCTATAAGTGGGGTTCCACGTAGTCTTTAAGTGGAGAAGGGCTGCAGCTCAGCAGTAGATCATCTGCTTTGCATCCAGGGCCGGTGCTAGGGTTCTTTGCACCCTAGGCGAGATCACCTTCTTGCCGCCACCCCAATTTCCCAGAGTTGTTGACATTTTTTAGAAAAAATATAATAAAATAAATAAATAAAAATGAAAATAGAAAATAGAAAAATTCCCTGTTTCTGGCACGGCCTTCCCTGTTTCTGGCACGGCCTTCCCCTGCTTCCTCTGGAGCCCGATCTCGGCGCCCTAGCTCCTGGAGGGGTAGGCCCGGCTCGAGCGAGCGAGCGGAGAGGGAGCCTCCAGGGCCGTCCCTAGGCTCGGGCTGGGTGGCGCAAGGCGCCAGGGCACCTGGCCATCAGGGTCGCGGAAGGAGCGCCGAACTCAGCGGCTTCAGGAGAGCGGCCTGAAGCCGCTCAACAGCTGAGAGGCGTGGCGCGGTGGCCCCAGGCTCGCGCTCCCTGCGCGCCCTGAAGCCGCTCAACAGTTGAGAGGCACGGAGGAGGCAGCCCCAGGCTCGTGCTCCCCCACACGCCTCTGGATAGCGGCCTGAAGCCACTCAACAGCTGAGAGGCACAGTGGAGGCGGCCCCAGGCAGGCGGGCAGGCTGGCCAGCGCACCCTCCATTTTGGCCCCCTAGGCAGCTGCCTAGTTCGCCTTAATGGACGCGCTGGCCCTGTTTGCATCCAGGAGGTCCCTGTCTCAATCCCTGCTGCAAGGTCCATTTCCACCTGTCCTAGAGGGTGAGGTCCAGACTCACCCTGAACAGCCAAAAGAGGCTCCTGGGAGGCCAGAGGGACATTGCTGGAACAACTTGCGTTGGGACAACAGGCTAAAATGTTTTAAATGGTTTTAATTTTGGTTCCTCTGCTTTGTTTTCCTTGGGTTGGGGTTGGTGGTTATTTTTATATGGTTATAACTGCAAAATGATGATGATGGATGGATAGATAGATAATGTCCAGTAGCACCTTAGAGTCCAACCAGGGGTGTAGGAAGATGGGGCGGTGGGGGCGGCGCGCCCTGAGTAACGCGATCCCAGGGGCGCCATCGCCGTTGCCCACCCCGCCCCTGCGCACGGTGCGCCCCGCCCCAAAATGCGATGCTACGTCACTGCGCACAATGCACTCCGCCTCCAGAATGCGCGCCACGTCACTGGGGGCAGCGCGCCTGCTCTCCGCCCCCGGTGGCGGAGCATGAAGCTCTGCCGCTGAGACCAACTAAGTTTGTTCTTGGTATAAGCTTTCGACAACTTTTAAATATATATGTCGACTGTGTCAGACCAACATGGCTACCTACCTGAATGATGATGATTAGTTTCAGTTGATTTATTGGTTTATTTATAGTCTGTATAATATGTTGTATTTTAAAATGTTTGATATTTTATTATGTTTTATTTATGCTGCAAGCCACCCAGAGTGGCTGGGGAAACCCAGCCAGATGGGTGGAATATAAATAATAAAATTATTTCTTTTCTTCTTCTTCTTCTTCTTCTTCTTCTTCTTCTTCTTCTTCTTCCTTCTTCTTCTTATTATTATTATTATTATTATTATTGGGGCGTGAGACAACCCTGTCAGAAATCCTAAAGAGAAGCTGCTAGTCAGCATAGACAGTACTGAGCTAAATGGACCAATGGCCTGGCTGAGTTTCCTATTTTCCTGTGTGTATATATTGCTTTTTAAAGAATAGCCACACACTGAAAATTTCTCAAATGAAAATATCACATCAGTCTCCTCTGCAGAATAAAGTAAACATTGTGCTTTGTAAAACTAAATGGATGATTGTTTAGTCCAATGGGCTTTGACTGGTGACCTGAGATCCAGTCTGAAGTCTCAGCCTGATTTAAGATGCATCCCAACAGCAACACTACCACCATATAAATATATGATTTTTAAAAATTAAGAAATGGGCCCTCAAATGCATGTTAGGTTAAAGGGTGCTATATCAGGCTGTCAGTATTTTGTGGGAGGGATTCAAGCACACATTGGGAAATTTAGGTTTGCAAAATTAAAGTGGATCAAGTGTTTTGCACCTTAGTGCACTAAAACCTCCTTTAAAAAGAAGCACCCTTTTGGCGATAAGGAAAGCAATGGGAAAAAGCGATGGGAAAAATGCACTGAGAAGTATGAAATGAAGAAATCGTTAATGGGGAAATGTGCAAGCAAATCAGAACGATTAAAGCCGGCTATAAATTAACCTCCATGTAAGTGTTCTGCAAGCATATCAGGATAAATGCTCAATAAATAGATCCTCCTGGCTTAGCTTGAAAAGACAGTGGACAAACCCAAAATTGGCAATATGAGTACATATTGTTGGGATGCTAGATAACTCTTTCCAGTGGTTTCATTTCATTACTGAATAATTTTTTAAAGGATTCTGATGTGCAAAGGCTTCCTGGACTATTTAGATTCAATTGGATGACAAGACCAAATTCTCGAGGGCTTTTGTACTCATAGTAACCAGAAGCATCTTTCTTGTAAGACAAAGCCCCGCATGAGTCTTTGCAGGAGTGATGGGGGGGGGGAAGAATCACCCTCACCCTTTGTTAGAAAAGAGCAGTGATATGAATCTATCCTGTTAGAATGCTTTAAGGGATTGCTCAGCTTCACTTTTTCCTCCCCCTCCTACTTGTGCCGCTAAAGAGTTTCCTTTACTCTGCTTCTCCATAGTTTTAAGAAAAAGTTCCAGAAACTCTGTATCCCACAGTTTAAAACAAACTCCAGTGTCAAGGAAGGAAGTTCTTGTATCCTCAGCATAGAGAAGAGGGCATCTTAGACCTGAGTCTGTGAGGCAGAGAAAAAAATCTGGGCTCCTGCGCGCTTCAGATGGTTGCAACATGAAATCTCAATCTCTCTCTCTCTCTCTCTCTCTCTCTCTCTCTCTCTCTCTCTCTCTCTCTCTCTCTCTCTCTCTCTCTCTCTCTCTCTCTCTCTCTCTCTCTCTCTCTCTCTCTCCTTTCTTTAAACTTTCCTATCATCATCATTGCTTAGTCAGCTCCAAGGCTCTTCGCTTCCAGTGTTTATGTGGGGCTGCGAATGCTTGAATAGCCTTCACTTTCCTCTGCGAGGCACGCTGTGTACTTTCACATTCTTTCCTTTGACTGATTGGCCCTTTCCGATCATGTGAGGGAAGCTGGAATCCTGAATTGTAGCTTTCGGCACTCCTCCTTTTTCTCTTTCTCTCTCTTTTAAAAAAAAACGCTTGTGCTTTCCAACTTCTTGCCCTCTCTTCTCTCAGTGCTCCAGTTGAGATCTGGGATTTAAGAGTTGTTGTTTTCCTTTTAAAAAAAACGTGAGGGCAGAGATGTTGAGGCAGGTGCCCGGCACTTCAGGCTGCTACTGTGTGAATGCCGTGTCAACAGAAGGCCAAGAGATGTGCTTGCGTTTTGATCAGGCTGCAAGACGCTCTTCTCCGTACAGGATAAGTAGGATCCTAGCGCGCCATCAGCTCCTGACTAAAATTCAACAAGGTGAGTCACTTGGGCTGCCTTAGGCTCTTAACTATAACTCCTTGCTGAAAGAATGCCTTCCGGTCAGTTTTCCTTCACCTTAAAGTCGTTTGGTCAAT
Organism: Zootoca vivipara; assembly: GCF_965207765.1. NCBI lineage: Eukaryota > Metazoa > Chordata > Lepidosauria > Squamata > Lacertidae > Zootoca > Zootoca vivipara. Next base: position 77,291,412 of record NC_142587.1, read on the forward strand.
AGCTCTGATTGTGCTGTTTACTCAGCATTACTACAGTACTGACATTTAAATAAGGAAAAGAAATAAATAACCCGAATGACAGTATTTAGCTGCACTGTAGTTATCCATTTGCAAGCGTGCAGCCATGCAGGTAGTGTGAAAAAGGACTTAGCTGCCCAGCCACTTAATCATAAACTTCCACATTCCATACATGCTCCATTCACCTTCTTAGCTCCTTGGACCAGGTTTTTCCATGTAGGATTCTGCTAGATCTCAGTCGATACAATATACCGATTGTACTATAAATCTGCTGTCTGCTATTAAACATTATTTAAGTGCTCTTGTGCTGTATGTACTTGCGGAGAGACGTAAGCCATGTATGACCAAATGTTTCCCATAAGGCTATGGAGTAACCACTAGTGTTTGTCTTTAAAATTTATGTTCATTGAATTTTTAATTTATGCCCACCCTACCCCACTTCTATAATGTAGAGTGAGTAACAGAAATAGATAGGTCCTTGTCCTCAAAGGGTTCACAAGCAGATATCACGTAGGATATTCATTTTGAGAAAGTTTATAGGCCTACGCAAACAGTCTCCTTGGGCATATCCGTTTCTTCCTCCTCCCTGTGTAAAATATGAGGGCTGAACGGATGCAGGATCACTCCCCCCAATGTATAGTTTTGGTTCATCTGTATGTGCTTTTAATTGAAGTGATGCTTACCGTGTTTCTCATATTATAAGACACGTCTTATATTTATTTTTTCCTCAAAAAAACACACTATGGCTTATTTTCAAGGGATGTCTTATTTTTTTCCTCCTCCTCCTGCCGCGGCCGGCATTGCTGCTGCGCCTATCACTATGTCAAAAAGTTACGTAGAAGATCAACAAAGAGAATACTACCAAGTGCTATGGACTTCCAACTTATATTTAGGAAACTGGGGAAAACAATGCTCCTTAAGGGAACGATGGCTCATTTTAGTTCACTCATAGCACCTGCATTGCATCGAGGGAGCCAGCTGAGCTGAATAGCAATATCAGAGTTCCGGTCATGAGAATATATAGTGCCAGAGTTTAATATGTGGATTTCTGCTTTCCTAGATAAGTGCTTTCACCACTTATACCTGCTTCATATTTACTGTATATTCCTGCATATAAGACTACTTTTTAACCCAGGAAAATCTTCTCAAAAGTTGGGGGTCGTCTTATACGCCAGGTGGTATTTCTTACACGGCGAGTATATCCCAAACTCTAAATTTTAATTGGAAAAGTTGGGGGATCGTCTTATACGCCCAGTTGTCTTATATGCCAGAATATACGGTACTTGGAAGTAAGTACCACTGAGTTCACTGGTGTTTACTCCCGTATCCAGGATCACAGGGCTGCTGGCTTAAATTATTATCTCTGCTTGGTTACTGTTGAGCTGTGGGTAAAGGATATGTTGATGGAAATCCTATCACATTTATAAAGGAACAATGCATATTTCAACAACAAGCATTTGATGAATGAGATTATTCCCTTGGCAATTAGGCAAACTCTGTTGTTTGCAATATGGTTTCAGGAACCGGTGATGTTTGGAGGATACTGGTCCTAGCCGTGGCTCCGATTTCAGGAAGGATATTATGTCATGCCGTATTACCTTGTGCACAATCTTGATTGAAAGAAAAAGAGCAAAATTTTCCCTTTGGGTTTGTTTAAAACAAAAAGCACACAGTATTTAATTAAATACACATTTCCAGGTGATGACGTGTGCTGGGGAAAAAAGGTTTGTAAAACTTCAGGGAATATACGAGGCCTATGCCTTAGAATTCTTTTTAAGCATCTTCCTATAATTTTGGAAGCTGTGTTTATGAATGCCCAGAATGAAATGCTGAAAAAGCAGAGCTTTGTTCCTAACCTTCAAAAATCTATTGGGCAGTGTCCAGAGAAATAGTTCCGTTAGTGCAAGTATTTCTTATTGCACATTCCTCCCCTCTCCCTGTGCTTCCTCTAAATCTGTTCTGGGGTTGCTGCTGCAGTGTGGGCTTTGGTATATGCCCAGCAATGTCAGTCTCTGACACCCTTGCCTAAACATTCCCTTTGAGATTGTTAGAGGGACTCAGGTGTAATTTTCAGCCTAAATAATCGCACAGAATCTTTTCTAGCATGTGTGCCTCAAACCTATATTTCCTCTGGGCTTCTGCTGCTCTTATCTGCTTCTGTGTAAAGTAGATGGTTTGATATTTGTGAAGATACAAGAGGGTATATCACAATGCATGCACAAGAATTGGTGGCTGTCAGCTTTCACTGGTGTATCTATGATGTTTTGAATATACCCCCCTCAAAATTGGCATTGTTCCCATTTACCATGTTTATATTTGCCTAAGGTAATTTCAGACATTCACCTTAACAGATCCACAAGACATGAGGTACTGCCATATATATGGGTTGCCCAGCCCAGTAATGTACCTTAACTATTGACCGCTCTCCAGGGCTTCAGCAGAAATATTTCCCAATCTTGTTTCTTGAGAATATAGCTGAAATTGCATTTATGGCCCTTATGCATGGCTAGTTTTAGCCCCTATAAGAGGAAAGGGACTGTCTGCACTTTTTATGTTTAATACCTTTAACAATGATGGTTATTGGGGCAGGGAGAACTGTAATTGCTTATTCCTATATTCAAAATTTTTTAAAAAAGAATTAACTTATAGAAGAGCATGAAAGGAAAGCTCCTTATCCCACTATCACCTTTCATACACCTGCACTGCTTACAAAGGTTTTTTTGAAGGGTTAGGGGGCTGCTGGGCAGAGAAGAGGGACATAATTTTTTTCTTCCATTAACTTCTTAAAGGCAACATAACTTAGGATCCTAAGTGGAAATTTGAGGTGCTTCTTCTATCCCCCAGCAGTGTCCTACATTGCTCAGGAAGCTATTGACCAGGCATAGGCAAACTCGGCCCTCCAGATGTTTTGGGACTACAATTCCCATCATCCCTGACCACTGGTCCTGTTAGCTGGGGATGATGGGAGTTGTAGGCCAAAAACATCTGGAGGGCTGAGTGTACCTATGCCTGCTATTGACCTTTTTTCCCAATGGGGTGCAAGAAGCTGCAGAGTAGTGGAGGTGGCAGGAAACTCCCCCCCCCCAATAAGCTTCCATAATTTTAATTTTTGTTAGCATCCACGGATATTTTAAGATAGTGCTGAATGTCAAGTAATGTTGAGGTTCAAGCACACTGTCAACACACGACTCCACTTGCATCTTGCTGAAGCTCTTTGAAGCACTATGCTGACCCTTTTAATTATTTGTGTAGTTGTGGCATTTATCTAACCCATTTCGTAAGGTCAAAGCAGTTTACATAAAAAACAAACAAACAAGATTTCAAAATTACATACAAACCCAAAGCAGAATGGCTTGTATCCAAAGACATAATTTCATGAGTGGAAAGACGCTTTTGCCTGCGTATGGTAGCCTCACCAAATTCTTCAGATTTCCTCATTCCTCTGTGTCCCCCTTGTGCTACCCCATTTTGCAGAAGCAGCTATTGAAAAAAAACATTGCACTCAGGGGGAGGAGCCAGGAAGCCTCCATTGCATGTCTGGGGTGTCACTCAGTCTCTACAGCCAACCCACCAATCAACAGCACTTCATTTTCAAAGAATATCCACAGAACATTCCACAGCCTACCAAGAAAAACTATAGTTCATGGCCAAGTTCTTTGGAGAACAACTTAGTTTTGTACCCTCTGGAATGTCATTGGGGAGAGAGACAGTTTATGGTGTCCTTCAAGAAGGTCATTCCAGAGCCGCAGGGCAATTGCATTGAAAGTAAATTTTATCCAGCAGTTCTTAACATAGCAATGCAAAAGGAGTATTTTATCACGAAACTCTTGACGTAAAGAGGAAGTCACAGTGTATTTGCTGTGGCTTTAATTCAGCAAAGCGCTAAGCATGTTCTTTAATTCAAGGGTTCTCATATTTTGAAATAGCAAACCTCCTCAAGTTAAGTCAACAGTTTTTCAAGCAACTCTTAATATATCTAAGTTAAAAGAAAGACATACAATTGCTGGGCTGTTCTAGGCTTTGGGAGCTAGTAGATCAAAGAAAAAAGTAAGGTTATGACTGAGCTATCCAAGCCTATGATTTGCTTTCACGTTCTTACAAGAGGCACCTCATAAAAGCAAAGATCTCTGTAATGAGTTTTCTCCACTGAACCTCTGCTTGGTTCTATCTGTGTGTTTGAGAGACTGATTCATTATTTTGAGGAATTTGACATAAATGTAAGAGCCTGCCATATTGGTCCTGAAGAACAGAATACTTACGGTAGAACTACATATTATATCACAGAAGGTAAAGGTAAAGGGACCCCTGACCATTAGGTCCAGTCGTGACCGACTCTGGGGTTGCGCGCTCATCTCGCATTATTGGCCGAGGGAGCCGGCGTATAGCTTCCAGGTCATGTGGCCAGCATGACAAAGCCGCTTCTGGCAAACCAGAGCAGCACATGGAAACGCCGTTTACCTTCCCGCTGTAGCGGTTCCTATTTATCTACTTGCATTTTGACGTGCTTTCGAACTGCTAGGTTGGCAGGAGCTGGGACCAAGCAACGGGAGCTCACCCCGTCACAGGGATTCGAACCGCCGACCTTCTGATCAGCAAGCCCTAGGCTCAGTGGTTTAACCACAGCGCCACCTGGGTCCCTTCATACCACAGAAGACTGACACCCAAATGAAATTCCTGGGTCAAATGTGTTCGCCTTCCCCCACTTCATGTAATATCTCTCACCCTTTCTCAAAACACCAACATGTTCACCATTTACCAATCCCTTATCCTACAAGCAGTTGACAATTTAGTGAAGGGGTGCAAGTTATTGCCGGGCGGAGAAATCAATGTGGGGGATGCTGTTCAGGTAGCAGCCCCCAGGCATTGTTTAATGTATAGTTCAACCTTTAGCTGAGACACAGCCACTAGTAGCTCTTGGAAGAATAGCTGTTTCTAGTTTATGCAAATTTACGGTACTTTAACCAGTGGTTCCCAGACACACCTCGCTTGAAAATTGCTGATGGTCTTAGCAGACTTAATGATTTTCATGTCTGTTGTGACAATTGTAATATGCTGCGCTAGATGCCGTATATTTTTACTGTAGTTGTATTTTCATTGCTTCTTTTATTTCTTACGTGTTGAATTTTACGTGAGAAAAAAACAGTATCGGAAACAAGATTAGCAAATAAAAGATAATTCAATATGAATATTTAATGCGATGGATGTGGGGGTTGTGTCCATCCTGTTCAACTTTTGCATGAACCACCAGGTTCAGAGAATGATGGAGCAACTGCTGATTCTGCTCTTCTTCACAGGCACACTGTGGATCACCTGAATAAAGCTTGGAGACCACTGGTGGTCCACAGATTAGAGTTTGGGAAGCCCTGCCTTAAACATTTATTGGGAAGTGAAAAGGGGAAATAGTTTGTGGAACTCTGATGTTGCAAAGTATTTCTGAGTTCACATCTGATTACTCATAGGATTTGTTTTTTTATAAAGTTTTGGGGGAAAACAATCACAAAGTTAGCAAATTCACAGTTAAAATGAGGAAACATTCTTCACATGTCCCGGCCTGAAGAAAAAAGAGGAAAAAGCAAATACAGATAGATTTTAATGCTTTCTGTCTGTTGGTCACACAGCCCTTCCCAGTATGGTTTGTCTTCTCGATCCGAAGGGGTCATTCACCCACTAGTGTGTAAAAATTAGGTCGGCTGTGGCAGCTCGGGGAATCCCATAGCTATCAATATCTGTGCATCTCTCTCCGAAGCTAAAGATTCCAACATCATGTGCTAGCTTGGGATCTGATCTCTGGGCACGAGAAAAAGTCGCAGCCATAGAATGAGTCCCATCTAGGAAGAGGCAGCAATGTGCCTAGACAGTTCGTGTCAGTTGCAGCAGCTGCTGTAGGGCAAAGGTACAGAAGAGGTTGTCTTGGCAAAGCCCATAAGGACTTTATCAAGGGATAGAGGGAATTGCCTCTGCCCTAGGAACTCCTTATCAGGTGTGGCACTGGGGTGTTCCCTCCCTGGCCCCCCTCCCACTCATTCCACTAGTACACACTTAGCTAGTTAACATACAGTTTTCATAATATGGGTAATTTGACTTTTTCAGTTAAACATTTAGCATTAAGCAATAGTGAAATAAAATCCCAGGCTAAAAATATCATAAAACTATCCTGATTTTAAATAACTAGGTTTGCTTTGACAACTCTTCCTTTACCATGGAGAGCACCTAATATTAAAGGCAATCCTTTTTACCATTGACAACAATATTTCATTGATTATAGCCCTCCCTTCCTCCTGAGTCATTCTGTTGTTTTTTATATATTGGTGGGGTTTGCACGTCCTGAACAAGTTTGTAATATGAGTGACCTGGAGTATTTGTTCAAACAGTGTGTGCAAGGCTGGTGGGGATTCATTAATGATTGCTCATGTTCCCTCAAAAGTAAATAAGGTGGTGGCTGTCAAAAATTCATATTGGGTGAGTCAGAAAATTATGATGACTTTTTAGAGTTTATAGAAATAGACTGTGACTCACTGTATCATTCAGATCTGTGTAGTGCTGTTGGCTCTAAGGAATGAATAGTTCAATTCACACACTGCAAATGGTAACCATCGCTGTTGGAACAATTCTTTTTATTATGCAGACAAATTATAATTAGTACCCCCTTCTTACTTTTTTGGAATATATGCCTTCTTTGCACTTTAAAGAACTGGCACAAAATTGTTCCAAGGACGGGGCTACTGGGACAAATCTTGTGGTGTCAGCGTTTCTGCAATTCCTAAAAATATTTTTGCTGGTTGAGAAGTAGTAGTAGTAGTAGTAGTAGTAGTAGACAACAAGTAACCTCTTTTTGCTATTTCATGCAGTATTTATGGAAGTGGCTGATATGCTACTCTTCCTGTGTTGGCACACATGTGTAGGGTTTGTACTTGGTGAAAAATGCCCCCAAATTTTGATTGAGCCACCATATCATGCTTTGCTTTCTAATTTTATATACCATGATATTTCCACTGAGAGACCAATAGCTTGGCCAAGTGATTCATGTCCTGACAAATTCCAGATTGGACTGTTGCAATTGGACCATGGGACCATTCAGTGAAGAGTGGGCTATAAGTATAGGTAATAAATGTACTCTTCATAATAAGAAAGACCAGTGCCTGTATGCATGAAGGCCATCCTCTTCTGAGTGGTTTTAATGGTAGAACATCTGCTTTGCACACAGGAGATATCAGGTTCATTCCCCAGCATCTCCAGGTAGGGCTGGTACATGAACCTATCTGAAATCCTGTCCAGATATTCTAATTTATAAGTTATGCCCTAACTTATGTGGCTTTGGGGACAGGCCTAGTCACACCACCCAACGACTATTACCAGGTTTGTTCTCATGATGCAAGTAAGGTCTGAAGAGGACCTAGGTCTTTCGTACTTCTTTAGCTACCGGTAGTTGTTACTGCAGTTCTACTTTGAATTGCAAATTCCTTCTAAGCTTCCTTTCTTGGAGATGTTATTCAACAGATTTTATGTTCGTTTCCATTCTCTTTATTGGTGCGAGTCTCTGGTTCTCTTTTAAACAGAAGACCTTTTTGTAACACGCCGCTGCTTAGCCATGCATTCCATTTGACATACATTTGGCTTGAGCCTCTCCTTTTAGTGTTTCCGAATCATCTCAATGCGCCTCAAGGGGTTTGATCTTCCACCCTGTAATTTTTAGTTAACTTTTTAAACATCCAAATTCTATGCATATTTCATTAGAAATTAGATTCCTACTGCATTATGGGCAGTGTGTGTTATAGCATTGCAGGATTGGGCTGGGGATCTTAAATCCAGCGAGGGAGAACTTGTGGGTCTCTAGATGTTGCTGGATGACAACTCCAATCATCCCTGACTATATATTATCTAGGGCTGATGGGAGTTGGAGTCCAACAACGACTGGAGGGGACCACTCATCTCTGTCCTAAGCACTCCTGCTTGGAAATAGGCTCCACTGGAATGAACAAAGACTTTTTGGCGTAAGATGGATTTTTAAGGGGCAGTTTTCAGCCTCCTGGTATACGTAGCTTGCTCTGCAGCAGCAGACAGAAAGGATTAATTCAGTAGTCACCTCTCCCTTTGTTGCTTTTGGACATTGCTTCTGAAAGACACAAGCATTTATCACAGCTAAGACATATTTACAACAGAATGCAATGAGTCAAGAGCACAGAAAGATGGCTTAATACAGGATTTGCAATATTCCTATTGTTATCCCCCCCCCCCCGGATTACTTTCCACCAACATTGTTTTGAATTTACTCAAGAGAAAAAGGAGTGTGACTCCAGGGATAAGCATTATCACACACTTGAAAAGAATGTGCATGACTCAGTTCAAATGTGTGCGATAACTTTTCAGTTGGGATCTGTTTACAGAATTGGGCTATTTCAATTCTGGAGAAAGTACAGAATGACATTTTGAACTACTGTATATAGGTAGTTACAATTTGCAAGCGATTCTTTATCCACACGAAGAGCAGATTTTACTGATATCAGTGGACTGATTACAGTTTCATATTGTTAAAAATTTGAATTAATTTTTTAGCATTATCCAACTAGCACGGCCAATGGTCAGGGATGATGGGTGCTGTAGTTCAAAACATCTGGAGGGCACCAGGTTGGGGAAGGTAGCTGTGGTATGACACACAGTGCAATTTCACTACAATTGTCTTTGTCATCTGGGTAAGTAGAACCCTTCAGTCTGGAATAGGACAGTTCGCCCTGTGCCTTTCTGTAGTATGTAGTATGTAGGATGTTGTGCGGTTAGAACTTCATCCCTAAGGATAAACAAGTAGTGTTTACACCTTAGTGTATGGAAGCCCCATCCCAAGCTCAAAGGGAACCATGTTTATTCAGAAGCAGGCTGCTTTTTATAGAGTATTTGGGAGGAGGGAGAGGTTAAGAATTACATTTACTAGTAGCCATTCAGCAACTACTCATTTGCAACTTCAAAGACTTTTGTTTTCACTTCCTGAAAAGACGTCTAGAAGGTAATTGAAGAAAATTGAAAAGTCAGAGCTTGGCAACAGGTGAGAAACAACTGTCTGGTTTTGAGCTTTTGCTTATGAAACCTGCCCTGAGGTCATGAATAGCTTCAAAAACATCTGAGGAAAAGCATTCATACTGTTTCAGAGGTGACCAACATTTTCCATGGTTGATAGGAGACATATATATAGGCTAACGGTCTGCTGCCATGATAGGCTGGGTCATATGTCAAAAGAAGCCTAAATTTCAAAGCTAGCATGGGAGAGTGGTGAGACTGTTGGTTGTGGCTAGTGCTATTTTTCTAGAAAGAGCCAGAACTCGCCATGAACACCTGCCTCATTCTCCTCTTAGAATGGAAATGGCGCCCACCTGAGAGGTGCCAGAAACTGAGTTCTGGTGAGTTCCGGCTGGGGAAAAAAGCCCTGGTTGTGGTTATGGAAAATCTACAAACGTGCAGTGCAATCTTAAGTTAGCTAGAAGTGAGTTCCACTTGGGAAGGGACATACTCCTAGATACATGTGTATAGGCTTGCAGCATCAAGTGCTATTAGACCAGGGGTTGGCAAAAATGTTTGGTCGCGGGCCGGTGCACTGTCCCTCAGACCTTGTGCTGGAGAAGCGGCACCGGGGGCGGAGAGCTAGAAGAAGAGGCGAGGGGGGTAAGTAGTCCTCCTCCCCAGCCCCAGCGGCTGCTTCTCATGGGTAGGCAGAGCGAGCTCGTCCGCTTCGCTCTCTGGCCCACAGGAGCACCAGGGCGGCGGCGGAGGGAAGATGAGCGGCGCGAACGGGCTGGCTCCAGAGAGGGACTGCTTAAAATGGCGCTCAGCCCAGCCCTTTTCCTCCTCTAGGCAGGGTGGGGAAAAGCCAGGAGGGAGGGAGGAGGTGCCACACAGTGTGTGTGAGGGGGGTGGGAAATGGAATGGCACAAAAAAAATGGTGCAGCCCGAACAAACAGAACCCCCACACCAATCCATGGACAGTCCGTGGGCCTGATCTGGCCTGCGGGCCTTAGTTTGCCGACCCCTGAATTAGACTGTGTGCATTTAATTGAAGACAGCAACCGTCGTTGGTAGCATTTGTTACAGATTTCCTAGATGCAAAGATTCAAGTTTGGGGTTAAGTGTTCTTTGGTGAGAGAACCCCAACAGGGATTAAAAAACACGAAATATGCAGCAAAGTAAAGGATGGAAATATAAACTGCCAGACTGTTAACATGTGTGTGAGTTCCAAAACTTCTTCCCCTAGCATAGGAAAAAGACCACATGTTTGGTAAGTTAAAATTGGTTCACTTACAAACTCTTCAAAGGTCAGATTCATTTGCTTTTCCATATAGCATTCGGAAAAAGTTGCACAGGCAGTAAAACATGGTTTAGTTGCAAAGTGGTGAAAGTTCCTAAATTATTGGTATAGTAACACAAGAGTGGCTTGTGAGAAATTGAGTTCATCAGGTAATCTGGGAGAGAACAACAGGCCTGATTACCTATTTCTTCCCAAGGTAAGGGAAGTGGATATAGCTAAGCCTAGCAGGACAGTTTATTCCATGGTATTAACCCCTTCATGCATTAATCATACTTAAGCATGTTGGTTACGGTACAGTATATGAAAAGGCTCGGGGAAGAAATTACCTCATAATGTCTTCCTTGGACTTTATTTGAAATGCAGGCAACTAGGAAGGCTACACAATACAGACCGTGAAAGAAATGGTTTGTAGAATGAAAGTCATTCGAGCACTTCTTAAATTTAGCATCGATCAGGGGGTAAAACCATACAAATTATCACTTGCAATTCATTCTTTCACACATTTACACCTGATATGAGGGAAGATCCTTTTTTGCCACTAAAAAGGATGATATAGGTAGCCGAGCTACTGTGGGATGAGATCACTACTGGATATTTTGGTTATCCCTGTATAGAATGGCACCATATTCCAAGCCAGATACCTGTTCCATCTAAATCAATATTGTCTACATCAGGGGCGACCTTTTTCTTCCTGTTGAGAGGCACATTGCTTCAAATATAATCTGTTGTTGGCTGCACACCCAGTGGACCCAGAGTCAAAAGGGCATTCATTGCGTTGGAGCCAGAAGTGAGTGATGGCCCCATTCTCTATTTCAGCCCATCCCATTTTCTCTCTCCTTTTCTACTACCACCTTTCCTTCAGTTCCCCCCCCCCCTCTTTGCCATCATCCACATGAAGTTAGGTCAAGGGCCAACGGCCACATGGGATTCTAGAGCCATACCTCACCTCTTCCCACCAAAATAGTTCACACTGAAAACAGAACTTGAGGCAGGAGTCTTTTACTAACCCTGATTGGAGATGTCAGGAATTGAACCAGGAATTCATGCAAGGGGGATGCTCTGCAACTGAGAAGGGCTTCTAGATTGTTGGCCAAGTAAAGGCTTCATCATCCAAGTGATGAACTTGGCCCGACTTCACTCAGTAATAAAATTCCACACACCAAGTGAATGGAGAAAGAGGGAAGAATCAAGCCCCCTTTGCTGCTCATGCAATGCACAGTGTCCCATCTGTTTAAGAAATAATGAAGTATTCATAAGACTCCCTATTCTGAAGCAAAGAAATTTCCTGTGACATTTTAAACCCCTTTTGTATGCGACCATTTTTAGATATTTGTGCTCCCAGTCATCTTGTGTGCATGTGGTTTTGGGTTTTTTAGCTGAATTGAGTATTATGAGCTCAGCTCACAGTCCAATAATGGCAGAGTTATTTGCTGAAAGTCTTTTTTATATCAGATTGTTTAATAGTTTGATGCTCAGGTCATCGGTGTTATCCTCTGAGGGAAGAAATGAATTATTACAGACATTGAAGTGCTATAGTAGAAAATTATCCTGCTTTTAAAATGTGTGTGTACGAAATGATCTTCCTTTTCCAGGGATAATAATAACAAGGCAGCATTCTACTTCCTGACATAAGCGGCTGAGTTATTTATCCTAGTGAGTGAACAGAAATATCACTGAATAAAACTGGAAGCCAGCTCTTCCATAAAGTACTTTGGAATTTTCAAAAACTGTCCTAATGCAGATGTGTAGCCAAGATGTGGCAGTTATGTCTGTGGATTTCTATTGACCTCATTTTGTAGGTACAAATCAAGAGTTCCTTGCTTCCATTTCTGAATGAGTCCTGAAGATTGTGAATAGTTACTGGAGCTGTGTTAGGAGGTGGCTGCAAATTGACAAAAATGTTCATGTTGAGTTCCGTTCAATTGATAGCCATACTCTGTGGTCGATATGCTGCCTCTCTCTCCTTATTTCACTTTAAATTGAACCCTTCTAGATGTCCCTTGGACTTTTCACCAGGTAGGTGGCAGTGTTAGAAACTCAGATATATAAACTAGGCGCCAAATGGCTTCTTAAACCAAAGTTGCAGTTGCCAGAATGAAATGTCTAGTTGCCATATTTGGCCAACATTGCTCTAAAGTCCTATTTTTCAAATGATTCACTGACTGTGATTGATTCTCAGCTAAATATCTGGCTAGTTCAGATGACAACCATGAGCTAGGTTAAGAAGAAAAGTCACTTTATCCAGGCACAGTCTACATGTATAATGCCCTATTTCGACCTCTTTTTCTTAACGGTGACTGCTCAGGCTGCACAGAAAAGCATTGTGCTTCCTGAACTTCATTGGTTGTGCAGATAAAAGATAACTGATAGAATTCTACAGGATGTGGTATTAGTGTGTGAAAACAGTCCAGAACCAATGAGAACCAGATGGTGGAGATGTCAGGCGCCATCCTGTCACCCAGGCATCTTCACTTAATCACAAGTGGTTGAAAGCCAGGTGCAAAATGCGCCTGGCACCTGGCTAATTTCGAACACTGGTAGGTGGTACAAGGAAGTGGGATGCACCCAAGTATTCTAGTTTTCTTAAATATGTGTTAGAATGTTAGTGGCAAAATAGGTTCATTTAGTCATGAGTATGAACTATTCTGAAATTAGATGAATCCATGTTATGTTCCTGCTTGGCAGGGGGTTGGACTGGATGGCCCTTGTGGTCTCTTCCAACTCTATGATTCTATGATTCCTTGTACCTATTTATTATATTGCAGCAAAATATTCCAAACATAAATATTGTCACTGGAATTGTAGTCCAGTGAAACCTGTCATTCACAGCTGCCTTCCAAAGCACAGGATTATTTTTATTTTTAAAAGACCTCTATTGAATAAGTGAGAACAAACCTTTTAAAATAAGTCAACAAACACTGCTATGCTGAAAAGGTTATTTCTGAGTGCCTACAAAGCAGCTGGAAATTTTTAACAAGTTTGAATTATCTTCAGAAAACAAAGTCATTTGCCACTATATACGTACTGGTTAATATTAAACAGCTGTTGTGTGCTGACATCAACTTTCAGTTCATATGTAGCTCAGCTGTTTTAAACATTCACTGGAAAATGTAAAATATAGTTATAATGATATTAGTTTCCTGTTAGATGCTTAAGTGGTGATGTAATGTGTGCTAAACTAAATCTCTCCCCCCCCCTTGCACTTGTGGTACGTGCAAAAACCGAAAAAGCACCTGTAATGAACTCACAAAAAGTTGTGAGTAATGTTCCCAGAAGGCTAGTTAACAAGTTGCCTAGTGTAGGAGCTGCTTTTGGAGAATTTCCCTAAAGACTTCAATAGCTGGTCTTCAAAATAGCAAATCTCCCTTTGCCAGTTTACTGCTTTTCTACACCGAGAGTTTTCAGACTATATTGTGGATGATTCTAGGGTTAGCAGGATTTTCTCATTAGGATCAGTAATGAATGACGAGGTTTTCCAAACCTGTGCACTGTGAATGATCTTTTCTGAACTGGATTCTCATGGGCAAATGTTGAGCACTATCTCGGTTCACACGATGCAGTGAGGAGGGTCAAGATAATCTTGTTGGGGTGGGATGAAAAAAGGCAACAAAATCATAATGACATCAAGCGAGAGCTCTTGGTTCAAGGACTTTAAAGAGCCAATGTGGTGTAGCAGTTAGAGCAGGCATCCCCAAACTTCGACCCTCCAGATGTTTTGGACTACAATTCCCATCATCCCTGACCACTGGTCCTCTTAGCTAGGGATCATGGGAGCTGTAGGCCAAAACATCTGGAGGGCCGCAGTTTGGGGATGCCTGGGTTAGAGCACTGGACTGGAACCTGGGAGGACACTGTTCAAACCCCCTCTCAGCCTTGAAGCCCACTGGGTGACCTTGGGCCCATCAGTCATACACTCTCTCTTAGCCTAACCTACCTCAAATGGTGGTTGTGAGGATAAATGGGGAAAGAGAACTATGTAGGCCACCTTCAACTCCTTGGGCAAAAGGTGGGATATAAATGTAATAAATAAACAATCTCACTTTTAACTCACTTGTAAACAAATCAAAGACTGAAGTAAGTAAGCTTCATCTCGGGATACGACTCCTGGTCAGGCATCTTCTAACCAACAACTGAGTTCTTAAGCTTTGCTTTTTAGCTTCATAACACCACCAGAGGTTTTTCTGCTGCAGCAGTACGAATGTTATAAATGTCAATGCTCCTGTGGCCAACTGCACGTAACGCCCCCCCCCCCCCGGTGTATAGATCGGGGAGTGATTCTGTTTTGTAAAGGGAAGGGCTTCACCAGAGAAGGGTGTGTCATGCAGATAGCTCATCGGGGACACGGGAAGCAGCTTTGATGGCAACTCTTGATTGTTCCTGTCCTGGCACTATGCTACTTATTCCTCGTACTGTCAGGGGTATAAGTACAGAAATTGAGAAGGACAGACCATAAGTTACTGTGTGTCAGAGGTGAGGAACTGGTGCTCCTGCCAGATGTTGTTGGACTACAGTTCTCACCATCCTTGTCCATGGGTGTTGAAGCCACAAACATCTGGAAGGCCATAAGTTCCCATCCCTGGTACGAGCAATTACACTATTCTTGTTTTGCACCCTGATATGTCATTTGCCCCAAGTTCAACCAGCTCCTCTGGATAGCAGGTCTGGCCTGTGAGAGCCAATTTTTCCTCTTTCTTTCAGTATTACAAAGTCCATGGGAAACATTTCTTCTCCACCAGACCTTTTGTGTTTACAACACCAGTCTATGTGTAATGTTGGAACTGAAAGGTGTTATAATATGTCTATGGATTTTTTTGGTTGTGAGTATTTTTATGGATCACTTTTATGATCCGCCCTGTGATTTTATAATGAAGGGCAGGAGATAAATTTAATAATAATAATAATAATAATAATAATAATAATAATAATAATAATAATAAAGTTCATTAGCTCAGCACCATCTATCACCACAAAAAAGAAGCCTGACAGTAGCAAAATAAACAAGAGATTTTATGGAAATATGATTTCTGTATTTTAATGTTTTGTTGGAAGCCACCCAGAGTGGCTGGGGGAACCTAGCCAGATGGGCGGGGTATAAATAAAAAATTATTATTGTTGTTGTTATTGTTGTTATTATAGGTTGTAGGCAGAAAAAAGCAAAAGGAGTTGCGTTAAAAACAAACATATAATGTAGTTTTTTTAGTTCAAACACAACCTCGACCTGTATAGCTTTATATCTCCAAATATATACAGTGGAACCTCGGTTTTCGAGCTTCTTGAAAGCTGAACGATTCGGAACCTGAATGCCGAAAACCCAGAAGTGAATGCTTCCATTTTTGAACGTGCCTTGGAAGTCGAACGGCTTCCGAGGCACGTTTCTCCATTTTCTCAATGGAATTTGCTGACCGCCCACATTGCGCCTCAATTGTCAAATGTTTCAGAAGTCGAATGGTCTTCTGGAACAGATTACGTTCAACAACCGAGGTACCACTGTATTTAAAAAGCCAAAACTAGATCCCATATCCACTTCTATAGCACCTCCTTCACTTCTAAACCTTGACTGGTGACCGATTTTCTCCAAGTGATATTATCAAATGCTTTCAATGGAAAATCTCCAATCCAATATCTTTCTCACAGTCCATCTGACCTTCTTACCTATCCTAATCAGCCATCAGTTAGTACCTCCATGCTATCAGGAGTCTCAGCAGAGCAGCAGTGGAACTCTGTTCCAGCATTCTGTCCCAGACCTGACTTTTGCATGAGCCTCAGCTGACAACGCAGTTGGAGAGAGGGCGGTTGATTTGTTACGTTCCACAGAAGGATGAGAGAGCTCATGAATATATAGTACAGCTCATTCTTCATAATAAGGAGTTTAAAACAAATGAAATGCAGATCACGGGCAGATCACAGGTCAGGAGCTTAATAAAATTATTTAGTAATGGCGAGGAATCTGTTTTGCTTTCAATTTTCTAACCAGCTGGAGAGCCTGGGCCCATTATGATTTCCAAACAAAGGCTTGTGAAAAACAAGAATGGGTAAAAACACATGTGAGAGGTGTTCTCACTTAACTTGATCTGAAGCATTGCTTGATATAGAACCATATAATTGTAGAGTTGGAGGGGACCCCAAGTGTCATCTACTCCAACCCCCTACAATGGACCCGTGACAGAATAGAACAGAACAGAATACACGGATAGAACTAGAATGCACAATAAAATGTGTTGTAGACGTGTGTGCTGTATGTGGTGAGTACATCAGAAGTGGCACACTCTGAACAACTAAGACAATAAGAGGACTTCAACTACATCAAGAGAATCTGGAGCAGATGGGTAGCAACCTAATGAAGCGCAGCGGTGAAAATCCCTATATATGCAATCTGCATCACTTTCCCCTGGCAGCATCCTGCTAAAGTGATTTGGAACTTGACTGTCACTTTTCTTTCTTTGCTGTGTTTTTCTTTGAGTTGTTCTCTCCAGTACGATAAACTGGAAATCTGGTGGTGTGAGTCTTTTGGTTGATTTCTGAATTTATCAGTTGCATCTGATCCAGGGGGAATCCTTACTCAGTGCCAAGACAGACATTAAATTACTCTGGAATGTGATCTTTATTTTTATTTTCATATCACTGTATTTCAGTATGACTAAGTTGGCCATTGTCCTTCGTATGCTTCCCTAGAATCCACAAGGATGAACAGCAGTTTTTAAAAGTTATAAATGAAAAAATGATGCAATGGCGTGCAGGCTTAAGTCTTGGGTTTAGGACCGCAAACATTGCATTAAGCAGCCATTTTAAAAAGTGTGCTTGGCATTGGCTATTCTCTTTTGCAAAAGCAGCCCCCAATCCTGTTGAGTTTACACCCACCATGGCTGGTTTTTTGATGTAACAGCGATAAAATATCATGCTGACCCTTCAAGTCAAATAATTGGCAATGACGCTTGTTGTGGCTGACAATGGTGCTTTTATGGTTATGCAAGAGAAGTCCTGGTAGCCTTTGCATTTTATTATGAAAAAGTGGTCATGTGAATTAGGAAGATCACCAGATGCTGCAGGCGGCCAAGAGGCTTACTCAGTTTAAAGAAAACAAGGTCAAACTTGGTCCCAGATATGCCAAATTTTGGGGATGGGTCATCCTTGGGTCATGTGCGTTAAGTAACAAAGAGACTGAGATTAGATTGTGATCATGGTAGCAAGGCAAACTAGAGAAAAAACTGGGGTGAACTAGGTCATGCTGCGCCATATTGAGCAGACTAAAACTGCTTCCAGCCATGTCAAAATGCAATTTCACCCAGCATCTCTTGAAGCCTGATTCCCCCCACCTCCGTTTGAGCTCTTACCTTATCTGTTTCTCCCAGCAGCGAAAAACAACACTGATTTTGTGATTGTAATTTCCATTTCCTAGGAAGATAAACATGCTATAAATGCCATTTCGATGGTATGAGATGTCTAAGCCTTTGCTTAATCGCAATATGTTCATGTTATCATTAGCACATACAAAAAGAATCACAAAAGCCATAAGCCTACCGATAGAAACGATAATGCAATTTGAACTTTCATTTTCATGAAATACATTTGGATTATTTTAGTGCAGCCCCAGCAACCTAGGTATATATAGTTTTATATTGGAACACAGTTTTATCATTTAAATCTGATACATTCTACACTTCAGGATTTCGTTCTCCCTTAATGTATTCACAGAAATAGCACTTATAAGCATTTATATAGTCAAGTTAGAAAAACAAAGCGTTTTTACTTACGTTTGGGAACAACTATTTGCATTCTCAAATGATGTCATTTCTGAAAGACACGTGTGGGACCTCAAATCTCTAAGGAGCAAAATCCAGTGAATAGTGACCCAGATTAAAATCCCACCTGCCTTGAAAAATCTAATTGAGTATTCACTAGGCCGGTGCAGAGAAAATGCAGCCCAGCTCTTTAAAAAATCAGAGTTGGCTTGTGGAATTATGCGCTGCTTTGCCTTTGCTGTGGCCTTTCCAGTACAAATTTCCACCTCCCTTGACTACAGTCACCGTGAAAGTTACCAAGGGTTTGGGAAACCTGCCTTCGAAACTCACTGAACCAGAAATCTAGCTAGCATTAATTATGGCAAGACCAGTGTTGACATGTGGCATGGTCAAGTTTGGATTCCATGCCATATAGGAGTGATAGGACTATTGTGTCCTTCCCCCTCTCTATTGTCCTATTCTCTCTATTTAAAAATAAATCAAAAATGCAGTTGCACGAGAACTGCTTTTGGTCAGAACGTGGCCATTTGAGAATCCTGACCCAACAGCTCCAAGACCTATGCAACATGTGGACACTGCACCTATGATCTCTCTAGGGGAAAAGTGCCAGAAGAAAAAAGACATTTGGTCTGATTTTTCAGAGGTCTTTTCCTCCTGAGTTTTAGAGTTTAACCTCACCATGCACTTTCTTTTTTGCTTCATGAAGCTAAGTCTGGCGGCGGGTGGGGGGGTAATTCCTGCACCAAATTGCCTTGGAGTTTATACTGATATACTAGGGGGAAAGGGCTGGAACTCACTGCCTCAGTCGCCAATCCAGGTGCCACCAGCATCTTGGAACCAAAACCATGTGACAAGATGCCGGGCTACACCATCTTACAGGGAGAGTCAGATTGTTTTCCCCGCTCATTAACAGAGAGCAAGATAGGCACATGCTTTTCTGGGCTGCAACTTGAAATCCTGCTGTTTTATACCCTCGTTTCTTTGGGGGCGACTCACCGCACGAAGCCTTCCAAGCAGTGATACTTGGCGGGGACCGCTGTGCAGCACAGATCTCTGTGTTGCACACAACCCTGGCAGCAGCATCCGGCCACTGCCACCTGCATCTTCCAGCCTCTGAGCATGTGCCCAGGCATCAGCCTGGCCTGTGCTACACAGGCACCCTCAGAGGGGCAAGCCTTGACCGTTGCTTCTCTACATAATAAGGCAGCTGGAGTGTCGTCCCCCCCCCCAATGCCCCATTGCTGTTGCTGCTGTCGATCGGAGGCTGTGGTTTTTGTAAACAGGCAGCATTATCACTGCCAAGAAGCTGGCCTGCAATGGCACCCACTGGAGAGGTGCTGGAACTGTGGTCCAGCAGGAAAAAAGAGCCCTGGATGTAGCCAATAAGTAAGTTTACCCTTGGGGATCCATCCTAGACAGACAGATGTACTGACTTGACTTGGAGATAGTAAGCAAATTGGATCAGTGCATAATTTTCTGGTAAAATGTAAATCCCATTTTGTTGGCTGGACCTCAGAATCAATCATTTGTGCATCAGTGCTGCCCCCTCTCATAGGCAGAAAGCACAAACTATTTGTGCGCTTCAATTAAATTACCCTAGAAAATCTATAGCTTGGGGGCACTGGTTTATTACTGGTATCCAGCTCTATTTTCATTTGCTAAATGACATTCTGAGAGCTTCTGTTCTGAACATAATCACCTAAGGGTATCTGCTGCATAGAGCTCTGCATGATTCAATTATTGCAGAATGTCATTCCCTTCCCAGAACACAGCGCCGAGAACATTAGCAAGGAGTTTTAATGTATCCCAGTGGTTTTCTCTTCACACACCAGCTTTTCCATGAATAGTAAAAACGAAACAGAAAGCAAACAAGAATTTCAGCTTTGTGGTTAAATTATTCTGCCTACTGCCCTTTTTGCTAGTGGCCCATCACTCCATGTATACGATCTAAAACATTACTATTTATTATATCCTTTAAAAAAAAATTCCACTGACCCAAAGGGCTCTCACAGTAGCTAATTCCATATTAAAAAGATAGAGTCTTGATATACAAAATGTAAAAACCTTAAAAACTATGCTTAAAGATGTCAACAGATAAAATATCATAACCAAATGAAATTGCGGGCAGGGTTTGAAATTGGAGCAACAGAAATAAATGACAATATAAGAAAAAGAGGAATATATATTAGATTAAATGTGTGATGTAATAGAGGAATATGAAATAGAGGTGAAATGTGCAGGGATGGGTATAGAAACAGCATGGAAGGGAAGGTGCAAAGCCAAATTAAAAGAGAAATGTATAACAGGTTTGAAGTTTGAAATATTAGTTAAAGTTATGAAAATCTAATAGAAATTTTAATTAAAAAAGAAAGAACAAAAACAATGGGTTCCAATAAGCAATTTTGTATTCTAAAGCTCAGAGCTTCTTGGGCAATTATCACCTTGGCTCCTGGTACCACTTTTGAAATCTTAATAGCTCAGGCGGAAGCTGAAACATTAAATAATTGTAAGCTTATCTCTTGTTTTGTCAGGCACTTTTAAATGTGCAATGTAGTTGATTGACTGTATCCTGCTAAGGATCCTGAATACAGTGATGCTTATTTGTTTTTCCACAGTCATTTAGTACAGCAGCACCATCAGCATTTCACAAAGATCTATGTGGTTTAAAATAAAACATTCAGTTTTCGGTAAATAGGATTGCCTGATATATATGCATTCGGAACTGAGGCTAATTAGTGTCCACACCAAGGCCTGTTAGAGCCCGACAAAGGCATTTCTTCATGTATTTCTTCATTTGCTCTGTTTCCTTTACCATGGGAACAAAGTGGGCACTGAGGACTTACATAATCAGGCACTTAAGTATGATGGAACTTTGAATCTACTTCAACAGTTCTGCCAAGCAGGCTCCATTTGGTTATATTTAAGAAAAGCCACAACCTTTTTATTGTAGTACAAGAAGACAGGGCAGCTCAACAACTGTTGCTGCTTAAGAAAGTACCTACTTCATCTGGCTCACTTCCCATTATTTCTTTGCCTTCCCACACCCCGTAGTTTTTTGGTCATAAAACTACCTCTTACATTTGATTTTGACAGTCCTAGAGACATACAACACCAATGGAGATCTTTGGCCTATCCCAGAAGTGATGCCTCTCTCCGACTCTACAAGCTTGTCGGGCCAAAATGGCCCAATAGAAAAAGGCTTTAGAGAACTAAAATGACAAGAGGTGGCCTTGTCAGCTGTCCACCCACTCAGTGCTGCCTCCCAGCTACTTGAAGAGCCGGGGTCTTCTGCTGCAGCCATTGACTTCTTTGGGGGTAATTGTGTTTCCACTTCTAGGGAACCTTCTACATGGTTCTCATGATCCTGAGGAGTCTGTGGATCAGCCACCAGATTCCAGTGGCAAAGGTGACTCCTCAGAGCTCGTGTCATGGGCCAGGAGTCACCTTCGCCTGCTGAACAGCAGCCTGAAGGGGAAGAAGGTGGAGTGGCTCCATCTGCAGCTGATCAGCCTTCAGGGATACAGAGGAGAAGGCAGTGCTGAGAACCAGCTGGCTTCAGCCTTCTTAAGCAGAGCCTCCAGCAGCAGCAAAATGCTGGCAACAATGCAAGAAGTTCCTGGTGTTTCCTTGCTTCTTGCTGCTTGTCTTGACCCGGGACCCCATGCTCATCGGATTCCCTGACCCCTGGACCATCTGACCTCATGGAGTGATATTCACCCAACCCTAGGTCTTGACCCGATTTTGGATGCTGTCTGCCTCCAAGCAGTCTCAGAGACTCTTCTAGTTGGCTGGTCTCTCACTCTACTGAGCTCAACAACGAAACTATGACATCAAGGAAAGCTGGGGTGGACCAGGGAGTGAATCCATCTCTCTTCAGAGCTGCAGTATCCAGAGGACTCTGCCTCTGAGGAGTCCTTGTCTGGGGCCATGACAAAGTAACCCATTGTGACCGGTGGGTTTCCCTATCTTCCGGCACCCTTCAACATTCAATGCAGAAGAGCAGAGAACAGAGAAGTGGATCATAGATGGGTGATTCATTGGAGCATATCATTTTATTCTTTCAGACATGAAATTTAGTCCCAGAAAGGAAGAGCCTGCTCCAACTCCCGTGAATGTATGCTACAACAGAGCACTTACCCGCCATACGCGTTTTTGTAGCAAGACAAGTTACTGACATGGGAACCATATTCCTGGAAAACTGGAGGTTGATTTGGGAGCAGGCGAGCAGTGGTTTGTGTGAAACAAAGTGCAGATGCAGAGAAAAACAGAGGACTACAGGTGCCTTCAGTCTCCAGAGGGTTTTCTGAAGTAGAGAGCATGGTTGGCTGGGCCCTTACGAAACCAACATTTCTTTGGTACTCTCCCAACAGTTCGAGATTTGGCACACAATACAGTCCAAGACACCTTGATTCCTAGAAAAGGCTCAACATTTTTGTTTCTTATGATCAAAACAACAGTGTGTTAAATCTTTCATAATAGCACGGAGCTTTCAATAGGACTTCAGCCAAGACACGCCCCCAGCAACATGATTTCTGCCTTCACATACTTGGATGGAATGCAAGCTGTGTTTGCAGAGGCCTCAAGGGGAGGATATCAAAATTGTTAAGCTACTTCAACAGATACAGAGCTGGAATTTAAGAACACAAGAAGAGAACCTGAATCAAAATTGTAGAGTTGGAAGGGGCCACGAGGACCATCTATTCCGACTCCCTGTAGTGCAGGAATCTTTTGCCCAACATGGTGCTCAAACCGACGAACCTGAGATTAAGAGCCAGTGTGGTGTAGTGGTTAAGAGCGGTAGACTCGTAATCTGGGGAACCAGGTTCACGTCTCCGCTCCTCCACATGCAGCTGCTGGGTGACCTTGGGCTAGTCACACTTCTTTGAAGTCTCTCAGACCCACTCACCTCACAGGGTGTTTGTTGTGGGGGAGGAAGGGAAAGGAGAATGTTAGCTGCTTTGAGACTCCTTCAGGTAGTGATAAAGCGGGATATCAAATCCAAACTCCTCCTCCTCCTCCTCTTCCTCTTCTTCATTCATTATCGAATGGGTCAGACCAAAGGCCTGTCCAGTCCAGGATTCTGTTCCTAAAGTGGCCAATGAGATGCCTATGGGAAGCCCACAAATGGGACTTGAGCATAATACATAGCGATTATTAGTAGTAGCCATGGATTGGATAGTCTTACCCTCCATAAATTGTCAAGTAGCTTCTATGGCATGAAGAATCTTTCACCACTGGAACAGCTGTGCCAGCCTCAGCTCCACTTGCACAACTTGTCAATGAACTGTTAACATATTCTCTAGACAACCATAATGTGTCATGGGGATGCCTTTGAAGAGAGGCATTGCTAAGGCTGGAAGAAGGAGATACTGATCAATTGAAGAGCAGAGTTAAAAACAGCAACCTGAAACTCAGCATTGCACATGCAGATCTCAAGTGAGTAACTCAGTAGCAGCTCCTGGAGTTTTTAGGTGAATTTTCTGCCTCACAGACAGCAATGTGAACCACACTTTTGATCACAGAACATGAGACCGATTTAAATAAGCAGTGAAGTGATGAACCTTCCGAAGAATAAAAGGTGCCAAAAACATATTTACAAATGTCTGCTTAGGAACGCTGGCTGTGTACCAGAAGAGCTCCATAAAAGAATCTGATTGCCTTGAATGGGCCCCAGGCGTTATCGTATTCAAAACACTGTATATACAATGGTGAATTGTGTTGCAATGGGATAAGACACAGGGATACAGTAACAAAACTGTTGTATGATCTCAAGAATTCTAGTGAAACTCAGTTCCAGGAAAGGATAAGTAAAGCTGGTTTGATGTACGTAGTAAGAAATCTCAGCAGCTGTAACAGTACAATGTTTCAACATGCTAAGTGGATGCATGTGGAAAATCACACCACTGTGAAGAATCTTGGATCAAGCAAGGCCACCCTAATATTGCTTAGAAACTCCAAAATGTTCTAAGTTGTTCAGCCAAAATACTGCTTCCTTAATACTTGTTGTGGTTGGGTTTCGCAGGATTCCGGAAGTATCATGTTATTTCCGGCCTTTAGTGTTAAAAGAGAAAGATTTAGTGAATAATGGTTTCTAACTAACAGAAACTTTCTTTACTTTTTCCTCTTCTTGGATGGTATTTTACATATAAAACACATTTTACCTATTGCTTATATTCTATAGTGTGGTTAGCCCTTTTTTTTGGCATTACTACTGGAGCAATTGCCAAATAGTATTTTGACTTGGGCTGCAATCCTCAAGCCACTTACACCCCTGTGACAGAGCAAGGGATTTGAATATTAGGACACAAGATTGCTGTCTAAATCATTATTATTTAATGCATTTATATACCACCCTTCTTCCAAGTAGCCCAGAGCAACATCCATAGTGCATTATTATTATTATTATTATTATTATTAAAGTAAATTTCTATACCATCCTTCTTCCAAAGATCACAGGGCAGTTCACAATATAAAAATCCAGAAATGCACACCATAATAACAAACGAAAACAATTATTCCCCGCGGCACACACATTTAAAAGGCTGTATATTGTTTAATTAGACAAAGGCCTGGGAGAAATGTTTTTGCCTGGCACTTAAAGATACCCGTATATTCCGCCGTATAAGACGACTGGGCGTATAAGACGACCCCCCAACTTTTCCAGTTAAAATATAGAGTTTGGGATATACTCGCCATATAAGAAGACCCCCGACTTCTGAGAAGATTTTCCTGGGTTAAAAAGTAGTCTCATACGCAGGAATATACCGTATGTAATAAAGGCACCAGGTGAGCCTCCTTGGGGAGAGCATTCCACAAGCAGGGAGCCACCACAGAAAAAGCCCAATCTCTTGTTGCTGACCTCCAAACATCTTGTGAGGAGGTACACAAAATAGGGCCTTGATGATGATCGCAAGGTACGGGTCAGTTCATATGAGGAGCGGCAGTCCTTGAGACATTGCGGTCCTGGGTCATTTAAGGCTTTATACTGTAGGTCAAAACCAACTACAATACTCTCCACAGCCAACATTCAGAAAAATCTAGAAGAGAGTTCCATTTCTGATGAAGAATCTTATTTGTAAGGTCATAGAACTGCGGGTGTTGACAACGCATGTTTATTTCATAACAGCCTTTGTATTCCACTCTACCTCCACCCCAAACCAGTTCTATATGTTGTAGCATCCATTCAGGATGATGTAGTTACATAGAAATATACCTGAGGATTATTATTATTGCCTCACACTTGTGAGAATAAATTCTACTCAGCGCCTCTTATTTGAATGGGAAATCCCCCATGCAAATGAATGCTGCACAGATGATTTCCTATCTCGATCTAGTAGTTGTGGCTGCACGTTTGTAGCCCAGTTAGATAGTCCCAATATTATCAGCTGTAAAGAACATAGCATGGAGACTGGATTTATTCTCTTCCCACCTCATCAAATAGCTGATTGGTGGCATTCAGAGTATCTAGGTTCTGCATGTATAAATTTTAATCAGGGCCATAGAGTGTTAATGTGTCTTTGGTTGTATTATTGTTGTCCGTAGTCTTCAGTGGATTTGGTTTAAGACTCGCTCACCATGTGGATTAGCCATCTGCTTCCAATAACTGAAAATTCATGTCCAATGCTAATGAACACTTTCTGTGTGCTTGCATGCCTCTGAAATGCTCGAGGCAACTGTTTTTGCTCTCAGATGGAAAAAGCCACAACAGCTGCGGGACACACAAGGACAGCAGTGCTTGTCTCTCGTTATATTCCTGGCAGCAAACTTCTAAGTGCAAAGCAACTTTCCAGGCTGCCTAATTACTATAAGCCTGTTAAGTGTAACTTCTGTGGCAACAGAAAAAGAACTTCCTTTTAAACATTTTAATTGGATTACATAGTACCTGAACACCTGTGCTCATTCTCAGGCCGCCAAGCTCATATAGTTGAGATATGTTACAAAGTAGTAAAAGATAATGCACTAGATTGGGGAGGGGGGAGAGCTTAATTCTTTGCAGCTCAGCTCCATGCAATGTATGGCATGTTGACTTGGAAGCATGCCCTCTGAGTTCAGCTTGATTCACGCCTAAGCAAAAATTCATATGATTGTATCTTTAATCCATATATACAGTATACCAGTGATGGGCAACCTTTTGAGTTTGGTGTGTCAAAATGTGCCAAAAAACCGAGCATAACTCGGGTGGTGTGTCATTTCGAGAGAGAAAACCATAATTTCGTGATATTTATAGTTTAAATAACAAAAATGTATAATTGTAATATATACTGGTAACTGTATTTAATAAACCAAAAACTAATTATTTAACCAAACCAAACCAAAAACCTCTTATTCATCACAAAGTGCCCAGAGTTGTTGAGCTTTTTGGGGGGAGCTGCTGACCAAAGTTTTGGAGGTTTTTTTGGGGGGTGCAAAAGTTGCTTTGCTTTTTTTGGGGGGGTGCCCCAAAGCTGCTGTGCTTTTTGGGGGGGTAGAGAACAGAAATCAATGATGAATAATACCTTCGCTGGAACTAACACGCAGCACCGACATAGTCTGCCAAAGCGCCAGAAAAAACAGCACAGAAGGGGTTAAAAACCAATCTCTGGCTACCAGCAACAACAACAACAACAACAACAACAACAACAACAAAAGGATCCGGGTTTTAACAGCGGAGGCAAGCTGTAGCGGAGGCAAGCTGCAGTGGAGAAAAGCTGTAGGAGGAGCGGGAGAACAAATGGGGGGGGGAACAACAACAAGAGTGTAAATGGGCCGATGGGACGCGGGCCAGCAGTGAGGGCTCTGTGTGTCACATCTGACACGCGTGTCATAGATTCGCCATCATTGCAGTATACCGTATATATGTGGGGGTCACATCAACTGAGAAAGAACTCCACTCTTCAGATACACCTTCTGTATTAAAGGAACATCCAATAATTTTTAGCTATGAGCAGAAAGAACATTTCTAGCAAATACAAAATGGATGTGAAATACCTTACCCTATGCTACATTATGCTGTAAAGCATAGTAGTTTCTTGTTCATTTTCCCAAGCTATTTCCTAAGAACTCTTAAAAGTATCTTGTGTTATTCTGAGTGCTGTCTCAGAAATGTACCATGCTTATATACTTGGCATAAAATCTATGTGAGCAAAGTAGCAGCAATGCCAAGGCTGGTAAATAAGTTGCACACCTGTGGTGTCTTTTAGGAAGCAAATCCTTTGCCTTTCGCAGTATTTCAGGTTTTTTGGCACAGTGGGAGGTGTGACAATTCCTCTCACACCAGTGAAGTTTTCCATCTGCCATGAGCAAAATCTCTGGAGTCATTAACCTCATACATTCAGATGGCTAAGGCGACTTCTCAGAAGCACGAGATGAATTTAGAAACAATGCATGTTCTAAACTTGATTATTTCTGTCTTCTTATATTCAGTGCTTTTCAGATATATACATCTAGCAGTTTTACTCTGCAACCATGAAAGCAGGAATGTTTCTTTAAGGTTTTTGCCATATTTTTATCCTCCTTCTTTAAGATGGAAAGTGAATAGCAGTAATTTTTTAAAAAAGAAAATGTGAAACAGGTATTGAGAAAATAGATTCCAATTTTATTTAAAATTATCTGCTTATCTTTGTGTATTTACCTGCACGTTACTTACCATTTCTATTAAAATTTTAGGTTAAGATGAGCTTATTAGAAGGTATTACTTAGGCTTTGACTCGATGTACGATGTTAAATAAGTAACACAGCCTAAGGAAGCAGTAGAGGCAGCTGGTGAGATATTTTGCTGGCAGGAATCGGCAGCTACCACTGTAGGGCTCTCAGAAGGAGGTGAGCAAAGTTCTCCCTTACTAGTAAGTATTGGGAGGGCAGAAGCACAGAGGCAGAGACCGCCACCTCAGCCTGTCAACATAGTGGAAGTGGGCAGTTGTTGAATGGCTTGCAACCACTGACATCAATCCCAACAGTTCTCAGCAGCAATATACATACAGTGGTACCTCTACTTACGAATAACTACTTACGAATGGAGCTCCGTCCGCCATCTTGGATGCAGTTTAGATAGGATTTTTTCTACTTACGAATTTTTAGATAGGGTTGCTTCTACTTATGAATTTTTTCTCCCAATGCATTCCTATGGGATTCGACCTACAATTTTTTTCGACTTACAAATGTGTGTTCGGAATGCATTAAATTCGTAAGTAGAGGTACCACTGTACACTTCTTTGTTTTGTTGGAAATAGCTAAATAATTCTAACCACAACTAAGCTAACACAACCACAATACCACTTCTGGGCTTGAACCATATATGGCACCTGAAAGTCACACTCCCTGCAATTCCTTTGGGGGATCACATTGGCTGGATTGCCTAAGGTCATATCCTACGCATATGACTTGTGACATCACCTCCACTGAGTTGACCAATTTTATGCCTTAGGCTGCTCCCCCCCCCTAAGGTCTCCTGCAGCCTCTTTAGGAAGTGAATCATACTTAAGCCATTCTTATAATCATATAGGCAATACAGTGGTGCCTCGCAAGACGAATTTAATTCGTTCTGCGAGTCAATTTGTTTTGCGAAAAATTGGTCTTGCGAATCGCGGTTTCCCATAGGAATGCATTGAAATTTCTTTTTTTGCCCATAGGAACGCATTAATTAAATTTCAATGCATTCCTATGGGAAACTGCGATTCGCAAGGCGAATTTTTCGCAAAACAAATTCGTCTTGCGAGTCACCATCAGATCGCAAGACACATTCGTCTTGCAAAAAATTCGTCTTGCAGGACACTTGTCTTGCGAGGTACCACTGTATGTGTTTCCCAGACCCATAGGCTGTTAGCCTGCCTGACAACAGGTCCCTGCAACTGGCTGGCAGTATAACACCTGTGGCTTGGTATACCAGCAGTACAGAAAGTCTGTTTTGCTACTCCCTGGCCAATGGAACAGTGAGCTATGCTTGCCCGAAGTTCAA
This sequence comes from Zootoca vivipara, assembly GCF_965207765.1. Classification (NCBI taxonomy): domain Eukaryota; kingdom Metazoa; phylum Chordata; class Lepidosauria; order Squamata; family Lacertidae; genus Zootoca; species Zootoca vivipara. The sequence goes on from NC_142587.1 coordinate 77,320,393, forward strand.
GCTCCAGCTGCTTGTCTCTTCATGTTCCTGTTTAAAATGTCATGAAGTTACATAATGTATGAAAAAGGAATTTGATACATAATGTTTGGAAGTTCCATTGCATAAGCGCAGAACAAAAACACTCTTATTACTTTGCCCTTCCTTTTTTAAAAGAAGGGTTTGGGGGTGGTGTTTTGTTTTTGTTTTTTGGTGCACTGTAGATACCCATAAACAGTTGGCGTTATTTCTCTCCCTCTCCATATAACAAGTCTGCTTTAATTTGTAAAGGCAATTGTTCTTTTGTTGTACTGTACTTTGGGTTCTGAAAACGCTGGTTGAGCAAGAATGCAAGCTCTAGATGGCCTCTAGTGGACTGCTTGCGGAACTGTAGGAATCTTTGTTTAACCAGCAGTCATTTCTCCAACTGCTTCTCAGGTGTGGTTGCACAGATACTTACCTTTGGCTTCAGCTATAATATTGTATTTCTGAAGTCAGATGTGGATAGTTTTCTTTGCGTTGCTGTTACTGAGTAAAAGAGAGCATCTTCTGATGCCCTAGGCGTCGTCCTTTATGCATTGCCAAGGCAGATTAAAGTCTGTGTCTGGGTTTAGCTAAATTAAACAGAATTGCACCCCTTCCTTTACAAGCAGCACTCAAAGGAAGGTGACCATCGTTGCCAGCAACTGTCCTCTGGCATAGTTGTTGCCCTCCTTTCTAGGATTGGGGAGGAGGTTGGTTATAGCCTGATTATTTTGTACCGTTGGTTCAACAGGCTAAGTCAAAGGTGGACAGCTCCCATCATCTCTCATTGGTTTTGCTGGCTGGGAGTTTAGTTCAACAGTATCTGAAGAGCCATAGGTTCCCCAGCACTGGAAGACATTGTTTCCTAGAGGTGGGCAGAAGGTATGATAGGATAATATTGGTAGATCTTGGCATAATTTACAATAGATCATCAAGACTTCCTGCCTGTCAAATATTTGGCTTATTCACACATATGCAAGTAGAACTTAAGTCAGGCATGGCCAAACTTGGCCCTCCAGATGTTTTGGGACTGCAATTCCCATCATCCCTGACCATTGGTCCTGTTATCTTGGGATGATGGGAGCTGTAGTCCCAAAACATCTGGAGGGCCAAGTTTGGCCATGCCTGGCTTAAGTGGAAGTGAACCACATGTGCAATCCTACCAAGCAGTAGATTTGCTATCCCAGATCAGATTCCTAGAGAGAAAGAGCTTTCTCTCTGGGAATCTGGTGTCAGTGGTGCCATCGGATCAGGGCTGTAGTGCCGAAGCCTAGAAGCGCACTCAGCAGAATAAGCAGGAAATCCCAACAGGGCTGCTTAGCCCTATTCTTCTACAAGAGAATGCACCCTGCCTATCTATGGGTAGTCTCTCAGAAACAATGGCCAAACTCCGCAAGCCACACATACTAAAATCAAACAAGAACAGGGGTGGCATTCACTCATAGACTACCTTCCAGGGACCACATGCCAGCAGTGGATGTGGTCAACCCAGACTTTCTCGCATGCACTTTCTCACACATACAGGGGAGTGGCATGCAAACGGGCACATAGTGTGTGCACATACACACATGCACACGCCAGCAGATCAGTTGAGGAAGAGGGTTATCTCTGCTTCTCTGCTCATCAAATTATTTGATGACCAGGAACTGAGTGATTTCAATCCCTGGCAGTGCCCTGGGCTCCACCTACCCCAGCAAAATGTCTTAATTTTCCCCACTCTTTTTGCCTTCGCCACCAAAATAGATAGGGTTTTGGTAGGCAGGAGGTAGAAAAATTCCTTAAGGAGCTGGATCAGACATTGTGACTTACCCACCTCTGACATAGAAGAAAGAAAAAGCCACAGGGGCTGTGCCTCTAGAGAGTGTCCCTTCTCCTTCCCTAAACCTGAGGGGCTGTACCACCCGAGTTACACATACATTATCAGAGTGTAATGGCAGCTGCTGTCATGATGGTTCACACCCTGCTTGTGGTAATGCTTGGTGGAAGCAGATGGCATGGGCAGAGCAGATGGCACACTCTCCTGTTACTCCCGCATTGCCCCAGCCTGGATCAGACAACATTGGCATGGGAAGTAACCGCTTTGCTGGCTGTTAGACTTTCATCCTCTCCTTGCAAAATGCATAATAGAGGAAAAATTGGAAAGTCACTGAAGGAGGAATAGAATCAATAGATTATTGTGCATAGTATGTGTACTTTGGTTTGATGAAGCAACGCTTTTCAGGTAATAACATGAATAGTGAAAGAAAAGCAAATATTAATTCCCCAGGCCGGTAAAGGATCAAAGGGAGACCTAATTCCACAAAAGCACAGTGACCTTTGTCTTTCTATAATAAAGCACACTGTGGCCCTATGCATAGTGAAACACATTCTGCAGCTGTAAAATAAATAGCTTCCAAATTCATTTCTCCTTTGTTAGTACGAGCCTAGAAGTCACATTTATAGCACATGGAAGCTGGGAGCTGTAGTTTACCCCTGACAAAGCTAAAATTCCCAGCACATTTAACAAACTGCCATTTGCAGGATTCATAAGGGGAAGCCATATGATTTAAATGTGTTTTAAAAGTATGGTATGGATATGCTATTGTCATGAGCCACATGCAAGTGGTGCCTACTCATACACATACAGCAAGTTTTTTATTTTATTTAATAGTTTCTGTTTGTGTGTTTCAGAACTGAGGTCTTTGTCCTATTCCAGCATCTCCACTGTAAGCATATATAACTCCAATAACGTCTACAGTACTGGTATTCAAATGCCTGGCCAGATCCTGCAAGCGAGAGCTATGTATGCAGTAAGTTCTGCATATGTTTAGCCTTGCTGGATTTGGAACTGTGTAGATTTGGTGTTATCCATATGAATTGTGGGGAGCTGTGGACCCTGGGGTCTCTTCCAGCCTTCTATGATTCTGTGGATAACTTGCTTTTAGAATCCGCATGCCCTTGGTAATGAGGGCCAGTTTAAAACATCGTAGAGGGTTCTAATTCATGCAGGGAATCAGCATGAATAGAGGAGCTTCCCAGATTCAGACCAGAAGGGATTGGCAGCGTGCCTTTGCTCCCTCTTGTGAGCTTGCACGCAAGTGAATTGAACACTAAAATGGGACTCATTGTACTCTAAAATGCTCTCTTTCCCTCTCAACAAAGGGTGGTACTCAACTAAGCTTAACTCAGAGTACACCTACTGAAATTAATGGACCTAACTTAGCCGTGTTCATTAATTTCAGTGGTCTACTTTGACAGTAGAACAGTCTCCCTCCGGAGGTTGTGGACTCTCTTTCCTTGGAGGTTTTTAAGCAGAGGTTGGATGGCCATCTGTCATGGATGCTTTAGATGAGATTCCTGCATTGCAGGGGGTTGTACTAGAAGAGCCTTGAGTCCCTTCCAATTCTAAGATTCTTTTTAGTTGAATATCACCCAAAGTCTTCAGCAGTCCTTCTGCCTTCAGCATCTTAGCACAAACAGAACTGGGGAAGCATTTTTGCGGTGCTTCTAGATCTGGGAATAGGCCTGGAATTGTTTCCTCTTCATAGGAACTGTGTGGTTATTTTTCTGTCAGCCAGTTCTTTGCTGTGAATAAGGCAGTGTTTCTCAACCTTTTTTGGGCCACGGCACACTTGTTCCATGAAAAAAATCATGAGGCACACCAACTCTGTGCCGCCCTATAGGTACGCAACGCCTTTTCCTCGGGAGGAGACCGTTGCCTATTGTTCTCGCCTTCCTGCCCCCTTCTTCCCACCACCACTGAAGTTGTGCGACAGACACCCTCGCTGCTTTGTGTGTGAACCTGGGCGACTGGTGTGTGTGTGTGTGTGTGTGTGGATGGATGTGAGTGTGCGCGCACACGATGGGCCTCGAAGCGCAGCCCCCTCCACCGCCACCACCACCACCGAGCTCCTGCCGCCTGAGGCGAGGGAGCGACAGCCGCAGACGAGGCTGAGGAAAGCCAGGCGAGAGAAGGGATGGGATCTCGGCCGCCGCAACTGCCGCCTTGCCGGGGACGCTGAGAGGGGGAGCTGCGGGAGGAGGGGCTGCGGCGAGGCGGGCGGGCGGCTGGCCCCCGCCTGCCAGCCATTGATCGCCCTTTCCCGTCCGATCGCGGCCGCCAGGATGATCACAAACACGCGCGGCTTCCTGTGGTCAGACCTGGAGACTCGGGCTCTGCTGGAGATCTGGGGGGAGGCGGACGTGCAGAGCGCCCTGGACGGCAACTTTCGCAACAGCCGGAACGTGGCTTGCCGCCTGGCCGAGCTGCAAATTCGCCCTTCTCGTCACCGCACGTGGCGGCACACCAGCCACCGTCTCGCGGCACAGTAGTGTGCCGCGGAACAGCGGTTGAGAAACGCTGGAATAAGGCATCACATCCCCTTGGAAGAACTGTTATAGCCACTGCACTTAAAACCTGAAGCATGAACTTCTTAGACATGGGCCTCAGTAGGAGAACCACGACTTGCACTGGATGGAGCATTAATTTCTCAGAATCACACTGCTCTCGATAGCATAAAACTTACACACTGTATAATGGACATTGTTTTCTACAGGGCCTCCTGGAAGGCAAGAAGGGTATTTGGGTTACTTTACTTGCTTATATTGTTGGCTCATGGAAAGACAATCGGTTTTGTGGCTCTGGATTCCCTCTGTTTTTAGCTGCTAAATCACATTAAGAGAAGCAAGAATGGGTGTGGGACCTTTAACAACTCCACTTACTTCTGCCTTGCAAAGAAGTTGACCTTTTTTCCACTTCAGCACAAGGTTTAGCATAAGGAGGCTAAATCAAAGACACAGTTCTAGCAAAGCCTGGCGTTTATTTTTGAGGGTGAGCATTTAGGGCATGTTTGCCATTGGCCTCTTTCAGACTACCGTACAGTGGGAATATTTAGCTATGTATTAATACCATGAGGATAAGTGAAACAAAGTTTGTCTGTCTTTACTGAGGCCAGAGTCAGTGACATGCAGCTCCACACACCCATCAGTCTGCTGCACATGGAAGAATGACCACCTCATATTCACAGGGAGAAGTGTTTGTCTTGAAATAGCCTCTGTAGCAAAATATAAGCTCCAAACTTTACCAAGTTACCATGTCTTAAGGTTATCATCCAAGAAAGATTTCACATCATAGCTGTCAACCCTCCCGTTTTTTTTGCGGGAAACGCCCTTATTAAATCCGTTTCCCGCTGTTACCCGGGATTGTTAAATATCCCATAAATCTCCTGGATTTTAAAGGAAGCAGCTCCTCTCCCTCCCTGGTGGCCAGCCGCCACTCAGTAAAACGCCTCGCTCAACGGCTGGCTGCTCGCTCACTTGCCAAGTGCTGCCGGAAATCGCCAACCGTTTTTCAGTGCCACTCTGCCCATGTCTGGGCACCGGAAATCGCTTCTGCGCATGTCTGGACATGCACAGAACTGATTTCCGGCGCCACGGACATGGGCAGAGCCAGCACCGGAAATTGCGATTTCCGGCAGCACTCGGCAATTGATCCCTTATTTTTAAATCCGAAAGTTGACAGCTATGTTTCACATTCAGGTCCCATGCAGACTCTGGAATTTTATATTTCATGAGGTGGCAACTGCTACACAGTTATGAAATTAGCTGAGTTTCCCACCATGTAAACAAGGTGTTTTGCAAGCTGAAGAATAAGCGATTTGGCGGATAGCAAGCTGGTAGTAGAGCTCTGTGCTGTAATAATTCCTTCTGACTGGTTACACCAGCTACAGAGTAAGAAATCTAAATGTGCAACCCATTAACAGCCTTTTCAGTGATGGCTCACCTCTTACAGAATGTTCTCCCCAACGAAGCTACTTTTAGGTGCCAGGCAAAAAAGTTTCATTTCAGCCAGGCTTTTGGCCTTTAGCTTGGAAGGTTTTAAATATCATGGCCTTCTTTAGTGGGTGGGATATGTTAGCTAACATTTTATGTATGTGATTTTTTTGGGGGGGTGCTTTCATTCTATTTTAGTTTTATATTGGTTTTAATTTTTGTATTATATTGTAAGTTATTATGAGTTTACTTGTTGTAAATGGAAAAAGCAACCAATAAGTGCAATTAATAGTAAGAAATCTGTGCCATTTGAAGCATCACAATCCTGTGTTTATAAAGCACTTTGTATCCTAAAAGTAATTAATAAGTCATTAATAATTCAAGCAGCATCTGAGAACCAAGCAAAACTCTCTCTGGAAACTCCCATCCCTGCCTAGTCTAGACTTAACAGTAATGAATCACATTTTAAGTCCATACGCTTGGCTTAAAAAATTAATTCCATTTGCCCATAAAGTGTATCCAGGACCAGCCTTAAATAACCTGATGCCCTCCTGATGTTCAAGGAGTACAGGTTCTTTTGGCACTTGGAGGGCAGCAAATTTCATGAAGGTTGCCCTGGATCACAATTCAGGCTTTTTTAGTATCTGGCTTGTTGCCCCTTAATAATTGTCACAATGCCAGTCACGGGTTCAATGTTGTAGCAAAATAAAGTTGTTATGCAACAAGTCTTCTTGCTGAATAAAACACTGGGCTGGATGCTACATCCTTGCTTAGGGCTGTTTTCCATGTTACTTTTCTATATTGCGTACAATTAAAACACATGTGAGAAGGCATCCAGAAAACAGGCATGCTTGTTTGTAAAGAGAGAATTGTCCAAGTCTGAAAATATGTGCTTGGCATACGAACTGCCTTATACCAACTCAGGACTATTTTTTGTGTGTAGCCCAATATCTGAGAGGCAGCACCCTTCCGTTTTCCTAGCCGTGCTGGTGAGACCTTATAACTGGAGGTTCAAGGGACTGAAGTCAGTTGGATGCGAAGCATGTGCTGTGCCTCGCAACTGCAGCATACACCTCCAACATGCTGCATGCTTGTGTCTGATTCTGCGCAAGTTATGTCTCTTCACAGAAGAGATCATAGTTCAGGGTTACCAAATTGTCTTGCTTGTATAAGGTCCAATCCTAGTCATGTGCCCTACTTTACCCAGGTCAGCCTTATTGAAAGGCTATTTGAGGACGGTCCTACATTTGAAGGTCCATGTGGTTAAATTCCAGTTGAAAGCAAGGGCCTTGAGGGTGTCCATAAATAGTTAAGACCTCTAGAGGACATCAAGCAGTAACAAAGGTCACCTGTGCACAGTCTTACCCACTATGATAATGCCTATGTCTATCTATTTATAACATTTCAATTTAAATTATTGTAATTATTTCTAAAGTGTATTATTTCTGTACATATAAACTAGAGCAAGGTTTCCCAAACTTGGGTCTCCAGCTGTTCTTGGACTACCATTCCCATCATCACTGACCACTGGTCCTGCTGGCTAGGGATTATGGGAGTTGTAGTCCAAAAACAGCTGGAGACCCAAGTTTGGGAAACCCTGAACTAGTGTATGCACATGTTATGAAACATGTGCATCTTTGCCCTCTTCCTTTCTTTTTTGGATGTGTAAGTGACCTCTCTAGTCCTTCTCAATTTAAGCACTAGAATCCGCATTGATAATGATTTTGGGTGCCAGGTCTTGATCCTTGGAAGACTGGGCTAGATGGATCAGTGTTGTCCCTACTTCCACATATTTCATGGATGAGCAGCTCATCAGGATAGTTTGCAGAGCAGTTTTGGAAAATAAACATCGTGAGACAGCTTACTCAGCTATTTCCTGTGACTCCTACAGACTTTGTACAACTGTGAGTGGTGATCGTAACAAAGGAAGTGATCTTCCAACTCAAGTGCTGGCAGACAAAGTAAATGTGGGTTCAAATTAGTAGCAATTATTCTTTTACCATTTAATATAATTTATTTTCAGCTATAGCACCTTTCCACAAACATTCAGGGTAGTTTACTGTCAGAGGTTCTTGTGACTACTCTAGAGTAACGACGCTCCGCATGCTTGTCTTTCAGCAGTTTTTAGTAGTGCAGGCTATTTACAGTGAGCTGGGTATGTACAACATGTCTGCTCAGTCCGATACAGAATCCGGCACTGAAACGCCCCTTGACTTCCTCCAACATAAGAGTCTTGGGACAGCAAACCTCCTTCCCCTCCTTCTCCTGCGTAATTCCGGAACCGGAGGAAAGGGTCTACGCTCCATGTTTTCCTTCTCCCCCTTTCCCCCTCTCTCTCTTCCTCCCTCCTGTGTAGCAGGGGCTCTCCCGTGCTGAGAGAGCCCTGGTCCTCTCTCTCCACTTCCTGACTGCTCTCCTCAGCGTCCTTGCTGCCATTGCTGCTTGGGGAGGAGCTGCTTCTGATGAGAGGGGGAGGGACTCTATACTCTCTTCCCCTTACATTTACAATTAAAGAAAAAACAAAATTACAAAAAAATCTGTAAAACTACAGAGCAAACTAAAATTGACTTTTAAAAATCTAAATAGGAGTGGTAGTATGTATGGCAGCTTAAAGTTTTTATCCTACAATATCCTACTGGAATAAACTATCTTCACTGTCCCTAAAAGCAAGTAGCACTAGAGCCAGGTGGACCTCCCTTGAATGGCTGTTCCGGATCTTTGGCACCACAACTGAAAAGCCCCTGTCTCAAATACTCATCCACCACGTTTTAACAGCAGGAGGAATTGAAGCAGGGTCTCCAAAGATGAGCAAAGTTGCCAAGCATTTCTCAAGATGTTCTAGTCCTAGGCCATTTGGTGCTTTAAAGGTCGGAACCAGCACCTTGAATTAAGTCCGAAAACAATCTGGAAAACCAGGGAAGCTACGTATATAAGATTGCTGTACTGTGATATGATCAATTGGCTCTGGTCAGTACTCTGGCAACTGTTTTGAACCAATTGAAGTTTCCAGAGTGTCTTCAAGGGCACTCTCACACATCACATGTGTCGAATCTAGCAGTGGCTGAATGACTGAGACAAAGACCGATTTCTATTTTTAAAAGGTGTCATTGGCATATAAGACAAAAGAGGGTGAAAATCACTCCTGGAACCACTGCCACCTTGCAGGGCCAGATTGCAAGAGCATTTCCAAACCGATAACCAGCTGCCCAGAGGAATGCAGGTTGCATTCACCAGAATAGTACCCCCATCCTGTGTGAATTTGTTTGTTCACCGTCATGATGTCAACCAATGCCAAAATGCAACCAGTTTAGGACTCCCCCACCTTCACCGGGATTAGAAGACAGAAATGAGAGGTAGAGCTGAGTGTCATTTGCATAGTGACCTAGTCCGCTGGTGGTAGGCATTTTTTAAACGACCGCTTGGTATAAAATGTGCAGTGTGTTTTGCCTCACACTGGTATTAGAATAGGGAAGTATTGTATTACATTGACATGGCTCTGCGGGCTTGAAGGTCACAGCTCTCTTGTCATGACTTCTCAGTGTTATTGATTTGACTGCGAGGTTGACTTTCATGTGCACCTCATTAAGATGAGTGATTGTTTTCCAAGTTTCAAGTGGAGGTGCGGGTCTCTTCATGGTATAATTGCATGATTTACCCTGTGCAGCTAGTGGTAAGAGAAATGTCTTACAGAAGATCCAGCTGTGAGTTTTCATTTCTTCAGGAACAGGAGGCGGGACTAGAAACCAGCCTAAAGCTAGGCAGGGCATTGATCAGACCAGAAATGATGTAGAGAGCACACAGCCCTGCAGACAGCCTCGTGGAAATATTAACTGGCAGAGATAACCAAGAGGAAATGCTCAGTGGCAGAGTGAAACCATCTGTCAGATTCCGAACAGTTCTTCTCAATAAGCAGAAAATGAAATCGAGAAGAGATTGTGTTTAACGGAACAGCAGAGCCTTGGGATATTTGTGCACAAAGTAAGTTTTCATCCTCCAGTAATTATGTGTTTATTAATACGATAACTAATGCCATGTGAAGTGCTCTTCAGTTTGGAAAGGGGAAAAAAATCTGAGCTTATCTTCTCTGTACTTCCTCTGTACTTTAAAGGTTTTTAATATACGTTAGACATGCGACCAAGTTTAGCGTGAAGTTGCTTATTTAAAACAATTTGCAAACAAGCTTTTGAATTGCTCATATTGCATGTTGTAGAGTTGTTTTGATTATCTTGTTTGAGAGGCACCTTCTCGGTGGTAAAGACTTACTTTAGAATCAATCATAATGGCAGTACTGATTAGAAGCACGCCTGGTATATAAGTAATGAAAGGGGAGGATATAATCTGTTTTTGTGTGGTTGAGAAAAATTGTATGCTTATCCCATATTTATCCTGAGATAAACAAGAAGAAACTACAAACAGTATATCAAAATAAATCCTATCCTTTCTGACATATATATCCATTAAGAAGAATGTCTCATGAGTTTTGAAAAGAATAAATGTATGTGGTCCAAAAGTATCTTCAAAGTTTATGTGCATCCAGTCTTCTAAAGACCTTGTGCTTTTCTATATTTTATTTATTTAAAATATTTTATTTTGCATTTCAACAAGGTTTTCAAGGTGGTTGTTTTTATATTTTCATAAGTGAAACTATAGCATGTCAATTGCAGGAACTGTGTACCAATTTATTCGGTGGGTCTTGGTGGGTGCCAGCTACTTAATTTCTAATGTTTTGAGATGGAGGTGATAATAAGAAGCAGAAGGTGCTTGCAATTATCCTATGGAAGACCCTAGAAATTGGTTTTATTTTCCATCAAACAATCCTGCCACAGTTTTGCACAGCAACGACACTTTTGTTGCGGTAGGTTTCATGTGCTGTCTGCTCTCAGCCAGAAGTGGAAGCTTTAGCTGTAAACTCTCACAACAACACACACACACTCAATGTTATGGCCCAATATGGATGACAAAACACTGTAGCATGTGTGGGAAAATGGCTACAGTCCAATGTCTGGAATCATTTATCTTCTGGTAGAGTTTGGAAGATGACTGTTTTATGCATTTTACAGAACTCCCCGCTGATTGATGTCATTTGCTTAGGGGGGAGGATGCCCTGTTGTTGCGGACAGGGATGAATGGGGTGGAGGGGGAGTATCACACTCGTGGTACTATTTAACTATCAAACAATAATAGTAGGAGCAGAGTGGGTTGCATCCTGTCCAGTGTCCCTGATGCACTTCTTCTTTTTTAAAGCTTTTGGCACATTTATGTTTAGTTTTTGACAGTCACATAGATCCATCTGATCGCTTCTTAAACATAAAACCCTTCACTTTTTCAGCTTTGGGAACTGCTGAGCCAAGGATAGGGGTCTCCGCCCCGTTCCCATCTTTTTCACTTAAAGGGTTTCCCTAGAATTGCTGCTGGTTTTATTGTCGAGATGGGTGGGGAACAGAAATGATGGTGCATGCGTGCAGTTTGTGTCTGCTGTGTCTTAGCACTCATCCTTTGCCCCCCAAGACATTTGTATTCATTTTGCCAGGATTTAGTAAAGAGGTTGCATCATGATGTGGTTGCCACACATCTAAATCCCATGATGGTTTGGCCGTGTGCTACATGCAGTCCTTTATATGTCTGGTGTTGTCGTTTTAATGGTTCAGCAGGGGCTTTAGGTTTTTGACATTTTAGTTTTACTCAAGGGGAGTCTTAAGGCTGAGTACACTCTGTGTGCAGAGCACACCCACTTCTGGTTTGGGAAGTGGCGTACAAACGTTGGCCACAAAAATCTTATCTTGTGGCTATCTTGAGGTCTATCTACCTTTGTTGTTTCTTAGGAAATGCTGCGTTTTGATGCTTTTCACCTTCAGTCCTAATTGAGAAAAAGGACAGCCTAGCTACATTTCAAGGCCAAGAAAGCAGGCTGATAATGCCATCTTCTCTATCTCCCTGTCGGCATGCTTTTGATACTGTGCATGCCTCGAAATCATTTGTTCCCTTCTCCTAGCCCCCCTCACTTGGCTATCCGTGTCATACGTTGAAACTGATATTTGCTGTACACCACCTATTTCCTCCAATCTTGACTTTGACGTCATTGGCATCAGATTGCAGGGTGGTGAATGAATGGGCCCTGTGTGGTACATGCATATGTGTTTGCTAATCAGATGGGCTGTTTCTGTATTCAGAGCCCGCTTTCCAAGACAAAAGGTCAGATTGATTTATTTTCCATTTTTGACTGGAAGTCACTTCATGGGAAAGCCACTAACAAGAGAAGCTACAAAGGGCATTTTGCACAGATAGGTTAGCAAGGCAGAAATGCAAGGAAAAGAGGAATAATGGAACATTGCTTTGCTCCATCCTAGATTGTTGTCATTGAGGCTTTCAGAAGGGAAAGAGAATCTCACCACATACAAACCCCATCTGTTTGTTTCTTCAAGAAGTTTCTCCTAACTATAATACTTTGTTCGCCTTTCACATATTTCCGCTGCTCTGGAAAAAAAAGCTGCAGCTATCTCTAGGAGAATTAGCCCACAACTAGCCTGCAATTTTATTTTATTTTAATCCTAGGTTGCTAAGCAGAATTCCACAGGCTTCATGTCCTTCTAGCCTTTCTTATCAGGTGAACAATTATCAAGCAAAGGCTGGAATGTTTTTTTAAAAATATTGTAAGCTGTAACTTTATGTAAACTTTGTAGTCATATGCAATCTTCCATTTAATCATTTCCGGTATGAAAGACAAAACTCTGGCAAAGACATCTCATAAAGTTTTCCTCTATGTATCTTAGAGCTATACATTTTTTCCGCTGGACTTTTTTTTTTTTTACATTAACTTGTAAATTTAATTCCATAAAAGAGATCGTCCCTGTTGAACTTATGAAATGTCAAGTAAAGTTGATATACCAATCTTTAGTAATTGAAATAAGCTTACAAGTAGTGAAAAAACATGCAGTGGATCACATTGCTACATCCTTCCCATTAACCCCAAGCAGCGAGAAGTTTCCGGGTCAGTACTTACCTGAGTCTGGCTTCCTTTTGAAGGACAGAAGGTACAGTGGTACCTCGACATCCGAATGCCTCGACTTCTGAAAGTTTCGACTTACGAAGTCGGCAAACCCGGAAGTCTTTTTGCCGCACGTGTGTTCTGCGCCTGCGCAGAAGCTCAAAATCGTGCTTTGTGCATGCGCAAAACAGACACTTCAACAACCGAAGGTTTCGACTTACGAAGAGAGCCGCGGAACGGATCGCCTTCGTAAGTTGAGGTACCACTGTAGTGATTTTCAATATTTGGATGTATTTTCAAAAATACAAGCTGAGTGTAGATGGAGACATATACCTTAAGCATTTTATAGGCAGCAAGACAATTGTTTTGCTGAAGGACAACCCCCCCCCCCCCCGGAGAAGCAGCTTGGCAGCCCTAAAGGTATCTCTCCCCACTTCAGCTCTCAGTTCAGCTATCTCTGCCCCTTTGTGTCCCCCCGTCTTCTTCTTCTAATTTCTTTGTAACAATATATAGTGTATGTATAGCCAAGCACCTCAGTATAATGACATGAAGAGGCTAGTTTCCACATCCAGATTTATTCTATAAGGGCTTAACAGGCTGCTGTCATTCATTTAAGGGAATCTTAAGGAACTGGAATAGCTTTCTGGAAGTCTGGGGGCCCTCAGAGTCCAGACGTTCAGCTACAACTTCCATCATGCCTGGACCTGGGCCATGTTTGCTAGGGTTGATGGGAGTCATAGTTCAGCAACATCTGGTGGTCTGATGGTCCTCTACTCCTGATCTATCATTGCTAACTCTGATTGGTGGCAGCTGTCAGATGTTCTCAAGCAGAGGTCTTCTCCCCAGCTCTATGATTTGGACCTTCTACATACCAGGCACCTGCTCTCTCTCTCTCTCTCTCAGAGTTGTGGCTCATCCCCATCTTCCCCTGAGTGATGCTCAAAGATGTATTGTATACACTTGAAATTGCATTGTCCAGATAGACAGCAACACAACAGATGACAGATGATCTCTTTAGCTCAATCTGGGTCTCTGAATATACAGTATGCAGTTCTATAAGCAAATTGCATGAATTATTCATTTTGACAAACAGATGTTTTCATGAGTAGGCTCTCTTGGGAATCACACCGGTGTATATAAAATGTTATAACTAGCTCTTGTGGGAAAGGGAAAGGGAGACAAGCTCAGAGGCCAAGGAAACCTTTGAATACTGGAAACAGTTTTTTTATGTCTGGTATGGAGAACACTTGTTTGGAACATAGCCTTCTATAGCCTTCATCCTAGTTGCTTCTTGGATGAAGAAAAGTGAAGTCAGTCCACTACCTTTTAAATGGTTTACAAATTTCTATAAAAGACCAGATTTTGTGGGAATACCTTGGCAATCCCACCACCCTTTTAGTTGACTCAGCCAACAGCCGCTCATTGTACTTCTTTAAGCTTCCTGGCAACATTGCCCTACAGAACCATAGATTTTGGGGGGGGGGTTATAATGATATGGATGAGCTCAGTGAGTCTGACTATAAAATCTGGAGCAAGTCTCCTCCTCACTATAGCTAAACCTATTAACCATTTATACCAGAGTAATTTGAGATTGCTCAGTGTTTGAAGATCATAGGCTAAGACTGCCGTCTTACTTATTACTTGCACACAAGATGTTTTTGTGGCACTCATTTCAGCTGCCCGCACAGCAAAATTCTAAGCATGTTCTCTCAGAAACAAGTTCCCCTGTGTTCAGTGAGTATACTTCCTACTAACTGTTTGGGGTTGCTGCCTTTAAGCTTAAGCCCGTAGATCTAGCCCTAAGCTGCTTTTCCTTGTGTCATGTTCCAAGTTATTTCAAGTGGACTCTTCCACTGGGCAGGCATATCCCATCATTGTTGGTCCCATTCAAGATAAAGTTAGTCACCTCTTAAGTCCCACTGAAAGCAATGGAACCTGGAATTAGTTTGAGGGTGAATATTGTGCCAATCCTTTGGGCGTGGGCCTCTCACACGTTATTTTATACATACACTGAGGGGGTGTGCAGATACAGTCCTCGCCATGTAGAGTGAATCTTCTTTCAAGTGAGTTTCTCAATGTCTTCTTGGCTGTACACAAGTCCTCTGTGTTGCTCCTCATCTTGCCTCTCTCACACCTTTCCTAGCTAGTATACCCAAAGTATGCATGGCTTTTTCACTTTCCCCTCCCAGATAGCCTGATGGGCTGTCCGTTGCCCACTCCTGCCCTCACTATAGATTACAGACCAGCTGACTCTCCCACTTCAGGTGAGAAAGACTCCAGATTTTGGAGCTGATACCCCTTCTTCCTCTTGCTTTGAATTCTAATGTCCAGTTGCCTTTGTTCTTCTCCGTCCCGCCTTCATTTGGTTTCCCAAACAATATTGTTGACAATTCATGTGATCCAAAGCTGGCAAGGGCAGTGAAATGATTTGCTTTGATCTACCAACACAAGAGCTATGTTTGCAAGATCAAAGTCAACTGCTTTGCTACGCCACTCAAGTCCTGTGCAATCCAATAAGCACTTTGCAAAACAGCTAAATACATTTAACACAATAATGTACCGGAACTCCTGACTCATTCATCACATCCGAGATTTGGGTTAGAGGGATGGCATCCATGCAGACTTGTGTTCTGGCCACTCTCTTGGCATATTCTGAATGATGTCAGAATAATCCTTAGAAATAGGAAACATTCCAAACATTAGAAATTTTGGAACTATTGCAGTGATTAGCAAATCCATCAGAGGTTTTATGCCACGAGACACCAGTCATTCATGGCACTCTTCCCTGCTCATCTGAGTAGTAGTAGTCTCCTAGCAAACAGCCAAGAAGCAAGAATCTGCCTAGGCATTTTTCAAGCCAGAGAGAGAGACACACAGAGAGAACAGATAGCATTTTCAACAATCTGGAATGCCTCCCCCAGCTTTTCAGAGCAGGTACCTAGATAGCACCACATTATTGATGTTAAGGAGAGCCAGAGTGGTGTAGTGGTTAGAGAGCTAGACTAGGACTTGGGAGACCAGGGTTCAAATCTCCACTCAGACATGACACTCAGTTTCTCAGCCTAACCTACCTTGTAGAGCTGTTGTGAGGATAATGTGAGGAAGAGGAGAGATCAATGCAAATTCAAGGAAGAGGAAGAGGGTAGCATATGAAAGAGGAAGTAAGACAGGAAGGACACAGGCAGGAAGAGTGAAAGGGTGGGCAAGTGGTCATTAAAAATGCATGCAGTGGTGCCTCGCTAGATGAATTTAATTCGTTCCACGGGTCTTTTCTTATAACGAAAAATTCATCTAGCGAATCCCATAGGAATGCATTGAATTTTTTTTGAATATTTTTTTTGCCCATAGGAACGCATTAATTGAATTTCAATGCATTCCTATGGGAAACCGCGATTCGCTAGACGAATTTTTCATAAAACGAATTCGTCTAGCGAGGCAACCTCCGCTAGAAAAAACCTTTCGTTAAGCGGAAATTTCGTTAAGCAGGGCATTTGTTAAGTGAGGCACCACTGTATATTAAATGAAAGTTTGTTTTACGCAGAGGGACATAATGCCCAGAATACACACACACACACATTTCTTGGAAATTAAATATAATAGTGTTTTCTTAAGAACATTTAGCTGAATTACAAGAATTGTTGTCAGGGGACAAAACCCACATTCATTCCATTATATGCCTTGGGCTTGGACTGCTGTATCCCCTATGAGGAGGAATGTTTGGTATTTGGTGCTTTGTTTTTGTGGATGGCATTAGTGGGGAAAGGTTGTCTAAAAAGCAACTCATGGGGACGGCAAGTAGAGACAAAGACACCATTACGGAGACTGTGGTTTTAGCGAACTGTTTATCATGCTAATTTAGAGATTGTAGATTGAAATCATGCGACACACAATTCTGATGAAAACAAATCAACAACTGGTTTCCTAGCAAGAAAGATATGCACAACATTGCCCTTCCCTTTCATTTAAGGCAAGTCCTTTCTGGGTTTTATTGAAGCAAACTTCAGATCAGAAACCTCCCTGGCCTTTAAAGGAAGCTTCATTCCAACAACCTCTTGAAGTTCTCTAAAGAAAAGTTACTCGTGGGGCTTAACAATTAGCAAATACCGGTAAATGGGCAGCATTATTAGTTTCAGTAACTCATGGGGGGGCAGTATTTCATGCCTAAGGGGACCACCTCTGCCTCCCACTTGTGTTTTTAGACTGGTCTGTGTTGCTGCTCCCTTCTCTGTTCAGTTATCTGTGTTGAAGTACCTAGATTGTGCAGAGAAAGGTAGGGAAACTTCAATGGAATCCACAAGACCGCCCCACCCCCACCCCCCGGAAGAAAATATTGTCCCACTTGTAAATGCCATGCCATGTTCTGTTCTGTTGCTGGAGTCGAGAGGCGTGGCAGCAAGGAGGGCCAGGAGTTGCAGGACAACACATAGCTCCAAATGAGCAATTTGTTCTAATAAAGTTTGGGAGCAAATTGGGCCCTTGTTAAACCTCCCCCCCCCCCGCCAAGACTAAGAGTATAAGTAGAGCCTGCTCATAGCTGCCAAGTCTCCCGTTTTCCCCGGGAAACCCCCATTTTTAAAGCCGTGTCCCGCTGTCATCCTGAATGGCGAAATATCCCATAATTCCCCCAGATTTCTTCCGGTGGCGCTCTGCCCATGTCTGGGCACCGGAAATCGGGCAGCGCCAGCACTGGAAGTTGCTTCTACGCATGTCTGGACATGCGTAGAAGCTACTTCCGTTGCCAGCACTGCTGATCCCGTATTTTTCTAACCAGGACTTGGTAGCTATGAGCCTGCTAGAACAGGCCAATGGTCCATGTAGCCCCGCATACTGTTCTCGCAGTGGCCAACCAGATACTTTAGATTAAGTCTCATCCTCTACCGACTGAGCTATTCCATAGCCTCCTCCTTGGTCTGCTTCCTGCACCACTGAACCAGGGAGGTACTGGGGAGGCCATACAGACCCTGCTGACTGTCAGCCTCAGTGGACTACTGCTGTCCAACAGAAGGTTCAGACCCCTGAATTGGGGTCTGCAGCCTCCGACTCAAGACATGACAGCAGCCTGATAAAAACAGTAGCTCCAGGGGCTGTGAGCAAAGGTTGCAGCCAGACCCCCATCTGTAATTCAACCTAGGCAACTCTGAGTCATTTAAGCAGGATGGATATTTTTTCAGCAGCCTTGTCTGTCCAGTGTTCTTATATAGGTGTATTTATTGTATCATTTCTACTCTAGAACTACTCTGTGAGGTTTATATTATGGCTCGCAGTGGGCTACATATTCCTGTCAATTGCATACGGTGAGGCTTAGCAAATCCTAATTCTGCAGAAAATGTTAACCTCCAGCAAGTAAGCAAGCAGTGCTACAGGGAATGCCAGTCATACAAAGTGCAGCAATTTCCATAGGGGTAATAAATATAGTGGTTGTTAAGCAGATTTTTATAGCATTGGTGGTAGATTCATGGGAGCGGAGAGAAGATAACTTTATCAAACCCACAGAAAAAGAAATCAGAAGGTACATGCCTTGGAAAAAGTATAGACCTTCATTCCAGCAGCAGTTATCTCCTTGTGATGTAGGCAAAAGCGGTATTTAAAAACAAATTTTGTGCCAAACACCAATAGAAGTAGATTTGCCGGCTTCCGAGCTTCAAGATGGAAGCACCCAATTTAATACCAATTCACAGCTCTGACCAAGTGGCAAGTTCAGCAGGCAGCAAAGCTGTCATTTGCTCATTCACACAGCCAGGTCTATTTTTTAGTCCGTGGTTAATCTGGCTTATATCGGCCTCCTTATGGCACTAGCTTTCATTTTCATTTAACTTTGGCAGCAAGAAAAGGAGGCGTTTTTGCTTTCATGGGTTTGAAGCCCCAATAGAGGACTTTTGAAAACTAGGCAGTAAGACTGCAGTCCTATGTCCCTCTACCTGGGAGTAATCCCCACCGAACTCACCGGGACTTACTTCCAAGTAGACATGCATAGGTTTGCACTTTGAAATGCCATGTACCTTGTAGCTGAAGGCACAAATACAGACCGTTGGTTAAAATCCATGTTGGCTTCAGGTCTCTCACAAGTCCCCAATGAAGTGCGTAACTTCTTGCATACACTGCATTATATGCAGGCTTCGGCTACATTAGCAAGGAAACAGCTTTTTGAATGTGTTATAAACATG
The DNA here is from genome assembly GCF_965207765.1 of Zootoca vivipara. Classification (NCBI taxonomy): domain Eukaryota; kingdom Metazoa; phylum Chordata; class Lepidosauria; order Squamata; family Lacertidae; genus Zootoca; species Zootoca vivipara. Next base: position 77,339,293 of record NC_142587.1, read on the forward strand.
CAACAACAGATGGCGCCAGAGAGTAAAAGAAATTCTACGCGATTTTCCATAGCGTTTTCCCCCTTTTGTTATAATGATTTGATTTCTGATTTATTTATACTGGTTTTTTCCTGTGTGTAGATCCACCCCAGGTTATCAATTAGACCAGTTGTGGGGAACCTTTGGCCCTCTAAGTATTGCTGAAATACCACTCCCATCAACCTCAGGAAGCGTGGTCAATGGCCAGGGGTGATGGAAGCTGCAGTTTAGCAACATCTGGAGGCCCAAAGGTCCCCACATCCAACTTAAAACTACACAACAGAGCAGTCACAACTGTACAGTGGTACCTCAAGTTACAAACGCCTCAGGTTACAAACGCTTCAGTTTACAAACTCTACTAACCCAGAAGAGTTACCTCGAGTTGAGCACTTTGCCCCAGGATGAAAATGGAAATTGTGTGCCGGCGGCGCAGCAGCAGCAGGAGGCCCCATTAGCAAAAGCACGCCTCTAGTTAAGAACAGTTTCAGGTTAAGAACGGACCTCCAGAACGAATTAAGTTAGTAACTAGAGGTACCACTGTAATTATACATTCCATCTGCCTGTAGCCTGCTCTGATTTTTAGCTCAGCGATTTAGCCATTACTTGCTTAAGTGTGTGTGTATGTTGTTGGCATCTGCCTGTCTTGAGAGACAATGGAGTGTGCCTCCGGGGGTGAAGTCAAACTGCTGCATTAGCAGCACTGAAGTGACCTTCCTGGGGTGCAAATCTGGGCAGTGTATATGGAGGACCTGGGCTGCCCAGGAGACAATAACCCCCCTCTGGCCCTTGCTGATGTGGTCCAGCGGAAAGCAGAGTAATATATTTGGCACTAGCTTGGCAACAAGAATTGCCAGAAGGAGGTGTACAAGGTGCCATTTGACTATCTTAGGACTCCACTCAGGATATGTGTAGGATTTACTCCTTAACCTTTTCTTCTCCCAAAGATATCCTGCAAAGCAGCGGAGGTTTAGGATCAGAGTTTTCCTTCTCCTAGATGGGCTACATTCCCAGGTTGACAAGCAATTCTCTCTACAGCACATGCAGAAACTGCCTTCTTGACCCCACTGTTGGTCCCATCCGCTCAACCCACCAGAGTTTATATTTGCATGCAGAAGGGAGTCCTTAGTCCAATGAGGATTTGAGACCCATCAGCTACCCTCACCTGGTTAAAACTACCGAGTATAAGAAACAGAGTCTCTCCATTGTCATCAATGGCAATTTTAATTGACTTTAGGTCATATTATGTATACACTTTAGGAGCTGTACATTATAACAATGCACTGAAGAAGAGGAATGTGCTTTTCTTGGATTGATGCCAAGCGCTTAACTTCAGATACTATGTATGAGAAATTTCAACATCTTGTTTTGAGAAATCATTCCAGGAATCCTGTTGAACAATATGGACTGCATTTATCTAGAAATAAGTTCCTTGTACTTGCCAGAAGAAACCGCCATGCAGTTCGCCTATACATTCTCCCATGTCCACTTCCTCTACTCTTCTTATAATAGATTTAATAACCTTCCCACAGATCATTTCCTGGGGCGCAACAGCCATTTGTTATACGGTAGATGGTTAATGGCCTGAGGCTGTACCTCAGGCTGTCAGCTCCTCCAAGTTGCTCATTAATCCTTAGATACACACACTGCTGCAGACAGAATTCCTCACATCTTCAGCATGTTCTGCTGGCCATATTCTATTTCATGGCCTCATAGATCTGGACAGATTCACTGGAGTCATTATGTTCCTTTCCCCATACTTATTTTGAAAAGGTCCACATGACTGGGGTTTTTTTTTTAGCATGTTTGGTTGGTTGGTTGGTTTTGTGCAATCCTATTTTCTTCTTCTTTGGGAAATAGCATTTTATTATGCCAAAAAGGGGGGCATGAGCATATTAGCTTAATATATTAACAGGTTGGTATGGGAAAAGCTGTGTCTTCAAGAAATTGGGGGCAGTTTTTTAGGGCTATAAAGGTGAGCAGCAGCACTTTGAATTGGGCCCTGAAGTGGATTGTCAGCCAGTGAATCCAAAACAAATCACTCCCTCCAACAGCAAACTCTGGTAGCAAGTGCTGATAGGACTGCACCCAAAGCAGGGCCCCTGAGGAGCCCTGGGCTGTGCCACACTGGGGTTGCCCCTTGCCCGCTTCCCTCTGTCTGTGCCCACCCACTGTGGGACTGGGCTGCTCTGCTGCCTTTACCAGGTCAGGGATCCCCACGGAAGTCAGCGCCTGTGTGTGGGAGCCTGGTTGCGCCCCCTCTGAATTTCGCGCCCAGGGCCACAGCCGCCCCCCCAACATACACCATGCCACTGGAGTAGAGTGACCATTCACTGGGAGCTCCAGGTTGATGGTGATACAAACATCCTGGTATTGGCAGCCTAATTAGCACCTGTAGTGATATATTAAAAGTATTCACTGAGGTTATAGGCGATAAGATTGAACTTATTTCAGTCTTAAAGATTTAAGTTGTAATTTAGCATTTTGGACTCTCAGTCTGCATTTCCTTTGTCCAAGAATAGCTGCTTTAAGGTCAGCACCATCAGACTGATAAAAGTGGAATTTAATGTATTTCTCCCTTAATCAGCATATGAAGGAAGACATGCATTAAATTCCATATTATAGGTTTGGTACTGTAGCTGCCTCCATGCCTAACCTGACCATTACTGCTGCCTTATGTGCTAACCTCCTAATGATGAGGTGACTATTAGCATTACAAATGCTGCAAATGCAAGTTATAACCCCCCACCCAAAAAAGCTAACTGCAAATGTTTGATGTGGTTCTGCTTCTAAAAGTGTAAAGCATTCAAAGTCAATGTGAATTCATTATGTTACCTTGGCTTTTTAAGAAAAGATTCCCCCCCCTCACTAATAGTACTTGCCCCTTTTGAAATGTTAACACCATTAACATAAATACAGTGGTAAGCCAGGTAAGCAAAAGGCGCTTCAAAGTTCCTATTGAAATCATAGCCGAGTTCGCACTAATATTTTCAGAAATGAACAGATCCTGATTTGAACTCTCTCTTTAAAGCAAATCAGATAGCTGTTATGCTGGTTTCCAGAATAGGGGTGGTATTCAACTAAGATTTACTCAAGAGTAGACCCATGGAAATTAATGGACATGGCTGAGTTAAAAAGTTGACTGAATCGGCTTTATCTTAGTGGCTTACAATGGGAAACATTGTAGCATATAAAGGAGCTGTCACTGGGAAGGTTTCAGGAAGAGATGAGTCCCTCCAGTTCAGCCTGGCAATTTGTTGTGGAGTTTTTATCCAAGGTTAAGGTTCCTAGGCTCTTCCTTGACCAATAGGTCATTCAGAACTGAGTTACAGTATCAGCCTGGCTAATACTGATTGGCCAAGATGGGGAGCTGACACCTTTCCCAAGCATTCTAAGGACAGCACTTTGGTAAATTATAGCAGGCCAACCAAATGTTTGCTCTGTTTTGTAGATCAAGGGTGGGGTACATCAGGCTCAGGGACCAAATGTGCCCCTCCAGGCCTTGGGATTCTCCTCAGCCCACCATATGCCCTCCTGTACCCAGGCAACTCTCCCCTCAGGCCATAACCCAGCCAGCCCTGTTCCGTGTCCTCAAGTGTTTTTGCCTAAGGAGGTGTCCTTGAATTTTGAAAGCGCCTTTTGCTTACCTGGCTGAAGATAGAGGGAGGTGTGGATAAAAGTCTCTGGGTTTTGCTTGGCCAGATGTAGCTTGGAATATCTTGTCCAAAGGTCACACTGCACATCCCTTTTCTATGCCCCCAGAAATTGCTATTTGAAGGAATCCAGCCCTCCCTCCCTGCTGCTATTGTGGATGATCTTGCCATGAAATATGCATTCTTCAGCACACAATACAGATGGAAGAGTTATTTCTCATATCTAGTTAAACTGAGACTCTGGTGATTTATTCTGCCGATTTAATAGCCACAAGGGATGGGAATGATTAAAACTTTAATAATGTATAATGCCGAGCCTCTGTACAAAGTCAACACTGTGTCGTCAAGACCCCTCTTGTTTCCAATAAACTTGATCTCATAATTTAGGAAGCATTCTGAGCTCTTAATGGGAGGAATTGAAAAATAGGAAACACTAAAATAGGAAACATGAAGGCCAAGGAAGCCAAACTTGGTAGCAATGTATCACTAAGTACATTTCTTTTATCTGTGTAGTAGCTATTTGGAACTTAGTAGCTTGCAGACATTTTTGCAACCCGAACCTAAATCAATGCAATATGTTGCCTATCCTGTTTTGGAGCTTACAAAAAAGAATACAGTAATAACATCAAGTGCCTAAAATTGCTTGGTGCTGTACAAACCTTAAAAATAAAGCACAGCCCTCCCAAGGCCAAAGGAAGCTGGTCCAGTAGGACAAATGGGGCAGTGCCCCACCAACTTCAGTCTGCCTTTTGCCAGTCCCCAACTGCCTAACATCCTATTGCCCAACAATTGGGGTGTCCCTGCCTGTCATTCGCTCTGGCTCCACCTCCTGTTGATCTCCCTGTATTCCTATTGAACACCAGGCCCCATTGCCATAGGCTTTTCACCTGAAGCTTCCTGGAACTGGGATTTTTCTGGAGCAGATACGGTACTGTAACTAAAGTCTACATAAAACAAATGTAGGAAAAAGAGACTCCTTATGCTATCTTGCTGCTTTTGCAAAAGTTTTATTGCATCATATTTTTGGGGGGGGGGACGGGGGACGACAACAAGCCATGACTGTTCCCAAGACAGGAATATGCACATTTGCTTTTAATGTTGTGGCTCATAAATGTGTAGTCTCAGTACTGTAGTCTTAGCTGGGAAATCTGCATAATCAGGATGTATCCAAGGGAACCAATTTAAGCTTAAGGATGCTTTTAAGAGAAATGATTGTAGTGTTGATTAGAATGGTAGCTCTTCTCAGTTGGGAAGCCTTCATTTGATTTACCATCACTTGAAGTGCTTGAGTTCTCAGGCCCATTCAGATTTTGTCTGTGTTAACCATTTATGCATTATCAGGCTAGTGTTTGTTCAGATATTGGGTTAGTATAGAAGTATATGCTTGAAAGGATATTGAGGTAGGAGGGAAGCTAATGGGTTGTATTCTGCAGGCTTCACCAGTCTGGTGCCATCCAGATGTTTGGATCTCAGCTCCCATCATCCGCAGCCAGAAGCGTGGTCAGGGATGATGGGTGTTGTAGTGCAGCAAATTCTAGAGGACACCAAGTTGGTGAGGGCAGGTATACCGTGTCCACCTGCCAGGCATGTGCTCTTCATTCTCCTAAGGAACTGAGTAAAATGGAATTAATACAACTGTAACACTTCTCCTCTGCCCCCATGTATGTGTGCGCACACACAGTCACTTTTCCATTCACAAATCACCTTTAAAGAGGCAAAAGACTGTGTGAATATCCTCTAAACTTCTTTATATAAAAGACTGATAGGTACAGGGTTACCCAGTGACAGCAACAATGGAGGCCTGGCTGCCCATGAGTCACAACGAAAGAGGGTTTAAGAAACCAAATTGCTGCATTTATTGGAGTCCTACTGGTACTGTTACATTCTGCAAAGGGTCCGAGAACAAACAGAAATGCCACTTTGGAGGTCATACTTCTTCGAATCATTGTTTTACTAATTGCATCGCAGGGTGTGAAATCATTTTAATGCTTTCTATATTTGAAAATCTCATTACCAGGATTCAATTGAGCGTGCACGATACCACATACATGCACTCGTTTCAATTTACGGTAACCTTTGAGGTGTTTATATGAGATTTATTTATTTAAAAATACCAGCACTACAAGTTATCATGTGGTTGTTCAGAGATGCCTATGCATCGTTTCTGGGACACTTATGGAAACGTTCCAATGACATGGAATCTCATCCCCTACTTAACAATATTCCCCCACTGTATCTGCTTTGGAACAAGCAAGCATTGATTTTCATTTTCATTTTTGACAGCAATAACAAAACCCTATGTAGAAAACTAAATGCAGCAGAACCACTCGGCTCAATCACATATCCTTGTTAAAAGCCTTTCCTACCTCCTTTTGCAAGAGCAATATTGAACTAGTTCAAAGGAGACAGAGTTGACTCCACACTCCGTAAGATGTGATGCATGGCATGCTGATAGAACTATTTGTGCAGTCAAGTGACAGCACTCAAGGATCTTTTACTCAGTGTGGATCCTTCATCAGTCCAGGGATGAGACTCTTTCACACATTTTATTGATTCACTGATTCCTAGCTGTGTGCATTAAAATAGCCCTTGCACTCTCTTTCTCTCATGCACAGACACATTCTGCTAGCATAGTCACTTAGTTGCACTAGTTGAAAGGAGACATAACAATATTTTGGTTAAAAAAGAAGAAGTGTTGATAAAGTTTTACAAGAGTTTTTACCTCTCCCAGCAACTCTTCATCGTTATTTATTACTTATACCTCAATTGCTGCACAAAAGATAAACAGTTTGGAGGTTTCTTTCCCCACAACACAAGAGTGCTTTGCAGATATGACAAAAATTGGAACCTAGAATATAATCTACTGTATATTCTAATCTATACGGCTGTTGGGAATTGTACAGTTTATTTGTTCTGTAAACCTGGATTTACAGGGGACACAGGTGGCGCTGTGGGGTAAACCACAGAGCCTAGGGCTTGCCAATCAGAAGGTCGGCGGTTCGAATCCCCGCAACGGGGTGAGCTCCCGTTGCTCGGTCCCAGCTTCTGCCAACCGAGCAGTTCGAAAGCACCTCAAAGTGCAAGTAGATAAATAGGTACCACTACAGCAGGAAGGTAAATGGTGTTTCCGTGCACTGCTCTGGTTCACCAGAAGCAGCTTAGTCATGCTGGCCACATGACCCTGAAGCTGTACGCCAGCTCCCTTGCCCAGTAAAGTGAGATGAGCGCCGCAACCCCAGAGTCGTCCGCAACTGGACCTAATGGTCAGGGGTCCCTTTACCTTTAAACCTGGATTTAAAATAGGTGGGATATAAATGTGATGATGATGATGATGATGTAGCACACTTTTTCTTTTTGTCAAATATGTAATGAAAAATATTGGATCATGGTGGAGCTATCACCCTTTCAGTTAAGAGCTACATTGTTGTTAAGAGTGTCACGTAGACTGCTTTCAGGTGCTGTGATAATCTGACAACAAGCTCCCTCCTTAGCTCTCACAGTTTATTGTTTTGCCTGAACCTGGTTTAATTTTAACTATGGTTAGCCAACTTCAAACTATTGATTATGCTGTTGGTTTGTTTCAACCAACCGCAGTTCAGACTAACCAAGGTTTAGGGTTCAGACATAACATTTCCCGTACATTGCGGGTTTTTTAAAAATGAAGCTAATGTTTGTGAAGCCCTCCTCTTGACTGGGCTGGAAGGGGGAAAAGAGAGCACTTGAGCCCAAGGCTTGCTGCAGCTCATTCCCATCGCAATGAATTATTATTTATAATGATGTCCACATGCAGTCTGATGATTTATCTGATGTCAAAACGAGAATTCAACATACTAACAGGAGACTGATGGAAGTTACTTTTTAAAAAATAGGTTTGATAAATAAATCTTAATTATGTGTCCTAATAAAGAATCCATGAAAGCCCTGGACTTATATGTCTATCATTGGGAAGTTGCGTGGTTTTATCGAGCAAAATGTGTTTTCTCCCCAGGTTGCTGAAAATATGACATTATTGGCATGAAAAGCCTATTATTATTATTATTATTATTATTATTATTATTATTATTATCATTATTATTCCATAATTAGTGGATCTGGCTTTTTAAAAACAGAACCGAATTTAGTATGAAAGGATACAGAAAAAAATTCAAAAATTCCTTCAGTAGCACCTTAAAGACCAACTAAGTTGGTCTAGTTGGTCTTTAAGGTGCTACTGAAGGAGTTTTTGAATTTTGTTTCGACTCAGACCAACACGGCTACCTGTAACTAGAAAAAATTCACTTTGAGAGAAAATCAAAATTCTTTGTCCTGTCACATTTGTGACAGAACCTTATTTTTCCATGCACACTGCTTACGTTGTGAGCTGTATTTCTGTTAACTGTGGCCTAAAAGTACCAAAGGCATCAAACTCAGGATTAACACTTTCCATTTTTTCTTACCCAGAAATTGAGGCGAAGGAGGCCTGTGACTGGTTGCGAGCTGCTGGATTCCCACAGTATGCACAATTGTACGAAGGTATGTTTTGGGGGCAGTGCAACAACTGCTCCACTTTTCTCAAATTGTAGGGGTAGTCTTGTTGGTGGGGAGAGCATCATGTTCAATTGAGTGTCTCAGCACTGAACCAATAACATTTACCATCTTCCAAAGCAGATAGAACAATATTTTTTAGACTTCATCCAGGCGAAACAGAGTCGCTGTTTCAGTCAACAGGAGAAGCAATTCAGGGTACAATCCTATTTTAAAGACCATGTTCTCAGTTTGGGTTGCTTGTGGACCCTGTTTTGCTTCTGGGGAAACAGGTAGTCACAGGGCCATAGAAGCCCTAAGCATTTAAAAGATTTTGGTGGCCCCATATAGATCTAATTCAAAATATAATCAATTATAAACTTTGAAATAAATGTATGTTTTTTAAATGATACAAAACAGAGTATGTTATTCTCTTGTTAATTATGCTGTTTTAAATACATATTTTATATTTGACTTCCCTTAGTAATGTTTTCTTTTGAAATAACTTTGCTGTGATAAATGTGCATTCTGTAGTTGATCTCCTTATTTTGAAATCTTGAACGTAACATTTTAGTTTCCCGTTAATTGTGTTGCCTTGAATGTATACTTTCTACTGGATATCCCGCAAAAAATGAAGAGTATATTTTTATATGCCACAGTGGCAGCAAGAGTTCTTATCGCTACAAAGTGGAAGAGTGATGAAATCCTTTCTATTCATGAATGGATCCAAAAGTTAACAGATTATGTGGAGTTAGATAGTTTATCAGAAAAAATAAAGAACAAACCAAAACAGGAATTCATCTCAAAATGGGAAGTCTTTAAAGTTTATTTGAAAAACAATTACAGTAGTTTAAACTCTGTCGCAGCGTTTGAATAAATTTAGTAGTAGATTTAAGAAAGATCTGAAACCTTAGATAAATCAATAATTAGTTAATTTAAGACAAAAACGTGTATTGGCAACAAATAATAGATAATTGAAATAAGGAATGGATGGGAGGTTGGGTCTATAGTCCAAGGACCGCTTTTTGTTTTATTGATTTGTAATTAATATTGTCCTTATCATGGTTTGGTTTGTATTTCTTGTCTTGTTGGGGTGTTTTGTTTTTCATCTATCAAAAAAAAAGAAAAAGAATGTATACTTTATATTTGACTTCCTTCAATAATGTTTTATTCTGGATTATTTTATTTGATGTTTGTAACTGCCTTGAGATATTTTTCTTAAAAATATATAGTGGTATAGAAATAAACTAATAATAATAAGCTTCGCAAATTTCAGCTAGTGAAAAATAGCGCAACCAATAATTTTATTGTTTCCCCCCCTCTTTGTAAACTGCTTTGAGGTTTTTTTTACAATCAAGAGGTGTATAGATTTTATGAATCAAATAAATAAACATTACTTAAAGGTAAAGGTACCCCTGACCGTTAGGTCCAGTCGCAGACAACTCTGGGGTTGCGGCGCTCATCTCGCTCTATAGGCCGAGGGAGCCGGCGTTTGTCCACAGACAGCTTCCGGGTCATGTGGCCAGCATGACTAAGCCGCTTCTGGCATACCAGAGCAGGTCACGGAAATGCCGTTTACCTTCCCGCCAGAGCGGTACTTATTTATCTGCTTCCACTTTTTTGGCGTGCGTTCGAACTGCTAGGTTGGCAGGATCAGGGACCGAGCAACGGGAACTCACCCCATCATGGGGATTCGAACCGCCGGCCTTCTGATTGGCAAGCCATAGGCTCAGTGGTTTAGACCACAGCACCACCCGCATCCCTAAAACATTACTTACAAATCCCTAAATGCATTGGGGCCAAGCAATTTGAAAGTCCTCTTTCTCCCACTTGCTGTATTTTTCCATGTATAAGACAAGGTTTTTTCCCTTTAAAATAATGTCAAAAATTAGGGGGCGTCATAATATGGATAGTGCTGAGGGTGGATTGGCGACAATCTTGAATCTCCAAAAATAGGGGGCGTCTTATACATGGGGCGTCTTATAGATGGAAAAATACAGTAATTCATCAGGAGGCCCTCTGTGAATCACACTGCAAATACGAAGTCTGTTTGGCTGGGATACAGGACCAGGTGTTTTTTGCTGTGACACCAAGGTGGTTGGCCCCTTATCCTTTAGCATATTGACTGCTTTCCCAAACCTTTGTTGGTTTGCTTTAGTCGCCCACCCCCCACCATTCTGTCACTGCAATGCCTGGTTTCTGGTACTGTTTCACAGACTCTGTATTATTAATTTTTGTGACCCTCGGGGGATCCCAGCAGGGACTGACAGGTGCGATATACTTTATAATATACAGTAAGGCTGGGAGTTCATGATACTGTGTTTCATTGCTGTGTGACGAGAGTGTTTGTCCCGAGTTGGTTATAGTTTTAAGAGCTGTGTGGTACAGCAGGGGGCGCTCTCTTCAAATGACTTTTCCAAAAAATGTAACATTACACTTTTATAATTAAAGACAGCTGAGTGGAGGTGGAGTGTTGTGCCACTTGTTGTTAACAATGCCACACCTTTGGTCTTGTTGGTTTCCATGTTGGGTTACATCTGGACCTTAAAACAAATGAAGCCCAAACCAAATGATGTTTGGTTCCACACAATCGGAAATTGCACAAATGTGTTGTTGTTTTTAAGTAATACAAGGTGCAGGGAGTTGGGGGACACACACACAATCTGGACTGGAGCCTTAGTTGTTAGGAGGGCTTTAACCCTTTGCCTTCCACCCTGCAGACTTTGCCTGAATCAGAAAAGCCACAGCTGTATTGGAAGAAAAATCCCCTAGTTGCCCAAATGCAAGTTTTTCTTACGATGCAAAAAGAAAGAAAGGGGTTGATTTGGATTGTGGTTGCATTTCATAGAATCATAGAGTTGGAAGAGGCCGCGATGGCCATCCAGTCCAAAGATGAAAGCCTCTCACCAGGGTCACTATAGCCACACACTCTTATTCACTTTTTTTAAAAAAACTTTTTAAAAAGTCATTCATGTTGTCCATCAGGTTTGGCCCTGAGTCACAAACTGCAATTCTTCACTCATAACGCTACTAAGTGGTTTGTCCACAAGTCTGTGAAAAGGGGGAACACTTGTTATATTTCTGTTTAAAAATAAAAATAGGTTAACAGCATTCATGATATTTGCGTTGTCAGCCGCTTAATGAAGGGAGTGGGTTTTGGACTACAATTCCTATCACCCCCAGCCAACATGGCCAAAGGTCAGGGGTGATGGGAGTTGTAGTCCAACAATATATGGAGTGCACCAAGTTGGAGAAGGCTGGAATGGTCAACAGCAACTGTAGTACTGATCAGTATTGCTTTGTTATTAGGAGACTGAAATATAAACCATCTGATTTCTTACTGTAGTTGGATGATGACATGCTGATGTTTCCTTGGTTGACACATTTCAACAACTCCATTTGAACTTGGAAAAGGAAGTGATGTTATCAGAAATTAAATGTGTAGGAGATTTTGGTTTCCCCCCTCTGTTTGCAATTTAGTCTGGAATCCCATTCAGCTCCTCTTGGAAGAAAATCTGTTTCCCACTCCAGTAACAGGTGCTTCTTCTCTTGTAGATTCCCAGTTTCCTATTGACATTGCTGCTGTAAAGAAAGACCATGATTTTCTTGACAAGGATCTTGTAGAACCTCTTTGTAGGTAAAGTGCATTTTTAATTTATTATTATGATGTTTATAGTGTTGCAAAGCATGCAGACGACGTTGTTTCGTGTATTATCCCTGCCTCCCAACAACATATCTGTGATGGAGATGATAAGGCTAAATCCAGGTTGGGGGAGAGCCTGGTTTGTGTGCTAGAGTGAGTACTCTGATCCCCTGCAAAGGAGGAGGTGAGCTTTGGTGTCAAGAAGTGGTGGGCAGGAGTAATATGCTTAATTCTACTACCACCACCCCACTTTTTTCAGCACCCCACTTTTCCTTCATCCAAGATACCAGGCCCACCTTTGCTGCATTGTGGGAGAAATCAGCTGGGGTGGGAGGGCAGTTGCTGCGGTAAAGGGGTAGCCAGAAGTAGAGTTAATTACCCCTCCTGACTAGAAGTTCTTTGCTGAGAATCATACCCTTCCTACGCATACTCTTAGGTAAACCATTGCCATTGAAGTCGCCAAGAGCATTTCCCCAAAGCCGTTGTGTCTTTGCTGTAAAGGAAACTTAATCATTGCAGAGTTGCACTGATGCAGGAGATCTCTTGTATTGCTGCAAATGTACCCTGGGCATAGCACTGCATTTACTGCCTGTGACCCTGACATGCCCTTGGCCAAATTCCTTTGCAGCTGCTCAGTAACAGCTGCAGGCTGGAGTCATAGGGAGTTAGGATTCCGATCGATTTTAAGGTGTCAGAAAATAACAAGGAAGCAGGGCAAAAGGCCACCCAAAAGGCAGCCTGGTTTTTGGAGGTTTTACTCTACAACATTCTTATATTTAGTGCTGACCATGTGGCTTTTGAGAGTGGACAAAGAGTCTAGACATTTTCCTCTTCGATCTCAAGGCTTTTCTGCAGTGAACTCCATATCAAACATGTTCTAGGTCTTATGGCTGATATATGCTCCCAAGTTTCTTTTTTTAAAAACACAACACTTTAAGCATTATTTATGAATGGGTACACACTGGCATGGCTGTAGCTTCTACTGTCAAAATGCAGGCAAGCAACAATTACAATCAAAGGTTGGGTGGCCATCTGTCATGGATGCTTTAGCTGAGATTCCTGCATTGCAGGACTAGATGATCCTTCGGGTCCCTTCCAACTCTACAATTCTATGATTCTATGAATCAGGGCACCTACTTGTGTTGCATTTTTCACAATTACATATTTTATGCATATAATGAATGTTGCTATTGATGCATATTTTTTGTACTTGTGGGAAACAGCTTCCAACAGAGTCCAAAACATAACACACAAAAGCAAGCTTTCGTCATTGATCAAAATATAATTGCCTATTGTTTCTGGGTTTGGAATTACTCTTGCCAAGGTTTCGACTCTTATTCCAATGACAGATGTACACAGATGGAGAATTCTGTCTTCTGCCATTGGCACGTCAAGAGGGTGCGAGAAATCCAGGCAGGCTGTATTTAATTGGAGACTCTGGAGACATAAAGACAACCATTAATCCTTTCATTTCATTGGAACAATCTGTTTCAAATGCTGGAAGGACCCCAGAAGATATGTCATCATCTTTCTGCTTTAAAATGTGGATAGTTAAATTAGTAAGCTTGAAATTGGTCATAGGCTTCACAGAAAATGTAACCTTGAGTCTTAAGGAAAGGAGTATCTTTTAAGGGAAATATTGGAGCAAAATGTGGACAGGAAACTATTGCTGTTTTCAAGTAGCTGAGAACTTTATGAGATTAGTTCACTGATAATAGTGACACCATTGATGGGGTCTGTAGAAAACAGGTTATTTGATTGAAAGCTCTGCAGACCATGGTTACGCCATAGAACTCTTCCAAGAGCAAGGAGCTCTTGTGCTGAAGCTACATAGAGCTGAGGTCAGAGTTAAACGATAATGCTTTTTGTGGGTGCATGTTAAAAGTGGTTTGAGAGAGACCTGATTGCCTGTGGGGTGCAGCTTATCCTATTATCACCTCTAATAAACAAATAGATTCCCAACCTCCAGGTTTGTAGTGTTTCTAAAATCTACAAAATATTTTGACTAGAAATACAACAGGAATATGTATACCCCTGTTGTAAAATTTAAGCTGGTTCCTATGAACCCAGAGAAATGGATCTTGACCCAGGGAGAGCTCAAGGATCCAGGCAAGCAGACGAATTTAAGCGTCTCCTGCCCACCAAATAACAGAGACCAAACCAGGACGTACGAAGCAAGGCACTTTTATTTTTGCTGTTGCAACAGGGTCCTTCCTCTCACACAGGAGAACAAGGAAGGAACCCCAAACAAAGATGTCTTGCCCTTAAAAAGAAATTTGAAATTGGTTTCAGCCCACCCCCCAGAAGCATCATCCATATGTCACAGAAGGGGTGTAGCCCAAGACCCCCCTCCCTAGATTCATCATAGGTACATCATGAAAGGGGAGGTCTGGTGGCAGTAATCTGAGCAGTCTGGACCCTGCCCCCTGCCCCCCAAAACCTAATCAACAAAATTGAGAGATATTTACATTTCCCTGTTTCCCAGCCAAGTTAATCACACCCTTTTGTCTGGCAGTCAGGTATCAGGATGCCAGGGATTATCACTTTAATTCCTGAGACAATGAGAAGGTTCCCCCCACCCCACTTCTTCCTTGCAGAGGAACACCTGGTCAGAGAGAGAGTCAAAATGGTGTCAGAAAGGCCTGTCTTCCTGTGCTGCTTCAGACATGTGCCTGTACATTCATGTACATGTTTTATGAACAATTATTATATATATATAGATATGACCTCAAAATTCTTATAACAATTCCCCATTTGGGGCTATAATTTTTCTTAAAAATTGTTGCCCCACAAAAGAATAACCAGATGTGTTGTTTTAGTACTTTGGGAGAAGCATTTCTCAAAAATGGTCTATGTATTACACTTAACAGGATGGTCCACCAATATTGACTGGAAAGTGCAGTTTGCTTGTTTACCCTTTTGTGTGTTCTCAGGTGTCAAAAGCTAGCTCTCCTCTGGTTGCACACCTCCAACGTGGCACAACAGCAACAATCCCTGGTGAATCCCCTTAGGGCTTTCATATTGACCATGTCGCCTGGCACTCACCATAGCTGCCACAGGTTTGGACATGTCATGAGAGAGATGCCTTTGCCTTGGGCTTTCTATGGGCCTTTATTATAGGCTCTGGCCTTGCACTGTAGGGAGTTGCCCAGTTGCTCTTAAAGGAAGAAAGCTACTTGCACCTTGGATACACTTGCCCAATTAGAACTGAAGCCAAATTAAAATTTATACAGCCCCATAAAACATGTCCAAATTAGTCAAATTTAACTCTAAAAGGGATCATTCCTGTTAAATCAAGACATAAATACCTTCATTTATCTGGTGTTTCATGGATCTTGGAGCTTATTCTTGGTAAAATGAGTAAAAACAAATTTAAAAAATGTGTAGAGAAGGTTGGCACACTGCAGAGTGCCAGGTGGGACAAGAAAATGTGGTCATAAGTTGATCTAATCTAAATACTGAACTATGCAATATCCTGATCCTTTAAAAGGCATACAATGCATGGCAATAATACAAAAAAAAACATTGGGACACTATACATTTTTTTTTAAAAAAAAAAAACCCAACAATTAAACACAAAATTGGTTCACCTCCCCCTCCTTGTGGAAATAACATACTGTCAGACATAGTTCAATGTTTCTGTCGAATATCACGCAACATAAGACCTAATAATTATATATCAGTTGTATGTCTTGAGGCCATCATGATCTTGAGACAATTCCGGCTGCTTTTAAATCCTAGGGCACAGAGTCTTGAGGTCAAGGAGAGAGAATGTCCTTGCAATTCACTTTCCCCCTTTGTCCCAAAGTCATTTGACACATTTCAGTGTTCCTATATAACACATAATGCACAAAACCTTCAAATTATTAATTATACGCCACTTGTATATCTTGAGGCAATCAGGTGAACTTGAGATAATTCTTGCTGCTTTTGCATGTATCTCCAACAAGGGGGTTTTCTTGTCTGCCTTCGAGTCACTGGGAGGAAGTTAACAGTACTTCTATGCCAGCACTTCTAAACCTTGCTGAAACGTTATAGCTTTCTAGGTCCTCCTTCTTAGGTTGTGATCAAAGAGATAAAATGTCAATTTGGTTTCCTGTAAAACATCCTTTTGAAAATAGGCCTGCAGGGGGTTGGGGTCTGAAGATATAATTAGTTAAAAAATAATAATAATAAATAGTATAATAATGATAAAGTCAAGAAAGGGGAGAATATTCTAGAAATTTCTTCTTGGGAAGCTGCAAAGAATATAAGATCATAGTTAAGCATTTTATTCATCTAAATATTATTATTATCATTCATATTTAATTACTGCTGTTATTGTCTGCTCAGTCAGTTTAATTTACTTCACCTAGTTTGGCTGTGGAGGAAACAAAGGACAAAAATTTTGTTAATTAGGACACAATCGATAAGTTATTAACATTTTCCTTATGTGGTTCTGAATTCTCTTTGAGGTTCACGTATCTTGTTTGAAAGGGATTATTATTATTATTATTTACAGGAAAGAATGACTTAGATGCTACATTTGTATGTACAGAAAGAAAAAGTAGAAATACCAAAAAAAAAAAAGATACAAAAATAAAACAAAATAAAATTTAGATTACCACTCACACAACAATTTTTACCTGGTTATTGTTAGAATAATTTCATAGACATAATGGAAAAACTGATATAATAAATGGAAGCAGATTATTTATAAGCTAAAGAGAAGCGCCAAAGAGAAATGAAATTACTGTTTGTATCTCCTCACTCCTCACTTTTTTTTTTTTTTTTTTTTTGCTGTGGAAGAAAAGAATTGGCAAAACACTCAATCATTGCTACATTAGAAAAGGGAGGGTTATATTAACATAGGGTAATGCTTCGGGGTGAAATGCAAATGGGAGATAAGTATCCATCCTGAGTACCTGCTAGGAAAGAAATGGAGCCTTTTGTTTGCATAGTCTGTCAACTGGTAGACAGCAATTTTCTATGAATTTCCAAGTGTGGAGGGGCTTGTTTAGGTGGCGTCCCCCCCCCCCCATTGGGAGATAATTTTGCATTAAGGTTCTGAAAGAATTTCTCCACACCCTGAATCTCAGTATTCTGCTGGAAAGGGAAAATTATTTCATGTGAAAATCAGTCAGGAAATGTTCCTAAAATGTACAGAGTTTTGCATGTTGAACTGGAATTGGCAGCTTCTAAACAGTTGATGGTTCTCAATGGTTCTTTATCTATTTATTTTTACATAAGGAAATTTAAATTTAAGTTTCATGTGCAAAGCATAACCTTGAACCTCTTAATTAATTTATAAACTACTCAAGAGACAGACTTATAGTAGTACTCTGCTATTTATACCTGTGGAAAGAATCTGGCATGTTAAGATTTTTGGAACTTGGCAACCACTTAACCTTGATGGACCAGTAACACACATGAGGTTGTTTTCCCTCAGTGGTTCAAAGCTTTACATTAAGAAATTTGAATAATATTTCATGAGCAGATTATAACCTTTTCGCCCCTTAGTTAAAACCTCATTTTTCTCCTCTATTTTCCTCTTCAAGCTGACATAGCCTCTGTGCATGTACAGAGTTCATGATTCGGCAGTCTATTGTACCATTTTTTAAAGTGCTGCACCTCTTGACAAAATTACCATCTGAATAAAGGAAGGGAAGGGGAAAGAGTAGATTTTAAAATAGGGTTAGATTTTACACAGAAACTCACTTTTCAGTGCTTACAAACACATTTTCTCTCCCTCCTTTTTGCAAGTTTGGAAAGGGTTGGAAGGGATCTTGAGTAATCTAGTCCACCCCTTCTGAAATATGGGGATCTCAACACTATCACTGCCCTTAGGATACACATACATTTGAGTACAGACGCCTGACTGGGAAGGAAACACAGGCTATGCCCTATCACGGAAGCACATGTGTGTACTAAGGGAAAAATAAGGAAGGGGAAGATTAAAAGTACCAACGTTATATAGAAGCCTTTAGCAAACCTTAAGATTGGATAAACAGTTTAAGAGGGAATTTACTTCCTTACTAAAACCATTCTGTCCATTTGAATCAAGGTTAAAGTGACTCAGATAGACATTTGCTGGCTATGGATCCTCTACTTTTAATAACATTTCCCTAGAAGGAACACCATATTCCATAGTCACATGGTGAAACATTACATACAGAGCACATGGCTCCCTTGTGACACAGACCTTAAATATTGTGAGTTCACAAACAAACATTTTCAAGTTACAGGTAGGTAGCCGTGTTGGTCTGGATCGAAGTAAAATAAAAAAATTCCTTCAGTAGCACCTTAAAGACCAACTAAGTTTTTATTTTGGTATGAGCTTTCGTGTGCATGCACACTTCTTCAGATACATTTTCAAGGTTACAATCTCCCTTTTCCCTTCCCGCTCCCCCTTTCTGTACAGAAAG
The DNA here is from genome assembly GCF_965207765.1 of Zootoca vivipara. Classification (NCBI taxonomy): domain Eukaryota; kingdom Metazoa; phylum Chordata; class Lepidosauria; order Squamata; family Lacertidae; genus Zootoca; species Zootoca vivipara. The sequence continues at coordinate 77,357,511 of NC_142587.1, forward strand.
GGGTAGGTATGCACATACACCCCACTTTTACTCTCTAGAGAAAGATTGGGAAATGTTCAAGACTTTCATATGTGCTTAAACTTTAACCCTTAATAGAGAAAGTGATAAAAACTTATATAATCACTCCACAAAAACAACAATTACACTCTTGTTCCAACTCTGAAAACCAATAATCTTTCCTTGCCAGAAAGCAGAGCTGGGCTGAATTTCAACCCATCACCACATCAGACACATTGCCTTTCACATAGCTCTAAAATGGGGGTTAGAAGGGACCCTGAGGTCATTTAGTCTAACCCTCTAAGATACAGGATTCACAAGATTTGAATGAAAATACCAACTTTATATAGAACCCTTTAGCAGATGAGTTTTTTTCCTTAAGAGGTGATATCAGGAGCCCAACACAATTGAAGTTAAAACTAGACTCAGATAGACAATTCCTGGCTAAGGAAGCTCTACTTTTGACAAACAATTCACCTTTATAGGAATAGCTGTTCAATTTTCCTTTAGTCAATATTCCTCTAGTCACTTGGAGGAAGACTCCCTTTTAGAGCCTCTCTCAATAACAAACATTTGCACACCTCATGAAGTGAACATTTTCAAGTTTCAAAATATTTTCAAAGCATTGAGCAAGCATTTTCAAACTTACTACTCTTATTTTCCTTCATCCTGCCCCCTCTTTTTACTTTTGGAGAGGAAAAAATGGCCTTCTACAGCCTCTTTAAAACAAACCTTTACACACTACCTCCACTCTTTTAAATATTTGCCATTGTTTTTGGGTTGATCAAGCCCTTACATAAGATTATTTAAGCAAGCTTGCCTTATTATTATATTATTTTAAACTATGCATGCTTTAAAAAAGGCAGTCTGTGGGTGTCATGGCCAAATTTTACACAAACCCCTAATTTCCTAAACCTGGATTATATCTCTCATTTACTTTAAGGGGAACAATGAACTATAGCAGACACAAGGATCAGACGCACATACACTTCACAGACAACACAGACAACATGTAACATGCAAACATATATAATTTTATACCATAACATACTTTGTAGGATTCCTCACAAAACTTTTCTCATTCAGAGTTCACCAGGGTTAATTTTAAAGCGGAGATTCACTGTATGTTAAAGGAACCTCCTGGTAGCCATTTCCCCTCATCTGGGTGGTCCATAGTAAAGCGGACCCAGTGTTTTTTTCTTACAAAGTTTTTGCAATTGGTTCCCTTCAAGCTTGTCCGCCCCGGGGATTTCGTGCCAATTTAAGAGAACGAATTGGAGTGGACTTTCATCCTCAAAGTCCTTACCGGAGCCAAGCCTCAGTTGTGCTTTGCCTCGGTTGGGAGTCTGGGAAAGGAATTCCTTAGAGTGGGTTGCACCCATTTTACTTAAGCCTTTTTATACTGCAGTTCGGGTCCCCGACCCTGTTCCTGGACACTCTTAACTTCCCGAGTCTATGACTCACCCCCACGTCCTAGTGGTGTTCCTGCCTGCCGTTCGCGTGCACTAACTACTAGGCGGCCTGGTGCAGCTAAAACCCTATTGGAACCCTCCCACTGGTCATCAATTGCCTGAGGGTTCCACAGCAACTTCCCTGCCTCTTACAATCTAATAGAAAGACTACCTGCCCTGGACGCTTGCCCACGCAATGCCGGGTGGTTAGCCTTGGAAGGAAGGTTTTTTGAAAAGAACGGATGACCTTGCGATCTAGAACAACCCCGTCACTTCCCGGTGGGGATCGGGGGTGTCTAGGGGCGGCTTCACCCGAAGATTAAGAGCAGAGGAATACGGAAAAAAGGTTGGGTAGATTGCTCAGAACTCCTGCGCAGATTGGCAGGAGCGAGCTGGGTCCGTCCTTCTGGGTATTTCGTTTAACGAAAGGACGGATCCCAAAGGCTCTAATTCTTCTTTATCCCTTATGCCTTTACAGCTTAGCTGCAACTAGAGCCCAAGATAAGAAACAGAAAAGGAGAGAACAGTGAAGAGTGAAGTTTTAGAATTTTAGTTGCTGCAGTAATCAGCCCACCGCGTGTCCCCTTTTAATACTCACGACCGATCCTTTCAGTCGAATCCCGTTGTCTCCAGCTTCCCACTGGTTCCTGAAGAAAAAACAGCCTTGTCCCTTTAAACGTTGCTTCGTCCTGGGGGTCCCGCTTGGACTCTCAATTACTACCAAGCGCCTCGGGTCCTGAGGTTGGTTTACCCCCCTGCAAAAGAGGCAAGGGCGCGCTGGGCTCCCCTTCCTCAGTGAACCCGGAGCTCAAGGCAAAACTGGGTCCCCGAAGTGGTCGCCAAACTGTTGTAAAATTTAAGCTGGTTCCTATGAACCCAGAGAAATGGATCTTGACCCAGGGAGAGCTCAAGGATCCAGGCAAGCAGACGAATTTAAGCGTCTCCTGCCCACCAAATAACAGAGACCAAACCAGGACGTACGAAGCAAGGCACTTTTATTTTTGCTGTTGCAACAGGGTCCTTCCTCTCACACAGGAGAACAAGGAAGGAACCCCAAACAAAGATGTCTTGCCCTTAAAAAGAAATTTGAAATTGGTTTCAGCCCACCCCCCAGAAGCATCATCCATATGTCACAGAAGGGGTGTAGCCCAAGACCCCCCTCCCTAGATTCATCATAGGTACATCATGAAAGGGGAGGTCTGGTGGCAGTAATCTGAGCAGTCTGGACCCTGCCCCCTGCCCCCCAAAACCTAATCAACAAAATTGAGAGATATTTACATTTCCCTGTTTCCCAGCCAAGTTAATCACACCCTTTTGTCTGGCAGTCAGGTATCAGGATGCCAGGGATTATCACTTTAATTCCTGAGACAATGAGAAGGTTCCCCCCACCCCACTTCTTCCTTGCAGAGGAACACCTGGTCAGAGAGAGAGTCAAAATGGTGTCAGAAAGGCCTGTCTTCCTGTGCTGCTTCAGACATGTGCCTGTACATTCATGTACATGTTTTATGAACAATTATTATATATATATAGATATGACCTCAAAATTCTTATAACACCCCCAAGACAACTATGGGGTATACATGCCTTTTTCTATTCTTCCCCAATATTGCCTGTTTCCAATATTGAGTTTAGTTTAAGAGGTACTATAGAAATTATGGGTGGGTGTTTTTTTATTAAAAAGTCTTATTCTTAAAAATAAGTCCAACTGCAATCTGTGCACTTTTGTTCATGTTTATTGCTTCGTATTGTAGTGAGAAATTAGAGGTACAGACAATTATTTCATTATTAAGATAGATTTCGATTTTTTGTTGCAGCCCAGTGTTGATTTCATTTTCTTTCTAATACTGGGATTGTGTAAATGCCCTTCAGGTTATGACAATCTATAAGATTCAAGCAGGTGGGCAGGGGTATTTATTATTTTTATTTATTTATTGAATTTATATACCGTCCTGTGCTTGAAGGCCTCAGGGCGGTTCACAGAATAAATTCAATAATTAAACCACAAAACACACAATAAAAATAAAACAACACCAACCCAATAACAACCCCCCCCCCCCGAAAAAACCCACATTTTAAAAGGGCACAAGGTGTCAATCAAATCAACCAAAGGCCTGGTTAAAAAGAAACATTTTTGACTGGTGCCTAAAAGTGTATAATAAAGGTGCCAGGAGAACTTCCCTGGGGACAGCATTCCACAGATGGGGAGCCACCGCAGAGAAGTCCCATTCTTGTGTTGTCACCATCTGGACCTCTCGAGGAGGCACACAAAGAGGGGCCTCAGAAGATGATCTCAGGGTCCGGGTAGGTTCATATGGGAAGAGGCTGTCCTTGAGGTATTGTGGTCCTGAGCTGGGTAGAGTGACAAAGAACATGGGATTTGCCTCAAAATTCCATTTCTGGTTGAGATTATAGGTATCCCATTCTCAAGCCACCAAACTAGTTGCTACATTATCTAAATTGCAGATACAGTGGGACCTTGGTTGTCGACTTAATCCATTCAGGGCGTCCGTTCAACTCCCGGAACCTTTCAAAAAACAAGGTTGTTTTTTTCCAATTGGCTACAGGAGCTTCCTGCACTCAATCGGAAGCTGCGGAAGCTGTGTTGGACTTTCGGCTTCCAAAAAACGTTCGCAAACCAGAACACTTACTTCCAGGTTTGCGGCATTCGGGAGCCAATTTGTTCGGGAGCCAAGCCGTTTGACAACCAAGGTACCACTGTATATTCATATTTCTGCACCCCAGTCTCGTGGATAGGAATTAGCACTGCATATTTCACTACCAGTCTATCTTTACAGGAAGTTGTTTGAAGTTCTGTCCATAAAGAGAGAGAATGGGAGAAATGTGCAAGGTCATAAAGGGCCAGTTGATTCATGAGATGCTAATCTTCGGATTTTGCTTTGCTTCTAGACGTCTGAACACACTGAACAAGTGCGCCTCAATGAAACTCGATGTGAACTTCCAAAGGAAGAAGGCAAGTAACTATGGATTTGGAAATGTCTCTGTAGTCCAGGGCTTTTGAAACCTCCTAAAATTACAGCTAGGATTGATTCCAGGCTTAAACACTTAAGCGCTAATACCCCGTGAACTAGTCGGTAGAAACTGACTTGTATATTTGGCATTGTTTAAAGTGTAAGTGCTGAAGGTGTTTGATGCCAGACTGTGAGAGGAGAAGATCATAACTAGCCATTGCCTTGCATCACCTGGCAAATTAAAATTTACCAAATGGCCACACAAATTCTACACACACATAACGCAACAGCACTGGGTCGAAAGGAAATCTTTGACTACAGATGAAGGCCCTACATCATTATTATAACCCCCATAACTATGTGACAGCTATCTTTCTAAAACACACCAGGAAGCAACCATCAAAGAAATTGCCAAAAGGAGAGGCCACATTTTAAGATGCTGAAAGAACTTATTTACAGCCTAGTGGATTTTGGTCAAAAGGGTTCATCCAGGCACTTTCAACAAACAGGAGTACAATACTTATGCAGTAGTAGTAACAGTTGTAGTAATAAAGGCCTAAAAGCATAATGTCAGTGTTAAATATACTAATAGCCTGGAAAGCACCTCAAAAGCTTTTAAAAAAACATTAAACATGCCAAAATAAAGTTACAAAAATTTGTGCAATTAAAAAAGCTTACTCGTAAAACGCTTTACTATAAACTTCAGGACATGCATATCTGCAGCTATTTCAAACTATATTATTCAAATATACCTTACAGGTATCTGGACAACATCTTCTTAAACCATTCAAATGCAGCGGCACAGGCATATCTCACACTAAAATGCAAATGTGTGGTCTTCTTGTAAAGAACATATTGGTTACAAACATTTTTGACAGCCAGGGACCATCCCCAAATGTCCAGCTTACAGGCACGCTCAGGGAGTGTCAAGAAAAAGCACATAATTGTATTTCTGATGGAGAATTGAGCTGCCGCCAATGTCTTTTGAAGCTGGGGATCATTACCAATGCCATTGCACTCGAGTTATTGAAGAAGATATTGTCCAGATATCTGTTCAAGTATATCATGGAATCGTAGAACTGTTAGACTTGGAAAGGGACCACACAGATCATTCTAGTCCAACCCCCTGCAACCCTGAAATTAAGACTCAAACCCTCAACCCTGAAATTAAGAGTCTCATGTTCCAGCAACTGAGCTACTGTATATGTGAATTAAATGTTTTCAAATAGCTGCAGATAGGCATGTCTTGAAGTCTCTAAAGTGTTTTTAGAAGATTTTTTATAAAAATTTATGCACCTCTTGATTGTGAAAAGCCTAAAAATGGTTTACAAAAATATTAAACAAGAGAATCAAGGAAAAAACAACAACCATACTTTAAAATTACCTCAGCTTTCTAAGCATCTGGGTAGGCTTGCCTAAACAAGAATGTTGTTAGCAGGCGATGAAAAGCGTACAGCTAGATTTTTCTCATCCATTTCATCGCTGCGCCCAAGCAATGGCCCAGGGACTCCACAACCTCTCCCAATTCAGATGTTGTTGAGAAACAGAGTTGTGTTATCAACATGCCGATGGTCAACCTCGCCCTGAAACTCCTAATGACCACTCCTAATGTTGATATTAAATAGCACTATTATAAATACACATTTGTGTATCTTGGATTTCAGCATGCTTAATTTTATAGAAAAGTTACAAGTCTTGTGGTATTTTTAAGGACATTAATATATATAGATAGATATCCAACACCATTGTTCTGTAGGGGGTGGCACTGCGGCTCTACTGCTTGCCAGTAGAGAGGGAGGGATGCAGCCGTGGTGAAGTTCACACACTGAAAACTCACCAGCACAGCCAGTCCAGTGCTCCTCCTGGTGCGCTTGCGCCCTGCCAACCTCCCTGTGACCCACTGGAGGTCAGGGGAGCGGCAGTGCTCTACCATGCCATGTACGACTGATTGTTGCACATTCGTTTGTTGTCTGTCTGTTAGAGAGAGCCTCTGAATAAGGCCCCTTGGCTGAAATACATTGTGCTATTAATAAATATTCACCAGCACTTTGAAATGCAGTCTCTCTTTTTGCTGTCTTTCAATCCGCTTCCTCCTGCCCGCTGTTGTCGTCTGCTCAGAATTATTCCAGAGTCTTGAACGCACTTGCATATCAGAAACTGTGGGAGAGAGACTTTGACAAACGAACAATTCTCAACAGGCTTCTCGAAATGCAAGGGCAAAATACGTGTTGCCTAGTTAAGAAGGTACTTCCCTCACGGTGTAGTCTGATGCCATGTGACCATAGGACATGATCCGCTGCCAGATAAAAAGCCGATAACATTTTTCCAATTTTTGTGTGTGCGTGGTGACTTATTAAAATAAAGCTCGTCATGTTTACAACCTCCTTGTGTAACACAGGCATTATTTAAGGCTTAAGGGGTTTCAGCAAGGAATGCAGAAAATGTCTTGTGATATGGGGAATTTTGTAACGGAGCCAACAACCTTTTATTTACAAGGCACTCCCCTCCCAGGGGCATTTTCTAATCAGTAGTTAGCATAGTGTAGTACATTGCCTTAAGAAACATTGCGCACATCTGATTCTCTCTCAGGAGGCTTGATTAATTCTTCTCAGTGGTGTTACTGACGGTGGCAGTGCTTAGAATGGGGCAGGAGACAAGGGAAGATAATGGAATGGGGTGCATCCTCATTTCTTCTCGGCTGGACCTAAGATGGACATCGTTGTGTCTGGCCTAATTTGAAATTAAACACCTCCCTTCCCTCCTCTCTCCCTTTCAGGACTGGTGGTTCAGGACCCCAGTCTTAAACACACTTCAGATTAAAGATAAAATGTGTCTTCATAGTGCTGCAACCCCAACCCTCAGATGAGCATACCAGCAGATTGAATGTTGGCATCTGCCTTGGCCCCATCTGCCTGCTCATGCCTTCACTTGCCTACGGTTGTCTCCTGCGCCTCCTCTTCCTGTTGGAAAAAGTTAGCAAAGTGCCCTGCACCCAGGTTCCTAAATACGGAGGAGAATGTGCTGCTTCCATTTCAGACCCTCCGCTCTGGAGTGCCTTTGTAAATTTCTCCAGCTGGAGACAACAGCAGGAGTGAGCAGGCAGGGAGAGGTAAGATGGGTGAACTTGAGCAATTTTTGATTTGCTGGTATGCTTTTCTGACACTTGAATTGTGGCTAAGGAAAGCACTGTGACCTGATGGCTTGTTTCACATCTCTGTTCATCGTAGGCACTTGTTCTCATCGGGCTCAGTCATTGCACCTCAGTCTTCCTCCCCTTACTCTGCTGCCTCCCTGTGTCAAATTTTAGAGTTTAAAAAAATCTAGGACAGCAACGTGTTCTTTTATTGTGTGTGTGTGTGTGTGTGTGTGTAAAACTGAAATTGCTTCTTTCTCCTTCTGGGATTAGTCACATTGATGATCGTAGCCAATCAGCAATCACCTTGTAGATAAAGGGATGCCACAATGTAGTAAATCTTGATGTAGAGCTTGCTCCCATGTAAGTGTTCATAGAATTTCAAGCGTAGCCAATCAGTGTTGACATAACTGAGAACAAGTGAAGGCAACTGAAAATGAGAACGAAAAAGATAAAAGCAAAGACCAGAAAAGTAAAAATAAAATAAAAGCAAAGACCAGAAAAGCTTTATCTTACAATGCAGACAAGGAGGCAAATATGCAGAATTGGAAAGAATGCTAGAATGTTGGTAACATGGGGTGCTTTGGGTTGGAGAAGGTTGCAAGTGGCATATACACTGGATAAACATTCCTAACATCTGCAGTCCGCATTATGGGATGCAGGTGTTGCAGTGCAAGTCAGCTGTGGTATTAGCTACCTGGTGCCTCTTCCTCAAGATACCATTTCCCCCCACTTCCTACTTAGTGCTACAGTCCCCAGCGGAAGCTGCTGTTTGGTTGTGGCCTCAGAAATCAGTTGCAGACAAAAGAAATATGGTTAGGCAGTGACTCACAGTTATTTTATAGTTCTCTCTTCCACTGCATATCTGTAAGGATGGAAAATATCTCATCACATAATGGTTACTGCCTCTCTTTAACAACTCTGTTTGCCATTTATTATGTCTGGGACATAAAGCCAAGCAAGCACTGATGGTTAGAAAGCTTGGAACAGTTATATTCCACATCTCCTTGAATGTCTCAGAAAAACAGCAGTCAATTAAGCTGCTGAATAGCCTAGCGCTGAAGGCCAATCAAAGATGGAAGATATAAATGGGTCACTGCAAGGCGTTCTGGGAGAGAAGATGAGGCAAATCTGTAATCCAATTGAAATCAGTGGGGAAATTAACACATAGTTCTACATAACAAACTGTTAGCGCCCGACATTAAACTTCATTTGAAGCATATTCTTATGTTTTGAAATCCTCTTGAAGAAAATTTGCCCTTAAGTTATTTGGATAGACACAAAGCTGCAGCTGGAATTACTGTCTTCCCCAGCTGTAGGGTCACAGCCCTTGTGAAGGAAAAATGTGGGAAAATCCATTAAGACAGCTACACTCATGCATTCTGCTGGCACCCACATCCACCTGAGGAAACAATGTTTTCAGTTCTAGCTTTCTTCTATTTTTAACCAGCTCTAAAGATGCTAAGTATAGAACGTTCTTTCTGAGCCTTTACAATTTGGCAAACACTGTCGGCCTTCCTGAGCTAAGCCTTCATCTCATTCATAATGGCGAGCTGTGCACACTTTTTTGTTACTCGTCTAGATGTGTCTTATCCTAAAAACAGAAAGCGGGTGCAGAAGTTGAGTGAAGTCAAGCTTCCTGGCTGAACGGCTATTGGAAACTGGGTCTCCATAGTAGAAGTCCAACTTTCTAACCACGAGACCTCACTAGTTATTAGCTGCATACAGAGGACTTGTGTATATAAGGAATCAATGTACAGCTCTCACCACTCTGAAGGCAATATCACAGATGGGCCTGGCCCTTGGCTTCACTCAACACTGTGGCTACTTTCCTTGACCGCTGTATTGTCTTGGATTCAGACATAAAGAGGGTGGGGACAATCATTGATAGGCCACACATGAACACACACTGTCTGTGGGCAATGTGTTGTGTGGGAAGTGGTTCAAATTCAAGGGATCAGGTGTACTTGGTCAGTGCTTCAGACATCTGCAGTCACAGGCGCCATCTTAAGAGGATTGAGGGGGCTCACGCATGACACCGCATGATGTCATGTACATGATGCTGCAACAACATGTGGATTGTGCAATGCTATGAGGAGCCATGAGGCAGAACTGAACACCCTCTGAATATTGAAGGGGCTCAGCTTCCTCAAAAAAATACTCTGGGGGCTTAAACTGCCTCAGCCCCTAGGAGCAGGCACTCCTGTCTATAGTGCAGACACTCATAGAATCATAGATTTGGAAGAGACCACAAGGGCCATCCAGTCCCCTGCCAAGCAGGAAACACCATCAAAGCATTCCTATAGAATCATAGAATTGGAAGAGACCACAAGGGGAATGTTTCACTCTGTGCTGGTACTCCCTGATTATGAGGACCAATGAAGGCTGAGTGATCCATATAGCAAGTTCCTCAGAACCAAGCATGGGGGTGTCCTGGGGGGCAAAGTTAACTACTCCTTCGCAGGATAATCCCTGTGAGCATTGCAGTACTGTGCTGGGGAATGTGGGAAAGCATTTAGCTTTGCCCTTTGTCACACACAGAGATTGCACTGGAAGGCTGCAGTCCATCATTTGCTAACCGTGAACTCAATTCTGCAAGTGCCAGTTCTTAGGCAGCCAAAATGGCAATATTCATGCACAAGAAGGAACACGCCTGAGAGAAGCCCAGGTGTAAAATTGCCACTGCGAGATAACAAATTCCTTTCATACCGGACAATGGTTTGCTATCTCAGCTGTATTGTTAGTGAATAAAGTCAAATATATCATCACGCTTGGTGATAATTAGTGTCATTTTTGGCAGTTTTCTCAGATGAAAGGGCCAACTGATTACACACAGAAACTGGCTTATGCTCTTTATTGTTAGATATAATTTTCAGAACAGAGTCAAATTACATTGCCAGCTAGCTTGTTTAACTTGGGATTATCTTTAATTCTGCCAGCACACACTATTGTCAGCTACAGTGGCTGCATTTCGATGATCACATCCCTGCTTAATAAGCTGAGATATGAGTGAACCCTTTCCCCCCTGCTTGAAACCCCATTGATTACCCCTTCAGGCAAGTCATGATTAAGCAAGGAAACTTCTAGTTGACCATAGTTTCCTGGGTTTTTTTCTGAATTGGGAAACTACAGTTACCAACTTCACAACAAGCCAGGGTATTAAATCAGCTTCAGTAATATTTTGGATTGTTCTGATACTGGCAATAATAGTTTGGTGGTTCAGACAAAACAGGAGGCTCCCCTCCTCCCCCAGCCACTGCACATCCTGAAAAACCCTCTAGGAAGGATCAGTAGAACCCTCCTGAGCAATGTGGGGGTGGGCATGGGGGTGGTAAGTTGTGGGGCAGGGGGCAGATTGGATGGAAAACTTACTTACTCTTGGTCTCTAAGCTGTTGGTCTCTAAGGTGCTACTGGAAGGTTTTTTTAAATTTTGTTTTTACTTACTGTAAACTTTGTTAATCTATGTAGGATCCAAGCCCATGTCTTTAAAAAAAAAAATCTGGTGACTTCAGTTTATGGGCTAAAGCTTTCCTTCTAAGAGTGGGAATTCTTTCCAGGATGACGATAGTTTCCAACGTCCATAAATAATTGTATGAATTTACAGAGCCCTGAAAAACATAGGTCCTGGGTATCTTAGAGACTGCCTAAACCCTTCTATCCCAGCTCAGTCACTGAGATCGTTTGTAGGTTAGTCATCCTCAGAGTTGGCAAGGCTCATCTGACAGCAACAAGAAACAGAGCGCTTAGGGTCATCAACCCATTTCTGTGGGGTGCTCTGCCAATAGCGATTCAGCAGCCACCTTCTGTTTCAATCCTTAAACATCTGCTGAAAACCTCTGTACTGCCAAGCTTATGGAGCCATTTAAGAAAAATATATCTGCCATGGTTTGTTGATCTCTGATTAATTTTTTTACGTGATTTTTACTGTAGATGTGTATGTTTGTTATAAATGGCTTTGATTTTGTTTCTTAAGAATAGAGATATGAACCTATTTTTATAGATAAATAAATTGGATTTTTCCAGCCAATTCTGTTCTATAAATGCACAGCATGTAGTGCAAAGCATGGGGCTTTGTGGTGGGCAATTAGTGTGTAGTCCACAAAGTCCATATACAGACGTACCTCAGAAGTCGAATGGAATCTGTTCCGGAAGTCCGTTCGACTTCCGAAAGGTTCAGAAACCAAGGCGCAGCTTCTGATTGGTTCCCGATTGCGCAGGCACGCCGGGGGGAAATAGCGGAAGCCACACTGGACGTTCGGCTTCCAAAAGAATGTTCGAAAACCAGAACACTCACTTCTGGTTTTCAGTCGTTCGGGAGCCGGAACGTTTGACTCCCAAGACGTTCGGGAGCCGAGGTACAACTGCACTGTCCACGAAGAGTTGGTTCCAAGCACAATTTTGCAGAAGCTGCAGCTTCTTCCTTGTATGTTAATGGGACACAGCTATCTCTGGATATAAGAACGATGGGAAGGACAAGGGAAGACTATGTACTGTGTGGAGGACATAGTTAAACTACAGGGTTGGTTCCCACAAGATGTAAGGACGGCCACCGGCTTCAGTGGCTGAGACAAATGAATGGATGGCAAGGCCATCAGTGCTACTCACCACAATGACTATGCTGTGGTTCCACAGCTGGGGACAGTATGTTTCTGAATACCAGTTGCTGGAAACCACAGGAGCGGAAGTGCTCGGTCCCAGTAGCAGAATTTCCACAGGTCAGTGAGAGCTGGCCTGATCCAGCAGAGGGGATTATTTCTTATGTTAATGTGCAAATCGTATTAATTGTTTGATTATTATTTATTATTTTTTGCCCTATTTATAGGCTGTTGTGGTTTTGCTAGGATAATTATAGTGATAGTAACATTTGCTCTTTTTAAAAATTTATTATTATTGTGAGCCACCTTGCGCTCAACATTGCTGTTGGAAAAGCGGGAATCAGATATTGATGTGCAAACTCACAATTTAGATCCATGGGTCCCAGTTCTAGATGTTAGGCACATGGGAATAGCATTCATCTATAATGGATAGTGTGCAGTACCCATAGGTGGCTAGTTTACTAAAGCTTTGCTTATAGCTCTCTTGAGTTTAAACCCAATGTGTTTTTGTTCAACAAACAATCCCACATAGTTTCTGATGGAATGTGGAACTCATTTCCCACCAACTTTAGTTGATGTTAAACAGTATCATAAGTTTTCCCTTTCCAAAACATGTTTTCTGTATGTTTGGTGTATAGATATTATATTACCACCACCACTGACCATATTCTCTGTGAACTGTTTCTCATCTTCCATTGTTCATTTGACATTGTGCAGCACAGTCTTATGCACGTTTACATGAAATTAAGTTGCGCTGTTTAGAATTGCAGCCTATGAGGGGTATTTATATTTGTTAATATGTTTTGGGGCTGGTTGATAGAGGGATCCTAGATTTATACCAAACCATGTATAGTTATTTCCCGATATGAGACTTAATTATATATAAATGGCTTGAGGATTACGCAACCTGGTGTAACTAGCCTTCCGCGACTGTTGCAAGTGTGACTCAGGATGCACGCCTGTATTTACACTGAACTGGTTTGCACATACTGTAACACTAAACTGTGGTTTGGTGCTGTGAGCATGCACTAGAATGAATTCAAGTGAAGCTTTGGGTTTACACCCTCTGCTCCCCCTTCTTCTTTCATGCAGTCAGGAGCAGGACTTTGCTAGCATTTAATTTCTCATTTTTCATTCAAACACTCCTAGTTTAGAATTATGTAGGAATTAACTTTCTGTCTGTAGGAATTAAGTTTCTGACAAGCCAACTTCAAAGCACAGCTTCTTCTTCTTCTTCTTCTTCTTCTTCTTCTTCTTCTTCTTCTTCTTCTTCTTCTTCTTCTTCTTCTTCACTCCACCTTTTCCCCTGATGGAACTCATGACTTTGTTTGTTTTAAAGCACAATCTCTGGTTCATACATAATATAAGACAGGATTTGTTGGAAGTGAAACTAAACAGTAGTAGAGTCCTTCTCTTGCCTGCGCAGGAGGAGAGAGGCATACACAGGCTTGTTTACTCAGGCTCATTCATCCTTGTGCACTTAGCACTAAACCATGGTTTGATATGGTATGCAAACCAATCCATTGTGGTGCTCATATAAAGTTTATTGAACTAAACAGGGATGTGCATCTGGGTCCACCAGTTGTTGCACTTGATGAGGTGCCCACAATTACATTCCCGATAGTGTCAAGATAGGCCTTCTTTATGTTTTGACTTTAGGACTATTGTGGGACTACAGTGATGTTTCCAGTTCTCAAATAACATTTGAGTTTCCTAATTATTAGTTAATATTACCATTAGAGTAAGAACAGAAACATCATGTCACTTAGCCACATGGGACGGGGTCATCCAATTAGAATGTGTATGGCAATGCATTATACGTAATTTATTGTTCCAGCTGTTTCATTGTATTCCCCCAGTGATTTTATTTGGTAAATGTCCATGAGATTTTTGCTTGTGAAGCTCTCAGGCAAGAGGGAGGGAGGGGGAGAGTGCATTCCAAGTGGATCTATTGAATGAGCTAATGTTGAAGGATATTGACTTCACAGTGAAACAGCTCTATTTGTGCATTTCAAAGCCTGTACTGGAATTTTAGAAAGTGAAGAAAGGAGGGCTGTAATCCATTATCTTTGAAAAAAAGTACAGTATCATCCAGCCTGCTTAACTTTAACTGCATCACATTTTTTTAAAAAAGTCTATAACGCTAAGAGGGGAAAGACATTCTATTTATCTATGTGCTGTTTTTCAGAGTGAAGACTCTGATGAAGAAGACCTTTGTGCCATCAGTAACAAATGGACTTTCCAAAGGACCAGCCGCAGATGGTCTCGGGTGGACGACATTGACACCTTACTTCATCAGTCAGACAAGCATGGGTCCTTGGGGGACATTAAGATGAAAATCACCACCAGCAGTGAAAGTGTGCTTACTGATCTGAGTGAACCTGACGTCTCATCTATTCACAGCGAGAGTAGTGGGGGAAGTGACCATCGAAGTCATTCTGGAGCCAGCAACCTTCTCAGGGAGACATTTGACTGTTCAGGACAATATTGTGTAGAAAACGCTCTTTTGCATGACTCCACCTCAGTTGGCACCACCCCTTACCATCCTCCAGAAGACTCTCATCACCTTGGCAATGAGAAACCAACACAGACCAGAGCTAAAACCTTTCTGAAGCGTATGGAAACACTCAAAGCCAAAGGGGCACATGGAAAATTGAGAGGCTCCACAAGGACTAGTAACTTGGTGATAGGCAGACCTGTTCTTCAGCATGAGCCAAAAGCCCTAAAGGAAATGCAATGTGTCCAAATTGGGAATGGAAACCTCCAGAACATAACATCTCAGAACGCAGTCAAGCAAACGTTTCCCTTCTCTGCTAAATCCAGCAGTGAGAGTAGCCAGTCAGAGATTAGCAGTAGTGGCATAAGTACTCCCTCCTTAAAGGAACGGAAATACCATGAATCAAATAAACGAGGCGGCATGTACCTGGAGGACCTGGATGTTCTTGCAGGAGCAGCACTGAGGCAAGTGATAGATCAGAATCGTAGAAATGAATTTCATTCCCAGGAGAACCTAGTTGTCCATATTCCGAAGGACCACAAACCTGGAACGTTTCCCAAGGCACTTTCCATAGAAAGCCTCTCCCCTACAGATAGCAGCAACCGTGTGAACTGGAGGACAGGCAGTATTTCTCTAAGCAATCAGAAGTGCTTGACACCCAAAGAGTCCAATCCCCTTGCTATCTGTCCAAAGGAGAGTCGAGTTAGCATTTATGACAACGTTCCAGGTTCCCACTTATATGCCAGTACTGGAGACCTTCTAGATTTGGAAAGGGAAAATCTCTTTCCTCATCTAGATGACATTTTGCAGCAGGTCAATGGGCTTCAAGAATCCGTAGACGACTGGTCCAAAAACATATTGCCAGAGCTGAAGAACAACGATCTATCCATTGGTGAATGTGGATCTTTATCATTCCGGTCACCAGTCAAGATTGCATTAGAGTTTGAACAGAACTCTGTATCGGATGGCCGGACGACACCTAGTGATATGGACAGAGATGGGACATCTCTCAATGAATCAGAAGCCACTGGTGTTAGGGACAGAAGAGATTCTGGTGTTGGAGCATCTCTTACAAGGCCAAACAGGTTTGTACCCTTCAAAATAATTGTATATAGATTTGAAAATCTTGCTTCATGAAGTTCCAAAGATGATAGATAGATGATAGATAGATAGATAGATAGATAGATAGATAGATAGATAGATAGATAGATAGATAGATAGATAGATAGATAGATGATAGATAGATAGAGTTTTTGGTCCTGTGGTCATGATGATGCATCAATTTCTTTGGGAATGGGATGTACTGGAGCAAAAGTAAATTGCAATTTTCTACTTTATGAACGTTAATAATAACTGTAATGTTTCTCAGACATATAGACTTTTTCAAATGGGTTGATTTTATGTTAGTTAAATGTGGAGAGTAGACTGTAGAAACAACCAGTATGGATGGACAACGGAAGGCAATCCTGTATACTTGCAAGAGCAAATCTCTCAGGGGCCTCAAACATAGCACCATAATAAAACTTCTTACTCTGTTGTTTTTTACTTCGTTTATCTAAAGGCGATTACGTTGGCACAGTTTTCAAATCTCTCACCAACTGTGCCATGCCGTAGGATCACTGCAGATCAGCAGTCAGTCAGCTGCTCAGTTAAATCTGCTGCAAAAATTTTCTCTGCTTCGTCTTACTGCCATCATGGAAAAATACTCCATGTCAAACAAGCATGGCTGGACTTGGTGAGTACTAACATAGTACTTTTTTCAGCATACTGCCTTGATGAGGCCTAAAAATTATGTTCATTGTAAAATCAAGACAACTTGTTTCATCAATATGCATTTTGACATGGGGGAATCTTTTTGGTAAAGCGTTTGATATAGCCAGGCAATGGCTGTTGCAGCAGGTTTTTTTTCTTCCTGTTTATTTATTTCATTTAGTTTAAAGGTCATCCTTGCGACCATGTTGTTGTTGTTTTTACTTGAAACGTACAGTACATTGACAACTCTCTTGGGCAGTTTGGATTACACAGAGAGGGCTAATCAGGGGGAGCGTCTGGAAGGCTCATTTCGCCTGGACCTCAAACTGAAAGGAAAATTCAAATTTTAGCTTTTGATAAGTTTTGCAACTCGTTTTAATTCGCAACAGATCAAAATGTGGCGTGCAGATATTTTTAACTTTGGGTTCCGACTTTAAGCAAATAAGAGATGTGATTTGGTATAAAGACTTTCTGTTGTTGTTGCCGTCCTCAACTGATACAGAATTTCCCAAATTAAAGTGTTAAAAATGTTCCTAAATATCACTGTGCCATACAGAGCGTGCTCACTTATGGGTTATGCCTGTGGTGCGGAAGCTGTACTTCTCAGGATAGGACAGGGCTGTGCAGAATTATAAAAATAGAGAGCATTATTGGCTTCTCACTCTCCACCTTAGAACAAATCTATACCACCAGGTGCCATAGAAAAGCACTAGACATATCAAGAGATCCAACGCACCCTGGTCACCATTTCTTTGAGCTCCTGCCATCGGGACGGAGATATAGAACAATGCAGGCAAGAACGAGCCGTCTCAAGAACAGTTTCTTCTCTAGAGCGATTTTGGCCTTAAATGGAGAGTCTGGACTTTGAAGTCATCTTATTTTACTTGTTATATTGTACCATATTGCACTGTTTTAATTAGGTTTTTGTAGTAATTTTGGATTATGTGGAATGCTTTATCTGAGTGGATGTGATAACCGAGTAATTTCGTTGTTCCCGCAAGGGGACAATGACAATAAAGATTATCTTAATCTTAATCTTAATCTTAATAAAAATGCATAGGACATGATGACACAAGATTACACAGTGGTGAGTGGCAGCAGCTCTTCAGGGTTTCAGGCAGGTGATGCTCCCAGCCCTACTTGGAGATGCCAAGGATTGAATCGGGAACCTTCTGCATGCAAAGCAGGTGGTCTACTTGGGTGACCCTTCCCCAAAGGCACTCTTTTTGGGGGGTGACTCTTTTTCGTATGCTGTCAATTATTGTTGTTATTGTTATTATGACGAGGGGATCTCAAAAGCTGGAAGTAGCCCCAGTCTCTCTAGACCTCTGAAAGGGCCCAATGACAGAACCTTCATTTTGCTTTTATGGTGAAAACCCATTTTGTATTTCTAAAATTACAAAAAAAAAAATCCTATTTCCATCTGTGGGAAGTGAACTAATGGTCCAAGGGTCCATGCCAAGATTGTTACCTCGTCAGGAAGAGAAGTTTTGGCTATTTAAACATTATACAGTCATACCTCGGGTTAAGTACGCTGCGGGTTGTGTACTTTCGCGATGCGTACTCCGCGGACCCGGAAGTGTTTACTTCCAGGTTCTGTCGCACACACACACTATTGCCACTCGGGTTAAGTACTTTTCGGGGTGCGAATGGCACCCCAGAACCAATTAAGTGCTTAACCCGAGGTACCACTGTACACATGTGGTGGTGCTGCAGATATGTTTAGAGGGTGGCACCTCCATTCAGGACCAAGGGCAGCATCCAGCTACCACATTCCATCAGTGCAATGATTCCCACTTGTGCAACGGAGCTTTCCCCTCCTCTTCTCTCCCCACGTGCACCCTGCTTCTTCCCCAAACCTTCAGAGGGTTGAGGGAAACCCAAGAACAGTTTTAGGAGGCGCACAGGGGAAGAAGAGGGAGAGTTCCATTGCACAAGCAGAAATCCTTCTGTTGATAGAACGCATTAGCACTACAGTGCCAAATACTTGCTTCATTAGAAATATTGATAGAACTGGTGTGAGTTTTCAGAGATCGCCTTACCCTGTTACATGGGTCTAAACCCAAATCTGACTGTTTAACAGGGGCAGTGCCAGAGCAATTACAGTGCCAGTTTACAGCCATTTCTGTTCATTGTGCAAAATTGGTTGGCATTCTCATTACAGAAGTTTCAGGGTTTCTGTTCTTTTGCTACCTAAAGGGTAAAAGGTCAATTGATTCTGCAACTAATTTAGAATTAGGCAGGGAATAGTGATGTGTCTACTCCCATCCCACTACGAAATCCTAAAATGTGTGGCGAGTAAATGGAAGGGCCTGGAACATTGGGAAGAAAAAACATTGAGGGTAAGTTCCTTTTTCCAAAAAAAAAGTAAAATAATAATAGTAAAATACAAATATAATATATAAATAATCCTACCTTTAATTTTAAAAAAACAGCAACAATATTGGTTAGGCATTATAGCAATGAAAATAATACATAGTTACATATTACCTTGACATTTCATATTCTACAAATTTATAGATAAACTCCACATTTCAATAAACTTAATATGCAAGTTTTGCTAGACATACTAAAACTCCTACAAGTTCATACCAGGGTGGTATTAAAATGGTTCTCAGCGATTTCCAGGATGCTGCTATCACTGCCTTGCTACTGTGAGTAAACTGTTGATGTGGGGTAAATTATGAACCAAAAGTTGGATCTCCCTAGAACAAGATCAGAGAATCAGATGGGCGTACTATGCAGCCATCTAAGTATGTCATGCAGCATAAAATACTGGGGGGAAATTTAGTTGGGAATCTGGAACTGGCACAGACTGCAGCACAAATTATTAATATTCTTTCTTGCTGTAGTCGGTATCACTTCTGTCTCATCTACACTGAGGTTTTCTTCTGTAATATCATCTTCATGAAATGGCATTCAGATCTCTTCCTCTGCATATATTAAAGATTTCAGAGATGAGGGTGCTAGGGCACGCACTTGTGAGTTTCAGTTTTCTAGCCATGGTCTTGTAGATTGCGCAGAGAGGTTTACTTAAAGTAGTTCAGTTCCAGAGTCTACAAATAAAATTTGCCCACAGTAATTGTTCTAACATAACATATTCTGGCTGGGTACGGTACTTAATAGCATTAGCTGGCATCTCAGTGGCCTCTGTGAGAGTGCTAAGGATTATTGCTCTCATTTTACAGCCAAAGGCAAGGAAAGCAAAGTTGTTACTTTTGGGTCTAGTCACCCAGGAAGCATAATTCAGAAAGGCTGTCTCAGAGCACTCCCAGGAGATTCCATGTCTGCAGTAGTAGTAAAACTATAATAAAAAAGAATCAAGAGAAATAAATACAGGCACCACGTTTGTAACCAAACTTCCCTTAAATTAATGGAAGGGCTTTGCCGTTTATATGCTGTACCATGTACTTGTTCAACTGCAAAGTAATATTTAGAGATTTGTGCTAGATATCACCCATTCAGAGATTTGTGCTAGATATCACCCATTCAGAAAATATACAGTGCAGAGAGAATTATCCGTTAAGTTAAATAAAGAGGAAAGAGAAGAGGCTGAAAGATAATAATAATAGCAATGGGGGCGATGAATCACAGGATGTGAGTGTCCAGATTTGGCCTGATTTGCTACACTCTTCCCTCTTCACATGTTAACCTCTCAGGACATCTCAGCTAACCCAGTCACTGTTTGCCATGAGAGAGCAATGTATGTGTGATGCCTGCTCCAGTGAGTGGCCTGGAATGTCTGCCTGCTCTCTTGGTCCAGTGGCAGTAGCTGTGAAGCGTTTGGAGATAGCATCTAGGCCAAATATAGATGGCCAGCAGCAAGCAAAGAATGCTACCTCTGGGGCACTGACCTAGGGGAACAAGAAGAGATCTCATTCTCAGTCACTGTCTTCCAGCTTCTACCACCTGAGGCAGATGCTTTGCTTAAGTCAGACTATTTGTCTATCTAGCCCATAATAATTTGCTACGCAAATTGTTCTTTCCCATCATCGGCTATGTGTGATCCTTTTACAACCGAAGATTCAGGGAACTGAAGATTCAGGGAACAGAATCTAGGAGCTTCCAACACTCAACGCATGTGCTCTCCTAATGAACTGCAGAGTCTCCGCAAAAGCAGGAGCTCCCCATTGAGGAGTTGGACCTAATTCTCCTGCATGACAGGAGAAGATAACTGGCGACTAGCAGAGCAATCCAAACTTCAGGCAGGCAGTACTTCCATTTGGAGGATCAGTAAATTCCAGAGGTCAATAGAGCTGGGTGGAGAGAGGCCTTTGCCCCATCCAGCCGCCCCCTCACAGCAATCAGGGGCACTGGTTGGAATCCTAACTTTCTACTTGAGCAGCCCCCTCCCACTGCCTCTGGTTGCCCTGGGCCCGTAAAATAGATTACAAGACAAGACAAGACAATCTTTATTGTCATTGCCCCCCTGCAGGAACAACGAAATTACTCGGCTGCTCCATCCACTCAGATAAAGCACTCCACATAAATTTAAAATAACTACAAAACAGTAATTAAACAATGCAATGCGAAATGACAAGTAAAAATAAAGATGACTTCAAAGTCCAGACTTTCCATTTAAGGCCGAAATTGCTCTAGAGAAGAAACCGTTTTTGAGACGGCTCGTTCTCGCCTTCATTGTTCTGTATCTCCGTCCCGATGGCAGGAGCTCAAAGAAACAGTGACCAGGATGCAATGGATCTCTTGATATGTCTAGTGCTTTCCTGTGGCAGCTGGCGATATAGATTTGTTCTAAGGTGGAGAGTGAGAAGCCAATAATGCTCTCTGCTATTTTTATAATTCTGCACAGCCCTGTCCTATCCTGGGAAGTACAGCCTCCGTACCACACGCATAACCCATAAGTGAGCATGCTCTCAATGGCACAGTGATAGAAGGCAAGCAGCAGCTTTTGCGGAAGATGGTTTTTCCTTAGGTATCTCCACCTCTCTTGTATTCCTCACGTGGCTTCTTTTGACCGTGTCTGCCTTCCCACCTCACACAGGTGAAACTTGCTTCAGTTCCACTTAAAATGATGTTTCTCACAAAGTTACACCTGTGGCATTTCTATTTCCTGCATTTGTTTGCTTCAGAAATAAAAACTCACTGAACTGAAGCAGAACCCTGAGAGTTTCCCCATAATCCATTATTTGAGCTTCGAATTTGGCATGTAATGTTCCCTCACTGTAATTCTAAAATTGAATGGTAATGATAAATCATGCAATTTGAGATTACAGACATAATGAGCCACACTGAGGAAATTAACTCTACATGCTTTCAAGTTTAATCTTCTGCCATTATTTATTGCACTTCAAGTTGTCAAGCATTTTCTAAGGAAGTGTGTCGGGCTCAGCTAGTTGAAAGCTGTGTTGCCGAGGATGCTCTCTTGTAGAACAAATAAGTTTGATTGCCAATGGCAGTTCCACTACTGAGAGCATAAAATGTGCAAAACGTAAAGCCTCTATAAATTCTGCTGTAGCAACAAAACCTATTTGCTCCCAGTTAACTCTTTCCTTTTTCCATCTTTGCTGCTCCTTTTTATCAAACCCTTCTATGCTGCTCCTGGAAGACTAGAGAAATGCAGCGACTAAGTTCATCTTCCATACAGAGCATATGTCATCGAAAGAGAAGCAAATGCCCAAACCAAAACACTTATGGGAAAGAAGCAGGTCATTAAATGCGGTGTGCATCTTTAGGGGTTAGATGTTTCAGCTGGAATTATATGTCATGTAAACCAGCCAAAGTAAAGAAAGGGTTGTTTGCTGCCTCTACCATAACCTATGCTAGCTATGCACTACCTCCAGTGTTGGAAACAGCAGGCCTCTGAGGAGCAGCTGCTGGGAACCACAAGTGAGCAGAGTGCTTTTGCATGCAAGTCCTGTATGCAGGCATCTGGTTAGCAACTGTGAGAACAGGAGGCTGGACTAGGTGGACCTTTGATTTGATCCAGCCAGACTTTTCTTATGCTCTTAAGTTTTTCTTTTGGTTCCTGTTCAATCCTCATTCTGTAGCAACCCAGTGGCTACGTGGGGAATGTTGGTGTGGGTTATTGATTGATTGTGGGTGTGAGAATTGACTAGGCTGTTATTTTTCTGCAAATGTGTGACTTCTGATCTTTCAAACAACTCAGGGGCTGCACGGCTAGAAACCTGTTTCATGCCTCAGGACAGCACCCACACACTGCGTGCTCAGGGAGGAATGATGCATGTCCACCATAGCAATAGTTTTTAATAGGATACACAGCTGTGTTGTTTTTGATTTGTACTGTTATTATCATCATTAGGTCTGTACCAAAGTTCATGAAGAGGATGAAAGTTCCAGACTACAAGGATAAAAACATATTTGGTGTGCCTTTAATAGTTCATGTGCAAAGAACAGGGCAGCCCCTTCCACAGAGCATACAACAAGCGCTGCGATATTTACGCAACCATTGCCTGGATCAGGTAGGTTATTCATGTCTGTAGGTTTATGAGCATACAAACTCCTATAGCAGCTTTTCCCCAGCTAAAATTACACGAGGTGGGTTTTTATGCCTTTGGTTTTATTGTTTGGAGTATCATAATGTCCCTTCGAGGATGACTAGACAGTTTTAAGGATTTAGTAGTGTGTGCTAGCCCTATGGCTGCCATTAAAAATTATTATTTACATAGCACACTTTAATTTGAGAAGGATATACTGTCTTTATTGTGCTTGCCCTTACTACAACCCTAGAAAGTAGGAAACTGTTAGTCCCATTTTACAGATAAACAATGGACTTGTCTGTTTTTTGTAGAACTAAAATGTTGTCTCTTCTAGAATACAGAATGACATTGGTCTTGTGGCTACTATTCATGTATATTTGGTTGTGGACACACCCAGAAATTAATCTCTATGTTCCCCTTGCCCAAATCTGAAGCTTCCTAGCAAAAGACATCAGAAAAAAGTAGATGAAACAAACTCAATTGTTTTATGGATAGAGGTTGTCTGTCTTCTGAGAATCTTGAAGGACAACGAACCCCCATCTCCTCATTCTGGTTTTAGAGACATGCACAACCTTTATTAAAAAGGAGTGAGCTGCACCAGTAATATATTATTAATTCAGTTACCCTCTCTGACCTGCTCTCTTACAGTAATGATTACCACCAGTTGGCTTACCCTACCAAGAAAAAAATGCTTACATCTCATTACTACTGGGTTTTCAGTAGCATATCTGGGAGTGCAGTTTAGCAGTTTCAAAGAACAAAAAAATAAATAAAAAGGTCAGACAAAAATCATTGACCAATAACAGAGATTAGCAGCATCAGGGTGTAATGCAGCAAGAGATTTAATTCTGCTTCCATGGAATTTGATCCTTGCTTCTGATTCAAGTGTAATTGAGAGAGACTTGTTTTAAAGTGAGCTTCAAGTGCTCTGACCTTTTGGCTGGACACACCAGAGCACTGAGAAACCGTATGGGCTAATGTTTTTCTTCTATTGTGTGTGATGAGAAAAACATTTCAAAAAAGAGGGAGATAGAGAAAGGCAAGAGAAGAGAGCCAGCATGTAAATACTGGCTGCAAGCTAAGGCAGTGCCATTTACCAACATTCCCAAATGTCTGCTCCACCACCCTCATGCCATTTTGTAAGCAATTGTATAAATGGTCCCAAAGAGTGATGGTTTGGAAGACCTGCTGTGCATGAGCCTGAAGCAGTGGATATGTGCAAAAAGCTCTGGATCGAGGGCACATACATTATTTTTCAGTTCTGCGCTAGCTATATATAAGCTTATTGATAGGCTATGCAAGTATGTGTTGGAGTGTTAGAGGGATCCATTGCAATCTTTTCTCCAGTAAACAAGGTAAAACCCAGGGGTTTCCATTCATTGTTTTCTGATTTTGAAGGAGATGGGATTAACTATTGTGCAATATATTTTGTTTTCTATTAATAGTTCCAAGAAATAAAATATAATAGGGGTAAGCAACATAAAGGCCCACTGGTTGTCTTCAGTGCTCCAAGGCTCTTCCCCCCCCCTTGAAAAAGCTTCTCTTTCTTCTCCAGCTTTTCTCATGGAACAGCAAGTTTTTACGTGAATCATATCAGCAGCAGAAATAGTTTGAAGGAACCTCTTAAGTATAATAGCAGCAACAACAATTGGTTTTCTATCCTGCCTTTCTATCAAGATAAGATAAGATATCTCTATTGTCATTGTCCCCTTGCGGGAACAACGAAATTACTCGGTTGCTACATCCACTCAGATAAAGCATTCCGCATAATCCAAAATTACAAAACCTAATTAAAAACAGTAAATATAATACAAATAACAAATAAAATTAGATAACTTCAAAGTCCAGGCTTTCCATTTAAGGCCAAAATCGCTCTAGAGAAGAAACTGTTCCTGAGATGGCTCGTTCTTGCCTGCATTGTTCTATATCTCCGTCCCGATGGCAGGAGCTGAAAGAAATGGTGACCAGGGTGCGTTGGATCTCTTGATATATCTAGTGCTTTTCTATGGCACCTGGTGGTGTAGATCATTAAGATGCCCAAGGCGTTTAACACAACCATAACCTATACCAACTCCTCTAGTGCATCACAAAATAAACCTCAGGCATAAAAGATCAGCAAAATGGGTTCAAACAATGATTAGCTGCAGACTGGTTACTGATGAGGAACAGCAAGTAACAAGCCACTATAGATTCAGAGCTTAGCCTTTTTTATATATTGAATTTTTAAATGTTTGGCACAAGAGTTTCTATTACTCAGACTGATGAAGAGATGGATGCAGCTTAGAACAAATTCAGTCTTTTAGTATTAAATAAGTTGCAGTCACTTATTGTTGGTTTTCTGCTCTGCTCTGACTCCAACCTTCACATTTGACCATAAATTATGCTGGAATGCAAAGCTATTTACAGTGCTTTTTGTGTTGACATTTAGTCCATGAGGCTTTTTGTATATAGCATTTTAAAGTTTGCATTTAAAGTCAGTTTTCAATCAGTAAAACATTTGTTTCTAGTAGAGAACTCGGATTCTTTATAACTGTAATAAGCTGTGCAAAATGTAAACCCATCAATATAGTTATTAAGAAACACCAGTCCTGGGTCAAGCAGTGCAATGATAATTGAGACAAATATATATGGTGAGTCAAAAGAAAACTTAAGTTCTATAATTTGAAAACAGAAACATGCCCAATCTCTTTTTCTCATAGATTTCCCCCACCCCCTCACTATGTCGTCATCCCTGCTACTGTGAAATGAGGAAAAATAACCTTAATAGATCCCAAGTGGTATAACACAACTTCACTTGGGAATTAAAATGTGGTTTGTACACAGGAATTTGCCCCAGGGGCATTCCATTTATGAGAACTGCTGGAAAAGGGACAGTGCTGTGCCGAGCTGCAAGAAAAGCTCGTTTGAGGAATTATCAGCTTCTTGCAGAAGAAAGCACATGGGGGAAATATATATGTATCACAGAAAGCCTGTGTAACTAATCCCTACTACATCTTCTTCCCAGCTAAGGCAACAGGATAGAAAAGAGCCTGGAAGACTTAAGTCTGAAAATTATGTCCTTCAAATCCAGCTATTCCTTGGCAACCAATCTATGATATAGGTAGAAATAATCTTCTCTGACTGTCTGCCACAGTAGCTGAGCTATTTCATTTATGTATTTAAAGGTTTCTCGCCCACACTTCATTGACACCAATACCAGAACAAAGAACTATATAAGATAAATTATTTAAAAAGATTGAAAATAAAATAAAAATCTGAAAACAAACAAAGCAGCTAAATGCAGTCGGAGTGCATGGATTACCTGTAAAATGAACAAAGATGGGTCCTCAGCACTTTTTGAAAATGCTTGAGTTGTCGTTTTATTTAGAGAAAATGATATTTTTCTTCGGTGTGTAAGGCCTTGATATCAGAAACCACTGACAGCACAGCATGACTTAAGATAGCACAACTTGGGGTTGGAGACTATGACAGACTGGAAGGAGATCTGGAGCTGGCAGCCAATATACACACCTTCTGCAAGAGTTAAGGAGTCTGCTGTTGAGGTAGTTAATCCGTATCATATGAGAGCAGTGTGGTTTTATCATACTAGCAAGCAGATTTTGCCTAAAGGTTGGAGAGAGTGCAGCACAATGGGAACTTGATTTCATCTGTGGTGGACTTCGGATGGTGATGTTTCACTCCGCTTCAAGGGTAGCTGGGCAAACAGTTGTTCTGGATCCACCACTGGTTCTGTTGTGGCTTTCAGAAACATAAAAAGGGAACTAGTGCATATATGCTGCGAGCCACCCAGAGAGGCTGGGAAAACCCAGCCATATTGCCAAGGTATAAACATTATTATTATTATTATTATTATTATTATTATTATTATAGACTCAATAGTGTCACGTGAATAGGCTGAGGTAAGTCTAGTAAACCTACTGATAAGGGTGTGTGAGGGAGAGGTTTGCGTGTTACAGGCAGATAGAACTGTACTCTAGGTGGGAAAATTGCAGCCACCCCATTTAATGGGTCTCTTCTTGTGTAGCTTATATGGGAAATGACCTTTTTAGAGACCATTTTGACACCACGTGATGTGCCCGTTTACTCAGAATTTCTAGGTTTTAAACAGTGACCAGTTTAGTGTTCCCTTGTTTTGCTTTTTTTAAAAAAGTGTTTTGATGATGTTTACAAACATTGGAGTACAGATGTTCTTGTCACATTACCTTAATCTCTTAACATTTATGCACAGCACAGAGGCATCAGATGTTGGGACCACAAAACTGTGCAAAAGTAGGGAAATGACCACATGAATAAAATATGGAGGAAGCTATAGATTCTGTTGAAGCGACTCAGATTCAGAGTATTCCTTTTGCAAACAGAATGTCCCATTTTTTCACAGTGGAGGAGTCCATTCACAGAAATAATAGGGGAGCTTTCCCCCCAATTCCCCCTTTCCTCCTGTAGTCTCCCCATACTGCTCCAGATGGTCTCTCGGCAATCCAAAGAAGTAGATTTTTGGGTGACATAGGAGAGAGAAATCTGCAAAACTATCCTCTTACCTTCCATGAGTAGAGAGCAGCTTGCATATCTTTGGAGTCACCAATTGACTGGAATATGCCCTGATCCTTATTTAATTACAGCAATTGTGGTTCAGGTTGTTGTTTTTTAAAGATACTTCTGTATAATGTGTATCGTGGGGGACAGGAGGCGGGCAGGTGTGGAGGATTCCCTGGTTCTGAATGGGGTAACTGTGCCCTTGAAGGACCAGGTGCGCAGTCTGGGAGTCATTTTGGACTCACAGCTGTCCATGGAGGCGCAGGTCAATTCTGTGTCCAGGGCAGCTGTCTATCAGCTCCATCTGGTACGCAGGCTGAGACCCTACCTGCCTGCAGACTGTCTAGCCAGAGTGGTGCATGCTCTAGTTATCTCCCGCTTGGACTACTGCAATGCGCTCTACATGGGGCTACTTTTGAAGGTGACTCGGAAACTACAACTAATCCAGAATGCGGCAGCTAGACTGGTGACTGGGAGCGGCCGCCAAGATCACATAACACCGGTCTTGAAAGATCTACATTGGCTCCCAGTACGTTTCCAAGCACAATTCAAAGTGTTGGTACTGACCTTTAAAGCCCTAAATGGCCTCGGTCCAGCATACCTGAAGGAGCGTCTCCACCTCCATCATTCTGCCCAGACACTGGGGTCCAGCACCGAGGGCCTTCTGGCGGTTCCCTTGTTGCGAGAAGCCAAGTTGCAGGGAACTAGGCAGAGGGTCTTCTCGGTGGTGGCACCTGCCCTGTGGAACGCCCTCCCAACAGATGTCAAAAAGGAAAACAACTACCAGACTTTTAGAAGACATCTGAAGGCAGCCCTGTTCAGGGAGGCTTTTAATGTTTAATAGATTATTGTCTTTTATTCTTCTGTTGGAAGCTGCCCAGAGTGGCTGGGGAGACCCGGCCAGATGGGCGGGGTATAAATATTATTATTATTATTATTATTATTATTATTATTATTATTATTATTATTATTATTTTCTCACTGATTATGATGCCAAATGGCTACATAGCTAACAGAATGTGGCTTATCTTTTAGGTGGGTCTTTTCCGAAAGTCAGGTGTGAAATCCCGAATACAGGCCTTACGCCACATGAACGAAAGCTCTTCTGAAAATGTCAACTATGAAGACCAGTCAGCGTATGATGTGGCAGATATGGTAAAGCAGTTTTTCAGGGACCTGCCTGAGCCACTGCTCACTAGCAAATTAGGAGAAACGTTCCTCCACATATATCAGTGTAAGTACTGGGGTTGTTTCTATTAGCAGTGAATATGGACTATCAGGCCTTTAAACTACTCAAAGTCTGGCTTAATGCAGGCTTTCCCAAACTTAGGTCTCCAGCTGTTTGTGTACTACAACTCCCATCATCCCTAGCTAGCAGGACCAGTGGTCAGGGATGATGGGAATTGTAGTCCTAAAACCAGCTGGGGGTTTGGGAAGCCCTAGTCCAGGGGTCAGCAAACTTTTTCAGCAGGGGGCCAGTCCACTGTCTCTCAGACCTTGTGGGGGGCCGGACTATATTTTGAAAAAAATATATGAATGAATTCCTATGCCCCACAAATAACCCAGAGATGCATTTTAAATAAAAGGACACATTCTACTCATGTAAAAACATGCTGATTCCCAGACCACCCGCGGGCCGGATTTAGAAGGCGATTGGGCCGCATCCGGGCCTTTGTTTGGGGACCCCTGCCCAAGTCTAATGTGTTTGCTGAGATCATACTAGCAGCAGCAGCATCAACAACAAAATCCCTTCTCGTATTGCTGTTGGATTTACCAGCAAAGACATAACATCAGCTGGCCTCAAAGTAAGAGGAGGAAATGGAGACACCGGCAGGAGCAGCAAGTTGCATTTTCCCATGAAGTCCAAGCCCAGGGCTGCAGTCTAAACGTCTTAAATAACACCAGTTATTGAAAGGGGTGTGTGTGATTTTTCTGATATGTAAGAATAGTAACAGTGGGATTCAGTTTTGTTTCACTGAAGATAGTCCATCATTTTAAAAGAAGGGTTTTCTTCTTTTGTAATTTTCTTGCTAAGATCCGGAATCGTTTCATGGCACATCATGTTCATGTTTTTCATGCTTTAGAACCAGCAGCATCCCAAGGTGGGAAATGCTATGTCTACCTCGTGTGGTGTTTTCCATAGGGTAAAATCTCAGCATCTCTCATGTTCTTATGCATGGATGGGCAGAGCATCAATCAAAATCCCAGCCATCCTGGATTTTCCTTGGTCCTCTGTACATGCTTTACAAGGGGGAGGGGGGAAAGCAGGTGAGAGAAGGAAGTTGTAATTGGTTCTGGCTAGTGGGTACAAGCCCTGTGGTTTATAAAGGGAGCTGGAAGATATCCCCCTCCCCCAGCCTAAATAAGTCTCTATTCTCTCGAAATCACTGAATTCTCCCCAGCCTAGGAATTTGGAGCTGTAATATATTCACCTCACCATCTTTTTCCTTTTTAAAAAAAAGTTCAAATAAAATGCTTGACTGACAGCACAATTGCAATCCCAGGTACATCTACTCAAAAAGGTAAATCCCACTGAGTTCAATCAAGCTTACTCCCGGGGAAACTGGGTCTAGAGTTGCAGCCTGAATCTTCAAATAAAGAGAAGATGACGGCTTGCTGAAGCGTGTACTATAAAGCAGTTTCTCCTATTCTTTCATTGGTTTAGTGTACACAGGGGAACCTTGAATGCAAGCTGAGTGAACAGAAGAGTGGTGGCTTGTGAATTAGCTTTATCAGGCGTAATATTTAAGCTTCCTCCATTTGTGCATTTATTAAACTCCCCCCACAGACAGACAGACAGACAGACAGACAGACACACACACACACACACACACACACACACACCTTGGCTCTGGAGAGGAGGACACACATTTCCTAAGCTTCACTAATCTTTTCTTGTTGTGCCACAAACAATGTTGCCTAGAAAAGAGCATGCAGTGTTATGGCATTGCACTCTCGAAAGGAAATGAGGTCCCTGTTCACTGCGTGGCCCTCTCCACTTCCCAGAGATTTAACTGCAGCAGTAAAACTGTCCAGATGAGCTCTGCAGGGACAGAAAGGGCTTATAAAAACTTCTGTATTCTGCCAGGGTTTTAAAGGGCTACTGTGCCGGTTTAATTTTGGATCTCTGCTTCCTGACTGTACTTAAACTATATTTATGCTACTGACTGTATTTTTACTGGGCTTTATGGGTGAAGCCCAGCTGTGCCCATCTGCCAGGGGAGCAGACAATGTTAGCAGAAACAATTTTCCCCTCCCCCCCCCGCAGCCCCCTGCCCACCTCCACCATCGGCCCCAGAGCCCCAGTCCTTCTGAGCAGAGCTGGGGGGGATGCAGGCAGGGGCTGTAGCAGGGAGGAGATTGAAGGGGAGACTGCACAACTTGGAATATTGCCCTATGTGTCTGTTTTATTGCTGGTTGGTGAGGTTGCTTTTCAACAGAGTGCATCACCTTGATGGTCCTGATGGATATAGTAAGATCAGTTACAAATATACATATTACTACTACAAATAGTAGTGGTAGAAGAAAAAGGACAAGAATTTTAAAGAAGAGATCTTTTCCCCTCTGCGCCTGCACTCGAATTGTTTTAAAGATGCCTCTCTTGGTTTCCCCCCGCTTGTCATTTGCTGCCCAAGGCTCCTTTGTGAGGAAAGGCTGAATATAAATCAAATAAATAAATAAGAGGAAAGAGAAGTGGCAGAGCCAAACCAGAGCTATTGCTGCACAAATCTTGGAGGCTGTCTTTCCAGCCAGTGCCTCTGAGCTCATTGGCTAGACACAGGAGCCTGAAGTTGGGCAAATGCTCCATTGACCAGGCGAAGGCGGCAACAAGGCATCTGGTATTATATTTTATACCAGTTCTGGCTATTCCAGAGGCTTCATTCCACCTGCCGATGCAGCACAGCTTGGGTATTGAGCACTGAGCTTTTCACAGGCAGTTTATGGCCCTTTACTACTAGCTAGGCCAGCTTGTGCAGTGGTGCCATTTTCTGGTTTCTAATTTCTAAAACGGCACAAGGTGAACAGCAGTGTTGCCTTCAGAGCAGGACCTTGAATAAGAAGTCTGGGCTTGCTTATCTTTTGAAGTAGTGCTGTAATACTATACACCTGGGAATCAGTCCCGTTTGACTCCATGAGAGTTACTTCTGACTTGCATTTGTGTGCAAGTGAAGGGACTTTCAAGTCCAGAGTCTAAAATGACCTGATTGCACCACTGGCAAACAGCAAGGCACAAGGTAGGTCACAGGATGTGAACGAGGAAAAACTTGCCATTGCTGCACACACAAAAGTGTAGCTCTCTTCCAGAAATAATTTGGAGTTTGGAGGTGAGATCGTATCTGGTGTCCCAAAGCTCTTGTTTGAAATTTTTATTAAGCGGTACGTTTCGTTCCCTCAGATGTTCCAAAAGAACAGCGGCTTCAGGCGGTCCAGGCTGCCATCATGTTGATGTCAGATGAAAACAGGGAGGTTCTGCAGACTCTGCTGTGTTTCCTAAATGACGTCACTTCCGTGGAAGAGAACCAGATGACACCCATGAACATAGCCGTGTGCCTGGCCCCTTCGCTTTTCCACCTCAATCTGGTCAAGAAAGAAAGCTCGCCACGGTAAGGAATTGCTACTTTTCTCGCTCTGGGTTGCAAATTAAGAGTGTTGCTAGGTGCTTATAAAGACTCGGGGCAGAGACCGTGTGACCCGCATTTTGCATTTGCTGATTTATATAGGTATAGATGCAGCTTTAGGTCTTTGGGTTGCTGGGGTCTTGCCAGTGCTATGACAGCAACCCGGTAAGCAAAGTCTATTTTTCAACAAATGGGAGAAGGGGCAGGAAATCTGAGACTCAGCACAAAACTCCTACCAATGCCCTAATTGGAAGTGACATGATTATTCTGTGGTAACCCTAAGTTGTTCACCTTCCTCCCTACCGAGGCATGTCTGAAACCTTCACTATTCATCTTTCTTTGAATGCAGAGGACGTACCTCTTAACCCTGGCATTTGACAATTGAGGTGTATATTTTACGACTCACCCTCTTCTTAGGATTGTAATGTTTTAAACTGTTTTTTTATGTTGCGTTTCAAATTGTCATGACACCCCCTGGGATGTTAGGGTGAAGGAGGGGTAATTCTTAGTAGTAGTAGTAGTAGTACCGTAGTAGTAGTGGTGGTGGTAGTAGTAGTAAGAATAAGAATAATGGCTAAATGTTATACATGGACATTTTAAAATTTCAAGTTTAAGAATAAGGACTCATTGGAAGCTTTAATCTCAGTGTCAGCGAATGTATGTGAAAATTCATCAAAATTGCTTTGAATTCCTTGCTCAGCCATGAAACTCACTGGGTTACTTTGACCCAGTCTCTATTTCTCATCTGAACCTATTTTCTTGTGGCTGTTTTGAGGATAATAAGACCAGTAATTCATATTCCTAGAGGACAAGGCTATCAGTGGCTACTAATCATGAGGGCTGAGAGCAGAATACCAGTTGCTGGAAACTGCAGGAAGGGAGAGTGATATTGTGCTCATGTCCTGCTTGTGGGCTTGCCATAGGCATCATGTGTCATAAACATGACCTTATGGATGCATTCATGTGATGCTCATGAATGATGCACAGAAGTAGAGCTGTAGGTCAATGGTAGAGCAGTTGCTTAGCATGCAAAAGGTTCCAATTCAATCCCTGGCATCTGGTAAAACCAATGAAGATGCTTATCTGACTACGTTCCCCCAGCCCCTCTGGGCGGCTTCCAACAAATTAAAACACAATACGACATCAAACATTAAAAATGTCCCTGAACAAGGCTGCCTTCAGATGTCTTCTAAAAGTCAGATAGTTGTTTATTTCCTTGACATGTGACGGGAGGGCGTTCCACAGGGTGGGTGCCACTACTGAGAAGGCCCTTTGCCTGGTTCTCTGTAACCTCACTTCTCGC
This sequence comes from Zootoca vivipara, assembly GCF_965207765.1. Classification (NCBI taxonomy): domain Eukaryota; kingdom Metazoa; phylum Chordata; class Lepidosauria; order Squamata; family Lacertidae; genus Zootoca; species Zootoca vivipara. The sequence goes on from NC_142587.1 coordinate 77,390,819, forward strand.
AGGGAGGGAACTGCCAGAAGGCCCTGGGAGCTATATTTCAGTGTCCGGGCTGAATGATGGGGGTGGAGATGCTCCTTCAGGCAACTTGTTATATTTGGCTCTTTAACCTTTTAGTGATTTTTATTTCTTTGCCATGAGAATGTTTAAGGCATCCCCTTTCTCCTCAGTACAAAGGGTTTTCCCTCAAACGATAAAAGTAAACTGTAAAAGACTCTTTGTAGGTTGGTACTGAAAAGTTGTAAGTGTCACAACGTCTCCTTTCATCTGAAAAAGGCTGTTGTTCCTTTATCACACTTGAAATACTGAATTCATTTGCAGAGTAATACAGAAGAAATACACAACAGGGAAGCCTGATCAGAAAGATCTCAGTGAAAACCTGGCAGCAACTCAGGGACTTGCACACATGATAGCAGAATGCGATAAACTTTTTGAGGTGAGTGAAAGATTCAGAAGTCAATATTCATAAGGGAACATGCTTTCAAGTACTTTGCCTATAAAGTTCCACTTTAGCCTTGGAATAATAGTTTATGCACTGGAGTATTTTGTTGTTCACCTGGAAGGACCTCTATGTTATTTCCTCTCTAACTTTCTGGAACATTCTTATTCAATTCATCTACTGTTATTCAATTCATCAGTCTCTCTCATCACAAAAGGTTACAGTTGTCAAAACAAAAACAAAAAAAACTTCCATATATCTTTGTGATTCTGAGTTGTCTTATAAGAACATAAGAAGTCTGTTCTATGCTGTAAGGATAGTATAGTGTTCTATACTAATCTTACTTGAATATAGAATAAAGTCTTTACCTACCAGTATTATTTGGACTTGAAGAACAGCCCAGCGGACAAGACATAACAGTGAACCAATAGACAAGCGCCATTCAGGTGTTCTAAGTAGTCATGTGATGAAGGAGAGGAGGGGCAAGTGCACTGCTTCCAACCATGCATCACCATTGATCTCCACAAGGTGGAAGGATAACTTCTGCTTGAGTGCTCCAGTTCCCCAAACTTGGTGGAGTGGCAAAACCCAAGCTGGGAGGGAAGGCATGTAGCATACTCCCTTTCTTCCCCATAGATGCTGGTAATCACGCAAGGGCAGAGGAAAAGCACCTCAACCGAACTCTGACACATCCAATATTCCTTTTTGGAATTTAGGTATTTGTACTCTTACGATTAGTGTCAGGCAGATATTTCCAGACAAGATTTCTATCAAATAGGTTTGGCACAAAAATATTAATTCCAAATCAATTCTTCCATCTCTTCCCCCACTCGCTGTACTTTTGGGGGCAGATCCCACATGATATGGTAACACAGTCTCGGAACTCGTATGTTGAGGCCGAAGTGCATGCTCCAACTCTGGTGGAACTGGGCAAGCAAATGGACGAAGAAGGTGGGAATTACCGGACCTACCTAGAAAGTCTAATACAGAGCCTCTGCAAAGAAGCGAAAGAAAAATTCAAAGGATGGGTCACTTGTTCCAGCGCAGAAAATACGGACCTGTGCTACAAAAAGGTAGTTTCAGCAATCAAAACATATATTGTCAAATTTTGCATGATATTTGGGGAACCCTGTGGAAACCCCAGGTTTAATCTCTATCTTCCCAGGAAAATGTTGATCAGGATTCAATGAGACACACCTGTGTGTATATAACCATAATACATAGCAAGTGGCAGGCAGGGAGGGAATATATATTCAGGGGGGTTTTTTATTTCTTTTTTAGGAAAGCTAACAAGGGACCCAGGTGGCGCTGTGGGTTAAACCACAGAGTCTAGGGCTTGCTGATCAGAAGGTCGGCGGTTCGAATCCCTGTGACGGGGTGAGTTCCCGTTGCTTGGTCCCAGCTCCTGCCAACCTAGCAGTTCGAAAGCACATCAAAATGCAAGTAGATAAATAGGAACCGCTACAGCGGGAAGGTAAACGGCGTTTCATGTGCTGCTCTGGTTTGCCAGAAGTGGCTTGTCATGCTGGCCACATGACTTGGAAGCTATACGCTGGCTCCCTCGGCCAATAATGTGAGATGAGCGCGCAACCCCAGAGTCGGTCACGACTGGACCTAATGGTCAGGGGTCCCTTTACCTTTACCTTTTAACAAGACACAAACAAATCACGTCTATTAAATAAAATGTTTTAAATTAGAACCAGCACTTCATGTTTGACATTTTCAGACAGAAAAGTGTACTGTAGTTCCAATATCTAATAAGCAGTTCCCATTGTCTTTGAAGAGTACTCCATAAGTTGATCTTCCCATTCTTTAAATCAATGGTGCCTAACCTGTAGCTTCCTAGATGTTCTGGGACTACAACTCCCATCATCCCTGACCATGCTGGCTAGTACTGATGGGAGCTGGAATCCAAGAACATCTGGTGGACCACAGGTTCTCCACCCCTGACTCAGACGATTAAAATAAGTCAATTTTAGACTTAGCTTCTACATATCCAAGTTTCCATTGTTGGTAGCTATGTTCAGCCCCTAGTTTTCTGGCCTTGGTTAATAGTTTTGCTACACAGTCACATTGAACATGGGATTTCACATAGCTCAGCAGTACAATTTACTGGGAGCATAAATGAGATAGCAATTCATAATCAACAGGTGCTGGCATTCTGAGGGTTCTTCTTTCCCCTCTAGCCTTTGTGCACCCCAAAACCAGCTTGTGTAGGTTAAGGCACCTTCCAGAGTGGCATCCAAAATAGTGTAGGTTGCTGTCTGCAGGGGACATTGGCGTATATTTACTGGGAGCAGGCAGAGGTACACAGACTGGCTTCTTTGGGTTTTTCTCCTTGTCTCATTTGGTACGCTTAACCCATCATCACTTCCCCTTCTCTTGCCTTCCCTTCCTCCTTACCGCCACTCCCTCAATTAAGGTAGGAGATGGAAACCCATTGAGGATTTGGAAGGCATCTGTGGAAGTTGAGGCTCCTCCGTCTGTTGTATTGAATCGAGTTCTAAGAGAACGCCATCTTTGGGATGAGGATTTCTTGCAGTGGAAAGTCATTGAAACGTTGGACAAGCAGACGGAGGTCTACCAATACGTTTTGAACAGTATGGCTCCCCATCCTGCTAGAGACTTCTTAGTCCTCAGGTAAATTTATTTAGTGGTAGAATATGTTAGCAACCTTACCGCCAAGACACATTTAATATTTATACATTTGTAATTCATATGGCGAAAGGGACCCAGGTGGCGCCGTGGGTTAAACCACAGAGTCTAGGGCTTGCTGATCAGAAGGTCAGCTGTTCGAATCCCTGCAACGGGGTGAGCTTCCGTTGCTCGGTCCCAGCTCCTGCCAACCTAACAGTTCGAAAGCATGTCAAGTGCAAGTAGATAAATAGGTACCGCTCCGGCGGGAAGGTAAACGGCGTTTCCATGAGCTGCTCTGGTTCGCCAGAAGCAGCTTTGTCATGCTGGCCACATGACCCGGAAGCTGTCTGCGGACAAACGCCGGTTCCCTCGGCCTATAGAGCGAGATGAGCGCCGCAACCCCAGAGTCGGACACGACTGGACCTGATGGTCAGGGGGCCCTTTACCTTTTTAATTCATATGGCACTGTCCTTTTTTCTATCATTATTATTTTTACCCAAATGACTTTTCTAATTTTGTGTAGGGGCATAATAGCCCAGATAAATTGGGCTAGAGGTAGTCCAGCATCCTGTTCTCGCAGTGGCCTATGGAAATCCTGCAAGAACCAGAGCATGATAATTACTGTGGTTTCCAGTCATTGGTATTCAGATGCATTCCTGCTTCTTATCATGGAGGCAGAGCAGAGGTATTGTGGCTGGTAGCCTTATCCACCATGAATTTGTCTAAACATCTTTTAAAGCTAGGGTTGCAATATTTCCAAAAATAAAATTCCTGACATCCGCAAAGTCGTGGAGGTGCCTTTTTTTTTTTAAGGAAACCCAAATTGTTGAGCTTTTAGTGGATAAGGCTTCCTAGATTTCCTAGATTTCCTTGATTTACAAAAGTATGTGCAATGTCTCTCGTAACATTTTTACAAATCAGTTTCATTTGTTGAGACATTGGGAAGAAAAAGGGAAAAGAGGTAGATGGGGGAGAGATGGGTTGGGGGTGTTTCTATTTTACTTAATGTATGTGGGTTTTTTTGTCAGCGTCACTTGTTCTGGTTCTCTGCTGTTCGCTTGTGTTCCTTTGGTGGTGAGAGATGTTGGGGTTGGCCTAGGATATGATTGTTCCTTTGTGGTTGTCTATGGTGGTCTTTGTTTCGTGTGTGGGTGGAGTGGGTGTTTTGGATCAGGTTAGCCATATTGATTTGTATGCTGTTGGTGGATTTTTGTCATTGTCTTGTTGGGCTGTGTATGTGATAAAGGGTAGCCATACCGGGAGCTTTTAGTGGTTTTAAGCTTTTTGAGCTGTTTCCGTACGTCCGGATTTTCCCTGACATTTTGCCAATTTGGCAGAGTTCCCCCTGATGCCATTTTTACACCTGAAAACCAGAATATGTTGTTAATTTTTTTTTTCTGGCATATGGCAAGCCTGTTTTAAAGCCATTCAAATCAGGGGCCATCATTTCCTCTTGTGGGAGTTTAACTACATTGGCATTTTGCAGTGTTTATGTTGAATGTAGATGAAGGCACATAGCTTAAACTCCTCAGCAAACAACAGAAAATACACTTCACTCATACCAGATATCTATTAAATCAGTTCAAAAATATCTCTCTCTCTAAAAAAAGAGAACACCTTTGTGTCTTTCAGTCTAAAAATTATTTATTAAATGATGCCATTAAACTATAAATATTGGCAGCTGTCTCAAAGACTCCAGCCCATCTTTATTTTCCTGGTTCTGCAAAGTAATTTCCTGACTCCACCAAGTGTGTGTGTGTGTGTGTGTGTGTGTGTAAAATCTGTGAGAGACTTCTTCTTCTCCAAATCCATCAGGACTGACACAGGTAGACATGTTGGCTTGAAATTTAGTCTGGAAACAAAACAGAGAAATCAGTCCCTTTCTATTTTAAAATTGGATATCGGCCTCAGTAAAATGCTATCCCCTCAGAAAATTACAACCTAAGAGACTTGTTCTTGCTGCTCAGCTCTCCTCCTACACCGTCCCCTTAAACATGCTCACATTTCATTGGGTGCCAGGACTGGACATCCACTCTCCCAGCTTCTTTCTGTGAGCGAGTGTGGTGGCTGCTGTTAAGTGCCTCTTTCCATTGCCAAGGGACATTCCAGCAGCATTTTGTGCTCCTGTCTCGTTTTTCTTTTCTTTTACATGTGGCAGCCATGTTGTGTTATGGCATCCTCTCATTGGCAGCCATTTTGTGTTAGGCCACACTCCCACAGCAGCCATATTTTCCCTTCTTCTCTCAAATCACTTTTCGCTGTCAGGGCCGTCTTAAGTATATTTGGCGCCCTGGTGCGACCGATCCCTCCGGCCCCGTTTCCCAGCACGGTGGGCGGCTGGAGCTGCGCGGTCGGAGCTGGGCGGGCACAGCGCCCCTTCCCGGTGGGCAGGCGCCCTGGCGTCCTGCACCACCCAGCCTGGCCGTAGGGCCGGCCCTGATCGCTGTACTGAGGTAAGTATACTACTGAAATATAGAAACACAAGGCTGGATACCTTATTTCTTCCCCTCCAATTCACATTTCCTGTCTTAAAATCTGTTTCAACAGGACGTGGAGAACCGATTTGCCTAAGGGGATGTGCATATTGGTGGCTGTATCTGTGGAACATGAAGAAGCCCCTCTGATGGGAGGGGTGCGAGCAGTTGTTATGGATTCCCAGTACTTAATAGAGCCCTGCGGCTCTGGGAAATCTCGCCTGACACACATTTGCAGGGTGGACCTCAAGTAAGTATCACCAGTGCCAAGATCCTGGTCATCAGGCTTCCTGAACAGAACTAGCATTTCTGAGCATTGATTGGCAAAGTTAGGGGAGTGCAGTTACTTCTACTTGCTTGGTTAATATAAAAACGGGATTTTAAAAAACTGCTTACTGAGTATTGTATCACCTTTGGCCCATCAGGCAACTGTGCACGGGCTGGTTTAACCTCCATCTCCAGCATGGTTTTTTAGCTATTCAGTTATCCTTACATTGATTCAATGGAGATACGCTCCTCCCAAATTATTGCCAATTACAGCTCAGTTTCTGAACAGTTGTGCTTCAAGAGAACCACCATTGGTGGCAGTTAGTCAACAAGCCATCTCCATGTGTCTGGGGAATATGAAGCTAGCAGGCCAGCTCACTACATACACACATAACAATTCTCTGAACTGTTACCCAAACTGGCCCCAAGGAACGCATTATAATGAGCAGGAACATTTCACGAGGAACAAATATTCCTGTTTCTAAAAAGTTTAGAATAAAAAGTTTACTTTATACCAATATAAGACCCATTCCGTTGCTGTACTGAGCATCATGATGCAACATGAAGACGACTATAACCCGCCTTGACAGCCAAATGGAAGAAAACTCTGGGGTGTCTCATGAAACATCAGTGCCAAGAGTGGTTGGTAGGCAAGAGGGGTGCCACTGCTTCTTAGGAGGAGTGAGGCAGTGGGGAGGTCAATGCTGTGCAGTTGCCGCAGCAGGATTGGCTCTGCTGATGTTCTCACTCAGCTCACAGCCTCCCCGATGCCTCACTCCTCTCTTTCCCAGTAAGAGGCAGCAATGTGGCTACCTGGAGGCTCCCCTCCTTGCCAACCACTCCTGTTTGGTGTGAATGGCCCTCCTTGTGGGAAAGGGGTGATGAATATACTGCTGTGCAAAGCAAGCGTCATTCCTGCTCATGCATCTCTCTATGATTTTGTGCACATATGTTATGTGTTTGCAATCCTGTGAATAGGATCTAATCCAGGGATAGTGACCCTGTGACCCTCTAGAGCAGGCATCCCCAAACTGCGGCCCTCCAGATGTTTTGGCCTACAACTCCCATGATCCCTAGCTAACAGGACCAGTGGTTGGGGAAGATGGGAATTGTAGTCCAAAACATCTGGAGGGCCGAAGATTGGGGATGCCTGCTCTAGAAGTTGCTTGGACCATTAGCCTGACCATTAGCCATACTTTCAGGTGCTGCTAGGAGTTGAGTCCAGCAACATCCATAGGGCCACAGATTTTGCCATTCCTCATCTAATTTGTCATTCAGCGCTTCTGTCCCTAGTGTATTCTTTTGTGCTTAAACAATCTAATTTGAATTTTGAATCCTCAGAGGATTATAAAATGAACAGCAGTTGTGGGGGATTTCTTCTTTGTGATTTAAATACAGTTCTAGAATTCACTGAGAGATAAATATATAATCACACTCTTCTGGGGTAAAACTGTACTTTAGCATACAGATGAGTTCTCTTGAAGCTCCATCCTTCTGCGCGATTCCATGTGTTGATTTCTTGAGAAAACTGTTAATAATGTATCACTTCAGCTGATCTTTCCACTCAGTGCAGTAAAGCTGGTGCTATTATTCTCAAAACATTTTACAGTGTATAGTTTTTGCCTTCAGCCCTGCACCCATTTGTGAAAACAGAATTCATCTGAACAAGTCATGCTCATGTGTTTGTGACCAGGACAGTAATTTATGTGAGTGCTGCAGAGTTGTTTTTGTTTGTCCTCATAACAACACTGCCACCGTTCCCATTTTAAAGATGAGAAAATGGCCCAGCTAGATAACCCAAGAAGTGTAAAGAACATGTCACAGGTTATAGAAAGCATGCTTCCATCTTTTTTCTGCACATTTGGACTACTACGACTACTTTCAGACATGTGAATGCTCTTCAGAGATTGCAGAAACACACAGCAGAAATGCAGGCGCTCAACCTTTGTATTATGTGCAGGATGCAGGATTTGAACCCAGGTTTCCTGGACTCGGGCCAAGCAATCTAAACATTGTCCATACTGCCTTTCTCCGTGTCAGGGGTAAAATGTACATTTTATTCTGTGTAGTGGAGTTTTTAAGTGCATGATTTTCAGGCGTGACCTTGGGGGCGTTGTTTAGCACCGTGGTGCGTATGAGAGTCCTTTGCCTGCTTTTTTAGTGTTTATGTCCTACCAACAAGATGAGGCTGGGGGAAGAACATGCTTACAGTAATTTTCCTCTTTCTCCCTCCAGAGGTCATTCATTAGAGTGGTACAACAAAGGCTTTGGACATCTGTGTGCAGCTGAAGTTGCCAATATCAGGAATTCATTTCAACCGCTGATTGCTGAGGGACCAGAAACAAAAATATGAGTGCTGGATACCGACCTATATGGAGTTCCATGGACAAACTAGAGCCACTGGGTGATTTTAGCCTACATTTGTGCAATAGCCAAGCAAGGATTGCTTGGGCAGCTCTGCCATGGTCTGGTAATGTCACCCACTTACCCTCCCAGCCCCATCCTGTATTTGTTAATCTCCTTCACTGAAGAATATTTGTCCAAGAACTTTTTCAGGCTACACAAATTTACTGTGGTCATTGCTTTTCCATTGCATAATTGTAATATTTAAAAGCTTCTGAGAAGCTTATTTTAAAGTGTAAATAAGAGATGTAAATATTGTATAGACTTTGCTATGTATCATATCTGCCTATATATATATATATATATACACATATATATACACACACACATATGTAAATATAATAAGTTTTGTATATAAGAGAGAACTTTCTAGAAGAAACTTCCTGCATCTGTTTGGAATGATTTCCATTCTGTTAGATCTCAGCAGCTCCCAGCTTTTGTAAACAGCATTTGCTATTACTGTTAAAACTATGACATCATCAGCGTGGTGACTATCAGCCAAGTGGAGTACTTAAGCTGATCCTATGTTTGCAAAGCTTATATAAAGAGATGCGTAGAGATGGGCACACAGGGTTGAGAAGGGGCTGCTAAGAGGCGAGAGAAGGCAATGAGCAGCAGGAAAGCAGTCTGGTCAGATAGTATTGGCAGGCAACAATCTACAATTGCCTGCAGAAAGCAGCAGCTGAGAATATATGCTAGGTATCTTTGAAAAAGGAATAGAGAAGTTACAAGATCAGCTGAAAGCTCACTATTTGCAGTTTTCAGAATATTTGCTAAGACTGTTGGGCTAATCCTTAGACACCATGGTAAACAAGGAAGTGCTTAGAACAGCTGGTGAAGCAACTGTTGAGCCCATGTGACATCTTACTGCTACTTACCACATCCAGTAACTGTTGCTTAAACTCACAGTGCAAGGATGGGCCTTCAAATCAGTCACTCCAGAACAGTCCTCTTCACATCTGTAGGGATGTTCTATACCAGACATCCCCAAACTGCGGCCCTCCAGATGTTTTGGCCTACAACTCCCATGATCCCTAGCTAACAGGACCAGTGGTCAGGGATAATGGGAACTGTAGTCCAAAACATCTGGAGGGCCGAAGTTTGGGGATGCCTGTTCTATACTATAACAAACAGTACTTAGTCTAAGGCTTTGTCATTTGATATCCTATCCAAAGATTTGCTGTCCCAGGTCATAAAGTTTTGGGTCCCAATTCAGAGAAAGTTGCTCATGGTTAAATTTCATTGAAATCAAATGGAACTTGAGTGGGTCATGACTAGCGATAGCCCTGAAGTGAGCCATGCAGATAACTTTTTGCGTTGTGGGGTTTTCCTATACATAAGTAATAAACAAAGTTTACAGTTCCCTGTTTCAGCAGCTCATAACTGTCTTTGAAAAATCATTGTGGCCCCATAGTTTTGTTTTTTCTCTGCAGCTCAGATTATAGTCCAAGCCGCACAAGAACTTCTAACTCACTTCCACCAACACCCTCACCTGGCTCCAACTGTTCCAATGGCAGCAGAAGCAGAGGCTCTTGATTCACTCTCTGGCACCTGAGATGTGCTATGCCAGCATTCCAAGAGCCCGGAAAGAAAAGAGAAGGAAGCAACAGCCAACACAGCCAGGCAAAGAGAGAAATGAGAGACCCTTTACAGCCAGGCAACTGGGTAAGGAAGTTCAGTGCAGTGGGGAGTAAAGGATTTCTACTGCATTGAGCTCCCATTGCTGGGGCATGTGATGGGACACAAAACAGGCATAGAACATTTCCCAACATTTTAGCAAATTAATACAGTTGGCCAAGCTCATATTTGGGAAACCCAGCCTAATGGGCGGGGTCCAAATAATAAATTATTATTATTGGGCTAACCCTTGTCCATTACTTGTCTAAGTTTCCCCATTGATTTTAATGAGGCATAACAGTGATTAACTTTCTCTGATATGGAGCTTTACCTCAGGATACAGCAACAGCCAACCCAGCACATCGCTAACCATTATATTCTACTAGTATTGCACTCATGTTGCATGCCTATAACGAAGTACAAATTGGACTACTGGTGTGAAGAAAACAATACCCAGCAACACAGCAATTTTGCCAGATAAACATTGTTTCCAACAACATTAGGATCATTAGAAATAATAACATCTATATAGCTGCTGATGTTGTTAATAATAATAGTCTTAAAGCAACCCACTTAGAATTATTGCTTATATAAACACAAGCTAATGTCCCCATTGTATTTGAAATTATTCCGAGCTTTGTTTCCATCTGCACAATAGGAACGAGATGTATTACAGGACAATCCTACACAGGCCTAGTCAAAAGAAAGCCTCATTGATGTTAACGGAGCTTACTCCAAAGTAAGTGTGTCAAGGATTACAGCCTTAATAAGCTTTTTACTAAACAAAATAAGCTTCTTACAATGTGTGTCATAAATTTAAAAAGTGCAATGGTAAACTCTGGGAAGAGGTAGTACTGTTTCTCTGGAGCACCTTTAAGAACACAAGAAGAGCGTCCTGGATCAGGCCAAAAGCCCGTCTAGTCCAGCATCCTGTTTTCACAACGGTGACTGTGATGCCACCACACAGGACATGAGTGTGACAGCATTCTCCCCACCTGTGAGTCCCAACAACTGAAACTCCAGAGGCATACTGTCTCCAACAGTGGAGGGGCAACACAGTTAACCATGGCTGGTAGCCTTATCATTGCCGAATTTGTCTCATCCTCTTTTAGGTGGCCATCGTTGCCTCTTGTTGGGAGCAAAATCCTTAGTTTAACTAGGTGCTGTGTGAAAAAGTACTGTCTTTTGTCTGTCCTGAATCTCCAAACATTCAGCTTCATTGGATGGTCCTTTTTCATATGATGGCCTTAGGCCTTGATCCTAAATGCTTGGCTTGGAAGAAAATCTGTCCCGTTCCAATGGGACTGAACTTCCAAGTCAGCACATTAGGATAGCAGCTGTCCTCAGGATGTCATTTTGTTCCTCATGAATGAAAACAGGAATAGCTGCTGGTGGTATTCTAGAATGGTAGCCTAAGAGTCCATTGGCAGTACATAATCAGGGAGTACTTATTTCTCATTCTGAAAAGGGGGAAATGTTGTAAAGCAAATCATTATTTTTTGAAGTAATTTATGGAGACAGGGTGAGCTTTTTTAAAAGAAAGGAAATAAACTAGCATGGAACAAAATGCAGTTTCGTTCCTAATTTAGTTTAAAATATGCAGTTATTTTCATATGAATTAGTCAGATTCACCCCAACTTTCTATATATTGTGGTACATGGTTGTTTTTTTCAGATTGCATACTCACTTGTGAGTAGGCCCCATTGAATTCAATGGGCCTTACCTCTTAGCAATGACATGCATTGTGCTGTCAGTGTTTTAATTCATTGTTTTCAGTCAATCAAAATGTGCCATTGAATTTGATTCAGTAGAATACAGTATATTTCCCTGAAAGAAGAGGGTTGCCTTTTTCCTGTCAGGTCTCTTTACCTTGAAGAGCAGAGTTGGCAAGCACAAATTAATTCAATATATGAAACTTTTTCCAGCATGTCAATATGCGGCAGTGGGGAAGGATTTCTCCTTGTCACACAATGGTTGTTTTTAACCATGGTGCAGAAACAGCTTTTCACGGGATTCTATGGTGACTATAGTCTGCCTGGATTACATTAAAGCTTTGTGATCTCTGTAGGATTGTGCCTATAAGAGCAACACACAGGAGCTTCAGGAAATGTCTGGTCTAGGTGATATACAAACTCCAACCTCGATGCCATGCACCATTCTCCCAATACTTCATTTCTAGAAAGAGCCACGGTATTAATATTAAACCATACTCATATTCACCTCAGTGTGGGATGCAGACTGAGGCCAAGACCAAAAGAAGGAGAAAAAACCTCAGGTTCAGGATCGTAGACTTTAAATTTGGTGAGCCTGGGCCAGTCGTGGCTGATGGACGGCAGCAAATGTGAATACCTGACTCTCCCCCAGCAGCATCACTGTCACTTAATAGGAGGGCGCGAGTTGAGGCAGCGAGGCTCTTCCCATTGTCCCTGCATAGCAGTGATGCCACCGCTCCTCACAGGCCGCAACTGGCCCAGCCTTACCAAAAGTACACTAAGGGGTTTCCCCCCCCCCTCATTTTCATCATGGCCTTAGCTTGCATGCAACACCTGTAAGAAGTCTAGAAACTAGAAAGCCCAAAAGCATGTCATGTGGTATTTCCATGCTGTACATACAAGTCCCTCCAACAGACACATTGTGAAATTTCTACCAACGTGGAAAAAACAATCATTGCCCAACTTAATAATCTTCATGAAAAAAACCATTTAATAAGTTTGTTTAAAACAGCACTAGAGAAGATGCCATCCGATACTCACAAAATTGTTATCCATGCAGACAAAACACCTACTGGGCAACATGTAAGAAGATTTAATTCACCTCATATTGATGAAGTTGCCATTGTTATTGTGGGAGACCAGTTCCAACCAAGAGATATTGTACTTCAACGAAGAAACAATACATTAACAAATGTTTCTGAGACACATTGATGCTATGACGCACTCCAATACCCACTCATTTTGGGGGGATAGTGCTGATGGATATCACTTTAACATTAAAATGATAAATTCAATCACTACTACCTACTCATACCAAATAATGATTAGAGATAATGAAGCCAATCAACTTCTAAAATATCAACAGCTGATTCATCAATATATCGTTGATATGTATGCTAAAATTGAAACAGAGCGTTTACTATTCATATGCTTAAATTTTTAAAAAAACTGCATTCAGAGCAATACATTCATTTACGAGATGCTATTCAAAATGATGGCAATACAAGTGCAATTGGAAAACTAACCATTCTACCATCCACATATACAGGTAGTCCACGCCATATGCATGAATATGTTCAAGACGCAATTGCATATGTACGCCACTGCGGTCGCCCAGACCTGTTTATAACATTTACATGTAATCCAACTTGGGACGAAATAAAAAAACTGCTGCATCCAAACCAAAAAAACATTGACAGACATTACAGCACAAGTTTTCCAACAAAAATTAAAATCACTGATTGATTTCATCATAAAGCATGAAGTCTTCGGATCTGTGCACTGCTGGATGTACTCAGTAGAATGGCAAAAAAGAGGATTGCCACATGGCACATATTTTAGTATGGCTTTACAATAAAATTACTTCAGAAGAAATTGACAATGTCATCTCTGCTGGAATCCCCAATGTCACCATAGATAATGGTTTACAAGAAGTTGTAACTAAAAATATGATCCATGGACCTTGCGGTACAATCAACCCAAATTCTCCATGCATGAAAGATGGAAAATGCTCAAAACACTATCCCCGACCATTTGCTGCAAACACAATTACAGGAAATGATGGATATCCATTATACAGATGAAGATCACCAGAAGATGGTGGAAATTTCTTCACTAAACAAAAACAAAAAAATAGACATTGATATAGATAATCGATGGGTTGTCCCGTATTCACCATTACTATCTAAAACATACAAAGCACACATAAATGTTGAATACTGCAACTCCGTAAAATCCATCAAATACATTTGCAAATATGTCAATAAAGGGCAGTTTTCACAATACAAAAAGAAAAACAAAATACGGATGCAATCATAAATATTGATGAAATTACACAATATCAAACTGGAAGATACATCGGCAGTAATGAAGCCGTATGGCAATTTTTTTTCTTGGACGCACCAGGAGGAACCGGAAAAATGTTTCTCATTAAATTAATTCTCTCCTCAATTAGATCCACAAATGACATAGCATTAGCTCTGGCATCATCCGGAATAGCTGCAACTCTACTACCAGGTGGAAGAACTGCATATTCCACTTTAAAACTACCATTAAATATACAATCCATAGAAACTCCAATATGTAACATTTCCAAAACATCAGGAATGGCTAAAATTTTACAAGCATGCAAAATTATAGTTTGGGATGAATGCACAATGGCACACACAAAATCTCTTGAGGCTCTAGACCGCACCCTACAAGATTTACGTGGAAACAACAAACCATTTGGAAGTGCCTTAATCTTACTTTCAGGTGATTTCAGACAAACCTTACCAGTCATCCCACGATCAACACCAGCAGACGAAATAAATGCTTCACTAAAATACTCCAATTTGTGGCAACATGTTCAAACATTACATTTAACTACCAATATGCGAGTAAACCAACAAAATGCTAAAACAACGGAAATCTTCTCAAAACAATTACTGGATATTGGAAACCGAACAATTCCATTAGATAACACCTCTAAACGAATAACATTTCCTAAAAACTTCTGCACTTTGATAACATCAAAAGAAGAATTAATAGGAAAAGTATTCCCAAACATAGTAAACAATTACAAAAATCAAAATTGGCTTAGTGGACGAGCAATTTTAGCACCCAAAAACAAATATGTCTATGAACTAAACCATCAAATACAATCAAACATTCCAACAGAAACAATTGCATACAAGTCTATTGACACCGTTGTAGGAACAGATGAAGCTGTAAGTTACCCTACAGAATTCTTAAATTCACGTGATCTACCAGAAATTCCACCACACTTACTATAACTAAAAATTGGTCCCCAATTATTATGTCACGTAACATCAACCAACCAAAACTTTGCAACGGTGTTCACCTCACAATCAATAATGCCAAACATTATTGAAGCAACAATCATAACAGGACCTTTCACAAATGAAGATATACTCATTCCTCGAATACCAATAATACCATCAGATATACCATTCCAATTTAGAAGATTACAATTTCCAATAAGATTAGCATTTGCAATGACTTATCAACAAATCCCAAGGACAAACTTTGAACTGCTGCAGTATACATCTAGAAACAGATTGCTTCTCTCATGGACAACTATATGTAGCATGCTACAGAGTTGGTAACCCACAAAACTTAATTATCTACGAAAACAATGACACCACAAAAAATGTAGTCTACCTTCAAGTTTTATAATTCAATTAAGAACAAACAAAAAACCAAAAAACGGAGCACAACTAAAAATCAACATTAAACCAAAGCAATACAACAACTTATCAAATTATTTGCAGAAAATGTCACACCAGAAATAAAACAGCATCCAAGGACATAACCAACTTTTAAAAAAAACAGGAAAAAAATACAACCAACTAAACAAGATCAAACGATCATAAGACAACAAAAATAATTAAAACAACAAATCCAAGGACAAAATTAATATATCCGGAAAAGCAAATTACATCCGAAAATTAAGCAAACAAAAGGTACGCAACCATAACCATTCAACATACAAATGGCATCAATACTCACAATAAATAAATAAATAAACCACAGCAACGCATGACCGGGTTATCTAGTAAAATATATACAGTGGTACCTCGACTTCCGAAGGCGATCCGTTCCGCGGCGCTCTTCGTAAGTCGAAACGTCCATTTTGCACATGCACGAAGCGCGATTTAGCGCTTTGCACATGCGCAGAACGTGCGCGGGGCGAAAATACTTCCGGGTTTGCCGACTTCATAAGTCGAAACCTTCGGAAATCGAGGTACCACTGTAATTTTCACCAACCTTCCCCAACATCGTTGGACCATTGGCCATGCTTTTGGGTTTTCAGTTGGCACTCCACCAGGTTGGAGAAGACTGATTTAGGCCTACAGTACAAGCCAGAAAGTTGGTGCCGTAAACTGGCACCAACTTTTTCAAACTTTTTCAAACCTAGATGAAAATGGCAGATCCATCATACACCAAGATCATCCAAAAATGACATAACACCAATTCAACCCCTTACCCAGTCTTTCCTACACCTGTACAATCAGTAGGGATGAATGATAATTTTTGAGGAAGGGAGTCAAGAAAGTTAGTAGTACTCAAGTAATTCCTGGTTGAGTCAGCCCCTTGGTATTTTGTCTCCGCTCATCAGCCTGTTTCCCTCCTCCACACTTCCACAAACTTATTAAGTTGTAGGAGGATGAGGTGAGGACGGGAAGCAGCTGCTGAGGTGAAAGCTGAAGGCTGCTTCTGCAGAGGTAAGCTCTAGAAAATATTGACTTTTATTTCTCCTGACTCATTGACTGGAAAGGCTATTTTTAAAAAATCCCAGCTATAGTACGCAGAATTAGGCCAAGCATGTTCAGTAAATACTTCTTGGACCTTGTTTTCCTCACTTTGGGAGGTGCAATTTTTTGTTGTTATATTTTATTTGTCCTGACTCACGGACCCGGACATAAAAAACCCAACAGCCCTACAATTCTCAGCATTCCAGTAACAATGGAAATGGCCAGCTCTACCATTAGGCAGAATGAGGCAGCCACCCCAGAAAGCACATCCTGGGGAGTGGAGGGGTAGCAAGACATGCGACAGAGATTGTGTGACCTATATTTACTAGCCCTGAGCTACTTTGCTGTCCTCAGTTCAGGTAGAGGATGTTGTCCCATCACTAGTGTTGAGGTATGATTCAAATGCCAGCCTCATAGTCATCTTGTACATGGGATGGGGAGGGAGCCATTTTGTTCAGGGCTGGTCCTGAATGGAAAGTTCAAATATGTTCAAAAGTCTCAATTGCTGAAAGATGGGGATTAAGGGGCAAAAAATATTTCCTCACATTGTGTCATTTATATGACAATTTCCTGATAAAAAATACATCCAAAAAGTTTCAAACCATAAATACATTATAAACATTAAAAACTGCAGCCACAAAGTATAATTCCAACAAATAATAGATAGTACGATTAAAACCTGGCTGAAATAAAATTTTATTTCATAACCATCTAGGAATGGACAAAGAGGGAGTCATCAGCCCCGATAAGTCTCCCTCTCTTTTTCTCTCGTATGGTAGAGCAGCGAAGTAGAAATTGGGCTTTAACATTTCACTTTGCTGTGGAGTTCTGTGGATTAAATGTTTGGATAGGGTCAGGAAAACTTGGGTTTGGGGAGACATGGATCATCTCCCTTTGCCTCAGATCAGGGGTAAGCAATGAGGTACTCCCCATTTCTTGTGGACAACAATGTCTGTCAGCCCCCAGCCAGTTTAGTCATAGTTGGGGAAGATGGGAGTTGCAGTCAACGGCATCTGGAGGGGGGTCCCTTGGATAGCCCTGCCTCAGACTATTGCTACAATTCCATTTGGTTCCCATGTTTAGAGATAGAAGAAGTCAAGTAGATATGCTTGTGCCATCTAGCAACCATGTATCTGTGAAATACTATGTTTTCTTTTTTAAAATGAGTATTAATCTTATCTATCAGAAGAACACTACCATGTTTTCATTAAGTGTTACATTGCCATTGTTAAGTCAATATGGACATTGTGTGTGTTTTTTTAATGTACTCATATAAATACCTCAATTTTTTTTTTACCTCACGTCTTGTTATCAGTCAAAAACAACCTGTAAATAGATAACATGGAGCTGAATAAAGTGGCATATACTGAAGGATTGGACTTACCATCAGTATTCCTTTTTGTTAACATGCTATTATATAGTATTTCTTAAAATGTTACCTGATTTGTTTTTCCATTCCTTCCCCAGCTATCTGTAAAAGAAAAGCACTGTTAATTTGATGTATCTTTATATTACATTTACATCTTCCCTGTCTGATCAGTGTCCACAAACTTCATTTTCTGTTTTGTTTTTTGTTTCTTTTTTAGCGGCAGGGGTGGACTCAAACAATAAAGTAAAATCACTTATAAACTTTGCTTTACATCTAGTAAAAGCAATATTGATCGCAGAGATCCTCTGAAGCTGTTTCGGTTCAGAAAAGTTTTGCATTGCCTTCTAAAAAGAAGGCAGTCTACTAGTTTGTAGCAATGTAAATGTATGTATTAGTCAAAATAATATACAACAATCCATTATATTAGATATATTGACATACAAAAATGTGTGTGTTAGGGGAGATCCACAAAAAAAAATGCTGATGAATTTTCATCAGGACTTTTTTCAAAAAGAATTGCTAACTGATGTGGAAAAGTGGAGAGCTAAACTTAAGACTGGGGGAAAACTAAGAAACTGAGAGAAACTAAAAATGACAGATTCACCCATCCCTGCTTGACTTGCCAACATACACCACAGAGTCCTGCTATATTCCTCCAATTATTTAAGACACAAGCTTCGCACAGTTTCCATTTTTGCCACTTTATTCTAAGTGTGCTAGGTACATCACTGAAAAATTAAGGCTTACCTTAATTTAAAAACATCCCTGCATTTATTTTTTACTTTACTCAACAGGCTCCTTCTGTAGGGGACTGCCCCACTTTTACTTACAAATCTTGCTGCCTTCTGAATCTCAGGATTATTGGTGAAGCTATGCAGTGTTTGATCTGATCAGCTGCATCACTTTTCAAGTGATGTGCCTTTCCTGCAGGGGCTCCAAACCTGCTGAGATATGCAAGTTATGGTTATATACCAGTGTCTGCTGTTGCATTTGTTTTTATAGAGAGTTAGACCTGGACGTCACCTCCCATTTGCAAATGGGAATCCAAGCAAGCCGAGACTCTCACTAGAGGAAGGAGGGAGCCAGTACCACCTCCCAGGCTGTTGCAGAGGACCCCAAGCCCTCCAAAGCAAATTGTCAAAGGGGAGCAGGAGAAATTGCCTCCCCTTCCAGCAAAGCAGCACAAGTGAAACTCTGAGCACCACAAGTCTGGATACAAACCTTTATTATAATCAATAACCCAGGCATCCCCAAACTTCGGCCCTCCAGATGTTTTGGACTACAATTCCCAGCTTCCCTGACCACTGGTCCTGTTAGCTAGGGATCATGGGAGTTGTAGGCCAAAACACCTGGAGGGCCGCAGTTTGGGGATGCCTGCAATAACCCATCTACTTACCTTATATTTAATGTATTTCCCCAAAGCACTCCTCTTTCTCTCAGTATATCAAATTGCACTCATGGACACGAACAACCTCCATCTGGTGGACAAGAAAAGTTGGGGAGGAGTAACCTTATAAGCAGCCAGGATTGTACAAGGTCAGAGAACAAAATGTGCTGCTCAGTTTGACTCCTTTGCTTGCTGAAACATCTACAAACTTCTAGTCTAGAAATCCCATGTCCCAGCAATGTGTGGTGTGGCTCTTAGCATTCCCCACTCTTTTTCAGGCTGGCTGTAAAAAAAGATGCATGGGAAGCAGAAATTTTAAGAGGCCAGTCCTTTCTCATCACTGTTACCTCCAGGCAAGGAAAAGCATTACCTGCTGAATCTGTGTATGTTTAAGATGCAGAAGCTTGGGGGAGTGCGATTCCATGCTTTTCCCCAATATAAAAAGCAGCCAGTGTGGGGCACTGAGCAGCATTGGGCATGTGGAAGGCTGGGGGGGTGGGGTTTCAAACATTTCCGGCTCCCAGTCAGGACAGACCTGAGATGTTTTGCTGTCAGGGGCAAAGGACAGGGTGGTACCCCACCTCTTTCATGTATTGAAGCCAGACGGGCTGAGAGTCAAATCTTACCTTGACACTTCTGATGGGACAGCAACTTCCACCCCACAGCAAGCTGAGCACAGCAGGTGAGGCGAAGGGGTTCCCGGCAGGCCATGCGCCACACAACTCCAGCAATGTGCTACCATTTCCTGCCATGTCCCATAAATATCTGCCACTTGTGGAGCTGCCTTTTTCTAATGGTACACACACACACCACAGCTTTCAGCTGAACAGGGAAGCCTCAAGCAGCCCCAACCCTGGTGATTTTCAACCCAAAGAAACCACCACCAGAAAAGGAAGTTCACACCTGCATTTTGTACAAGTCCATGGCAAGGAGATGCTAGGAGTCAAATAAACAGCTGTGAAAACCCCTTTAGTGAGACCTGGGACGTAATGTATGAACAATGGCATGGCAAGAATCAGAGAACAACAAAGCCTATTTGAAACTGATGCATCGGAGAATGAAACCAGCTCCTCAGAGCAGGCTTCCTCAACCTCAGCCCTCCAGATGTTTTGAGACTACAATTCCCATCATCCCTGACAACTGGTCCTGCTAGCTAAGGATCATGGTAGTTGTAGGCCAAAAACACCTGGAGGGCTGAGGTTGTGGAAGCCTGCCTTAGAGGTTTCCGTAAAAGATTGTGATGGTATAGTTTTACAAACATATATTAGTTCTTCCATTCCAGGTTCCTATGCAATATTTTTTCTTTACAGCATCGGACTTTCCTTTCGCTTCCAGGCATATCCACAACTGAGCATCCTTTCGGCTTTGGCCCAGCCGCTTCATCAGCTCTGAATCTACTTGTACTTGTCCTCCGCTCTTCCTCAGTAGCATGTTGGACGCCTTCCGACCTGAGGGGCTCATCTTCCAGCGTCATAACTTTTATATGCCTGTTGTCTTTGTCCATGGAGTTTTCTTGGCAGGGATACTGGAGTGGCTTGCCAGTTCCTTCTCCAGGTGGATCACGTTTAGTCAAAACTCTCCACTATGACCTGTCCATCTTGGGTGGCCCTGCATGGCATAGCTCATAGCTTCTCTGAGTTATTCAAGCCCCTTCGCCACGACAAGGCATTGATCCATGAAGGGGATTAGAAAGCACTGCTAATAACAAGGCCAGTGGAAGTGATGATATTCCAGCTGAACTATTTAAAATCTTAAAAGATGATGCTGTTAAGGTGCTACACCCAATATGCCAGCAAGTTTGGAAAACTCAGCAATGGCCAGAGGATTGGAGAAGATCAGTCTACATCCCAATTCCAAAGAAGGGCAGTGCCAAAGAATGCTCCAACTACCGCACAATTGCGCTCATTTCACACGCTAGCAAGGTTATGCTTAAAATTCTACAAGGCAGACTTAGGCAGTATGTGGATCGAGAACTCCCAGAAGTGCAAGCTGGATTTCGAAAGGGCAGAGGAACCAGAGACCAAATAGCAAACATGCGCTGGATTATGGAGAAAGCTAGAGAGTTCCAGAAAAACGTCTACTTCTGCTTCATTGACTATGCAAAAGCCTTTGACTGTGTCGACCACAGCAAACTATGGCAAGTTCTTAAAGAAATGGGAGTGCCTGATCACCTCATCTGTCTCCTGAGAAATCTCTATGTGGGACAAGAAGCTACAGTTAGAACTGGATATGGAACAACTGATTGGTTCAAAATTGGGAAAGGAGTACGACAAGGTTGTATATTGTCTCCCTGCTTATTTAACTTATATGCAGAATTCATCATGCGAAAGGCTGGACTAGATGAATCCCAAGCCGGAATTAAGATTGCCGGAAGAAATATCAACAACCTCAGATATGCAGATGACACAACCTTGATGGCAGAAAGCGAGGAGGAATTAAAGAACCTTTTAATGAGGGTGAAAGAGGAGAGCGCAAAATATGGTCTGAAGCTCAACATCAAAAAAACCAAGATCATGGCCACTGGTCCCATCACCTCCTGGCAAATAGAAGGGGAAGAAATGGAGGCAGTGAGAGATTTTACTTTCTTGGGCTCCTTGATCACTGCAGATGGTGACAGCAGTCACGAAATTAAAAGACGCCTGCTTCTTGGGAGAAAAGCAATGACAAACCTAGACAGCATCTTAAAAAGCAGAGACATCACCTTGCCGACAAAGGTCCGTATAGTTAAAGCTATGGTTTTCCCAGTAGTGATGTATGGAAGTGAGAGCTGGACCATAAAGAAGGCTGATCGCCGAAGAATTGATGCTTTTGAATTATGGTGCTGGAGGAGACTCTTGAGAGTCCCATGGACTGCTAGAAGATCAAACCTATCCATTCTTAAGGAAATCAGCCCTGAGTGCTCCCTGGAAGGACAGATCGTGAAGCTGAGGCTCCAATACTTTGGCCACCTCATGAGAAGAGAAGAATCCTTGGAAAAGACCCTGATGTTGGGAAAGATGGAGGGCACTAGGAGAAGGGGACGACAGAGGACGAGATGGTTGGACAGTGTTCTCGAAGCTACGAACATGAGTTTGACCAAACTGCGGGAGGCAGTGCAAGACAGGAGTGCCTGGCGTGCTATGGTCCATGGGGTCACGAAGAGTCGGACACGACTAAACGACTGAACAACAACATTAGTTCTTCCAGAGGTAGCGTTTCCCTCAGGCTGTTGAGTGTGGAACACATAATTTATACATGTGTCTTAATTAAAAGTAGGGAGCTTGCAAAGCTCCTAGCTAGTTATCCACAAACTCATGCAGAAATTCATTCACTCATGAGAAACCAAAGGCTACAAAGCCGTACTAGATGCACCGTTCTTCTCAGTGGATGATGATGCTGAGAAAGAGAAGACTGCGGCTGCAGGGGCTGAAAGTGTGGGGCTCCTGTGTCCTATGCATGCGTGTGCACACTCACATGTGTGTGCACTTGATAGAACAGCTGTTTCAGACCAATCGCCTCTGTGAGGCATTGAACGTCCGCCTGTCAAAACAGAAAAAAGCATTTCCAGCTGATGCTGGAACTTAAACAAGCTGGACTTGTAACAAAATGTTCCAATGTGGCATGCGCCTACTCAGTCTGCTGTGCTTTTCCCCAGGATATTCCAATCCATTCCCCCTCCGACCATTTTCCCACAAAAAAATAATAATCCAAGGATGTCAATCAGTATTCCATGGATGAGCGGCTTAGTCCGTACTGGGCAGGTTTTGGAATCTCCCCATTAAGCTCCCCTGCACCTAAATATTTTCTGTACTTTTGCAAATATTGAGTTTCTCTTGAGTGCACTGATACCTTCCTCTTATGTGTGGGTGGTGATGTTTTGGGTAAATAAAGACTGGCATTCACTGGCAACTTTGGAAATGGAGAGAACTAATGAAGTGATGCCCAAACTATGGCAAGCCATGTAACATTCCTGAGGCTCATGTGTGTCACACTCCTTAAAAACGTACACTGAATTTATACCAGGGTGCATCTAACTACAGGTCTCTTGCACCAGCCTGGAGCAAATCAACAGTACCATATTTCCAACGAGGTAGGGTATTAAACTAATAGAACTAAGCATCCTCAGGAACTGTGTGAAAGGTGACACCCAGTCACATACCCTGCAGAAATGTTACTGGTTAACAACATTAAACTTGTGCACATCTCTCAGGTTCAGCCTTTAAGATGTAAAAGTGAGGCTGGTACATTGCAGGGGTGAAGATGGATAGAACTTACATGAATATTTGTGGGGTTTTAGGAATGACAGCAAGAGTTTCTGATAGGTGGAGTCATGTGGCTAGGGGGAAGCAGCAGCATTTCAGGAGGTTTGAGATGAGAGAGAGAGAGGCTACAGGAGATTGTCCTTCATCCTTAAACCTAAAAATCTTCTTGACTTTCCAGTTAACTATTAATTCCAATTATTCATTCATAGGATAGCTGAAGACAAACCTAAAAGCCGCCTGGGGTAAAGTAGTCTGTGCCAAAGTTCATGTTCCAGAATGTGTTTCTCGTAGCTGTCCCTCACATCCATCTATCTGCAGGATGCCACCAAGAGTTGGTCTGCATGTTACAGAGATGTGGGGAAATAAGAGATAGTCTGTGCAGAGTGGGACTCAAACGTCTGACCCACAGAGCGTCCCAGATAGAGGTGTCTCAATATATTTTGCTGGCTAGGACAAAATAAAACAGGAACAACCCACCACCACCACCATCCCACATACAGAAGCCAACCAGACTAACAGATGAATCTCACCTCCACACTGCTAATGGGCCAGTTCCTCCAACACACCTGCAGCCAACAAGGCAGCTTACAGGATACAGGGCAGGCTATATGACACACAGAGCTGTCCTCCAACACTCACCATCAATCCCTGCCTTCCAGCATCTGTCACCTGATGCAGCAGCCTCACTCTGCCTAATGGCAGGGATGGCTGTTAAATTTAACTACTATTTATACTAATGTATAAATTACTATTTATACTAATGTCCTATATGTTTTATATGTTTTGTCTTTGTTTTTATATTTTATATATATGCCAATAAAGGTGTTGAAATTGAATTGAACTACAACAACTGGCCTTCAAAAGCCCTGGAAGATAAAAGTAGCACCCTTGAAATCCTCCTTTTCATTTTTTTTTCCAGTTTCAATGGGAGGGAAGCAAATGATGATAACATTTGTGGGGCAAAATCCATGGATGTTTCTGGGGTGGTGGGGAAAGTGAGGCCAGTATCGGGTCTCTGAAACCAGTGGTCTCTCCACCCTCAGAAAGTGATATCATATTGTTATAAGAATTTTGAGGTTATATATATATATATATATATATATATAATAATTGTTCATAAAACATGTACATGAATGTACAGTACAGGCACATGTCTGAAGCAGCACAGGAAGACAGGCCTTTCTGACACCATTTTGACTCTCTCTCTGACCAGGTGTTCCTCTGCAAGGAAGAAGGGGGTGGGGGGAACCTTCTCATTGTCTCAGGAATTAAAGTGATAATCCCTGGCATCCTGATACCTGGGTGCCAGACAAAAGGGTGTGATTAACTTGGCTGGGAAACAGGGAAATGTAAATATCTCTCAATTTTGTTGATTAGGTTTTGGGGGCAGGGGGCAGGGTCCAGACTGCTCAGATTACTGCCACCAGACCTCCCCGTTCATGATGTACCTATGATGAATCTAGGGAGGGGGGGGTCTTGGGCTACACCCCTTCTGTGACATATGGATGATGCTTCTGGGGGGTGGGCTGAAACCAATTTCAAATTTCTTTTTAAGGGCAAGACATCTTTGTTTGGGGTTCCTTCCTTGTTCTCCTGCATGAGAGGAAGGACCCTGTTGCAACAGCGAAAATAAAGGCTTTGCTTCTCAAACTTCTCTGGTTGGCCTCTGTTATATTCTCCAACCGATGGAGAACCCAATAAGGGAATAAAGGCAGATTTTTGCCCATATCAATATGCTTCCTACACCTGAGAACCCACTCAGATCATAACATTCCAGGGTTAGCCTACTGGGCACAAATGATCTTAAGCACCCAATACTTCAAGACACCCAAGGTTATAAATCTAGAAATAACCACCTGGCTGAACCAGAGAAGATGGTCAAACTGCAACAGTGCAAAGAAAATAAATCTGATTGTGTAAAAGAGGCAACTGTTAAAGCACAATTTACAAACAAGGTAATAAACACAACATACAATTGTTAACTTGCAATTAACTTCTCTATTGTCATACATTCCATAAGAACTATCAATTGCACGAAAATATTCTGGATAAAAATATACCTTTAAGTGTTACATTAATAGTTTTCTAGAAGGTAGCATTCAATGTACATTTATTGACAAATAACATACAGTAGTTTTTGAAAGTGCACAGAATCAACTACCTTGCATGCAGATTTGCAATATCAAAAAAAAAAAACACCATTAATGTTTACATACCACTTATTTTATTAAATAATCCACGGTGCTTCATAAAAAATAAAATCTGTTTGCACTCTCCACCCATCTAACATATATAGGGTGCACTTCACAGAAAAGTGCAAATTCATAAGTTACAAATAAATATTAGGGGGAAACGTGCTATTTGCAACAGGCAGGGAACTGGGTCACATTAATATGGGCAAAAAGTGTGGCAAGGCAGAGCTGTCCTTTTTTTTTCCTGTTCAAAGGCCGTTTTGACTAGTTGAAAGCAGCACATACATTTTGCCTGCTAAGGCACTATTTGAAATTGTGGTTTCCAAACTTTTTATTATTATCATCATCAAAGGCTGATTCATACGAACTTTGTTGAATGAGCTGAAATGAACTTAAGCTGCTTTAGAGAGAAAGAATTTCTGCATGGTGGCCAGGTATTTTGAATCAATTTCAAGACTGCCAGCTCATGTCAGCCCAGTGTGCTGAATGTTTTCTGGCACACTGAGAGCCACAATCTGAGCCTATTCCACTGAAGCATCCAGAAAAACAGCAGGCCCAAGCTCAAACTCCTGGAATCTTGATGCATAAAATGTCTTATTTTTCATGTATCTAATCAACATAAAAATGCTTACATGTTACCAGCCATTGCTATACTGTATTTACTCGAGTCTAATGCACCATCGAATCTAATGCACACCTCAATTTTCAGAACCTTGAAACCCCAAAAAGTATTTTCTGGCAAATGTAAATGTGCCATCAAATCTAATGCACTCCTTAATTTCTGCAGTGTAATTTGGCTAAAAAAGGTGAGCATTAGATTTGAGTAAATACATTATTTTATTTCAAAGAGCTCTGCATAAGTGGCTAAATCCACTGTACAATGGAAATCTGCACAGGTATTAGCCCCACTGCAAGTTCCTTGCAATCTCAAAAAATTATGTACACATATAGATTGGCAGTTTGAGCGAGATACAATCTTGTCACATTTTCTTATATTTGCTTATCTTTTGTTTAATAATCACATCACTCAAAATGGTTTCTTTCTCAGCCTGCAATCACAAGATGCCTTCTCAAGATGAGAGGGTTGTCCATCTTTTTCGTCATGGTTCTAGAAGTAACTTTGCAAACCACTGCCTCTCTCTGTGTTCATTGAGATTGTGAGGACATGCACAAATTAGTTCCTTCTTATGGTGATGAGAAAATACCAAGTGGTTGCTAGGCTAACTCAGCAGCGATTGGAATATGCATCTTTCACTGTCTAGCAATCACATCTTCCCTTACCGTTTTTTCCTGGAACAGTTACTAGGTTGTGCTTGTTAGTGTCAGGGGTTTAGGGTGTATCTAGATGTACAATTTCCACCCAGGCCCACATTCTGAGCCCTAGAATATTAAACTGTAGGGACACTGCAACTATTCGTGTTACCAATCAATCAGCACTTCATTGCACAGTAAAAAACATTGCCTCACAATGTGCCAAATAGAAAACTGCAGCAGTGATCTGCAGAGTAAAATTCAAGCATGCAGTGCTGAATCCCATATGCAGAGTCTGAGAACCTCAGCTTGTAATGTAATGTAAAAATGTTGGGTTGTATCCAACACTGCTGTTCCACTTGCACAATGGGTCTTTGCCTCCTCATCTCCCCTGCATCTTCCCACGCATCTTCACAGTCTGCTTCAGAAAATTGGAGGATCCTTTGGAACAAATTGGGGGGGGGCACAGAGGGAGAGGAAAGGGAAATCCCACTGCATCAGTCAAACGCCTTTTGCACAGGTAGGTAGCCGTGTTGGTCTGGTGTAGTAGAAACAAAATTAAAAAATTCCTTCCAGTAGCACCTTAGAGACCAACTAAGTTTGTCATTGGTATGAGCTTTCATGTGCATGCACACTTCTTCAGATACACTGAAACACCTTTTGCAGAGCACTGGAAGCAACCTTTTGCCTCAAACCTTGTATTTTTGAATAAAATTTGGCTGAAGGCATGCCCTCTCATGCATGCTGACAGATCATGGGCAAACAGAATACAAAAACACTTCCAGCAAAATAATAGACATCTTTACTTGCAAGTAAACCCCACTGTGTTCAGCGGGCTTTGTCCCTAGTAAATGCACTTGTGGGACAGCAGTTTTAAATTGGGTTAGAGCATGCTAGGTGAAAATAAGCCTAAGTGCATAAAAGGATACTGGGATATACAGTAGAAACATTTCCTTGGAAAATATAAAAGGTAGCAGTTATTTGGATCTGTTTCTAAAAGAAAAAAAAAAGTTTCTTTGTGCCATGAGATTTATGGCTGCTATTTCATTTTTCTTACTTTAATATAGCTGCCCAATTGAAGGGCAAAAATGGTTAAGGTATGACTCCCATTTGTTGCTTGAAAATACGAAAACAATTCTCAGTTACTGACCTTTTCTTATTGCCTAAAACTTATGACCTTTAAAATCCTCCTGGCCATCACTTACCTTTATTGAGTGAAGCCACCCCAACTACCAGAAACTATTTGCATTGCTTTCCTACAAGAACACAATCCCTTCGGGTCAAGTAAAGTAAAACACAGACTGGCCACAGTCCCTTAGTGTGACAGTAATACTACGGTAGCAAATCAAAGGACAGGCAGTATTATGGCATCAGCTGCTGCCTTTTATACATATAAACCAACATCAAAGCACTGAAATATCACAATCGCATCTCACTTTAGCAATTCCGCTTTGGTCACAAAACTCCTCTTTCTAGAAAAAAAAAATCCATTTACTTGTTTTCACTCTTGCTCTTGTCTCATCTCCTTAAATTAATTCGGAATGGTACCATACATCAACATGAAGCTATAAACAGATTCCCGATACGAGTGCCATTTTCCTGCCATCAGTATCCATCTTTAAAAACTAGCTCCATGTTCAAAGGTGGAGGCATTATTCAGATGAAGAGTGAAACTGTTCAAAGCCAGTCGCTGAATCTATCCTTGGTATGACCAGAGCCTAAGAGTTTTAGACTGGACAAAAAATTAATTTCATTCTAAGGCCTTAGCAGTCAAATGTTTACAATCCACCATGTTGGTTTGGACATAATGCTAAACCATTGTTTTAACCAGCCGCAGTTAAGCTAAACCACAGTTTAGGGTTTCGAAATGGAATCTGCCACTCGTCTCATTACTGGAGGAAAGTGGGTTGTAAGGTGGGGGGAAGGTAGGTACATTATTATAAATGCCAAAACATGGTTTAGTGTTACATCCATCCCTACTCACGTCTACCCAAAATACAGCTTACCGTATGTCTAAGTGAATCAAATGATCATTCCATCAGACTAATTTTAGTCCTTCAGCTAAAAGAAACAGGGATTCTCTAGGATGGAACTAGAAATTCACAATCAGAGGAAGAAAAGCAAAATTTCAAAATATCAGGTATGATTAAACTCATGTTAGAACATCCCCCATCCTCAACAAAAGATACATTCAGTCTGTTCAATGAGGCCTGCATTGACATCACTATGCATGAGGCATTATTCTCACTATGACTCTCCCTCAGCGGATCAGGAGGGGAAAAGCCCACTAACCTAAAGTGCTAATACAGAGAGGAGTAACACAAGCTTCATGGACACAATCCATTTTCATATTTAGTGCTCCACAACACTGGGCAGCATGAATTATTTCATGGTGCAACAATAATCACAGTCGGGTTTATAATTATTTCTGAGCTCCCCCAGGAAATGCATATGAAGGACAATGAGTTGCAGGAAAGCCGTATTCATGCCTTCTATTGACCTTCTTGGAGTAGTAAGTGATCAGAAATACAGTAACAATGAAAGAAAACAATGTAAAAGAAATGAAAGCAAGCAAAGATCTTCTGGGTTGCAACGAGTCACATTCTGGGCACAGAATAAGCTCTTTGAGGCAGAGCAAGCCAGTGGTTTCCGAGCCAGGAAAGGTGTAATTGTCAATAATCTGTCTATAATGCATCATGGAAGACTTTGGCTCATATTGATTCACTGTATATCGATAGAGTCCATATGATCTAGGATCACCCCTATCGCTGAAAGAATAGGCAAAATAGCCACGGAGGTTAACATTATCCAAGGTGTAGGCTGCAAAATAGAGCACACATACAAACAAAATGCACACAGAGAGAGGGGACAAAGAGAAACAAATTAGTGCTGTGTGTTTTACCACTAGACCACCATACTACTACAGTATATGTTATTTCAACAGTCCAATTCCACTTAAAAGTAGCTGGGTGATTCCATACCCCACTAGTCTGTCTGTCTGTCTGTCTGTCTGTCTGTCTGTCTGTCTGTCTGTCTCTCTCTCTCTCTCTCTCTCTCACACACACACACACACACACACACAACACTCAGAAAAAACCCATTCATTTGCACACACAGACACTGATTTGCAAACCCTATCCATTGCATCTTTCATCTCTCCTTTTTTAAAAAAACTTTCTTTCTCTCTCTCCCCCCCTCTCTTTTTTCTCATTCCCCCTTCTCTGTCCCTCCTTCTCTTTCTCCCACCTTTACTTCCCAGCTGCCAATCCCTCCTTGACAATTAAGTTTGCCTGCTTGGCAATTAAGTTTTAGAAAAAAAGGGTGTCATTTGTGCAAATGAAACACACACGTAAACTTAATTGCCACAAAAAGCAGAAGGAAGACTGTGGGTTGGATCCCAAGACACTGTTTGCCCAACCAGGCCTGAATGCCAGTGGTTCTCCACCCCAATCTACAGCTGCCTGTGACCGTCACAACATACATACATTTAAAGCACTCTCATACAACTTTGAGATTCATGGCTTACCCCAAACAATCCTAAAAGCCGTAGTTTGTTAGGGGTGCTCAGAGCTGAAAGGAGCCCCCTCACAGAGCTACAATTCCCAGCCGCAATTCTCGGGGGGGGGGGGGAGGCCATGGTAGTTAAAGGGACACGTGAGTGCTTTAAATGTACACTATTGATGTGACCGTAGTGTATAATTTTAGGGGCCATTGTCCTGTTGAGCCCAGTACTGTCTACTATGTCAGAGAGCAGATCTCCAGCACTTAAGAGTCTTTTAACTGAAACTTTCTGCACCGAAAGCTATTGGCAGGCTATGACATGCACTACGGCACTGAATGATGGCCTTAACTGCATGTAAAATTGCCCTCCACTTACACTGTAATACCACAGATACCCGTCTGCAAAGTCTTAGAAGGAGAAGATGGCGGTATTAGTTTGTTAACTTGTAAGAACATATGGACCCTGCTTTTTTTGGCTCTGAAACTGAACCCCATAGCAGCTGACAACAAAACAAAACAAACAGTCATGAAATTAAAAATCCACTACGAACAGATGAAATGCCAACAAAAACACAGCACAAATATTTCATTGCCATCTAGTTAATGCAATAATAATTCACATACCTTCAGCCTCTATCTCATCACAAGGAACAGGCCCTGCACAGTGGCTCTTGCTTCTTACCCTTCATTATTTTGTTATTAAGCTAGCTTAATTTCACCGGGGGTAGGGGGAGGAAATCCTTTGGTGGCTATTCATGGCAACAAATTGCAACTATCTTTTTCTCCGCAACAGCAGACAGAAGGGCACTGAGTTCCAAACACTGCCTTGGTGCACACACAATGTACTATGCATGTGTTCTGGGTATCAACACATGTTAATTAGTCCATCCCTTAGTATAGGCAACACCCTCATCCAGTTGCTGAAAACTGGATTTTCAGTTATCTTCAAAGCATAGTTCCTGCTCCCAGACTTTGGAACTCTCTCCCTAGAGAAGTTAGACTGGCTCCCTCCTTGTTGTCCTTCAGCTTTTCCCAACAGGCTTTTTCAAACTGACTGCTTTTAATGAAAGGGCTGGTGCTGTTTCTATTGCAATTCTCTGTATGTTTTTATTCTGTTAATGTTAATTCTGTTAATGTTTATTAAAAAATATTTCGCCCCCTGTATTTTAGCTTCTCTTATTTTCCCTGTCAGGGGAAAAGGCAGTGTATGCACATAATAGTTGCCAGTGCTTTTTTTCTTAAAATGAGGGGTACTCTCATTTTGACTCAAGAAAATCAACGTTTTATAGTTCAAATTGGGAAAAACAAATGCAGTCATACCTCAGGTTGCGTTTGCTGCGGGTTGCGCATTTTTGGGTTACGGACGCGCCGAACCCGGAAGTATCAGAATGGGTTACTTCCGGGTTTCGGCGCTCGCACATGCGCAGAAACAGTAAATCGCACTTTGTGTGGGTTTTATGCCAGGCTTTATCCATGTCTTCAGTCCCTCTTCTGCCCCAAACTGGGCTAACAGGACGACTGGAGCACCTTCTGCTTCAATAAACAATGGATACTGCGGCAGAGGTTTTTAATCCTCTTTATTACTTCAAGCTAATGCGTATTTACAGAATATATACATAGGCTGTGTGAAAGTTACAAACAGCTCTCACAGCAAACACACAGCATAACAGAGAGCCGGAGCTACTCACAACAGCTACAGAGCAATATAGCAATACCACACCCCACTAAATTAGCAGAGTCAGGAAGGCAATTGAGTGAAGGAACAGTTCCCGCCCACTTCTCTCTCTGGAGACTATCATCTGATTCTCACATTGGGAGGGGTGAAAATGCTAACACTTTGTGCATGCACAGAAGCACCGAGTCGCGTCAGGCACGTGTGCAGACGCAGCCTCCCAAACGGATCAGGTTCTCAACCCGAGGTTCCACTGTACAGTAAATGGACAAAAGTACAAAGATTCACAAAATGTTTAGGAGTATGTGTACCCCCAGAAAAAAAGCACTGATAGTTGCTATTACATATCACACCCAGCATTCCAGAAAACACACCAAGAAACGTTGGTCTTGAGGAACATAAGCATTTCCACAGAACTCTTACCTTTCAAGGCTTCGTTGATATACCGCTCCATGTAATATATTCTCAGTTTGTCTCGATCCAGTTTCTGCCCGTCATCAATTCCACTGGCTAGGATGTAGATTGGGGTGTCACCATATTTATCCTTGACCCATGCGAGGAGCTTGCGTAACCCCCAGGGCACCACTGGAGTTCTGGCAGGTGACTTCACCCAAGTGATGTCGTTTTGCTTTTGGACCTCAAGGAGGTGGTCGTAATTGGTGGGGTCTTCGTTTATGGCACTTACG
This sequence comes from Zootoca vivipara, assembly GCF_965207765.1. Classification (NCBI taxonomy): domain Eukaryota; kingdom Metazoa; phylum Chordata; class Lepidosauria; order Squamata; family Lacertidae; genus Zootoca; species Zootoca vivipara. The sequence continues at coordinate 77,423,421 of NC_142587.1, forward strand.
AGAGACGTGGTGTAGTGGCTCAAGGCGAAAAAGTCAAACGACCCACGTATTAGGTTTCTTTCCGCCTCCGAGAAATAAGGCAAGTGTAAATAATGGGAGCCTAGGCTGTTTTTCCAGTGAAGCCACTGCCTCATCACGTCTGGGTAGTCACCGCTTCCAAAGATAGGCTCAGCAAGCCAGCCAATCTTAAACTCCAAAACTCGCCTGGCTGCACTGTAATCGTTTTTCGAAAAGGGCTCGACCCAGATGGCATGGAAGGCGATTGAGATTTTACCTTTCTGGGTCTTCCTGAATGTTTTATCATACAGGCGCCATGCTTTGGCATGGGCCTTCAGCAGGTTATGCGCTCCTTTGTATGTCAAGTTGTCATCGCTAGGCTCGTTCATTGTGATCCAAAATTTGACATACTGGCCAAGTTTTTTAAAGCAGAACCTAGCATACTCAACAAAAGCGTCCACGATCCGCCGGTTCTCCCATCCTCCATGCTCAGCGAGAGGAAGAGGAAGCCCTTGATTCTCACCCATGGGTTGCCACAAAGCAACGACAGGAGTTATATTGACTCTGAGTAGTTCACTGACAAAACACTGGTAGTAAAACAGGAGAGTGTGGTTAACATAAGATTCATTACCTAGAGGGAGAATCAAAGGCCACACCAGCGAAAAATGGAAGTGTGTGACATGCATTTCCTGAAGTAAAGAAATCTGGAGCCTGATGGCCGGAAGATCGACACAGTGAGGCTTGCGATTTGGGGCACCCCTTCCGTCAACTTTAATCAGCTTCTTTGTATGATGGACATCCCAAACATAAACATTAGGGTCAAGAAACTGGGACCGTGTGGTATCTACCTGGAAAGAGAGGGGAAGCAGATTCAATTTGTCTGAAGTGTGTAAACTCAAAAGCAAACAAGTTACCGTATTTTTCGCTCTGTAAGACGCACTTGATCCCTCCTAAGAATGAAGGGGAAATGTCTGTGCGTCTTATGGAGTGAAGGCACTGGACGGCAGCGGGATCCCTCAAGCGGAGGGATGCCTCTGCCGCAGAAGCCATGGCTCCCAGCGGTGGCGGAGGGACTAGCTGTCTGATGCTAGAGAGAGAGGGAGCCATGTTGCAGTGCCCTGTGTGTGTTTATATGTAAATAAATGTAAATTAGCCAAAATGCTGAGTTGCTGAGGTCTGTTACACAACTGCAAAGACTCTGCGGATCCCTGAGTGTACTGATGTTTCTTGGCATCAGTCACTGTGATGTTTGGGCTGAAGAAAGCTTTTGAAGCTCCCAAACGATCGATCAGGAGGGAGAGAACATGCCAGTCGGGCATGTGTCTTTGCCAAGGCCCTACTCGTGTGTAGGACGACTCCTAACATAAGGTTGGGCACATGATCTGATTGACTGTGAGATGATGAATTTTAGAGCATAACTGATAATTAAGTGCTGCTAGGCTGAGCAAGCTAGGAATTGTCTTAAGAAGAGATTTTCACTTTTCTGCAATATATACAGCAATGAACCGGGAAAGGGTCCTATACTTCTATGAATCCAATTTCTCTGTAGTATTGAAAAATTGATAGCGTTAAGCCAGCCATTCAATAGATACTATGTGAGATTTCCTGGAGATGGATTAATGTCCATGCATAAATACCTACTCAGATATGTATCATCAGTCTATTTAAAATTCAAATGTAAAAATAGGTGTATCATGTTTTGAAGTTTTTTACAATAGAGGCACAATATTATACATATGTATATTGGTTAGCATTTCCTATGTATAACCCTTAGATTTTTAAAAACCAGTTCCTTTACAACATGGTGGCCTCCGTATCTTTTTGGGCTTCAGTTCCCTTCATCCCTGTCCATTGGCCATGGTAGCCAAGGCTGAGGGGAAACCCAGACAGATGGGTGGGGTATAAATATATTATTATTATTATTATTATTAGGCTGATGGGACCTGAGAGTCAACATCTGGAGAGCACCATGTTAGCTACTTCTGCTTTGTGGAGTATCTAAAGTTTGCATCAACAAATGATTTAGATATGCAATAAATCTTTCAAGAATCAATCAGTTTTAAAAACATAGGGAGCTCAGAAAACTTTAAAGGTGACGTCCAAACGATTTATGGGAAGTGTGTCTGCCATGCACTAAAGTACACCGAAATAAATCACAGCAAAGATGCAGATTAGAAATAAGTGGCATGCTAATTTTAACCAACTTAATATTTAATGACATTGTTCTAATTCACTATGCTAATGTCATAGAAGACCGTTCAATAGCTCAAAGCACAAATGTCGAGCCATCAAAATTGATTGACACATAGTATGAAGAACAATGAATTCCCCCCCCTTCCCTTCACTGGAGCCCGATATGTGCTGGTAAATCCCACAGTGTGTATGGCCTACCTCTAAGGAAGGAGTAAGAGTTAACAAGGCTGCAACATGTTTTCATTTGATTGTGTTACCCTACCACCTCTGCCTGATCTGTCCCTGAAAAGAACAAATCTGTGGGGGGGGGGCACGTTGCTTTAAATCATGGGGACACAACAGAATGGGGAAGGTGTGTACACAGAGACACCCACACACTAAGAGTTCTGCCTGGAATATAGCACCCAAACTGTGATGCTTGTCAGAGGAAGGACCCTACTGCCTCAATTATAACACATGACTAGGAACGAAACAAAGACAATACTGTCATTTCACTTGCGCTACAGGAAAACTGGAGGAAGTGATTTGCTCTCTCATTTGGCTTACCTGAAGAAAGCTTTCGGTAACCCCCCAAGCAAAACCACAGGGGAAAGTCCCTTCTATGGGCTGGTCTTCTGGTACTGGGAGGAAGCCATTGTTCTCGATCACCTTCTGGTAAAACATTCCTGAAGACTTTATCATCAGTTTCTTATCCTGACTTTGAAAGTCTACGTAAAACAGACCCCTTCGAACGCTGTAGCCCCTGAGCCATTCAAAGCCATCCATGAGAGACCAAGCCGTGTACCCGATGACAGTAACTCCATCATACCTGACAGCTGAGGAGAAAACAACAAAAATAAGATGACCTCACTTCCCCATGTGCACACATTTGAACAACTGCACTTGAACAGATTTGTTCAGAAAAATGCTACCGCTTACATATCCTGCTCAGTGGTTATCAAGCTATGATGTTCATGTTGCCAGGCAGATATGGCCTAAATAGCCTAAGGATACCTCCGCTATGTCCCAGTGGGCACTTGAATTGGTCCCATGGCATTCTTTTTTTCTGATGGAAAATGCAATGCCTGGAAGCTTTTGAATACAGTACTTTGAAATGAGTAAAGCTAAAGGTAAAGGGACCCCTGGCCATTAGGTCCAGTTGTGACCAACTCTGGGGTTGCGGCACTCATCTCGCGTATTGGCCGAGGGAGCCAGCGTACAGCTTCCAGGTCATGTGGCCAGCATGACAAAGACGCTTCTGGCGAACCAGAGCAGCACATGGAAACGCCGTTTACCTTTCCACCTATTTATCTACTTGCTTTCTCCTTTCTTATGGAGAAAGCTAGAGAGTTCCAGAAAAACGTCTACTTCTGCTTCATTGACTATGCAAAAGCCTTTGACTGTGTCGACCACAGCAAACTATGGCAAGTTCTTAAAGAAATGGGAGTGCCTGATCACCTCATCTGTCTCCTGAGAAATCTCTATGTGGGACAAGAAGCTACAGTTAGAACTGGATATGGAACAACTGAGTGGTTCAAAATTGGGAAAGGAGTACGACAAGGTTGTATATTGTCTCCCTGCTTATTTAACTTATATGCAGAATTCATCATGCGAAAGGCTGGACTAGATGAATCCCAAGACGGAATTAAGATTGCCGGAAGAAATATCAACAACCTCAGATATGCAGATGACACAACCTTGATGGCAGAAAGCGAGGAGGAATTAAAGAACCTTTTAATGAGGGTGAAAGAGGAGAGCGCAAAATATGGTCTGAAGCTCAACATCAAAAAAACCAAGATCATGGCCACTGGTCCCATCACCTCCTGGCAAATAGAAGGGGAAGAAATGGAGGCAGTGAGAGATTTTACCTTCTTGGGCTCCTTGATCACTGCAGATGGTGACAGCAGTCACGAAATTAAAAGACGCCTGCTTCTTGGGAGAAAAGCAATGACAAACCTAGACAGCATCTTAAAAAGCAGAGACATCACCTTGCCGACAAAGGTCCGTATAGTTAAAGCTATGGTTTTCCCAGTAGTGATGTATGGAAGTGAGAGCTGGACCATAAAGAAGGCTGATCGCCAAAGAATTGATGCTTTTGAATTATGGTGCTGGAGGAGACTCTTGAGAGTCCCATGGACTGCTAGAAGATCAAACCTATCCATTCTTAAGGAAATCAGCCCTGAGTGCTCCCTGGAAGAACAGATCGTGAAGCTGAGGCTCCAATACTTTGGCCACCTCATGAGAAGAGAAGAATCCTTGGAAAAGACCCTGATGTTGGGAAAGATTGAGGGCACTAGGAGAAGGGGACGTCAGAGGACAAGATGGTTGGACAGTGTTCTCGAAGCTACGAACATGAGTTTGACCAAACTGCGGGAGGCAGTGCAAGACAGGAGTGCCTGGCGTGCTATGGTCCATGGGGTCACGAAGAGTCGGACACGACTAAACGACTAAACAACAACAACATCTACTTGCACTTTGATGTGCTTACGAACTGCTAGATTGGCAGAAGCTGGGACCGAGCAACGGGAGCTCACCCTGTTGCGGGGATTCGAACTGCCGACCTTCTGATCGGCAAGCCCTAGGCTCTGTGGTTTAACCCACAGCACCACCCACGTCCCTCTTTTAAATGAGTAGGTACCTCCATAAAAGGTAAAGGTACCCCTGACCATTAGGTCCAGTAGTGAACGACTCGAGTTGCAGAGCTCATCTCGCTTTATAGGCTGAGGGAGCCGGCGTTTGTCCACAGCCAGCTTCGGGATCATGTGGCCACCATGACTAAGCCACTTCTGGCGAACCAGAGCAACACACTTTTTATCTACTTGCACATGACGTGCTTTCGAACTGCTAGGTGGGCAGGAGTTGGGACCGAACAACAGGAGCTCACTCCTTCGCGGGGATTCAAACCTTCTGATTGGCAAGCCCTAGACTCTGTGGGTTAGACCACAGCGCCACCCACGTCCCAGATACCTTCATAAAAGGATGTAATTTCACTTATTGTGACTTCTTCTACAAAACTGATGTAACAAAACTGTTAATTGTTTTATATAATTTAGTTGGTTCCCACATCTCAGAAGCCAACTGGCCTCTACCAGAAGTCAGACATATAGGGTGGAATTCAAAGTAGCGCTAAGGAGTTGGCTCCATCACCGCAAGCATTCCTGCTTGCATGATGAAATGATCTCCCCTCTCCTTCACCCACATGCTGTTCTCCAAAGCCCCCACAGCCAATATGGGGGGATTCAGGTGGCATGGGGGGACAAGTCCCACTGTGGTAGCAGGACTCATTGTGCTGGCTCCCGCTAGCGAAACTATATAGTTGAATCCAGCCCCAAGTATCTCAAGTCCCATGCTGCACAACACTTCCAGCAGATTGGGCAGGTATCTTTCAGGTGTGTCAGCTGTGTAATATGAGGTAATGCATGTTCTTTGTACTTTTGTCCATTTGCTGTATTTATTTTTCCCAATTTGAATTATAAAATGGTGATTTTCTTGAGTCAAAATGTGAGTACCCCTAAACATTTTTTTGGGGGGGGAGCACTGATATAAGGTATTCAGAGGTATTATAGAATATTGGTGCAACCACCAAGAAGGCTCTTCTCTCATCCTTCACAGCCATGCCTCAGCCACAAACAGGACACAGAAATTGTCCTCTCCCATGCACCTTAGAGAGCAGGCAGCATGGTATGAGAAGAGAAAGTCTCTCAGGTGACCTAGACCCAAGATATTTAGGGTTTTCAAGGTAAGTAGAAAAGCAAGACAGAACTTTCACTTAATTATTTACATGCTTAAATAAAATACTAGGTAAAGGTAAAGGGACCCCTGACCATTAGGTCCAGTCGTGACCGACTCTGGGGTTGCGCGCTCATCTCACATTATTGGCCGAGGGAGCCGGCGTATAGCTTCCAGGTCATGTGGCCAGCATGACAAAGCCGCTTCTGGCAAACCAGAGCAGCACATGGAAACGCCATTTACCTTCCCGCTGTAGTGGTTCCTATTTATCTACTTGCATTTTGACGTGCTTTCGAACTGCTAGGTTGGCAGGAGCTGGGACCAAGCAACGGGAGCTCACCCCGTCACAGGGATTCGAACCGCCGACCTTCTGATCAGCAAGCCCTAGGCTCAGTGGTTTAACCACAGCGCCACCTGGGTCCCAATTAAAATACTACTCTACTTCAAAATAATGACTGTCCCAAAGTAACTAGCAAGTGTTGCAAACAATAAAGACAACATTCTGTAGTGAATGTAAAGCTGAGCTAATAAAAGTTTTGCCACTTATTTTACATCTTTCATGAAAGTTGTTTTAAAATAAAAAACCAACACAGACATAAAGCAAACCCAGTTTTCCATGGGGGCCAGAATGTGCAGCTTGGTTGCTATTGGTTGCTAAAACGAGAAGTTGTATCTACCACCTAATGCATTTACCAACACTCAAGCCCCTTTCCATATTCGTATAAATAAGGACTATGTGACTGAGACACAGTTTTGTAAATCTGCTGTGAAAGCAGGATAAGTACTCCCTACAGTTATTTCCATTTCTTCATTACGGGAAGAATAAATTCTTGCAGCCCAAGAAGAGACTCTTAAGGTCACTGCCAGAGAGTTACAGAAATTATATATGTGTGTGTGTGTGCGCGCACACACACACACACACACACCAGAGAAAGAGAGAGAGATTTGGTATATATTCTTATCTAGCAAATATTTACTCAGCTATCTGACGCATTAAAACTAATCATTGGGTATCTCCTGCCTGATTCTCCTGCAAGCCTCATAGCCAAGAGTACAAATATCATGAAGTTATATTAAGCAACCAGCTTAACTTTTTGCTGTAACCAAAGAAACATTATCCAAACTTGTTGGAAAGCACTTGGCAACCGCAGAGGCAGGCAAATCCCGTTCTTTTGGAACCTCACTCTGTAATGAACACCTGGATAAATGTTTAAAGACTCACTGGGTTTTAGCCTCTGCAGAACTTATTTAATGAATGTGAGGATAATGTTTCCCTTAACTTGTGCCAAGAGAGTAATGGTGACAAGAATACCATCTACAAGCCTACCTTTCAGAGTGTCCATAATGAAATTTTTAAGATAATTCGTGTACTTGGAGTCATCGGTCTTAGTGTTACCAGAAACGTACCAGCTGTTCTCCACAACGAAGACCTCTGGTTTGTTATATTCACGGCTTATCCAGTAAAGCAGAGGCCTTAGGCTTAGCGATTCCAGCTGGCGGAATAACATGACAGTATCCACGAGATGGAAACTCAACGTGGCCCCAAACGAAAGAGCAAAGAAATCGGCTGTCCCTCTGACAAACTTCTTCTCTGCTTCGGTGAATTCAGGCAGCACAGAGGAAAGGTTACTCTTCATGCTCTGGGGATAGTCTCCATCAATAAATATAGGTTTAGCAAACCAGCCCAGCACAAAGTCAAGAGATTTCTGGCATTCGTGAATACTGTTTTCAGTCATATGTAGAGGTCTTATCCAGTGTGAACCTAAGGCAATTGACACTTTCCCTCTTTGTGCAGGACGAAAATGATCGTTGTAAAGATGCCACACTGCGGCATGAGCCTATGGGAAAGAAAGTTCCCGGTGAACCATTTTTATTTCACTCATTTTTGCTGTTTTGTGAAATTATGTATTCAGTCTTAACAGATATCTGGGTTACCAACTAGATGGCAACAAGTCTCTTGGTTGCTTTAGGGCCTCCATTCAATCAAAACACAGTGCAACTTTTAAAAGAGACTGAAGTAAAATCAGCTGGCTTCCTTCAACTTAAAATTAAGGAAAATTAGCCTCACAGCTAGCAATACCACTCTGCCCTTTGGGACGGAACTGTTCACTCTCATTTTAATATCTCAGGGGAAGGGAAACATATTGCTAAACCACAGTTTAAATTAATCTATGATTTAAAAAGAATGTGCAACATACTGGTGTATGCTATTCAAAAGCCCTTCCAGTGCTCCTTCCGTTCCCATGCAAAGGCTGGCAAGTGTGAGCCAGTCCTTGTGGCTTGTTTCTCTCATAACAAATGATAACAGTAAGTCAAGACAAACTTTGTCACTGTCCTCTGGGCATGTTCCAATTTGTCAACATATTTCCTAAACTGCAGTGCCTAGAACTGAACGAAGTACTTCTGGTGCAAATATGTCCACAAAAAGTAGTGGTTTGAACAATTTTACTAGTCCAATGCCCATAATTTGCTTGCATTGCTCATTTTGTGGCCAAAATGAAAGGGAGCAAGGAACCAACTTTTGTATACCATCCTCATTTGGTCCCCCATAGCCAGTCAAAAAGGCAAGTGGGCATTTATAATCCTGCTCAGACTCAGAAGGATGAATTGACTAGCATGAACACCTTCGGACTCACAAGCTGCTGGTAGCAATGTGCTTTTCGGAATCTGTCTCTCACCAGCCTGAAAAGCCATGGCTCCCTTCCTTCAGAGAGTCTACCTCCTCATCATTATCACCAATTTCCCTTGCGCTACTCCTACTTAATGTTACCCCTTGTTTGCTTGCTTGCAAGGGAGATGGCTAACGTGCAAACAGGAAGTGACATCTACTGCTCCACTACCATCTTTTTTTGGACCAGAATAAGAAGAGGTGGTTGAACAACCAGGTTGCAACGGTGAGGAGGAGAAGCAGGTCCAGGAAACTTTCCCCAGTTGCTCCCACTCTGAGTTGTGGTTCCTCAGCAGATGCTTGACTATGCTGACCCTTTAACTCCAGCTCTGGAACAATCCCAACAGCCCCATACATGTGGTCAAGAAAGATGTTCTATCTTTCCCTTTACTTGCCCCTAGGTTTTAGAGCATTGATATGTGAACCTATATTTTCACATAATGGAACATGTGGCACACTTGGAACCATTTCACCAGTTGCAGAGGAGAAAACCGTGCATGAGAAAACATGTCTTCATAAAACTCAGTTCATGAGAACTGAGTGGGCAGGTGAAATAGATATCACTTAGTGACAGAAGTGATGGAAGCCCCACAGACAATGACAACTAAATTTCATGAGGGATCATTAAGTGCATCCTCAATTTCTGGCAAACAGCAATGCTTAAATGCTTTCTTATGCCTATATCTGAAAGGGGGGGTGGAATCTCAGATAAACCTTGGTGCCACTATGTGGAAAGCATAGCATGCAGCACAGAAGAAGGGATCAGTTTTTGAGTTGGATTCAAACTATTTAGAGGGCTCCTTCAACAAGAGTTATTATAGTTAATGTGAAGACTTCAGAATTATCTCTAATATAAGGGACATGGCAGGCCCCATCATATTTGCAATAGCAACCCCAGCAATTGCAGTGAGGGCATTGAACAAAATTAAAGGGTTTAGGTCAGACACACAGGACTTGAAGATTTATCTATATGCAGGTGATGCTACGTTTTCACTAATATAGCCAATGAAATCAGTGCCCTAACTAAATTAGTTTAATTTCTGTCTTTAAAAAAATCTTTAAAATCAGATTAGTTCTAATTTCAATCTTGTGGAAGATACTGGTAATCAGCACTAAGCATTTCTGTTAGATATTTGGGGATATATCTACAAACCAATCTTTCATCAGCAGCTCAAGAAAAACTGCTAAAGGAAGTGGCAAAATATCTGAAAAACCTGCCTTTCCATTATTTATCACGGGTGGCAAAAATAGCTGTAGTCAAAATGAATCTTCTTCCCATTATTTTTTTATTTGAATTTACCCTTAAAACATGACATTTCAATATTTTAAAAAGGCAACAGATTATTATTTTGTCTGTGGTTGACTCTCTCTCCACTTGGCATATTTCCCAACAAGTTCCCTAACAAGTTTCACGGTGGAGGGGTGGCAGCAGCTTGAACGAACATGTGGGATTCATGGTCTCTTCCTGCATTTCCAATGTTTTGCAAGGAAGGCTTTTGGACATGCATTGTTTACAGCAAGGATGGGGAACCTGTGGCCATTCAGGGGCCATTTGACTCCATGGGCCATCAGCCCCAGCAAGCATCACCAGTGGTCAGAAATGGGAAAGCCAGCCCAACATCTGAAGAGCCACAGGTTCCTTTATTATGGAAATTCTGGGAATCTTATTATTACTGAGTTGGGAAGAATTTTTTAAAATTATACTTCCAGAATCAGTAATTCAGGCTCCAAGCCCTTACTGCAGAGTGAAATATCTTTGAAACAGCTCTCAACTTTACTCTGAGAACTGTAGTAGATGCTGCTGTTTTTCCTTGTTGGAATCTTAGGAAACAGCATTCTAGAGAGTTATCTAGCCACAACTTTCCAGCATTTCAGACAGGGATCTTTCCCAGCCCTTTCTGGAGGTGTGTGGGATTATTATACCTGGGACTTTTTGTATATTTTGGGGGAGCAATGGGGGAGGGAAACTAAAAGTGCTGGCACAGAGGGATTACAATCTGAGGTGCGATTCAGAGGCAGTGGACTTGGCTTATAATAGACCAAATATTTCCAACATTGGAGTTTTCCTCTTAAAATATATATTTCCAAAATTCTTCTCTGTGCCTAACCCACGGGCAGCCATCTCTCAATTTTGCTTAACAGAGCAGCATGTGCCACAACAACATTATTACAGCGCTTCCCTTCTACCACAAAGCTTATGATCTAGTGCTCAAAGCTGTCACACTGTGCCAATTTTGGTAGACATGCTGATAGAAATTACTCACATCTGACTTGGATGCTGCAAACGCAGCTTTTAATATGGTATGTATCATGAGCAGCTCAGTGCCACAGGAGTTAGATCACTGCCAGGCCAACCTCTGATGCTGGCAGGGATGTTTGTTGGGAAAGTGCTATTGACCCTCATACCAGTCCAAATACAAGAACTTGTTCTTGTTAAATTGTATCAAGAAATACTGCAGGTCTTTAAAACTAAGGCATTGCAATCCTATATACACTAACCCAGGCATCCCCAAACTCGGCCCTCCAGGTGTTTTGGGACAACAATTCCCAACATCCCTGACTACTGGTCCTGTTAGCTAGAGATGATGGGAGTTGTAGGCCAAAAACATCTGGAGGGCCAAGTTTGGGGGTGCCTGCACTAACCTGAGTAAGTCCTATTGAACTTCTGAGTAGACACAGAGAGGACTCTGCTGTAAGGGTGCAATCAAATGCGAACTTTCCTGTGACTAAGCCCCATTGAACGAATTAGGATCTACTTCTGAGTAGAGATGGAGAAGGGTGGGATAGATGGCTGCAATCCAGGACATATTTGTTTAAGAGAAAGTCCCACTCAATTCAAAACTGCTTAGCTAAGTGATGGATCTCTTGAGTGTGAAATTTACATTTGGACTACTGGATTGCTTTTTGTGCATCCAGTAATAACTACATTATTTTCAATGTTCATGTCTCTTAAGATGATGTATATTCTGTGACTGTGGCCATATTTTACTGCACTTGGCTCAGTATTTGTAACGCATTAATTTGTCACTATTATATCTTCCTTTTGGCAATTGGTCATGGTTAATATAATAATCAATTCGTGTGGGTTCTCCTGCTTGTTCATTTTCAAATAGAATAAATGCTACTAGTAATGTATTGTACTGCTGCTTTCAGAAATGTGTGTTTGTCTTTTCATCTCACCTTGCAATATTGGATGAAATGCAATTTTATCCATGTTTATATTTATCAACTATGCCTTTGATAAACCACACTGTCACCTACAGAATCTCATGACACAATAAATTAGGCTGCAGTCTTAAATACACTTACTAGGAAGCAAGTCTCATCCAGCATAGAACTTACATCTGAATATGCATCAGATTGTACTGCACTTCTTTAGGACACTGCAAAGATCTGCAACAGACTGGCATTACTATTCTTCTGCAAGCCCACACATTTATTTTTGCTCTTGCTACTTTAGTGGGGAGCATTTAATTTCCTCTTTCCTCACCTTCACAGGCAGTCATAAGCATTTAAATTTGGTAACACTAAAATCATAGAGCCGGTGCAGACAGGGGAATGTTTATAACTAGAACTAGACAAGGGAATGTTAATAACCAGAACTAGGAAGATCAGAGTTCAAATCTTCACTCAGCCACGAAGCTCACTGTGTGACACTGGGCCAGTCTTCCTTTCTTAGCCTAACCTACCTGACAGGGTTGTTGTAGTAAAATAGGGGAAATGGCTCAGATATACCACACTAAGCTCCTTGGGGGAAGGATGGGAGATTAATGCAATTGATAATAATAAAAACATTATAGTTCAACCTCTTACACCAATACTACACCCCTAGCAAGTTTGGCTCTGTAATAAACTGGGATTGTTCCAATTATGATTTGCCACAAGTAGTGAGTGATTAGGAGTTCGCAAGGTGTGTTTGGACAGAGGTGCCTGAAGGGCAATGGATAAGTCTAGTTAATAAGGTCCTGATAAGACAAGCAAACAAGCTGTCCTGCACATGCTGGAGAAGTTGAGGTGTTTGTTCTATAGGGAAAAAATTCCAGCGTTCTGAAATGTTTAAAATCCCACCGTTTTTTATAGAGCTTTAATACTTGAGATGGTTATAGTCTCATTGGAACAGGCTTGAAGCTCATCTTCAGGAGCCAGATATACTTACTTGACCATTTTCCTCCTTTGTGTTTTTCCAATATTTGTTTGGGTGACTGGAGGGCAAGCGGGGTGTAGCCTACCTTTTATATTTCCATAGGTGCATGCCATACCCTGTTGATAAGTTGTGCCTTGCTCACTCTTGTCTGCTGCTTGTAGCAAATCTTAGGCTGCACTCCTTTATGCACACTGACTCACGGAATACACTGGAACTTGCTTCCAAGTAAACAGATCACACTGCCCTTGCTATAAATCAGCATTCCCTAACCTTATAACCCACAGATGTTGTGCTTGCTTCAGCAGCACATATGCTAAAAAATAACCCGCAAATGTTTTGGCCTACAACTCCCATGCTGGTTGGGGAGTTATAGCCCAAAACATCTGGAGGGCACCAGGTTTGGGAAGGCTGTTTTAAATTACACACCAGGGATGAGGCAACTGCAGCTCAACCTGTTGGACGCTGTAGCCCAGCAACATTGAACTGGAGGCCCACCGGTTCCCTAGCCCTGTTCTTAACTTAATAGGAGCCAGCAGCAGTCATCCATTTGCCTCGGAAAAGATCACAAGTGGAGGTGAATGAAGAAAGGCTCCACTCTCCCTTGGCGCCTGTCCTCAGGATATGTGCCTTCACTGGAGATTTTAAAGCAAAGGCCATCTGCCATAGATGCTTTAGTTGAGATTCCTGCGTTGCAAAGGGCTGGCCTTAGATGACCCTCGGGGGTCTCTTCCAACTCTATATGATTCTCTGAGGTCCCTCTCCCCGGTCGCCAAAACTCATGGAGAACTTCGGCTGAGCCTTGTTCTCCTCGGGCGTCCTTACTTCCTTACCTGGAGGAGGTGGTGAGCCACCCGGTAGCCCACCTCCCGCCCTCCCCGCACGCCGGGGGCCAGCTTGCCCGTGGCGTAGCCATGCCACGCCACGAGGTAAGGGTTGTCCATGGTGAGCCAGAAGCGCACGTGCTCGCCGAAGTGCCTGAAGCAGAGCTCGGCGTAGTCCCGGAACAAGCCGACCAGAGCCGGGCTCTGCCAGCCGCCATAGAGCTCCTGAAGGCGCTGGGGCAGATCCCAGTGGTAGAGGGTGACCACGGGCTCGACGCCGCGCTGCCTCAGGCCGGCGAGAAAGCGCGCGTAATGCTTCACGGCGGCGGGGCTAGCGGGCGCCGTGCCGTTGGGGAGCAGGCGCGCCCAGGGCAGCGAGAAGCGGTAGTGCGACACCCCCAGTAGGCTCAGCGCTTCCAGGTCGCGCTCGACGCGGTTGTAGCTGTCGCTGGCCACGTCCCCCGACGGCGCCTTCGGCTCGGCGGCCCGGGGGAGGCGCTGCGCGAAGGCGTCCCACACCGAGGGCCCCTTGCCATCCTGGCTCCAGGCGCCTTCCACCTGGTACGCCGCGCTGCCCGCCCCCCACAGGAAGCCGTCGGGGAACGTGTCGTCCAAGAAGAGCTCATCCTCGAAGGGCAGACGGGCGAAGCGAGACCAAGTGGCCTCTCCCTGCCCGGGGTCCCCAGCCAGCGGGCGGCACAGCAGCAGCACCCGGGCGAGGAGGAGGAGGAGCAGCAGCAGCCCTGGCGTCGCGGCGCGAGTCATGGGGGAGGCCGAAACGGACGGCGAGAAGCGGACGCGGGACCGGCTGAAGTTGTCTGTCCCCTTTCTCCAGCCAAGCCCCCTTTATCCCCTCGCTCTGCCCTCCCGCGGCGGGGCTGTTAATCATTACCGCGGGGGGAGGTGGCGGTAAGGAGGAGGGAGGTCAACCGGTTTGCACCGAAGGGAGACGACGACGGGGCTCTGTGCCTCCACCTACCCACCACCTCACGTCGTTGAGCGCCTTTGGCACTTCTCTAGGAAGAGAGGCATTCGCGCCGGGTCTTTCTCCCCACCCACCCCGAGCCGAAGGCCCGTCCCGTCGGGAGGTGTCAAAAGTGGGCGATGGAAATGCGTCATTACCTTCGCGCGCCTCAAACAATGTTTTCTTTCTTCTTGGTGAGACTTCGGCTCCCTGCACCTGACCTTGATTTTGACGTCTCCTTTTTCAATCTCCTTGCTTCTTCTGCATTGCTCAGTGATAAACTTTGAGGGGGGAGGCGGGTTCAGCTGTCACCATCCATTCAGGGAGTTGGATCTTGTTTCCACCTTCTTCCTCCAGCATCAGCTCAGACTTGGCTGAACAGAACTCATGTCTGGCTTCAAACTCGAGATTCCCTGAACGCTTTGCTACACCGTGATTTTATTTTCTCACCTTGTCAACAGTCACAAATCATGTTAAAGCATTTGAAAGACTGCGGTGTGTAGTGTCTTTCATTTCTGCTCTTGGTTGCAAAGGAAGGGTGAAGGGGAAATCCTGTTTCAATCAGCGAGTATAGAACTGGAGAGTAGTCCTCCTTATTCAGGATTATTGAGCATGGCATATTGGGATGTGATCTTGCATAGGGTGGTTAATTTTGTACTCACAGGTTCTGAACAAGATTTAAAGGTAAGCACATATCATGTGTTGGAACAGTAGCTACCAAGGAGTTGTTTTCTTTCTTTCCTCTCTCTCCAGAAAACCGGGAAGAATGGAAACAAGCCTTTCAGTATTCAAACTGCATCGCTGTAACTTATATTGCAATACAATATGTTGAGTATATATGTTGCAGCTACTTTAAAACATTTTTTTTCATTTTGCCTTCTGAAGATGATAACATTTGTATTCAGGGAAGGAAGAAAGCGACTATTCAATTAGAAACACTTCACAAATCTTCAAGGGAGAAAATGCACTGCTTATTTAATTATTTAATCACCCCTCTTAATTGGCTGAATAGGTGTAATACATTGGCGTCTTCTAAAGGACAGGATACAGTACTCTGCACTTAACGTCATTTAAAGAGACCAGGGTTTTTTTATTTTAAAAAAGTTATAAAGTTGCATATTTAAAATCTGAGTGCAAGGCGAGACCTTTTAAAATAACCTGCATGTGGAAGGGAGGCCAGCAGCCACACACAGATGTTCTCAGGAGATAAAGTTACTATTTAACTAAAGATTGGAAGCATTGTGATAATTTAGATTTATTTTTAGACAACGGTCACTTGGCGATGGAAAAATGCAAGCAGTTGCTAATACTTAGAATATTTCAGCAGGAATCTGGTTTATATTTTTGGCTTCTTACTGACATGTCATGAAAAATCAAAGTAGATCTGCTGCCAATTCATATTCTTTTGCACTTAAAAAAATAAATAAAAATACCACCAGCTCCTCCAGGTGTAGGATGGAACCTATGGTACCACAGCTGCCAAGTACATTGATCAATGTTGTGTGTAAGAAATATAGTGTTAAAAGTTTGTCACTGGACCTGTCAGGGTTTTGCCCAAAAGTGATGCCTCATTGGACCTTAAGATTTGACAACTAAATGTGAATATTCCTTAATGGCTGGCCCATTCCCCTGAATGGGAAATTCATTTGTGAGGCTGGGGTGTGATGAGCATAGCTGCCAAGTTCTCCCTTTTTTAAAGGGAAATTCTCTTATGCTGAATAGGCTTCCTCGCGAGAAAAGGGAAAACTTGGCAGCTATGGATGAGATGAGCACTTAATGTGCTGTTTCTCCCACACAATTGGCTAACAGTTTTGAAATGAGAGTGAAAGAGGGAAAGAAAGATTGAGCTTCCTTGGCATGAAAGTACACTGGAGGCTGTCTTTATATTTTCTTAATTTACATACTGTATATAAACATGCAGAGGCTGGAAGAAGCGAAGGTAAGAGCCAGGCAGATTCTGCACTCCTAGATTATTCGCTTCTGTCAACTAAGAACATAAGAAGAGCCCTTCTGGATCAGGCCAATGACCCATCTAGTCCAGCATCCTGATCTCACAGTGGGAAACCTGCAAGCAGGACCCAAGCACAAGAGCGCTCTGCCCTCCTGCAGTTTCCAGATTAGAAGCTGTCATTCAGAAGCATTATGGCTTCCGCCTATGAAGGCAGAGCATGGCAAGCAGCCATTGATAACCTTAGCCTCCATGAAGGCTTTTTTAAAGCCATCCAAGTTGGTGGCCATCTTCTGTAGCTTTCATTCAAGGACTAGCACTAGCCACCCAGGGGAAAGTGTATGGTTGGTGTTTTGGAAATGGGAGTGTTGTTTCCATAGCTTTCTTACAGAAAAGGGGACCTCTTCAGCTGTCCTGCCTGTCGTGTGTTGAGAGGGGGAGAACAAGGGTTGTTGGCCATGTTCCATCCATTGCACTTTCACCGCCCGTACTCCCTTCGTGGGCTGTGAGTATCTAAATTGTACGGGGAGTAAAGCAAGCTACTGACGGCATACATTCAGCCCCGAATGGGCAGAGTGTGGCATCAATGGGCAATGGTGGCCTGACTTTGCCCTGCTCTCTTTCTCATATGGTTCTAATTGGTGGGGGGTGGGAGGTTGAACACCCAAAGCACCCAGGTTGAAAGTAATTATAAGTTAATTTTAGCTGGGAGAATTCTGTGGGAGGAATTCAATGTCTCAATCGAAGCATTTCTGCTTGGGGGACAGAACAATCTGCCCCCTCCTTCCCCTGCATGCTGTTATGGGGATTATCCCCAGAACAGATTTGGGGAAGGAGGGAGGAAGCCCTGCTACACTAGTGGGTGTGTTTGTGCTGGCCCCTGCTAGGGTGCTGGGTTAGTGCTGGGTGCCTGTGTATTTGAGGGATGGGTGTGAGGGGGAGATCCAACTTGTCTAGGTTGATAAAATGAGCCTCAGTTTATGAGAAAGAAGCTGGGGGCCTACAGGGATTGTTATACTCACATAACCAAGGATGAAGTGTACCTTGCTCTAGGACAGGCATCCCCAAACTGCGGCCCTCCAGATGTTTTGGCCTACAACTCCCATGATCCCTAGCTAACAGGACCAGTGGTTGGGGAAGATGGGAATTGTAGTTCAAAACATCTGGAGGGCCGAAGTTTGGGGATGCCTGCTCTAGGACCAAGTTGAAGAGGCAGACATTGCCTTTCCTATTGCTAATAAGGTAAAGAAAGCCCAAGCGGTTAAGTCCAGTCAAAGGTGACTATGGGGTTGTGGTGCTCATCTCGCTTTCAGGCTGAAGGAGCCAGCATTTGTCCACAGACAGCTTTCTGGGTCATGGGGCCACATGACTAAACCGCTTTGGGTGCAACTGGACTCCATGACGAGTGCCAGAGCACTAGGAAACACTGTTTACCTTCCCACTGCAGCAGTACCTATTTATCTACTTGCACTGGTATGCTTTCAGACTGCTAGGTTGGCAGAAGCTGGGACAGAGCTTACCCCACCGTGCAGATTCGAACCACCGACCTTCCGATCAGCAAGCCCAAGAGGCTCAGTGGTTTAGACCACAGCGCCACCCGCGTCTCCCTATTGCTAATATTGATGGCCTGAATGGGGGTTATTTTTAGTCTAGAGCAGAAAACTTGTATTGGATTATACATTTGCAAACAAGTAAGCAGCTAACTATTAATTGCCTTGCATGGTTTTAATTTCTAAACTTTATAGTTAACCTCTTTCCAAAAAGAGGTGTAGGCCATTTCAGACAGCTCAGTTCTCCTTTGAAAGGGATGGTGTTATGAGTTTGCCCCATATGGTTACAGAACTGCAAATGAGTCTATGTTTTTGTCTGAAAGTGATGCCTGCTTAGAACCCAGGGTTTTATAAATGATGTTAATGTTTCTTAACAGTATGATGTGAAAGCTAAAGTCAGATCAAGCACTGATGAAATGAAGGTTGTTGCAAGAAGCACAATAAATTTGGGGACAACTTGCCCAAATTGCCTACTTTTAAATCCCATTGATTCCCATGGTTTACAACTGATCAGAAGTAGAAAAGGGCTGAAAGTTAAAATTGCTTGACTTCGGCTGGCTCATGTACCCATGTCTGTAAGGCAACATCAACACACTTTTATTGGCTAACTAAATTCTATTCCAGCCAATTTAAACAATAACTTTGGTTTGTAATTGACAAAGTGTGGGGAGCAGGAGGCTGAATTTTTTTTGTTGGAGAATAAGCATTAACAGGATTGAACTCCTTGAAATAGTTCAGTAACTGAAGACTGTTTAGCTCACGGGTGTCAAACACAAGGCCCGGGGGCCAAATCCGGCCCGCCAGACCTCGTCATGTGGCCCGCCGAGCGCCCCAGCCAGCGGGACCCAGCAGTGGGACCTTGCTGCTGAAGCGCCGCGCCAACAAAGCGCCGACAAACAGCTGGGGCCGGGGAAATGCTTTTTGCCCCTGGGTCCCTTCGCACTCTTTTCTGGCGCTGAATCAAGGCGGCGACCCCCCTTCCCTTTCTTTCTTCCTCTCTCTCGTTCTTATTCTTTCTTTCCCTCTCCTTCCTTCCTTCTTTATCTCTGTCTTCTCTCCCTCTTTCTTTTTCTTTCCTTCTTTATTCCTTCTTTCCTACTCTTCTTTCTCTCACCTCTTTCCTTCCTCTCTCCCTCCTGCTCCCCCTTTTCTTTCTTTCTTTCTTTCTTCCTTCCTTCCTTCCTTCCTTCCTTCCTTCCTTCCTTCCTTCCTTCCTTCCTTCCTTCCTTCCTTCCTTCCTTCCTTCCTTCCTCCCCTCCCTCTCCCTCTCCCTCTCCCTCTCCCTCTCCCTCTCCCTCTCCCTCTCCCTCTCCCTCTCCTCAGAAACATAGGATGCTGCTTTATACTTCTGGCCCTTAAACCCTGGAACCAGGAGAGCAGCTTCAGTGAGTCAACCTCAGCCAGTCCCTTTGGTGAAGGGTGGTGGCTCACTGGCAGAACATCTGTCCTGCATGCAGAAGGACCCCAGCATCTCCAGGTACCAGTAGCTCTGCAAAGCTCCTGCATGAAACCCTAGCGAGCCTCCACCACCCAGTGCAGTTACCAAAAATCATTTTTCAATAAATTGTACAATAATTGTACATTTGAATATCTACTTGCCATTATTCTGACTATGTTTCTGCTTTCAGAGCTAGTTATTACTTACATTATTACAAAAAACAGTAATAATTGAATGCAGTGACAATAATTTATGATAATAAAGAGTGGACACATAGTCCTACAGATACAACCGGCCCTTTGAGGGTGACCAAACTGCTGATGCGGCCCCCGATGAATTTGAGTTTGACACCCCTGGTTTAGCTCCTAAGTATTAAACAATTTATGATTTTTAAACAATTAATGATAAACAATTTATGATAATTGGTAATGAGCACATCAGAGATATCCCAAGGAAATGCTGTAAATTTGCTGGGGAAGCTTTGGCTCCAGCAACAATCCTAGAACTACTTACCCAGACGAAATCTCAATGGGATTTCTTAGTAGATGTGTTTAGAGAAATCGATATCTTTTTTCCTATGTGAGTAGAAGTCATTGTAGCAAAGACAGTTTTATCTAGACAGGCCTCTGGCCCAACAACATGACATTGGCTTTAACTGGTTGTTTTTTTGCTTTTAATGGTTGCTTTATCTGCCTTTTTTAGTAAATAATATACTTTAATAAATAAAGTAAATTTATTTATTTACTTTGTATTTGACTGCTACACAACTTTATTGTATTTTATTGTATTTGCATTATTTCTGTTAGAGCCTGGAGCTAAAATAAATGCGAGTCTGTGGAGTCAGGGTTCTGTCAAATCAGGCAGATGCAGAAAGAGGCATAACACTTGATTTAACGCAGAACGATGTCTTCCCTCAGATGCTGTTATAATTTTATTGTGGACTAAATACATTCACAATTACTCTGTAGTAAATCCCACTGAATTCAATGGGGCTTGCTTCCAGGTAAGGGGATAGGATTGCAGCCTTGTCAAGATCATTCTATTATTGTATGGAAGGGCTGTGTGTTAACCCTTGCGCAGCGTGTGGCAACATCAGCGAGCTCAATACAAATAACAGCAAATAATAATGTTGAAAATACAATGTATAGCTAGCCAATACTGTATGTATATGAACCCCTGCCAAGGAAAACATTTTGCAGAGCTGCTTGCGTCAGCTTTTCTACAAATCAGTTTCTCCGGGCAAATTGATGAGGTTACATAGCAGAAGCGAGAGCCGAAAGAAAAAATCCATACTGAAAAATGAATAGCTACAAACAATAACGTTGTTCAAACATGTGTTTCTTGCCGAGTATGGCTGACAATGATAATGGTGCTTTCTACTGACAAAGGAAGATTCTGTTCCAAAAGAAGAATCACCATTTAAATTACAGCACTCGCTTCACTTGATTTATTAACCGTTTAGGTTCCAGATCATTTTCACGGTGGCGGGGGGGGGGGGAACAAAATGATTTTGGATTTTAAGGAGTTATGCCATTTAAGCTGAGAGGCAAATAGGAAAATGTACCCAACTTGGGCAAGGAAAAGTTTAGATTTACTCTAAACAAATATGTGAATTTGTAACATGGCTGTTTGCTGAAGCACTACATTTCTTAGGGTACCTATCACAACCTGGATATTGTTTCAGGGACCCTGTGCCAAGTGTCCCCATCAATTGCAGTGAGGTGGGTAGCCATTGAGAGGACCTTTTCGATGGTGAAACTTTGGATGTAGAATGGCCTTCTCGGAGAGATTCACCTGAGTCCAACTTTCAGGCATTTCTGGTGCTTGTTAAAGACCTTTCTAGTCATCCAGGCCCTTTAAATACAGTGGTACCTCACACAATTGGTTCTGGAAGTCTGTACTTCCAGTACAGTACGCTGTACTGAAGCATACTGTACTTAACCTGAAGCAAACTTTCCCATTGAAAGTAATGGAAAGTGGATTAATCCGTTCCAGACGGGTCCGCGGAGTACTTAAACTGAAAGTACTCAAACCTAAGCGTACTTAAACCGAGGTATGACTGTACAGACAATGACCAATTTGAGTGTGTCCAATTGACACACGAGCGTGCATGGCACTGAACCATGAACTAACCCGAAACCGTCTCTAAAAGGGCAGAACAGAGGCAGGGTGGATCACTTTATGCAGGCCCCACCAATGCATTCAGAGATCTGGAATGTAACCCCCAAGCAAAACGAGGATGGCCCGTATATATAAACATCATTTTTCTAGAAAAACTGAACAGAAATTATACAAAGGAAATGGGGATTAAAGCTGATGGTCACTGCATGAAGCTTACTATTGCTCATTACATTTGTTTGTCACTAATACTAAAAAGGATCAAAACAACCAGCTAAAATACAGATAAAATAAATGAAAAACCAGAAAATTTAACACAATGTTCAGTACAAAATTCCTAAAATGTTTAATCAACAACACACTAAGAAAGTTAAGTTCTATCCGTTTCCCCCCCCCCAAAAAAAATATGATCTTATGTTTTGTGGGGGCAAGGGTTCATCTCAAGGGTTGTCCTTTCCTGTCTTAATTCATCAACCTAAAATTTCATTCCACAATTAGCCATATGTATCCTGTGTTTGCCTATGCCAGGGGTCGGCAAGGTTTACCTTGCCTGGGACGGTTCACTCCAGCGGCAATCCCTCTGTGGGCCTGGGATTTCTGGCGTCTGCGCATGCGCACACATTTCCGCATTTCCGGTGCCACGAAAGCAAGTCCCCGTGCAGCACTGCACTGGTTTAGCGCAGCGTGCAGGGACTCGCCAAGCGGGCGGCTCAGTTCAGGGGCGGCTCGGGGGCTGGTTAAACGACCCCCGTGGGCCGCTTGTGGCCCATAGGCCTTAGGTTGCTGCCCCCTGGCCTATGCATTTACCATAAAATAGTATTAAACATCTCAAAAATCATCTGCCCCAAGCTTTTTAGATATCTTACGTTTTACAGTCAAGGCACCCCAGTTTTACACTGGGATTTTTAATTTTTTTTTCTTGATTCATTTGCTATATAGAAATACATGTTTTTCCAAACAGATAATCCAACGATTTAGTACCATATTTAAAATGAGGGGTTGAATAATTGCATTTACCTGATCAAGTTCTCTCTTAGAAACTAAAAAAAGAGAGATCCGAATAAGATTTGGTGTATTGTGTTTAAAAAAGAACAGTAAGATGCTGCAGTAACAAAAAGACTACAAGTTTTCAGAAAAGATTGTTGATAGCTGAGTTGAACATTATGGAACATGCTGTAAAAGTGGATGTTTGAATATCCATGGCTACAAAGGACTATAGCGATTATGGTACCTGTACTTTATGTGGCCACTGTCAATGTAATCTGTAACTGCCTAGTAACAGATACCAAGATAAGATGTATAAACGTTTGGCACTTCAACCACCTGGGTCAGATCCTCAGAGCAGCTTCTTACAAAACCACAATACAGTCTGAAGACACCAGAATGTTCCGCCAACTCACTTGTGCATGTAGAAAGTGAAAAGTGGGAACAATTTATACACCTTTACCCTTGGGGGGGGGGGTAAACATAGGTGCTGCTGAGACATACCTAAATGTCTTCAAAGCAAATAACAGCGCAATCCTAACTATGCCTCCTCAGAAGTAAGTGCTACTGAATTCAGTGGGGCAGATTCCCAGGTAAGTGGGGTGAGGATTGTAGCCTAAAACAGAGCGTGTGAAATCAACTGAAAACTGATTTTGGCCTGGCGACCCTGATCTTTATCACCCTGCACCTCATGGGCCAACTTTGACAGGGCAGGACCACCCACATGTCAATCAGTTGGTAGCAGGTGGGCAGTCCTAAAAGTTGCCCCATGGGGTGGAAGGAGATAAGTCACCAAGCTGGACTGAACATCCTTTCTGTGCATCAATAAATTAAGGCTGAAACCTGATTAAAGGAGCACAAATAGATTAATCATCAGATTTCAGTCAAATAATTCATTAAGCCCTTGGTTAAATGTGCTTATCGTAAAACATTTTCTCCTGTTCTTAACATTTGAATAAACATGATACTGAGTGAAAACACTTCATGTTACATCCCTTTCCACCCTGTGGAATCGGGTGTGCTTTGAAGTTGTTCTAATCCCTCCTTTTTGTTCTCAGCAGCTGGCTATTAGAGGTATGCTACCTCTGTAAATAGAGATTCTGTTTCTAACTATCAAGGCTAATAAAGATCACACAAAGATCCAGTTGGTATTGCATCCTCTTATGAAAATTAGTCCTCCAAATGAAATCTTCCTCCCCTTGTCCCCCTACACAGGTACTCCAGGAACTAGTAATCACCAGCTGTAATACAACAGGAGCATTTTAGCGACCAGAAAGATGTTTCTAAGAAGCCCTCATGGTTGACCTCTCGCCACTCCATTGCAGATACCAGTAAACATTCATCTGCAGGATAGAACAGAGCATCTCTTGTCGGGGTGAGCTGAGGGCAGCTGTCGGCAGGGGAACCAGGAGCTGAGCAAGAGTTGAAGGGGGCAAGCAAAGGAGACAAAGAACAAATGAAACACACCGGAGTGTGACGCTATCAGGGCAGAACTTGGGGGCAGATGTCTAGGGTCCTCCTGAACAAGAGGAATCCCAAAGGCAGAAGGACTGCATTGTGAAGGAAGCGAAGTAATGCACATTGCCATCTAAAGAGGGGGTCTGGCTTTCAACTACACAGTATGCCACTGAAGAAGACTATAAACTGAAACGTCTCTAGTACGTTTTCTGAAATACCGGTATATCTGTTGCAAACTGTCTGCATCTTCCAGATTTCAACGTTTTGGACAACCATACCTTTGTATTTTATTGCTGTGGTGCAGTTAGCATTTGAAATATATATTCAGTCAGCAGAGCTAGATATTTTATAATATATTTATGTGATATATCACACACTGTCTGCACTGCAAATATTCAAAATCCTTTCATATATATATGTGATAGAAATAGGTTTATTTAGATTTTGACTTTATTCTTTCGTTTGTATACTCATCCAGATATCTTTCCCCAAGAGGAAGAAATCAAATGCACCTGCTCTTTTGGTGTTTTCAGGGCTTAAAATAATACAAAACATCTAATCGTTATTATAATTTATATCCTGCCTATTTGCCTAACGGCTAAATTGACTTCAAGTGCAATTCCCCTCTACAAACCATTAATCCATAAATTCTCCATGAATGATAAATTGGCTGAGTCCCCAATAAATATGTGGTTTGCACCTACCAGGTAAGGGCAACCAGTGTTCATAGGTTAAGAGCAAATTTTCTCTCTAGACATATTTTGTAAAAGGGCTTGTTGATGAAGTTGTGGGAACAGGTGTCAACACAGTCCGCCAGTGTGCTTAGCTGTGAATTGGGCCTCAGGAATTTATGATGTGGGCAAGTGTCATTTCTTCAAATTTCAAAGAAGATAAATGAGAATATTAAGCACTAACATTTATGAAATGCAAATCCTGGCAAAATACACTAAAGCACTGCATGCACTGAGCTATTTGCACAAGGCCAGTGTTTGAACAAGTTATTCAAACAACTCTGGGAGAAATGAAGCAGACATAGCCCTATCAGATAAACATACGGAGCAAATAAATTGCCCTTCTATATTTTGTACCAGATGTTAATATTGATAGCTTCTAACACACACACACACACACACACACTTACTGGCAAGCATTTCACAAATAATGTTGGAGTTTGTCATAGCATTGTTATTAGTACTGTACTTTAATGACAGTTGCCACTGATCAAAGCAGTAGGGACAATCCACCTCCACTTTTTCTGCTAATCCTTTTCTTATTTATATTATTTATTTAAGAGCATTTCCAAACTGCCCTGTGACATTCTGTAGGGTGTGGTGCCATGTGTGAAATACATCCAGATGATGGGGAGGAGCAGGCCATCTTTCAGATATCTTGATCCCAAGCTGTTAAGAGCTTTTATACGTAAGTAGCAAGACCTGGAATGTAGCCCAAGTAGCTGATCAGTCACTGCAGTTCCCCTGAGGCATCCATATGTGTGATATGTGTCCAGCAGCATTCTGCACCAGCTGCAACTTCAGGCCTCAAGGGAAGCCCTACAGTCCTAAGCTATTGCCCTGAACAATACAGCACCTTATTATTAGAATTCCTTCAGAGACCCAAGTCTACTTTGTTTTGTAGCAGTGACTTGCTGAGCCTCTTTATCCCTTTGTTAAGGAAGTCCGAGGACTCAGTTCAATTGGTAAAGGAAAAAGTGTTTTATATGCATTGTATATGCAATATAACACTGTGACACTAGATGGCACTGTGGAGTCTCGTCTTTCCCTACCAGATTTCCCTGTATTAGTTTACAACTTCTTTGATATGTCTGGATCCAGCCCAAGACTCTTCATCATAAGGTTCCTATGAGGCTTATTTATGCAATTTTAAACATCACCCAAAGTTTTGCAGACATTTAACCCTCCCCACAGCATATCTCCACTGCCCTGATTTTTTTATACTCAGTTATTTATTTTGGCCCTCTGTATCTTAAGTTTGACTTTTCTCAGCTCTTTTTTTTGCTGCCTTTGCTACCCCCCCCCAAATCCCTCTTTTACAGCAGTTGAAACACATGAAGGAATGACACATTATTGGAGTGGGTGCCAAGAGAGAGAAAAAATCCTTATAGAAATGATGAAAACATTGCAAAGTGTTTTTCTAAGCTGATCCAGAAGGGTACAGGGACACTGGGGTGAAAATTGGGATAAACTCCAAATTGCTTCTACAGAAAATTTGCACACATGAAAACAATTGAAGTTCTGCAAGGGTATAGCAGGCTTCATCAACCTGGTGCTCTCCAGCTGTTTTGGATTACAGCTGTGCTGGTAGGGGCTGATGGGGGTTGTAGTCCAAAACAGTTTGAGGATATTAGATTGATGAAACCTGGTATAATAAATATATTATAATAAATATATTATTATTATTATTATTATTATTATTATTATTATTATTATTATTAATACCCCGCCCATCTGGCTGGGTTTTCCCAGCCACTCTGGCCGGCTTCCAACAGAAAAATAAAACACAGTGATCTATTAAACATTAAAAGCCTCCCTAAACAGGGCTGCCTTCAGATGTCTTCTAAAAGTCTGGTAAAAGTCTTCTAAAACCCAATGGGTTTTGACTATATGTGATTTTGGCTTTAGACGCAAAAATTGCAGGTTTACTGTAATCTTAATCCCCTTTAAATGACATCTACGGTATGCAATAGTATGTATGTCTACCAGGACATAAACCTCTCTGAGTTCATTATAAAAATCCCAGAAAAGCAAATAAGTCACAAAGCTGTCATGTATCAACAAAAGGGATAGAGAGGAAGGATTATGCTAACTCTGCATAAATTATTGGACATTTGTCAAAGCACGATCCATAAAAGGATTAGTGTGATGTATAAGAACACAATCTTGCAATTGCAAGAGCCAAGGTAAAACCAATTGGGGAGTTGTGATGTGTATATATGTATGTGTATGTGTGGCTGTAACTGTGTTTTTGTTTTTATGAGATGGCATTCAATTTCGTTGTACTATGACAATGACAGTAAAGTATCTACAGTATCTAACAACAAGAACTCAACAACTTAAAATTGCTAGAAGATCTCAAATGTAAGGGCTTTAGTGGCAACAATGAGGAGGAGTCAGAAAGCAATGAACTAGCAGAAGCTTCCCTTTCACAGCATACTATAGGTCAATTGATTACAGCAAGCAGATGATCTTCTTTGATTTTAGCTCACAATACGGTCACATCGTTAGATCTCATCAAAGGTTAAACAAGATCTCAGCTCAGAAACACCTTGTTACCATAAATGAATGGATGTCTCATAGGAAACTGCCATAGTCAAAGCATAGGTCAACCTACCTCAGTATTGTCGACACTGACTGGCAGCAACTTTCTAGAGTTCCAGGCAGAAATCTGCAGGGAGGTGGGAATATAGATATAGATCACCTGTGTGGGGTAATAATAAAAGAATTGGCTAGATCCCTAGATCCAAAGTGTGGGGTTAAGCACTCTCCCCAGCAGAGTTTAAAATCACAGAATCATGCAGCACAGTGAAGTGTGGGAAGAATAGGCTGTTGGACCTTTTAAGTTTCCCATTCTAGTCTGCTTGCAGCACTTCCTCTCTCTGCCCTTCTCACACTGAACAGACCACAACATTACTAAGTTTAAATGTTTTACTTACAAAACTCCAAAAGTCAGATTCATGCCTTATCCCATGCAGCCACAAAAAGAACACAGGTAGAAATCTTCGGTTTGCAAAATAAAGAAAAATATTTCTGTGTATGCAGTCTGAGGGAGCTTGACCTAGCTGAGTCTAGGAATACAATTCTGTGGTCTTAACCCCTTCGTGCCTTAACTAGCATTATACATGCTATGGTTATAGGAGACTGCAATTTCCACAAAATCTCTCCCAGCCTTACTTGGAGATGCTTGGTGTTGAAGCAGGAACCTTCTGCTACGGCCATTCCTGTAGGGGACAGGCTAGAGTTTTCCAGCCTACGTACACAGAGTGTACACACAGCAGGAAACCTTAACAGAGGGTATTTGTATATGGCAGTGTACATTTGGACTTCATATTAACTCTAACCTGTAAGTGTCTTCTGTGTAGGAGTATGATAGTGTATGGAAGTGACCTTGAGATATGTAGGTTTTACACTGTTAAGCAGGTACTGTATCTGCAAAAAAATAAAAAATAAAAGCCTCACTTCTGTTGCAGCTGCTGTTCTAGTGAATAAAACAAAAGCTCCATGAAGTTCTTATTTAAAGCTTTAATAAAACACAGAGAGGAAATGAAGCATGTTATGTAAACTCTGGTTTGAGTGTATGTATAATGAAGAGCTTAATGTTACCTACAGCATCTACCTTCGACCATGAGCTTTGTCTTTTCAGATGTTCATACATGAGAAACCTCCTAATGATGTATCTGCATTTGTTTTTGTTTGTAAAAGAACAATTTCCAAAGATAACAAATTGAAGTATGTCTTACAGATTAGAGCAAATGCATAAAAATATTTTCGTTGCACAGAGAGTGTGAGATAAGACACATGTCTATTTATGGCCAACAGAACAGCAAAACATATATTTTAAAACCATGGTGCACTAATTACAAAGCCAAATTCTATTTGGTAATTAGAAGGTAAATTTGTGCTTCACATCTATTTTGAAGCTTACTGGGTTGGCTTTGGATAAGCAATGATCTCACACCCGAAACTGTGGAAAGGGAGGGTATTGTTTAGCTGTTTTGGTTTAATTATTTACTGTGTTTTATCTTGTATTTTATTCCGTGAACTGCCCTGAAGGGCAGTATATAAATTAAATAAATAAATAAATAAAACTATTTCCTGGGGTCAAAATAGGAATAAAATAATAAATCCCACAAACATATCTATATACAAATGTAGGCATTGCACACGCGGATGAAACAGCCTTTCTCCGTAACCGCTGAACTGTAATTTAACAAATTTGGCCACCACGTTCCATGCCCATCAGTGAGTGATCTGGCATAATTTTTTTCCAAAAAAGCAAACCTTTCATACCTAAAATAATGATTAAACACAAAAAAGTGGCGCCCAAATTAGACGTCACCAGCAGAAGCTCTGAAGACTCCTCCAGGGGGAGGGGAGGGGGGAAATCACAGGGATAAGCCGGGGGGTGAGGGGAGGAGTGGGGGAATCACAGGGATATGTCATGGATCAGCACAGGGTAGGGGAAATCACACAAATAACCCACACCAACACGTGGCAGGGCCAGCTAGTACGCCAGCTTCTTATTGATTTCTGTAAGTCACCTCACTGATGGTCCTCCTCTCAGAGTCTCATAAATCTCTATGTTTTTCAACTTTGTTTCTTCCCACCTCCTGAAAATACCTGTTTCCTGAAACTACCACTGAAACACTTTCCACTGTGGAATGCCTTTATACTCAGTCCCCCACTGCGTCTTCTCTGTGGTTTAAATTCAAATGTACGTCCAGGTTCCCCCCCCCCCTCATGAAACAGCAACTGAAAGCACGTTCTTCAAAGGATGCCCAAATCATAGGCCATGGTAACCGTGACCCACTTTTCTTTTTCTGATCTTCTGACCAAAAAAAAAAATCTGTTCTTCTTCACAAGCCACAACCTTAGTTTATATTCTGTTGATGATGGGATTTCCAGCTTTTATTATGGGTTTTACTCTTTGCATCTCCTGGAGCAATACATTGACCTGATAGTCAAACATCACTGTTCTTGAGGTTTTGATATTTTCTTTCTTTGTTCCTCCCTCCCTCCTTGTGACTCCATGTTCTCCATATTTTGGGCAACTGTCTGCACCCACACTTGTGTTTTAGGATATAACATAAATGTGCTGATAGCCTCTTTTCCTGCACTGAGTTTCCATGTCAAAGGGTTCAGTTCTAGCATTTTATGCCCTTGTCCAATTAGAAGCCTTTAAGGTGACATTTCTGAGAGAAAGAAAAACTAAATGGCCAACCAGTTCTTACAGGGGATTGCCATCCCCTCCATAGCCAATGCAAACTTTGCTTAAAGTTCCCCACTCCACAGCCTCTCTCTCATTCTGTCTCTGCCTTTCTGCTCAGATTTCCTGATACTATTATTTATTATCATCATTAACCACATTTCACACAAACATTTCAAGACAATTTGTAACCATGCTAGGACCTTCAGGTTCCTTTACTCTTCTCCACCTGAAGTTCTCATTCTCTTACATCACTCTATGAATTTCCTCCAAAACATGCTGACTAGGGCTGGCAGGAGTTATATTGCAGAACTGCTTGAAGAGCAGCACATCTGAATCTAACCAACTTTGTCCCATTGTTGAGACCTCCCTCTACTTCATCACAATACTTATGGGCCTTTCCCTTGACACTCAAAGAAGGTTTGAATATTTGTGGTTGTTTTCTCATACCTAGATGCCCTAAAACCATTTAAAAAAATAAAGAATAAAATCAGAGAATCCTCCTTCACAGCACTTTGGCTCTGAGATGCTCTGGAAGCCAAATGTGTGCATGAAAAATGGTTCAGCAAAGATGTAGGGTTGCCATACCGGCATGGGCGTACCCAGGATCAAAGCTAGGGGGGCACACCAGCCACGCCCCCAGCCACTCAATTGGCTAGCTGGCAATGATGTGGCCAGGATCCCCCCAGGAGGCATGGTCAATGTCCACGCCCCCCAGAGGAAAGGGGGCCATTTGCAAGGCAGCACACGGAGCCACCCGCGCTTGCACTCCTGCCTCGCCCGCTCCTTTAACGGCAGCGGTGACTAAAACGAGGCAGCAGCAGCGAAGCTGCCTCCGTTGAAGGAAACCTGGACCTGGACCTGGGCTAACTTCAGCCCACACTCTTTCAAGTCACAGTGAGCACAGCACAGAAAGTGCTGCCCCACAATGCTCCACGGCACTTCATTTGCTCGCTGTGACTTGAAGGTGTGTGGGCTGAAGTTAGCCCAGGTCCAGGTCCAGGTTTTTTCAACAGAGGCAGCTTCACTGCCGCTGCTGCCATTTCGCTTCAGCCAAGCAGGCTGAGGCAGAGCACAGCAGGCAGCGTCCCTGCCTGTCCTCTCCAGCTGCCCTGCCTCTAGGGGGGGCAGCTGCCCGATGCTGGGTACGCCCATGCATACCGGTATTTCAAACAGTGAAAATCCAGACAGAAAAGAAGTTGTTGAGCTTTTTGGGGGGCAAAGCGGTTGAGCCTTTGGGGCTAAATTGCAGGAAATGCAGTTTTTGCGCTTTTTTAAAATGGGAAAACAGCACTGCCGACATGGGCTGCCATAAATCCAGATTTTCCTGGACTTTTCCCCTATTTCTGCCCAGACACTGCTGCCGAGTGCAGTATTCCGGATATGTCCGGGAAAATCCAGATGTATGGCAACCCAGTTTAGAACTGGGCTGGGGAACCTCTGAGCTGGAGAACCTCTGGCTACAAATCCTTAAGACATTCCTATTTCATCTCTAGCCAAGGCGGGAACACCATTACATAGGGTAGAGACACCCCTGACCTGTCAGCAGTCCATGGTGTGTAGACAAACAGAAGACAATCTAATAATAACGAAGTGATGCTGAAGTGAACAGCTGCAGTGGGAGGGGGTGGAGTTGTGAAGCACATCGGGGGGGGGGGGGACACACACAATGTAACTGTATTCTAAGGCAGTAACATTAACGTGCCCTGAGTTTGAGTTTGCAGCTGACCTTACCAGTTCTTTTGCCGGATATGTTTGAAAGAATTTAAGATGTTGTCACCCACATACTGATCTCTGCCCCCTTGTGTTTAATCACTTTGTTGTTGTTTTTTACACCATTGTCCTTTTCTTATCTGGACAGAGTAAAATATTTGTGTGTGTTTTTAAATCTTTTGGGGGTGGAGGTTCCTCCTTCCTTCTACGAGTCCTTCCTGCAATTTACTTTGCAGGAGCTGTGAAAAATAACCAAGTAAGCAGAAAAGTGCTTGCTAGATTATTGTATCGGAAGCATTTAACTGTTGCCATAACTCTGGCAACCCCTATCTAGTTCCAGGCGTTAATTTCTAGATCATGTTCAAACACTGTAATCATTTAGAATCATCTTGCTGCAGCAGGAAATGGCAAACTGGAAGGAAAATTGCATCAACAAGCCAGACTAATCTATATATTAAAGAAATCCATTATTTAGCAGCAAGTGCAATTATTATCTTCCAAAAAATGCTGCCATATAAAAAAATCTATATCAAATTAGCAACATCAAACGCTTAATAGGGTTGCTAGGCAACAGTTTTGCATCATTCCCAGACTGGACTGCTAAAATTCATTCCAGTATGACTTTGATTATTGCAACCTACATTTCTTTCTTGCTCCCTCCCTCTCCCTTTGATGCCCACTAACATTAAAGGCTCTAATTTAGGGTTGCCACCTGTCTGTTCCTGTCTAAAAACAGTTCAATATTTCCCTTTCTACCTCTAGCCTTGCTACTAGAGTGTGGTGAAAGTAGACAGTTTCAGAGACACCGCCAGTATGAATTGCTCCTATTTTAAGATTTCCACTTAAATGCGAGATAAAGGTGGCAGGTACAAATATCTCCCAGGGGATACAAATTGGAGTGTTCAGTATTTTTAAAAAATAAAGTTAAAGCGCATATATGTGTGTGTCAAATTTACCTATATTATCTGTTGGAGTCCAGTAGCCAATATATTCAGGCTGTTCCGGGTTAAAGAGAAAGTCATGTGACATTCGTCATTCTGTTGGTTTATCCCAGCAAAGAGCAACCTCTTCTTTCCCAGGGTCTTCACAGAGCAACTGTAAGAGCTTAAGAAGGTTTGTTGGTCCTGGACGCCCTAGAAGTTCCTATATTTAGGGTGGCTCCCAAAACATGGTACCTGGGCCAATCAAAGAGATGTTCAGTAATACTGGAAAAGGTATTAGTAACTAATAATCCCTCCTGATGTTTGGCCTTTGATTAGGAGTAAGAGTGGGGATTATGGTGCTGGAGGAGACTCTTGAGAGTCCCATGGACTGCAAGAAGATCAAACCTATCCATTCTGAAGGAAATCAGTCCCGAGTGCTCACTGGAAGGACAGATCCTGAAGCTGAGGCTCCAATACTTTGGCCACCTCATGAGAAGAGAAGACTCCTTGGAAAAGACCCTGATGTTGGGAAAGATGGAGGGCACTAGGAGAAGGGGACGGCAGAGGACGAGATGGTTGGACAGTGTTCTCGAAGCTACGAACATGAGTTTGACCAAACTGCGGGAGGCAGTGCAAGACAGGAGTGCCTGGCGTGCTCTGGTCCATGGGGTCACAAAGACTCGGACACGACTAAACGACTAAACAACAACAACAAGAAGAAGAGTGGGGATGGGGAATGGATGAATCTGTCCATTTTAGCTTCTCCCCTTTCTTATTTTTTGAATCTTAAGTTCATTTTATCACATTTCTGCATCAGTTTGCAATTTTTTAATTAAAAAGCCCCCCAAAAATTCATCGAACAAATTTGTCAGCATTTTTGTGTGTATTTCTTCTAATATATACATTTTGTATGCAGTTTTTGATCTACTAGTGAATAGAAGCACCTTTGACCACGTGCAGAGTGCCTTTCCCTTCATGCTGTGTAACCATAGCCTATCTCGAGTCACAACAGAGGGGCAGGGATTCCAAAACAGAAAGCAGATTGTGACTGTCTAGTAACTCTATTATTAAATATTTAAGTACTGTTGAAAATACAGGGTCTGTTAGATTTAGGAATACTTCCCTACACCCAGCAACTTGGTGCCAAGGGCAGCTATCCCATCCAGTTTAGGCTGCTAAGCAGGGAAGCAATGATTTTCTGCCTCTT
This sequence comes from Zootoca vivipara, assembly GCF_965207765.1. Classification (NCBI taxonomy): domain Eukaryota; kingdom Metazoa; phylum Chordata; class Lepidosauria; order Squamata; family Lacertidae; genus Zootoca; species Zootoca vivipara. The sequence continues at coordinate 77,457,195 of NC_142587.1, forward strand.
ATACTTTCCTATTCTGGGAAAGCATAGCCTCTGGGGCTACCTGTGACACTCTTTAGGTCATGCTTCTCCAAGCTGATGCCCTCCAGATGTTTTGGGCGACAACTTCCATTAGCCCCTACTAGCATCTCTGGGCTGGTTGGAGGGCAGTGGCTTGGGAAAGGCTGTATCAAGTAGGATTGATCCTGCTGCTTCTCAGCTTATGCTAGGACCTCCGTTGTAAAAGCCAAGACTGAATTGGCTGCAGTTTTACTATCAGTTCAGAGCAAAAGATCCAGCCCCAAAGGCATTATCCTGGATATGAAACAAGGTCGATTTTATTATCACTCCTGTGCTTGAAGAAGAAGCGAGCTTCAGAGCTTGGCATTGTTTTAAATAACCAATCGGCTCAATAAAAATATTTCATCTGTCCTATTTTTCTATATTAACTTTAGACATGCATCATACTGCCTAGCTGATGTTCCTTGGGGATAGCTGCCTGTTTCCTGATTTATGTTACAGCTGAGCAACGCATTGAGATGTACTGCAGCAGAGAATATGTTGTAGAAGTGGATAGAAATACACTTTGCATTTCAAATCTTGTTGATTTAAAGAAAAAATCAAAACAAAAGATATCTCCCTGCCCTCCTTAAAATTACAGCAGGATCTGCTTTCAGTCTGCTATTATTCCTTCCAGCAGTGAACCCAGGTGATGAGTGCTGATATCTACCGGTATGTAGGCAAAATGGACCCACTGAGAAAGAAAAGAGAAGTATTGGCACATATGGGGAAACCCCAAACTTTGCAAAAGCCCTTGAAAAAATACCTTCACAAGGCCCAAACAAAACAACCCAATAAGCATTCTCAGTAACTACAGATGGTCCTAAAATAAAAATAAAAATGACAAACTGGAGGGGGCATGTGGAAAGACTGTAGCCAGCTGTCAATCACCCTAAATGTAAGCACTCCGTGCTGCAGCATTTTATTGCAGGTCCTACTTGTGTCCTTCTAATACTTGCCTTCGAAAGGCTGGCTGTAAAACTCTACTGGGGTTTTATTTTGAAGGATGCTGTGTGCAGCGCAGAAGGTGAAGTTAAAGGTTAATATGGGGGAAGGGATGCAGAATTCCAGTCGTCACTGAACCGCAACGATCCCAGCGTGTAACACCTGTGACTTGTTTTCCTCCATCTCGTTTTGGTTCACTACCCACCACAAATGTGGAACTTTACAAGTATGCTGTCTTCGGGTCAGTCTGTAGAGAGTTCCTTCCATGACATTTTCCTTGAAAATCCCTTCGGAGTTTGTTTGTTTTTTTACTTTCCATTTTCATCCATCCAACCTCAACCTCTACTCAAAGGATTGGTCACGGAATAGATGCTGTAGCACATGTTGGGGACTGCCACAAGTTTTGTTTTTCACACACCCCCAACTGGACTCAATGATAAAAACCCACTTAGAATTTATATATATATAGCAGAGCACAGACATTATGCTGCAAGGCTGGCCAATGTTTTTAATCCCTATATCACAGATGGGAAAACTGAGGCTAAGAGAGCATGGGCATAGCCAGAATTTTTGTGGAGGGGCAGGCTTTTTGTTGGCGGGGGGCAGAACCTCAGTTAGGTATTTTTATTTATTTTTATTGATTTGGGGGGACAGCTGCCCCCCCTATGCCCATGTAAGAGAGAGAAAGGCTTCCCAATGTGATTCATCCTAAGCTACTTGAACCACAAGGTTTGCTATCGTCACAAACAGCAGCCACTGAAGTTATGCAGAGGCACAAAACAAGGGGAAATATGTTGGCAGCCATAACAGTAGGAGGGAGAGGAAATATTGGGGCTTTTGTTTTAGCAACAACCGAGCCTTCCTGCAATGTCTCATTTCTGACTCAGATTGTGCTGGAAGCTACTTAATTACATTGGAAATACTAGGTTGAATCCAACAAAGTGATTGCCTGGATGGAACTTCTCACTCAACGTAAGTTTATTCTCTTCCCCACACCCCCACACCCCCCAAAAAATGCATCCCTGTGCTCCCTTCAATCTGCTCAGGAGGGGCTAGAGTATTCTGAGCAAGCAGAAGTCGTTTCACTCACACGACGACTTTCATGGATACAACTCACTGGTTCTGAGCAGAGCTTCAACTAAAAGATATGTTAATTGATTGATCGTATAAGTATTAGCCGATGATCAACCAATTAAATCTGTGTGGTAGGGTCAAAAACGAAGGTGCAATATAATGAGATATACAAATGCAAAAAAGGAGAAAGAATTATCAAGTGCCCCAATACGTATAGCTAATGAGATGTGAATTAGGCAGGCAAGTTTCTATGGTTAAGGAACCAGGGGTAAAAAGCTGACAACCAAACACGCATACAAAGGTGAAAAAATTAATAGGCTTCTTTAATTATTATTTTTAATAAATACAGTAAGTTCCAGAAAGGGAATTGAGCTGAATACAGAAACAGGTAGAAAAATTACGAGGATTAAAAGTGAAAGCAAATATTAGCATGGAATTAATAAACTACACATTAATCCTTTCTCTGGTTCATTTATATGTTCTATCCCTTGCTTTCTTCTTTCAAACATTTCTCCTGAGGTGCTCATTTTGCTAACTTCACGAAAAGCTTTGAGGAACTGTGCCAACAGTTGCAAAGGAGAATTTTTAATTATACTTGATTTTAATACTTCTGATGTTTTGGTAATAAATTGTCTGAAAACCACAGGGGAGGTTATTTCCTAACTTTTTTTTTTTTTTAAAAAAAGTTATTAATATGTTGCTTTCGTAAACTGCTTCTGGAACATTTAGCTAGCAAATAGAAGAACATTAAGAACAAGGATGTGCTCCTCCTGGATGTCAAGGAAGCAGCAATGAGTGCTTTTCTCATAGCTTAGATTGGTTTGCCAGCTGCACTAGTTCCAGAAGGGCAAGGAAATGCAGTAGAAGCACAATCCTATTCATACGTACCTAGTCAGAAGAAAGTTCTGTGGTGTTCACTGTGAAGCCAGTGAAGCAGGTATAGGATTGCCTCCAGAGCCAGTTATCTATGCCCTAGGAACATCGAGGCGAGACAACTGTAATGTGGCCTCAGCCCAGTATACCTGAAGGAGCATCTCCACCCCCATCGTTCTGCCCGAACACTGAGGTCCAGCTCTGAGGACCTTCTGGCAGTTCCTTCACTGCAAGAAGTAAAGTTACAGGGAACCAGGCAGAGGGCCTTCTAGGTGGTGGTGCCTGCCCTCCCATCAGATGTCAAGGAAATAAACAACTATCTGACTTGAGAAGACATCTGAAGGCAGCCCTGTTTAGGGTAGTTTTTAATGTTTAATGTTTTATCGTGTTTTTAATATCCTATTGGAAGCTGCCCAGAGTGGTTGGGGAAACCCAGCCAGATGGGTGGGGTATAAATAATAAATTTATTATTAGTATTAGTATTATGTTCTTCTGATTAAAAATAGATCTGGCTGGCATTACTTTTATATGATGCTTATTTTAGATCTATGTAGGAAGGAGCACTGAAGAAATGATCCTTGGGTTGGATGTTGCTACTGCAGGAGCATGAGTAGATAGGTCTTTCAAGGAGAGCCAAGCTTATTTGACAAGGACAGAAAACGAGAAATAACAATTTCTGTATTAAAGGAGGAATTGGGAAACATATAGAGAGGTTTTGTTTTTTAAAGGAAATTAAAATCCAGAAATGCATGAGAGGAGCAGGATTATCAAGCATATCCTTACTTAACAGACAAGGGCAAACAGAGGAAGACTGTGACATTTAGGGATCCAATTGGTGTCTCCATTGATACAGATCTCAGAGGCCAATGAGGATTTGAAGGATAGCTTTGTTCTTTTAAAGCTACAGATACTGAAGGCTATCCAGGAAGATGAAATAGGGAGGGGGGAAAGAGGAACCAAAATTATTAGGTGATTTGTCTATGACTTATTTGGAGATAAGGGAACTTAACCTAAGGGACATCTATTTACAATGCTGCTGCTGCTTTTGTTAAAAGTAAGATCAGAGGGTTGTTTTTTAAAAGGTTAGAGGGGGTCTTTTAAGGTAGAAAGATGTGGTTTCAAACTATGACCTGCATTTATGCCTCCTGCTAGGAACTCTAACAAAATAGTCCTTGTTACAGGTGGTCGAAGTAAAATAAAAAAATTCCTTCAGTAGCACCTTAAAGACCAACTAAGTTTTTATTTTGGTATGAGCTTTCGTGTGCATGCACACTTCTTCAGATACATACCAAAATAAAAACTTAGTTGGTCTTTAAGGTGCTACTGAAGGAATTTTTTTAAAATAGTCCTTGAAAGATTAGTGCTAAGGGATGTGAGTAATTAAAACAAGGCAATTGCCAGTTCTGGCATAAGAGATCCAGAAAGGCGCAGCAGGCTTTCTAGTCTTTGAAGGAGGATATTTCTTTTGTTATCACACCTGTGCACTGAAAGTGAGCACGACTGTCATCTTCAGAATCAGGAATAGGCAACCTGTGATCCATGCACCCCAGGTGGCCCTTGACCTTATGTTATGTGGCCCCCAAGCACATCCATCCAGAGAGCACTTAGTGGCCAGTTCTCATCATTTACATTGCAACCTTCTTCCATGGTAGAAAAAGTAAGCTCTGTAAAGAACAGTGAAAACTCTCTGCAAGGTGGACTACAAAGAAAAACTTTAGCACTAGTTGTTGGAACAAACCAGATTCTCCCCATCTTGGCTCCTCCACCTTGTGCAAAGTTTCCATTATTATGCAACTTTTAACCTGGCTTCTTAAGTACAGTACGCAGTATGAAAAGGTCTTCTGGCACTTCAGATTCCAAGTGTGTGGCCTGTGGCCTGGGGAGAATTCTTTGGCATAGTGTGTGGGTGAAACAGGTCAAAATCCAGGTGTGAAAGTAAGTATAAACAGGTGGAACCTACAAGGTAAACAGCCTCTAAAATAGAAGCTTTTTTTTACCACAACCTTAAACATGTCTATTCAGCAGTACTATTAAGTTCAATGGGTATTAAGTTCAAGGTAAGTGGACATAGGATTGCAGCCTCGAGCACACATTCTACCAGGTTTACTAAACTGAAGTGCAACATTGCTCTCTTAATTCAGACATGACCAATGCAACCCTATACATATCTACTGCAAAGAAGTCCCAATGAGTTCAGTAGGGCTTACTCCATGAAAGCGGGCATAGGATTGTAGCCACCATGTTTAGGTTAAACTGAATTACCGGTAGATCAGGTTCCATGCCAAAGTTACCAAAGGAAGGCTTCTATCATCCCTCCTCTTTATGAAAAATAGAGAAGGAGTGGGACAGGAGGGAGACTGTGGAAAAATCCACACTCTTTTCTTGTCTGGTTTTCAGAACAAAGTTGCTCTAAAAATTCCAATTTGTTGCTAGATCCTAAACCTGGAAATGTTAATTAAGATGAGGAGTCTGGATGTGCCTATTTGTTCTTTTCGAAGTTCTCTTTGGAATGGCAGACATTGGCAGATGGCACAGTTTGCAGATATTCGATGGCATCACCGTTGCACAGAGAGGCGGCTGCCCTGTAAATTCCCTGCAACTTCATTCAAGTGCCATGTCCCTGACAGGCCTCAGGCCCAACACGGATCCTAACTGCGGCCACAAGGAAACTTTCCCTTCTCCCCCCAAACCACAGCCACCTGCTACCAACTCCTAACAGAAGGTGTTGGTAAAGGAACCTTGATTGTGCAGCAGGGCGCTTCTAAGCCAATTCAGCTCCCCTTCCCCACCAAAAACTATTAGAAGTATTTAAGCAATTACCATAGCTGCCAAGTTTTCCCTTTTCTCGCGAGGAAGCCTATTCAGCATAATGGAATTTCCCTTAAAAAAAGGGAGAACTTGGCAGCTATGGCAATAACTGCTCCTTATACAAGAGGTCCCAATTTTAAACACACATAGACCATCTGAAAACCACAGACTAGCTATTGTTCTGCAGAATCTTTAGAAAAATCTGGCTCCTATTCAATGGTTAATTTAGTACTGAAAGACTCATAATTTATCTTGTCACACCACTTTCCTCTGAAACCCAGGTGCCGGTGTGCTGTCAAATAGTCCCTGAAGGACCGAAAGTGACAAAGGGAACATCAGTTTCAGAAGGCATTAATTCATTCACACCTCTGCAAACTGACAACTTTGCCAACTGCAAAAGTGAGGCAGGACAGCAATGATTAGTACATCTAAATAGACAGAGAACAGAAATATGACAACAGGAAAACAGAGCAAAGCTTCAGTTTGCCATCGCTTGTGGGCAGCTCAACCACCCGATGCCCCAAGATTCCTGGGATTGAACTGCTGGGTTATTTTAAGATGGTGCTTGCCATCTGCAGTTTTTAAATACACATGCATTAAACATAAAAAAAATATTTCCTGCTCAATTAATTGGGGATATGTTTTTAATCAATTAAAAGCTTGTTGGTGGAATCAAAGCTACCAAAAGTTTCAGAATAACTACGAAATATTATTATGCTATGCCTGCTCAGTTTTTATGTCTCTCATTATTTATTTCGTGTGTTCTAGTTCAGGGTCCAGGCATTGCAAACAGATTCCTTAGTGAGCCTTCCCTGAAAGTAAGGCTTTGGGTTTTGGCTTTGGTTTCTGTTAGGGTTGCCATATGTCCAGGAAAACCCAGAGATGTCCTCTTTTGGGAAGCCAACATGCCCATCCAGGCCGATTTTCATATTTTAAAGGAAATGTCCAGGTTTTTTTGGGGGGGAGGTTGGGAGGCTCAGGCAGCTCAGGGGTGGGCTGCTCTGCACGCTGTGGACACTGCCAGCCCAAGCCAGGGAAAGAGGCACACAGGTAGTATGGTGGCAGCCCATTTCGGGCTGGCAGCAGCTCGGGCTGTCCTCTTTTATGACAAACCCTAGTTTCTGTTAGAATGTTCAGGACCCTCAGGTATCACAAAATGAACCTAGCACAAAAGGTGATACAGTACGGAAGAAAAGACAAGCTTGTTTTCTCTTGAAGCACAGCACCAAGGATACTATCTGGAGCTGAAACGGCTGGTGATGATCACCTGGGTTGCTGCTGCTGAATGTTTTCTTCTAGATAAGCATCTTGAGAGCCTTTCCCTTGAAAACAACTTTCCTTTTATTGCAAAGGTGAGAGGTTGTTTCTCAAAAAAAGAAACACTCAACATGTGCGTATTTCTCCCTCTCTCACACAGTTTGTCGTGACAGTTGTGGCAGAGGAAAACAATACTGCTCTGCTTTCGGTCCTTTATAAACAGGCCCTGTTGTACGCTTTGCTGCTTTCAGAGATACTTGTTTGGCTTGCTAAACAGAAGCCCCAGAGCAGAAACAAGACATGCCAGCTGCCGCTGGCGGAACTGTGGAAGGTGGCAGCGATAACCACCTTTCAGGTTTCTTAATTCAATCTATGCTTCCAGGCCCCTTGTGAGAATTCTAAGGAGCAAAAGATAGAAGAATATTACCTTGCACTCAGCACTGAAAGCCAGGGAAGCAGAAGGATCCAAATGTGTGATCCAATTTGATTGCCCAGAAATCTCTTTTAGGATTGAGTCACGACAAGCAAAGTGGGGAGAAACGTGATTCCGTGTGCATTTAGAAAATTTGTGTAAACCAAAACGCAGCCAACTTATTCAGGTTATGCAATGCAGTTCTCCAGCAAAGTAATGCGTACAAAAACGTACCTTAGGGTAAAGTGTGCACAGAAAAGCACATGTAGGTGAAAACGACAAGCAAATATGCATTCTACTAGGGGAAACTGCTTTTCAAAAAAATCTGTATATTAGGCAAATTTGCACAAAAAGTGTTAATATCAGCAGAAATTTGCACTAAAACATTGTTGAATATTGAACAAGGCCTTTAAAAAATCTTCAAGATGATATGGAGATGTGGAAACTTAAAATCTGAAAAATTAGAAACTGGGAGAAAGTGAAAGTAACAGATTTGCCCATCACCTGTCAGGAATATCAGGTGAAGGCAGTCTGGATCCTGTGTATAATCCATTTCAATGTGTTGACGTAAAGGAGAAAAGAAATGATGACGCATTATGTCTCTTTTGCAGAAGTTGTAAACATTCTCAGCCTATTAGGCCCCCCTTCACCGGATTTCATTTTGCAGTATGTGGAACATACTGACAATGATAATAAAATAAGCGAACACAAGGAATACCTGGTAGGTGATAAATCCAAAAGGATTTATCATACTGCTCACTCAGTGCCCTTTATCCAAGCCTACACATTATAAGCCTGTGGGGAGAGAGGATAAACATGGGAGGAAATAATCTGAAGATTGTTTTTTAATATGCTTTTTCTTATATCAAAATTCTGAATTCACTAACTAGCACCATAGCTCAAAGCCGAAGGAAACTGGTACATAATTACCGGATTTTTGACCCACAGAATTTATCAGCTACATTTACAATTTTCTCACTGACCGCCGTCTGTTTCTACCTTTCAATGTTACGTATGCTGCTAATGTGTTACTAGAGCTCACAGAACCCATGATGCAGTACAACAGTGATCAAAGTGTGGAGGTGGGAGAGGATCTAAGGTCTGTATGATTTAAAAGCTGGGGAAAGACAGCAGTATAAATGAGAGCATTGTTGGCCTTTGCCAAAACCTCACTTATGGCAGAATTCTGGGCCAACTCTATTCAAGCTTCTATGCTCATACAGACAATGAAATAGGAGTGATTCACTTATGATAATGCATTTCAGTCTATTTCTATTTCTGTCAACAGCGAGGAGGGTAGGGCTGGGATCATCACCTTGTGCAAGCTTACATAAAAGTAAGCCCAGATGTACAGAGTGGGATGAAATGTAAAACATTAAAGGGTTTTGAAGGTAATCGGAAATGGTATTTCCTAAGACCGATGTGCTATAATACCAAATAAAACCTAGGCTGAAACTATAAAGCTTCGCATGATCATGTGCCTCTTTCTCCCATCATTTTGGTGTTTAAAAAAACCTCAAAAGCAGCCTAGGAGGTTCCAGTCTTAAGCAAATTACCAGACTGGGAGCGATTTCATCTCTCAAAATCAACCCCCGAAGTTGCTTTTCTTCCAGGTTCCTATTGGCACTTTCTGATGGGGGCTTACCGTAATATTGCAGGTGGGTCATTGCCAGATGTGACCTATTGTGTTTGTTTTCTGCAGAAAGGGGAAACCCAGGTTAAATGGAGGTTGGGTGGGGGAAATGCAGGCTGGTATTTTGACTATGTCTTCATTGTGTGGGCCCCTGCAGGCAAGCAAAAGCAGCACCAATCCCACCACAAACACTCTGTGTCTTTACCCTGCATGACAAATAGCAGCTCAGGAGATGTGTGGGCTAAAACAGTTGGGTTATGCATCCTCCTCCTGCCAGTTCTCTACATAAGTCTGCATGCAGCTCACTTCAAGACTCATTGTCACATGTTGTTTCATCCTAAGCCTTCATACTTCACACACAAGGCTTTGCCTCCGCCTACTCCGAGTTAAAATCAACAAAGCTTTGCTGCCATATGTATCATCTCTGAATAAATCAATAGCGTATCAGGCGTCCTTCACTGCAATACTGTATCTCAAAGGAGAGCACAACGCTCAACACAAACATAATTAAAGAATCGCTAGCGGGGAAGATCTATTGTCAGAGGCATGTTGATGGGCCCGGCTTAGTCACACTCATTGCCTTGGAGAGACTACAGGGAGCTACGTGGCCTGTTACAATCTGAAGTGAACTGAAGTGGGAGAACAATTCCATCAAACTATTATGGCAGGGTAGGTGTCATGAACTACTAAGAAAACATCTCACCCTTCATGCTAGCTTTAATTTACACAATCATGCATATAAAAGTGGATGGCATCACTTTGGGGGAAAGTCTAGAATTAGTGGACAAACTGGGGAGGGGAGGACAAACATTAGAGGGGAGGAAGAGGATGCCAGCGAGGGATATAGGGACACACTGGGGCAAGCAGGGGGTGGGGAAGGAAGTACTCACAGGGTGATGGTGGATGAAGAGAGGATGAAGGAACAAGAGCAGCAGGACCCATAGTCGGAGGGGGCCCTGTCCCCATGAACACAGCAGGCTCTGAGGTGTAGGGAGCATTGGGAGGAGGCTGAGGCAGGCAAAGGCCCACAGCCCAGCTCACTAGCTGGCCAGGTGGGGCTCGCAAGCTCTGGGAGGAGCTGTGTGGTTTCTCAGCTAGAGTAGGCTCAGAACAGGTGAGGGTCACCTGCCTCATCAAGCCCAGGTGCTGCAATCAGCATGCAAAATGCAAAAGAGGAGCAGAGCTGAGGCGCTGTTTCTGCTTAACTGCCCATGCTGAGGGACCTTGAAATGGATGCTCCTGGACCTCCACGAGATTGTGCTTTGGGTTTGAGTGTGGACTATGGATGTGGCTACTTGGATGGATTCTGAACCTCATTTCTTGGCTTTGTTCTTTGCTTGTGGATCGACTCTCAGACTTTGAACTTGGCACACTGACTTGCTGCCAGGTAGACCAGGGAGTTCAGGACGGGAGGGGAGGACAAGAGATCGAAATGGTTGCTGTAAGGTTATTTAAATGCAGCAAAAACAAGTGTCTGTAAACTGGGACAAATTTGGGCGCTTATGCACATGTGAAATCCCAAGTGTCACAAACAAGGCTCTGGTCCATAGAAATCACTGAGTAAATTTCCCAGTTTGTCCACTAATTCTAGACTTTCCCCCAAAGGGATGCCATACACTTTTATATGCATGATTGTGTAAATTAAAGCTAGCATGAAGGGTGAGATGTTTTCGCTAAAATCTACTGAGGCAGGTACTTTAATCAGTTAATACGTATTTTTACTGAAGGAACATAACATCCTGAGAAAGAAGCCATCTCTCAAGCAGGGATGAGGAACCGGTAGCCTTCCAGGTATTGCTGGACTACAATTTCCATCAGCCTTGCCGCCTGGGGCTCATAAGATTTTGAATCCAACATCTGGAGACCCAGAGCTTGAAAGCACTTAGTTCCAATTCTGATGTGGGACCAACTTATGAAAATTACTCAAACTTTCAGGATCCACTTGTAAACTAATTCTGTCTTTCAAGCTCTGTTTTCTCCTCCTACAACAGAAAGCCCAAGCATATCACATCAGTTGTTAACAGCAACACGTTTCTATTATATTCTATATTCTTAATGTTAACATGGTTGTACACATAGGCAGCATTATTTGAACATAATTCCGGCATGGCATGGCATATATGGAGAAAGGGAACCTGTCTCTTTAAAGGGACGGCACAACAGAAAAAGGCCCCTATTATGCTACCTTATTAAGGAATAATATTTTGGGGGCCACCTGCAATTCAATACTCGCCATTTCAGTTTTCCTGTACTAGTCAGAATAGAGTGGAGGGTGGTGAACAGCCTTTGACAGCCTGGTGCCCTCCAGGTCTGGACTACAACTCCCATCATCCCCCAGCTATCACAGCTGTGGGAGTTGTAGTCCAACAATATCTGGAGGGCACCATGTTGGTGAAGGCAGCACTAACATTTCAAAGCATCTTATGCACCTCAGAGGCTATCAAGTTGAACAGGTTTTTATTTTCATTTTCAAAAGCTTCATTTCATTTCTATGAGACCGTGGCCTGGGCACAAAACCAGACGAGAGGTGAGGGTGGAGGGGAATCTTTCCACTGATGTCAGTGAATTTCATATCAAGGCCCTCATGTTAGGAAAAATTAATTTATGATTGAGTGAAAGTGTTTACATTTTGGAAGGAGAACATTATGGCAGTGTTTTAAAGGGTGTTTCAATCTAGATTGTGTCAAAATGGAAAAGAAAAATATAGCTGGTTTCATTTCTTGTTGAATGTTTGCAATTACTGTCTTGGTTTTATACCTAACTTTTGCAGCTCAGTTTGATCTGTGTTGTTTCCTGTATGAAAACCGTTGTCACTGCACATGTAATTTATGCAACTGATGGGGTTGGGGGAGGCAGAAGAAAAACAGGATGTGCATGTTTTAATACAAGGTAGTTGAATGAATGAATGAAACAGTTACAACATAGGGTGATAATGTTTTGGGTCTAGAATTCCACACATGAAAATCCCAGATTCCATTCAGAAAGCATGCATTATGGTTACCAAAGTGGATTACCACAATCTGAACAATTTCTAAATATTCTTTTTCAGGAGCAAGGAAAAAATGAGTGGGCTTTCAAAAAGTACAGCTCTTGGCCACTGCAAGCTGCTTTAATGACTTTTCACACTGAAATATACTCGGAGTCGAGAGTGAATTTCATGCTCTTTATTCAGCTCATAGTCATCAAGGAGGAGAAGAGAAGATGAATGGCTCTTTTCCCAAAACCATCTGCTTATATACATTATTTACACAATGGGCCTTGCGTGATTGGCTACTTCAGGGCTACACCTGTGGGCCAATTATATTGTGGATTGACTTCTGCCTGCAGCCTGATTGGCTGCTCCTACAGGCCAATCAGGTAGCAGATTCACTTCTGCCAGCCGCCTGATTGGCTGCTCCAGCAGGCCAATCAGGTTGCGGATTCACTTCCACCTGGAGTTGGATTGGGTAGCTCCCGCTGATTCTGAATCCTATTGTTCTAGGATTCAGCTCAGTACATAACACCCCTCCCCTCTAAGTTCCAGTCCTGCCCGGGAAGTTGCATTCGTAGTCCCCAAGGTCTGCTGGCCGCCTCCGTGTGCGTTGTGGCCTGGGGTGTTCCTTGGTCAGGGGTTCTGGTTCTGGCTCGTGTTCCGAGGCTGCTGGCTGTGCCGGGGCTGTCTGGTCTGGCGCCACTGAACCACTAGGTTGTAGCTCTGGTTCCGGTGTCCTTCCAGCCTCGGGGCGCCCCTCTGTGCCTACTGCTTCTGCTTCCCCTGCCCACCCCTCTCGCTCTACAGGCCTCACTGCCCTGCTGTCCCCTTGGGACCCCTCTGTCCCGCTCTCCTCCCGGGTTCCTCCTGGGAATCGTCGCCGTAGCTGGTCGCAGTGGCGGCGCCAACATTGCCCCCCTTCCGTTAGTACCTCGTACGACACGGGACCGGTCACCTTGGTGACTCTGGCGGGTACCCAGGCTGGGCCTGCCCCAAAATTCTTTGCATACACTGGGTCCTGGGCCACAAATGTCCGGGGGTTCCTGCCTTTCCCCACCACTACCTCATCCTGAGCTCTGTCGGGGTGAAGTCGGTCCAGTCTAGTTGCAAGGCGCCGGCCCATTAGTAATTCAGCTGGGCTCCGGCCCGTCGTTGTGCTTGGGGTGCTGTGCTGTGCTAGAAGAAATGCGGCAAGGCGGTATTCCCAGTCCCCTTGTGTCATGCGGCGGAGGCTGTCCTTGGTGGTCCGCACCATGCGCTCCGCTTGGCCATTGGTGGCAGGGTGGAATGGTGCTGAGCGGATGTGGCGGATGGCATTCTGCGCTGTGAAGGTCTGGAACTCCTCTGACGTGAATGCGGTTCCATTGTCCGAGACGAGGGTGTCAGGGAGCCCGTGGGTCGCAAACAGCTTACGTAGTACCCGGATGGCTGCCGCCGTAGAAGTGGATGGTACCAGTGCGACCTCCAGCCATTTGGTGTAGGAATCCACCACTATGAAGAATGTTTTTCCCTGGAAGGGGCCAGCGAAGTCCACGTGCAAGCGTGACCATGGATGTCGGGCGGACTCCCAGGGCTGGACTGGGGCCCTTGGGGGATCCGGGCGGGATTCTTGGCAGGTCTGGCAGTGTTGGACCCAGGCCTCTATCTCTCTGTCAATCCCCGGCCACCACACATAACTCCTGGCAAGGGCCTTCATCCTCACTACCCCTGGGTGTGTCTCGTGTAGGGCTGTGAGGACCCTTTTGCGGAGGGGCTGGGGAACAACAACCCTGCTTCCCCATAACAGGCACCCCTTGTGGGCCGACAGTTCATGTTTGCGGTTTGTGTAGCCAGCGAATTCTGGCCCGGGGCTGCTGCTGGGCCATCCTCGCCACACCCAGTCCAGGACCCGGGAGATGACCCTATCTTTTGTGGAATGGTGCGCAACTTCTTGTGCCTGAATGGGTCGGTCGGGAAGCAGCTCCAGGGTCATAACCTCTTGCGCAGGCGCTGGGTCGGGGCCTGTTTCTGGTAGTGGTAGCCTGCTGAGGGCGTCTGCGTGGCCCATCGCCTTCCCAGGGCGGTGGATTAGTGCATACTGGTAGCCGGCAAGGAAAATTGACCACCTGAGGACACGTGGAGACAACACTTGGGGGGTCTGCTTCTCAGGGGCAAACAGGCCAAGCAACGGCTTGTGGTCAGTCACTATGGTAAAGGGCCGCCCGTACAAGAAATCATGGAATTTTTTTACGCCCTTCACGATTGCCAGACCCTCCTTGTCAATCTGTGAGTAGTTTCGTTCAGCTGCAGCAAGCGTCTGGGAGAAGTATGCCACCGGCACCTCTCTTCCATCCGGGAGTTGGTGTCCCAGGACAGCGCCGATGCCATAGGGAGAGGCGTCGCATGCCAGCACCACTGGCAGCCTCTCGTCGAAGTGTGCTAAGACCGAGTTCGAGACGAGCAAGTCCTTGACTGCCTGGAATGCGGCCCTTTGTCGCTGGCCCCACACCCAAGGGGCCCTTTTATCTAGGAGTCTGTGTAGGGGCTCCGCTACCGCTGCCTTATGGGGAAGGAAGGCATGGTAAAAGTTCAATAGTCCCAAGAATGACTGAAGTTCGGGCTTGCTCTTGGGCGCTGGGGCCTCACAAATGGCCCGTACCTTGTCACCGGTTGGATGGACCCCTTCTGCGTCCACCTTAAATCCCAGAAAGTCCACCTGCGGCACTCCCAGTAAACACTTTTCCCGCTTCACCTTGAGGCCCGCCGTCTGGAAACGGTGCAGGACGGAGCGGAGGCGGTCCTCAAATTCCTCTGGTGTGGGCCCGGCGATCAGTACATCATCGAAGAAGGGGGTGACGCCAGGAATCCCTTTAAGGAGAGAGTCCATTAGATTCTGGAATATGCCTGGTGCCACGCTAACGCCAAATTGCAGCCGCTTTACTCTGAATGCCCCTCTGTGCGTCACAATCGTCTGAGCCTCTGCTGTGGCTTCGTCCACAGGCAACTGTTGATACGCTTGGGCCAAGTCCAGTTTGCCAAAGATTTTTGACCCAGCCAGGGTGGCGAGGACATGGCTGACCACTGGCACTGGGTATGCATGGGCCGTGAGAGCCTTGTTTATGGTGCATTTGTAGTCTGCACAGATGCGGACCGAACCGTTAGGCTTGACGGGTGTGACAATTGGAGTTTCCCAGGGGGCGTTGGGCACCGGCTCCAGCACTCCTTGCTCCACGAGCCGGTCCAATTCCTCGTCTATGCGGGGTTTCAGGGCGAACGGGACCCGGCGGGCCTTGTGCCTGATGGGTCGTACAGCGGGGTCTAGCTGTAGGGCAATGGGGGGTCCTGTATATCGTCCCAATGCCCCATCGAAAACCCCTGGAAACTCTTTGCATATGGCGTCCACGTCCACTTGTAAGCTAGTGCGGTTCACCCCGGTAACGGCTAGCCCCAGAGGTCCAAACCATGCCAGTCCCAGTAAGCTAACGTAGGGGCCCTTAACTACCAGCAAGTCCAATTGTTGCTTTCGCCCTCGATATTGCACCCTGAAGGTCCCCACCCCCATAGTAGGGACCTTACGCTTCTGGAAGTCCCGGAGGGTGAATGGGGCCGGCCTTAGTTTGGGACCCCCATTAGGGCACAGTTCCCTTAATGTTCGGGCCGAGATTATGGATAGAGTTGAACCCGTGTCCAGCTCCATGCGGCATGGGGCTCCCTCTATCTGTACCTCTATATAAATTTTCTCTGTGCTGGGATGGGGCAACTGGAATACCTGGTAGTCCGTGATCTCCGTCGAGTTGCCTTGGTGCATGGTGCCGTGTGACCTGGGGCTCCTGGGTCGGTCATCTGATGCTTGTCGACGTGTGAGTCGAGCCCGACACACCCGGGCGATGTGTCCTAATTTTCTGCACTGCCTGCACTCTGCGTTGCGGAAACGACAGGTCCTCCTCTCGTGGTTCTCCCCGCAGCTTGCACAGTTCCCTCCTTCTCGTCGAGGCTGCTGTGGTGTGTGTGCTGCTTGAGTGCGCCGCTGTACTCTGTGTACTTCCTCCCTGTCAGATTCGGATTCGTCGGTGAGGTCTTCGTGGTAGACCCTCGGTTGGGATGGCGGGGCCGGTCGTGCCTCTTGCGTTGACCTCTCGGCGGCTTCGGTTGCCAGGGCTTCCTCCAGAGCAATCTGGAACGTGAGGTCTTTTTTGGTGTAGAGGCGTCGTTGCAACATCTCGTCCCTCAGGCCACCGACGAGGCGGTCACGAAGCATGTTCTCCAATTCTGAGAAGTTGCATAACCGGGCGGCTTGGCGGAGGGAGGTCACAAACCCAGTTATGATTTCCCCCGGGGCTTGCCGCTTTGCGTAGAAGGCATTTCGGCAAGCTACCACCGAGGGCTGTGGTGAGAAGTGCTCCTTCAGCCGTTCCATTATTGTTTTGTAAGAGACGGTAGCGACATCTCTAGGTGCAAGGAGAGCCCGGGCGATTTCAAACGTCTCCTCTCCACAGACGCTGAAGAATGTCGCCCTCTTCATGGCATCGTTGGTGACTTCTTTCGCTTGCAGGAGGAAGTTGAAACGGGCGGCGTACCCTTCCCAGTCTCCTGATGCTGGTTTGAATGGCAAGAAGCTGCTGTCAGTTGCCATTCTGGGTTCCTTGGGTCCTGGAGCTGAAGCCTGGATGCACGGTGCGATGCAGCGGTGCAGCAGGTGGCGGTGCTGCGGTGCAGTGCGTGGTGGCGGTCAGCTCAGCAGGATCCCACCTTCGTCGCCAGTGAAATATACTCGGAGTCGAGAGTGAATTTCATGCTCTTTATTCAGCTCATAGTCATCAAGGAGGAGAAGAGAAGATGAATGGCTCTTTTCCCAAAACCATCTGCTTATATACATTATTTACACAATGGGCCTTGCGTGATTGGCTACTTCAGGGCTACACCTGTGGGCCAATTATATTGTGGATTGACTTCTGCCTGCAGCCTGATTGGCTGCTCCTACAGGCCAATCAGGTAGCAGATTCACGTCTGCCAGCCGCCTGATTGGCTGCTCCAGCAGGCCAATCAGGTTGCGGATTCACTTCCACCTGGAGTTGGATTGGGTAGCTCCCGCTGATTCTGAATCCTATTGTTCTAGGATTCAGCTCAGTACATAACACACACATAATTGGCTTTGTCAGTCCCTTCACCCTATTCATACAAACACCTTTCACAGAGATGTGCTCATCTAATGGTGCAATCCTATCTATGTACATTTACTTGGGGAGTAATTGCTAGCATGTGAAAATAAACTAAATGCAGAATCCCTGCTGAAGGAACACACTTTACCCTAGATATAATCACATGGAGTCTCTGGGTTAAAGGAAATTAAAAGCTAATATTTCTTATTGGAAATAAATGCTTGCTAGGAAAGATCCGTTCGATGTAGCTAATGTGGAGATACAATGAGCTATACTTGCTTATGCATCTCAGAGAGATGTCCTAATAAAGGAAGCACAGAAGAGCGAGTAGGAAGTGAGGTCAGCAACCCTAAAATTATCAGTCTAACACTGAGGGAAGATCAACAGGTCAGCGGGAGGAGGACAGTTTAAGAAGCTTGGAGGTTCTTCTCTATATCTACCCTTTTTTAGGCAAACACATCGGCCTACAATGCAGTGTTGTGTTGCATCCTGAGATTTCTAACAGGGAGCTCCAGTTCCATTGAAGCCAGTGGGACTTGCTTCTGAGTAAACATACAAAGGATTGAGAGCCAGTGTGGTGTAGTGGTTAAGAGCGTTAGACTCCTAATCTGGGGAACCGGGTTCGTGTCTCCGCTCCTCCACATGCAGCTGCTGGGTGACCTTGGGCTAGCCACACTTCTTTGAAGTCTCTCAGCCCCACCCACCTCACAGGGTGTCTGTTGTCGGGGAGGAGGGGAAAGGAGATTGTTAGCCGCTTTGAGACTCTTTCGGGTAGTGATAAAGCGGGATATCAAATCCAAACTCTTCTACTCTTCTTCTACTGTCTCGCATGAGAATATGCTATTCTCCTCCTCCCATTTTTCAGCCTCTGGCATAAGCTGAAGCAAGCTGCTGTACTTATGAGCAGTAATGAAAAAATTCCATGAAATAGATTTATATATCTACATGCATGAATAAAGCATGTATCACGAAATGAGCAGAGACGTTTGACGCAGAAGCTATATCGGCTTCTCCTCAAAGCCCATTTGGTAGTTTCATAGATTAGGGAAGTGCTGTGGAACAGGACAGGTCAATTTTAAAATTTATCTAAAGAGAAGTCCTAATATGCAGCTTGGTCCTTTGCAGCTCGTAGGAAGTGCCTAGGGCAGCTGTTTCAGGGCCTGCCATCTTGTGAGGAGGGCGTTCTGGAGACATGCAGAATTTTTGTGATGTCTGCTTACAAAATATCCACATTGAGCATGGGGAACAGCAAGCACCTGGGTAGATAGTATGGATATGAAAAACAGCTTCCTCAAAAAAAGCAAATGGCAGTCATTTGACTCTTCACCAGAATCCGTGTTTCAGCCAGCTGTAAAGAACACAAACTTGTTTATCTTTTGCGGGCTACATCATAGCTCCCAACTGTTTCTCCATCGCAGTTCAGTAGCCATGAACCACCAGTAAAGAAACATAAGATATTCAGGTCAGTTGGGAAACAACCATCCGTGTACATAAGCAAACAACTGAGAGATACGTACTCATTATCTTCACTTGAGAGAACAGTATGTCCATTATAGTACAGCAGCCTCCAGCTAAACTAATTTTGCCATGAGTTAAGTCAGAATGGTCCCACTTTCCCTTCTGTCGGTCCATTTGGTTGTATGTCTGCTCATTATATCACAAGGAAATGATATTCACCCTGACTTACCCATTTCAGGATTCACAGCTGCTCCATGGCAGTGAGCTTGAATACTACTAGGCCACTTTGGTGTGCTCCACACCTGACATCATCTACCGGGTAAGCAGGAGGAAGTGGCTGGTCATAATGGTCTCACAGGTCCAGTGGAGAGGACTGGGAGGCCTAATTAGAAGTTCACCTCCCCTAGGTCAAGGCAGAAGTTGACTAGACCATTAGCCCTCTAAAACGCATAGGTCTTTTTCTTTTCAGTTTATAGATGTCAATGAATTAAGCTACAGAATCACTTAGAGCAGGGGTTGTCAACCTGGGCCCTACCACCCACTAGTGGGCGTTTCAGGATTCTAGGTGGGCGGTAGGGGGTTCTACGGCACAAGCTGAATCCTCCTTCCATCAAGCACTGGTGTGCAGTAAAGAAATTTTACCATCAAGAAAGATGCATTAGTGGGCGGTAGGCATAAAAAGGTTGACTACCCCTTACTTAGAGCAACCTTGATTTTAATTGCTTCATGTGTCCTTAAAGTTCCCATTTTAATTAATGAATAAGTTTTCAGGGAAATTACCAGTAACAGATGCTGTCCACCCAACAGGCTGCAGATGCCCATGTACCTTATCATCTCTGCACAACAGGGATTGTGGATGAGCATGCAAACCATTTATTTGCAAGCCACCCCTCCAAGACTCCCCCCCCCCAAGGTTATTGATTGCTGCTGTTAGCATTAGTAATTGTTATAGCAGCACTAGTAGAAAGCTGTTCTTTAGAAAATGCTCAGCACACCCAGACTCATAGAATCATAGAGTTGGAAGAGACCACAAGGGCCACCCAGTCCAACCCCATGCCAAGCAGGAAACACCATCAAAGCATTCCTGACAGATGGCTGGAGGTTAAAGACCTCCAAAGACCCAAATCTTCTAAACAAAGAAACCGTAAAATACTTACCAAAAAGTTTTAAAACAGCAGCAGCAGATTTTGTCCCTGTCCCAGTTAATGCTGTGCTGAAGTTTGCCCTCCAGTTTCTTGAACGTTTTCTTCCACACCAAAAGAGGCTTCCATTTTACTCTCTCTGTCTCATTCTCAGAGCCTTTGGTAGGTGTGGATCTTTAGGAGCAAGAGCTGTCATCAGCTATGCAAACCATAAAACCACAGAATTCAGATCTACCACAGGCTCGTCTTACAATTTTTTTTTATTTAAATGGCCTGATATTTCTTTTGATGTAATGTCACTTGCAGTGTGTTACCTAATTCTAGGAAAACTAATTAGAATATTATTCCTGTTTTCTGTAGTGGCTCTAGCTAATTTCCATTACAAATAGTTTCTCCAAAGCTTGAAGAGAAGCACATTGCATTAATGAGGAGTTACTCTCCCATGAATACCAATATCTATTCTTTGCAGATAACAAATATAAATGTCACTTTCCAATGGGGAAGGGGTGTATTAAAGTCCCAGACAAGCATCAGGACACAGTGGAAAAATACTTGTTTGCAGTTGTGACACAACCCACAAGTAACAGAAAACGTGAGCTACAAAAAAAGGCTTTAGCTTCAAGGATAAATATATTCATCTGTTGCAGCTAAAATGTATTTTCTGAAATAAAAAATATATATGATGTGAAAAGTGTGTTTCATTCTGGAGGTAGAAATTACGCTTAAAAGCGAATTAAACAACCTACAGCTTTTTATGTTTGTACCTCTGGAAAGCAGATGCGAGGAATGGAAAACAAGAGATGATTGTTTTAATTAGATTTAACTAGCTAATAAGGTGCATTGACACGAAGTATTTATCATCTGCCTATTAAGACCAGCAACTTAAGCATCTTATTGCTGTAGTCCTAAATGAAATCACTCATGAATCCAATTTGTTTCAATGTAGAGGGGGAAAGCTGTACTTACAGCGTGTATTCATGCTCACTAGTCTTAGCCACTCATATTACTCATGTTTAAAACGTTAAGGTCACACAACACATCCACTGACCCATTTATGATGCTGTGTCTTTGAGTGCTGGGACCAATTGTGGAATTGACAGGTTGAAATAATTTCTTAGTCATGAGCCTCATAGAGGCTTTGGGCAAATCACTTTCTCTCAGCTGTTAGCTGCCTCAGAGTTGCCAACGGTAACACAATGGGGAAATTCTATATATGTCACCCTGCGTTTATTATTTATTAAAACATTTATATACTACCTGCTACATCATTCTCAAGACACAACAAATATGTAAGAACCTAAGCAGAGCCTTTTGCCTCAGTGGCGTAACGTGGGGTGGGGGGAGGCACAGGGGCGGTTGCCCCAGGCACAAAATTGTTAAGCATGCAACATTTCAACCCCCGGTGCTTCCTCAATACATCTGCATGCTTCCATCACTGGGCTCTTTTGAAAATTGCTTCTCGAAAAATGCGAACCAGGAAGTGACCTCTCTGGACAACAGAACAACTCTTTCCTTATCTCTGCAGCTGCAATCTCTTGGGTGGTGAATGGCGTTATACTCCATCCTTTTCCCTCCCTCCCATTGTGTGTGGTCCCGGGCACTGGCAATTCATGCTACGCCACTGTGCTGGATCAGGCCAATGGTCCATCTATTCCGGCATCCTTTTCTCACAGCAGCTAACCAAATGCCCGTGGGTAGCCCACAAGGGAACTTTCCCCTCATGCCATTTCCAGCAACTGCTAGAGAAGCATATTGCCTTCAACAGTAGAACAGAACCACCAAGGTTAGTGGCCATTGATGGCTCTCTCCTCCATTACTTGGTGTCTTTTAAAGCTATCCAAGTTGGTGGCCATCGCTGGCTCTTGTAGGAGCAAGTGCCATAGGTTAACTATGTGTTGTGTTGTGTGAAGAAGCATTTCTTTTTGCCTCTCCATATGGAATGGACAGGGTTAATATCTTTCATTTAAGGGCTAAATATTAAACTTGACCTTAAATACTAAACAAATTGTTAGGGCAGCCACACTCCTACCTTCCCTGGGGCTACTCCAAGGAAAGGCAGAGACGTCCAGGTTAGGGAGCTTGTGCCATCAACAGACCCGGAAGTTGGCTTGAGAGAACTCAGTTCTGTATTTTGTACCATTTGCTTGTTGTAGTATTTTAAATTGTTAGCCACCCTGTACGCCTTTGGCAGACAGACTGCACATAAATAAAACAAATAGGCAAACCTTCAGCTAGAGGGTGCATTTCACCTTTATCTGTAACGGTTTTGCATCCCCCACAACCATGCAATTTTCCATCAGCCATAACAGCTACTGACCAGAACTATGTTTCACAGTATTTTACTTCTGACAAGTTGTGCTTCAAAAGAAGGCTATTTAGCTCAAGGCCTAGAATAACCACTGAACCTGTCTAGACTGAACACCAAAATATTATTACATCGAGACATATGACCTTTGCACAGAAACCCAGATAAATGCACACCTGTACCACAGCTTAGGGAGAGAAGCCATTCCTCGTTCCAAGGCTGAAAGTAAATTGCCCGTAGAGCAGAGGAGGGGAAACCTATTTCAGTCTAAGATTCCCTTATCGCCAACCTTCCAGAGGCCACACATCAGTCTTGGGTGGGGACAGAGGCAAAAGTGGGCAGGGCAAGGAAAGTGACTCATAGCTTTCGCCAGTACCCTACATCCCAACCATATGAAAGTCAAGCGGTTTCTTTGCATACACATAAAAATATCCTGGCAAGCAAGAAGCAAAATCACAGTTGAGTGACACATTCCAACCAGGCAAAAAGCACTGAGGTGGATGGAACAGGACCGGTAATGATGTGGTCTGGAGAGCAAACATAGCTTGGGCACTGGCCAGAGGACTAGATAGAGACCTGAAGGGCCCTGGGGATCCCCACCATGGCTCTAGAGAAGTAGAAACACTTATATTTTACAGTGATCCCCACCCCCCACCACTTTGGCAATCACTATACTGTATACTAGAATTGCATTCATCCTCCCACTTAAGTATCTTGTCAAATAACTTGGCTGTGATCCCAAAAAATTTCCAAGGCTCACACAAGGTTCTCGAGTTGTTGGAATACAACTTGCATTGTCCCTGATGTAAATTGTTTCTATTACTGTTATCTTGGACAAGTTCTGTTAAATTTTCATGCATGGCTGAAAGGTGTATGAAGGTTTACACATACACATTAAAAAAAATACTGCGCAAGTCAGCCTTTGCCAACCTGGTGCCCTCTAGATGTTTTGGACTCCCACGGCCCATCGGTTCCAAACAGTTGTCTGGGGCTGGTATGCAGCCGGGAAGCATTAGGTTTATAAAGGCTAGTATGATCATGAAATATAGAAGAAACTGTTTTGAACAAATGAGCATACCTTGTTTGACAGAAAGCTGTTTGGCAGCACCTTAATGAAGTGCGTTCAAGCTCTCACTATGCTTTGTCATGTAGTGCAAGCTCATTATAATGAAGTCTCCCATAGTACACAAAGAAGGCATCACTCAATTACCAGATTGCTTCTCTATTTGTTGTCATCTCCCCTATTATATATTGTGTGGGCAAAAAACAACAACAACCCCGCTTTTCTTTTCCGAGAGCTTACTGAAGGACAGCGTTGAGCGCAGCATTAAAGAACACAAAAGGCTATGAAATGGCCTGAGCAGCTGGAAAGCAACCAACTTACCATTTAAAATGACTCAAATGAGTGCCAATCACAACTCCACCCTTTGAAATGTCATAGTCCACTCCAGTCGCCGGAAAGTATGGGGAAACAAACACCCTCTTTAGCAACTAACCCAAATTGTCAGGATGCTAGGCCACCACACAGGGATGTGAAACCTGGGGTCTTTCCGAGGTTGTTGGCCTTCCCCCATCACCCCTGCAGGACAAGCAGCTTTGGTCCAGCAACATCTGGCGGGCCACAGGCTCTCCCTCCTTGCTGCTGAAAAGCAGTGGGCATGAGTCCCTAGGACCAGCCAGCTGTGGAGAACCTCAGGCCCAGGGCTCAAATGTATCCCTCCAAGTCTCTCTTACTCACCCTGAGGGATCTTCCCCAGGAGGTACCCCTCTCTATCTCTGCTTCAAACCCAAATGTTTTTCGCTAGTTGGAATGTGTCCTTGGGACCCCAACAGTGCCTGCTTGTTTGGGTGGAGGATAGAGGGGGCAGCTCCCGATAAATAGCTCCGGCAATGGACTTGGCACCACTTTCTCACCAATTTCTATTTAAACCATTGCCAGGATACGGCGATAGTTATTTCTGTTAACATCTAATATCAGTGATCAGACTTGTGTGGCTGTTCTTCAAACCGTACATGTAGTATTCGCGAGGACATTAATTCCAACATCAAAAAGCATTTCAGGATTGATAAGTTAAGCAGTGTGTAACCTTACAATGCTGAACCCAACACATACAAGCAATACTGATGGTACACATGTAATTACAGTAGCATATTCCTACTGCAGAATGAAATATTTCCCATCATATTCAAAACGGTATTTATTAATAAATGTAAATTTCTCAACAATGAGTTCTTAATGCTTTATTGAAACTACTTTGCTTCTGTGAAGATTGACTCTTTATTCAAGATTTTTCCAGGATAGAGGGAGCGAAAATCAACAGGGAAGAAATGAGGCAGTAGTCAGAAGATGACGGAATACTCTTGAAATCCCACTGATCGGAGTGGGACTAGCAAAGCAGAGCTTTGAGAATACTGCTATATTGCAACCAGTAAACATTCAGACAAATCACTGCCATTGATAGGAAAAGGCCACGGCAGTATATAGCCAGCTAGCAATTCCAGCAATTATTTATTATAAACTTTGACCATAATTAAGGTGTTTGGGGAAAGGTATAATATATCTAATAGAGCCAGTAAAAGGTAAAGGTAAAGGCCCCCTGACCATCAGGTCCAGTCGTGTCCGACTCTGGGGTTGCGGCGCTCATCTCGCTCTATAGGTCGAGGGAGCCGGCATTTGTCCGCAGACAGCTTCCGGGTCATGTGGCCAGCATGACAAAACTGCTTCTGGCAAACCAGAGCAGCGCACGGAAACGCCGTTTACCTTCCTGCCAGAGCGGTCCCTATTTATCTACTTGCACTTTGACATGCTTTCAAACTGCTAGGTTGGCAGGAGCTGGGACCGAGCAACAGGAGCTCACCCTGTTGCAGAGATTCGAACCGCCGATCTTCTGATCAGCAAGCCCTAGGCTCTGTGGTTTAACCCACAGCGCCACATAGTACTTAATTAGACAGGGAGGCAGATACCCAATTTCCCTACTGGCAACATGCAAGCATCCCTTTGAATTCTCTATGGCTAATTAAATTATTTTCTAATAATTTCTGCTGGAAGGCTGCACTGGTAAGCATCCCCACAATGCATGGTGTTCTTCCACAGACACGAAGTAAGATAAATGAAGCCAACGCGTTTTCTTCTAGCAGTGAAGGAAATATCCAGTCATCCCACAGTTGTCAAGCAAGGCACAAACTGTGATGGTTTGATCTAGTATCTTCTAGGGGGACCAAGGACACTAAAAATGGGAACCACGTAAGAGATGCTCAAGCAAGAGTTATTAACTGCACAGGGTAAATTTAAACAAACTGCCGACCGGGTAGCACACAGATCTCAATAAATCAGAATTAAGTGTCCTGTACCTGATGGTTCAGAAATTCTAATTCCTGTATGCCCAAGAACAATAACTTCTTCTTCAGAATGCATTGCTCAGTGAGAGCCTACATCGTAAGAAATAAAGCCACATTAGGGAAAAGACAACCTTAACTCAGTGTGGCCGCCTAAAAATAATAATCACTAAACCCACAAAGAACAGTTGTGTCCGTTCTCCCATTGTGGCTACGCATACATTCTAATGGGTCCTTAGAGAGGGGTTGTGTTTGCCTGGAGATGAGATCACCTCTTTTTCTGGGACCCTTGCCATATTACTATCATTGGGTCCTCTGGCCACTGTTATCCCGTGTTGCACTTCCAACTGTTTCTCTCCTCTCAAGTCAACAATACTATACATTTGCAAGATCAGGAGCAACAGTCAGCTGCGATTTGCAAGGCATTGTGATGTCAACCCAGACTAGTCCCTGAACAGCCTTCTGGAAACCGCAAGGCAAAATGGGCAAGAAATTCCCTATTTAATGCCAACCCTAGAACTGATGAAAAAACGTGTGTGCTCTCTCATACCCACACCCCGGTAACAAGAGATTGCAATTGTAATCTAAACATATCTAGCATAACTGCATTTTGAGAACTGAAGCAGAGAAAAGTATTAGGAAAAAGCTTTGGAAGTTGTTTGAAGAGTTTTGCCTTTAAAAAAAAAAAAAGTACACACAGAGAGAGGGAGAGAGAGGGAGGGGGAGATCACTGTTTCCAGTTGCACTGCAGCAAGAAAATGGATTAGTATGATTGTCTGGAGACTGTTGCAATATCTTACTGTAATCATAATAATTTCATACTTGAACTTGTAACAGCGAGTTCAATTTGACTGTTTAATGATATACAGTACATACTATAAACTGAACATAATTGAAGAGCACGCTAACTGAATCTTAGCGTATAGTCTCTTTATACATTATTTTACTGCAGCTACTGTATGCAGATCTCAAAGTGTTAGTACATAAGATATTCATTACATGTGTATGAGGAGGATAAAACCTAAAAGGTTTATAAACATTGTCATCTGCACCTGTTTTCCCAATTACACATTAAAATGCAAGAAATGAACATTTAAACTGCAAAACTATAGATTAAATTTAAACATTGGCATTTTATGATTTAACTGATGTGCAGCAATATTAATGGAAATATGACCAAACTATGTTCATGCAAATAAATCTCCAACAGTCTGCAAGTAGTTTCAATATCTCTTCCATACTTTGTATAAAATGGTCTTAAGATATATATACTCCGTAAATGTTGTCAGTGCAATATTGTCAGTGAAGAAAATGCGGTGCTAACTTCCTTTCCCCACCCCCCTAGGATATAAAAACTCTCATTTGCACTGCTAAACTTTGTGAACCACTGAGGTTGCTTTGTGCTAGGGAAGTTTCTAAGTGAAGTCATCTGAGCCACCTTCAGCTAATGTTTTCAGACAGCTGTTTACCCAGAACTGCGGGCATAAAAATATAGGACAGCTGAAGAACAATAATTACTAGCTAAAAGAGCTACTACAAAAAGCACTTAAACAGAACAGCTTGATCAACACAAACTGTCTGGCTTTGTCTATTGCTGCTGCTGAGTAATAATACAAATCAATACAAATTATATAATAAAAAAAGCTTAGAAAAAAGTTGAATCACCTCTGAAAAATATACTTGCAAACATGTTTGCTAACTACCATGATGTCTCACATCCCCTTCCCCAGCATATACTTCCTTGGAATTATAACTTAAAAGGATGCCTTTTGTTAATTTTATGACAATGTCCCATTATTCCATGAGATAAAATATTAATAAGTTAAAATTAGATTCTTTTACATTTACTGCTAGTAAGCAGAAGGAAAACAGCATGTTAAACTATAAAGTGTGCTTGGCTAAGCATAAATAGTAACCTATACATTTTGGTTCAAAGACAGTTTGTAAAACTGCATACAGGACAATGCCTTAAGGAGTTTTCCCCTAGTTGTTTTTCTTTGTTTTTCTTTTCCTTTTTTGTAATTTTACTCCAGAAACAAAGTTCAACCACATTAAGGTAGGACATAAAGTGAAGCTTCATACAGATTTTGAATACCCTGACTGGAATATTCTGCAGCTGATCATTCAAATGAAAACACGCCCCTCCTAAGTCCTACCCCCTAACTGCCCATAACCTCACTCACAAAAATAAAAATTTTGGTTAACAAAGAAGAAAGTACAATAAACTCTTGGTAGAACGTTCTTCTCATGAGGCAAGGTAGCATATCCTACAGCCAGATAAGACTTAAAAAATTACATTGCAATTTCATTACATTTTTCTCATAAACATGCAACTCACTGTGAAATACAAAACACTTGGCTCTGAAGAAAGAACAGCTTTATAAAGACAGACTGCATCAATAAAATTTTCTTTCCAATTTTTACATGGTTACAAAACCTGTTTTTTCACTAAAGTTCAGGTATCAGGTTTCATATTATAATGTAATAATTTGCTCTTTGTGAACGTAATGTTCAAGAGGAAATATACACATTGACATACTAGACTATTAAAAATTCAGTTCAGAATTTTATTGATACAGCAGATTAAACCAATAAGGAAAAATAAGGGGAAAGGATTTCATTACATTATTTATTAACACATAAAAAAATTAACATATTAAATCATTTTTTTCTTTTTTAAATGCTCAATGCCACGAGAGGTCCAGGAGCCTGGAATCAATACTGAGGTGCATAAAATGAATTGACTTTCACAAATCTGCATCTGGCTGTATTATTTTATCCCACATCATTCAAAATCAATTTGGCACCTTTGAAGACAGATGGGTGCCAAAGGTAAAACACTGGATTAGATACATAAAGATAAAGAGATCATGTATTTTCCTTTTCAAACAAATAGTGACAGAAGTGTCACTATTTGTCAAGCTGATAATTTGTTCACAGTTAAATGCCAATAAAAATAAAAAATACAGACACTGACAGATATTGCTTGATATCCATTCTAACTCCCCCCCAACCCTCCCTTTTTTGAAATAAACATATCTAACAAACAGTCTGGTACTGTCAGGTTTAAAGCCGCTGTAAAAGCTATACAAGCACTTTAGAAGTCAGAAATATTTCTTTTTTAAAAAAAGGATTATTTACAGGTGAGTTTCTTTATTCCATGTGTTTATATAGCCAGTGCACATTACACTTCACAAGAACCCTCAGTTAATGATATTAACATGTGTGTGTGGCCTATGCTTGTGACCTACGAACTCCAAATGCAAGGGCGGGAAACAAAAGATTGGTCTAACTTCCTTCAGCAACCCCATTCTGAGCACCAACAGCTTCCTTCAGCCTGAAACTATGCATAATAAGAGCATTCTTCAAAAAGGCTTCACTTCAAGGGCTGGGAACATCGGTTGTTCATCGCCTTTCCCTTTTGGATGTCCTCCGGCTCACCTGAGGGAAAAAACACCAGATGAAGAGTTATATGCTCTAATCCAGAAAGGAGATCTGTCTATGTAAACAGGTTTCCACACGAATCACCCCCTGCTCCATCAAGAACCAGAAGCATATATGGGACGCACAACCCAAATCCATCTTAAATTGTGCAACTGGGTGGTCAATGGCTCCTTATCAACCCTGGTTTGTACTTTTAAAACAGGCATAGGCAAACTCGGCCCTCCATATGTTTTGGGACTACAATTCCCATCATCCCTGACCACTGGTCCTGTTAGTTAGGGATGATGGGAGTTGTAGTCCCAAAAACATCTGGAAGGCCGAGTTTGCCTATCCCTGTTTTAAAATAACTTTTTAAAAGTGTGGTTTAGATATAGGAGAAAATAACCATTACTACATGAAAACATTCTGCTCACTGAAAAGACGATTGGGTCTAATGCTGAAAAACTAGGGCTGCCATTCATCAAATGGCGTCCGGACGGAATTTCCAAAAACCCGGACCTATGGCAGGCCATATCAGAAGAGTTGTTTTATTTCATGCATTTCCTAAAACAGAACTTCACCGGGGGGGGGGGCAGTGGCGGAGCTTCATGCTCCGAGAGCAGGCGGGGGCAGGGGGCAGAGTACCCTGCCGGGATCGCGCTGCCAGGGGCGGTGCGCTCCCCCCGCACTCCTCTTCCTCCGGCAGTGTGTCCGGATTTTCACTTTTTGAAATATGGCAACCCTATAAAAACTTGTTCCATTTATTTCAGAGGGGTATCGTGAAAGAGCTGATTTCAATGGGACTAGGCAGAATCAGGAAGATGGTGAGGCTTACAAGTAATATATCATGTAATGAGTGCTTATTTGGATCAAGACTGAGAACCAGCTCTCACATTAAGCACAGGTAACTCAGGTTCCCATTGTGCTCACTTCTCTTGTAGTGTGGCATGTAAATGATTAGCCTACCCCACAATAAAATCCATTCATTTCACTTCCCACATTAAATGTAGGTACAGAAGGTGTCTCTTTGCTGACGATCAAACTTTTAAGACATGCGATTATCAAATGATGTTAAGCAGGCAGGCAAGCCATTGTTTGTTTCTGTATCTCTCAAACATTTGTAGTTATATGTAATAAAATAAAATAATTTAAACTGGGGGGACATGAAATGAAATGAAATGATAGGGAGCTGTAACACACAAACATCTGCTTACTCTGACTGTAGGAACTTCCTCTTCCTCCATTGTTACTTCTTGGGGAATGTCCTGAACAGGGGAACTACTTTGAAATACATCCATGTCTTCAGTTGATTCATTTTCTTTACTTGCTGTTTGCTTTGACCGTCCAGCTCTTCTAAAATGGCAAACCACAAACCAGGTGTATTAATCAAGGAGTGTTAAGTACAGGTCATCACAGCATTTACGCAAAACTGAACTTATTTCCCGCAAGCCCTTACACTGCATACATGTTCAAAGGTTGCTGCAAAACTCTGGAGGGACATTAAGAGCACTGCCCAGCAGGTTAACAATTTTGGCAAAATTATCTGAGGTATTGCAATGTACCAAAATTTTAAAACTAAATTTAATGTACCCTATATTAAATTCACCTCACACTCACCCTTTTTTCTGCTGCGACGGTGGTGTTTTTGACGGTCTCCCTCGCCTTTTCTGTGGTGTAGATTGGTTCGATTCAGCTGTACTTATTTCAGATGATTCAGACCTGTTTGGGAAGAATATCCTGAAGTTATACAGCAGATTTAGAATTAAGAGACATTGAAAGTTAGATAGCGGATATCAAAACAGGGGGAATACCTCTGTTGTGCTTTCCTTGGTGTCTTGTACTGCCGACCTTTTGGCTTCTGCTCGATATTTTGCCTTTCTTCCTCCTCCTCCTCTTCCTCCTCCTCCTCTTCCTCTACAGGTTTAACTGGTGTGGCTTTTTTCCTACCTCTTTTAGGAGCCTTTACTGCTGGCTCTTCCTTTTGCGTAGCAGCCTTGGGAGGTCGCCCTCTTCTTCCCTTCTTTGGTGGGCTATTTTGCTCATCTTCACTTTCAAGCACATCTTCCTTTAGTCTCTTTTCCTCTGACCACTGAGGTTCCTCAGACTCTGAAATGGCCGCTGCTCTCTTTCTCCCACGCTGACCACTCCTAAGTTTTGGTTCTTGTCCCAGTTTATTCAGGTCATCTATACCCAACTTTTCTTCCGAGTCTGTAATGATTTTCTTCCTTCCTCTGGGCTTTTCCAGATCTGACTAAGGAACAAAGAGAAAATTACTTCTCCCATCAAATACCTCAAGATTCTACTTTGGAAAACAGATTTAAGATCAAGTGACGCCCTCCTAAAATGGGCTGCAGTACGTTATCCTTTTGACTTAAAATCTATCTTTTAACCTTTTCGGCTTTATTGTGAGGGCACATAATCTGAGGGGGAGGGGAAAGCAAGGTTAAACGAGGAAGTGAGTTCGGGGAGGAGCTATTAGCCTGCAGCAGTTCTACTTAGCTGCTTGCAATCTCTGGGAGTTCATGACCAGGACATGTAAAAGGGGCATTTTCAATGGATTGGTGGAAGAGAGTGAGATTGTGACTTTTGGATTAAGGCTGGTTGCTGAGGCTTGATTATGGGTTGTTTGTGGGTGTGGCAGAGCACATGATCTGAGGGGGAGGGGTGTTTGAGGGAAAGGCCTAGGGTGCTGTCTCATGCTGTATGTAGGACCAAGAGACATGGGCGGCAAGGGAGCTGCTGGGTGGTCAATGGCTCCTTATCAACCCTGGTTTGTACTTCCAGCTACCTTTAAAAACAGGCATAGGCAAACTCGGCCCCTCCATATGTTTTGGGACTACAATTCCCATCATCCCTGACCACTGGTCCTGTTAGCTAGGGATGAAAGAACTTGCAACACTTGTGCATGTTTGTCTTCCTGCCTGGGAATGTGCAAAACCAAACCTGAAGCAAGTGTAACCTATGGAACCTAAACAGCTTTGCATCTTCTTAGTTCATGTTGACCCCAGACTGGTGCCCTCCAGATGTGGTTGACTCCAACTTCCACCCTTGCTAACCAATGGCCATTGACAGGAGTTGGTGCTTCAAAAGCAAATGTGCTAATTTTCAAAAGTTGGTGCCATTTGAAATTTTCAACGAGATTTTCAAGTGTATTATTTTCTTTTCTTTTTATTTAGATACCTACTGGAAGGGGGGGGGGGACCCAGAATACACTTAATTCATCCTTACAATTTCAGAATCATCTCTCTTGTCATTCTTCTTTCCTGGCAAAGGCGAAGCCATTGTATAGTCTTCATTTTCGCTGTGGTCCATTTCAGTACTATCAAGCCTATAACACACGTATTCAGGATTGTTAGAAATATAATTCTGCCACTTCTAATTTAGTATCAAATTAACAATGGCTTCGGGAAAAGCCCCGAAGCAACCAATTTTTCTTAATGGATTCTTAGATAACTTAAATCTGTTAAAACATATTTTTATTAGCCTCCAACATAAATTTACGATCTATTATGACAGATATACCTACATATTTCAAGAATATTGGGGCTGGGAGGGCAGGTGCTATATCAGAAATAGACTATGCCTCTTGAAGACCTAGCAGGCAGAAAGTCTACCTTCAGTACACTGTTGTTCTGAAATACACTTTTCCCCGGTGAAGGAAACAGCATCCATTTACTTAAAAGGAAGACAATACAGGGGTACATTCACTGGGGACTAAAATCTGATCCAAGTGACCCCAATGCATGGGGAAAGGAACCATGGGAGTAGCAAGCGGGGGGGCAGCTGCCCTTCCCACATGAATAAAAGTCAATACTAATCTGAGGTTTTACCCCCTAAAAGCCTGCCCCCCCAACGAAAATCCTGGCTATGCCCATGAGAGGCACAGGAATACCCCTCTCAAGTAGGGAAAAATAGCTTCCCTTTTGTTCCGTTTCAACTCAAAGGAAGTCACTGAAAAACAAGCCATATGCATACATTAGTTTGTTTCATAGGATGCATTTCTTACTACACAACAGAACTGCAATGATGCTGGCACACTGCAGCACGATGGCAGATAAGCCGGTGGGCAGCCCAGGCAACTAGCCTGGGTGGTGGGTAATCCAGGGGAGATGCAAAGGAACAGCCAGGCCAGCTCGTGGCAAATCTCCAGGAATCGCCCTGCTCTGTCGCTGCTGTGCACCTCCTGCCGAGGCACTGCAGTCTCAGTAGCAGCAGAGCAGGATGGTTGCTGGGGAGCTGCCACACCCAACCCTTCTGTTCTTTGCCTGAGCCATGGTTCACTGGAGCCGGGGGGCGGGGGGGTTGACCGAGCAGGTGGTCAAGCAAGGCCAGGAAGGGGGAGGAAACCTGTGGCAGACCATGATGTCAGGGGAGGGGAAATAAAGGAGCTTCTTTTTCTCCTTAACCTGCAACCCCTTCCACCATGGTTGTTGTGGAAATCTCAAGAAACAAGCCTGCATTATAAAAATGCAGGCTTCTCCCTTCCTCCCACCAGGAGCAGCAGCCCCCATCGCACCTGTGTTTTGTCTATCAGCACTGGCTTACTCCAGCAATAAAGGATTTCACTTCTGCGCTTTCTGTGCTGCCATTTCAGTAAGGAGCTCTGCAGTTCTGTTCCACCCCACCCCACCAGGAAGAAAAATAATGGTGATCTCATATAGCAAGCAAGGGAGCATGTAGGAATCTGTCTTTGTAAAGGACCCCATGCCCAACAATCTCTGTCAGGTATGGAAGTAGCAGAGGGATTGGCAGGGTCTCAGTAGGAGAGAACATTCTTTGCATCGGGAAGACCCCAGGTTCAAAACCCTGAGAGGCACTGCCAGTCATAAGGCAATGTGACATCTGCATAAGACCAGAGAGTTCTGTGAAATTATTAGTATAGAGCACATTCTCTTGGCACATGGTGACTGAAATTCTCATGTTGTTTAGCACATCACTATCCTAAGGAACATTAGGCTGAAATACAGCAACTTCAGCTTAATTGAAACCACACAGTAGAGCTAATGGCAAAATTTAGACCTAAGCAAAAACCTGCTTCAAAAAATAAAATAAAAATGAAAGTAGCTTAACATACAATTCTGTAACTTGGAATGCTTTCAAGTACAGTGGTACCTCTACTTACGAATTTAATGCGTTCCGAACGCACATTTGTAAGTCGAAAAGTTGAATCCCATAGGAATGCATTGGGAGAAAAATTTTGTAAGTCGAAGCAACCCTATCTAAAAAATCGTAAGTAGAAAAAATCCTATCTAAACAGCATCCAAGATGGCAGACGGAGCTCCATTCGTAAGTAGAAACATTCGTAAGTCGAGTCATTCGTAAGTAGAGGTACCACTGTATTATTGTTACGTTATCCTGGTAGGCCAAGTTGTATCAATAACGTCAACGCTGATTGATTCATTTCATTCATTTAACAGATGTGTCAGACAATGACGACAGCATATGGCTGTCACAGAAATGACGTAACAGGCTCAAAGAAATAGATTAGAGGCAACACTGCAATAAGATTACCATTAGTGGCACCCACCCACCCAACTGTGGCTATTTGAAGATCCAATTGCCAATTTGGCTGCACATTTTGCTGCATCAAATAACAAAAAAAGGACACTCCTCTGGAAGTTAACACTAGTATACCACTAAATTGGAATAATACCAGTATGAGGGAAAGTTTTATATAGGATTAATATATTAACTACTGACAGGCTAATCATTTTGCTGTGTACCCACCTCCCTTTGATTCTTCCAGGTGAGGATGGATTTGAATTACTGCTGGCGTTGCTTACGGTTTCCATCCGTGAAGATTTGGATTGAGACTGCTTGCCAGCTGACGAAAGAGGCTTATTCACTGCTCCAAGAACATTGGCAGCTTTGGGCTGGTCGAGGGGGGAAAGCAAATTCTCAGTTTCAGCTTATTATCTTTAGAATTAGGAATATCCGTCTCTCGGGTAACAAACCAATCTTCAAACCTGCAGTTTATGTTAGAGCCTAACATATACAGCTTGGTAAAAACTAAGTTTCAAGACAAGAGAAAAGGCTAGACAAAAGTTGCAGTTTTTAGCCCTAATGTGTAGTAGCCTTGCGCCCATAACACCTTCTACGAACAAAGTCAGACATATCCTGGCTACAGTCATCCATGCCCTTCTCTCAAGACTTGTTCACTGCAGTGCATTGTAGCATTTTGTACACTGGAAACTTCTATTAATTCAGAATAGGTTGCTAATTGGAAATAGGGACTAGAGAACACATCTTGCCAGTTTTGAGACCAGGTGGTTGCCAATCACCTTCTGGGGACAATTCAAATTGTAGCTGGCTACCTGAAGGACAACTTTGGTCACATGTACCTGCCTGTGCATTGAAATAATTGCTGTGGGGCCTTCTCCTGATGCTCCCCCCCTCCTAAAATTAGGTGGGATGTGGCACCCCATTCTGAAATGCTCCCCCAAAGGTAACTTGTCTGGTTTGTTCTCTTTATGTTTTTCAGCACTAGGCAAATTATTTTATTTTCTAGGCATTTTTAAAGCCAGCTTCCTGGTCCTCATGAGTGTTTCATCTGAAAACCACCAACCTAATCTGCAGGGTTTTCTTCTTTTTTTAAAAAAAAACAAACCTCATTTGTCTCCCTCCCCCCTTTTTATTAAATAAGTTTAATTTGGTGCAATACTAAGCAGGTATATACAAAAGCCCACCTTTCCTGGCGTGAAAAATGATTTCATTTCTGGAGGCAGATAGTTTTTGGTATTACTGAAATTCTGCAAAGAGAAACAAAACTAATTAGAAGAAATATTTGAATAGTAGTTTAGTCAGTATCCTTGGTTGGCTTTGGGGAGTCACACTAGTAAAAAAAAAGCTTTATTTTTATAGGTATCAGAACAGATTTTTGATTCAACATTATGATCATGGTAGCACACAAATTTTAATGAAAAACAGCCAGTTCCTCAGCAGCACTTTAAAAAGACTGAATACCCTGTTATAGGGACGTGGGTGGCGCTGTGGGTTAAACCACAGAGCCTAGGGCTTGCTGATCAGAAGGTCAGGGGTTCAAATCCCCGTGATGGGGTGAGCTCCTGTTGCTCAGTCCTAGCTCCTGCCAACCTAGCAGCTTGAAAGCACGTCAAAGTGCAAGTAGATAAATAGGTACCGCTACAGCAGGAAGGTATATGGGACCCAGGTGGCGCTGTGGTTAAACCACTGAGCCTAGGGCTTGCTGATCAGAAGGTCGGCGGTTTGAATCCCTGTGACGGGGTGAGCTCCCGTTGCTTGGTACCAGCTCCTGCCAACCTAGCAGTTTGAAAGCACCTCAAAATGCAAGTAGATAAATAGGAACCGCTACAGCGGGAAGGTAAACGGCGTTTCCATGTGCTGCTCTGGTTTGCCAGAAGCGGCTTTGTCATGCTGGCCACATGACCTGGAAGCTATATGCCGGCTCCCTCGGCCAATCATGCGAGATGAGCGCGCAACCCCAGAATCGGTCACGACTGGACCTAATGGTCAGGGGTCCCTTTACCTTTACCTTACAGCAGGAAGGTAAATGGCGTTTCTGTGTGGAAGCGGCTTTGTCACGCTGGCCACATGACCCGGAAGCTGTACGCCGGCTCTCTCGGCCAATAACGCGAGATGGAGCGCCGCAATCCCAGAGTCGGTCACGACTGGACCTAATGGTCAGGGGTCCCTTTACCTTTACCTTGTGTTATACACAATATTATGGAGTAGAATTTATTAATCCTTTAAGTCTATAAAATTGAGAGTCCTTCAGATACTATGTTGTTTTGTTACCATAGAACCAAACTGCTACCCTTTGTAAAAAGTTGCACTTATCATTAAATGTTATTCTGGTCAGTAAAGAGTGGAGCATGCAGGTAAGGCTTCACTCCTCTTCTGAAAAGCAGGGTCAAAACTTTTGTTCCTGCCTTCCAGAAGAGCTAACCCATACCTGTAGGCTTCACTTCTCAATTCAACAAGGAAAGGTTCCAATCCACAAGCCAAATTTTACCTTGTCAGGTTGAGTGAAATACCGAGCTGGAAGTACAGGGTCTTTGGGTGATTCCAAACTATATGTTGTGCTCTTTGATATTATGATGTTCATTGCTATATCACACACTGTGTAAAGTTTCTGGGGGAGGGAAAGAAAGTGATTTTGAACACTATCAGAAAACATCCCAAATTATAACACAAAAGGTCTTGAAAGGGTCAAACTTAGAGAATTATTGTTTGAGACAGTCAAAATATCT
Organism: Zootoca vivipara; assembly: GCF_965207765.1. Lineage (NCBI taxonomy): Eukaryota > Metazoa > Chordata > Lepidosauria > Squamata > Lacertidae > Zootoca > Zootoca vivipara. Next base: position 77,494,234 of record NC_142587.1, read on the forward strand.
AGAGTACTATAACTAAAGCAAGTTTTGTATGTAAAAGCTCAGATATATTTTGTAACACCATCAATCTACACGAGGGAGATGGATATTGCAGCGTATGACATAATGTCACCTCTCTGCTCAGCATATGAATGCCTGCAGCTATGGAATCCAGATACTCATATTATCCGAGCGATAAAATGGTCCAGCCCCCCCATTTCAGTTCTACGAAAAATGGAATCAACCTTCAGTATAAGAGAAAAGTAGAATACAAAGTTCATTTTATCCTGAAAGAACGCACTGCCCAATAGGTTCAACCTTTTACAGCACTGGTCTTTAACGGGTGGGGTCAGGATTCACTAGTGAGTCACAGCCTGATCCAAGTGGATCACAGCAGGAGCAGGGCGACCATGCAAATATATGGTAAAGGATTAAGAAATGGGCCCCCAATTGCTTGCTTGGGGTAAAAGTGGGTCCTGGATCTGAAAAACCTGAAGACCCCTGGTTTTACGACACAGCCCTTATGAGGAATATAAAATACATTTTTTATATATATAAAAAACCTAACAAAATTTATAAAGCAGCAGCTTAAGAACATCTTATACAATTGCCAGGCACAATTCAAGCAAATCAGCTGGGATGTCCATGAGCAGCAGCCCTGTGTTGGGCAAAAAGATTCCTGCAGTGCAGGGGTTTGGACTAGATGACCCTCGTGGTCCCTTCCAACTCTATGATTCTATAATTGTAGGAATTTGTTATAAAGATGACAGAGCAAGAATAAAGGATTGCATTTATCTTACAACGATCTTGGGAGAGCTAGCGCCTATTGTTGAGTCAAGCTGGAATCTGTTAAAGAAACTTCCCCAAGGAATCAGCTGTCAACGAGTTGCATGAATCTGTAGAATCATAGCTGAAAGCAACTTTTTACTTGTGACCCACTGGTTCATAGACTTCAGTGTTATTTGTATGGGTTTGCTTGCATGTGTTCATGTTGTTGATATGTTTTATTCGTATAACATAGATACTAATTGAGTCTATTTATTCATTGTGCCCGAACATCCTAGATAATCACAGCTGCTCAGCCAACCTTCACAAAAAGCTTAATACCTAATAATATAGCACTCTTGAAACAGGGCAGGCACTGTGCAGGTGTCCAAAAATCATAACAGAGTAACTGATCTCTCTCTCTCTCTCTCTCTCTCTCTCTCTCTCTCTCTCTCTCTCTCTCTCTCTCTCTCTCTCTCTCTCTCACACACACACACACACACACACTTCAATTATCCTAATTCCTGGGATGGAGACATGTTAGGTCCACAGTGGACCCTCGGGTTACGTTACCTTCAGGTAATGTAACTTTCGGGTTGCGGACGTGGCAAACCCAGAAGTGTATACTTCTGGGTTTCGCTATGTGCGCATGCACAGAAGCGCTCTCTGTGCATACACAGAAGTGCTCTGCGCGCTTCACACGTGCGCAGAAGCGGCACCTCATGTTGCGGACCTTTTGGGGTATGTAAGGACTCCCGGAACAAATTAAGTTCATATCCGGAAGCTTCACTGTATAACTATTTGTAGCATCCAAATATTTTAATTCAACTTACTTCATTCATTTTTGGGTCATCAGGTCCTTGAGCATCCTTTGTCTGTTTAATGTTTTCTACCATTTTTCTGATAAATGCATGACTATTATTTTCATTTTTAGACATCAATATTTCTAATATGAACCAAAGACACCTAAAAGAAAAATTCCTTATTAAATATACAACTGTCAGAAAATACAACCATATACTCTGCAAAAGTGCGTGGCCATCTGTCATGGATGCTTTAGCTTAGTTTCCTGCATTGCAGTGGGTTGGACTAAATGACCCTTGAGGTCCATTCTAACTTTACAATTCTATGATTCTTTATTTACAATGGTTAAAAATAATAAACTGGTTTCTCTAGTCCGGGAAAAGAGAGAATTGAAAAAGCAATTTCCTTAGTGAAGCTAATACAAACTACAAATCAGCATATGAATACAGACTGACACATACTATCGATTGTATAATGTATCTGATCTTTTTGGAAAGTCTTACTCTTTAATATCTTTCAGTTGTTCGATATCTTGAACTTTGACATAATCGGGATCGTGAGCCAGAAGATGGATAGTATATGGAACAACATACTCTGGTAAAAGCGACAAGAGTTTTTCTGAAAGTGTAAAATTGAGGGGGGAAATAGTAAGGTTTGGATTGCTTCATAATAGTGATCAAAGAATATTCAATTTATATAGATTCCAATATAAAGCATTTTCAATCTCATGCAAATACGTCCACAAAGACAAGTGCATATATGTGGGTGGCCAGAAGATTCCAACTTCTGGTTGAAGGCTTTAAAAAGTTGCAGCCCTAACCCTAGAAATAACTGAGAGGCAACGGCATCAATATTGGGCTGAAGGCGACTTTGGTCAGAAACCTTGCTCCTGCACATACACAGCTGAAGCCTCCAGGAAATTTAAGGGCAGCCCCACATACAGCACATACAGTAACATAATCTATAAATGATTAGGCTGGACATGTGTCATTGTGACAATCAAACTACCCTTTGCATACTTCTGCTTATTCCATTTGATTTCTTACCGCTAACTGCTGCATGCTGCTTCAGATATTCCCTTCTCACAGTGATGTTTTTCACGAGGCATTGTCTCGCATGAGCTCTTCTCTCTTTTACGGGGTCTTTTGCACACAGTGCACATATCGCCATATACTCTAGTGGCAACCGTAGCCTTGATAGACCTTTATGAAGTTTCTGAGCAAATGCTTGTCTAACCTGGTAACATTCATCCTGGGGGAAAAAAAAAGATTTTATACAACAATGGCTTGTTCCCTATATGCTCACGTTTTCTTAAAAGTCCAATGAACATTAACACTGTAAAATTTTGACTGTGTCAAGCTATGTAAATTAGCATGCAAATGCCCAGCAATGCCCTTCTGTTTAACTTACATTAATAGCTAATGCACACAGCTGGTACTGTTCTAACGTAATGATTTCGTGATAACAAGGCTCCTGGGCTAGCTTCACAATAGCACTCGCAGCAGCTAGCCTCAGACGAGACATATCAGGTTTGCTGAAAAATAAGAAGCGGAATATGAACTAATTAGGATAATAATCATTAGGTTATTGTGCAAAGGCTCTTCATGCTTAGCTCACATTCGCTTTCTCACAACCCCCATTATGCGTACCCGAAAAGCAGGAAGGCTCACCTGTCAAGATCGCATGATCTGCCTTCTCAGCGTGACAGTATTCAAACCACCACAGCTTATAAAGCAGAGGCGAGCGCTGGCCTTCACATATCACCACCAGTAGTTTATTTGGATGCCACTTTGCATGCCAAATTTGTGTCCAAAACGGCTCACAACGTATCAAATGAACAATAAGTACAGGTAACTCGTATCTCACTCTTATTTCACTAACGCGGTTGCAGCTTTGTGCATTTGGCCAGGAAGTAATTAATTCAATGGGAAGTGGGTGGGGCGGGCCAAAAGATGGGGCAGGGGGGGTACTGGGCGCAGAAACACCCCCACCTTCTCTTCCTTTCAAGGTGAGAGCAATGACAAGAGCAGCACCAGAAGCCTCTGGAAGGAGCCAATCCGCAGCATGGAAAACCCAGCACAAGGAGAGCTACTAAGAGACCCAGATGTATAAGCGAGTTTGAGCGCTTAACAAAAAACGTTTGTGGGTTTGCAGGGAGAGAACAGAAAGAGCAGGAGTCTAAGGAGGAGAGGCAGTAGCAGCTAGAAGAGGATGGAGGAAGGCTAAGGGGAGGAGGGCAAGTGAAGCGGCAGGGAGGGTGTGCGAAGGGAGTGGCACTTGCCAAGACCTCAATAAGCTTAACAACCAGATCTCAGGAGGTGGAGAGAGTTCTGGGGGATCGTGCAAGCTTTACACAGTTTTGCTTATGTGCACGATGACCAGGGACGTAACCCCCACATAAGACGCAAGCTACCTGTATTAACAATTTTAAAATTATATATTAAAACAATTAATTGCATAAATAAATACAACTTTTTTTTAAAAAAAAATACAAATAAGCTAACCTAATTTAAGAGCTGAAACTAATCAAAATAATAGCAGCAGAAAAATAAAACAAAAGGTTTCCATTTGAATGTTCCAGATGATTCAACTGTTTCTAATAGCTTAGATCTGAGACTCAAACTTTAAAGATCCAAAGGCCTCTGCATGCAGCTGTTTCACTCCTCCCTTTCCCGTGAGCCACAATTAATCCAGGAAGTTTTCAGTTAATCATAGTTTTCCATTTTTGTTTGAACGAGAAACTATGGTTGCCAAGCTCTGGGACGTGCCAGGCTATTAAAACATGGTTTGACATTGGTTTAATCATGGCCCAGGTTGATCCAAAGCTCAGACAAAACATAAAATAATGATTGATTAGAGACTTGTTGGATTAACTTGTGATTTGCAGAGAATTGAGCGCAGAGGGGCTGTATGCATGGTAAAAAGACCTTCTGCATACCTTAGCTTAACAAGCTGAGATATAACTGGGCCAATTTCAAACTACAGTGGTGCCTTGCAAGACGAATTTAATTCGTTCTGTGAGTCAATTCGTTTTGTGAAAAAATTGTCTTGTGAATCCCATAGGAATGCATTGAATTCCCCCCCCCCCCTTAGGAATGCATTAATTGAATTTCAATGCATTCCTATGGGAAACCGCAATTCGCTAGACAAATTTTTCACAAAACAAATTCGTCTTGCGAGGCAACCTCAGATCGCAAAACCCATTCGTCTAGCGAAAAATTCTTCTAGCAGGGCATTCGTCTGTATAAAATTGTATAAAAATTGCTACCTAAACTTATTTGCTTTCCCCTTTCCTTCCATTTTTCTTTGGTGCACAATGTATTAGACTGCAAAACTCTGGGCAAAGACGGTCTTATCTTCTGATTTCTCCACAATGTTTAGCAAACTTTATGTGCTTTGAAAGTGATAAATGACAACAAAAAATTATTTAATAAGAAAGAAAGAAAGAAAGAAAAACTGGTACAGTATCTACTACAGCTTTGAGGACTTGGAATCCACAGCCACATGTGCAAGTAAACAGAGGGGCCAGTTGGCAGTTTAAGAACATCAATGACCTGTTTAACACTACCACCCTCCATGTTGACCACGTATGTGCAGCAGCACACAGCAGCATTCTGTTTTGCATGCATATCACTGGATCAGAGCTATAACATGCTTCCACTTTCTATGCCAGCTGATATAAATTACCCCAAAACAAGATTTCAATCCATTATTTATATACCTAATTTTCCCCTGTTCTGTCAGGTCTCCATCACTGTGCAATATTGTTGATAACAACCTCAGGGTAGAAGTTCCTGATTTACTGAGGTTGTTCTTCATTCCTATCAACCATCGAACCATCATCTTGATGGCCTGGATCTGAAACAAATATGACAAACAGCAGAGGCAAATTATAACAAATACAGTAGATCAATATAATGTCTCTGGTAATCTAATTACATAGCAGGACACTTTTCTAAAAATGCTGTTCATTTTTTTTAAAAGCTTTATAGGAAACAGCATAATCTGGTGAATGGAAAAACACACACACACTTATATATATATCCCACCAAAAGCAGCTTAGAAGCTAATTCACATCAAGTTGTGGCTCTTCTCCTTTTTGAGTAAGTTGTTCCTCCCTCCCACCTTGCTGTTCCACTGATTACTGGAGATAAAGGTAAAGGGGCCCCTGACCATCAGGTCCAGTCGTGTCCGACTCTGGGGTTGCGGCGCTCATCTCGCTCTATAGGCCGAGGGAGCCGGCGTTTGTCCGCAGACAGCTTCCAGGTCATGTGGCCAGCATGACAAAGCTGCTTCTGGCGAACCAGAGCAGCGCACGGAAACGCTGTTTACCTTCCCGCCGGAGCGGTCCCTATTTATCTACTTGCACTTTGATGTGCTTTCGAACTGCTAGGTAGGCAGGAGCTGGGACCGAGCAACAGGAGCTCACCCTGTTGCAGGGATTCGAACCGCCGACCTTCTGATCAGCAAGCCCTAGACTCTGTGATTTAAAGCAATCTCCAAGTTCTAATCAGATCCAGCCAACATGGTCAATGGTTGGTGATCAGTGCAGAATTTGCCTTTGTGCCTTTGCTAAATTTGCAGGCCTTCCTGACCAAGTTGCCCTACTTCAAAGCACACACCATATTTAAAAGGTCAACCAAGAACGGCTGTGTGACAAGTTATCTGTTCTTTACCACCCTGGTGAGTGTCTTGCTGTTGTTCTTCCAGCCGTAAGGAGAAAAAACCCTACCCTGCCAGAGAGGTAGAAGTCATTAAACAAAACATGTATTTAGTGACTACGTGGTAGGCCTCGAAGAGAAGTGAAATGGTACATAGAGAACGACTGACAGGACTAAGGAGGAATCACAAAGCCTGATAAAGTAGGAAAGGTGGGGTACAAAATGTAAAGGCAAGCAAAATGTAATGCTATATTTAATTAGGAACTGAACTTCAAGTTACTGGCGTTTCATGGATTCTTCATAGACCATAACAATTCCATGATACAAAAACCACTCTAACTCCATATTTAGGCTCTTCAGAAACAAATGAACACCAAATAGGGAAAGAGTGGGTCTCCCACACTTAGTAGTCAATTATTTCACTATTTCCCAAAGATCTGTCATTGAGCAGATAATGTGTATATACAGCACTAGGTCATGCCACTGTTAAAGCAGCAAATTTCTAAGACAGGCTAGGAATGCATAGCTATTCACATACAGATAAATCTTCAAAAGCTGACATTTAGGTGGGTTTGTATTATCAATTGCTCTCACATAGTAATCTTTTTTTCTAAATAGAGGACAACTAGCATCCTTTGTATAAGGTGAAGCCAAAGATTAAGACCATCACTACTGAGAAAGTAGTTACAAGTAAGTAGTTATACTTGTATCTGATTAGAAGCTTTAAAGCCTTGGCTGTCTAACTGCAAAATGTATGGTGTCAACAATTTAAGAAATAACGACCTCCTTTTGTGTGTGAGATTGTTATTTTAACAAATAATACTGAATGGAAGCCACATACGCATAATATGCCCCAGGTTATTTACTGATAGTTCATAAACAAATTAAAAGATGTGTCTACCACGAAAGATATATTAAAGAGTCTCACAAACAACTACTTTAAGAAGGGTGGAAGATCAGACAGAGAAAGGAACAAATTAGTTGAAAGCAAAAGTAGCACTGTAGGGGAAAAAAAAGTGATAGGAAGATAATTATGTAAATGCAAGTATTTAAGTGACTCACCTTTGCAAGTGTCTCAGGAGAAACCTCTTCATCTGGAACCCAGAGCTTAGTTGTCTTTTTACCTGGCGTCTGAATAAAATTATATAATTTGTTTCATAGACAATATTCAGAGAAGATCACTGTTACTTCTCTACTTCATCTTAATATACAGCTTCTGTATAGATATATATTATATTATTCTTGTGAACCAAATCAGGAATACAGGACTGTTACTTCTCTATTTCATCTTAATATACAGCTTCTGTATAGATCAGGCATCCCCAAACTTCGGCCCTCCAGATGTTTTGGACTACAATTCCCATCATCCCTGACCACTGGTCCTCTTAGCTAGGGATCATGGGAGTTGTAGGCCAAAACATCTGGAGGGCCGCAGTTTGGGGATGCCTGGTATAGATATATATTATTCTTGTGAACCAAACCAGGAATACAGGACTGGGTGCCTATACATACACCAATTTAACCATGTAAGCTAAATGGATTTTTCTTTTACCAACAAAAATCACATACTCAGAAGGCATGAATTAGTGGTAGCAACGCTAAACCATGGCTTGTTTTAGCCATGGTATGTTAAGTAAGTTAGGATCCTGCACACCTAATGCTGGCTTGTTTTCTCTTGTAGAAAAAATGCTGCATATATGTTCATGTTTGCAAGGAAAAACATGTTCTGTGACCTCCGAGAGCTAAACAAAATTTGACTTAGCGTTCTGTCAAATGCAGTGTTTGCGACACTTTATAAAAGTTGAAATCCAGGATTATAATTCAGAGATATGCATGCTTTGAATTTATGAAGACTGTAATACTCGAGAATCGATGTGCCTGTTTGTGAGAACCTGGTTGTGTGTATTTTAATAAAATGGGGGAAGGGAGGGATGAAAAAGAGATACAGGGGAATTTTTTTCAAGGATTTACTTGTGCATATCTTCTTTGAATTAATATTAGGTTAAAGTAATTTGGTTACTAACCCAGGGAGGCTTATGTGACAAAGTCTGAAAAAAATGTATTTATGCTTTTCGCTCTTGTATGAAGAAAAGGTTTGTGCAGACATTATTTTAAATAGTACTTTATTTTTCCCGTTTCTGAATTTCTTGCTGTAAAAAAAAAAAGTTATGAGTAAAAAAAAAAGTTCTTACCCTGTCATTCATTAACAAGTCTTTCACAAGAAAGGTGGCCACCAAAGACTTTAATGGGGCAGCAAACTGATCAGGTGCCAACAAGGCTATGTGGCCAATGGAAACCAGAGGTGTAATCATGTGTTCAAGGTTGGTTGGATCTAGACTCTTATGCAGTGGCTAAAAAATAAATACAGCCATTGAGTATTAATAAATATTAATGAAAGTAAACTTAATTGACATGCCCTTAATTAGCAGTCTGTTGAACTTTTGTTCAGAACATAGAAACATAGGAAACTGCCTTATATGGAGTCAGATCTTTGGTCCATCTAGTTCAGTCCATCCGAATCCAGAACATTCTCCATGCAAGGAAGATGTCCTACCAGGGAGCTATAGCTTTTCCCCAAACAAACAGAACAAGGAATGGAACCAAATGTTCTTCAAGAAGCACATTTTAACTCCACTCATAACTGTAATATTTTCGGGTATAAAGCATTTAGTTATGGCAGTTTCCCAGAAAAATACAAACGCACTATAAAAGTCCCCCCCAACCCCCAATTACCTCAAATATCTGTGCAAATTGTGTTTCTTTACTGGAAAATATTGCATGGATGCAGTGAATAGCATACTTGGCCTGGCGAGGCGGTCCTTTCTTAGCTTTATGATGCAAAACTGGAAGCAAAGCACTAAAAGTAAAAAGTTTTTTAATTAATGTATATCTGTCACATTTATTTTGTTTGCTTTAAATAGATATAAATGTAGCAGTCGAAATGTTTCATTTTTTTAATTTTTAATTTTGCAAAGTGGAGGGGGAGAAGAACGAAAACTATAATCAAGTACTTAATTTTCCTCCACGGTAGTCTGAAAAAAACCAGGTCTTCCCTGAATGCAGAAAGCAGCCCACCAAGCCAAATCCATAGGGTTTGAAAGTCTGTGGTTATCATTTTGAAGATCCGTGGATGTATTTCCAGTCTCTCAGGATAATTGGTGCACCAAAATATCTGTTTTGTTTGTATTAAAATCTATGACTTTTCTTTCTAAAATGTGTGGGTTTTTTGTGTTTTTTTTTACTTTAAGCAATATGAGGAGCATTTCTCTCAGCACTAAGCTATGGAAAACCGAACAATGCAGGCCTCAAGTTGACTGTGAAAAATAAAAGTCATCCAATTTCAACAGAAATACATCATCTCCAGCTGTGTCCTGGCAACTATCATGAGTAGAGCTTGCTTTGTTTTAACATAATGGCCTGGTTCTCAGATAAAATTAAACCACAGTTAACATAAACTATGTTTTAACATGAATGAGAAGCCCTGCTCAAAAAGTCCACCCTTGGCTTTTTTCCTGCTCCACTCCTGTCACGTCAGACAGGAAACAAGCCCGTCTGATTTGTCGTTTATATGCGAACCCAGGCTCGTACTTTGTTTCTCTTCAAACAAACTACAATTACAAGCCAAGGTTTGCTCCTTGCTTACTGCTTATGAATTTTTTTGGAGAGAAATAAACCACGGCCACAGATTCATATATAGACAGACTTTGGCTTGTTTCTGTTCCAGGGTGGTGACAGCACCTTGTTATTTAGTGGAAGCAACAGGTGCAACCCAACGTCATCGAAATTAAGTGTTTCATTACTGACTTCCCTAAGAGCTAAATACTGCCCAAGAATAATAAAACTGTAATTTAATATGGACGGCCTAAAGGTACTGTATTCAACTCACGATCTGATGTGTGGGAAATCCTCTTCAATTTTGCCTCCCGTGTTCTTGAAAATTTGCAGTGCAGCTTCAGCCACCTTTTCATCATCCATTTTCAGACAAGCCAGGAGGGATTCAAAAGTTTCAGCTGAATGGAATGAGATAGGGTGTGTAAACGAAAGCACCTGCAAAGTAAGCAATATGGTTCTTTTAAAGTTTATTCTCACAACACCCCATACAAACCGAACCATTATATTACTATATTTACTCAACTCGATTCTTAAGTAATCTTTTATATACCAGGAAAAATCAACGGCAAAAAATACATCCACTAAATGCCAAGTTGTAGCCGGTGGCAGTGCTCCAAATAAAATAACAGCAGCTCTCAACTATAAAATTAAAATGCACAGGGAACATATGGCAAGACAGACTAACACAGCACTCATTCTCTCCATTTATCATCAATAATATGATCTGGCTATGCAGCAGCTGCACCCTAAATAAGACCACTCCCCCAGCCTACATAATACTCACAAGTTTGTCTCTTGCTTTAGACTATCCCAACCACATCTTCCATTTTTCCAATAATGCTGCTCACTAACTACAAGAGGAGCTCTTTACCTTGAGCAATTCAAGACCTGCTCTGATTGCCTGATCAGTCGGTACTCCTTCATCCTCGTCATCTGCTGTTCCATCTATAGATTTGTTCACTTGTTTAATTAGGGCACTAACAAAGGACAAGATCAAAGTTAATCACCAGTAGATAATTTTATACCTGCTGAGCTATAGCTATAGCTATCCTTTTTGTTTCCTTGTTAAAGTTGCATGACATATTAAGATAGACATTTTCCTTCCTTAGCAAGTAAATAACTATACATTGTTAAAAAGCTTTGATTAAATCTCAACTGACAGTACTGATTGTGATGTACTACCATGAATAACCCATAGTCGCCTTTGTAAAAGTAAACGACGGTCCAGGGTCCTTTACCTTACCATGAATAATACTTTCTATTACCTTTATGTTTTTTGCAGCTAAGCAAACATCCTAAATGGAAAGCCAGAACACTGAATTAATGGTAATTTAAAGTGATTTTTTAAATTATTTCAGGTGATGTCCATTATGTTGATCATAAACATTGTTATAAATGCACAAAGGTCAGGACTTCAGCTATTGCTGTTTTTACCAGTTACAACTAGTGATGAACGCAACCAACACCTTACCCCTTTTGGAAGCGACAAATTTGGGAGAACCATTTTGTTGATTTCATGGGTGGAACAGCTGTACCTATTCATTGTTTTTTATAAGGGAACATGTTTACTTAAAAAAAAACACTTACCTGTAGTGTTGTGAGAATTCACTGACACCTAAAGAGGACTTTTCTGGGTAGTTGTGATTCCCCACCCGCCCTGTATACCTCTGGAATAATGCTACACACAAAGTACGTAGCATAATTTCAGCAGCCTTCGGGGTGAGAAAACTATGGCTACCCAGAAGAGCTCTTCTCTTGCTGCTACTGCTAATAGCAATGACTGCAAAACTCTTTCTTACCTAGTGCAAAAAACTAAAATTCTAAAAGAAATGAATCTACTCCCACCATAAGCAACTCCCTGCCCCAACACATTGCTAATATGTTTGGCCTCCACCCCTGAAATGTTTGGCCTCCACCCCTATGAAAAGTGGTAAAAATTTAATTTCTGCAATTTTTTTTGTCTCAGCTTTATAGTTATTACTATTTATAATATAATCATCAAGAGAGGAAGAAAGTAATTTTTCTCATCAAGAATAAAGCCGTCTGTGCAATATCTCCTGCCACTTTTATTGAATTTTACCACTAAATTAAGTGAAAAGAGGTACCTGATAGATTCTGTATCAATGTGCACAGGGGCTATCCTCTCCAGCAAGAACTTTATCATTTCCAGAAATGGGTTTGTAGGTTGCTTGGGATTTCCTAGCTTCTTTGTAATGTCTCGCTGCAATATTCAATGTTAACCAACAATTAATTGACAGACAAGACAATTCAATAACCAAAAGGTTATGCTTTAATATCTGTTCTTACCACACATCCTTCAGCTTGTTTGCATGAACATGTTGGGCTAACAAGTGTTTCCAACTGGTGCTTAATTTTGTCGTCATCTTCAAGAACTTGCGTGAATTTCTTCATGAAATCTTGCGCTTTGCCAGGATCTGGCAAGTTTCCTTTAAAGAAGTGAAATATGTTTAGGTTCAATGGGACTTTTATATTATTATAATTATAATTATATTTATTTATTCCCCGCCCATCTGGCTGGGTTTCCCCAGTCACTCTGGGTGGCTTCCAACAGAAGAATAAAATAATCGATTAAGGATGCGCCCCACGTAGAGCGCATTACAGTAGTCCAAGCGGGAGATAACCAGAGCATGCACTACTCTGATGAGACAGTCCGCGGGCAGGTAGGGTCTCAGCCTGCATACCAGATGGAGCTGATAGACAGCTACCCTGGACACAGAATTGACCTGCGCCTCCATGGACAGCTGTGAGGCCAGAATGACTCCCAGGCTGTGCACCTGGTCCTTCAGGGGCACAATTACCCCATTCAGGACCAGGGAGTCCTCCACACCTGCCCGCCTCCTGTCCCCCACAAACAGTACTTCTGTCTTGTCAGGATTCAACCTCAATTAATATTAATATCACTTAATAGAAAAAAATTAAGAAGCCTAATACTTACAAACAAACAAAAACCCCACCCCAAAACCAGTTGCTACTACTGTGGCTGGCAAGCTTCAGCGATGGGCCACTTTGAAGCATCTTAAGTCTGTGGCGCACATATCCAGGCACAAATGTCTGGCAGAACATATTACAGTGGTACCTCCAGTTACGGACTTAACCTGTTCCGGAGGTCTGTTTGTAATCGGAAACCGTTCTTAACCTGAGGTGCGCATTCGCTAATGGGGCCTCCCGCTGCACGCATGCCTCTGGTGTGCGATTTTCACTCGCATCCCAGGGCAAAATTCGCTACTGGGAGCAGCTACTTCCAGGTTACATAACCCGCAGTGTTCGCAAGGAGAATGGTTCGCAACCAGAGGTATTACTGTAGTTAGATACCACCCAGTGAAAAAATATTCCCCCACTACTCCTCAGTTCTAACTTTCAAACCACTAACTGTACTGATGATATATGTGCTTATGCTAACAATATTCTTCACACAACTTGTTCTGGGGCATTTCAGACCTCACTGTCTTAATACTCCCTCCAAATTAGAAAGTACTTGAATCAACAGTTGAACAAAACAATTAGCAAGGAGACAGTGTTAATTTAAAACTTACTTGTTATTACCATCACTTTTGAAAATATAGCTTTACTACTGGCATCTGTCTGCAAATTAAATGAGAAAGCACTTTTGAATGTCAAGAATTTGCACTGTGAACTCACATAGCATCAGGCATACTGCTGTACCATCCTTTCAGAAATAGATAACATTATTTCTATACATCATATTTATATAGAAGTTGAATACAATATAAAGCTGGATTTTAACACAGAGCATAAGGTAATTGTTCAGAGTCCACCGTTACTCTTAAAACCATGATGGGTATATAGAGATATATATGCTACATTCCTATGCTTATTTACTCACAATTGGTTTACATTTTGACAAGCAGGTTTGTGCTGTTAGTCTATTTTTAGCAGAGCATATTTCTTTTTATAACAACATGTGAAACCATCTGTAGTGTTCCTTTAAACCATATTCAGGTTGCTGCCTTTAAAAGTATATAGGTTGCTGCCTTTAAAAGTATATTTATCACTGTATCATAATATAAATAGTAGCAACAGTTACAGCGTTGCCAATTTGGAAAATTACACGAAAAGGTTAATGCAAAGAAAAATACTAAGAACCAGCCCTCTTTGAATAACTGAATTCCATTTAGTGTTCTCCAACCTGGTACTCTGTGGACTACAATTCCCATCATCTGTTCATGCTGGCTTGGGCTGGTGTGAATTATAGTTCAAAATATAGAGAGGGCACCAGGTTGGAGAAGGCAGCAATATGAACTTTCCATTTTATTTAATTTTATATTAAAAATATGTTTTACATCATCAATGATACTCGTGACTGTGTTATTGCATTTCATTAATTCAGTCTGCAATAAACTGTTGCTGTTTTTCTAATAAAATACCATCATAATACAAGAATGTTCTCATTTTTACATTGTCAACACATGAACTCCCTACTAATTTTATAAACAACTGCCTATAAACAGGGAACTATGAACACCTGTCAGAAAGGGGCAATCTAGTTATAATGGGAAAAGGAGGACTCCTTTATTTTAAATTGTATAAAATATAAATATAATTTTAGCTTATTTGATTGACACCAGATAGATGTCAGGAATGATTTCATTCGCCATATCCCTATCTCACATCATGCAAAATTTCTCAAAACGTTCATTTTTTTCTAAGCCATCAAGAAATTCTACAACTCAGTGTTGACTTTTGAGTCAACTGGGAAAGAATGGAGAGGCAAATGTTTCTAATGGCAACCGCTAAAAGTTCTGAAGCACAGTCCAGCCTACAGAACAACTCAAACAATTCAGACCCATCATTAAGCGGGAATGAAATCCAATACTGGTGCTGAGGTCTGTCAGGTTCTTGCCGTAAAGTTTTCCAGAGGATTAAGCACAAACGAAGCAATTTATTTGAATCAAGCTTTTCTACTCCTTATCAGAAAAGCCAGGCAGCATAAGTCACTGATTACCTGTCAGAATTCTGCGTAATCTGCTTTAAAGACCCTTTCACAGATCACAGATTTAGATATACAACCCCATGGAAAACACGATCCTTCCAAGTTGCCATTCCTACCACAATTTTGCTGCTTAATAGACTGAAGAACACCATTTCTAAAAAAAGCTTCATTAGTTTCTCTAGTATGGGGAGCTATAGAGGGACAACAGAAATTTGAAGTTATTCCGCAATTTACTTTCTTAATCTTAAGGAAGAATGTTTCAGGATGAGGAAAATAATAATAATGGCTCCATAGCAACACATACAATTATGAGGCAGGGGATGTATTCCAACACGTCCATCAAATTTTAACGTGCAAATGTCTTGTCCATATCCATGCATCACTCCTGCTCCATTTTGCTATCACTTTTGCTATTTTGAACACAACAGCTCCACTTAGGAAGAAGAAAAGCTG
Source organism: Zootoca vivipara (assembly GCF_965207765.1). NCBI lineage: Eukaryota > Metazoa > Chordata > Lepidosauria > Squamata > Lacertidae > Zootoca > Zootoca vivipara. The sequence goes on from NC_142587.1 coordinate 77,509,477, forward strand.
ACAGCAAGTCTAAGGCAATGGTTCTTCTTCAATCCAGGCTACCACCTCACACAAGGATGAACTATACTAACCAACGGTTATGTTCATCCTAGACTAAGAGCAGTTTAATTTCCAACTGAGCCTTGAAGGAAAGGAAAGACTTAACTGCCAAAACAGTTTTTAATTCACTGTTTAATTTTAATTCTCTTTTTAATTCACTACAAGCTCTCAAAGAGCCATTTAAATGTCTTTTCAAGCAAACAAAAATTCTCATGAAGAGCCACCAGCATCCTGTTTCCCAAGGGAACAAGCCCAACACTTCTGGTTGTCAACCATCTAAGACAAAGCCATCACCAAAATCTTGCAGCAGCAGCAGCAGCAGCAGCAGCAACCCCCATTAATTATATGCTGTGTAAAAAATACAACCCCTCGTTTTAATCTTGAGAGGAGTGAAGAAATCTCTCTATTTATTTTTCATAAGTTTCTATCACGTCCTCCTTACTTGTCTTTCATCTAAAAATCCCTAAGAAGCCATTTTTTAAAAAAATCCCTTTTCCTAACAACCACCTCTCCTCCTCCCATTATTCCCTAAGCCTCTTTGGATGTCTTGGGTTGTTAAGCTTCATCTCGAGGACTGTAAACTCTCGTTTGCCAAAGTAAGCATGTTTCAACCTTAGAGGTACAGAAACATTCTTTCCAAATCTTCCAGATTCATACACAGACAAGTAAATCCAGATGTACACTGAAAGTTTGTTGAGAAAAGGAAATCAGTACTTTAAGGACCAGCTCCGATCTTAAAGGTGGAGGGAGATTCAAAAGATCTTTTGCAAACCTCCCCTCCTCCCACTTCCCTTTTAAGATCATTGTTGTTGTTTAGTCGTTTAGTCGTGTCCGACTCTTCGTGACCCCATGGACCATAGCACGCCAGGCACTCCTGTCTTGCACTGCCTCCCGCAGTTTGGTCAAACTCATGTTCGTAGCTTCGAGAACACTGTCCAACCATCTTGTCCTCTGTCGTCCCCTTCTCCTAGTGCCCTCAATCTTTCCCAACATCAGGGTCTTTTCCAAGGATTCTTCTCTTCTCATGAGGTGGCCAAAGTATTGGAGCCTCAGCTTCACGATCTGTCCTTCCAGGGAGCACTCAGGGCTGATTTCCTTAAGAATGGATAGGTTTGATCTTCTTGCAGTCCATGGGACTCTCAAGAGTCTCCTCCAGCACCATAATTCAAAAGCATCAATTCTTCGGTGATCAGCCTTCTTTATGGTCCAGCTCTCACTTCCATACATCACTACTGGGAAAACCATAGCTTTAACTATACGGACCTTTGTCGGCAAGGTTTTAAGATCATAATGAAAGGGAATTGTTACAGGTTTGGCCCACTAGGCAGATCCTGATCATAATCTGTCCTGTAGAGAAAAATGATTACCTTCCCCTGAAATAAGTCATACTGAAAGTAGAATTAGTGAAATGCATGGACTGAAGTTAGTAAAATCTATTGATTTTTGATAGGTCTACTCCAAGGATGATTTAGTTTGACACCTTATGGTTGTCCTGCATTGTAAGAAAGATGTCTTTACCACAGAGCCAATATTAATAGGGATATTTAATTCCACATTCATTCACTCACTTCATTGTTATCCTGCCTTTCCTGCAAGGAACACATACATAGTTCTCATCCACTCAGCCCACTTTATCTTCACAACAACTTTGTGAGGTAGGGTAGACTGAGAGGCAAGGAGTTGGCCCAAGGTCATCCAGTGAACTTCATTGCTGAGCAGTGTTCCAAGCATGGGTTTCCCTGGTCCTAGTTTAATAGTCAACTGACAGTCCTTTTATTTTTATTATTGTTATGAAATAATAAAATTTAGTAAACACAATTAAATAAATGTTTTTAATGCTTTTGTTTTCTAAAATGCCCTAATCTCTCACATATTATTTATTAACATGTTAAAAGGACAATAGCTAAATGGGGTAATTACTGCCTTAAGAGCCTTCATAATTTCTACTTTCCTTTTGCTTTTTTGACGCTTCTTAAGAGGGATAGCAGTTTCAGAACCACAGCTGAAAATTGAGCTTTCTACAAGAATTAGCATGAACTACGTATTTTGTAGTATGCAAAAAAGTTAAAAATGAAATAAACTTACTTTGGGTTGCTTGATTAAGTCAACCATATCCTTTACTTGGTGCCGCAGCAGATTTTGACATTTCCACATTTCATTCAATGCCCTGATGGTTAAAATATAAAGAAACAAATAACTGATATAGTACTCATTACTGCAACTTCCTAAACTGTTAGCACTATGAATAGAGAGAAACTTCCCATTAACAATTCACCTGGCTATAAGCCTTTAAGGCAGGCGCAGGCAAACCCAGCCCTCCAGATGTTTTGGGACTACAACTCCCATCATCCCTAGCCAACAGGACCAGTGGTCAGGGATAATGGGAATTGTAGTCTCAAAACATCTGGAGAGCCGAGTTTCCCTATGCCTGCTTTAAGGCCAACTCTTCTGCTGAAGAACTAACATTATTTTGTTCTTGCCCTTAATGCAGGCATCCCCAAACTTCGGTCCTCCAGATGTTTTGGACTACAATTGCCATCTTCCCTGACCACTGGTCCTGTTAGCTAGGGATCATGTAAGTTGTAGGTGAAAACACCTTGAGGGCTGCAGTTTGGGGATGCCTGCCTTAATGCCTTTAGCAAAATATTTATTATTCACATTCATTTATTTGGGGCTTTTTTGCATCCCTATTGTCTGCATGCATTTCCTTCGGCAATGTCTGTGTTCCCTTTTTTTCCTCTCATTTGGATTAGACTTCCATTTTTTATCTATAATAGCTTCCTTAACTCTGTTTATTACCCATGATTGTATCCTCTCATAGCTTTATGTATACATTCCTGTTGAGCTTCTATTATTGCACTTTTGAATACCATCCAAGCATTCTGGAAAGATTGGTCCCTATTGACTTCCTCTTTCAACTTCCTTTTTATCAATCCATTCACTTCAATTATTTAAATACTTTGGGTGATATTCAGCTAAGTTGTACTCAGAGCAGACCATTACAATTTAGTCATATTCATTCATTTATATGAGTGTACTCTGGGAAAAAGTTAGTTGAGTACCACCCACTAAAAGCAAGATACCAGCTGGGGAGGCAGTTTGAAGTTGTGATTCTCTTCCTTCCTATTTTACCCTAACAACAACCCTGTGAGGTAGGTTAGGCTGTGAGAGGCAGTGACAAGCCAAGTGAGTTTCTTGCTGAGCAGGGATTTGAACCCTTGTCTCCCAGGTCCTAATCTAACACTTTATCCACTACACCACACTGGTTCTCATGTTAGAGATCATTAGGAAAGAAACTGCCAATATCATAATGCCATTATACAAATGTTTCTTAATTTATGCTGTGTTTATACACAAATTCTGCAGCTAAAACTGTGCACATAGTGCTAGTTGGAATTACCCTATAATTTCTATCACCACTGTTTTCTAAGTGAATTGTACCCAGAGATGCTAATACCTATTAGACAATAATGACACCCATCATGAAATAGTGGGTATGTGGAGCAGACTAGAACCAAATTAATTTTAGCCTTGCCAATTTCTTTTCAATTAAATAAACCAGTTTCAACTCTGTTCCACCCATAACGTATTTGCAATATATTTTGAGAAAGTACTAAACAGCCTGAGAAAACTGTAATTCACAATCAAAGAAAACAGTCAAAAAGTATGAAGGAAGTAGTAAGGTCTCTTTCCCATGTTCTCTTCTTTCATGTTCAAGGTCGGATTTTGATAGAAATCTTAACCTACTGAATACTGCAAGAAGTCTGGTGAGCATAGTCTGTATCCAGATGTTATCCAAGCACAAATTCTGTCGCACTGAGATTATTAGCTACCAGTATATTAGCATTACGAACATCATTATTAGTTCCAAATCTGTCATGTAAAACGTACTTAACAGCATTTGAATCCAGGGTTGCGTAAAGGTAGTATAAACATTTCATTCTTTCGTTTGTTTCCAAATTGTGAGGGACCATATACTGAGCAAAGATGCGTTCCACCAGCAGTCTAAAGAGAGACAGTCAATAATAAGCCTCTGTTATATGAAACAAGATTGAAGTTACTAAAGCAAATTTCTCAATACCCACTATGATTAAGTGCATATAAAAACTAAATTGATACCAAGCTGATCTAAGTAAGTCAAATTTAACAAATGAACTTAGTAATGAAATGTTACAAACAGAATGCTACCTATTTAAAATGTTTATAAGATCTATAGAAACACACAATGGTTTGGTTCAGGTGTAAATAGAAACTATTGTTTTTGCCAGGTGAACAAGCTTCTAGAAAATTTGAGGCTTACTCCCAGATAATTGTTTATAAGGTTGTAGTCCTAATCTCTCATGCTCTGCTCTCCCTTCTCCTTTTGGAAGTACCATATGAGTTTATCAAAAGCTATCTTTTTTAAACCAGCCACAGTTCCGCATGATGCCTGGTAAACTGTGGTGAGAACAAATCAGGATAAAACCATGATTTCAGATCCTATCTTGCTCTCACTAATCACATTATGAAACATAAGACCTCAGCTTCAGAAAAAAAGGGCAGACCAAGATTTGTTTTTTATTTTACTTCGATCCAGACCAACACGGCTACCTACCTGTAACCTTTAAAAATAGTGTCTTTCAATATCCTCCTCAGGAGAGCCTGCAAGCAGTCTCTAGGCTTAAGCAAGTTAACATAGCTGGAAATCATGGTTTTCCATATAAGAACCCTATGGCTTAGTTTAGAATATAAGCTTCATTTGATCAAACAAGCTGTGTAGGCCGAGTATGAATATCACACCTATTTCTATGAACGCAAAAGATAGTTATGGCCAGAGAATTCAGTACACTTAGCATTCCAAGTTCCAAAAGCAGTGCAGCCTTTGGAATTGCTGTTTGAATGCCCTCCTAGACTCAATGAGCTGCTTGTGTTCTTTTCCGACTTAATTGCTATTGTCAGCAGGCATACTCACACAAGGCAAAAGGATGAATAATTCCTAATCGTATATATTCAGGTTAACCTACCGATCATCAATACTGTTTTGATAATATATATGCAGCAGCTTGTCCTTTATCCAGGCAATTTGTTTTGAAGCTTCTTTTCCAGCTTCTGACTGCAAGGAGTACTTCTTGTATATCTGTGCAAGTCCCATCATTGCTTCTTTTCGCACTCTCCACTAAAACAACAACATATCTCAAACATCAAAATATAAATTTGTTTCTAAATATACTGTTATACATGTTTCAAGATTTTGGATTGTTGCAATGTGCTTTATGTGTTGCTGCCCTTGAAAACAATCTGGAAACCATAATTGCTAGGTCCTTCTCTGTGGTGGTACCCTGACTTTGGAATGTCTTCCTCCAAAAAGTGCATCTGATGCCAACTCTATTGTCATTCTGGTGCCAGCTACGATCCATGTGTTTCCCCCCAGGCCTTTATGAGTGGTTAGGTGCTGCTTCAACGACTTTGTAACGATTATGCTGAATTATTCATTCCTGCTGTTAACTGTTTTATTGGCTTTATTGGATATTCACTTCTACTGTCGAGTGTTTTAATATTGTTGCTACCTGTCCTGGGTTTGATATGAAGGGTGCTATGCATTTTACACAACGCGGTCAGTATACTTATCAAAAGGGGGGAGTTTGCTACAATAAGGCAACAAATTAATGCAAAGAAAGAAACAGTATTCAACCAGATTTTTCCCAGTGCTCTCTCTGTCTCTCTCTATTAAAGCCAACAGCCAAAAATAATAATAAACAGTTCAATATAGGTTGTTCCCTGTACCTTTGCTCCTCAGGCACTATGTTTAAGTAAGGAGCTACATTGCTTTTTTGCAAGATGTGCTACAGACCTAATTTGACATTTGAACAAGTTATAAATTCAACTAATCCACTAAACCTAAAAAAAGTAAATAAATCATACATTGGGTTGTTTAAAAGTACAATGGCTAAGGCAGAACAAAATAATTACAAAGACTGCTTTACACATTACAAAATCCTGAAGGCACTTCTGTGTGGATCATATAATGGAATCAGTTGTACACAAAACTTTCACTGCATTCACAAGTTCATTTTTTTTACTATCATGTTTATACAATCTCATTATTTGTATAATTATTTGTATTTTTTAGGAAATGCAAGAATATGTGCGGGTAAAGTAGATAATTAAAGGATGCAAATTGGCAATTACCGTAGTCAATTCTTGCGAGAAATTTTAACAGGAAGGAATTTTTAACATGCTGAATTAGTTGCCTACTCTTGGATTAACAATGAATCCAAGTAATTGACCTACATATACAATGACTTACCCGTTTGTCAAGCGTTCGCTCTCTCACAAAGTTAAGAAGATGATCATTGACGAGCAAAATATCTTTCTTAGCAGCAGTAACTATTGATACAATAACATCATGCCTAATAGCTTCTTCAGGGTCATGAGACCTCACTTTAAGGTATTCTGTACAAAAAAAGACACCCTAATTATAATGCTGGCACACTAGCCCCAGAGAATGAAGGGCATAAGCTTGCATAATAGGAGACACTACAATTACAATTTAATATTTTCCTCTTAATAAACTCACTGTCTGTTATTATCTGATACGTTGTGAACAAAAGACTTTAATTCATGAAAACAGCTAATTCAATCACTACGGAGTTATATTTGCTTGTCCACTAACAGTTGAAAAAATAAGATGGTGGCTACAGGACTTATTAGAAGCGTTTAATTGTTTTTAAAGGCTTTTATTTTTAATGGTATTATTTTTGTTGGTAATTCCATTCCACCCTTGCTGCAGGTATGTGGGATTGTCACATGTCTGTTTACATTCCAGCACAGATTGCTGGAATCCCATGAGCGGAACATCCGCTCTGTATTGCTTTTGTTTTCTCTCTCTCTGAGAAGAAGAACAAGGAGAAAAGCCATGTTTTTCTTTGTCCTGATTCATGTTCAATAAACGTAGCCTAGTATCCACGCCTCGAGCCAGCTCTGTTGTGTGCTTACTCTGCTGAGTAATGTGTGCTCGTGCATGCACAGCAACATGAGTCGCAGACGCACGTCAGAGGAGGGTGACTGATGGATCTCCACAGGGGCAAGGCTGAGAGGGGAGACGTTCCAACTGGGGCCTGTCCAGCTGGCTTTCCATCCCACGGTTCCAACAATTTTATCACAGCTGTGTTTGCTGCCCTGGGTTCATTTGGAGGCGTGGGATGTTAATTTAATAAATAAGTTCTACACGGGAAGGCTGCTTTTGACTAGTTATCTTCAACATTTTCAGACCCAGAACCTACTTTTGACCCAAACATGCACTTGGGGACCCATTTCTTAATCTTTTACTATATAATTGTATAGTGGTAGTTTCCCTGCTGTGACCAACTAGTGCCTTAGAAAAATATATCTGACTGTATTAGTCAGATTAGGCCACAGGTGAGTGTGAAGGCTTGCTTCCCTACCACAGGCAGGGGAAAAAAAGATCAGGAGTAAATATCATCAAAAACCAGGCCCTTTGTAAATGCACTATAAACAACAGTGCTGTTATTTTGCTACTACTAAAAACAGAATAAATATTAAGAGTTCCTCTTCTTCTGCAGACTCAATTTACTGATACCTGTTAAATCTTTTGCTAGATCTGGATGGTTCATAAGGCAGTGGCTAGCGAATTTCACACATTCAAGACGGATAGGTACATGGATATCATTAAACCTGTTTAAGAAACAAAACAAAAAAACCACAGTATGTTATCCCTCATTTCAATTTTCACCAAAATGTCATAACTATAGCTTCAAAGAATCATAAGATAAACAGTCTGATAAACATGATGGATCAGATCCAGATATTTGCAAGCAGAAGAAATTCTACAGGTATTATGTAAACTGTTATAAGAAAGACTAGAATAATACTCTGCAAACATATCTCAAGGTGCTGTGCAAGAGCCTGCAAACATAACACAGCTTTAGCAAGTCTGGATCCAACCCAATATTAATAAAGTTATAATGGCAATGAAGCTCCTCTGTTCAGCTTTCTAATGCCATCATACAATCTGACATCCAAAGCTATCGATACTCTTCTCTTGCTTATGACATTACTAAGGTAGTCACTGTTCAAGCTAATGCACTATGATAAATTCAAAGTAATGTACACAAATATCTAACTGTATGGGTTTCTGCTATTTTAGTATGCTGTAAGTTCTCAGGAAAGAAATATAGCCAGTTGCCTTACACTGAATGAGACCTTGGTCCATCTAGCTTAGTACTGTCTACTACACTAACTAGCAGCAGCTTGCCAGGGTTTCAAGCAACAGTCTTTCCCAGCCCTACCTAGAGATGCCAAGATTGAACTTGGAACCTTCTGCCTACAATGCAGGTGGCTCTGCCACTGGGCTACAATTCTCTCCCCCACCCCCCTTAACCTGCTACCCAACTTGTGTCTGATAAATCAGGCTTGGCCATTTACATCCACACAGATACTTCAAAAATGCAATACTCTAGCCTATTTTTCATTTTAACCAAAGGACAAATCAGCTGGAGATATATTCTTTAAGCATGCATCTCTTTCATGCAAATGTTTATTAATTTATGCATTTGTAACCTAATTAAAAGTCTAAAGCCTTGTTTTTGTTACTGTTCCTCGGAAAGCTCCACAACTGTTGAATATTAATCAAATCCAATATAAACATAGAATTGATCATTACAATGTTGTGGTGTTGACAAGAGTCAGATTAATCTACATTAACAGAAAAAAGTGAATGTCAGTAAACTAAGAAAGATGTTTCGTAATTGGAAGATTTGTAAGATGAAGATCTAGCTTTATTTATGTCAATTTCAGAGGACACAGAACAAAAGAATGCATATATATCTATAGCTCATATTAGACATAAAAGAAGAATGTCAAAAATGCTGTATAATAACAAAAATGTTACATTAAGTTTCAGTATTTAATCCCCAAGTTAAAGGAACTAAACAATTTATACCTCCCCAAATAGCACTGCCAAAGTGGTTTGTTTTGAGATGCCAACTCTGAATCCTTTGCCCCAAACATTTTTGCTAGTAATTTTACAACCTGCAGGCGTTCTTCATTGTCATTGCTCTGGAAAATAAAATAAATTTCAATCTATATATAATACATACACAGAGAAAGAGACAGAGACAAGACAGACACTGTAAAAACACGTTCTCAAACAAACCTATTTCTTTAAAAAAAAGTAAGCATACTCATAAAATCGATCTAAAATTTGAAAAAGATAGCAAATAATAGCTGTGGAAATGAACCAACAAGCAACAAAGTCAGTTTATAAAGGAAGTAATTAAACTTGTCCTGCCATATGACTGATAAACAATTTACGAATACCATTTGAGGACCAAGGTATCACTCACTTATTATACTTCTCATATGTGCTCAACTTAAACCCAGTCCCATCAAGTTTACTCAGAAGCAGGTCCATTATGTTCAGTGGAGCTGGCTCCTTGTTAAGTATACCTAGCATGTGTTAGAAGGCTACAGTTTTAAGTTCTACTTTTGCTTAGGTATAGTTAATAAAATTAGTTGTTCATACACAGCGCGCTAGCGCTTCTGCTTCACTCCTCCCTACCTCCAGCAAGGGAAACAATCCACAGGGTGGTTGGTTTAGCCTTATGTTCAAACACGTGCCCCTGGTTTATTTGTCCCAAGCAAACTACAACTGGGAAGTTTAGAATATGGTCTAGAGAAAAACAAACCCTGAGCGCTGGCTCAGGTATATTGTAAGACAATAGCTCTGTGGTTTGTCTCCCTGCTGGAGGCAGGGAGAATCAAAGAGGAAGAGCTCCAAGTTACATGGCACAGTCTGCACTATTTTCCCATAGTTTATGGCTCAGCATTGCGTCTGAACGCTGTCATAGACACCAACAAAGAGATGGATGCTATTGCTATGCTCTTTTCCAGCTCCTTTTCAGCCTGCAGGGCCAAGGCCAAGAGGTATGGCAAATGTAGCACAAAGTAGCAGCTGAAGTACATATACACCAGTAGTAGTGTAGAAGTACATATACACCAGAATTCTGTTTCATTTCCTTTTTTCTCTCTTCATTCCAGCTGCTCATGTATATCTCAGTACACTCCAGTGCTCCTCCTCTGCTTTCATCCCACATATGCAGAGGGCAGCGAAGAAATTATTTACGACCATGTGCTCTTGTGTTCTTTGCAAGCAGATATATGGAGCATTGAGGGGAATATTAATTCACCAGCCTGCCAACTGAAACAGCATCTGGACACAGTTACAGCTTTGCGTATAGGTAGTGGACCTGGAATGCTGCAGGGCAGAGGTGGGGAGTCTTTTTCAGCCTGGCCCCCTTCAAGTCATGTGGTGCAATGGGTCAGTGCAGCTGGCTGTTAACCAGAAGGTTGGTGGTTCTAGCGCACCCAGGGACAGCTGTGGGCAGGATTACTGCACTGTGGTGGACTAGATGATCCTTGTGGGTTCCTTCCAACTCTATAATTCTGTTTCCAGGGGCCACAGGCCAGTGAGAAACGTGGCTTGGAAGCCGGAGGAGAATCCCAACGGCTAGATAAAGAGAATTGCTACAAGGAAACTAAAAGGCGCTCACAAGGAAAACTGTATGAAAAGTTGTGTGCTTGTTGCCCCACACCAGCAACAACCTCCCAGGTGATCCAAATTTGATACAACTGATGTAACACTTACCTTTAGTTTAAATTCAAGCTGTGGCAAAACGGATAGTAAAAGATGACTATCAATATTGTATAGCTCCAGAATTAAGTCAAAAACATGCTCCGAGAGATCACTGATAGACGTTTTTCCTAACATAAGCACTTGATTAAAGAACTGTAAGACAAAGCAAGATGTATCAACAGCAGAAGCAGGTTCTCAGCCTCTCTCAACAATCTATTCCAAGCTGTTCTGGGAAAACACCACAAAGGGCTATTAAAATGCCCAGAGGACAAACATGTGACCCCAAAACTCCTGAGTAACGACCTTCTCACAGTTAAAGCATTTGGGAAGCCCATCTTAAGAACGAACTGCTATTTTTAACTTCAGCTTAGCTCTTCATATTTCTAAAAGTACATCATTTGAAAGCTAACAAGTACTTTAAGAAGGCCCACTAACCTAGCATTCTACCCAAACGCCTGCTATCTTAAATTTCTGGTAACTCAGCTACTTAACTGCAGGAAACAACAACAAACCGGTACTAACCCTACGAAGGGGACTCACTATAGTTTCAGCTGGATTTACCTGCTTAGGTTCATAGTCTAAATTTCCGAGTGCCCTTTAATGCAATGAGCTTTCAAACACAAGAGAAATCGTATTTATTTATTATTAAATTTATATCCCGCCTTTCCTCCCAAAGGATTCATTTTTTGTTCAATTTGTTTTAAAATGTATGTGCAATGGAAACCACATTTATTCAGAATAAAGCAGGCATCCCCAAACTTCGGCCCTCCAGATGTTTTGGACTACAATTCCCATCTTCCCTGACCACTGGTCCTGTTAGCTAGGGATCATGGGAGTCGTAGGCCAAAATATCTGGAGGGCCGCAGTTTGGGGATGCCTGGAATAAAGGATAACAATTATTGGGTACAGCTGAAAATAAAACATTTCACAATCTACAGTAATAATTCTCCGGCAGAATACTGCTGTGCCTAGAGCACTGCTATGACAGTCTTCTTCGTTTCTGGCGAAGAGAATGTATTTTTCTTGTACTGAAACAACTCCACAAGCTATCAGGAAGTTTCAGAACTCAAATGAAAGCACTGGTCTTAACCTTTAAAGCCCTAAACAGCTTCGGAACCAAATTATTTGTTGGATTGCCATATCAATTCACCCATCGACCAGGAATGCCATCTAAGGCCTTTCTCCAGGTCCCTGTATCATCTGAATTGTGATATGTAGCAGCTAGAGAAAGGGAGCACTTTTCCTGTGGTGGCCCATGTGAAATACCTTCCCTGAGAAGGCCTGCCTAGAGACCATGTTACTCTTATTTTGGCGTCATTCGGGAACCGTTCTGCTTTCCAAGGGTTTTAAGCAGTTTTAACTTAGGACAATTTTAACTGGCTCTCTGGATATGCACGACTTAAGTCATCGTCAAATTATACATTTTACTCAGTTTCATCTACACAGTCACTTTAAATCCTCACTTACATTAGTAATGTATGGTTCAATAGCTTGGGCCGTCCTCTTCAGTAAAGCCTTTGCCAAGTCATATGCTTGTTTGTTTAAGTTCTGAAAGGTATATTTCAGACAGGAAACGCTGTAAAAGTGTGCTTGAAATGTATGCTCAGATACTGGCTTTTTTTTTCAAATCTTCACAAACAAGATGGACAAATAATACCAATTTTAAAAAAGGGTACTACAAGTACTGGGGGGGAAAACCCCCACTATGATTACAATATAGAGAAACAACTATAGAGTTGGTCAATGCCGTGTCAAATTTTCTAAGCTCAGAAAAAGGCTACTATGTAGGCTGCAATCCTATGTGTGCTTATCTGGGTTAAGTCCCATTGAACTCTGGGACTTCTGTGTATGCATGTAGGATTGTGCTGTCAGCCATAAATCCTGGTTTCTGCTATCTTTCATCTCTCAACTGAACAGTTTTCCTTGGTTTAGTTATTTTTTCAGACCAATAATCCACATTTAAACATTATAACTGACAAACTAAGTTATGCACTACTATTTATTGTTTTATTGCTTCCTAGCAAATCACAAGAACTGCTAGGACTACGGAGATTATACAGTATAAATCACTAGTATCACTTATAAAGCCCAGACAAGTGATCCTATACTCATATTCTATGCTGTCCAGCTACCTGTTCTTCTGAAATGTGTTCAGTTCTCCAATTTATGTTTAATTATTTAACAGCACCAACATTACTTTCTGTCCCACTGAGAAATACTATTTTGCTCACTACCAACTCTTGCTTTGCTGTACTGTATTTTTAATATTCGGTTGGGAGCTGCCCAGAGTTGCTGGGGAAACCCAGCCAGATGGGCAGGGTATAAATATATGATGATGATGATGATGGTGATGATGAAAAAGTTCAGGACATTTATAGCAAAGTCTAAAGCAACTTTACTCAGAAGTAAATTCAACTTTATTCAGCTGAACATGTGTATAAATGAAAGCTCATAAAACTGTAGCCTTAGCCTTTGAAATAATTGTTTTTGTATAGTATCCTTGCATGTCTACAGGAAGAGCCTAACAAAAATCTGTCTTGCCTCTAAGCAATTGTAATTCTGCAGTGTATGTGGGCTGCACGTCCAAAGGTTTGGGATTATGTTTCAAGGTTGTATAAAAGCTTTATTTAGTTGCAAATGAATATTTAGTTGTTATAGTAACCAGTTAACACACATCCCTGTTCATGAAACATGCAAAAATGAAAATCAGAAACTCAATTTAAATTGCTTTTTTTCCTTGATGGTATTAAATTATTTAACTCAATTAACCCTGTGAAAAATGGAGTCAGGTTAAATTCAGTTATAAAATACTGTTGAACAATAGCTAGATCAATTTCATTTCAAGATCAATTAATAATGACTAACTGAAAAGTGTACCATGTGAATCCTAAGATGTAATGCTTTCAAATAAAAATTAAAAGCCAGCTGATACTCTTGTGTTTTCCAGATATTAATAGTTCCTTGCATCCAGAAATCTGAAACAGCTAATTACTCTTCCGAAAACTGGGAAAGCCAACATGAAATAATATACATTTAGCCAAGGCAACTTTTCAACAGTCCTCCAAATATGGTGCCTCAAGAAATAGCAAAATGGCAAATACACACAGTCTTTATACTCTTGACCAAGCAATGGAGTATTGATAGGATTAAGCACAAAAAGGTAGAAACATGAGCTTTCCCTGTGCTACCTAGAGTTGGGAAAATAGCTTTCCTTCCCAAACGTAAGTGTTCTTTCCCAAATCAGCTTCAGAAGAAGAACAAATATTTGGCTGAGACACAGCTACAGTCAGAACAACGGAGACATAAAGAAATACTGTGATTTGCACCCTTATGTTCCAAGACTGCTAGACACCCCAAGTACTTTATATAAACATGATTTAGTTAATGTTAGCCTTACAAATTATTATCCAGAAGGAAGGTCACCCATCTGCCGACTTAACCTAGTTGCACACAGCTTTTCTGCCTGCACTCCCCTGTCCCAACAAGCACCACGACAGGGAACACAGCTCTGCTTGCCCCTCTTCTGGAATGGAAGTGTTACTAACAATGCCATTTGAGGACAAAAGAGGAAAACACACACATGAATGGAGTTTACCCAGTGCTATCTGCCATTAAACTCAAGCAACACTGAGCTGAAACAAATGCAATTCTCCAACTTCTCACCCCCCAAAAAAGGAGAGTTGATCTCTGTATAAGAAGTGGGACAGACAAGAGTGAATGGCGTGCTCTGGTCCATGGGGTCACGAAGAGTCAGCCACGACTAAACAGCAACAACAAATAAGTGGGAACAAGGGATGGAGATCTTGGCCAACTTTCTTGCTTCAGTTTGGCAGTCTAACCCTGGTTACAGAGCCACGAATAAAAGGTTACAGAGCCACTATAACTTTTCCACATACAAATACATGCCTGTTGCTGCTAAATAAAAGTAGCGGAAGTGCCAGGAAATGTTACTGCTTACCTTATGTGCAGGCACCAGGTTAACTAAAACTGTATCCAAAAGCTCCTGCGACACTGTATCACCTTCACAAATTATAGAGCTCATCAAATCCACCATATGCATATGAACCTTTTGATTATGACCATTGCTGAAATCAAGAGGAACAGGTTTTCAGCTCATTAGCCCAATGGTTCAGCCATAAGATAAATAAGTAAAACAAACTATTATTACATTTATCCAATATTTCCATCAAGGAGTTCAGAGTGGTGCACATGATTTCCCCTCGTTCTATCCTCACAACAAGCCGAGAGATAGGTTACACTTAGGAGATTAATAATAATAATAATAATAATTTATTTATACCCCGCCCATCTGGCTGGGTTTCCCCAGCCACTCTGTACGGCTTCCAACTGAAAAGTGAAATAAAATAATCTATTATATATTAAAAGCCTGCCTAAACAGGGCTGCCTTCAGATGTCCTCTAAAAATCTGGTAGCTGTTTTTCTCTTTGACATCTGATGAGAGGGCGTTCCACAGGCTGGGGGCCGCCACCGAGAAGGCCCTCTGCCTGGTTCCCTGCAACTTAGCTGCTCGCAACGAGGGAACCGCCAGAAGGCCCTCGGCAATGGACCTCAATGTCCGGGCAGAACGATAGGGGTGAAGACGCTCCTTCAAGTATACTGGACCGAGGCCATTTAGGGCTTTAAGTGTCAGCACCAACACCAAAGCTGGGAGCCAATGTAGATCTTTCAAGACCGGTGTTATGTAGTCTCGGCAGCCGCTCCCAGTCACCAGTCTAGCTGCCGCATTCTGGATTAGTTGTAGTTTCCGGGTCACCTTCAAAGGTAGCCCCACATAGAGCGCATTGCAGTAGTCCAAGCGGGAGATAACCAGAGCATGCACCACTCTGGCGACAGTCCGCAGGCAGGTAGGGTCTCAGCCTGCGTACCAGATGGAGCTGATAGACAGCTGCCCTGGACACAGAATTGACCTGTGTCTCCATGAACAGCTGTGAGTCCAGAATGACTCCCATGCTGCGCACCTGGTCCTTCAGGGGCACAGTTACCTCATTCAGGACCAGGGAGTGGCCCAAGGTCACCCAGTGAGATTCATGGCTGAGGGGGCATTTGAACCCTGGTATCCCAAGTCCTATTCTGCTTACTAGACAAAAAGATTGATTTAAAAGTCACACATATTTTCACACTTCTTCTTTTAATTTGGAGGAATGTGGCCCAGTCCATTTATTAGTGTCATTCTCTGATGTAAAATTAGTGACAACGTTGTAATTTTTGCTTTTCGCAACTCCAGCATCAAATAGAAGGCTCAGCAGAGGTGAAGTTAATAATGTACATTACACTAGTAAACTATGACTAGAAATGTCCAGATCTGGGGATCTATCTTGGCTGATATTTAGTAAGGTGTTTCTGCAACTGTTCATGACCATAAAGATATAATCTATGAGTTGTCATTAACAGTTTTGCGTATGGGCAAAACTGTGCCTTGTGTGTACACAAAGACTATAAACTCATTTAAAATAGAACTTTTAAGTGCAATCTTATACATGAGGTAAGTGCCACTGAGTAGAATGGGACTTACACCCAAGCATGGATGGGGAACAAATTGGTAGCCAGTGCAAATGCCTCAGCATCAATGTTATATGTTCAGATCATCCTGTCCCAGTCACCAATCTAGCTGCTGTAGTCTACACCAGCTACACTTTCCAAACTGTATTCAAAGGCAGCCCAACATAAAATGCACTGCAGTAGTCTAAATTATCAAGTTACGGGAGCATAGACAACAGAAGTTAGGCAGCCCTGTTCAGAGAACTAACAGGGACACACACTCCTTGCCTCTCTCCTGGCAAATGTCACTATACAGAGCAACTAAGGCTGTTTCTGTACAAACATCAGGTCAAAACCCAGACTGAAATGGATCTATAAAATCAGTTTCAGCCAAAAGAACCTGGATCTGGCCCATGACCACCTGCTTGAAGACTTTGCTCACGAAGTGGAGATTAGAATGCACTTCATGCCTCCCCTTTTCAATTCAGCCCTCTGGATTTGTCTGCCCCATGTCTAACATGGCAGGTGGATGTGGTTTGAGTCAAACCATACTGCTGGCCAAATGGGGACCTCTGGCAAGTCAGAGGTTCCCTACCACTAGTGTATAGGATTGCAACCTTAGTCAATTACTTTAATGAACAATGCATCTGTGGTGTTTTAAGTGGCCTGGGCACCTGTAAGTCTGGTACTGATCCCTAACAATTTGAAATACAGGCAACCCCTGATATGTGCCTGGGTTGCGTTCTGGGTCATTGCGTGCTCCATCCCATTTCCCAGCCACTTCCAGGTTGCTGCGATGTGCATGGTCATACACATATTGAAAGCGTGTAAATTGGTCATTGCCTGTACTATTTTAATCCCAACCTTTTCATGAATAAATTTGTTGTTAAAGATATAATAATAATAATAATAATAATAATAATAATAATAATAATAATATATTTATACCCCGCCCATCTGGCCGGGTTCCCCCAGCCACTCTGGGCGGCTTCCAACAAAACATTAAAATATACTTACTTGATTACAGAAAACAATGTTCTGTACAATTGTGTGAAAATTTCATTGCTATCTTCAAGTTCAAAGCATATGTTGTAAGATTTAACCCACGCAATGTTCTATATAGGAAAAAAAGACAGTTAATGTATCTGGAAGAGCAACCTAACAAAAAGATAAAAGGTAAGTCCTGTGGTATCCACTAGCATGATATTTTTTAAAAAGTGAACCTTTTGTCTGTTTTAAATCAACTGTGGATAGCTTATAAATAGAAAATAATTTACACTTGCCTCAAGCAAATAAAAATATCTATTGAACTGTGGACTTTTTGTATCTTCTAATCCTTTCAATTGTCTTGTTATGAACATAAATATATCCTGCAAAGAAAAGAACAGGTACAGTATTTATTTCACACACATAACAAATATATACTAGTTGCATAAGCATTCACTTCCACTGAAAAAATCAATTCTCTATGAACTAGAATTCGTAACATATTTTAACTAACCTCTTATTCTCACAATCAAAGTCTGAAGCACATAAAAAGACAGAAAATATTAGGAACATCAATCAGGATTTTGCAGCACTTGTTTTTACTTTAATTTTATTCTGAATCAGGTCTATTACAGTGAATAATGACAGAATGAAATCCTGATAATAATTATTAGCATTATTAATTATTAGATTTGTGGGAGAGAGTCCTATAGTTTAACTATGCACCGCATGGCATGAAGAAGTACTTTCAGCAATTTCAGCAGCAACAAGAGATGCAGTGGGAAATCCATGGGAACAGCTCCTCAATCTTTCCATGACTGCTCAATTCACACACATTGTCTGATCACCCTAAGCCTTTTGCCAAGGCAAGCCAGAATGGATTAGGAGTATAAAAACTCATTTGTGTTTACCAACCTGTAGAAAGCAAAAGAAACGAATTTTCACAACTCTCCATACGGAGTGCACAAAAGTCTTGAAATGAAAAGGGCTGCTGGAAGCAACATCTCCTACCTAGATACAGCCACCAGGGGGCTTTCCTTCGGATGCTAAACTTCTGTGCATAACAGCCCCCATACAGTGTGTGTGAGCCATTCAAGAGGACAAAGCAAGTGTGAGGGAACTGTCACCTAAGAAGTTTTTTTTTAAAGGGCATGCTGAGCAGTAACCTAGAGAAGAGTAACAACTGATAAGGAGAATATACAGATGGAGGTGCTGAAAGACACCAGAAATCAAAAGAGCTGTCAAATCTGCAGACACATGAGTCAGAAGCGTAAGGCACGGTGGAGCAACAGGTGTAAGAGCTTGGCATTTCAGCATCACCTCAAATAAATTCAAACAATGAGGTGGAATATATGCTCAAAATAATTTTGTCTTCTCTACTAGAAGGTCTAGGTGTCGAAAAGGATCACACAACACCACATCTTCCAAAACGCTTCCCGGTTTTAGCTCTGGCAACTGGGTCATCGAGAGCACTGCCGTTTGAGAGGTTTCGCTGAAGAAAACTCTGCTCCTTGAAAAGTTCACACGTATTCTATTGGGAAAGTGAAAGTTAATTGGATAGGGTTCTTGTCCTTCCTCCTTTCGCCTGTTTGAAATGCCTTTTCCAAAGTAATTTGTCTGGAAATGATCAGGCTAAAATCAAAGTACTGTAATATCAGCACCGGCAGACGTGCATTTGAAAAGCTAGGTTTATGAAATATATTGTTGTTGGGAAGAAACATTTCAAAATAATGTGTCTGGGAATCAAGACTGTTGACACTGACAATGTTAAAAAAAGCACTTTTGAAAAGCTTGTGAAATATATCGTTGTGATGAAGAGAGTAAATGTGAACAATCTAGTAAAAGAGGGCTGCAAAGCTAGACGTCATTTCTTTTAACTTTTGACTTATAAAAAGTAATACTGAACACTTTCAAAACACACTACATAAAGGTTAACCAAGTAGCCATTTCAAGTGGAAATGAATGTACTTGGCAATTTAACATAACAATAAAGGTAAAGGACCCCTGACAGTTAAGTCCAGTCGTGAACAACTCTGGGGTTGCGGTGCTCATCTCGCTTTACTGGCCGAGGGAGCCGACATTTATCTGCAGGCAGTTTTTCCATGCCATGTGGCCAGCATGACTAAGCTGCTTCTGGCGAAACCAGAGCAGCACACAGAAATGTTGTTTACCTTCCCGCCGGAGCGGTACCTATTTATCTTATTGCACTTTGACGTGCTTTCGAACTACTAGGTTGGCAGGAGCTGGGACCGAGCAACGGAAGCTCACCCTGTGTCGCTGATTGGCAAGCCCTAGGCTCAGTGCTTTACACCACAACGTGTCCCTTAATATAACAATACTATTGCCTAAAAGAATGTACCAATCTAAATTTCAACAGAGCGAGTAAAAAAATGGAAAGAAGATGAGGGAAGCAACAAGGAAAGACTATGAATAAGTGTAGTTAGGCTTCAGTTCACAATCTATTAGCCAGCCTGAGTTAATATGGTACCAATCCACTTACTTCAAACTAGTCTTCTATAGTCAAAGTGAGTTCTCCGAACTAACTGAGACATAGACTGTGGCTTCAGAAATTGCAGTGTTGATAACAAGGTAAAGAGAACTACACCTAGCAGTTTTCTATCCAAACCATGTAGCTTCATTCTGATATAACCGTAAACTTTTTTTAGTTTACTGAGGTTTGTACATCTGTATCAGATACGGCTCACTAACTGTGGGCCAACAAACTACAACCTTAAACTATGGCTTGTCAATCTCAGACTGTGCTAACTGTATATTATCATTACCTTTACCTTTTATTAACTTGCTATCCTAGTTTGTTGCTGCCCACCTGCTGACCCGAGATGCAAACGAAGAGCGGCTAAAAAAATGAAACGTCTCACACAGGTAAGAGACTCTCATTGGTGCTTTCTTAGACCTTGCACTGTGTCTTCTCTCTGCATACTAGGAGACTCCTTTTTTTCTTTTCTTTTTACAATTTAGTACACCATCCAACCTAGAGCTGTATACCAGGCATCCCCAAACTCTGGCCCTCCAGATGTTTTGGACTACAGTTCCCATCTTCCCTGACCACTGGTCCTGTTAGCTAGGGATCACGGGAGTTGTAGGCCAAAACATCTGGAGGGCCAAAGTTTGGGGATGCCTGCTGTATACACATGGCCTCTCTAAACTTTTCTCCTATATGTGGGCAGAGAAATGGGGTGGGGGAGGCATTTGACTGACTTTTCCCAAAGAGAATAGAAGCAGTACTGTGCTGACCCTTTACCAGTACCACAAAGCAGAAACCACATCTGGAACTGTAAAGTGGATTAGTCCGTCCCCCATCCCCCAAATAGATTAGTATTGCATCCAGAGCCATGTAGTCCTTTTCTCCATTCTCCCCGAAACACCTGTATGTGAAAATACAACAGCTAGCTTTTCACATGCAGTAGGATGTGGGAATTGTTGGGTTATTCAAGCAAACTGATTGATCAATCTACCCCACGGCAATTAAATTGCCATATTATTATTATTCTGGAGAACAAGAAATCTACAGTCAGACTTGGTGAAAAGAAAATAGGGTTGTTGTTTTTAAGAAACTTTTCTGGAAACAGTGTTTCCCACATTTGGGACTGCCAACTGTTTTTGGACTGCAGCTCCCATCATCCCTAGCTAACAGGACCAGTGGTCAGAGACCCAAGTTTGGGAAACAATGATATAGAACAAGGCAACTTCAAAAAACCAATCTGTCCATAAAGGTAAAGGGTCCAGTCGCAGATGACTCTGGGGTTGCGGCGCTCATCTCGCTTTACTGGCCAAGGGAGCCGGCGTATAGCTTCTGGGTCACCTGGCCAGCATGACTAAGCCGCTTCTGGCGAACCAGAGCTGCTTTGGAACTGCTAGGTTGGCAGGAGCTGGGACCGAGCAACGGAGCTCACAGGACCTTCTGATTGGCAAGCCCTAGGCTCAGTGGTTTAGACCACAGCGCCACCAATCTGTCCATAGTAAGGAGCATAAGGAACTCTAGACTGAGTTCAGACTCAAACTATGTATTAACAGAAAATAAATGCACAAATTTCTCTTTACTATATTTCTGCCCAACCCAGGAAACCACTAATTATATGAGAACCATTTTCTTTAAAACCACTGTTCTGAGAATTGTACAAACACAGACAGCTAATCAGCATGATTTATTCTGCATCTTTAAAATGGATTACAATTAGGGTTGCATGCCAATTAAAATTTAAATCCATTACTCATGTGTGTTTTAGTTGATTAATCTGTTGGCTAAATCTGCATACAGTTGCATATGGGTAAAAGCAAAATTTCAGAAGAAAGAGGCGTATTCACTTGTTTTTACAGGATGCATATTCATTATGCCAGGTATCATCATTCCCATGTGTTAAGAGAAAGGGGGGGGGTGTCTTTCAAGATAGTGCTTGCATTTTGCAGTTTAAGTACTTGTATTAAAATATTCTCTCCAATTAATCATGAGCACATTTTCATCTGATTGAAAGGATTTTAAAAACAACAACACACTACAGGCCTACTTAAAATGAATGTAACATATAATGGTTTTAGAATCAATAAAAGCAGCAATAAGCCACTCAGAAGCACTGAAACTGAGGATAGAATAGCTGAAAAAGACACGACCTTTATTATCGACAATAGCAGCCGGACCCTTGAAAGGAACTGAGCTGAAAAACTAGAGTCCATGACACGCATGGACTCAGATGCCCATTCCATTACAAAGATGCAGCACTGTGCAACTCCTTGGAATTATTATTTTAGGAGGAAAAAGAAGTTATGTACGTAATTGGAATAATCCACTATGGTTTATCATAATGTTCAATCCCCTCTTCTGGCATGGCCACGAGGAAATGAGAAGTGTTTGCTTCAGTTTCAATTAATCAGAGTTAGTCTTACATGGTAAACTGTGGCTAATCTTAACTATGATTCGCTTGTTAACTTCAACTTAAAGTTGCACTTGTTTCAAGGTAAAAGGTAAAGGTACCCCTGACCGTTAGGTCCAGTCGCGGAAGACTCTGGGGTTGCGGCGCTCATCTTGCTTAACTGGCCAAGGGAGCCGGCGTTTGTCCGCAGACAGCTTCCAGGTCATGTGGCCAGCATGACTAAGCCGCTTCCGGCGAAACCAGAGCAGCGCATGGAAGCACCATTTACCTTCCCGCCGGAGCGGTAGCTATTTATCTACAAGTTCATAATAATTAAATTATTGTTACGGTATAAATAAATCGCAGTTGAGTTTAACCAATTTTGCCAAGCTCAGATAAAACAACAAGCTGTAGTTAATCAAAAACAAAAATGAAACCTTCTGAACTCCTCTTCACAACCACACTGGAGGTGGAAAGGTGAAAGGAAGACCCACCCCCCCAGGAAAACTTAGGCTCTTCTCAACAGAAAATCTGAACCATACTCTAGGCCAGGGGTCAGCAAACTTTTTCAGCAGGGGGCCGGACCACTGTCCCTCAGACCTTGTGGGGGGCCGGACTCTATTTTTTTGGGGGGGGAAAATATGAACAAATTCCTATGCCCCACAAATAACCCAGAGATGCATTTTAAATAAAAGGACACATTCTACTCATGTAAAAACAGGCTGATTCCTGGACTGTCCGCGGGCCGGATTTAGAAGGTGATTGGGCCGCATCTGGCCCCCGGGCCTTAGTTTGGGGACCCCTGCTCTAGGCCCTGAGAACATTATGATGAAACTACATTTTGTGTGGCAAGTTTATAAAACAAATGTCCACGTCCCTAGCAAATGGTCACAAAATGACACTCATTTTCATTCAGTACAGGACAATGTTTTTCAAGCGCTATCATAAAAGAGGCAAATGGGAGTCAACAACTAAGTTCCGTAACTTACAACTTTTTCATTTATTGTACAGATACATGAGTCTCGCAAAACAAACACAACAAACTGCAGACGATATAGATGAGCAAGATGGAAATGCTGAAAGCCATAAACATAAATACTACTTGCTAACATCAGAACACTTCATAATACAGAAACATATCTCTACCTAAAATTCAAACTTGGTCAAACTACTTTAGAATTCACATAGTCAAGGAAATAAATGCCAAATGACTTGCCATAATTCGACCCCAAATGCCATAATTTAACAAATTAATATCTTTTGAAAGCAGGCAGTTGACAATATTTATTATTCATATGAACACACACAGAGACAAATAACTTTAAGGTCATTAGAAGGCATACAGAATGCCAGTGGTTATTAATTTTTTAGGTTTAGTTTTTAGTTTTTGCCTGTTGGAATAGCTTTAAACCTACACAATAAGGGCTACCTTGCCCTTATTGTCAACAGCTACTCAATTAAAGTTTTGCATGCTGCCCTAACTCATATAATCAAGTTCTCATTTAAGGGTCATAGGAACGCACAACTGTGTTTAGCACTTGCAAAAATTTATTTCAAAATTCTTTTAACAGGCAAAAGGTCCCTGCTTATCGACTTTTCAATTTTCCTAGGCTTTGTTTTGCAACATAAACCTGTGTTAAATAACAGGCAATTGTCACTCCAAGCCTAAATACACTGTAGCAAATATTATTAGTACTTCCTTTCAAACTGGGCCTATAGGACCAGACTACACCGTAGTCAGAGGATTGGAGAAGATCAGTCTACATCCCAATTCCAAAGAAGGGCAGTGCCAAAGAATGCTCCAACTACCGCACAATTGCCCTCATTTCACACGCTAGCAAGGTTATGCTTAAAATTCTACAAGGCAGGCTTAGGCAGTATGTGGACCGAGAACTCCCAGAAGTGCAAGCTGGATTTCGAAAGGGCAGAGGAACCAGAGACCAAATAGCAAACATGCGCTGGATTATGGAGAAAGCTAGAGAGTTCCAGAAAAACGTCTACTTCTGCTTCATTGACTATGCAAAAGCCTTTGACTGTGTCGACCACAGCAAACTATGGCAAGTTCTTAAAGAAATGGGAGTGCCTGATCACCTCATCTGTCTCCTTAGAAATCTCTACGTGGGACAAGAAGCTACAGTTAGAACTGGATATGGAACAACTGATTGGTTCAAAATTGGGAAAGGAGTACGACAAGGTTGTATATTGTCTCCCTGCTTATTTAACTTATATGCAGAATTCATCATGCGAAAGGCTGGACTAGATGAATCCCAAGCAGGAATTAAGATTGCCGGAAGAAATATCAACAACCTCAGATATGCAGATGACACAACCTTGATGGCAGGAAGTGAGGAGGAATTAAAGAACCTTTTAATGAGGGTGAAAGAGGAGAGCGCAAAATATGGTCTGAAGCTCAACATCAAAAAAACCAAGATCATGGCCACTGGTCCCATCACCTCCTGGCAAATAGAAGGGGAAGAAATGAGTGCTCCCTGGAAGGACAGATCGTGAAGCTGAGGCTCCAATACTTTGGCCACCTCATGAGAAGAGAAGAATCCTTGGAAAAGACCCTGATGTTGGGAAAGATTGAGGGCACTAGGAGAAGGGGACGACAGAGGACAAGATGGTTGGACAGTGTTCTCGAAGCTACGAACATGAGTTTGACCAAACTACGGGAGGCAGTGGAAGACAGGAGTGCCTGGCGTGCTCTGGTCCATGGGGTCACGAAGAGTCGGACACGACTAAACGACTAAACAACAACAACAACACACCGTAACAATTCCCACACTGATCCAACAACTTTGTTGGACTTACGAACGACTCGACAACCAATTTTTTCGACTTACGAATGGGGCAAATGGCCGCACGCTTACAAATTTCTCGACATCCGAACAGAAACCGCGGTGGTTTTAGATAGGGTTTTTTCGACTTACGAATTTTTAGATGGGGTTGCTTCGACTTACAAATTTTTCCGTTTCCAATGCATTCCTGTGGGAAATTGCGTTTCCAATGGCACTTTTTGACTTACGAATTTTTCAACCTATGAAGGTGCCTTCGGAACGGATTAAATTTGTAAGTTGAGGCACCACTGTACCTAGCTAACTTGTGAAAATGGAGCCAGTGCATTTAAAAATATTTAATTCAAATCAGTTAGAACAGGCACCCCCAAACTTCGGCCCTCCAGATGTTTGGGGCTACAATTCCCATCATGCCTGACCACTGGTCCTGTTAGCTAGGGATCATGGGAGTTGTAGGCCAAAACATCTGGAGGGCTGCAGTTTGGGGATGCCTGAGTTAGAATATGGAGTTCAAAAGCTCTGCTGAAGAGTTCTAACCTCTCAATTACTTGTTTGTTTTTGAATGTTTAGAAAGAAACATAAAACAACACTGCTGCTCATCCAAAGTCACAGAAAATACACATGCAATCTTACCTTAAGTTTATCTGGTGAAGTGTATGGTGCTTCAGGGGCATATATTCTAAAAATATCAGCAAGACAACAAGCTACGAGCAAGCGTACATCTTTATCAGGATGCTTAAGGAAAAAATCTGAGGCAAGATGCAAAGCGAGATTTAGATAGAGCTCCTTTTCTTCTTCAGAGTCCTGGTCCATATCCATGAATGTTTTGACAACCATCTGCCAAAAGAAAATTCCAAGATAAGCAACATTCTCTAGGAAAAAAAACACATACGTTAAAAGGGCTATTTTTCTCTATGCGCTTCTTCATTTTCCTGACTATTTCGACTTTCCCGTAATGAGGGTGGAATGTGGTAAGCTTCAAAATGGCCGAATGTCAAAGTATTTAACCTACAGTCATGTGGCAAATAATATTTGCATTACACCTTTGCTAATAGCACATATCAACAAGCAACAGCACTAGGAATAAATACATAGCAAAGATGGTTGCTGCCGACAGGAATGTACAGTCAAAATAAATCTGTATCTGACAAAGTAGATTCTGGCCTATAAAGATTGCACTTGTTTAAGGTGCCACAAGTTTGCTTTTGCTGCAGCAAATCAACACAATCGCTCTTCTCCCTTCCCTTGGGGAAGGGCCATAGCTCACTAGTAGAGACTGCCTTGCATGCAGAAGGCCCCAAATTTCATCTCCCGGTAGAGCTGGGAGAGACTCTTGCCTGAAACCCTGGAGAGCTGCTTTCAGACAATGGAGACAATACTGAGCTGGATAGACCAAGGGTCTGATTCAGTGTTTGGTGGCTTCCTATATATAAAAATGTAAGTCTTCCATCGCACAGCCCCCGTTGGGAGGATTTGCAGTGCCACATCACAACCCGGATTTGCATAAGGTCAGAGTGAAGGAGGGGAGCAAAAGAGAAGACAGGTTGTACAACAGCAGTGTATGCCATGGAAGTAAGAAGGGAGAAACACTGAAAGGGGGAAGTAGGGGTTTAAAACAATGGCTGAATTTCAAGTAAAGCGCGGAAAGGGAGGAAAGCAACACTTTAAAATGGTTTTAAACAACAGCAGAGGTTTGAGAGGAATGGGGATAGAGGGGCACCGAAGGAAATTGTGATTTAAAACAACAGAACTGTTTGAATAAAGCAGGGCTGTAAAAAACTGTATGCTGCTCTGATTCAGACTGTCATTTAATATTCATATCACTGGGGATCTTTTGATATATAGAAAATCTATGTGAGTCATTCTCAGAGTAGACCCACTGATATCAATGACTTGGACGCATTGATTTCAATGGATTTACTCATTATTTTATAAGAATGTAACAAATTATTCAAGCTTCTCTGGAGTTCAGCTTTGTCGTTCAAAGTACTTCACGAAAGCTATTGAAGTTCACTTACACGGCAACAAAACCTCTGGAAAATCTAACATCTAACATGAAAAAGACTGCATTCTCTAACAAAACGTATTTATTACCACAGCATATTGCAATATTTTTTTGCTACACACAAAAACCAGCAACCAACCTCAAACACTAAAATTATTAAGAGCAATTTTAGTCAGGCCTAATTACAAAGAGAAGAGTACAATCAAAGTTAACCTTCTACGTATACCTAGAAACTTATTTACAAACCCAGAAGGCATCAGATGTTTACTCTATTGAATCAATTTTAAAATTTCAAGATTTTGTAATGCTCGGTTGCATGAAGCACAAACAGTTGTCTATCCATATTGCCCTTTATACCGGAGGGAAGCTAATTTATATCTGAGAAAACGTAAGCGTATCACGAATCATTTGGCCCCGTAATTGTGTCCTGTCTTTGAACTGTAATATAAATGGCGAGTGATCAATTTTTAGGAGTATCTCTTTTCAAATATATAAAAAGTAATCAATTATGTACTACTTAACACTCTAAGATCTATACAATCCTTTCCACAAGAGACTTATTAAGGCATCTATAAGATGATAACATAGAAGATTCCATAAAACTAACAGTCGGAAACTCCACTTCTCCTTCTCTGGCCTCTGGTAACGCTGATCTCAACCAATGATTCCGCTAACTGCAAATAGGAATCCAATTAAGATACCAGCTGGGTACTGGATTTTTTTCTGTGTGCAGAGAGAATAGGATAAGCACACTGTGGAAGCAAGAAAGGGTGTAATATTTAGGCTGCACAATGTTGGGAAAGCGCCGGTTCTCATACTCTGCAAGCAGCCTACACATGATGGAGCATAGCCATGTCATTTTAATGTGCATAGATTTCATGCATGGTGGGGCAACAGAATTGTACACATACATCCACCCTAGGCCATGTCTCAACTGCACCTCCCCTTGTATTTGTGTCCATAGACCCAGCTCCCAATATGTACGGTGCTGTCAACATGTTTGATTCTCTCAAAATTCAAAATGTGCCTGCTGGTGGTCCGAAAAAGGTTGGCAGCTTCACCTTAGACCAATAAATAATAACTATACCCAATTAGTATCTATGTAAGAACTATTACATTCAGTTGGGTATTTAACTAAACACTATATTCAAATTTTGACTTCCATGTCATTATTTCATTCTCGGTTTCCCAGTATCTGTGAATTTCAGAACATACTGTCCTTACTGTCACTGAACTAGCTAGCTAGCTAGGACATCTTTCTCCTCTCTCTCTCCCTCTCTCTCCCCCCCCCCCATATTTACCGAAAAAATAACTGTGACAAACTCTTACCTCTACAGATCTGAGCAGAAGGAGGGAAGGGGAACCTTGTTTGAAAGTTTGGTAGATGTACATGATGAGAATGCTCTGCCGATTTCAGCAGCAAATTACCGTATTTTTCCATGTATAAGACGCCCCCATGTATAAGACAAACCCTATTTTGGGGGATTCCAAATTAAGAAAACACCCGTCAGCACTACCTGTGTATAAGATGAGCCCCAATTTTAAACCTATTTTTTTGGTTAAAAACCTAGTCATACACGGAAAAATACAGTAACTACAGTTCACTATGGCACATGTTCATCATGTAATAGAAAAATAGGTTCTGTGGGAAGTTTACATTCATTGCTGTAGCTCTGCCAGCCCTATGAGACACAGCTGAAGCCATCAACTGCCGCCCCTCACCACTCACAATAGTGTTATTACTGTTTTTATTTGCAAGTAACAATATTTTTTCCTAGTAATGTTAGCCGTAGTAAAAAACAAACAAACCAAAAAACAAACAAACACAGGAGCAAAAAGTATGAAAGCTGCATGAATTAGAACTGCCCGAAATATGTAATAAAACTGGTCACTCACTTTTAACCGCCGTACCATCTCTTCTTTAGAAATTTTATCAGATATTTCCTTAACACCTGGTGGATAAGTAATTTTTCCATCATTTGCTCGAGTCTTTGAATGAGCCATGATGCCGGTTTAAAACCTGGAACAGAGAAAAATTGAATTAGATAATATTTAATATCCATCACACCGTTATCTAATTTCTTTTTGTTTTATTTTTAAGACATTGAAGTGGCCGATTTTATAAAGCAAAGGACAAATTTAAGTGACGTGCAAACAATTCTACCTGAACGGTGCTACACTTTTACATATCCGAGATGCAATTGTACCATATCTGCTAGTAATCAGACAGGTTTTCATTGAACAAGCTAACTAGCTCAATATGAAAGTTACTTTAGATATAGCCAAGACAAGATTTTACAATCTCATTGAAATTAAGCCTAGATGATTTCCTCCCTATTGCAAATGTAGAGAAACTGACATTTTGATACTTTTAAGAAGCGGGTCAGGGATTCAGAATAAGAGAAAGCAAGAGAGACAGCCATAATTGCATAATTTTATAAAATGGAATTAGTTAATTTATAATTTAATGTCTGAATATAGCACATGCTTCAAAGGAGACTCTTAACCTCACTTCAACAGAATCCTCAAGTTTTAACTTTTCTACATGTAGACAGAAATATATAACTAGAACATGGGGGGGTGGGCGTGTGTGTATACGCACACACACACACACACACACACATTTAAAAAACCACAATTTTGTAACAATGGCAATTCTGCTATATGAAGAACTTTTATCTGTGACACAATACATCCCTAAGAACAAATGCACATCAAGGGATCAATGGGCACAGGAGCCCTCTTCCTTCCTTCCCAGGCTGACCCTTCCCACAATTACTTCTAAATGAGTAATTTGCAGGCCGGAACTCAAGACAGAGAGATGGTTGTATGGCATACAGTTAGCAAGCAACAACTTCCCATTACAAGAGTGGTTGGCACACACTGGTGTACATGTCATTGAGGATGAATCAGGGCATGGAGAGCCTCCGCTAAATACTCTCACACTCCCCTCCCATAGGAGCTACTGTACCTCATGGGGGATAAGCCAGTTCCCTGATAAGAAACATTACAAACTGGAACATACACTCATATTAGAACTGATGTCAACTGTGTCTTTTAAACTACTAGTACACCCATTTTTTCATATAAAACCATTTACAAGGTGAATAAAGGGATAGAAGATAAACTAGGCATCTATCTATCTATTCTTCTATATATAAAATATGAGAAAAGAGGAAAGCAATTCCCAAGAGATGCTGCAGCATTTGATAATGGAAGACACAGCAAAGTATACAGTATAGGAAAAAGTCATACCTCTTATCCTATGAAAAGATGCTCATACTAAATCTAAGGTAAAGAGAATCGGAAAAGTTTCTTGGTTATTCTAGCTAGGACCCTTCCTTTAAAAAAGCATGTCAAATACTACAAAAAATGCACTGTGCCGCTTTGGAATACTATAAACTAAAAATGAACAAAACAAAAATTAAGATTATACGCCAGGTGTATTTCCACGCACAAGAAAACAAATGCAACAAAAGTTAAGAAAGCAGAATAAAAATGTACTAGAATCCTATTAAAATAAACAAACAAGGAAGTCATTTCTTAAGGAGCCCTGAGCTCAACAGGATTATTCTGTATGTGTCTTGCTCAACCACAGTGTCACTAAACTGCCTCCTTCCACTAGCAAGCCTAATAGCCCCCAATCTCCATTCAACACATATTTACTTCATGTAGCCCTATGCAAACCACAAGTGGATAGAAAAGGGGTATTGGTTGGGAAATACATTAGTGGCCATCCTACCCTGAGTGCCCAGGATCCATGATCCATGTCACGTTTTATATAACATAGTAAGAGTCAATACGGGGTACACACAAGACCACTTGTGTGTACATAGGATTTTTTT
Organism: Zootoca vivipara; assembly: GCF_965207765.1. Taxonomy (NCBI): domain Eukaryota; kingdom Metazoa; phylum Chordata; class Lepidosauria; order Squamata; family Lacertidae; genus Zootoca; species Zootoca vivipara. The sequence continues at coordinate 77,540,148 of NC_142587.1, forward strand.
TCCACCTTAATTGTTTGCCTAAACGCACTTGCCTATTTAGAAGCAAGCACACACCACTTTTGCAGCATTCCTCACAGGTTTCTTATAAAACACAAATATAAAAAGCATTTCCAAACGACTTAAGCCAGGAAAGATTCAATACAGTATATTACATTCCAGCAACAAGCTTTAATAAAGATTGAATAGCTGCCTTTTCATCTAAAGGACTTAAAAGTTTCATTCATTTTATATCAGAGAATCCCAACTGTTATGACAGAAGCCATGAGACAAATCAAAGAATTAGTTGTTCTCAGGCATTCTACATTACTGACAGAACATACACGTCTATGTTCCAAAGCATAGGTTTTTCCTTTTTCACATATATCACTTCACTTATGAGATATAATATACTTTTTAAGGCACAGGTGACACCTGTCTGTGACTGATTAATATAAAATATATATTAATACATTAATACATATGCCTCATAATTCATAGGCAGGAGCATTAGAATGGTTAGGGTACTTTAAAATATAGAGAACTGTAATTTGGTATATGCATAGCTGAATCGCTCCAATTTTGAGAAAGTTAGAAGCACAATTTTAATGTCCTGCAGCAGAAACGCAGAATATCTTCTTCATAATAGTAGCTAGTTCTCCAGCAGAGAATAGAAAGAAGCAAATGACAAGAATTAAAAGATTCTAATTTCACACACTTTTAACCATTAGATTCGGAGGGGGGAATTCCTGTGACAGTAAAGAATGTGAATACACAGCGTACTGTTAGTGTTGTGTGCATAACATATATTCAGCTTAAAAGTAACAGCAAATCATGAGTTGTAAAGCTTAAATGTGGCTTGACATGATACTGACATTGAGAAACCGCCAGCTAATTAAAAAGTGATGCCATATTTTGGAATCAGATTTGGAAGCATAGTTTCCGCAAGCTTTGTTACGGCGTGATGCTGATATTGACAAACCACGGTTTTGGTGACTGTTCTACCTCCTGAACCTACTGTGCCATAGTAGGTGGAAGAAAAAGTAATGAATGGCCATCCTGGGAAAGGAAGTGACACTAATTTTCAGTTTGAAGTAGCTTGAGCATTGATATCCTTGCGGAAACTCAAGGTTTTGAGAGATTTCTGCTGAAGAGAAAGAACAGGAGAACAGATGTGGGTGTGAGAACCATGTGAAGCCTTTAGTACCATCCTTGATCCAACTTCCTTCTCCCCATGCTCATTACTATAGTTTGGCATACTGCTCAAATAAGCCTCACTCCCTATTAGAGGTTCAGCCACTAAGATAAAACATTGAAGCGGTTACAAGCATAAGTCTGGTTTGGGATGTAAGTGGAATTAATGGTTTCCTCCTACAGGTGCAAGGCTCAGGTTCATGGGCTTTCCACTTCTGCTTCCTCTCACAGAATCAGGAACAGTGTTCAAAATTATCCAGGCACCAGGTGTGTTTTGCAACTGGCACGGGTCCAATTGTGACTACATGGAGATCTCTGGATGCCGAGATGACGACTGACATCTCCATCTGGCTGGCCCCTCCAGCTTTCTTAATCACATAAGCAGAAGACCTTATTTATTGCATTTATATCCCACCATTTATATTCCATCAATCATCATCATCATCCCCGCAAAGGCACCTAGACACCATCTAGTAACATGCGGTGACTGTAACCGAGGTTTAAGGTACTATTTGCCGATTAGCTTATATTGTACAGTGGTGTCTCGCTAGACGAATTTAATTCGTTCCACGGGTCTTTTCTTATAACGAAAAATTCGTCTAGCGAATCCCATAGGAATGCATTGAATTTTTTTTTTAATTTTTTTTTGCCCATAGGAACGCATTAATTGAATTTCAATGCATTCCTATGGGAAACCGCGGTTCGCTAGACGAATTTTTCATAAAACAAATTCGTCTAGCGAGGCAACCTCCGCTCAAAAAATCCTTTCGTTAAGCGGAAATTTCGTTAAGCAGGGCATTCATTAAGCGAGGCACCACTGTATATCTGAGTTTCTCACACTGCAGGAGAAGCTTCCGCTAACTAACCACTGATGCTTGTTATGTCTGAACTTGGGGGAACTGAGGGCTATAGTTTAACATACCCTGACTGCTGGAAAAGTCCAGATCAATGCATTTTAACCTCTTCCCCTCAGAACTGAAGACATGGATCCAGTCTCCAAAAAGCATGCTCCCAGCATGCCATAGGGTATACTGCTCAGCAGCAAGGCAGAAGGCCACAAAAAGAATTTAAATAATCTAGATCAAAAAAACTTACAAACACAGGGGAATGAACTACTCTGAACTCTTAATACTGAACCCTTCTAGCATATGTGAACAATCTTTTTCTGTCCAGGGGCATGTTCCCTCAAGGATAATTTATCAGTGGCTGCATAATGGCAGTGTGAGAGGCTGTAGCCAGTGGTAGGGCAAGCAGGGCCGTCTTAAGCGCCCCTTGCGCCATGGTGCACCGGATCTCTCCGGCGCCCTCCCGCCCCGTTTCCCAGCGTGGTGGGCAGGCGGGCAGGCACAGTGCGATCTCTCCGGCGCCCTCCCGCCCCGTTTCCCAGCGCGGTGGGCGGGTGGGCGCAGTGCGCAGCTCACAGCGCCCTCCTGGCAGGCCGGCGCCATGGTGCCCTGCGCCACCCAGCCTATACGTAGGGCCGGCCCTGAGGGCAAGAGTCAAAAGTGTGTGGGGCCAACACTTTTTTCTCCTCCTATCCACGACCTTCTTTTCACTCTTTCTGTCACCCTCTTTTCTTGCTGGGTCTTTTTCTAACACTTTTGGGGGGGGGGTCTTTCTCACCCCTTTTTTATCCAGTGGTTTACTGAGGGAGTAACAGATTGCTGAGGTCTGAACTAATTGCTGGTAGGTGCTTTTTTTAAGGGTCAAGAGTCACATGATTTTTAGCCAAGGATCATGGGTTGCCCACACCAGCTCTTCAAGCAACACTTCTATAGAGCATACCTACGGTATAGAATAGATGGGAGGGGGAGTCATCGGTACACAGATAAAAGAAAACTGCCTGCATTAAAAGCTGTGCAAAGAATTTTCACAAATCATGACTTACAAGAAGTCACTTAAACCAATGAAGGCATAACACCTATTAAGTGGAGTTTTTTTCCAATATCAAAATTATTGGTTCCCAAGCAACAAGGGTGGCATGGGGAAAGCCAACCCATTGAAATGTGTGGTATATGACTGACATTTCAGTTGCATGTTGTTGTGTTCCACTGATTTGTAGTATTCAAGAATCCCAGTTTTCATTCCAAGTACCACCTTGGATCTACACAGAAGCAATAACAACCAATAACAACATAAACTCAACAAGAATTCAGTTCCCACCCACCCCCCAGAATTAATTTATAGAGTCAAGTATGTTTATCTCAAAATTTTCACACTCAAGGCAACCAATTCCAGAATAAATGAATTCAAAAGCAGATTAAAATGCTGTTTGTTACCTAAAAATACATGCCATAGGGTATCTAAATTCCAACTGTCTTCCACACACAATGGAAGCTAAACTTGGAATGTGTCAAATTTTTCAATAACTGGAAGTACTTGCTTTTAAAAACCGAAAACAATATGCTACAAACATTTGGTTTTGTATATTTAATGCCACTGAACTAGTGTCCAAACATATTTATGTTTTAAAGAATGTTTTATTTAAGTTTTATAAACTGCTTCCCAACAAACATTCATAACAATCTACATAAAAATTCCCAAACTCTGCATAACAGCAATATAAAATGGCTGATTCACTCTTCAGGTTCTTAAAAACATAAGCAATATTGATTCCCTCCCCCCCCCAAACACTGAAAAAAACCAATAAATTACCTGTCTGTGACTTGGCATCAACCATATTCCTGAAGATAAAGTAGTTAACCACAATCCTCAGAGTCATACAACTTGGCTTAATCAGTTGCTTATCATAGCATTCTAAAGCAACAAATTACTAGCCAACTGAAGCTCATCCCAATGCTCCCCAAGAAATCAAACATCATTAGTAATAAATAGCCTTCATAAAGGAACCTTGAAAAGGAACCTCTCTCACACAACGTGCCACACAATTTCATATATTTAACAACAGAAAGGAAGCAAATATGAGCAAAAGACAACAAAGATTAACTGGATATAGTTCCATTTTACATCTGACTGGCACCAATTTATATAGTCTATGCTGACAACCCTGTTTTGTGGAGAAACAAGATTTCATCCTAGTCCATCAAGTTTGTCAAAAATACTACCTACAATGTGAGTTCATATGTCTCTCTGAAGAATATCAAAATGCAATCACTAGGACCTTTATAGAATTTAGATGTTTGTGAAACCAGCTATGTCGGCTAGAAGCAAAACTCACCAGCTGGGGTGACAATCCTTAATCAAAAAAATATTGCAACTCTTCCCCTAACCTTTTGTGTGGATATGAAGAGTCTTCTGTATACGAAGTCATAGGTCTTCATAACAAATCACTGGAAATATTGATAGGTCAGAGATGAGGACCTCTTTTTTCAGTTCAAGACAGAAGATAGTGGAATTCAGTAAGTGCTGGAGAAAGTGATTTGACTATTTAAAAAATGTTCTGATCTGGTGACTTTACTTCAGTTTCAATGGTGGCACATCCTAAGTTCAAGGCTGCTTAGGATTTGCTGCCTCCCTTCCCAATGCACCCCATGAAAAGCCCCTCCAAGTGGTCAGGGGACACTCAGGTATATACGGTAGTCTGGGATAGTGTGGGGAAATTGCAAAGAATCAAAGGAGGGGAGAAATCGCCAAAACTCGAGCAAAAGCAACCTGCCCACGGAGACTTCCTCAACCTACTCAATTTTTGCTGATGCACCACATCTCAGACAGTTCCTGATTGTCTCCAGACCATTAGCAGAGACTTTTAAGGGTGGCATCAAGACCTAGGCCATTGTGTAAAGTGTCTCTTGGTTGGTTGCAAGTGGTTTCAAGCCTATAATAGCCTTGTAATGCTATAGTCAATGTTCTTATAGCCATGTTGCAGGTGCATGGCTGAAGCCAAGGTTGAAAGGAACTTACCTAAGACAATAGTATTTAGCGTCCACATCCCATCAGTTGAGGACAGACAATTGGTTGAGAGACTGGAGATGGCCATTCTCTGTGGACATACTTCATTACTTTGATCTTTGGAGTTCTTTTAACAACTGAAATGTGGGCACCAACAGGCTCCGAAGACTAGTTTTTTAATATCTTTAGTCAGTTCTACAACCTTATCCTCTTTCATCCCCATTTTACACAGTTCTTCACAATTCACTTCCCCAAAACACTGCTTCACATATGGGCCTCTCTCTCCTTGCAATTAAACACAGATTAAACATCCTTGCAATTAAACACAGGTTCAAGAATTTGTTTAGCTTCCCTGCAGTTTCCTTCCCTTCCTTCAGTTTATACTGACATCTTTCTCCAGAGAGTTTCCTACTTCTAGTGTGTTCACTTTTTAATATTGTCAGTTTGTTCCACAAGTACTATCTTGGCTTGCCTTACTGTCAACTTACATTTACCTTGCCATAATTTCTGCTTATAATTTTTCTCATTTTAGCAATGCTTCATTTGTACAGCTTTTAATGCAAGTCACATTTCTATATACAGCCTCCTTGACTCTGCAATTTAACAGCAATTTAAAGAAATAGTACATTATAAATATAACTGTGACTTTCTTGGCAATTTCCCACCTAGCAGAAACTCACTGTTTTGAAGCAGTTGAACAGCATATTTCACATCAAATTCAAGACACCACTTGGGATTTAATCATAACTCTTGTCAATCCAAATCTGCAATTATTTATTGTGTCTAAGCTTCTGGGTTTATCACAATGACATTTCCCAGTCAATTTCATTATATCAACAAGGTGGCTCCTTGATTTATTTTATATATACCATCCAACTGTCGGTCAATGAGCTGACCAAAAAAATGCATTTAGTACTTATTTAGCTGGAATTTCTACATATAACAATTCTGTTGATAAGTTTGTTTCCTTTATTATGGTGGGACTGAACTTCCAACGCATGGGCTAGCTAGATTATAGTCAACAGGGGTAGGATTAGCTACAGCTTCCATCCGCAGCCAGGATGGCCAATGGTCAGGAATGATGGGAATTGTTGTCCAACATCTAGAAGCTACCCCAGTGCCCACCCTAGTGCAACCAAATACTGCTTTGAGCAAAGATCTTCCTTGGCAGCTCATCTGGAGTTGAAGCCAGGCTGCACAGTAATCTAGGGAAAAACCAGGAGTACACTTTAACCATTCAATTTTGTGGGGGTGAAAGCACCCCCCTGACTCACAATTTTCACTGTGCAATTCACAATAAGCAGGTCTAAAAAGTAGTCCTTCTAGGACACTAACTGTCACCCACACAGCATCTCCAAACTTCAGCACTTACCACTTACCATTTTTTCTACTGGAAACAAAAGAAAATCTGTAGCACACAATGCTCCCAAAATGAATCACATTTTGCCATTAGGGTGTATTTACTATCCTAGTCACTGTTATCATTTTTTCATAGAAAAATGGCCAGGGACGCATCACCAAAGAACACTGAGATCAAACAAGTTTGCAGTTACATGACAACGGATTAACCAAATTTGCAATCACTACTCCAAGGACCCACTGTTGCAGCACAGATCTTTGACATCTTTCTGCAGGGCCTGCAAGATGGAGCTGTTCCACCTAGCCTTCGGCTTAGACTCACTCTGACCCCTTATATGGGATCTGGTATATAAATTTTCCCTCAGCTTTTTTGCTGGCCCATGTAGGACCAGCATGGATACCGGTAGCTGGCTTGGGTGAATATCTGATGTTTCCTCCCTTTATGGTCTTGATTTATGGGCTACTACTAAAATGAGGCTGCATTTTAAGCCGTATTTTAAGCCGTATTTAAATTAACTTTGTTTGCTTGTTTGTTGTTGTTTTTCTATTACGTTTTATTGTAATTCATATTTGGTGTTAGCCGCCCTGAGCCCAGCCCTGGTCAGGGGGAGTGGGGTATAAATAAAAATTATTTATTATTATTATTTAGAATGACACAACTTTGGCAGAGGGTATTTTCATTTGTTTTACAGACACATGTGGCCCAATCACCTTCTAAATCCGGCCCGCAGACAGTCCGGGAATCAGCATGTTTTTACATGAATAGAATGTGTCCTTTTATTTAAAATGCATCTCTGGGTTATTTGTGGGGCATAGGAATTCATTCATATATTTTTTTCAAAATATAGTCCAGCCCCCCCACAAGGTCTGAGGGACAGTGGACCGCCCCCCTGCTGAAAAAGTTTGCTGACCCCTGTGTTTGAGTATTGTCAAACACACTTCTTACACCACAGACAAAAATATTTTCTGGGGTTGCATTTCTACCCTCCATTGAAAATCTCATTGGAGTAGACAATACACCTCCAAAAACTTACTGTGGTTGTTTTCCCCTGACATTGGGACAGTGCTTTTTTTTCCTAGAAAAAGAGTTGCAGGATCTCCATCCCTACCTTACAATTCCTGATTTATTTAACGTGCAGAGCAACAATACTGTCAACATAGGTTTACTTGGTTCTCTCAATAATTTTTATGTTACGTATTCTTTCAGTTTCAGGTGCTACAAGTCACCTGTTTTGGCTCTCTTATCATCAGGATATAGACATCTATGTTTCTTTACTCTTTGTTTCTACATATTTTTGCAGACATTACATTTAATCTTCACATTGAGATCTCGGTTTGAATGTACTGATTTCAGCTTCTATCTATCCACCAGTGCTTTGAGAAAATAAATTGTCCCCGTTTCCTTAACCTGATCAGCTTCACATTAGAAGGAGCACCAGTAAATGAGTTATATATGCTCCCTCCCCCAAAGCATCCCTAGTTATTTAATAATTTAAATTATTTAATCTAACACCAGCATTACATTCATGCATTGAGACTTCACAGCTTTGCCGGTCTCACTATAAGAATCTGGTCTTAACCCATGTAGCAATCTAGATTTGGCTTCCTGGACTTCCCAACTAAATAATCAGCCTTCTCTAGTAGCCTAACTAGTCATTTTATGATATCGGAAACAGTCACACCAGACAGGAAGGTAACATCATGCAATCATGCTACCCATCACAAATCTATCTATGTCTCTAAGGTTACTACATGGATCCTACACTCTCTATTATGGGGAATGTGGAGCTCTAAGCCAGGCATCCCCAAACTGCGGCCCTCCAGATATTTTGGCCTACAACTCCCATGATCCCTAGCTAATAGGACCAGTGGTTGGGGAAGATGGGAATTGTAGTCCAAAACATCTGGAGGGCCGAAGTTTGGGGATGCCTGCTCTAAGCCATTGCAAGAACTCTATCATCATTAGAGAAATGGTGAGGTTATAGCAAACACAACATGGAACACTTTCTGATCCACTTTCCTCCTCTGTTTGGATTCTGCCAATGTTTTCTTCAATAGAATAAATGGGCAAGAACTCTTGAAAGTGCTATATTCCAATGTGTTTGCCATCAGTTGAAAATTCAGTCATATATTTTCTCTATTTTGAATATTAGACTACCACCAAACTATATTTTATTAGAAACTCTTTTATAATGGCAAAGCAATGAAGCACAAGGTTGTGCTCCAAGAATGTAAGAAGTGCCAGATAATACCGTAGAAGAAAAAACCAAATTCCTCAAGCAACACTATTCCTAAACATTTAAGAACACTAAGAGATATAGTCATACCTCTGGTTATGTTCGCTGCGGGTTGCGTACATCACGGGATACCAACGCGCCGAACCTGGAAGTACCGGAACGGGTTACTTCCATTCCAGGTTCAGCGATTCGTGCATGCGCAGAAGTGCCGAATCGCGCGAGCATGCGCAGATTCGGCGCTTCAGGTTGCGCACTGCTCTGGTTGCGAACGGGACTCTGGAATGGATCCCGTTCGCATCCAGAGGTACCACTGTATTCTGAACATTATTCTTAAAAGCTTCAGCAGGAAAGGATTTCTTATTTTAGCTTGAATCTCTTTAACAGGACACACTACTCAATTCATGGCAAGACTCTCCATAGGTGAATTTTCTACATTTACACAGTATTCAGGAATTTACAGTCGTACCTCGGGTTACGACCACCTCGGGTTGCGAACAATTCGGGTTACGTACTCTGCAAACCCGAAAGTATTTTTCGGCGCACGTACGTTCCGCGCATGCGCATGCACGGCGTGCGCGCTTTGTGCATGTGCAAAATGGTGCTTCAGTTTACAACCTTTTCGGGTTACGAACTGCGATCCGGAACGGATCGCGTTCGTAACCCGAGGTACTACTGTACAGTCCAATCCTAGACATGTCTACTCAGAAGCCCCATTTACTTCTTATGGTTACTTCCAATAAGTGAGTGTGTAATTACAGCCTTAGATAGTGCTACAACTCTTACAAATGTAAACATTTACATTGACTTAAGGATGCAAGCTGATTACATTATTACCTGGCACTAACAAGAAAAGTATCCATTGAAACGATCTCCAGCATTTTGATTCTGTAGTAGACTGTACAGTATGTGACCTTGCAAACAGTGAAGTCCAATACAGTCACTCCCTCTAACTACATTCCTCCCTTGCCCCTAACAGTAAAAGCAGTACATAAAAGCAGTTAAAAGGTATGGGAGAATTAAAAGAGAGTTGCCTTTCCTAAGGGGACATTTGAAGTAGGCAACAAGTTAACTTCCTAAGGAGAACATACCACAACTAAGAACCACAACCAAGGTTTTCCCCCTCTCAGGGGGGAATGAAGGACAGCTTCATTCACAAACTTCCTAGTGACAGTATGGACACTCAGCACAGCACACAAATAAGAAGTTCCACCTATGAGTCCCCTTCATTCTTCCTGCTAGGTAAATACAACAATCATTGCTATACAGTAATCATATTTGCCATATCCACACACCCCAACTAGGTAGTGGAGGGGAAGAAAGGTAGTGAAGGAGCGTCTCCAACCCCATCGTTCTGCCTGGACACTGAGGTACAGCGCCGAGGGCCTTCTGGGGGTTCCCTCACTGCGAGAAGCAAAACTACAGGGAACCAGGCAGAGGGCCTTCTTGGTAGTGGCACCCGCCTTGTGGAACGCCCTCTCATCAGATATCAAAGAAATAAACAACTACGGTACCTGACATTTAGAAGACATCTGAAAGCAACCCTGTTTAGGGAATTTTTAAATGTGTGACATTTTAATGTATTTTTAATCTTTGTTGGAAGCTGCCTAGAGTGGCTGGGGAGACCCAGCCAGATGGGCAGGGTACAAATAATAAATTATTATTATCATCATCAAAGCGTGATTTCAGAAAGTGGTTACTAGACAAAGATCACCAGGCAGTTCACTATTTGCAAGTCTACTATATACAGATTTATGACCAATTTAAAATAATGAAAAAAAGAAACATTTTGGAATTGTTTCTTAATTAAAAGATACCAATACTGCATATGAATTTGAATAGTCAGCCTCAAATACTTAAGCATGGGATTTACGTTTTTCCTGAAGTAATAGATTTCACAGCTAGCTGCCAATGAATACTATTTAAAGACATTACACCCGTTCAGAATAGTACACCGAACACATGCAAAGTGGGATTGCTGCAATAAGCTCCACCCCTGAGTTCCACGTGTAGACTGTACCTTATGCACAATGCCGGTGTGTGTACAAAACACAAGTCCTAGATTGCATATGTACAGAGCCCACTCTCTGTGTATAAGGCACAATCTACTCAAGAAGGAAAACCAAACTACCAGAACCTTTTCGGCAGACATCTGCACAGGGCTAACACTATCCCTCACAATGCAATAGCAAACAGAACTACCCATTGTAGCGTTTGACAAAATATTATTAACACACCTAGAACCAAAAACGCATTAAATCCAAGTTAATGAACAACATGACCATGCAAGACATACTTCACACTGCAGTTATAGGTCTCCACAAGAAATCATTGCAAAGTGAAAATATCGTGCACCTGCGAATTCCTTTACTTTTAACAGTAATATATATATATATGTACAGTATATCACTGCAGGAGCTGTACTAGCCATCTTGTTGATCTGAGGCTATGCCCACCCCTGATCTGTTTTTTCTCCATCAACCATGAAAGGAGCAGAGCTGCAGAGAGAGAAGCATCTTTATTTACTACATTGCAAGGCTGAAATTTCAGGTTCGGGATCCGTGGATCAGAGAAACTCTCTTTCAAAAAGTAAAGGCTATCCGAGAGCGACCTATCACAACGATGGCAACTCACTGGCAGAAGGAAAAAGTGCGAGAGGCCTCTATTCAATATATGAATCAACGAGTGGAAGGCAAACTAGCACGATTTGGACATGTTATATTCGAGGCAAGCAGCGCCCACTCCACTTCCTCCGTAAAGGAGGGAGAGAGAGAGAAAGCGACACGCCTCCAATGCACGGCAAGTTAAGAGAGCATAAAAGGAGGTGGGGGAATGAGCCTGGAGTCCCTTTTCCCCCTTCCCTCCACCGCCATCCTTACCAGGCCCCAGCCAATGGCAGCAGGAAGGGGCTGAGCTGGGGCAGGGTGCCTCTGCGAGGAGGAGGAGGTGGGGGGACTAGGCCAACTAGTGAAGCCAAAGCACAAGGCTGCTCCGGGGCTCTAGGAGCCGCTCAAGTCTTGCAAGGAAAAAGCGGCTCTATTGGGGCGGGTGGGGAAAGGGCAGCCGCGCCACATTTGAGGTGCAAAAGCCTTCTGCCGCCTGCAGCTGCTGTCTCTCTCCCAGAGACAAGGATTGTGGAAAGGGGGACCCGGGCAGGGGAAGAATGGGGCGGGGGAAGGGCAGGCGGAAAAAAATAAAAATAAAATGTGTCCATTAAAGCGGGATGTGGAAGGCTCCTCAGCAGACAAGGTCACCCGCCACCACGCTGCTCATCCTCCCGCCACCCCCCCCCCAAAAAAAACCACACACACACAGACCCACAATCGCCCCACGGAGGAAAGGGCGGCAAGTTCAATATGCAGAGAACGGCCGAGGTGAAGGAGGGATGGCGGCACCGGGGGGGGGGGAGCTGGAAGAAGAGCCATGGGGGGCAAGCAGTCCCCTTCCCCACCCCCAGCCCCAATCGCCTCCTCGGTTTGCCGCCTGCCTCAATCGCCGAAGGGCCGGCGGTGGCGCGAAACGGGCTTCCTCCCCGCCTAGAGAAAGAGGGCGCTGGGCTTACCTTCCCAGGGGCCGCCGCTGCTTCTCGTGAAGCGGGTAAGACGAGGCAGAGCGAGCTCGTCCGCTCCGCTCTCTCTGGCCCCGCCGCGCTAGGCTCGGGGAGCCGCCGCTGCCGCCGCCGCCGCTCGGCACCGCAGCCAATCGCCGCGCGCCCGCCTCCCTCCCTCCCTTCCGCAGCTCGCCGCGGTGCGTCTCTCCCCCCCTCACCCCTCCCCACTCGTCGGCTTCAAAATGGCGCCAACTCGTCTCCGGCGGCTGCTTCTCTCGGACGGACCCCGCCACCGAGCGGCAGGGAGAGGCCGGAGCCAAAGTGAGGCAGGAGCGACCCCTGCAGACACCGGGAAGGAAGTGGCGCTGGGGTTGGGAGACGGAGAGAGGAGGTGAAAGGGGGGACAGCAACACGGAACAGCCGTCCCAGAGACTGCGGGGTGCGTGGGGGAAACTCTTTCCCGCCTCCCGAGGCACAGCGCGCCGGCGGATTCCACGGTCGCCTAAATAAATTGGGAAGGAGCCACAGAGGCATGAAACTTCGGATGCACTCCGCAAAGCACCCTCGAGCCTGACCCTGCTGTTTGCAATCGTGCATGCCTGGAGGTCTCGCTCGCAGCCCCGCATTCTTTTTTGTGCACGGTGGCCAATGCATGAGATCTCATGCGGTGCAGATTGGGCCCCGTTGAGTTCCATGGGATTTAGTCGCAGGTAAGTGCGGGACTGCAGCTTAAGGAAGTTAGCAGTATTTAGTCTCTGAAGGAGCAGGTATGTAGCTCGGGGATACTTCTGGATCCCTTGCTGTCCCTTGAGGCTCATGTGGTGCGGAGTGTCTTCCATCAGTGTCTTCAGCTGGTGTCCCAGCTGTGTGCCTAGTTGCACAGGAATAGCCTAACTGCTGGTGTCTATGCTCTGGTCACCTCTAGGTTAGATTACTGCAATGTGTTATATGTAGGGCTGCCCCTGAAGACAGTTTGGAAACTTCAGCTGGTGCAGAATTCAGCAGCCAGGTTGCTCACCAGAGCATGATGGTTTGAACATATTACATTGATCCTCGCCCGATTCCACAGGCTGACAACTAGTTTTTGGGCCCAATTCAAAGTGCTGGATTTGACCTATAAAGCCTATAAAACGGCTCGGGACCACAATACCTCAAGGACTGATTCTCTCCATAGAAACCTACTCGGACCCTGAGATCAGCAGCTGAAGCCCTTCTTCATGTTCCTCCTCCACAAGAGGTCTGGAGGGTGGCAACACAGTTGCTTCCAGCTTGTGGAATGCTCTTCCCAGGGAGACTCAACCAGTGTGCCTACATTATATATTTTTAAGCACCAGGCAAAAATGTTTCTCATTAACCAGGCCTCTGGCTGATTAACATTCTACATCCTTTAAAATGTGTTTGTGGGAGTAGGGTCTATGGTTTGTTTTGTTTTTATTATGTATTTTGTGTTCTCATTTTGTATTTTTATGTTGTGAATTGCCCAGTTATATTTGAATGAAAGGCAGTGTACAAATTTAACAAACAACAACAACAACAACAACAATAATAATAATATGGAGTGTTAGGGGAGGGGTAGTACCTCAGGTGGGGGACATGTCATGCTCCTCCTGTGGTAGTTCGTCTATCTCTGGCCCCCACCCTGCACTCAGCTCTATTAAAAAAACAACTTTTAATGGTGTTTATATTTCCTTGGATACATATTTTAAATATATTTAATTAGTATATTAATTGTTAAATTCCATTTTGACTGGTTTAATGTTTATGTAAAAATTATGCTGAAATTATGAGTTTGACCAAACTGCGGGAGGCAGTGCAAGACAGGAGTGCCTGGCGTGCTATGGTCCATGGGGTCACGAAGAGTCGGACACGACTAAACGACTAAACAAATGCTGAAATTCTGGTTTTTACTACACTCAGCTCTTAGCTGTGGCTCCTAAAAAGCATGAGACTGCAAGCACACCCTGGGAATGGCTTCAATTGGCCAGCTAAACCAGGTAATGGCAGCCGAGGGGTCTCAAACCCTTGGTAAGTTAGGGACTTCCCCTGCATACAAAGACAGGCTCTGGCAGATTGAGCAGATGAGACCAATAGTGGATCTAATGGTCAAGAAGGCGGTTTTGGCGCATGCTGTAGAGGGAAGTGAGGGGCAGGTGGGTCTTGTCAACATAGGAAGCTATCCCATCTAGGAGAAGGAAAACTCTGATCTTAAACCTCCACTGCCTTGTGAGACATCTTTGGGAGAAGAAAAGGCTTAGAAGTAAACCCTACACCAGTGATGGCCAAACTTGGCCCTCCAACTGTTTTGGGACTACAATTCCCATCATCCCTAACCACTGGTCCTGTTAGCTAGGGATGATGGGAGTTATAGACCCAAAACAGCTGGGTCAAATATTAAAATTTACAGGTAGGTAGCCGTGTTGGTCTGACGCAGTCAAAATAAAAATAAAAAAATCTTTCCAGTAGCACCTTAGAGACCAAATAAGTTTGTCGTAGGTATGAGCTTTCGTGTGCATGCACACAAGTTCAGGTTGCTTGACACAAATAAACCACCCTACTAACCCAGCTTTTAAAAACCAGCTGCTTATGCTCCATTGCAACAAGTAGTAAGTACAGTAACTGTAATAGTTAAATTGAAACTCAGCACAGATATTGAAACAAAGTGACCATAATCAGTAAGTAAAAGTTGGTCTTAATCACAAAAACAACCTTGGTCACCCTGGTTGATTACCTTTATCCACAGAAGGATGGGGAGTGTGACCTCGCCGCTGCTTCTCAATATCAGTGGCTTTCAATATCATTGACTGCTGTGTCCTTCTGTTAGTTGATCCCATGGCTTTTGGTCTGTAGGGTATTGCAGACTTCCATTCTGTCTCCTATGCTATTTAGTAGACACTGAAATAGCATAGATATACAGTAATAGATATAAAATGGTTGGGAGCTATCTTCCAGGGATTTGGATCATGGTGTCATCAGTATGCTTATGGCATACTGATTTCTCTCTGTCTAAATTAGGAGTGAAGGTTTAGAGGTGAAACAGGAATGCACTGCCCCATTCTACTGCAGTCACTGTGCCACCCCACAAACTCCATTACCTGTGTTGTGTGGTGACATCAGCTTCTGATGAAACCCACCCCCAAGATTTCCACAAGATCTCACTGGAAACCAGGGCCGCTTCTCCGCTGGCAAAAATACACCTGATCAATTATTATTATTTTGCAATGAACTTACAGCCTTACACACGTTTCAAGTATTACAATGTAATTCCTTCTCGTAACTTACAATGGTTTTAGCACTTTTAATTTATGATACCCTCGTCCTAAACACACTGGCTTGGAAATAAGAGCCATTGTTTTGGGAAAAACATAGAAACACCATAGAATGGCTGCCATAAAATAGCACAGCCGAATTTGGAACATGGAGGGCTGATCACACATTATTATACATTATTATATCTGATTTGATACAGGGCAGTTTTGCCAACTCATCTGTCCTATTGTTTCATTACTTTTGATAATTTCATATATCACACACACCCAATAAAAGTGCAGGCTGGTCATAAGCATATTAACTTTTTAAAAAGTTTTTTGAGTTTAGTGGGCATTCCCAAAAAAAATTGTATGGGAATACATCCTTAAGAGCAATGAGCAAGAGCAGGCATCCCCAAACTTTGGCCCTCCAGATGTCTTGTACTACAATTCCCATCTTCCCCAACCACTGGTCCTGTTAGCTAGGGATCATGGGAGTTGTAGGCCAAAACATCTGGAGGGCCAAAGTTTGGGGATGCCTGAGCAAGAGGATACTTTCTCTTCAAAAGGTACACTGAAGCAACTGGGATTAAAGATAGAGATCTGCAAGCCAGAAAATATATAACATGTTTGTCTTAAATTAATGTTCCTGCTACAGCAGTTGTGGCACTGTATTTAGAAGATACAGCTAGCTTCAATGCTTTCAGTTAGCAAACAGGTGCCCATACTACTTTATGAAATATTAACCTCTAGAGATAGAAGAGAAATTAGCTTTTGCTGAGCCATTAGCATTGTTTGCTCCACCTTCTAGCTGCTCACTAACTAAAGTTCTGTACAACTGATAGGATAGGAATGTACGGTACTTATTCAGAGGATAATCAGTCATGCTGACTCAATAACCAGCAACCATTCATTTTTAGATTTGGTGTTTTTAAAACTAAATTAACTGTTCCAAAAGGGACATATCATTTGTTCTTTCAATTGCATTTCCACAAATCTCCTTTTCCATTTGTTTTATTAGCTGGACTTCTAATATGCCACCTTTCTGAACTTCTAATATGCCACCTTTTATCCAAGGAACTCAAAGTGGTACACATGCTTTCCCCTCCCTTCCATTTTATTTTCCTAACAATCCTGTGGGGTGGGTGAGGCTAAGAGAGGCATCCCCAAACTGCGGCCCTCCAGATGTTTTGGCCTACAACTCCCATGATCCCTAGCTAACAGGACCAGTGGTTGGGGAAGATGGGAATTGTAGTCCAAAACATCTGGAGGGCCAAAGTTTGGGGATGCCTGCCATGGTGCATCTGCTGCAGCACCGGATGCCTTAATCTGCCCTAGCTGCAACAAAACATGCCTCTCCCGTATTGGTCTCTACAGCCACAGCAGGTGCTGTAACTCTCCAACCATTTGAATTCCTACTCAGCTGCAAAGCTACTGGGGCACCTTGGGCTGGTCACTATCTCTTAGCCCAGGTAATCCCCAAACTTCGGCCCTCCAGATGTTTTGGGATCATGGGAGTTGTTCATTTGAGGTGCTTTCTTTCCCCTTTTCTTGTTCTACCCATGAAGCAACAAGCTGGGAGGAGCACAGAGAGAAGACATGCCATGGTGCAGGCATCCCCAAACTGTGGCCCTCCAGATGTTTTGGCCTACAACTCCCATGATCCCTAGCTAACAGGACCAGAGGTCGGGGAAGATGGGAATTGTAGTCCAAAACATCTGGAGGGCCGAAGTTTGGGGATTACCTGGGCTAAGAGATAGTGACCAGCCCAAGGTGCCCCAGTAGCTTTGCAGCTGAGTAGGAATTCAAATGGTTGGAGAGTTACAGCACCTGCTGTGGCTGTAGAGACCAATACGGGAGAGGCATGTTTTGTTGCAGCTAGGGCAGATTAAGGCATCCGGTGCTGCAGCAGATGCACCATGGCAGGCATCCCCAAACTTTGGCCCTCCAGATGTTTTGGACTACAATTCCCATCTTCCCCAACCACTGGTCCTGTTAGCTAGGGATCATGGGAGTTGTAGGCCAAAACATCTGGAGGGCCGCAGTTTGGGGATGCCTGCACCATGGCATGTCTTCTCTCTGTGCTCCTCCCAGCTTGTTGCTTCATGGGTAGAACAAGAAAAGGGGAAAGAAAGCACCTCAAATGAACAAAATGAAAAAAGGAGAACAGGTAATGGTGAGCTCTAATGAAAAACGCTAAACAGTTCGGAGTAAAACATTCCTCCATCAGGAGCCATGAATAAAAGCAACGTACAACATGAATACAATGGTTTTTAAAAATAGGCCATAAATAACAAAAAAGAATCATATCATAAAATGTTAACATATACATACACTAGTCCAAATAAATAAATAAATAAATCCTTAAAACACACGCCCATAACATATTATAAAACTGCATCAAACTCAGAATATTTTTAAAGAGTAACAAAACTCTCTCCTTTTCTACCATTGTTCTAGAACAGATGTGCAGAGTCCCTCTATTTCTAAGTACATACTTTCCTGTATCTGCCATTTCATTTGAGGGGCCTGACTTCTTCATTTAATTAATAGCAAAGCCACATACATTCAGTGTGTACATTGGAACATTTTTGGAGCTTTGGATTGGGATAATTTCCTGTTGATATCTGCAGGGAAGACAGTTGCCTGAATAAAATTAACTGGAATAAGAAAGAGTAATCTTATTTCATTTCTAAACAGGTTTGTGCTGATGGGAGTTCTGCATAGATATCAATAGCCACTGTAGTCACCCCCAGAACAATATAATACAGTGGAACCTCTACTTACGAATGTTTCTACTTACGAATGGAGCTCCATCTGCCATCTTGGATGTGGTTTAGATAGGATTTTTTCTACCGTACTTATGAATTTTTAGATAGGTTTCTTCCAATGCATTCCTATGGGATTCGACTTACAATATTTTTTGACTTACGAATGTGCGTTCAGAACGCATTAAATTCGTAAGTGGAGGTGCCACTGTATTAATAACAATATTAATAACTAAAAAGTTATTCAGTCCAATATGTGCCCACCGTGTTCATTGCACAAGTCACATCTCTAAACTCCATACTGGCCCTGCTCATTGCTAGAGTTCACAGAAGCTACAGCAATCTGAGATGGATTCAGGAAGAGAAGGCAAGCACTGTGCTTCTTTGTTTCAATCAAAGATAAACAAATATTTCAAATGTCTCCTAGAATTTCCTTTGTAATACTGTACTGTACTTTTAACCAGCTTTAATGATGGCAAATGAAAAATAGTTGCATGTCACTTCCAGCAGATGGGGCAGCTGAAAAATCCCAGTCTCACTGCTTCTTCAAATAAACAACATTTGAAAACCTTTATATAAATGTTTTGAAGATTGCTGCCTTGCCATAGCAACTGGAATTGACCAAGGGAGAAAACTGGACAATGGAGATTTGAATACATATCAAGTTAAGATGAAACTATGCACAGAAAATTCCTTTAATTAAATCTGAACTTTTACTGCTGCGATGTAAAAATTTAAATGTATTATAAAATTTGAAATGTGTATTAAATCATTCATTTAAACTGCATACACATAGAGCTAAATTTGCATGTGTCAAGATGAATATAGAACTAAATAAAGTGGTTAAACTATTTGAAGCTAATTATGCCTCAGGCAGCTTTTGGGGTGTACCCACCCTGAGCATGGCACTTTTTGTCTGGTTTCATGGGGCTGTGTGGGATAAGGATGCACTATTATGTCTTCTGGCAGGCAGAGGACTGAATTTGATCAGAAGTTTTGGATCCATTCTGCCTCTATTTTTATTTGGAATATATGTACAGAACTCTGGTCTCCATTTCATTTGTTCTTGGAAGCTGAACACTCCAGATGACAGTCCTGGGCATGCTCAGTGGTCTAATAACTATCTGTCCCCTTCTGTGTAGTAGTAGTAGTAGTAGTAGTAGTAGTAGTAGATTTATTATTTATATACCCCCCTCATCACCTCGCTGGGTTTCATCACTATGAAGAGCAGAAGTGTGGTTGTATTACCATTGTGTTACTCAAATGGAAGTGGAAATATGTGCTAATGCTGGTGCCTTTAGGCATCCATTTGTATCAAGCCATCTGCTATTAGATATTACCATGAGATTTCTGTTTCCACATCAGTTGGCCATTTCCCAAAGCTACCTACAAAACGTCTGTACTACTATTTTGCTCCTTATATATTTCTAAAGAAGCTTCTTTACTTTAAAGTTATTTTTAATACAGTACACAATTTATTTCCCATAACCTAGAGAACTATTCAGTTACAACATACAAGGTACTATTCTTACAGCAGCTGTAGCCATATCATTTGGGAAATGTATTTTACTGTTCTTGCTGAGGAAAATGACTCATTAGTGCATTACCAAGGCTCCCGTAATCAGGGAAATTGGGTATTAGCAAACTCCCAAAATGAAAGGCATCCGAGGCAGAAAATGATTGTTTTAATAATAGAAGGCTTTTGATAGATTCTGTGTCTAATTACTGGATTGAAAGGTGCAAACAAGGAAACAAAAGCATGCTGTCCAGGAAGAAAATCCTATTGAACTAAGACTTCTGGGTAAAGATATTAGGCCCCTTTTGGAAGTACTGTAGAGCCACATCTTCCTTTCTATAACTTAAATATTATTTAGATGGGGATTTTTCACCTGTGGCAGAAACAACCAAGTTACAAAAGTCAGATCTACTCTAGAACGTCAGTGACCACCACTGTTGTTTATTTTGAAAAATCAGAACAATTATTTGGAATATAAACATTAACACCCTATTTTAATATAAAATAGTTGAGAATTTATTTTTATACTCAGTATTTTGAGCAACTAGACAATATTCCTTCCTCATCACAGCACACCTTATATACAGAAGCAACCCCTGCTGGATTCAATGGGACTTCCTCCCTTGGCAAGGGAGTAGGTTTAAATCAAATTGCTTTTAACCATTAGTCTTCACTTCCATAAGAATGTCCTTTCGGTAGATAATGAAAAGCTGCCCTCACATCCTTAAGATCAAAGTGCACAATTTCCGGATGGGTTTGTGCCATTCCCCCACCCACACCCCAAACAGCAATGGCACAAGGTATGGAAATGGAAGAGTAAGAAAAGGTCCAGCAGCTGATGTAACTGTTATTTGAAGGTATAGGGGTCCTGCTAGTAAGTAAGTATAAATAAATGATAAATAAATCATAACCTTGGCAACCTAGAGCTTAAACACTGACAGTTCTAGACAGGGCAGGTCCATGGGCATGGCCAGGATTTATTTTAGGGGGGCAGGCTATGTGTGGGGGGGGCAGAACCGAATTATCTGCAATGCAATTGGTCAGCAAGTTAATTTTATTTATTTATTTACTTGATTGGGGGGCAGTTGCCCCTCTGTGCCCCCCTGACTACACCCATGAGCAAGCCCACCCATGAGGCAAGATGAGCGGAGAGATTTCAGCAGCAGGATCCACGGAGGCTGCAGAACCCAATGCAGAACTTTATGCTCACCCCGCTTGTCCCTGATGTAGATCTTCACTCGCCCCTTCTTCCCCGGCAAGGTGTGTGTGTGTGTGTGTCATTTTGTGCTTCGCCTCAGGTGCCCCAAATGCTTCCAGGAGCAGCATAACACTTGCAGTATTTAAAAACAAGCGAATGAAGATGCGAGCACAGTCCTGCGCATGCATACTGAGACCTCCTTGGTATGTATATTCAATAAATAATAATAATAATACTCTGGCGGAAGCTCCATTTGACTCAATCCCATGTAGGTGTGCCTACTACGACTGCTTCTTCAGTCGCACAGGGCTGGAAGTACCGCAGATAACAGTATCCATAGTTGGCAGCCGCCACTACACATCAGCACCAAAGCTCAATAAAGGACTTCGGGACAGCGAAAGAAATTCTCCTCGCTTCCCATATTCCCAGACGCAGCTCTCCCCAATTGAAATTGGCCCCGTGAGAGCCACTGCCGCTTCTTTCCTTCCCGCAAAAAGCCTGCCCCCCCCCCTCTCTCTGTGTCTTTGAGAATTTTAAATCTCCTCCTCCCTCTCCAGAGTTTCACGTTCCTCATCCCTGCAGCGTCACGTGAGCCTGCTAAGGATTCGGGGAGCTGTAGTTTTCGCCGTCGCCGCCGGCCTCGAGAACTACAACCGCCTCCCCCCGCCCCCACATGCGGGCAGTAGGCGCCACTCGCGCATGCGCGGCGCGGAGAGAGGCCGCCATTTTGGAAAGCGGGGGTTGGAGCCTTTTCCGGGTGTATGTTTTACCTCAGCCCCGCGAGCACGGCGGTGCCCGTCTGACTTCAGGGAGCCCGCTGGAAAAGCGAGCCGCGTCGTCCATTTGAGGTTGGTGTTGCTGCCTAAAAACGCGAATAGGGAACTTGGTTGGGTGTCGGGTCCGCGTGAGGGGGGCGGGGATGCGCCTGGTGTCTTGTCCTGTGCTTCCCGCTCGCTCTCTGGCGCCGGGGTGGTGGGATCGGGGCACGTTGTTTCCAGCCGGGCGGGTGGGGGGGGTGCGTGACACGGGAAGATGACGGAACGCAAGACCCCGGGCTCGGTGAGGGTTGGCTAGTAAACACGCGGACATGCTGCGTGCGCCTGGTTAAGGCATCTTGGTGGGCGTCCCTCAGAAAAGGGCACGATTAAAAAAGGGTGACGCAGTGTCTATTAATCCACAGGGAGACTAAATAACAATAATAAGATGCCTGTTGGGAATCATGTTCTGAGATAAGCAGGGGCTGGCTTCAGATTATCATCATATTTTACTGGCCTATTCGTTTGGTGATTATAAATATGAAGTTTAACATACTCGGATTGTATGTTACTAACGCACAAGGACAACTTCATTTTATTTAGTAACCTGCAGCTAAACGGATGTGCTTACTTCGGTTACAGGCAGGG
Source organism: Zootoca vivipara (assembly GCF_965207765.1). Taxonomy (NCBI): domain Eukaryota; kingdom Metazoa; phylum Chordata; class Lepidosauria; order Squamata; family Lacertidae; genus Zootoca; species Zootoca vivipara. The sequence continues at coordinate 77,562,440 of NC_142587.1, forward strand.
CCGGATTTAGGTTTGATGAGGCCCTAAGCTACTGAAGGTAATAGGGCCCTTTATATGTCCAGCTGTCCTTTGTCAACAACAAATTGTCACTGTTTTTTGTGTTGAATATATGCTACAGTATATGGTATTTTATGGACCTAATAGGTATCTAAAGCCATATCACATAACAACACAAAACTGTTGCTGTTTGTAGGTTTTATTTTATTTGTTTTTCATCTTATATTTTGGAAATAAATTACATTTTTCCCTGTACAGTAATTTATTTTTTGGGGGCCCCCAAGAGAGTGGGGCCCTAAGCTATAGCTTGTTTAGCTTATACATAAATCTAGCACTGGTTGCAAGCCCTTCCCCATGATTTCTGACTGATTTAAAATGCTTCAAGTACCGGTATGTCCCACTGTCTTTCTCAGGGAAGAAATGCGCAAAAATGGAGCTTTACACAACAATCCTATATAAATAAGTTCCATTCTGTTTAATAGGATGGCCACAATTCGGTAGTAGAACATCTGCTATGTGTGCAGAAAGCCCCAGGTTCATTCTCTGACATCCTCATATAGGGCTGCGAATGTCCCATGCTTGAAAACATTGATTACTGCTGCAAATAAATGTTAACGAGGGATAGGCAACATGATGTTCTCACTATGTTGTTTGGAGATAACTCCCATTATCTCTGACCTTTGGTTGTGCTGATTGGGGCTCATGGGTGTTGGAGTACAACAACATCTAGAGGACACCATATTGGTTACTGCTGGTGTAGCCCCTACTGTGCTAGATGGGTCAATGGTCTGGCTGAGGACATGTTCCTAATGGGGATTAGTACCATCTTAGCATGTGTAGGATTGCAGCCTTAATTAAGAAATGAGTTACTGGAGAAAAGTAACTGATATAATGCTGTAAACATATTGTTTTATGATTTTAAGATGCTTCATGATGAGTGTAAGCCAAGATACCTTGAAAGTCAAGATGCATCAGCAACAGAGCCCTGTTCTAAAAGGATGAAATCAACAGAAGAGCCTCATGGTAAATCCTATGATGGCTTGCAAAGACTTCATGAGGAAATGCATGTTAAAAAACCCCATAGTGGGTTTATTCCGTTGTCCATTTCTGATGAAGAGGCACAAAATGAAAAAGAAACTGCAGAAGTAAAGGCATTCACGGGTAAAATACCAGTGTCACCAGAGCCTTCAAAGTCAGTAAACAATACTGGGATTACAAGAAACAAAAGCTTTTCTCCTTCCAATACCAATATACGTAAAAACAGAGAAGACAATGCCTTCATCAAAGAACATAAGAATGAAGAGAAAGAATTATATAGCACAAGCAAAGCCTTTATTGGACCCATTTATAAAAGTAAAGCTGATTGCATACGTGATCAAAGGAAAAAGAGAGAAATGGTGCTAAAAATAGAAGATGAATTGTCCCAATTTTATAATGAAATTGATCAGCTTGAAAGTGATGAAAATCGTTTTGATAGTCACTTACAGGGGACAAAAACGAATTCACTTGGGGAACATAATAAATGGAATCCAACTGTTTGTGTAAATTCTCAAGAATGGTCCTATAGAACATCACCTGGTGGTGGTCAGTGTTTTTATAATAATGCACCAAGTGACCGTAGAATAGGCAGTGAACAGTATCCATACAATGACCCATCGGGTCACAGGAGTGACAACAGACGGTGTTGTAACAATGAAAGAGATGTATGGGAAATGAGACAATTATGTAACAAACAGGATAGTTCTAGATTCTGGAATGATTCTGTGTCTCAGTTAAGGCCTAGTTGGCAAAACACACATCCTTTTATAATACCTTATGGCCCACCATCTCCTCAATTCACTCCTCGTTTTAATTTTCAGGAACCTAATTCCTCATCACTTCGTTCAGATACTTTCCACCCCCCAAATGTGGGACCATTTAAAAACACCCATATTAACATGAGTAGTGCAACATCTGATGAAAATAATGCCTATCATTTTAGTAATCATAATATACAGCCCACCAGAAATGGATATAACATGCCTGATGGACACATGGGTAATGGTTTCTGTGAAACTCGACCATGTTGGAAAGAAATTAAAACTTTCCCAGATGAAGGATCAAGCAACGTTTCTCAGGAGTTTCCAGAGGGCAAGTTATGTGAGTCACAAAAGCTGCTTCTGATTTTAAGAGGTCTTCCAGGCTCAGGGAAGACAACATTATCTCGGTAAGTGAACGACAACTTAATTTTAAGAAAGAAATCTGTTCCGTTTGATTTATCATTTGTTGATGTTTCAAACATCATGGTCATTTCATCCACCAAAAATAATAATTCATATATATATATAAATACAACATTAAAACACAATATCATCCTATCTATCTGTCTATATAGAAGGAAAGGAAGCTGAATATTTTGTAGACTCTTGTTCCATTAAAACATTTTTATTTTTTGAGAGCAATTCAAATCACCCAAGACATTTCACTGGTGAGACAGTAATCGTTAAATGGCATATGTGTTAGTAATAAATTTTGCTTTTTCAGTAATAAAGTTGTTGACCATTGTTTAAATGTTTAAAGCATAATATTGTTTCTATTTTGCAACTGAACTTTTGAGTTGAATAATTCCATAATTGTATATTGTTCCTTTTAGTTTGTATTTTATTGTATTCTTTGTATACTGTACTGCCCTGAGAACTTCAGTTGAAGGGTGATCGTTGTTGTTATTATTTATTAAATTTGTAAACTGCAAACTGCCCTTCATCTGTACATCTCAGGGTGGTTCACAGCATAAAAATACAAGATAAAAACACAAAATACATAATAAAATCCAGAACAAAACAAGCCAATAACCCGTCCTTTGATATTATTAAAACAGTTATGATAATGATAAATAATGGGCTGTATCTAAAGTTGTGCTATATGAATGTTCTGTCAGTGCAATGATTTCTGCTTGAACAATGCAACATTCTCCCTTGCTTCTCCCCATGCACATGCCCTAAATTTGTTGTAACGGTCCCCCAAACCCTCCGGAACCAATTTGGGGAAGACATGGGTATAAGAGGGTGGGAAAATTCCATTGCACAAGCATAAATCCTTGCAGAATGAGTGCACTGAATACCGTCCATTATTCTTTTTATTTAATCCTGAAAACTCCAACAGTGATTGAAGCTGATTTTGAATGGTGCTGATTTTTTTTTTAAACCAAAACAAAAATATTTGAATGTCTCTTACTTTCTGTTGAGGATCACAAGATGAGTCCTGACTTTGAATTTCAGCTCAGCTATGGTTGATTTGGTCTGAAAGTTCTTGTCCAGAGTTTTCCCCATGTATGAGATAGCAATAATGGTAGTTTGGTGTAAGGATTAATGCATGTAGGGCTATAAAGAGTACTTCTTTGTTTCCATGCATTTTAAGTTTAAAAACAAAACATTAAAAGTAGAAACTAGGTACAACAGGCATTTACTATGTTTTTTGTGGACTATGGTTGGTAGATGGAGCATTCTAGGTAATGAGGTTCTAACTTGTGGAGATTGGCTGACCCTGCAGTGTTTTATGTTCTACAAAGCAAGTCTGGATGACCCCCAGTTGGTCCATCAAGAGTAGAAATTCACATCTTTTATCCTCTGAGATAGTTTTTCTGCAGCCTTTGTGGACTGAAAGGAAAATGAAGGAAGCCAGGAATATTTTTTGCCAATATTGTATGGCCAGTTTTAGCAAGTGAGCTGATGTAGAAGTGAGTAGCTGAGTGTTCAACAGAAGTTTTGTGCTCTGGGCCTCAGGGAAGGTATGAAATGTAGTGAGATAAATATGAGGTTTATAAATAGTTGACTTTGCAATGGAAACCAAAAATACCTTCAAAATAAATGAATAAAGTGTAATATGTTTTGCTTTCCAAAAACAAGATTTGTCTATCTTGTAATACCGTAGTGTTGCCTTTTCCTTTAACAGTATTCTGCTTGGTCAGAGTCGTGATGGCATTATATTCAGCACTGATGAATACTTTCGGCAGAACAATGGATGTTGGTCATATGATGTTGGTCAACTAAATGTTGCTCATGACTGGAACCAGAAGAGAGGTGTGAATATATTAAACTTCATCATGTATAATTTTGTTAATGATATACTTAAAAGAGTTTGTGGTTTAAGATCCACCAACATGTGCCTATTACAATATACAGAATGGACAAATCTCTTTTCCCAAGACTGGACAAAGGAGCCTGTGGTTGTCAGATACAGTGGTACCTTGACTTAAGAATTTAATCTGTTCCGACCTTCGTAAGTCGAAAAATTCGTTAGTAGAAGCCTATGGGGGGGACGACCGTAAGTCGAAGCAACCCCTATTAGAAATTTGTAAGTTGAAAAAATCCTATTCGCGCCGCATCCAAAATGGCGGACGGAGCTCCGTTCGTAACTCGAAACATTCATACGTTGAGTCATTCGTAAGTCGAGGTACCACTGTACAATAAATGAAGTAACTCCCTCCGTCTGGTAGTTCTGGGGCATGTAAAAGTTTAAACAGGTTTTTTCATGTTTCTACAGTGGTAGGAAAAGTTACATTTTCTGAAATTCTTTCTACAGTGGAACCTCTACTTACGAATTTAATCTGTTCCGAATGCACATTCGTAAGTAGAAACATTTGTAAGTCAAAACAATGTTTCCCATAGAAATGCATTGGGAATGGATTAATTCGTTCCGGGGCCTTAAAAAAAAGGCACTTTAAAGTCCGGCAGGAGGCAGCGATGGGCCCAATCCAGCCCTATGGCTGGATCCACAGGTGGGGAGGCCGGAGGTTGCGGCGGTGATGGGCCCAATCCGGCCCTATGGCTGGATCGGCAGCTGGGGGGCGGTGGGAGGCCGGTGGCGGTGGCTGCAAGGGCCCGATCTGGTCCTATGGCCGGATCGGCAGCTGGAGGGGCCGTGGGAGGTAGCGCGAGGCCGGCAAGGTAGCGCAGGATCGGGCCCCCGCCAGCCTCACGCGGGATCGGGCCCTCGCCGGCTCCGCTGCCGCTGCGAGCCCCAAATTGCGGCACGGCGGGGACTTTTCGCCGTTTGCCTTCCCCTTGGCTCGGGGAAGGCAAACGGCGAAAAGCCGCGCCGCAATTCGGCTCCTTCCCCCAGGCGCTTCAACTCGGGGAAGCAGGCATGGAGACGCCAACAGCCCGAGAAGCTCCTCCACTTTCCCCCCCCCACCCACCTGTCACACGAAGATTGGCGGGCGCTGCTTGCCGGGCTTGACAAACCCGGCAAGCAGCGCCCACCAATCTTCGGCTCTGTGCTGTGTGACAGGCGGGGTGGGGGGAAAGCGGAGGATCGCTCCTCCGCTTTCCCCCCACCCCCGCCTGTCACACGAAGATCGGCGGGCGCTGCTTGCCGGGCATGACAAGCCTGGCAAGCAGCACCTGCCGATCTTCGGCTCTGTGCTGTGCGACAGGCTTCCACCCACCCCCCGCCTGTCACACAAAGATCGGTAGCGGAGCCGGCGAGGGCCCAATCCTGCGCGAGGCCGGCAGGAGGCCGGCTTTGCAGCGGCACCAGCGGGGACCCGATCCTGCACAAGGCCAGCAGAAGGCTGGCTTCGCAGCGGCGGTGGCAGGGGAGCCGGCGAGAGCCCGATCCCAAGCGAGGCTGGCACACAGCGGTGGCGAGCGTGGGGCAGCGAGGCGGTGAGGGCCCGATTGTAAGTCGAATAAATTCGTAAGCCCGCCCCCATTTTTTCCCTTCGTAACTCGAAAAATTTGTATGTCATGAAATGCACATGAGCTCTACTCAGCCCTAAACACAACAGTATCACTGTCACGCTATTCTTGTGTACAGGAGCTGGCTTTTCTTCTCTTTGTAGATGCAACCATTTTGACTTGCAAAGGCCGCTTTGTCAATTTCTCACAGAAGTCTCTTTATCTGGAATTACTTGACTAATGAACTAATCAGTTTTGGTCAGTTGTGAACCTTGGTGGGAAAGAACAGATAAGGCAGCTATTGGTATTATATAGGAAAACTTTGTCTCTGACCTGAAGTTGATTCTGATGAGAGCCATTGAAAAGGAGTTTGTTGTATCATTGGCAGTTTTATACTTTCTTTTTCGAACCTTGTTAATTGAAGTAAGTGATACTTATAATTGCTGTTCATATAATTTATTATAATTTTATTGCAGCAAGACAAGCAATGGATCAAGGAAGATCCCCAATTATAATAGACAACACTAATACACAAGCCTGGGAAATGAAGCCTTATGTAGAAGCGGTAAATAAAGCAGCATATTTCTTATGGAAACTCACTTCCCTCTCAGTGAGAAAACTAAATGAATTAATCCGTCTGATTTTATTTTTGACATAATCTACATTTTGTATGATCTTCAGCTTATTATAATTTATGTATGTTTCTGTAAATCCTAAGCTTTTTTCCTGGCAAAATAACTGGTTTTCAGTCTGCTGAACTTGCAGCACAATCCTGTGCATCTTAGAAGTAAATTCCACATATTTAAATGGACTTACACCCAGATATGTGTATAAAATAGCAGCCTTTATCAGAAAAGCTAGTTTCTTATACTTTCCTTTGGAAGTTACTACTCTGTCACTATTATTTTTATAACCATAATTCTTTATCTTTGCTTAGGCTCTAGAAAAGGGCTACCGAATAGAATTCCATGAACCAGACACATGGTGGAAGTTTGACCCAGAAGAATTAGAAAAGTGAGGTCTATGCTTTGATTTTATTTTAAAATACATGAAAGCTTTAAAGTTTATTATTTTGTTTATGTAACCAGTGAATCAGCTTTTGAACAATGGCATATATCAACTTGTAAGGCTTCTCCCCACTTCTTCAGCATTAACTCTGCCACTAACTGTCCTTTTGACAACTATTGTGTCCGCTTGTCTCACTGAGGATTGTGTTCTGCACACCTTTCAGTTTCACCCTTCCTTTTTCTATTCATAAAGCTTAGTAGAAATGAATAGTAATAACAGTCTGATGAAACTTACAAAGCTTTTGATTTTATATTATTTTTAATAAGGCTGCTGCTGAAAGCATAATGGAAGTGCATTTTATTTGGATTTGACAAACTGTTCTGCTTGCAGAACAAAGCTTTCCTGCCTCCCACTTTTTCACAGCCCCTGAAAGGTCATTCCTGAAGGGTGTGCGATATGACATGGGTGAATGGTGGGCTACAATTGATTTAAATTGGGGACTTGTGCCTTCTGCATATGCTGTCACTCCACTGGATCCAAGCCAGTATTTATAATTATTTGAAGAATGCAGTAAATGGAATTATTGGGTGCACCACCTAAAAATATAAACTAGATTAAAATATTGTCAGACTATTTTTTAGTGTTTTCTCATTCAAACTTAATTTCAAATCTTCAAGAAACTAGATTGAACATCCATATAATTTCCTTAGGATCATGATGATGCTCATTTAAGTGACAGAGGGCTGGTGGTGGTAGGTTTTGGTTTTGGTTTTGCTCTTGCTCTTTAGTGAAAAATGATCACTGGGAAACTACAACTTTGCAAAAAGGAATAGCAAAGGAGAGGAGCAGCAGCCTAATCCTTTCTGCCAAAAACTGCTGTTTGCCAGCTGTCTTTCTACCCATGAGGAAAAACATATAAGAACCTGCTTGACCCTGGACAAGCTTCTTAAGAAAGACAATTTGAAAGCATTCTGAGAGATTCTATAAATTGATCAGACTTGAACTTCATTTCTTGTTTTTGTAGGAGGAATGAACATGGGGTCAACCGTGAGAAGATTCTTCAAATGTTGGAAAGATACGAATATCAAATATCAATACCCATTGTCATGAATTCGGTCCTGCCTTTTCACAAAACTTCACAGTGGCCACCTCCACAAAGAAGACAGAGGTGGGGAGCCTCTTCAGACTCTTGGAATACTTTCAGTGTATCAAATAGCCGATAACTCAGGGTATACTTGCTAAGGTTAATTCTCTTTTCAGAAAGCAAGCTATAATAAAATACAGCATTAATAAATTGAAATTTTAAAGCCACCTTAACTCCTAGTGTTGGATTGTTTCCAAACTATTCTGCTACTTTCTTTTGAGGGTTAAATAATCTTAATGCAGATAATTATCCCTTGGGGAATGTTTATAAATAATGTAAATACATGTTTAATATTAAAATTGAATGTTAAATATTTTTAAAATATATATTTGTACTAATCTTGGTTTTGATTAAGCCCTGTGACAATGTGGATACACCAGGTGGTTTATCATTGGATTTTAACACAGTTTTTGCATTGTAAACTGCTGAGCAGTTTCTTTAAGAATTCGAAATAGAATATAATGAATTTTTAATAAATGCAGGTAACCAGAAGAATAACTCAATATATATAAAGGTATTGCGTTTGAACCTTTTTTTTTTTTACTGCTTTCAATCGCAGTCCAGTTCTAACAACTTTATACCAGTTATTTCAGTTAAGTTTATTAATCAAATGTTGACATCAAGCTGAAGCTCGCTTTTCCATTGCCATTTATTCTTTGAGGTTTGTTGTTGTTCAAACAGTCAGTTATGGCAGTAGTAGTTTAGACCCTGCCCTGCAATTAAAACCTGTATTTCAAAACATTAGCATATAGTTTACATGGAATCCTGATAAGTTCAGTTCTTGAGATTTTAATATGAAGATTACATTGTCTTTTTCTAAGTTCACACTATTGTGGTATGTGAAAGTTTGCTTTTTTTGTTTGGTTATGCGGCTTTGTCATGAAAAAAGCAATAAATGAAATACATTGAAAAAACTGGAACTGTATACATATATGTGGACATTGGAACCAGTTACTTAAAACTGCATTACATATAGGCAGTAGCCAATTCATCAGAAGTTTGAGGCTGAGCTGGCATGAGGCTTAATTATTGTTCTAATTTTGGTTTTTTACCATGTAGTGAAAATTTACTGAATGTTTGCCTCTTGTCACCCAATTGCTGTGCTCTCTTGTACTATTGTTTCAGCAATCCATTGTCAGTGTAATACATTAGAGTCTTGAGTCTGAGCTTTATGGTTCAAGTTGAATGAAAATATTAAAATACCGGTGTGATCCATTAGGGCTCACCAGTTGTGGGTTGAGAGGTAACTCTTGGGAATATCAGGTAGTGACTTTGTCTTAAAGTAACTTTATTTGTCCTGTACAAATGGAAAATAAATCTAACATAAAAGACCCACTTTCCATCTCTTGATAAAGAAATATGTTTGCATGACACACAGTTGGAGAATCTTGACTACATTCAGAACATTTTTGTGTTTGCTCTGGAGACATGCTTTTGTCAAACTTGTTGGTATCTATAAATCTCTAAACAAAATAAAAACGGCTTATATCTGCTTTATAAATACATATTTTTAGGAGGCTATTGCCATCTTATGTATTTCTGTATTGCTACTCGAAGTGCCTGCTTTGGCCCGTTGGCAACTCGTATCAGCCTTGCATTGTTTCCATCTGAGAAAGCACAGTGTAGTTCTCTGTTAGTTGCACATATGCTTTTCATGGCTTTAAAGGGCAGTAGTTGTTGGGGAGGCAGAGATAGTTTGCTACTCACCTGCTTATTTGGAGACAAATATTGCTCACCCCAGGTGAGCAGAGAGACTGCAAATTACTGCTGCTATATGCAGATCACTTAATTGTCAAAGACAATTATGAAACCTGGTTTTGAGTTTTACTAATAAGGGGCTGTTAATATGAGACCTTTGTGGAGCAAGAGAAACTTTATGCTTTTGTGAAAGAAAATGCCAATTGCTCATATATGTATGTAAATGAAAATCTGATGGCTGCACCAGTCACTGTAGAAATCTCAACTTTTTGGCATTAGCTAGGAAAGGATTTTAAAATATGTCAATCACATTTGCTACTTTTGCATTAAGCTAGCTTACACAATTAAACAATATAATGCTTTTTACAGCATTTCTGTAGAAGCCACTGAATCACTAATACAAAAATAGCCTCATTTAAATAACTAGGATTATAAGCTATGGGCTGAGTGTGTAAATAATTGGTACCCAGGATGTTCAAGTTAAAAATGTTCCTACAGTTTGCCTCAAGTACATTTCTCTCCCTCTGTTATTGCTCTTTAACATGGGAGATTCAACCTTTGTGCTACTGCATTGTGGTCATACATTCCTTAAAAAGGCAGGATATATTTAAGGATATACTGATAATTGGCACTTCGGTAAATACTAGATTTAGTAACCATATATATGGAAGACCAGCAACTTAGTATATAATGCACTTCTCCTATGTAAGCTCCATTGGAAATGCATGGCTGCTGCAGAAGAGCACAAGAATGACAAACATATCCAATAAAGTACATGCATATTTCATGTGCCTCATTTGAAGAACACAACAAGAGTTGCAAAGCAAGTCAACTTTGGGAAAAGAGGCTGAAGACTCCATAGAAATAGATTGGTTGTATGTTTTCTATCATTTTGCTCTTGTGTTGAGAGTCCTGCTCATTAGCATGGCACCAAATTTGTGAAAACTTCATCGTAGGTGTGTCAGCCCTGGATTGGTGATTAGATATAACCAACATACTTTTGCTACTGCGGGAGGAAACCTACAGTAGTTTCTGTAGCTTTAAAGGTTAGTTAACAAATATATGATTTCTGTGGTTGAGATCCAGACTTCCTCCATTTGTCTACCAGTTTTTAAGATCCTGCCTTGAAGCGAACCCTCTAAAAAAACTGCCTCCAGAGGTTTGGAGGGAGCCTATGGAGTGTTTCCTCCTTAAGGGGATTTTCTTTTTCTTATGCTTAATTGGAGGGGTTCTGTGCCACATACACAAGGGTTTTAGGTACTAGTCTTTGCTTTGCAGAAATATCTTTAAACAGTACTTTTTAAAAGTCAAATTATTCATATGCTAACTTAAACTGTTTAACGAAGTACTCAGTTACTAAATCTGGAAAAGTAGAAGCAAGATAGTAGCCATGATCTAGGGATGTTGGCACAGAATGTATTCTTTGTGACTCCTACCACACTGAAAATTTCTGCAGACATCATATGTGGATATTCACAACCATGGCAAGAGACTGATTGGAAGGTTCATTCTCACATATCCTGACCAGAGTTTATGTGTGTGGTAAATGAACCTGTTACGTCATCTGGTAGATCGTTTTATTTGTATTTTAATTTTTGGCTTTGTATAGCAAGCAATTACCTGCAAGTGAAAAGGGTATATCTCTGGATCTACCCTTATTTGCCCCACGCACTTAAAACCTGAGTAGGGTTGCAAATGAGGCTACATGGATATGCATATGTAGGAGCTCTATGAGGTAGGTGGGATGTTCAGTTAAAGGTAATTTCTTAAACCTTAGTTATAAGAATCAAGTGTGTTAAGCCTTTGATCATTTCTAATAATTTCTTAATAGATTGCCTTTTTATCTGATAATATTTGCTGTATAGGTATGTAAACAGCAACAAATTACCTTTCTTTGGTTTGATTATTCAAGGTTTATGCTAGCACAGCTTTCAGTTTCATTTTTTTTAAAAGATAAAAGGGCAGGAGAGAATCGAAAGCTTGCTGTATAAGTCAGACTCGTTGGGAATAAAGTCTTTATATTTAATGTTTTTGTTCAGTGACTTGCATGTTCTTGTTTTTAATATGTATTTGTGAAATGTGCATGTAAATACTTTTTAATAGAAATTTTATTAAATCTAAAATTTTGAATGATATTTTGCTGCTTAATTTGTTTGCAAATGTTGCATTTTGAATGTTTTTCAGTCGTAGAGCTTGCTATGAATATCCAGTCTGTTGACTTTAATACGATATATATATATATATAACAATGTTCATGTATGTCCCTTGATTGCTGTGTCAGTATTTTCAGTATCTACAACAGGGATTGTAAAAATGTCTCACTTTTAGTAACTGGCAAGCTGTCTTTCCCCCATTGATGAGTGGGATGAGTAGAGGACTTTGTGGTTTGGGATGTAGCTGCACCCATTCATCAGTGTGATGCAGTTACATCATGTAAGTGTGGGTGGATTGTCCTGCCAAAAGTTGACATGATTTATCAACAATCAGCCTGCATTTCCTCCTTATAGCAGGCAAGGAGCTACATTGTTCCTAGTCATAAACATAAGAGAAACCTTGTGTTTGTAGTTCCTGCATGTTGCTGCCATAAATTTGGGGGGGGGAGCAAGAAATAACTTGTGTTATAATAACAAAGAATGAGTAGTGTTTTGGGAGGAGAACTAACATTTCCAAGATGGGCTTCTTGAAAGTGTAATGGCAATGAGAGAGAATCAAGTACCTGATCTACCGAATGAAAATGAATCTGCTCTGCAGGGCCACATAATATCTTCCAATACTCACAATGTGTGAAGAGAGTGGGTTGTGGGTATAAAAGTGGTTGGTGGTGAACTAATTGCTTGGTAAGGAAGTAGTAGGGTTTCAAAAAATTCTACCATGGGAAAGAATACTGTACATATTTTCAATTTGATTTTGATCCATTTAGGATGCAGTCCTATGGTCTGTGTCTCTGGGGCAGCAGGACATTCTTGACCTCCCTCTCCGCTGATAAGGATGTCTGCTCCCAGAGGCCTCTTTGTTGCAGCTGTGGAAGCATCCATGGCTGTTGGTACTCTGGCAGCCATAGGAGGCAGATTGAGAGTCGCTTTAGATGAGGACGCAAAGCTCCCCTGTTCCCATGACAAAGCAGGGGGTGGGGGTGGGTGGGTACAAGAGGATATGCCAGCGTTGGAGCTTGTATGCTTATTTTCCTTCCAGTGACTACCCCCTCCCCTCCCCCATCTTACTTCCGTGCCAGTATGTGAATAGCAGGACTTCGTATTTGTAGCCCTTCCACCAAGGGTTCTCCCCCTGCTCCCACAGAATTGCTTTGCTTGGTAGCATCAAAAAGGTGGCTAATGCAGCTAACAATAGAAATCAGTCAAAGCAAGACATTAAAATGTCAAAACAAAACTAAGTAGGCAAAGAGATGAAATACCAAATAATGCTAATCAGATAAATTAAAGTCCTGCCAGCATAAATATAAATTGAGGTCGTGTTAAACTAACCAAGTAGACTGCCCCCTTTGTGTTTCTGCCAATCATACTTGGGGGGGGGGGAAGGTGGGACATGTAAAATGCCTACTTGGTTGATCATAGATGGCAATAAGGTTTACATGACAGTCCTTTTGAAATCCTGGTGCCAAACAATTTAGGGCTTTAAAGATGATAACTACTGTAGTATCTTGAATCGAGCCTGGAAATGGATCAGTGGTGAGTACAGCTGGGGCGACTAAGCAGTTGTATGCTCCAGAAAACTAGCCCCAGCTAGAATTCTTGTAGTAGTATTTGTACCAGCTGTACTTTCCAAATGCTTCTCAAGGGCAATCACTATGAAGAGTGTGCTGTCAGTAGTCCAAATAGTTAACTAAGGCATGTGCAACTATAACCTGAGCTCCTCTAAGAACGGGTGCAGTTTGTGCAGCAGTTTAAGACTTCGAAAGGTTTAAGATTCTGTTTAAGATTAGATCAAGGATTACTCCTAAACCATGAGCCTAATTTGTGGGGAGGAATGTAGCTCCATCCAATATAGGCAACAATAATGTTTCCTGTTCTTAGCGATCAGGAGAATCTCTGGGTTGAGTCTCATTTTATTGGCCCATATTAACTCCTTCAGTGATATGGCCCTGGTTCAAAATGCTATCGCCTCTTTGGACTCAACTGGAAAGAAGAGAATATTGGTGTCCTTAGTGTACTGATAGCACCGGATCCAAGAGACTTAATATTTCCTTTACACACTTTCAAGCTTTGTCTTTCAGACATTTTGTCAAATGCACACTAGGAATCGATAGCGAGTCAACAGCTTGCCACTCTTCCCTCAACTGCATCTCTGTTTTTATGCAGCCATACTAAGTAATAATGCTACCCGTGAATGTTGAATTCAATACATAGTCAGAATACGCTTACAATTTTGATGGTTTACCAACACAATCTTACATTTGCCAAGCACTACTTTCAAATAATTCCCCTTATTTTCACATCCGTAAAACAGTGGCTTAAGCACCAGAATATGTTTTGGAAACCTACAGTCCAGGTCTAAGTCATTCTAATTGAATTAGTGGGGCTTAAGAGTACTTAACTGACTGGATCATGCCCTTGTTGACTGGCCTGCTTTTTTAAAAAAGAGTGTATTACTATTTTGTTTGGAAAGATACACTTGCATCTAGCTGCTCAATAAGAAAGTTTGGGCACTTGCAATCATACAAAAATGACATGCCTAGGTCAATTCATGCAACATAATTGGTTGGAGAGAACTGGAAAAGTACTACCAGATAAAAAGGGTTGTTCTAGAACTTATATCCACCTGTAATCCGGTGGCACAGTCTTCTCTAGCACCTCATTATGCTACATATGCAGACTCAGCCTTAATTTCCCTCATTTCATTGAACCAAAAGCAAAAATTAGGCTGTAGTATTAACCTCTACTAAGGAAATGCTATATCCTAAATGTATCCTAAATACATTTATTTCTTCTGGACAACTTCATTTTTTCTTCAAGCAACTCAAATGCATCATGTTTTGGGGTTTTCATTTTAACTAGGAACTTTGTAACTGATGCTTTTATTAAGATTATTCTTAATAATTTGTTCATATTTAGTTCTTATTCTGTTTAGGGAGTCGGTTGTAAAGAAGAAGCACAGGTTGCACAAGATGAAACAGAGGAGGAAGCAAAAGAGGAACAGAAGAATGAAGGGTGCTACCATGAAAGCTATGGGGAAAACGTCAGGTGGACATTTCACTCCAAGTGATGAAGAGTCAACACAGAGTGGCCTGGAAGATTCAGAAGACAATGAAAAATCAGCATATGTGATTGGGCACCAGAATGAGCGAAAAGAAGGTGTTGAGAGTGACTCTGCCAATGATAACAGTCTAACACATTGTGAGTTGCAAGAAGGAAGTGTCCTTGTTTCTGATATGGTGGATCCAGTGTTGGACAATTCATTAAAAAGGGAAGCTTTTGCAGGAGACGGTAGTCTACCTCTAGTGCATTTGCCGCCACCTCCTAATGAAAACAGAACTGAACAATCATTCAGTAATCATTTGCCAAATGAAATTAAAAATGTAAACTTTGTAGAAGGCAAGAGCAACGACGAAAAGCACAGTTCTCTGAAGTTGGAGCACATTACTGAAAATAGTACAGAAATACTGACAAATAGGGAAGACAAAGACAAAGCTGCATCTGCTGAAGTCATACTTGATTCTGGCCCAGGAAGGAAACTGCTCAGCGATGGGGAAAAATTAGCCGCTCATCTTCCTGGGCCATCAAAAAAGAATGAGGGAAATACCTGGGCTTTCTTTTCTATCGACTTGGCTGGCAAACAGCCCCAAACCATCTTGGACAAAAGTGATTCCTGTTTGACTTGGCCTGACGGTACATCTAAGATCATGTATGAGCAAAGGCCAAAGAGGGAGAGGAGGCCCAAGCAAGTATTTTCAGGAATGACAGGAGAACTGATTGAATATCAACCTAATAAAGAATTAGCGAAAGGAGAAGTGTTACATGGAAATAACAGTATAACAGATTGTGCTCAAACACCCCAGCTAACTGAGAACATCCATAGAATGCCATGCACTGGGGCAGGTGAATTCGCGACAGAACCTAGTACTAAAACCAGTGATCCAAACAATGTAAGCCTTTTAGCTACACCAAGGAAAACAGTAAGATGCAAAAGGATCTTCAAGTTGGCCCCCAGCTTTGGTTTACCCAGACAGATTCCAGTTAGAAAGGACGAGCAAGTACTAAAGGATATTGTTGTACTGGTGGAACAAGAGGAGACTTCAAATGAAGAGGCTAGAGAAAAGAACAAGCAAAGCCTTGGCTGCTATAAATGTCCAGTACCTTCTAGTTATGATTTAGCAATAGAATCATCTCCTCATCTTGATGTAGAACCTCTCTTATGTAAATATTCCAGCCAATTTGCACAGAAATCTATGGACTTTTCAACAAAAGTAGTCGCTCCTCCAATTCAGATATGTACTTGTAGAGCTTCCTTACCTAGCAAACAGCAAGTTGTTGCTTTTGATCAAGCTGTGGAAGCTAACACAGAGAAAAAGAGGGAGAACATATCTCCAGAAGTTTCAACTACTCAGCCAGATATTTTGTGTTCAGTTCAAGAAACAGACTCTTCTGCTGAAAACTCTGAAAAGATACAAGAAGTTAATGAAACTGAGCAACTGGAGTATTCCCCAATCGAATACGAACAATACCCCTTGAAAACAAAAGCCAGTGTTTTGGGGCTTCCTTTATCCCTAGGATTTGCACTTCAACTAGTAGAACATTTTGGTTCTCCAGGAATTCCACTGGGTAACTACTATTTTTTGAAGGAAAAAAAACAAGTAATACAATTTGGCAAGTTAGGTACTTATTGCTTAGCAAAGTTGCCTAGTGAGCCAGCCACTGCTGTGTGTGTGTGTTTGTGTGTGTGTGTCATTAAGTCCAAAGCAATAAATTCAAAAGAACATTACACCAGCTGAAGGTGGGACTCATCTATATATCTATGAGTCCTATCTTCAGCTGGTGTAATGTTCTTTTGAATTTATTGCTTTGGACTTAACTTTTCCTAACAGAGACTGAATGCTTTTGGGTTACAGTGTTTAACATCCAAGAAATTTAAAATTACTCTGGCTATTTTAGAATGAAAATTAAAAATCACTATACATTCACAAAATAATTGATTTTAACCCTTCGGTAAGTGTTTGTTCTTAATTTTTGAATTTAACCATTGCCAGCTTGGCATTCATATTATTTATACTTCAGCCTTATGTGTGGTCTCCTATCCATGGGCATTTCAGTCTACACTTGCTTACCTTCAGCAATGACGTAGGCTTCAGCGGAACATTAACTGAGCCCACAAACTTGGCCTTTTCAAGTGTTACGCTATTCCTTTACAAGTCTTATAATATACACATGTAGTGACTTCCCCCAATTTCCTTAATTAGGCTTGCGTTACAATAGCAACATTTGTAATTGTAGAGGGAAATACTGCAGTGGGGAAAATTACACTGCTGTTCCATATTCTTCTATAGCAGGCATCCCCAAACTTTGGCCCTCTAGATGTTTTGGACTACAATTCCCATCTTCCCCAACTACTGGTCCTGTTAGCTAGGGATCATGGGAGTTGTAGGCCAAAACATCTGGAGGGCCGCAGTTTGGGGATGCTTGTTCTATAGCCTTAAAAGGTAAAGGGACCCCTGACCATTAGGTCCAGTCGTGACCGACTCTGGGGTTGCACGCTTATCTCGCATTATTGGCCAAGGGAGCCGGCGTACAGCTTCCAGGTCATGTGGCCAGCATGACAAAGCCGCTTCTGGCAAACCAGAGCAGCACATGAAAAAGCCGTTTACCTTCCCGCTGTAGCGGTTCCTATTTATCTACTTGCATTTTGACGTGCTTTCGAACTGCTAGGTTGGCAGGAGCTGGGACCAAGCAACGGGAACTCACCCCGTCACAGGGATTCGAACCGCCGACCTTCTGATCAGCAAGCCCTAGGCTCAGTGGTTTAACCACAGCGCCATAGCCTTAATCATGCCTAAAATCAAGATAAGTGCTGATTTATTTTAGCAGGCCTGCTCTGCTTGTTTTCATAGCTGAATGTGGTTACAGATTACCTGGGCCCATCACTTTCCACATACTCTTGGTACCTTTAATTCTGCTTACAAAATCCACCTTTCAGTCTCAACACAGTATGGAGGTTCAGTTATTCCCAGTCTCTTTGTAGATTCTAAAGCATTCACTACTGCTTGACACAACAAATTTGATGCCCAGCTACTGTTTTCAGCATTTTCTTCCCAGCTTGCTTCGGAACATTTAACAAGTCTACATACACATACCCACAGAAGAAAATTAAGTGCCACTTGTTAACATTTCTCCCTCTAATGCTACAGAAATAATCCATGCCAACAGCAAACAACTAGTGCTACCATAAAAGGGTCCTTTATAGTACCCTTATCTAAAGATAATGGAAGAGCTGCTTGCTGGGTGAGACCAAAGGTCCATCTAGCCCTGCATTCTCCCAGTTGCCACTGGGAATCTTACAGCCCTTTCCAGGTATTTCTGGTATATGGAAGTATATTGCCTCTGAATATGGAGAGAAACTATGGGCTACCTGTCGTTGACAAATCTATCCTCCATAAATTTGTCTTGCGTTTTTTAAAGCCATCTAAACCACCAGCCATCTTGTTGTACAATATGTTAAGTATGTGTTGTTATAAAGAAGGAATGAGCCATAGCTCAGAGGCATTGTCTGCAGGACGTCCCAGATGTAATGCCCTGGCGCCCCTACCCGAAATCTGTCTCTAGCAGTAGATGCTGGGAAGGACCTCTGCTTCATGGAAAACTGATGCTAACGGGGGAAAATTGGGGTGAGTGGACATATGAAAAAAGTGGATTTTTTTGGCCACATAAATTATGTTTTATACACGACTTCATTCTCTGTACTGCCACACCGACCTTTTTTTATTGGCTGGTACAGTGTGTTTTCTCCTGCCAATCTAGCAGTTTGAAAGCATGTCAAAGTGCAAGTAGATAAATAGGTACCGCTCCGGCGGGAAGGTATACGGCATTTCTGTGCGCTGCTCTGGTTCGCCAGAAGCGCCTTAGTCATGCTTAGCATATGACCCGGAAGCTGTCTGCGGACAAATGCCGGCTCCCTCGGCCAGTAAAGCAAGATGAGCACCGCAACCTGAGTCATGCGTGACTGGACCTAATGGTCAGGGGTATATTTACCTTTACAGTGTGTTTATACAGACACTCACAACACTTTTTGTTATCTATGTGGCCTTGTAGGTTAACAAATTATCTACTACAGCATCAAGTGATAACTGCACAGGTGCACAAACAGGTGCCCCACATACTGATTTCTTGGATCTCCCAATACAATAATTATTTTTATCGGAATTCGTGCATACCCTTTGTTGCTAATTCCCAAATATTTTAACGGCACAAGAAGTCAAGATATCAGTGCATGTGTGAGTCAACTATGGGATATCTGTATTTTGCATGCTCAGGTTGTGGCACTAGTAACGACTAAAATTACTAGCATGCTTCTCAGGTTACACAGTTACTCTTCGTTATTTGCAGTATGTAGGTCAAATAACCACTTTGTGCAAAATCTTGTTTCATAGACACTTTATTACCAGATGATTATGTAGTTCCCCTTGATTGGGCAACATCAAAGGAGATCTATTTACTGTGGAAGACATCTGTGGAGGTATGAATGTTAGTTCTCCAGCTACCTTGCCATGCAGATTATGTTAATAACTTGCATCATGATAATTGCTCCACAGCCATTGGACAAAACCAACATAAGCAGTGAAGGAACGTGCAAGGCTTGATCATTCTGTCAGGAATAGCTCTATCTTGATAGGCTGTCACCCTGTAGAAAAAGGAAGATTTTATGTTTTCTTGTGGCTGAAAGAAATAGAAGACTCACATTTTTTTAATATAAAAAACCCTTTAATTCTATTTTAGAAGAAGCAGAAAACTATCATATCAAAAGAAGACAGCTCCTTACCCGGTGAGTATAATCTTTTGCTTAATGGATGGAGAGGAGGAGGGAGGAAGAGTTCATACAATTCCCAAATTATTACCAGCTGCAAAATATTTTCTGCGTACTTTTGGAATGTTGTGCTCAGATGTTTGTCTAAATTTTTGCATCTACAGATCTGATTGAAACACAATGAGTTGTTCCTTTTAGCTACTATTTGATATAGAGTAGGGGTCCCCAAACTACGGCCCCCGGGCCGGATGCGGCCCAATTGGCCTCCCAATCCGGCCCACGACGACCCCCGCCGCCCGCCGCCTGCTCTTACGGCGCGCGGCGCGGCGGCGAACTTCAAAATCGGCAAAAAATCGCAGAAAATCGCTTGTGCGCATGCGTATGGGCCTCTCCCGACCCAGAAGAGGTCATTTCCGATGCACTTCCGGGTCGGGGGAGGCCCATACGCATGCGCACAAGCGATTTTCGGCAATTTTTTTCCGACCGTGTGCACCCTCCGGCCCGCTGCGCGCGCACTCCCCTGCCCTCCGGCCCGCCACGCGGGCGGCGCGGCGGGCACCGGCCCAAAGCCTGGTAAGTCTGGGGACCCCTGATATAGAGTATAAAGTGGAAAGGTCTTTTGTTCTTCTGATCTTGGAAAATGTCATCGATTCTCACCTCCTTGATGACAATTTATTTTCAGGCAGCCAATAAATGATCTGTTGAAAGGTGTTAGTAGCCATATCTGCACTAATCCCAGAGACTCCATGTCAAAACAGTGCTGTTCTTCTAGGGCATAATCAAGCTATAGAATTAATTGCCACAATATGTGGAGATAGCCACCAACCCGGACGACTCTTAAAAGTACAGACAGATTCATAGGGACAAATCATGCCTCTGAATGCCATTTGCTGCGGAACAGTAGCAGTAAATACGGTAGCATTATCCTGTGCCTTGGCTTTCGGCTTCTCAGAGATGTCTGGCTGAGCATCTACAGGGCCCTGCTGTAGGTGTCTCCTCATTCTGAACTGCAGAAGATTTGCACAAGGCAGAAGGCCTTCATGGCAGTGCCCCCACCCGACCCCAGTTGCAGAATTCCCCTAAATACCTGCCTGGTGCCCACATTAATGTATTTTTAGTGCCAGGTAAGACCTCTGTATTCTCCCAGGTTTTAAATATTTTTAGTGCCATTATAATATCACTTTTACAGTTGTTATCAATATTAATTAGGTGACACTGCTGTGTGTATCTGAAGAAGTGTGCATGCACATGAAAGCTCATACCAAAATATAAACTTAGTTGGTCTTTAAGGTGCTACTGAAGGAATTTTTTTATTTTGCTTCAACTCAGACCAACACGGCTACCTACCTGTAACTAGGTGACACTGCTGCTGCTGCTGTTGTAGACCCCTGAAGAAAGCAGGTTTGAAGTCTCTGCTTGTATCCCCTCCCCCACCCTTGTGGGTCAACTTTGACCCACAATCCATCAGATGATTGACAGGTGGGTCAGCACACCCACCTGTCACAAGTTGGGCTATGGGGAAGGAGGGAGATTTGGCCCAGTGGAGCAGAAAGTTCCTTACCCTTGTTATGATCATTGGTGTGTTTCGCTCTGTGAAGTACTTGACTCTAACTAATCCCAACCTCAGAGGCTTTGAAGTCATTTATCTTTGGGTAAAAATAAAATAAAGGGACCTAGAGTTGGCCCAGAAAGTTGGATGAGGATATCTGTTGTAGAGATAGAAAGGGAAATAATGCAGCAGTATGTAGCCAGACAGGATTGCATACAGCAACAGTTTGATGATGGGAGCTGGGAACCAGCCACACTTCCTGCTTCCTCTTGGATGACGACACTGATCAACAGGTATAGATAAATCCATGTAAGATCCAGTTTCAGGCTGCTTATGTCGCTTTCTTTGTAGCTGGTGAAACTGCCCAAGAAGGTTCAAATAAAGATGATCAAGACAGAAAAGAATCTCCCGAAGCCAATCCATAAATGCACTTGGAAGAAGCACCCTTTGTCAAATAATCCGAGCAGCGATGGTGGCGTGTTCTGAACTTTTGTCTAAAAATTAAATATCAGCATTATGTGCAGAAAGGTACAACATGGAATTTATTTATATACATACATATGCATGAGAAGATCTATTTCCAATCTGTGTTTCGATTTTTTGTGTGAACTATAGGCATCTATCTTTTCTGTAAACGAATATCCATAGATTGGGCTCCATAGAGTGGTGATATAGCTCCTGCTACATTATTATTCTCAGCTGCTGAGAGCAAATGTTTATATTAGGATACAATATCATATCAGAGTGGCAAATAGTAAAAGGAACTATTTGCTCTACTTAAATAAGGCAGATTTGATAAGCTTTAAATATTGATGCTACTTATTTTTCCCTCAGATGTTGGATTCAATCTGATAGCAGCCCTACACATTACAACAGGGGTCAGCAAACTTTTTCAGCAGGGGGGCCGGTCCACTGTCCCTCAGACCTTGTGATGGGCCGAACTATATTTTGGAAAAAAATATGAACGAATTCCTATGCCCTACAAATAACCCAGAGATGCATTTTAAATAAAAGGACACATTCTACTCATGTAAAAACACAATGATTCCCGGACCGTCCGCAGGCTGGATTTAGAAGGCGATTGGGCCAGAACTGGCCCCCGGGCCTTAGTTTGCCTACCCATGCATTACAACAAATTATGAAAGGGGAAAGTGCACGGCTTGAGATCATATGACCCCAAGAGCAAGATCCCATGTCCCTTTTTCCTTTGGATATTGAGTGTACAAGTGCTGCGTGTGGATACTGCGCATAAAGAAATCAATGTTAATCTATTAACATGGAGGTACTGTTGACAGTAATAGAACATTTTTGGAAAGTCATGCTTAAGATGTTTACCTCCTCTTCAGATAATATTCCACAGTCTGGGTGAAAAATTTCTGGCATCTGACCACCCAGTTGGGAAGGCATGTAGCCTTAGGTTTATTTTTGACACATTTTTTAAATCCTATGTTCCCCATATTTTAATCCATAGCATAATTGTGCCACTTCTGCCTGTATCAATTGCAAAAATATAGCCCTTTCTGTCTGTTCCCTCAGGAAAACTCTGGTCCATGTCCCGGTCATTTTTTACCTACACTTCTCCAATCTCTTCCTCACTGGTTTTCCATTGTCTTAACTTGGTCCCTTTGCATCTTTTCAGCTTTCTGAATGCCAAAAAGTTCACCATTCTCATTGTCCTAATCATAAGATGCCTCTCCTTAGATCAGGGGTAAGCAACCTTTTTCAGCCGAGGGCCGGTCCACCGTCCCTCAGACCATGTGGTGGGCCGAATTATCTTTTTTGGGGGGGGAAATGAATGAATTCCTATGCCCCACAAATAACCCAGAGATGCATTTTAAATAAAAGGACACATTCTACTCATGTAAAAGCACGCTGATTCCCGGACTGTCCACAGGCCGCATCCAGCCCCCGGGGCTTGGGTTGCCTACCCCTGCCTTAGATAAACACTGGTTTCCTGTCTTGTTAACTTGAAAGCACTCCAAAGCCAATTCCTCTTAGCTCTCCATCCTTATATCTTGACACATCCCTGCTCATGACCTTTACTACTCCGCTTTCACTACTCTCACCTATCAGATTTCCTGCTCCCTCAAAAGACATCATCCCTTCCTTTTCCTTTTGCACTTTTCTATAAAGCCTTTGCACAACCCCACTATATCTCAGCTTGTTACAGAGCCTAACAATTGCATCCATTTTCTCCACTTTCTCCATTTCCTTTGTTGAATTTTTTTGGGCAGCAACCATTTAAAATCTTTAAAGCACTATGTACACAGATGGCACTACATTAATAATAAAATACAATGGTGCCTCGCAAGACGAAATTAATTCGTTCCGCGATTCGCTTCGTCTTGTTATAATTTCGTCTTGCGAAGCGCGGTTTGCCGCGGCAAAAAAAGGAAAAAACGATGGGAAAATTAGTCTTGCGAAGTACGGTCATAGAAAACTTCATCTTGAGAATCACCAAAAACATAGCAAAATGCTTTCGACTTGCGAGTTTTTCGTTGCGCGAGGCATTCATCTTGCGAGGTACCACTGTAGTAATAATCAATGTGAAAAATACGTATTTTCTGTGTTGAGAAGTGGTATTTCCCAGTTGGCAAACTGAATATATTTATATATTCCTCTTCCAGCGAAAAGAAATATTACTTCAAAAAACCCTGCTCCCCACAAAAACGCAGAATGGCCAATCTGAGTTAATTACAAACATTATCATTGTGTGTGTGTGTGTGTGCATATTTCATATTCTGACTGAAGGTGACAATTGTAAAACTTTAAATCAGCACCAGTAGGCTTGGGATTTTGGTTTGATACTTCACTAGACTTTTCAAAAAATTTGTATTACAGAATTTGCTCAATTTTGGCTTTGTCGCGGATGGACTCAAGTTAAGTCACCTATAACTAATGACAACGGCGGTGAGGAGAAATGCAAATTCTAAAGTTTGTTGAAAACATGGCCTATAGTCACACTGCTGCTTTCTTTCCATGTAGCCTTTGAATTTTGTTTTGAAATTAAATGAAGCTTTGAAGAATGTTTTGTCATTGTCACTATGAGAAAGCAACTTGAAACCTGTGCAGTTTCATCTGTTTGCCTCCTGTACATGTCCCATGAAGAAACTAAGAAAAAAGTGGTCAGTTGCGAGTGTGGAGACTGCTAAATTAAGACTAGAACAAGGACTGGGACAGTGCAAGCAATTGTACTGCCTGTATCAGCCCTGCTGTCTACAATCCTCCTCTCCACCACTTACTTCCTTTTCCATGGTGCTGGGTCTCCCCCCACTCTAGAAAGGGCCAATTGGGTACTTCCCCAACACAAAGCATTCTGGGTAAGGTGGCTGGAACAGCACCTGCACAGCTACTGTGGTTTGCTGTGACACTTAAGACATACTCTTTAAACTAATATATACAGCACTCTACCCACTTGTGATTCCTAGCACCTGGCATTCAGAGGCATACTGCCTTAGATAGTGGAGGTGATAATTCACTAAAGATTTGGATAATTAAAGTAAATTCAAACATGAGGACCATTCACAACAGTAGTCAAGATAATACAATCATTCTAGCATTACTTGAGAGTTGCTAGTAGTTGTCAGATGCTTCGGCGGTACCCATCTATTTAGCTGAAACAAAACATGTCTCTCCCATATTGGTCTCTACAACCACAGCAGGTGCTGCAACCTTCAACAGTTTGACTTCACCTCCAAACAATTTGACAATGGACACACTTCTCCATTGTCTCCCGAGACAGACAGATGCCAACAACCAACAGCTTCTTTAAACCAGGTGTGTGGAAGCTGTGGCCCTTTAGATCAGGCATCCCCAAACTGCAGCCCTCCAGATGTTTTGGAACTACAACCCCCATGATCCCTAGCTAACAGGACCAGTGGTCAGGGAAGATGGGAATTGTAGTCCAAAACATCTGGAGGGCCGAAGTTTGGGGATGCCTGCTTTAGATGTTGTTGAACTAGCGGTACCAACTCTCCTCAGCCCTAGTAAGTATGGCCAATCGTCGGGGTTGATTGCAATCCAGCAACATCACAAGAGCCACATGTTAGCCACTCCTGCTTTAAACAAAAGGGAGGGAAAATATATGTGAATATATCGTATAGGTTAGCCACCAGGAGTCAGGAGTTTCTTTTTGGCTCTTTTCTTGTTTAAGAGAGTGAAGTTTTTGTCCAGTTTCCTCTCTGGTGTGCTCTTAAACCTCCCCTGAAAATAAATGGGAGTATGAGCACTTTTTGTGCTATTTTCTTATGAAGACTCGTCTTCATGCCTTTCATGCTTTTCTCTTTTAGCACTATCTAGATGTTTTTGTGTGGGCACCAAGCATTTGGGATGTGGCTTCCAAGCACTCCTGGCTAGGCTCACTCCCTAGATGCAGCTATGTATGACACACATTTGAAAGAGCCCATATCCATTAGGCCAGGTGTGGAGAACTTTGGCCCACTAGATGTGGCTTAACTACAACTCCCATCAGTCCCTGCCAGCACAGCCCACGACTAGGGATGAAGGTGGCTGTAGTTCATCAACTTTTGGAGGGCCAAAGGTTCCCCACGCCTGGATTTGGCCTTTTTGGTCCTCTGCTCCTCGGTGCAGAAGCAACTGCTGTTTAATCTTTTCATGACTTGGGCTGCAATCCTACACCTGCGTACCGTAGGATAGATCAAGCACTATTGCACGGAATGATTGCTTGCGAGTAGATCTGCAAATTATGCGGCTCTTCTGGCCGCAAGTGCTCTTGGTTTTGAGTTTCGAAACATGAGCACAGTATTGTTAGTCATAATAACCGCAGCTTCCTTCCTTCCTCGGCATGAGAGGGCATTTGTTATTATTCGGACAAAACACTCCTCCGGGTGAATGCGAGGCGCATGCAAGCAAACACCGCAGCAAAGAGAGCCGCTGCGTCTCGCACGTGACGGCAACGAACGTTTCTCGCTGCAGGAGAGCGTTTCCTATTTCTGCAAAGGAGGAGGGCAAGCGCTGCCAGCGGGCCCCAAACCCACGCTCCAAAAAAAAGCAAAACGAAACAAAGCATAGTGCATTATAAAGAGGCTGCATTTCTGTCCTCGCCAATGCCATATAACACAAAGAAGCACGCCTTGAGGTAAAGAAAGCAAAAGGGGGAGGCAGGGCAGCAGAGGCGCCGGCCTTGCGGAGACCTTTATAGCCTTGTAGGAGAGAAACCGGAGTCGCGCCGTTTCTGGCTCACGCAGTTCTGCCACAGGCTTCCCGCTTTGGGGATTGAACCTTAACTCGGGGTGGCTGCTCCCTGGGGTGGGGAGGCCTGCGAGCGGAACTCGGCTGCTTCAGACGCCGAGGAGGGAAGCGAGCCCGCGCGGCGCTCTGCCCCTTTGCCCCTGGACACGCCCGGCTTCGGGGGGGGCGGGGGCGGAGAGAGCCGGCTCCGCCTGCGCCTGTCACGAGGAGCCGTGTAAACAGTATCGGTTCGCAGGCTTCCTGGGGAGGAGGAGGAGGCTGTTGCCTTTCCTCCGCTATGGAGGATAGCCTGGCCCGCGCCTTCGGAGGCCTGAGCCTCCGCCAACCCCCCGCGCAAAGCAAGGGCCCCCCTCGCAGGAGGCGCCGCTTCAGCAAAAGCCTCTACTTGCTGCGAGGCCTGCCCGGCTCCGGGAAAAGTACTCTGGCCAGGTAAAAAACAACAACACCCCCCCCCTCCTTTCGAAGGAGAGAGGACTCCTTCCGCTTTCTCACCTCGAAGCTCTGTGAGGGAGGGTAGACCGGTTGCTCAGCAGGCGCTCTGGACGTGCTCAGAGACTCTTGATCGGTGCGGGAACTTGCGACCCTCCCTCCGGATGCGTTGAGGATTCTGTGAAAAGCGGGCAAAGCTGGTGGAAGTTGGCGTGCAGAAGCGACTGCAGGGCCTCGGGTCCCTGTCCCCACCTCTGGTTTTCAGGTTCTTTGCATTCAAGAAGGGTTCTGATGGAAAGAGGGTTGCAGTCAACTTTATTTTTTTTCTAGTAGGGTGGCTCCTGTGGTCGACATTAGATAGGCGTAGTTCCTTGTCACTGTACCACCATGCTGGGGAAAAACCTTTGTCTCTGGGGGTTGGGTTCTGATAGCTGCTGCACGATTGTTCAAGGTACAGGAGCATGTCTGAAAGAAGTTGGCGGCTGTTCATGGTAGGTCAAGACAGAGCTCCAAGGTATCTCAGGGAAACAAGAGAATTGGTGGGGTGGCTGCTGCTGCTGCTGCCGCCTTCACAGCTGTCACTGCCTCTTTTTTTCTGAGCTGCAGCAGTTTTGTTTTCTTAATTGGTTATCAGTTCCTACCACCAGTGTAAACTTAAGAGTGATAAGAGTAATTGCCAGTAACTAAATATATTTTCTTTTTGTAAACATATATTTGGTATATTTCCCTGTTTCAACATGAATATTTACCGACAGGAATTTCCCAATCCTCAAACGGCCTTGGTTGGTTCAGCTTGATTCTGAGAAAATCAAACAAGATACTTTGGAAGGCAGTCAACATTGCACTGAAAGCACGCCCACAAAGATATCGCTTTGATTTTAGTGACTCTGGATTTTGCCCTTGGTTACCATTTTCCTATGATTAACGGAAGTGGAAAGAACTGTTTTGATCACTTTAAAGAAAACAGCTAGCTCTGTTTTCTTTGTGATGTCCCACGTTTTTAATACAGGATTTGAGTGGAGTCAACATCAGAAACCTATAATCAGTATGCAGTACTGCAATATATTTCCTGATGGCTTAAACTAATACAGTATAAGCATTTTCCAGCACAGGTAGCTTTCACCAGGGTTCCCTGATTTGTGGCACACCAGCTGCATCCCCCAACAAAGTATTGTGACCTCCCAAGCTGGCAGCAAAAGCAGGAAGCAAATTTATTGAACACTTAGGAGGCCTGTTATACATCACTTACGTGACAAACCTCATACAGGGTGAAATGAAACAAGACACCAACAAATAATAGCAGGTTTTGCAACTTTTGTAACTTGCCCATCACTAAAGGTAAATTGAGCTGAACTGGAGTATAATGGTGAGATTCATATTACTCTTCATTTCTAAGCACAGGTGTTATGTTGTCTTCAAAGAGCATATAGTTACCATCAAAGGCATAGCTCTTTATTTTCTGCATGAACCTGCTTGGAAATGGCTTGTTTTTAATTTCATTGGCTTTCAAAATGTGCTTCTGGCAAGCCAGTCATGGAAACATTGGCTCTGGTTTCACATCTTACTGATTTTAGGAAGTGCAAAAAATCTCACTCTGTTCGTACGACATGGTTCTGTTTCACCAGAACTGAAGAGTTCATACTGAAGGCATGCTGGCCGAAAAGTGAAGGGTGAAGAAAGAGTTAAGCACTTTCCCCTTGCCTCCCTCACCCCCTGGATATTTAGTCTTCTTGTCACATCTCCAGGATAAAGGAAGCACAATTTATAGCAAGTGTGAAGAGAAGCATCTGGTCAATGAGGACAGTATTTTTAAAAAATGCACCCGAGAGTTGCACAAAGTCCACAGTAGTATGCATTTTATAAGCAAAGCATATATATTAAACAGTTGGGAGCATAGAGATAAATGTGACCTGACAGTTCATTTCAGCTTGCTGGCCTCTCTCTTTACTCTTTTGATAAATTGAGGCCTGCCTCTGCCATTGCTCAACAAGATAAGGAATTGAGAAATGAAAGTTTTCAGTCCGACTTTTTTTTCTAGATCGCTTTTGGCTTAACTCGCTTGGGAAAGGATTCTTTTATTGTGCTGAGAGATTGCAGATGATACCTTGACATTCCACCTCCAAACATCAAGGCTCCATTGCTGCAGCTTCACCTTTTTCAACAAATCTTTCCCATGAGAAGTCTGACATATTCTGTTGTCCTTTACTGTCAAGAGGAAACTTTATGCTAGGGATGGATGGATGGATGGCATTTGTTGATAGTATCTTATAAGAGTAGACAAGTTGAGTCTGGATTGAACAGATGGTGCTTCATCCATATCTAAGTGAGGCTAAGTCCAACTGGTTAAGTGCTATAAACTGGTTAAGTGGGTGGGTCCTTATCATTCACTGTTCTTTAAAAAATATTGTTGTGAATGTAATACATAGATCTGGGCTGGGGAACCTACATCCCTCAGGACAGGCATCCCCAAACTTCGGCCCTCTAGATGTTTTGGACTACAGTTCCCATCTTCCCCAACCACTGGTCCTGTTAGCTAGGGATCATGGGAGTTGTAGGCCAAAACATCTGGAGGGCAGCAGTTTGGGAATGCCTGATATAGAGCTTCCCTACCAGTCACACCCACCTGCACTGGATTTTGCATAGTTTGCTATAAAAGGCAGACTCGAGGATTGCTATCCTGCCCTAAAAGGCTGTGGTCTTAACACTGCACCTGGATTATTGCTCCTTTGCTGTTATAATAGCTCCTCCTCCTCAGGGAAGTATAGCACTAGGAGCAGGAAGACTGAGATTCAAATCCCCATTGAGCCACAAAGCCTTGGGTCAGCCGACTCAGCCACTATCTCTTAGCCCAGGCATCCCCAAACTGCGGCCCTCCAGATGTTTTGGCCTACAACTCCCATGATCCCTAGGTAGCAGGACCAGTGGTCAGGGATGATGGGAATTGTAGTCCAAAACATCTTAGCCTAACATTCGTCTCACAGGATGGTTGTAATGATAAATCGGGTTTGATGGGGGGAGGAGAGAAACATGCATGTTACTTTACTGTCTGAAAAACTTGGGATCAGGATACATTACAGATCAACCACCTTGATATAGACCACACCAACCTTTAAGATCTTTCAAGGGGCCCACGCTTATAAGCATATTGCCACTTGGTGACAACATGGAACCTGGCAATTTCCATGGTAGCAGCAGCTTCTTGGAACCCCCTGGAAATTTCATTGAACGTCGTGTTTTTATTTTTATGCAAACTGCTTAAAGGTGGTTTTTATTGTATTAAGTGGTATACAAATCTTATTAATAAATATTTTCTCCTGCAATAAACGGGTGGGGGGGGGTTAATTTGCTGGTGATTCAACTCTTGCTCGAATGGTGCTTTATTTTCATATGACGATTCCTCTAAAAGTGCACGGGGAACATTTGGTTAAATTGAAGGGTGGTGGTGGTTAGAAAATGAAAAACTTCACTCCTTATGGTTTTACTAATCCGTGTGAAATTTTGCCCTTTCCTTACAATTGTTTGGTCTCAACAGGCAACTGAAACATGAATTTCCCCGTGCCGTTGTTCTGAGCACTGATGACTACTTCTCTGCAGAGGACGGCACGTATGTCTTTGATCCTGATGCTCTAGAAGATGCACATAGATGGAACCAAAATAGAGGCAAGTACAGCCCTTCCTAGTTTTGTGTGTTAGGTTTTGCTTCCTATTTACACCTTGTACCCTTCAGCAATTTTCTTCTACAAAAAGTTACAGCTGAAGAGAGAGCCTTGCTGTAAGAGAATGTCTTATTTGTCGCACCTGCGCTATTCATTTTGCTCAAAATGGCTTTCAGAGTTGATCAAAACATCAATTACTAGTAGTAAGAAGTGAATGATTCTATGGAGAAAACAATTATATGCTATTTAGGGGCTAATGTTTGAGTCTCTAGTACAGACGTGGAAAAAATGCATTATAAAAGTTCCTAGCAAAGGAATGAATTGTACAATATATGCTCTATAATCAGTTGGCATTGCTTCTGCTGTCAGATATCTAAAGGCAGATTTGTATGCCCTGATAATAAACTTTTAATACTAAAAATATAAGCATGGCCACCACCATTAAATAACAATAATAACAATAACAACAACAACAATAATAACTTGTTTACACATTTCATTTCTAACTTTGTTGTATCTTCCTCTTGGGTTTGAACAGATTGGTTAAGATTGTGTCAGTCATAGTTTCAGCGGTTCTGATGTTAAATGAAAACATGGATAACTGAAGATTTTCTGGATTAATTGCAGCACTCCAAGAAGGCAGGAGGGGAGCAAGCATGAAACATGCCCTCACAAGGCTTCTGTATATCTTGTCCCAATAAGCTGAAATAGGTACATTGAAACTGGGCCGTTGTGTGGATTTGCTCATAGCTCTCATGTAAAGAAAACTATGTGAAGGAGAAATTTGTTTTCAGAAGTTTTGTGTGAGAGTCCACATTTCCATTGTATCTCTGATTTTTAATTTTGTATATGACTGAGCACATGTTCTCCATAACGGTTACAGTGCAGTGTCTACTCTGGACAGATTTATTATGGAGCCTAGCGATTGATAACCACCTTCAACCACCTCTCAGAGGCCAGGTCTGCTGAAGGCACAAATCTTTCCCAGCTTTTACAGCAGCCTGAATTCTTTTATCCAAGATCCTTCCCTTTCCATCCCTTGCTTGCAGTGTCTAGTTTATTCCTGCCTGACATTAATATGGGTGGAAATCAACAGACTGAAACTAAAGCACATTATGGACTAAATTGTGTGTCTTCACAAACACTTGCTCATTACATTCAGCACATCAGTACTTGTTTGTGACACAGTGAATCCTCAAAGGCTCAATTCAGAACATCTGTGTAGGTAACAGGATGATTTCACTGATTGTCTGGTCTTTTAAAACATTTACATTGTTATGTTACAGCACGTAAAGCCATGAAGAATGGGAAATCCCCAGTTATTATTGATAATACCAACGTCCGCGCTTGGGAAATGAAGCCATATGTGATAATGGTAGGGGAAACCGACCTGTTGTCATTCTTCATATTTAGTCATGGGTTCCAGAAATGAGCAGATAATCCTGCTATTTGCTATCAAGAGAGGTGGAAAAATGGCAAGAACTTCAAATGCGCTGAACGTTTTTTTCAAACATTCGTTTTCTTTCACATATTTTGTCCAAGCCCTGGAACATTTTTTTGTGCCACAACTGGATTGATTTCTACCCCCTCTTGCTCCCTTTTTCTTTGGGTTCTGTTTAGTCCAGGCATGTTTAAAGTCTGTTTCAGGGGTCTAATCCAGCCTGCCATTCAGTTTGGGCACCCCTGGTAGTCATTGTGTTTTCCTTTCAAGGTTAGGTCACTTAACATCATCTGATTCTTAGAAACCACTAATGGTCCTAATCTTTTGCACAATACGTGGCTGGATGTGCCAGTAAAATGCTGATCTTCCGTATGGTCTGGTTTCTATGCCTCGGTGAGCATAGACCATGCAGTCTGTGTGACCAGCTTTCTGATCTTGCATATGAAACTACCTTTTGCAGAACCAAACCACTGGTTAATCATATGATTGGTTCTGACTGGTGAAAGCTTTCCAAGATACAGCCAGTTGCCCAAGAACCATTTAACTAGAGATGCCAGGGATCTTCTGCAGGCAAAGCATGTTCTGTGCCCAGGGGCTACGCGACAGCATCTTTCAAGTTGAAAGAGTGTCACTTTCTTTAATCTATATTATATGATTCTTTTTTTCTGAACTGAGCATGCTCTGTAACTCTTAGGTTGCAGGGGGACATGAGTACCTTTCCTCCAGATTGCACTGTCGTTGCTGGGATCCTAGTTCTCAAACTGCAGTCAGTGTACACTTGCCTCCAGCTAACATCTGGAGACGGTTTGGTGACTGTGCTGGGAACCTGGTAGGATAGTGCCTATCACTCATGATGAGATGTGTTTTCTGCCCTTGTGTCTGTATAACTTTTGGTATATTTTTGCTGTAGTTCAAAATCACTTGAAAAATCATCTTGGAATCTGACTCTAGAATTAGGTCAGTCTGCTAATTTCCCTTTCTTTGTGTGTGGTTAATATAACTTTGACAGCTTATAATTTATTAATGAAGCAACTATTTCAACATCCATACCTCATCAGATGTGTTACGAGCACATAATTTGCTGTGCTATTGCATGGCTTTGCTGTTTTTCTTGAGAAGGAATGTTTGCCAGAAGTGAGCAATATGTGATAGTGTTGTAAATTGTTGCAATCTTGTTTTCTAACTTACCTTGGCAACTTTTATGTTTAGAGATCTTATGGAATTATAAGAGGTAAATTATTTTGAACCACGGGGCAGCACAAAATTTTGAGATTTACTGACATGACAAATATATGGTATTAATAGTGTGGCCATGTTGTACTGAACTGCAGTCTCACTAGAGTTTAAGGCTAATTATATATGCTTTATTATACTTTTTTACTTTTTATACTTCGTCATGTTGTGCATATGTAAATCATGAAAGGTAGCTTTTTATTGTGACTTGAATACAAATTCAGTACTCTTTCACATCAGGCACTTGAACACAGCTATGAAGTTCTTTTTCGAGAGCCAGATACACACTGGAAATTCAATGTTCGGCAACTAACCAGGTACAGTTTTTTTTTTTTGCTTATGATTTTAGCTGCTATGAGAATGCAAGTGATACCTGCAACAAAATATTGCACTACCTCTAATATAACCTCTAACAGGATAACCTCTAACAGGAGCTCACCTGTTCAGAATGCCAGCTAGCCATGCCCTCTTGCAGAACATTCCATTCTACCCCCAGATCTGTTCTGCTTTTTCATCTGATGCACAACCTTTCATTGCTGTGCACTATGGTCAGTCCTTACTGGACTGTGTTTTTTTGCCTCCTTGGAATTTAAAAAAATTACTTCTGCAAAACTTTGGGGTCTGTGGAGCATGCAGATACCTCTGAAGGTGAAGTGATTTCTCCTTTTTGAGGGTCTGTGGCTGGAAAGTCAGTTGCCACAGAGAGAGAGGTTTAAGTCAAGAAAGACTTTATTTTATGATCGCAAAAGATTGGGGGTACTGCTGTAACCATATTTATAGTCTTCTCAAAGATAGGAAGAATTCAAAAGAGCCAACATCGACATAACATAGGGTATATAACCTTTTATGGCATATTACATACACTAACCACCTTTTGGACATGCGTATTGCAGTCAGACAGTCTTCAGCATGCTCCCTGCATGATCAACGAGTGGACAGTTGCTCATATATCATTTCCCAAGTAATAACACAATCCCCCTTTATTCATTCTTTCCCTTGTAAAGCTAAATATTTTTACACAGCCAGCTCGTCCTGTAACACAAACCACTTCCTTTTCTTGTCATTCTCTTCCTTTATTGACAATCTGCATTTCAAGCAAACAGGGCAATTCTCAATGAGGGATTTTATTTTTTCCTTTATTAATAAAAAATTCCCTTCTCTTGTATGCCTGTGGCCCCATTTTGGCTTTTCCTTTGTCAGGACTAATAACCTGTGATAGCTAGTAGATGGATGAGTGGGACCTGCTATAGTGTGTTACAGTGTAGAGTGCTCCACCCTGCCATGACTTCATAGAATGCTATAATTGGTGCTGCGCTCCCCATTTTCTCTTTTGCTATTAGAGGGAATAGTTCCCCTTAACCTCTTAGGTCTCATATACACAATGCTGTTCCAAACCACGAACACACATTAATGGATTAATTTGTGAACTAGGTTGTCATGAAAATGTAAGGAGCAGTTCACATGGTTGCTGGTAGTCACATGCTGTTTGGATATGTAGCTAACTAAATATACTTACGTATATGTTTACATATATTCCATAGACGGAATGGCCATGGTGTTCCACGAGAGACAATACAGAGGATGAAGGAGCAATATGAGCACGATGTTACTTTTCATGATGTGCTTCATTCAGAAGAACCAGCCAGACATTTCAGTAGATCCTATGGCGTTTACGATAATGGTTGTTCCTATGTGAACTCAACATTCTCCAACAGAAGAGCTAATGGCAACTTCAGAAATGAAAGATCATTTAGTAGGAGAAATGATTTCTACCCGGTATTTTAGAGTTTTTTAATCAAGTTGTATAAAATTTTGTTTTAGGAATTCTGGAATTCTGTAATTAAAATATTTGTATTTTTCTATTGGGCTAGATTTAGTTTTTAAATCTCCATATATTCTTTTGGAGGTTAAAAACCCTGTTTTAATATTCTTCTGATGCAGATTATATTTCTTCACTCATGTTTACACCTGGCTACAGGATGACTCACGCTAGAAGTGTAAACATAATGAAGAACCCACAGTAATTTTTAGCAGCAATATAGAAAAGGATCTTCATGTCATTGGCATCCCTGTGCAGATCAAGCAAATAGTGGTGCTATACAATGTTTGGTCCTGGTAAGGATGCACACAAATGATATTTGATATCATTAGTGTGCCATTGCTAATCATAGTATAGTGCAACAGTTAGAACTCTAATTCCCCATCAATTATTCAGTATACAAGGCTGTGGGAATGTAAACAGATTTCCCTTCATAAATATTGACACAATTAATTTTACAGTATACAAATTTTAAAATGTTAGTTTCTTTTGTACCTAGGTTTTAAAATTAAGTTATAGATCGCATTTCATAGGACCACCTTTTTTTCTACATTCCATATTAATTTAGCTTCATTTTTATGGCATTTACCTTCTTTGACACATCTGCTTCTCTACTTTGCAGTTTACCTCCTTTTTTACATCATGTAGATTTCCTTTCTTGCCGAAACCAATGAGGAGCTTTATTTAGACCCCCAATGGTTGTCATTGCTCACTCTATTTTTTTTTTTATGATTCCTGAAACACACACCAAATAGTTTGCAACCGTAGGAACAATTCAGGGAAGAGGCATAATCTTGACAACAGATTGGTTTTTCTCTGCTCCACAGTAAGACTTGGGTCATCCTCAATTTCCTGTTTGGTAGTAGCATATGCCAAAGATGGGTAGAGCAAGGAAACCTGCCTAAATTCAGTGGCCATTAGAACTAGACATTACCTGAAATGAGTGAGAGTAATTTGCACTCTTGTGACTTTTGTTAATGTTCAGTTCCAAATGTTATTTGTGCCTTTTTGCAGCCTGCTAGTTTAACTTCTCTAGTCTGCGCTTTTTCTCTTCATCTAATTGTTTCCACAGATCAGATACTACTCGGTATATTTGCTTAATCATTCCGTCTAAAAGCTCTTCAAGGGTAGGTACTTCTATAACAAACAGAAGGTTTGTATGTTTTGGATATGTTTGGCCTTACATGTCTTTAAAGCTGGCCTCTTTTTTTTTCCTCTTGAACCATTGTGATTGCTATGCAAAAATAAACAAGGGAATCAAATTATATTGACTGCATGTTTTGAACTGTACACTGGAGTTCTAAAAATATACAATTCCTTCATTAAAGTTAGTTATTGCTGAACCACTTTGAATGTGCTTCTGTGAACACGACAGGATTTTTAAAATTTACAGCCATTCTTACTGGATTCTTCAGAATCTATTTGATAGAGCATACATAATCACACTAAACTTTATTCTGAATTGAGTAATACACAAGCAAGTCTGCACAAAACACAACATTTACAAAGATTGCTTAAATATTTAAATGTACAGGGGCATTTATAAGTACTTTTATCTTCTTTGTCTTTGGAACTTCATCTGCACAGCTAATGGAAGTATTTGTTCCATTTGTCTCCTTTGTAGCAGCCTCAGTACTCTCCTTACAGTCCTGCATTATATCTGTTTTACCAGAATACTGGAATTATTCCTTACTAAAAGGCTGACAGGAAAAGCATTGGGTACGGAATAAACAATTGTACCCACCAAATCAACCTGTATCTTCTGGAAAACTACTTACGAGGGCTTGTGTATTTATCATTGCAAGCTCCTCGTCAGCAACAAAATTATTTTCAAGAGGAGAACCAGTCTCACTAAACCCTCTCAGGGCAGATTTTTTATTATAACATGCAGTTCTTTTCAGTGACTTTTCAAGTTGAGTGCTGGAACTTCGGGGGGGCTGAAATGCCCTTTTCAGAGATGGAGAAATAAATATACAGTTGGTCTTCACTGGTGGTGGGGAAGGTACTCGACTAAGCAGGTCCATTGCTCTTCTTTTCTTACAGTTCTTAGGGGTTTCTTCTAGTTCCGCTGTTTTTGCTGACCCTAGAAATACCGGTGGCTTTGAATCTAGCTTCCCAAGTGACAAAGGACTCTGATGCCATAGTCCACTGCCAGGAGTTGCAATCTAATTAAAAGGGAGGGAAAACTAAGCTTAAATTCTGTCAATGACTACTGCCATTCAAAGCCATCTGAACTAATCATTACTCCACCACCATCCCTGAGGTATTTGTATTTACTTGAGATGGTTAAATATGCTGTCTGATATTAAGTTGATTATACTGGTAAATATAATCATAATAGATTAATAAAAACTTACGGAATGTTTATTTCCTGCACCAGAATTCTGAGAAATGGGATCCAAGCCACATTCTTTGGGCAAGTTAAATGTTTGTGGGTCATCTGTTTGTAGTAAATTCATCAGTTTGCATTGTGCATCTTTGCCAAAGCAGCTGCTATTCTGCAGGACGAAAATATACAGTTTTTACTTTTTAAAAAAATCCTTTGCTATTGATTTTTAACTTAATGGATACGGTATGCTGTAGATACTCAGGACTGCAATACCTCAAGAACCTCCTCTCCCCATATAAACTGACATGGACCCTGAGATAATCATGCAAGGACTTCTTCATGTGCCTCTTCCACGAGACGTCCAGAAGCTGGCAACATGAGAACGGGCCTTTTCTGCAGTGGCTTCACATCTGTGGAATGCTCTCCCTAGGCCCGATTCATGTGGCGCCTTCATTAAACATGGGCCTCAGGCAAAAACGCTTCTCTTCAACTAAACCTTTGGCTGATCAACATACTATATGCTTTCACATGTGTTTTGGGGGGTGTTTCTGGTTTTGTTCTAATTTTTATTAGGTAGTTTGTGTTTTTATTTTTTTATGCTGTGAACTGCCCTTGAGATCTTCAGGGGAAGGGTAATACACAAAATGAATGACATTTGCTCACTTGGGGGGGGGGGTACTGACCCTATATGTAGATAGGCATTGGCTCTAACTAATGCGAAAAATACTGGCGTTCACATTTTGTTGTTTATATAAGCAGCAGGTTGGACTGGAGACCAAATCATGCAGACCTCTTCTCCATGTACAGCATGAACAGGTCTCGCATCTTTGACCTGCAGCTTTGCACATTTCACTACATGGGTGCTTTGGGAAAGCTGGACATCTTGTATGGACAAAAGCCCCTTATCAAAAAATATGTATGTTTTGGCGACTACTGCTACTACTGCCCTAGAAATAGTGTAATGCCTTTTATGAAGTTGATAGCTTATTTGGAGGGTGCAGCTGGCATCCTGTTTCTGGACAGAGGCTTGTGGTCAGGAACACATGACAACAGTGCTCCAAGCTATTACCTGAGTTTCTATAGCAAATGTCCTTTAATTAGGGCAACTAGAGAAACATCTTCCACAAAATATTGAATTGTCTTCCACTGGAGACTAGACAAGTCAAAACATTAAATGCTAATTTAGTATGTCTTTTGTTGCAACCAGCCTTTATCATTTGATATACCATGTGTATAAGGTAACATAACCCCCCCCCACATGCCTTCAGTGCATTGTATACGTGAGATCAACATACCTCTACAGTATTTCTCAGTTCATTAAAACATCCTTGGAGATGACTTTCTTTTGGATTTGAGGAGAAGGCAGAAAGGTCTCCAGCAAATAATGTGGGAATGTCTGATCTAAATTCAGGTCGCCACTGAAGGTTGATTGCAGAGATCAACATAGAAGGAATAATTATGTCATCAATAGCAAGCTGCTTAAGATCTGTATAGATCTGGACTGCTATGAAATGATGATTCTCATCTGACAGATACACCAGCGTAGAGAAACCTGTGTTATAAATGAAACATAAAATTTAACTCCACTTTTAAAACTAAAAATACTAACCTTTAAAACGTTTACATTTTAACCCTAACAAAACCCAAAAGGTAATTCTGGGGAACTTGAATATAATAGTTTATATACTTTGAGCATTGTATTGGGAAAAGCCTGTAGCCTACTAGAATGAATGCATTAAGCAAGGTGTATCTGACCAACAATGTTTCAAGACACAGTACAAGAATCAGGTGAGCTGATTAAAATGCATCTGAATTAAATAATTGGAAATTTAAAAACTGATTTTAAGCAATTTCTCCTAATGTAGTTCACAGAGGCTTACACAAAGTCTTCCCATTTGTGCAAGAACTTCTACTTGTGCAATGGAACAACTTCTCCATCATCTCTCCTTGTGTGTCCCTGTGCCCCCCAAATTGCTCCAGAGGGTTGGGGAGAAGTGGAAGTCCTTGTGCAAACAGAACAGCCCTTATTTCCTGAACATACTAACTGGTTCTTTTAACTTTTAAAACATATTGTTTCCAACTAAACAGAACTTTTCATACTGATTAGGAACATAATCAAAAGCCATTTGTTGTTCAACTTACGAGTCTTTTGTGCTACAGAATTAGATCCACATTGACCCAAGCAACTCAGTACAGAAATAACTGATTTCTATTTGGCTTTCTCTATTCATGCAAGAAGGTTAATTAAGATGATAAGTACCTAGAGTTTTCCAGAAATTGCTCATAGTTGCTGGGCAGAACAATGTTTACAGATTATAATTTAAAAATAAAAGCATAGTCATACATTTTCAGAATTCGAGAACTGAAAGAATAGCAGATTTCAAGTAGTAACAGGCATAAAAATGAAAGCACAAGATCATCCAAGTGGGGTCACTAAATTATCCTGATGAAATACAGGTTGGTGCTTTCTGGATCTTTGTATGTGTGTTGACTTGCCAATGCTTGGGTCTGATAGGAATTCCAGAATACATAACTTATGGTATTGTTTGTAATGCCTGACCCGAAAAGCCAGAAATTTTTCTCTGGTTTCGGTTCATGATTTCATTTTGAGATTAGATATATCGGCTTTAACAAGTCATATTTAGGTATGCTTATAAACAAGATTCTAAAACCATGCTATAATTGAAATGTAACTGATTTCAATAAAATTCCAATTTTAAAAACTATTTACAAACCCTAATAAGGATTCAGACTGGTAACTTAAATAGGATTCTTTTAAACTCATTATAAATCAGTGCACTAGTCTTAACATACCCATTCCTTTTCTTAGAGAAATTATATATCCCACCAAATCCACTTCAGAACAGGTAGGATGGAAAGATGGTTCCAACAGCTTGCTGAATCTCAGGCACTCTCTTGGCCTGTAAACTTGTGACAGTGTTTCTTGAGACACCTAAAGAATTTTGAACAGTGACATCATTATTCATTTATTATAAAGGTTGCTTAAACTTTTAGGTTAATTCACAATGACAGCCCATAATACGTACTGGCAACTGCAGATACTGAGTTTTCTTGGTAGCTGTTAACTGTATATTGGCAGTCTCCAACTTCCCTTTGGATTGGGATGCAGATAATTGGAAAATTCTATACCGAGCTCCTTCCCTTAGGAGGGTACAAATGTCTGATGATGGGCGCCAGATACTCAGTACTACTTCTAAAGATGTAAAATTAAACAATATGTTATCCTTCATCAGCAAGATGGACCACCCTACAGAAGACATGCAGTACCCATGCTGGGTCTTAATAATAACAACATCCTTTTCTAAATGCTCACAGACCGACTGTTGAATTATCTGTTCTAGGACCTTCCCTGATATTGATGTCAAGCTCACTGGTCAGTAGTTACCTGGATCTTCCTTTCCCCCCTTTTTGAAGATGAGGACAACATTTGCCCACCTCCAGTCTATAGGGACTTCACCTGTTCTCCAAGAATTCTTAAAGAGAATACAGTGGTACCTCGGTTTATGAACACAATTGGTTCCGGAAGTCTGTTCATAAACCGAAGCGAACTTTCCCATTGAAAGTAATGGAAAGTGGATTAATCCGTTCCAGACGATTTTTTGTTCTTATGTCCACTGATGATAGTCATTGTTTGGAGGGGGGGGCTTTTTATCCATTTTGGGAGTCAAACAGCCGCAGCCATGGAAGCGCTCCCATGGCTCCGTGAAGGCCAGGCCTGCGGGGGGCATCGGAGCGAAGGCCCTGCTCCGGTGGCGCCCACGGTGGCGCTGGGATTGGGGCCAGGCTGCTGGGAGAGAGAAGAGAGGGACGCGGTCAGGAGCCCCGGAGGCAGCGGAACCCCCCATCCCTCCGCTTCTCCGCCGCTCTCACCATTGCGAAGGGCGGCTCTGTCGGCTTCTCACAAACTCCCTCAGCCAGCAAGTGTTGCCTCCGTTGTCGTGGCGGCTTCCCCCTCCTCCTCAGGCGACGAGAGAGGGAACCTCGCTGCCAGCGCCTGAGGAAGAACTCCTAGCACCGCGCCTGGCTCAAACACCTTCCTTTTCCCCACGAGCGGGGACAGCGCTACCTCCCCGCCGAGCAGGCTCGGGGTTTCCCGCCTTCCTCCACCGCCCCGAGAGACAGGCGCTGCTTTGGCCACCCCTCCGCTGCGCGCAGAGGGGCCGACACCGTCGGCGTGACCATGGCACTGCCGAGACCCAGGTCCGGGTGAAGGAAGGCCACCGATGGGCGCCGCACCTGAGCGCCCTCGCCTCCCGCCATGGCCGCGCCGCCGGTGCCGGCCCCT
Organism: Zootoca vivipara; assembly: GCF_965207765.1. Lineage (NCBI taxonomy): Eukaryota > Metazoa > Chordata > Lepidosauria > Squamata > Lacertidae > Zootoca > Zootoca vivipara. Next base: position 77,603,886 of record NC_142587.1, read on the forward strand.
CTGCGTACGGTGGAGGGGTGGCAACCCTCGACCGTCATCTCTGAGCCAGGTGGCACTGTGGGTTAAACCACAGAGTCTAGGGCTTGCTGATCAGAAGGTCGGGGGCTTGAATCCCTGCAACGGGGTGAGCTCCCGTTGCTTGGTCCCAGCTCCTGCCCACCTAGCAGTTCAAAAGCACATCAAAGTGCAAGTAGATAAATAGGGACCGCTCCGGCGGGAAGGTAAACGCCATTTCCGTGCGCTTCTCTGGTTCGTCTGCGGACAAACGCTGGCTCCCTTGGCCTATAGAGCGATATGAGCGCCGCACCCCCAGAATCAGACACGACTGGACCTGATGGTCAGGGGCCCCTTTACAAAGTCCAGAGTGCATGTCCAACTACACTCAGTTTTCCGTTGCCCCTGTATCCTGAAACCTAAGAGAACATGATCACTTCCTCCCAAGTTTCCAAGCATTTCCACTTCATCAATCAGTTCCTCCCTATCGGTGAGGTCCAGGTCCAAAATAGACGACCCCCCTTGTTGGTTCTTCCACCTTCTGGGAAATGAAATTGTCAGCGATGCAATGGAGGAATTTGTCAGACCTTACACTCTTGGCAGAGTTTGAATCCCAACAGATATCAGGGAAGTTGAAGCCCCCATGATTACTATTTCTCTTCTTTTTGAATGTTTGGTAATTGGCTCTAGTAAGGCATCATCCAAGTCTTCATACAGTGAATTCAGATAATCATGCAATGTGAATAATGTTTAAATCACAAGGATCTCTGACCTTACTAACCTTTTCCTCTTTCTTCTCTTTTATAATCCACAATTCGTAGCTTGATTACGGCAGTTACATCCCTTCTGCAGGAACTGTTTTCCTCCTCAGCAGAATCCACCGCCTTCCTGAATTCGGCTTCTATCTGTGCTTGCCTTTTATCATTTACCATCTGTCTGTGACTGTTCAAGGCCTTTAACTGCTCCTCACTGAAATAACTCTAAAATCACAACAATAATATGGCTTTGTCCATTAGCAAATATAGGCAGGGGGGCTGTTTGTAAGCCTCAGTTCTATAAAGACATGCTGAATTTGTAAAACCAAAAGTTTTTCTTTTTTAGTCTGACCAGAACATCAAAACTCTAAAACAATTATTATTATATTGCTGCAATATAATATTATATTTTATAGTTATTATACTGAAATGTATTTACAAATATGAAAATGAAGTTTCCATCACAGCCACTGAATTGCGACAAACTGCCCCTCATATTTAAAAGAAGCAGCACAAGTGATACTTGACCTTTTCTCTTTCTGGTGTAATATCACAAGAGTGGTCACTGCTTCCCCAACAACTAGAACTACGCACACTACAAACCCACAGTTTGTTGTGTAAACTGGTTCTTATTTTCTTACATTATAGTTCAGTCAAAATAATATCTTCATTTTATCTTACAAATTGTTCTGTAAACATCTCAGGTTTCATTTCAGATTCTGTCCAATTCCCTGCTCACACTCCTGTCCTTCCATCATGGAATCAAACTCCAGAACAGCTTATGGGCAGAGATGTAATCTAAGCACTAACATTCATATCTATGCTATCTATACCCTATTTTCAAATATCCATTTCCACATGCACCCCAAATTATTCTACATTCAAGTTTGCATTTACATAAACTCATCAGCTCTAGAACTCAGTCATTATTTACTGTGAAGAACTTCATAAGTTGATATAAGAGTAGAAATAATGTTAAGTTATTTGAAACATTCTTACTTCCAGGTAAGCTGGATCAGCAGCATTAAGAACTGCCTCGTAAAGTTCTGCCCCATCTTGCAGAGAGCGAATCTGTTGTCTGGTTAACGTGCGGGATCGCAGTACTCTTTTGCCGCCATCTAGTTTTTAAAAAAGTTTGCTTGAGTTTATAACCACCAGAAAACAATTATAAAGAATAATACTAAAGACTCCATTAAAGGTACTAAGTTTAAAGGTACTAAGTTTGACTGGCATTTTATTTTGAAATGATCAATTACCACCCTGAATATTTAGCCCAGGTAAGCCTAAAAATTTCGGAATGTGTTTATTCTGAGTAACAAGCCTCCAGCATGAAGACATCCCTGACAAAAGGATGAAACCATTAAAAGCAGTCTGGTGAATCATAGCAATCATGATGGGACACAGAAGTGGTGACAACAGTCTGTAAGGTAGGTTGAACCTAAGCATATTTATAGTTCAAATGCTACTTTTGAATTGTTTCCAGAGAACAAAAAGTAGCTCTAATTTTATTTTATTTTTTATCAATGTCTTGCCTACCTTACTTGTAAGAGAATCCCATATTTGTTAAGAACCAGATCATGAGAGTTCTATGATCTGATCTGCTGTTTTTCAAAATTTTTGATTGGAGCAGCAGTGCAAGGGGCAGTGGGTGCTTATAGCTATTTCCCCTGCTCTTTGCTGGATCTAAAAAACGCCACAAGCTGCTATTAGCACAACTGCAGCAATAAAATAAAACAATGCTGTCAACAGATGTCTGTGGTTTTTTTCTGCTTCAGGGCTAGCAGGTGAGAGGAACTTCTGAGCCTGGCCCCTTCCTGCTGTTATTCTCAATTTGCCCCTCTAATCTACAGTGCCCCCTTCCATTTGGTTGTGCTCATTTACCTATTCCCTCCACTTCCTGTCCCCAACTGCCTTGTGGCATGTAATTTTTGAAACTCATCTCTATCAGGATGCTGAAAATCACATTCTGAACCAGTTTCTGATCTTCGATGGCAGCATCATGTGGGACACAGACCACCACTGAACTTCACCAGTAATACTTTTGTGGCCATAGGTTAGAGCATTTCTGAATCTAATCAATTTTCTGTATGGAACTGTTGGTACAACATCAAGCCCTTTTTGTGGAAACTCTGCTTCTATGTTCACTTTTGTATTGGGTTCAAGATGCAGAATATTATTATATGAATTAAAGTCTGTTTAGAAACCCAAGCTGAGGCAACATTTAGCATTCAAATAACAATTACCGGTAAACAGCTAATATTTTTCTTTTACCTTCATTCTTTTCAAATTCAGCTTGTATTTTTGCAAGCAATGCTTCCAGGTTTTTTTGTCGATTCTCAGCATGCTTTGCAGCTTCTCTTTCTTCAGCTCGACAGTTACGAAACACATAGGAACCTGCTGTTTTTTCCATCCACTGCAATAAATATTCATTGAAAATGAATATTAGTTACTTAAGTTTTAGATTTTATCTACTTAAGTCTTAGATCTGGTTTAAAGTAATAGTTGAAAGTGATTGAAAGTTATTTCATGCTACAGTACTTTACCTGTATGGGATAAAGTCTTTGAACAATGACATCGATGCAACCAACAGTTCCACCATCAAAAAGGAGTGATGACAAAGACAAAGAAAATGGCCGGGGATCCCGATGGTATCCTAATTTGGCATACCAGCGCGCACGTCGAGTGCTGTTAGCTGAAATCTAAAACAATATCACATATCTACAAATATGGTTGCTATAATGCAGCATATATAAGGCATTCGGCACACACTTGTGGACCAGAAGTTAGTTTTGGCTGAACCTGCCAATAAAAATACAGGTCAAATGATTCATAGCCTGCAACACTGGTTCTCAAATGCTGTTTACGGCAGTTTAGCAGGTGATCCATGATGATAAGTTCAGTAATGGCAAACCTTATAAAACAACTTTGAGAGGCAGTTATATTTCAAGCTGCTACTTGCTTCAGAAACAAATAGCGGCTTACAGGTAATAAATACATTCTCTGTTGGTTCCAATTCCATCTCTGTAACTTTTTGGACTTGTTTTTCAGATTTTAGGTGTTGGAGTTGGCCCTGTCTTTTTTTTAAAAAAAGAGTACCACAAATATCCATTTTACCTTCAGCATAAGAGATTCTGGCGCTTCCAGTGGAGTGCTTGCCTCCTGAGAACCCACAAGTTCTGCTCCATGTACAACAATCTTTTGGCCCACAGTCAGCCTCTTTCTACACAATAGTGATTGGAGGGGAGGGTCCATGACAGCCTTGATTCCATACCAGCCATCTGTAACTTCAACCACTGCTATGTCTTTTTTGCTGTCCTCAGCAGTGCTTTTATCACCACAGATCTGAGACATATTTGTGTTCAATGATATTATTTTAGTGATGCACAGTATGAGAGTTTTAGCAGCAACATCATCTCTTTCCATTATCCTTTTGATGGCTGAGCGATGACTTTGGTCAACTTCCACGTCATACCTTTCAAAAGAAAAAGAAAATACAATTGGCCTGTGAGCATTTAGGAAAGTATCGTGATAACTAAGACCCAGCATGGGTTTCTCAAAAACGAGTAATGCCAGACAAATCTCCTTTCTTTTTTTGATAAAGAGTTACAAACTTGGTGGATCAAGGGAATACCGTGGACATAGTGTATCTTGATTTTAGTGAGACTTTTGACAAAGCCCTCCATGACATTCTAGTGGAGAAGCTGGTAAAATGTGGACTGGATAAGATTACTGTTAGGTGGATTTGTAGCTGGTTGACTGACCAAACCAAACTCTAACAGTTTCTCATCAACCTGGAAAAAAGTTACAAGTGGGGTGCTACAAGGTTGTCCTGGGCCCGTTGTTCTTAATAAACTAGGATGAAAGCATTATTGAGGGGATGCTCTTCAAATTTGCAATGACTCCAAACTGGGAGGGGTAGCCTCTGAAGACAGAATCAGGATTCAACATGACATTAACAGATTGGAGAACTGAGCCCAATCTAACAAAATGAATTTCATAGGGACAAAGGTAAAGCTCTACACTTTGGCAGGAAGAACCAGCTGCACAAATATAAAATGGGGGACACATGGCTTACCACATTCCAAATCTTAATCTATACTATACCTGTACTTTAGCTGAAGTAGTAGTCTTTCCGGAGTCAAACATTTATTGGCGAATTCCCGTGGAAATGCAACTTCCATAGCTGCTAGTTTCCACACAATCCACTTATAATGATTGTAGACCCAAGCTTTTGAAATTAGCTTAGGATCCACACCAGGTGTATCAGACAAAGCCCTGTGGAAAATTATGAGAAAATTCATTAAGTTAAGAGATTTCAAGTCGTAAGAATAGTACTTCAAAGTAGCAACTACCATAACAACTCAAGCTTTTAAATGACTGCTTTGAGGTGACCCATTACAAATGATAGCAAAATAGCTATGGTAAGTAACACTGTCTAATATAATCAGCTACAAACAAGCCACAGGTAAACACATTTATATCCCTTCATTTCAATGGGAAAGTGTATGCTTGACTAGACTCAAAAGTGCACAACTGTAAACAGATCAGCTTTCCTATTTGAGATTTGGATCAGAAAAACATTTACTGATGAAGACAGCAACAAAAAATTATAATATTCCTGCTGGATATGCTTTGTGATTAACACACACTGGTAATTAACATTTTACAGAAACGGTAGCTTGCAGAAATAACATTGCTCTTATTATTTATTAAACAGAACTGCTTTTTCAAGTGAGGCTGAGAATAAGGAGCATTTGCTAGGAGATTAAACATTTTCAAGCGGCATATTGTTAAAATGTACTCAAAACTGTAGTTTGCATAAGTTTTGACATATATTCTATTATTTAAATTCCTAAATATAAGCACTGCCAAAATTCTATCAATTATAGTTTTCTACAGAGGACAGTAGAGTACCCAGGTGTTTAATTTCTAACAAAATACGCAAAAACAGCTCCTTTAAATTTTCTTTTTCATCTCAATATATAAAAAGTTATGTACTTCAACACTAAGACATTATTTGAGGTTCATAATAATGCACTTAATATTTAAACATGCAAAACCTCAACAGGATGAGGTTTTAGCTGAGATTCCTATATTGCAGGGGGTTGGAATATATGACCTTTGAGTCTCTTCAAACTCTAATATTCTATGATACCTGTAGAATTCTTCTTTTCCTGCCTTTCCCTCATCATTTGGAATAAGATATCCACCATCTGCCAGTTGTATTCCACGTTCTTCTAAAAAATAATCTCTACTGAAAAAATCCTGGATGATAAATTGAAAATCTTCTGCATTTCTGCTGCTTATTTTTAGGCACTGCTTGGAAATACCAAATGCATACAACTACAATGGTAAGAGACAAGTTGAATATTTTAGTGTTACTAAATATGCCCATTACCTACACATCAATATACATTTCTTAGAAATTTCTGTATTTCTTGAAAAGTGGAAATTCAAGATGAAGTCTAGAATAAATAAGGCATGGGTTCTTCATGGAAAGCGCTCAGTTACTCTGTCTTAGCAGGTCAATTTAAAGTCCTGTGAAAGTCCAGGGAGAAAGGCAATATACAATATAATCAGGTCTCTACTGTCGGCATTTATATTAAATTCAACACCTTCATTTGCACCAAAAAAGAATTTAACTTAAGAAATAGAGCATAGATATAATTGCACATTGAGTAAATTAAACTTTTTGCAGGATCAGGATCTCTTGTACGGATTTAAGTTATTGTAGTCAGAGGAGACTAAATATATGTGGCCAAGCTCTATTTGGCATTCTAGACCAAATCATCATGTTGACAGAACAGGTTCATGATTGGAAAACAGCCTTGTTCAGACCTAATGATAACTACGGTTGCATTATGGAAGCTAACCAACCTTGTGTCCTCCAAATGTTGGACTACAATTACCAACATCCTTGACCACTGAGCATGCTAGCTGGGGCTGATAAGTGTTGGGACTCCCAAAAGTCTCCGGAGGGCACCAAGTTGGCTACCACTGCCTTATAGGAATGAGCCACAGTGGACCTTGGGCTCAGACACTTCCTCTTCCAGCATGGCCAGGAAGAGAAGGTTTTGCTTTCACTTTACACTATTTTCAATTATTTGTTATACCTGAGTGCTTACAAACTACGGTCAGTCTTAACTGTGATCAGTTGAAACAAGTAAATTCAAACCATAGTTTATGAAGTTCATGTTTCAACTTCTTGTTGTTGTTTAGTAGTTTAGTCGTGTTCGACTTTTCGTGACCCCCCATGGACCAGAGCACGCCAGGCACTCCTGTCTTCCACTGCCTCCCGCAGTTTGGTCAAACTCATGTTGGTAGCTTCGAGAACACTGTCCAACCATCTTGTCCTCTGTCGTCCCCTTCTCCTTGTGCCCTCCATCTTTCCCAACATCAGGGTCTTTTCCAGGGAGTCTTCTCATGAGGTGGCCAAAGTAGTGGAGCCTCAGCTTCAGGATCTGTCCTTCCAGTGAGCACTCAGGGCTGATTTCCTTCAGAATGGATAGGTTTGATCTTCTTGCAGTCCATGGGACTCTCAAGAGTCTCCTCCAGCACCATAATTCAAAAACATCCATTCTTCGGCGATCAGCCTTCTTTATGGTCCAGCTCTCACTTCCATACATCACTACTGGGAATACCACAGCTTTAACTATACGGACCTTTGTAGGCAAGGTGATGTCTCTGCTTTTTAAGATGCTGTCTAGGTTTGTCATTGCTTTTCTCCCAAGAAGCAGGCGTCTTTTAATTTCGTGACTGCTGTCACCATTTTGCGCTCTCCTCTTTCACCCTCATTAAAAGGTTCTTTAATTCCATTCCTCCTCACTTTCTGCCATCAAGGTTGTGCCATCAGCATATCTGAGGTTGTTGATATTTCTTCTGGCAATCTTAATTCCGGCTTGGGATTCATCCAGTCCAGCCTTTCGCATGATGAATTCTGCATATATATAAGTTAAATAAGCAGGGAGACAAATATACAGCCTTGTCGTACTCCTTTCCCAATTTTAAACCAATCAGTTATTCCATATCCAGTTCTAACTGTAGCTTCTTGTCCCACAGAGAGATTTCTCAGGAGACAGATGAGGTGATCAGGCACTCCCATTTCTTTAAGAACTTGCCATAGTTTGCTGTGGTCGACACAGTCAAAGGCTTTTGCATAGTCAATGAAGCAGAAGTAGATGTTTTTCTGGAACTCTCTAGCTTTCTCCATAATCCAGCGCATGTTTGCAATTTGGTCTCTGGTTCCTCTGCGCCTTCGAAATCCAGCTTGCACTTCTGGGAGTTCCCGGTCCACATACTGCTTAAGCCCGCCTTGTAGAATTTTAAGCATAACCTTGCTAGTATGTGAAACGAGTGCAATTGTGCGGTAGCGCATTCTTTGACACTGCCCTTCTTTGGGATTGGGATGTAAACTGATCTTCTCCAATCCTCTGGCCACTGCTGAGTTTTCCAAACTTGCTGGCATATTGAGTGTAGCACCTTAACAGCATCATCTTTTAAAATTTTAAATAGTTCAGCTGGAATTGTTTCAACTAGCCACAGTTAAAATGAACTGCAATTTAGGGTTTGGATAAGAAGCAAAACTGGAAGCAAAACCATTGTTTATCATTAGGTCCAAACCAGGCCAGCACATCATCATACTGAGATAGGATAATACAACCAGGCAATAAAGTGCAGGTACCTGGTCGCTGGTGAAAGAACCAGGCAATTTCTCTCCTACTGCTGCTTTCAGAGGCACTTTGCAAGGAGCAGATATTTTCACAAGGTACAGGCTGCCCGGTTGTGGACAAATTCTCTGGCTTTGTTTCTTTATAATTCTGATTTCTTGTAAATTTCTTGCATATTGAAGATTTGCTATTTTTGTTAAATCTGTTAAAGAAACAGATTGATTAAGTCCTAAAGAACATATTTAAATTTAAAATGGAAATTCCAACCATACACAGGAGGATAGTATTGTATTTTTTGACATTTCCATGTATAAATGTTAATCCAAAGAGTATCTGTAAAAGTTTTAAAGAAAAAAATTATTAAAAGAATGCTCACAACAATATCTAATACTAATTATTTACTGATAGACCATCACGTATGCCTTTATTTTTGCATTAAAGCAGGGATGAGGAATTTGGCCCCTCCAGATATTATTGTACAACTCCCTTATTACTGGCCATTAGCCAAGCTGGCTGGGGCTGAAAGGAGTTGGAGTCCATCTACATGTTAAATGCCACAGGTTCCCCATTCCTGCATTGGGGCCACCAAATTTAATGTTGCTGTTATTAAAGACAGATTTTAAAGACTGAAGTTTAATGACAAAATCTTCAACTGTATTTCATAACAGCATATTATTAAAAATCACATTGCAAGCTGACAAGTTGATACAAATATTAACTTCCCCCTTGGCTTCCATTTCCATGGAGAGGATCAGGTTTTAGTAATAGCTCTTTACCTTACAGCAGCAAAAGAGGAACTGGATACTGTTCCTCTCTAAAATTATTAGTTGAGGGAACAGAAATGCGTACTTCACACTAATCTCCAAAGATCTCTGCAATTTAGCCTGCATCTGTGCAGATCCAATATGTGAAACATCACATAGAAGGCAACCTTATCAGAATCCATTTGTGAATAAATTATCATAGTAATTAAACAAATGTTCACAAATACATGTGTACACACCTAAACATACCTGAATTTGTATCTCTGGATTCTGAATTCAGAGCCGATATTTGCATGGAATTATTATCTTCAAAGATATTGCCTTCTGTTTCAGTAGTGCTCTGGTTAACTTTTGTAAGACGAAGCTCTTCCATTCTATTAATACTTTTGTTGTCCATTAAGACAGATTCTTTGCTGTTACCTAGTTTATCCTCAGAAGCATTTGCTTTTGTTTTAAAAGGTGGTGCAAAGATTTTGGCAGGTTTCTTTGCTGTATTTTCTGCTTTCTTCCTTTCCTCAGTTAACGTCTTACTAAAATAAGTAAAAAAAGTAATATTGGTATATTTGAAGACTGCTTGGAAATAAGTTGCTGAGACCGTTCAGATTTTAATACTTTAACATTTTGGTCTTGAATAGATCCAGAACTTCTTGCCATTCTCTGTAGAACTGAAGAAAGTTTGTACTAACAAACACTAGCAAAAGTGAATCATCCCCCCCAAATTGATGTTTGACCTGACAGCTACAAGATAAGCATTGTTGGCTACTACCAGTACTGCACACCAATTTCATTTTGCTAGATGATTTAATTACATTAATAACCTGGAAAGGTGGACTTACTGTGATCTGGTCAGCCAAGCCTATATATAAAGCAGTCAGCCAGAAGGGACAGGGAACACACTGAATTCCAGACTTGTTGTTAGCCATAAACGCAAGATCAACATGAAGAGCCATGGAATAATTAACTTCAAAATATCAATTACTTTAAAAATTGCAAGGATAGAATAAAGGGGGAAAGTAACTTCAGAGTGGGAAAGGTAGGTCAGTGTCATGGGACTTCCTAGACTGCTCGGGTGACTCCTCAAACCCAATCCACAGAAGACCCACACTCCAGCAGCCAGGTTTGGCTTAAGGGCAGGGCTGTATGTTCCATCATTCTCATTCAGTGGAGGAGTGAAACGTACAAGCAAATGATATGACATAGCAGTGTGCCCCTCCAAGAAAGGAAAACCAGAATTATAGAGCCTGCTAGACAACCCTCTTCCTGAATGCTGTGTCCAGAAATCAAACCAAGGTTCAAGTAAGGATTCTGAGGTTTCTTCTCATACCTGCCTTGTGTACTATTGGATAGTTGGTTTTTAAACTTAGGTGAGATTCAGAAATAGTTACAGATAAAGCATAAGGAACCTGTGTCTGGAGAAAAGAAGTCCCACTATGTACACAGTTAAAGAGGTAACCTGATTTTTAAAAAAATCTATTTTCCTTACCTTAAAGGGCCACAGACCACTGGCTTTAAAGGAATATTGTAGGTGAACTTTTTTCTGTCATTCACTATACCTGAAGAAAAATGAAGCTATATATCAAAGCTACATTACATAATTTGTAAAAGAATAATGTAGAATTCTATGTTCATTATCATGATAATACACCTACAAAATCATGTTAATATATTTGCTTTTTGTTTGTTTGTTTGTTTGTTTATTTAAAAAAATTGATTTCTCGTGAAATTTCTCCCAAGGTATTTTAGATTTCTACATTTGTATGAACTGGTGAAAAATAAAATTTATTGAAATAGAAACTAACAGGTATTGTTTTCACATCCATATTAAAAATACTGGGGGAAATAGCATTGTTACTGGAACTCTATTCACTTCTCAAAAGCACTGTAAGAGTTAAATGCAAAGGCAGGAAGAGTCCCTGCACTTTTAATCATTGTGTAGAATAAGAAATTTCATCCATATGAAAACTGCACTTGCCAAAATTTCCAGGTCTACACACTTCTCTCTGCAGAAAGAAGTGTCATTCAATATTTATTTTACTGCATCAAGGGCACACAATGGTATTGTTTTAAATTCACCTGCCTATAATAAGCTGCAGGGGCCAATATGCAGCAGTGATCTGGTAAACTTCAATGATAAACTGCTTTATAATAGCTGGATTTATCAGCATGAAGCATCCGGAATAACTGAAATGTCGATTATAAATCTTAAGCAGCATTTGTATACCATGTACACACAGTAAGGGTTGTAATTTCATGAGGATGAGGTCAATGTGCAAAATAGGATTCTTACATTGACCTTGAGAAAATTTAAATATATGTTGAAATGTTTGAATTACAGAAGGCAAAGGAAAACTACAAATAGAATACTTCTGATTAACTGATGAAATCATGAAATATAAATATTACCCTCCGGATAACTTTTTGAAGGTTTCAAAGATGCTTTGTTGCGTTCTTCTGACCGCTCAAACTCAGGCAGCAATTTTCTTTTAATAGGAGGTTCACCTGAAAAGCAAATGTCATAGAGCATTTTAAAATATTTTAAAGGACCTAGCCCTTACTGATTCTGACTACATCACTGCAGTACATTCCTCAGAAAATTCTCAAGTGTAATTTGAACTCTCAAGCAATGCCTCTTGAATATTTTAGCAAATAAAAGTTTTTTTAAGTCCCTTGGTTACTCTAATCTGAAAAATTATTCCAGTGGTATTGGCGGTCATTGCCAAAAATATCATTCAATTGGTACTTTTTCATGGTTTTAGTGAATATGCTAGCCCTGGATTACTGGGATCTAAACTCCATGCTGGTTTTTTGATGCATATGTAAAACCTAATCTTCAAAATATTTTTTGAAGAGGTATGCAATGACTACTAATAACTTTTTCAAAATAGTTTAATTTTGCACAATTTGTATACGGCTTACTTGTAAGTTTGCATAAGAAATGTAAGACTGTTTCACATTAAACATCAAGGGAATGAAAAATTTATAGATTGCAGCCCTGATAGGCATACAAATCTCTTTCCCAATCCCCCATTTCCCTTGCAAAGCTTGTGTGGGGTTTGGGAAGCATTTATAGATGAGAATCAGTGAGTAGCATGGGGTTGTTCAGCACTTCTACAACTTCTCTGCAAATGCCCTTCCTCAAAGCTTTTTCTCTTAACAGCTAGAATCTAAAACTGGTAGTGATTCTACCTAGAAAGTAAATGAGGGTGGGAGAATTTGGAGAAAAGAATCACTAAGTATATGATTGGTTATGCACCCCTTTCTCCCACTAATCCTGGCTGACAAGTACCTTGACCCTATATTCTAACTGGGTGCACTTGCATGTCACTTTAACCCATTGTTAATGGTTTACTATGACCATGCATATTACTCCCATTTCACTCCTGTCCACCAGCGAGCAGGAGCAACTCTCAATGATCTTTGATTTAGCATCAAAACTAGGAATCATGGTTTGTTTCACTCTGAACAAGCCACAATCTAAAGCCAAGATATGGTGTTGGCTTGATGCTTGGGCCTGGAATCAAATCAAACACAATCCCAGTTTAGATTTAATGCTAAATCAAGGATCATACTAGGTTGCTCCCACTCACTATCAGGAAGCATCAAAGCAGGAGCAAACTGCATTCATGGCAACCCATTAACTGTGGCTTGCGGTAACACGCCAATGCTGCCAATATCTTGGCAAATCTGAGACTGAGACCATGGATTTTCTAAGATGTCTCGCTCCCTGCTAATTATTTTATTGTTCCCCTCTAATTCATTCAAACTAAACTAAACTGAGATCAATCACAGTGCAACTCAGTAAATGTACAGGAACAATTTTTTAAAAAAGAACGAAACAGCCACCTACCAAAAGTGTTTTCTTCTTTCATGTGCCTTTTTCCAGTTCTTGTATATGACAGAAAATTTTTATTTTTCTGTACTTCAAGTTCATCATCTTCCATGAAAGCTTTGGCACTTTCTGTAGCTTCTATTTCCAAGTAATTTTCTGGAGTTTGTGAGTAATGACGACAATGAGAATCCAGATTTCTTTCTGTTGCAGTACCACAATTTGCTGCACATTTAGTTTCGCTTTTACTCTGGCATGGTTGGGTTATCTTCAAAGCCTCAATTTCTTTTGAACATGTAAAGCTTTCTTCTAACTCTGCTATTTGTTTTTGCTTCTTAGTATGAGATGTGCACACAGGTATTTTAATGCTCAATGGGCTTTTTATCATCTTATTTTCATTAGGTGTACTTGTGGCTGAATGAAGTGCTTTATATTTCTTACGTGGTTTAGACTCTGAAATAACTTCATCCTGCTCTATGGCCTCTGTAGCAAGAACTTTTATAGGATCTTGCCCCACACTCTGTTGAGCATCAGAAAAGCTATCACTATTAACATCATCAAATTCTTTTAAGAGACCCATAACTTTCTGGAGAGCCTTTTGAGAAATTTGTACTTGTTTTCCACTTGCTGTGGCGAAGCCACAGGGAATATTTGCATTTGCTTGAGTGTTTGAAAGTCTTTTCCCTTGAGATACAAGTATTGTGTCTTTCTTTGGAGCTTCTTTGCTCCCAGCGGAAGATACTTCATCATAACTATAATCACAGTTAGAGACATGACTCGGGTGATCTGATGAATTATTTTCCATTTCAGAAAAAAGCAGCTTTGCTTTCTTTAATGACTCTTCAGATAACTGGACAGGTTTTCCACTAGCTGTGCTAAAAAACCCAGACTTATCAGTAATAAAATCTGACTTAATACACTTCTGTTTTTTGGAAGTCCATGTATCAGAATGCTTATCATTAATTTGAAAGCATAACTCAGGGTGAGTGTTCAAGGTCATAGATGTGTGCTCATCTGCACAGCACTCTTTGGCTCGAGAAAACTGGGGTGCAATTATATTTTCCACTGGAATGTTCTCTGCAGATGAGTAGTTATTAGAATCAATACACACTCCAGTGCCACAGGTATCAGAACAGCTTTCTAAATGGTCATGTTTATTTGTTTTAGATTGAGATTCCATGTTCTCTTTTACAGATTTATAGCAGTCTTCATGAAGCACTTGTCTGACTTTTTTTAATGCTTCCTGAGAAACTCCAACAGCTTTACCACTTGCTGTATTGAACGCAACTGGCTTAGCCTGCAAATGCTTTGACGTTGAAGTTGAAGTTTCACTGGCTGAATATTTCTGCAAGACGTTGGTACTGAACAATCTTAAGTCACATTTCTGCATCATGCTATTCTCATTTTTACAAGTTTCATCATAAGTGTGAACATTATTTTCAGCAAACACATTTTTTGATGGTGATGCTTCTTGAGAAATAAAAGTTAAATTCTCTGACACATAATTTTTCTTATGACATTCATCTGGTATATGGTTCAACAAAGAATGCTCACTCTTTAAATCAGAGGTACTAGCTTTTGAGGTGGTACTGCACATTAAGTTTGAGGAATCAAGGCTTTTATAATTGCCAGTATTTCTAGATGACAAGTCCTGAAAACCTTGCATTGCACTAATATCTGACCCTTCAACAGGCAAATGCTGATCAATAGCAGAATCAATAAATTCCATTTTTGAAATATTTTTGTATTTTGTACATGCCAGATTATTCTTCGTCAACAAGCCTTCATTCACTTTCTCCCCTCTAGTATGAGATACTAAATCTGATTCAGATGCATTCATCTCCGAAGAAAGTTCTTTAATAGTGTCAAGATCCTCAGTCTTCTTAATAGTGTTTGAGGACAAATCCGGAAGATCTTCAAAGTTACCTTCAGGATGCAGATATTCATGTTTTTCATTTCCTTCTTCAAATTCCTTGCTAACTTTGGTAATTTTCTCATTTCTTTTCTCCTTAATTATAGGTTTGATAAAATTACTAACCTCTTCCTCCATTTCTGGAAAAACAGTTTCATCTTCTGAAAGAAGATGCTTTGCTTTAGCTAATGATTCATTAGTAATTGTAATTTGCTTACCACTAGCCGTATGAAAACCCATTGCCATAATCTGCTTCTCTTTTCTGATATCAGAGATTTCTTGATGGTTGGACCTTTCAGTTTCACTTAAGTTAATATTCTCTTTTACAGAACTGACACCTCCCTTTTTGCTTTTAGGGCTTGTCTTCCCACTGGAAGTTGACATCGTCTCTAGTTCTTCTCTTGCACAGGAGGCAGCCAACAAATGAAGCTTTTTACTTTTCCCTGCAAATATGTTCCCATCCGCAACAGTGTGAAATCTCTGTAGAAAACAACCACTTTCTAGGTTGCTCACCTTTTCCTCCTGATTTAAATTACAGTTTTCTTTTCCATATGCATTATTCAAGGTGGATCTTTTTTCAGTTTTAGCAACTTCAGCTAAACATGTTAGATCCGACAAAGCTTCTTGCAAATTATAATTACACTGAGTTTCTTCACAGTTTACAAAGTGATGTGAGACTAATACACTTTGATTATTTTCAAAGGAAGACAGTTCATTTTCTGTCAGACAGACAGAGTATTTTTTAATAATTTTTAGGTTAACTTCTGTAGTGCTAGAAATCTGAACATTGCCTTCATTATAATTTACAATTTTTGACTTGCTCTCTATATTTTCTTTAACAAATTTAATTGTATCTTTTGTATTCTTTTTCATCAAATATTCAGCATTTACTTCTTTGACCCTCTGATGCAAATCAATCTCTCTCTCTTTCATGCAGTTGGGATTACTCCAGCTATTGTTGCACCTATTTGAACAATCGCGTAGCAATATTTTTTGGTGAGGGCTAAGCATTTCATTCACTCCATCCAGATCGCCGACTAATTTTGTGGTTTTCTTTATAGCATCAACATAAAAGCTAATCTCTTTGCCCCCAGATGCACTACAGCTCCCCAGATCAGACAAATTGAAATGTGATGGTGCTGAAACAATTGGGACAAAAATATTGTTCTGTTTTGTGCTTGAATTAATGGATGTAGCTTCTTCACTACTTTGTACCTGTATCTTAGATTTCTCAGCTGTGCCTATATGTTTATTGGGAGACAGATCATGGCCGCTTTGAACCTTTTCTTCAGAGCTTTTCTCAAAATCAGTTTCTTTCCAGACTTCAGCACATATATCATTTTTATCAAAGCTTCCACACATCTCATCAGCATTATTGAACACCATCGTCTTATGCTTTTTGAACTGTGTAAATTCAAATTGACTACCTGTTTCTTCTAGTATATTAGAAATTTCAGTAACTTCAGCTTCTTGGCTTGCTGTTAAATTTAGTTCTCCTTCAGGATGTTGATTACTAAGCACATTCTGGAAAGCAGAATTGGCACACTTGGGGAAAATAATTTGGGCACCATTCATCTGAATACCGAGCAGATCAGAAACGTGTGAAAAATTAGATGAATTTTCTGTCAGTTTGTTCATACCAAGTGAAGATATCTCAGCACTTCTCTGTGCATTTTCATTTGAAATATTTTGCATTCCTTTGCTAGGAAAATCTTCAATAAATTTATCTTCTATGTCTTTGAACAATAACTTGCCTTTTCTAATGTTGCAATCAGACAGTGCTATCTGTTTATTGGATGCTGTTCTGAAGCCACCAAACTTTTCAGTTCTGCTATGACTTATACCTCCTAACCAGCTCTGCTCACTATCTTCAGCATTTCCTGCTAAGTTTACTCGTAGATGCTGGCTTGGATCTAACTTTTTCTCCAATGCTATAAGCTTAAAAGATTCATCTATAGTAGGTTTTGGTGTTTCCTTTGATTGAGACCCAAGTTCAGCCACCTGAGTGCCACTTGCCAAAAACTTTTGTGTAGCTGATTCCAAGATTGCTTGTTTGTTTCCAGCTTTTGATGCATGTATTCCCAATGTAGATTTCTCCATTACCTCTTCTTGCAATGAACTGAAACATGCAAGACTGATACACCTTCCACCATTCTCTCTTTGTAAATTTATCTTGTGACCAGTTGAATGGGACATGCTTTCACTTGACTCTGTTTCTTGATTAGCAGATATATTACTAGAAGGCATAATTGTTCCTTTTCTGTTGTCTGTCTGTTGAAGTATTGACAACTGATCTGTAAAATTACTTTCTGTGTAATTGAGTGGCACTTCATTGGAAATGTTACTAAGAATGCATTTTTTATCAGACTCTATTTGCTGTTTCTCTTCAAGTACGTGCTTGTTCGCGTGGATAATGTCTTCCTTTTGTTCTGTAAGAAATTGAACCATGATAGTAATGTTAGTTGGAATGGCACCATTATTTTTACAAAACATTCTCTCTCACACCAGCTTTTGGGTTTAGTCTAGTGTACTAAATCCATTTTCAGAATGTCTTGTAACCAGGAAGCATGCTGCAGCTAATACTTTGTGCTTTTGCATTAAATATTGTTGTTATCTAAGGAATTACTAAATACTTTATCTCTGCATTTGAGACATTTAATGTTTTTTTCCCTTTTTTAAACAACTCTTCTAACTTTTGACATAATAAATTACCAAGAAAATGGCTCTGCTTAGCAGTTTATTTAACCTGTGTTTTTTTATCAGCTGTGATTGCTGAACAAAATGCACACTTTTACTTTCTGACTACAAGGCCACTTCAAGAAATCAAGTCAAAAGACCTAATACAGTGGTGTCCCGCAAGACGTAATTAATTCGTTCTGTGAGTCGCTTTGTATTGTGAAAATTTCGTCTTGCGGTTTTCCAATGTAAACAAAGCAAAGCCAAAAAAATGCAAAAAAAAATGTCTTGCAAAGCACGGCCATAGAAAAAATTGTCTTGCAAGTGAACAAAAAGATCGCAAAGCGCTTTCGTCTTGCGAGTTTTTCGTTGCGTGAGGCATTCGTCTTGCGAGGTACCACTGTATAACAAAAACATTTTTTCCAATAATAAAGGAGTCACTACTAGTTATGGAAGTTAACTTTAAAGTTGCAGCCACATGGCCTTGCAATGGAATGTCCAGGAAAAAAAGGGAGCTGCTTTAGGCTGCAGTTGCAAATCATCATGAGCTCCAACCTGCTTCTTTTTCCCCACTGGAACCTTTCAAATTGTAAGACTGTCTTCCCTCACCTTATTATAACTCACCACCCTTTTCCGTGCTGCCTTCCTTTTTCTCCTTCCCTCAGCATGTGTCTCTTCCCCACTCATGTTCTTTTCATGCAGCATTTGCTACCACTTATGTGAGAATCCCATATACTTGCCATGCTAAACAATTAACTTTAGCAATATATAACCCACATATGCAAATATATTGATTTAGTGGGCCTTTTCAATAGAGTGAACATGACTGTCTAGTTCATAGCAAAAACATAGCTATAATAAGGACAGGTATGGAGGTTTAAGATTCTGATCTTTAAAAATCACAAGGTGAAAAAACAAAAATGTACCTTCATTTCTTATGACTGTTGCAGAAATTTCAGAGTCGTGAGATTTTAAATCTGTACAAGTTGGCACAAGGCAAGCAGAAGAGCCACCTCTCTTTGTGGTTCCTTCTTCTTGGTGAACTGGGGTATTGTTTATTGTATAAATAAATTTTTTAGGTCGCTTTTTCAAACCAGAAAGTGAGGTCATACTTTTCAACCCAGACCTTGTAAGTCCACTAACATCACCAGCAGCTTGGGTAGAAACACTACCTAGAAGATCATAGGTTGTTTTACAATTTTCTCGTGAGTAATTACAGCAACTATTAACAGCTTCTGTAAAGGTTGTGTTTTCCGTTACGAAGGAGCTACTGTCTGAAACATTTATGACAGATGCCAACTCAGCCTCACAATCTTTCACCAGCATTGGGCTCTTATTGCTCATAATCGCATCAGGCAATGGAGAGTTTTCAAGCGGTGGTATTATTTCCAGAGAACTGGTGTTTAGCAGCTTGTTACCTTTTATTAGGCATGATGTGTTTTGAATAGACGATTCTAGCATTTCAGTGCTAGCACACTCTTTGCCAACAGGTAGTTGCCTATCTTCAGAACGCTTCTTGATATGTGACATAGGAGATGAATCAGAACAGTGTGAGGACGTTTTTTCAAGCTGTGTCATGTCAAGTTCAGATAAGTCCAGCTGAGACCATGAGCAAAGCAAAGATGATGGTATTTCCTCTTCTTTCGGTATGCTATTCTGATTCACAGAGTGTTTTTGCATTCCATTATTTGGAATAGTCTGCAGGAGACATTTGGCAGAATTTCCATATTTTGTTATAATTTTGTCTTCATCAGTTTCTTGGTATTCACATTTTGCTTTATCAGAGCATGTCTTACTTTCCTTGACTCTTTTTGGTTTTCTTAGAAAGGCTTTGCTGCTTGCAAGGCATACAGAAAGATCATTTTCTGTTCCATCATGCGTATCTTCATCCATTGGTACATTTGGTAGCATATAATCTTCTCCTAATTTACTGGGGGAAATGTTCTTACCAAAGGATCCAGCTAATAACCTTTCAAAATCTGTAAATAAAAAACCATGAACATGAGAAAGCAATATTTTATGGACTCTAATTCCACATTTCATTTATAACATGTATACCAATATATGTATCAAATGATTTATTTTGAAGCAGTATTAGAACTGGATTAGTGCAGATGTGCATATTAAACACACATATACTGTACACACACTCTATGACCCAAAGAACTGCAAAATTATTTCTGTGAACATATTGGGAGTTTAGACTTATTTTTCTCAAACAGTAGTCCCCTATTGCACTTTACAAACTGCTTTTGAAACTTAGGGGAATTTGAAAAAGCAGGAAGCAATAACATTTCATTGGGATAGTACAAACCCTTTGTATGAGTGGAGAGGCGCCTACAAGCCATTCTTATCTTCCCTCTGGGTGGAAAGAACTGAATCTTTAATTTTGTTATTTTCATTATTTATTTAATAATATATGTGATATGCATGCATAGGTATTTGTATTAAGTTTTAGTGGACTTTTATTTCAGTGAGTTGTCATAGTTGTTCCTGTCTCAGTGGGTACAGTGTAGTTAAATGGTTAGACATATTCTAGAACTACCCAAGTAATAAAATACAAATAGTTATTAAACAGTAAAAAATAGTAATCAACCAATGCTCACTGTGGATTTTGCTGTCAGTTTCTGCACATACATCTTCTGTTCCTGATGTGGACTGCACATGCATACTATCTGTCTTGGGACTTCTACCGTATTTGGAGATGAGACTATGCATGACCTGAACACAAAAAGGGGATATTAACATATATAAATTACAAATTTGCTGTGGACATGAAGGTTATTCCAAAAGTTGCCTATTTTGACATATTCTAACCCTTAAAGCCACTCACCAACTCAATTCTTTCATTATGTTGCTTTGTTCCAGAAACTGAATCATTTCCTCTAGCTGAAATATCAAATATAAGTAATTTGTAATCAATTATGCAACTCATTAGAGTTCACTGATATGATCTTAACATAAAAACTCAGTTCCCTAGCACAGCATTTAATATGAGGGAAATTAAACAGCAAAGTATTTTTTGACATAGTCACATTGCTATCATTACCTATTATGACTGTTGGAGAAAGTGTAGGAGGTGTTGCTAATGCACTTGACCAAGTCATCTCAGGATCAGCTTCTGCTCCTAAGCTTTCAAAAACACATTTTGGTGTCTGAACCTAAAATATATAAAAAATGTTCTTTTTTATTAAAAAAAACAAAAACTGAAATAACTTCATTTCAACAGCTAGAAAATTAGAGAAAAAGGGAAGTACCTCAAAAATCTTGGGTGTATGCAGCAAACTTCCATTTAGCACTGAAAAACATTAAGTATGATGATGTTAGCCATCATCACGTGAAAACAACCAATGGAATATTTATACAGTAAGCCACTATTTTCAAAGTTCAAAGCAGTGAACAAAATATTTTTAAACAACTCACTTATTTGGTGGAGGGGGCAAAAGAGTGGACATTACCATATTATAGCAATAAATCCAAGTCTTCACATTTCTATATCTTTCATTTAAAAATTCTCACCTGCTTCTGCTTTGTTCTGACCCAATTCTTTTATAGGAGAAACAAATGGCACAGATTTATTTGGTTCACTAAATATCATTGGAGTTGATGCAAATTGGTTTTTTGCTGGCAGCTTCCTCTGTGGTGTTTTAAAATTACTTTGGTCCAGGTCACTAGTTTTAGGTTCAGGTTCTTCTGGTCTTTTTGAGTTATACAGTGGAGCTTCTGAACTGAGTTCTTCAAACCAGTTGATACTTATTGGTCCTAAATCTAAGAAAAGGAAAGTATTATGCAGGATACCATGCCCTAGAGGTTATAACCCTACTTGTAAGAAAAAGTAACTATGGAATGACCATGTACCATTATTTTGAACTTGTCAAAAAAGTGGAGGTACAGCCTGAGACAGTATTATGCAACTAATTCTCAACCCCCACTTTGCAGGAAAATAGCCTCTCCCCACAATCTCAGGCCTGCCAGCACAATCCTGTGAATTTTTGGCTTCTCATATGTCTTACCCAAGATACTGTCAGCATAAAGTAGCCAGGACAGGACAAAGGCAGGCAGGAAAAGTTGAAGAAGCAAACCTCCTACTTATTCCAGCTGCTGATTAGGTGGAAAGATAGGGGTCTACTAGCTCAAAATTTAACATGCAACCTAGATTGAAAGAGAATTCCTTCATACTCATCAGTACAGTGGTACCTCAATTACAGACGCTTCAGGTTACAGACTCCGCTAACCCTGAAATAGTACCTTGGGTTAAGAACTTTGCTTCAGGATGAGAACACAAATTGTGCGGCAGCAGCGCAAGGCCCCATTAGCTAAAGTGGTACCTCAGGTTAAGAACAGTTTCAGGTTAAGAACAGACCTCCAGAACGAATTAAGTTCTTAACCCAAAGGAGCACTGTATCCCTCTCTTCGTCTGCCCAATATGAGGAAATCCCCACTCCCCTGTAGCCCCACATGACACAGATACAGTATTCAGTAAGTCCTTTTGGGGTAAGGAGTTAAGAGAGTAGGGGAAAGATTGGTTGCATGAGCAGCCTTCCACTTGTGCTTCTGTTGCGGGAAAAGCTCTAATCAAGCCCATAACTTATTGAAGAGATTGGCTTACAGCACCATAATAAATGTCTGAGGTTTATAAATTTAAGTAGTACCTGATTCACTGTGTTGCGCTTTGAATATTTCAAAGAAAGATGGCTTCTTTGGAGATGTGGTAACATTTTTCTTATCCATAACATCACTGGTGTTGTTAAATAAACCTGCAAAACAGTATTACAATATTCTCAAAATCTGTATCATATTTGCAATGAATTCTACTTCTTTGTGTTTGGCTTCAAGTATTATCTGATAACACACAACCAATGCAGCGTTTGCAATAAAAATATTTATGTATTGCTCAACTTTTTGATTGGCATCAGTTCCACTATATATATAACCTAAAAAGACTATGTTGAATTAAAACAAGAAAATTGGCATTCAGGTCCTTAACCTGAGGTACAGTACTACTTCCGGGTTAGCGGAGTCTGTAACTTGAAGTAATTGTAACCCAATGTGTTTGTAACCCGAGGTACCACTGTAATGCTAAATATTTGGTAGCTACTTCAATTTGCAGTCAGATCTGACTTCATGGGAGGAAGAAATGTTGTCCAGACAAATAATGATGAGTAGGAAGCCAAGAACAAACCTTGGCTACAGCTCATGATTTGTCTGGAGCAAGACAAGCTGTGAGCCCAGGGTCAGACTTAATGCCAAACTAAACCATGGCTTAGGTCCTCATAGTGCAGCAGCAAGGGGACCAAGAGAAGAGCACAGTGACTACAATTTGGGTCTGACTTACTTGCAAACCTGAGCCATTGTGGCTTGAGGAAGAATTTCACACAAAACTTATATGAATGGAGCTGTCTATGGAGGCGCAGGTCAATTGTGTGTCCAGGGCAGCTGTCTACCAGCTCCATCTGGTACGCAGGCTAAGACCCTACCTGCCCACAGACTGTCTCACCAGAGTGGTGCATGCTCCTGTTATCTCCCGCTTGGACTGCTGCAATGTGCTCACCTTTGAAGGTGACTTGGAAACTGCAATTAATTCAGAATGTGGCAGCTAGACTGGTGACTGGTAGTGGCCGCTGGGACCATATAACTAAAGGATCTTCATTGGCTCCCAGTGCATTTCCGAACACAATTCAAAGTGTCAGTGCTGACCTTTCAAGCCCTAAATGGCGTCGGCCTAGTATACCTGAAGGAGTGCCACCACCCCCATCACTCAGCCCGGACACTGAGGTCCTCCTCTGAGGGTCTTCTGTTGGTTTGCTCACTGAGAGAAGCAAAGTTACAGGGAACCAGGCAGAGGGCCTTCTCGGTAGTAGCGCCTGCTCCGTGGAACGCCCTCCTCTCAGATGACAACTATATGACATTTAGAAGACATCTGAAGGCAGCCTTGTTTAGGGACATTTTTAATGTTTCATGCTTTATCATGTTTTTACTATTCTTCTGGGAGCCACCCAGAATGGCTGGGGAAACCCAACCAGATGGTGGGGTATAAATGTTGTTGTTGTTGTTGTTGTTGTTGTTGTTGTATCATCATCATCAGCTACCATAATCCCTTCACGTTAGAAAAGTGCATAGAAACAAATCTGATCATGCTACAGTAAAACACTTTTGATTTAATTCAAAGTGTTATATTAGAAGACTGTTTTACAGTACTATAGGAATAAATATTCTTCTTGCATTTTAATTTTTAAATCAGGATTCTTTGTGGGACTGTCACAAGTTTCTAAAGTTCAACTGCACGTCAAGAAATGACACATTTAAAAAAAAGACGGGGAAACAAAATTTCTCTTTGCAGAAGCCATGTTTATTCTTGCTCAGCAAGAACATATTTGAAACAAATTGTCTGGAAGTTATGTTACATTATTTCAAATACAAAAAAACTGTTCTTATGCATTTGTGGAAAATGGGTAACCTTAGCATGTCCACACGTGAACCACTGATTATATAAAAGGCTTCTAAAACAAAATTAGTGTACATAGAAGCAACAATGAATTGTGTTTTGTGTTTTGTTTTTTTAAAAGACATACAATGTGTAGAGGATAGGTATTTTCACAATGGAAGGCAGTAAGCAGTGATCTCACAAGAATGTATTGCGACTATTTAATTCATTCATAAATTATCAGGAGTTACAGATAATAAGTGAAACAGTCAAACTTGAGGATGACAGCAAACTATTAAGAGTTCTTAAAAAGCACATCTTTAAACTGGGCAAAATGCAATTGGTTGTAAAATTGATAAAATGTATGGATTTGAATTTTCTTCAATAAAAATAATTTAAGAAAGAAAGAAACTGGGCAAACTGGCAACAGAATGCCCAAGGAAGATTCAATGCAAGTGTAAATGTATGCACATTGGGACAAATCCCAAACATATAAATTGATATGATCCCAATTGGCTGTTGAAACTGAAAAGGATACAGTACAGTATATGGAACTGCTGTAGAAGAGGGCGACTAAAATGATCAATGAGCTGGGGCTTCCTCCTCTTAAAAATATTAAAGCTAAAGTTGGACTGATTTCCAAAAATTACGTTTCATCACACTGTCCAAGGCATACAGCACACATACATTTACCTGGAAGTGCTGGCCACATGACCTGGAAGCTGTACGCGAGATGAGCGCCGCAACCCCCCAGTCGGTCACGACTGGACCTAATGGTCAGGGGTCCCTTTACCTTTACCCTACCCTCATCCAAAATAATAATAATAATACACACCTTTGTAGGGCTCACAAGTATGTATAAAGGTATAAATGTATAAAGGTACAGGTTCCAGGTCATGTGGCCAGCATGACAAAGCCGCTTCTGGCAAACCAGAGCAGCACATGGAAACGCCGTTTACCTTCCCGCTGTAGCGGTTCCTATTTATCTACTTGCATTTTGATGTGCTTTCGAACTGCTAGGTTAGCAGGACACAAGTATGTATACATACCTCTAATTGGCCTATGCCTCAATTAGTTCAATAGAACTGAGTAAGCATGTTTAGGATTGCACTTAACAACCAAATTGCATGGGTGGGTGCAGCCAAAAACGAACTGCCCAAGAGTGACTCTCTTTGATCCTCCCTCCCATGGTGATGCAGTGGCAGAACAACTGCAGAGGGTCCCTGGCATTTGCAGGTAGGACTGGGAATGTCCCCCTGGAGAGCTGCTGCCAGTTACTGTGAACAACACTGAGCTAGATGGATCAATAGTCAGAACAATGCTGTTCCTACTTTCTTAAGTAAAGCCCCCTGGACCATGGGCTTTTTAAAGGAGGTAGCCGAGCTTTTAGGAGGAGATCACAGGTAAAAACACCCCCCCCCAAAGGAGGACATTATGAGGAGCGAGCTTTCCTTAGAGGGGCAGGCATCTGAGGGAGGCAGCAGAACCTCATTTGAGTACTTCAATAATTTTGGTGGATCTAAGCGGGGGTGCAGCTCCCCTTCCTGCCCCCCCCCGGCTACGTCCATGCCCTCCCAGGTCCAGCCCCAGACATTTTGCTGCCTACCCAAGTCTGGCCAAACTACATGGCACCCGATGCACAAAACCCCACAAGCGTCCAAATAAATCCCTTGGGAGCGAATATACAACAACCATATATGAAAAGGTCATGCTTCGCTGGCCCTTCATTGGACCTCAAATGTCGCCCTTCCTCAAGACTTCGTCCCCGCTTGTCTAAGGGCTTTTTCAGGGGGTGGAAGAGAGCAAAGAGGGCAACAACCGCCTCAGGCAGCCGGCGGAAAGAAGAGCATGGAAAGCTCATATTAGCCACGGAAAGGAGATAAACTGCCGCGAGTCACGTCACCCCAGAAGGGAGTCGAAAGACTGACCGGTCTCCATAGCTGCGCCTCAGCAGCAGTAGCGGCGCCACTTCCTCGAAATACGAAATCTGCCGCCAAGTCTCAGCGACGCAAGCGCATATGTGGAAATGGCGCGCGTTTGCTTCTCTTCCCCCTCCTCCTCCCAGTTGGTTCAATCCTGTCGCCCCGGCGGACGTTCCTTCCTGAACTGCAGCGCCACAGGCGAGAGGAGGCGGTTCCCTGCGAGGGAAGCGGCCGTACCACTTCCTGTTCTGGGGGGAGGGGTTGAGCGGCCTGGAAAGTGGGTGGATTGCGGTGGTTCGTCGCCGCCGCTCTCAAAAATCATGGGGAATGTAGTTCTGCGAGGGTTGAGGGCTGCCTTGCTCAAAAGAATGGGTTTTTCTTTTAATACAAGGGGCTAAAACCACCAATTCATGTTCGCAGCATAAAGCCCTTTCACAGCTTGTATTGTACAGCTAATTACAATGTCTTTTACGACGTTCAGTGAGCACCTAAAAAAATGCACCTAACCACTAATAACTTCTTTCAATTCCCTTATAATTTCTGGAGACACCGTTGATGGAATCTTTCGAGGAGTTGGACAGGCCAGGCGTTTATAAGCGGTCCATGTTTCACAAACATACAGTAAGGTTGATAGTTGTAAACAAGCATTTTGGTTTCCCTTCGAATGTCCCGGTCCTCAAACACTGTGCTTCAAACGGGAGAAAGCTGCACTGGCAGAGCTCAGGCGATGCTGGATACGATTGATCACCGAAGAATTATTTGGGTTTGTTTTTTTACCTTGTGAGCAGGCGGCAATACACACCCACACCCACAAGGACCGCCAGCGTTTAAGTTCTAATCATTCAAGCAATGCATTCTTCACCTTCAGAAGCAAGGAGATAGGACCACTTAATTTGTCTCTAGAGTTATTAACACACTCCCTCCCCCTCCCGCCCTAAATAAAGCTTGAAGTCTGACCACAGCTTTCCCATTTATTGTACTCTCACATGGGGAGAAGAGGGGTTCATAAGAACAGGTTACCATGTGTTGCACTTTAAAAGACAGGAAGCTATAATAAGTGGTCATTCCTGCAATGTTTCCATTTTTTAAAATAATACCGTAGGATCCAAATCTTATTGTTGAAGTTTGGGGGTGTGTGTGCTCTGTTTATTGTAAATATCAAACGCTTAACGCTCAGCAAGTATCTGCATTTGCCAATAATTTTTAACATGTTAGGATGGCCATGGTAAATGGAAGAAAAAGATTCTCCAGGAATTTCATCTGGAATTTTAATCCATTTATTTGGAAATAACTCCCTTGATTTCAGTGTAGCTAATCTCATGAACTCATTGAAGCTTCACATCTCCCTAGCTGTGCAGCCCAGTCCTTTCTGTGTTTACTTGAAAGTAACTCCCACTAAGTGCAATAGGCTTTACTCCTAAATTAGCTTAGGAGTTAACTAAACCTGAACCACCAAAACAGTTTAGAAAGTACAGGTAAACCAGAACTGATCTCTTTGTTGCCTCAATGTTGCCTTTAAACACAAAAACATGTAATTGTGAAGGAAAAGCAACACAATAATCAGAATTTAAAAAAAAGATAAACGATTAATGATTAACAAGCCTCCTCAACAAACATGTGTCCACATACACCCACATTCTAAGAATTTTGCAAAACATCAGTGCATAAAAATAGCATATTTAGATAGTGGAAATAGCACATCTTGGCAGATTTATTAATTAATTTACAGGTATTGTAATGGTAATGTTTATCCAATACAATGAATCAAAATATTCAGCACTGTAACTGGGGAATTACCCAGTAAAGTATGCACATTTATTACATCAATGAGGAATAAGTCCACAATGGCACACACACACACACACACACACACACAG
The DNA here is from genome assembly GCF_965207765.1 of Zootoca vivipara. Lineage (NCBI taxonomy): Eukaryota > Metazoa > Chordata > Lepidosauria > Squamata > Lacertidae > Zootoca > Zootoca vivipara. The sequence goes on from NC_142587.1 coordinate 77,631,703, forward strand.
CTACAGGACAGATAGGTGTAAGGTCTGAGGAAAGATGCGCTCAATGCTCCTCTGAGGCAGTAAGTGTAGGTATGAGTTTATGGGTGCTAGACATCCCTAATTACTTAGTCCAGTAGAGGTTAGAAGTTAATCAATACAAATATACAGTACAAGCCAAGCCAGTTCCCTGACTAGGAAATCATCTGGTGTGATGGACCATTCGGAAGACAAAAGGAAGGTAATGAGCAATTAGGAAAACCAAGAGAGAAAGGCTTTGTGCAAGAAGTACAAACCATATATCATAAAGACACCAGTCTCTGTGTGCCTCTTCCAAAAGGAAACACGGACCCTGAACAAGCACCTGGAATCTCACACAACTTGGATATTGGGGTGACCAGCTAGTACATTCAGCTGTGAGACATCAGGAGCTGAGAAATGTGCGAGTTGACCCAGATTGGCTCAGCCTCAATGTTGGTATGCATTGTGTGAACTGATTCAAAATCTGCAAAGATGACTGTCAGAGCACACTTACTTTAATGTAAGTTCCATTGTAAATTGGACTTACTTAAAAGTAACCCTGTTGTGGAACAGGCTTCTATTTTCTTTCAGTGGTTGGGAAAGGTTATATCTACATGCAAACTAATGGTGGGTTAAAAAAAACATCCTCTTCAGCAGCTCAGCCCTGACAAGGATGGAAACATTGTCTCTCATAAGTCTGCTAAGTGAATATGTTTGTTTTCATTTTGCCAGTTGTCCCCAAACGTCTACTCTCTATATGGAAGTGGGGTTTTGTAAATTCCTGCCCACAGGCTCCTGTTCTGTTGGGCATTTATCTGTGACAATAATGTTTGATCAGAGCAAATGTGCATTATATCTCAGACGACATTGTCATACCTATTTACCGTACATAGGAATAAGCCCAATTGAACTCAATGAGACTTACTCTTGAGTTGCTCTATCACTTATGTAGATCTGAACAGTGTTGATATTACATGTATTATCTGGGATTCAACAAGACAATTGGGATTTTGTATGCACTGGATTTTATACGAACTGTATTCGGATGTTAACCTATGATCTATGTGAGGCAGATGGGCCCAACTGGGTGGGGGGAGTTGTGGCCTTGCCCTCCATATGCAAGAGCCTATTTTAAACTAGCTGTTTCCTACTCAAGGTAGCACAGTTCTGCAGCGCAGGCGTAAACTTGTAATCAAGCAGCTGAAGCCAAATGGATTGCTTTAGCGTAAAACCGATATTTAGGAAAGTGCCTTTAATTCTCCACAAGGGAGCACCCAATGGTTTCCATGGATATATCACAGTCTGAGACCTAGTTCATCAGTCTGATCAACTTTTTAACGGTCTCGATCCAGCAGGAATGTTGTTTAGTTTGCACAGGGACGCTTGTGTGTTTGTGTTTAAACCTTTGCAAGCTTAGGAGTTTGCTTTGGATATTCACTACTTTGGCCTAAGTCCTGCCAACACCCTCCCCTAGCCATGGGAAGGAAGTCAAGAGTTTGCAATTGGTAATAATCAATGGAGGGGCGATTATTACCGCCCGCCAGCAGTAACGAGCACCAATTAAGACGCCCTTCCCCTCGAAGGATAAAAGCCACGGGGAGAAGGCGAGCAAAGTTACCTATCCCTCCGGGCTATGGAGCGCTTTGTCTACCCGTCCTATAGCATCTACCAAAGTTATGGGAACGCCTTCAGCCATAGCCACAACGTGGCTCCTAGGCCGCCATCTAAGCAAAAGCAGCCTGGCTGGAAGCAGAGCAAGAGCAGCAGGAGCAGCATCCCGAGCCCTTACCGGGGCCCCCTATCTGCCCCTTCCTCGGCCCCGCTGCCGCCGCCGCCGTCCTCGCCGGATTATTTAGACAGTTACAAGCGGGCCCAGCTAAAGGCGCTGCTCTCTCAAGTCAGCCCCGGCCTCGCCCCGAGACTCCGCAAAGCCAGCACCAAGGAGGTGGGCACCCAGGTCAACCCGCGGGTGGACGCCGCCGTGCAGTGCTCGCTCGGGTCCCGACAGCTCCAGAGCCTCCTCGGGCGGGAGCCTCCGCCACAGCAGAGCCGCCAACTCTCCCCTTGCCCCGAGGAGGAGGCGGCGGCGGAGGAGAAGAAGCCGCCCACGGGGCGAGAAGGAGGGCAGCAAGCCGAAGAGCCCGATGGGAAGAAACCTCTGGAGCCGGAAAAGGGCGCTCAGGAGCCGGCTGAGGCGAAGCTTCCAGGCAGCGGGGAAGGAGAAGAACCTGCCCAGCAGCTGCGGGACGGGGAGGGCGACGTGGCCCAGAAAGACGCCGCCGCCGCCGCCGCCCCCGCCACTGAGGGCAAGAGAGCTGCTTTCCAGGTGAGTGGGCTTCTCGATCTCCTCAGATCATTCGCTAGGGGCGCTGAAAAAAGGCGCGAAGGCCGCCTCATAGGACTCCTGCAATTCTCCCTGAGGGAGTGAGGCGCCTCCTACTGGAGACTTTTTAAGTCCTGCTCCTCTCTAGCTACAGTACGTTCCTCCCCGTCCACTGTGGGATCCACCTCGGGGTGATTTTCGTGGAATACTTTCGTGTTTAGCAGATGGACTATGGGCAGTTCTTACGGGTTTCAGTATACAAGTGGGTTTAATAGCCAAAATAGGGAGCTCCCCTATTTCCTTTTTAGCTTGCTTAGCTGAAATCAGCTCCAAGACTCGCTGAATGTTAAGACAAAAAAAAATTCCTTCCAGCAGCACCTTAGAGACCAACTAAGTTTGTCATGTTAAGAGAATGTTAAGAGTTGTGGGAAACCTTTCCTGTCGTATGAAGTTGCTAAGTATACACTGACTATTCAGAACTGTTATCTCCTCCTTCACTGCAGATATTGGGGACTGAGTCTGGACCCTTTGGGTTGCTAATCTGCCATGCACTTATTTTTTTAGAAGCTTAGGCGTTCTTGGTGAAGGATGCCAACATTTCAATATAAGCCTGGGAACGTTTAAATTGAGTTGAGAAAGCCAGGCTTGTTTATAGCTGTGTGTACAGTAAAGGATAACTCCTCATGTAATCAACTCACACAAGAATCCACCAAGATCCTAATAGTCCTTGGGAAATTTGATTTGGGGCTGTGTTGATGGTGTAATGCTGCTTCTGGCTGTAGGGAAAGCTCCAACAGACCTACCAAATTCCTTGTTTGCTTGCATCTGTAACCTACATTTTCTCTAAGGAGCCGACAGTGGTGTCCCCCTGCTCCTTTTTTAAAAGGAGTACAGCCTCCCAACTTCTAAGCATGCGTATGGGGAGGCAAGTTTCACTTAACTTGGAGAAACCGTTAAGTACATTTAGGTATGGTCTGTGAAAAGTCACTGTCTTGTTAAATGAGTTTGACTCCTGTGTGTGAGAGGGACCTGTGGCCCTTGGGATGCTGGGCTTGAAGCTCCCATTATGGCAAAGATTAATGGGAGTTGCAGTCAACATCTGGAGGGCCACATAATGGTTTTTATAACTGTTGTAGTAAGTAAAAGAGGAATGGTGGTGGTTGAGAACCTAGTGGCAACTCTTATTTACTGTAACCTTTGAAGTTAATTTGGCATATAACACAATATGGAAAAGGAATGATTTTGCATTCATGTGAGGAACATTGAAGGTGGTGAGAAACGAGGCTTTTCACAGCCACACCCTGCATGATTCTTTTATTTTTGCAGTGGAAGACCACCACACTCAAAAAGACCTGGCTTCTGAGTAAATGTACATAAGATGGCAACCTTTGTGCGGTGGACTTCTGACTATAATTTTTGGGCCATGCCATAAGATTTCTGCTAGACTAATCTGTCAGCATTGCAAGGGTGGTATAAGGTGACAAAGTATTTTTTAGGTTTTTGGTGTTTGAATAGCAAAATTACCGTACTCTGCAGAAAACTTTGCAATACCCTTCTTGCATATGTCCATGAAGTATGAGCTAAATGACACAAAATGTACCGGTATGTTTACAGAATCACTTAATATCTATTGCGCTCCCACAACTAGTTTTCAAAACCACATTCATGTTGGCCACAATCCATACAATTCCTGTAGTTTATTGACAGACTGCAGTTGGATACATTGTTTCTTAAAACCGCTTCAATTTGACTAGATGTAGAGTAAGCATTAATAACATACCGGTATTGCATTTTCCATTGCCTGCCCGAAACATAAGCTTGCAAATGTTAACAGTTGGCTTAAAACTATAAAGATTTCTTAATGTGGTACACATTAATTTATTATGCTGCTAATCAGCTATTTTCTATTACAGTTCCTAGAACAGAAGTATGGCTATTTCCATTGCAACGACTGCAAGACCAGATGGGAAAGTGCTTACGTATGGTGCATTTCTGGAACCAATAAGGTATTTAGATGAAAAAACAAAATTTGCTTCTAGAGGGCTTGCTTTGGGGTACAAACAAAAGGGTTGCTGTACCTTATCAGAAAGTGGAGAATCGTTTATGAATTGAAGTGCTTCACAAACCTGCAAAGGGTTTTTGAACATTTTCCAGATAGCTGTGTTTGTCTTTAAGGTTCCAAAAGACTGTTGCTGCTGCAGCTGACTGATTTATTGTAGTATAAGCTTTTGTAGACTAGCAGAATGCTCATGTTAGGTTTTATTTATGATGCCACACTTTCATCTTCTTGACCAGAAGATAGCAAGGAGATACTGATGCTATTGTCATTCTACCAACAACTATTTTGAACTACCAGTATTACCAATATGTTAATCAGGTTTCTTGTTCATTAAAGCCTGACAAAATGCTAGTACTGGAACCTTTTCAGTGGAATATTTGGAGACACTGAATGGAAGCTGTTCCTGTTAGCTAAAAAATAGCTCACTTATGTTGTCTGAGTGGGAGGTCTTAAAACATGTTTTTGTTAACATAGCACCTGTGGGTTAACAAGCAGCTGCAGAGGTCTTCCTAATGACCTCAGGCTTCTGTCCATCCTGTTGAAATTAGGCCTGAAAGAAGCCTGTCATTGGAGCCCATACTTTTTCAAACCCTAATTGCAATGGCCGGAGGAGAATTTGGGGGGCTGCAACCAGGGAGGGGGTTAACCCTGTCCTCCCTACCTGTGAATCTCCCTGAAGCAGCTATGTTTGGAAGAAAGCTTTATATTGGCTTAAACAGAAGGCCACCCCCCCTGCCCTGACAAAGCCCATCAAGGATGCAAGATAATCCTGAAATTTTAATAGAATATAGCAGGCATCCCCAAACTTCGGCCCTCCAGATGTTTTGGACTACAATTCCCATCTTCCCCGACCACTGGTCCCGTTAGCTAGGGATCATGGGAGTTGTAGGCCAAAACATCTGGAGGGCCGAAGTTTGGGGATGCCTGGAATATAGTGTTGTGAATCAATGAAACCTCTGCCTGTAAACCTATTTTTGCTCTGTATGCGTAACTTTTTGAAGAATTGACAAATCTAGACGTTTGATCTGAGAAGGCTCTCTTCTAATGGCAACCACCTTCCTTTGCATAGGTTTACTTTAAACAGCTTTGTCGCAAATGTCAGAAGAGCTTTAATCCTTATAAAGTGGAAGCAATTCAATGCCGTGTAAGTAACATGTTTCCTAAGATGTGTTGAACAGTGAGAAATACCTACCTACCTTAAACGGCAGTGTTCAGGAAATAGAAAAAAATATGGAGAAGTCATGTTTAGCTTCTTTTACTGTTAGCACCAAGACTAGCTGTGGGGGTATTTTCTAGGAGGCTTGGTATCATAGATAGAGTTGGAAGGGACCACAAGGATCATCTAGCCCAACCCCCTGCAATGCAGGAATCTTTTGCCCAGCATAAAACCTATGGCCCTGGGACGTAAGGGCCTTGTGCTCTACCAACTGAGTTTGGGTTCTGCAAGTGTACAATACTTGGCAAATCTCCCATAGCAAATTGACTTCCATAGGCCTGGAAGAACATTTCCAATGCATGTGGATAAATGTTTCTTTGTAGCAATGTTTCAAGTTGTGCTAATTGGCATCTCATGCGTGGTCTTAGCAAAATTTGCCTGTATACCCAAACAAAAGGAATTCAGCACTGAGCATACCCCCGTTTCTAAAACATGGTTAAAGAGACAACTGAACTGGCCAGCTTATGACCAGAGTTTCTTGACTTTGTATTTGACTATGCAAACAGTATGAGAAAATAACGGTTTGCCTTTATTAGGCAAACCATTTTTAGATCTTGCTCTGTCAACAGAAAACTGTACAGCAGGAGAAGGCAAACTTTTCTGTCAACAGGCAAAGTTCTCTTGGGAAGTAATCCCTGGGAGCTACATGTCTGCATTGTTCACAGCTACCCTCTACACTGAAGACAATGGCTTTCCACAATTTTATTTATTTTTAATCCCAATAATGTGGGGTGGTGATGGTGATCTTATCTCACCCCACCCCACCCTCCTTGAAGTTAGGCCCTGGAGCTGCAGGTTTTTCATTCATAGGAACAGGGCACTTTTGAGCTGCTTTCAAAACAAGTAGAACGTGCAACTACGGTGTCTCCCCTTTTTTAAGACACCGTCTTATAACTTCCCCCCCTCAAAACACAGGGTGGCTTACTTTCGGTGGGATGTCTTATTTTTTTTATTACTGGTATGGTTTTTACGGCTCAGGGTGGTGGCTCAGGGCGCTGCTGGGCTCTCTTGAGTGGTCGGCGCTGCAGCGGCCACTGGTGGCGGGGCGGCAGGCATTCTTGGCCAGGCCAGGCAGAGGCCACTGCAGGGCACTCCAGGCTCCTTGGCTGGGCCAGGCAAGGAATAAGCAGTGAGCCCAGTGGTGGCGACAAGCACGGGAGCGGCAGGGATGGCGGTGGACGAGAAGGCGGAGCGCGGGGATGCAGCCAGCAAGGCGGGAGCGCGATCAGCTGTTAAGCGGCGCTCTTGGAGCACCGCTTCACAGCTGATCGCGCTCCTGCAGTGCCGGCCGCATGGAGTGACTCTGAGTGGAGGTGCCTGTGGGGGTTAGTTTCTGTGGCGCGGAAGTATGGCTTATTTTCGGGGTATGTCTTATATTTCTCAAATGCTTAAAAACCCTGCCATGGCTTACTTTATGACTACGTATTAAAAAAGGGGAAACAGGGTATGGCAGGAGCCCTGAGCCAAGGTGTCACAGTGCTGAATTAAGAGAAATAGCAATAGAATTATGGAACTAGCATACTGTAAAATACATTGGTAGCAGGGAGCCAACTTTGGGAGGAGACGTTTGATCTGTTCACTAATTTAAATATGTTATCCAAAGATCTGTGCAAAGACTCGTTGCTCCTGCCCCCAGAAGAAAAGGCACATTGACCTCAAGAGGCCTCACCGTCAAGAGCTGTGTGGCCGCTGCAAAGGCAAAAGACTCTCTTGTGACAATACTTACAGCTTCAAATACATTATCTAATTTGTGCTGTTCTTGCACATGGCACCATGCACTTTGTTACTTGTTTCATAACATGGCTTTGACCTTAGGCTTCTGACCCGGCATTGGATACTGGAGTAAAGATTTTTGTAAGGCTAGGAAATATTTGTAGTTTATTGGGGTAACTTGTAATGAATTTGAATCCCACTTCAATTGTAATAGTCGCTAATATGGAAGACTAGCTATAGTACATGAGAGCTATATTGAAGGGTGGGAAATTGAGGAATTTCTATGTAGGAAACCTAAAATTTCTACAAGGGGCCAGGTTTGGCCATTTGATGCTGTTTCATTTACCCTTATGAATACTGTACTGTAATGACAAATTACTAATAAAAAGGTGAGCTGTCTCTTTGCATACCCTTCTAAAACTAATAAAAACTAAACTATGCCATATATTGCCCTCTGGTACAATCTCTGCAGTGGAAAATATTTATTAAATGGAATAAACAGAGTAATTCTGATCTGGGCAGATGGTCTGCTTTTTTTTTCTCCAACTCTGAATAAGTGTTAGATTTAAAAGTCATACATTGATCATGACTTGCAGAATCTCTGCCCTTGTATGTTATATGAAAACAGTTGAGTTTCTTTCCTGAAGTAACTTACGAAGATGAATTTTCCCTGCCTTGTTTCATTTTACAAACTGATATGGTAATAAATGTAGTTGTCTTGCATCCAGTGTGCTCAGAGTGCCAAGAATAAGTAAATAGCACTGGTAGCAACTGTTAAAAAGGAAATATGGGTTGGCCTGTAGTGGCAGTATTAGAAGTGGCATAGTTTGACATTAGTATAGATAGCTGTACAATGGGGTGATCTGAAATATATACACACACATTCTCTGTATAAATTCGGTCTAGGAAAGTGAGTAAGGTGTTGGACAAGATACCTATCAGTAGGGGAGATTAGGCCAGTTTGAGAAGGTAATCAGCTTTAGTTCTAGTGTCTCAAATAGCTTGGTTTTCTGACATTCATAAGCATTTTCTTAGAGTATTCTTCCAAACAGAATGGTGGCAAGGGTGTTTTTGTAGAGACAGCATTCAAGTCATGCCATGTAAGAACGCACTTCTTCCTTGCTATTTAAGAGTACTGCAACAGGCAGGCACAAAGTTGAGAACAGGCTTGCCACAGATGGCAGGATAGGATACCACTAAGAACGAGTGAAATTCAGCAAAAGGCAGAAATATTCTCCATACGTAAGGATTATGGAGGTAGGCTAAGCATAAAACTACCCTTGGTTTCAACAGTACAGTATTGGAGCAGCAATATAGTGCATATAAAATCTAAGTTGCAAGCACCTAATGGGAAAATGTGTAAAACCCTGCTTTACTTTCTCATGTACTCAGAACTATAGCTGAATCACTTTCCAGGTAGTTAAAACTAGGACAGTGTGGGCTCTTATTTTCCAGAGCTGCTGGAGGAGCAAGAATTACATTTTCACCCCAAAGGGTACACTTCCAGCATATTTGCTTAGTCATAATGATTAAGTGTACTACTTCTGTAAATTTGCATAAAATAGTGTATGAACTCGTTCTTGCAACCTCCATTTCCCCTTTACAATTTAAATGTGAGTACTTTACTTCAATTTTGTTTGAAGGACTAACCCGCTTAAGAGTGGAGAAACATACACCATTTTTCATCCAGCTAGGGGTATGCACTTGAAGCCAACTTCAGAATAAACAGCCTATTTTTCAAAGCTGCTTCTGGTCAAATGAGAGATTACATTTCTGTCTCCCTTATGGGTATTTAGAAAGCAGCTATCTGAGTGCTGTGATGGCTGCATGTTCAAAACCAATTGAAAGCAATATTGATATGGTTTCAGAAAGACTTAAAGGAATTGCCTTTGTACCTTATCATACACTCATTCCATATTAATCAGTACACACACAGGCATGTTTGTATATATGCATATGTATATATATTATGACCTTGATATTTTAGTTAGGTGATCCTATTCTGATCAAAATATCAACTAAAAGGTACTTCACAAAAAACTTTTAAGTGTATTTACAGAGTGAATAAGTTGAGACTATGCTGCAATAAAAGTGTCTTAAATGTGCAAAAAGATTTGCATGCACCCATTTAACACATTACAGCAGTTAAGTGCAAGAAAAACTTACATATTACCAAAAAAAATTCTTAAGTACAACTCAAAATTCACTTTCCATTTCTTAACTGTTAAACAATGTATGATAAATTAAAATATCCATGCGGGGCAGGTCAAAAGAATTAAAATCAGCAATGCGATGTTTTCCTACAAAATAGCAAGGTATACCAGACCAACCATCCTTATGTATTATAAATATATTCATAAAAGCAACCCTCTAGTAAAAAGAAGCCAAAATCTTTTTTAAAAAAATCTTCCTTGTCCATTCATAGGTACTTTGGCCTTAATAACAGACCTTTTACAACAGGATCTAGTACCTTCCAAGACAGTAGCCTAGCAACATCAGGAAATGTACTTCATAGCAGCTTGGTTTTCCCCCAAAAGATACAGTAATCATATTTACGTTACAGTGTACATTTAAAACTGTAGTCCTTTACAACCTCTTTCATACACACAGGCTCTCAGCTTTCAAAAAGACAGTCTCACAGTGTCCTGTCGCTAGCTTCATTCTGCCCATTTTTTAAACTTGGTCAAAAGGGGGAAAAATATACAAGATTAAAAAACAAAACCATCCTCAAGGAAAGATTGCACTTTTGCCAACCTAAAAATAATTTCTAGAAAGGAAGTCTTGTTCAGTGTAGTAGTCTTTGGTATGTATGGAAGTCACTTCTTCAGTAGTGAACTGCGGTTGTCCAGTGAAATGCATTTTGTGTGTGCAGCTCAAAACAAAGGATTCTATGCTACCTTTGTCCTTGCAGTATTGCTACACATTGAAAACACTGCCCAGCTCCTCTTGGAAAATGTTGTAAAGGTAACAAGACTGACTACAACTTGACCAAGTCTTTCTAAGGCTGAGAAGGCATTGAACCACCTCGCCCCAGCATGGAAGCAATCCCAACTTGAATGAAAAGAGGGGCACAAGACTTTTGTCAGAGACTTGTGCCGGAAACACTGGAGTCTGGAAGAAAAGTATTGATGACTCGGTAGCTTTGAGCCCTGCGGATCATGTCCCGGATCTCTATGTTCAGCTCCATCAGTTTAGTACAGATGTCTGTCAGGCTTTGATTGGAGCCCACTAGAGCGTAAGTGCCAGACTGCCCCAGTGTTTGGTGCCGGAAGTAAATATTCAGTAGGGTCTGGACCTCATCATCAGAACTGCTTCCAAAAATGTCATTGGGCCATAAACTCCTGCAGGGAAATGAGTATTTAAAAAGCCAGCATTAATTTAAGGATCTCTCTGCTATTCAAGAAATAGATTTTTTGTACAAGTTAAATCCCTTCCCAATTCCCCTGCAGTTACATATGCCTGTTTTGGGCAACTCGTATACAAATTCCATGCCACTGAAAAATAAGCCTTGCAGTTGCCTTGTGGGGAACTGCATGAGATAATAAACAATATAGGCACATGGGATTCACTATTAGTAGAAATTTGTTTTTGGTACAAGTATTTCCTTCAGGAATGAAGGTGGAGGCCCATGCTTCTCTACCATGCCAAACTACAGAGAGACACTTCTAGATGGGAAACTGAGGAGGTAGCAAGGTGTTTCTGTAACACATTACTATGGGGATTTGATGCCCTTTCTACATAAGGCTTGTTTTAAACATGAGTGAGGGAGTTCTAACTCTGAGCCAACAGAGAAATGAGAGGGAGAAGCATCCGAGGCCTATTGAGTAAACTAAAACATTTTACAATAATAAATAAAAAGCTCTGGCCTGGGTAAAGATTTGACTAAATGATCAACTATAATAAGGAGTAGGTACATCTCTGGCCCCAACTATGCATGTGGAAGAAACCATTCCTGGGAGCTGCATGCACTTCCCATCACAACTTGACAATCACTGCTTTGTGCAATGGTTAAAAAAAGGAACAAAGTATAAGGAACTTCTCCCATAAAAGACACACAGAAATTAATGTATGATGCACTGTTTCACGATGTTTTCATTTAAATGAGGCTTGCACAATAAAAGTGCTTAGTAAATTGTGCCTTAAAATGATTACAAATACCTTCTGACTGAATCTGAATACACTTGTTAGCGTAAATGAAGGTGTGCAAAGTTACACAGCTGTAGCCTTCTGAGAGGAAGAAAGGGAAAATACGATGTCATGATCAGCCACTTGATCAAGTTACCTGCATTCCCTTATTTGGTGTAGAGCTTTTCCAAGCTCATTGTTTTTCAGACACTCCAGCATGGACTGAATAGCTACTTCTGTGGAGGTGAACATGGGTTCAGAGGTACCACATTCTACAATCAGCGGTTCCATTGCAATGGCAGCACTAGCTTCCTTAAGGTTCTTCTTTAACTCACTCAGCTCTCGTGACATATTCAGTAGCTGTAAAGGAAAAGAGAATTACATTCATCAATGTACAAGTTTTCTCTATTGAGCAGAGAAAATATAAAATCCGCACCATTCAAGGACAGAGTGATAGCTTTATTTCTTGCAACTGGGTGTTTGAATAAAATTGAAATACACATGTGCATTTCAATTTGGACAGTGTTCTCGAAGCTACGAACATGAGTTTGACCAAACTGCGGGAGGCAGTGCAAGACAGGAGTGCCTGGCGTGCTATGGTCCATGGGGTCACGAAGAGTCGGACACGACTAAACGACTAAACAACAACAACACATGTGCAAGATGTATATAGAAATCCATTTGTGAATGTATACTGAAATACTGATAGAAGAGTGAATGTATAAAAACATTACTGTACTTTATATCTGAATAGTGAAGCTCAGTGGTGATCTTGGGATATGCACTATCTCTCATGCCAACCTACCTACCCAGAGTTGTGAGGATAAAAGGGAGTTGGGGAGAACCATGTATGTGAACTCCACACAGGAAGAGCAGCTTATAAATGTAAGAAAATAAGTACCCAGTTTGAAATCCACCCACATTTTCTCTAAACTAATAGAATGTGCTACACCTCTTTATAGTTATCATTCATGATCTTGAACAAGTAGCCCTCATTTAAGATATGTTAGATTGCGGTAACACCACACAGGAACACAGAGCAATTATTTCAGCAAAAGGCTTGATTGTAGCAACATACCTCTGGCATTGTACTAACTTCGTGCACTTGTCCGATGAGTTTACAGTACGACTGAAAAAGCAACAACAACTGGAAGTGCAGCTTATATAATCTCTGGCACAGTTCCAATTGCTAAAGAAATAAAATGGTAAAAGGGGTAAGTTATTAAGAAGCAACAGGTTGGACATTATTTTTCCATAAGAAATAAAGTGTTTTGGGGATAGAAACTGAATCAGGGATTACAAAACAATGCTGAAATAAGATCAAATACTGCTGTAAATAGGGAATGTATGGAGAGTATGGGAAGCATGTGCCATCTCTACATCACCAAAAGAACTTCAGTGGCATTTTTTTTTTACCCCAATATAATGTGCCTCACAGTTTTAATCTGTTGGTGACACAAGTGCTTGTTCCAAATGATCACAACAACTGTATTCAATTGTACAATAAACCATGGTTTCTTGTTATGGGAGCAAAGAGTGAAGTTTCAGTTACAGGTAGGTAGCTGTGTTGGTCTGACGTAGTTGAAACAAACAAACAAAAATCGTTCCAGTAGCACCTTAGAGACTAACTAAGTTTGTCATTGGTATGAGCTTTCATGTGCATGCACACTTCTTCAGAGATCAGATATCTGAAGAAGTGTGCATGCACACGAAAGCTCATACCAATGACAAACTTAGTTGGTCTCTAAGGAGCTACTGGAAGGAGGGAAGTTTGAGTTCGTTTCCTTGGTCTCCCTCTGGCATGGCTTTTGCTTCTGTTTTTTTTTTAATTATAACTTACTGTTACACTTGAACATGATAAACTGCAGTTATCTTAAGTATGATTCATTTGAAACAAGCCAACTTTAAACCATGCATTATATAAAGTTGACAGTGCAGATGTAATGCTAAACTGGTTAATTAAAACTGAAAGTAAGAGGGGTTTTTTATCTCCTGCTAATGGCCATGCTGGAGGGGAGTGTAGAAGCCTGAAGCTCACTGTGGCCTGCTGCCATCGCAATCAATAATCGTCTACTGTAACATCCAAACACAACTTTTGTTTAAATACCATTATATAAACACTGTGCTTTTGAGGTCTTAGCTGGTAGTTGCTTAATTAGAATGCCTGCCTGCATTTATACAATCTACATTTCTTCCTAAAAGAAATGTTACGGACTTGGCTCATTAAAGTCTGTTGTATTAGTCAAGGAAATAAAAATAAATGTGCTTTATTGGGTTGATGCAGGAGTTTCCCACTTCTTCCAAAGTGAAATTGCAATTTATTTCAAACTGCATTTGTGACTTGGTTTAGACACACAATGGCTGGCTAAATTGAAAAACTTAAAAATACTGTATATGACTTCCGTGAATGGGTGCCTATGACCATAGTGTTGAACCACAATAGTTCTGTGCCATGACAATGCCTTGTTATGCAGTGAGAAAGGGGAGGTGGACACAATCCATTCTGTGTGGTCACTTGAAAGCAGTAGAAATCATGTTTGGATGGCATATCGATGTATTGCATTTATAACTGGTGCATGTGCATCTGGCCTTAGGAAGGAAAAGGCGAGTTGGAGCTTCATATAGGAGTCATGTACAGTATAGTCCTTTAACACCAGGCAATTGCTGCTTCACTACTGTGTATGAGCTTGCAGCTAAGGGCTGATGAGGGACAAGGAAGGAGGAGATAAATTGGCTCCAATAAATTGAGGAATCCCTGAGATGAGAAAAGGGATTCCCTCAGTTGTACATGTGGGGAGGATGGATTTATCATCCATCATACTCTAAAATGGATTAGATTAATTTATTCTGTGTTACATAATGAAATTCTCAATTTAGCCTAGAATGAAAAACACTCTCATTTTTGTGAAAGGCAGTACAGAAATTACTTGTTTTAGTAGAGCCATTACTTCTGTTCTCTTCCTCCACACGATAAGCAAGTGAGGGCTTTGATTATTATCCAAATAAAATTTATATAACAATTTCAAAGTGCATGTGACAAGGCGAGAATTTATAAATATGGTAAACTATATTCGAACTGCCCAGGAAACTGAGATAAAACACAGTACAGTATAAGCATTTCTTGTAATAATAAACTGAATAATAAGAACAAAAAGAAAAAGGGGGAAACGTGCTAAGAGTTAAAATAGGGAAGTAGGAGAGTGCATTAGTCCATATTTTAATGGACAAAGAATATGAAAACTTTTAACTTACTGCAAGAGATTCCATTTGCTACACAGCAAGCATGGCACAGGAAAAAGGAAAGGAAAGAAAGTATAGTGTCAGTGTAATGCATGCAACTGGAAAAGCACAGGCTTCTTTCCTAGTCTGCCAGCAGTATTAGCACTTCTCTTTACTTGCTAAGTGATTCAGAATGTATCAACTGCACAACATGCACGGCACCAGCTGTTTAAACAAAATTTTGAATAATCACAGTTCTAATACAGTCACTGTAATTATCTAGGTTTGAGCATAACTTTTTCTGAAAGCCAGTCTGTATTACTCTAAAAATAGGTCATTACGCCTTCAAAATGAAACAGTTCAGTGCTCTTAAAATTCACCTATAGAATTTTTTGCACCCAAGGCATCCATTATAGTTCAGCGATAGACAGGCTCTGTAGCCAATCTCGATGCTGACCAGGATTTAGTGCCTCCACGGAGTAAGAATGCACACTTTTAATATGCAGAGTTCCATTGAAACGGGCATGAACACAAAAATAACTGCAGTTTTAATTATTTTGTGGTGGCTGGTTATAAAAGCGTGTGAGGTTATTTGCATAGGAAGTTTGTTGCTTTAGCAGTTGCACATGGAGGTTCATAGTGTCAAATGCCATGCAGCTGATATAATCCAGCACCATGCTAGTAAATATGAAGTCAAACAAAGAGATGAGACAAGCTGTTAACAGATGTAGAATTGCACTGGCAGCTGTATGCATTTTGGGCATACATCTCAACATTTTTCATACCCTGGGATACTATCTGAATATGTAAAATTTGATTGAATACAAAGGTTTACAACTATTAACTATTGAATTTACTTACCCTAAGAATGTAAATCTATTGCCATTTGGCATAGGAAAAAGTAGGGAAATGTTCAGTTTTAAGCCAGGAATATGGGGTGGGTTGAATGTCTCCACAGGAATACTGATTTGTTACAACCGGCCATGTTCAATGGCAAAGAATGTAAGAGGCTTAAGCCATTCCAGGACAAACTAATACAGTAGATCACTAACAGTGCAATTCTATACATGCCTACTCAGGAGTGTGTTCCACTGAGCTCAATGGGGCTTATACAATTTTATTTTAAAAACATATACTGGGAAAATCTGGCATGAAAATAATGTAGCACCTTCTGTATTCATTGAACTGCAATGAGCTGCTGTTATTGTGCTGGTATTTATGTATTGTAAGCCACCCTGGAATTTTTAATGAAGGGTGGTATAAAATATTTTTAGACAGATAGGTTTGTATAATGCTAATAGGAAGCCATGTACACTCTCTTCTAGTAAGAGTGACCTGTGTAAGGAAGCTTCCATACACAAATTTCCTTCTTGAATTTATTCCATTACTGCCAAAGATTGTTCCATGTGGATGAAAATGTGTTGGTGCACAATCAAACAAATGCTTGCAAGATCACCTTAAACAGACCTAATATATTGCACGGAGGTGTATGAATCCAGGTCCCTCAAACACAGTATCTGATGATCGAGGCAGCTAAACCAACCACCTGTTTGGCAGGTAAGTACCCACAGGTTCATAAAATGGGAGGAACTTTGGATTGGGGCTGCTGCTATTTATAAATAAAAAGGCCTCAAAGCATTTACAGAAGACTTAGCATTTAGCTAAATCAGGTTCATGCTGCAATCAGCTGATTTTCCCCTAAGCATTGTAGTAATACAGAAATAGCAGTTTTAATTCATTATTATCCTCCTTTGTAGAATCAACATGGTCACCTCAATAATTTTCACTTATCCAAAAGTGAACCTAGCTATCAATATTGCTGAATAAGAGTTTGGAAGCACAGTACAGAATCAAAAAGCAGAATGAAAGTCCCAAGGTTTGGTACAATGACCTCAAAACTGCTCGTACTAACTTTCCCTTGTCCCTGTATTAATGCATATCACCAAACCCAAAGGGGAGCAGAACCAGTGTACAAAGAAAGAACAGCAGGTGACACAAGAAAGCAAGATAAATGAGTAAAGTGAAAAAGATTTTTTAGAAGTGCAAAAAACCCCAAGAACAGTAAAATTAAGACATTATGAGGTACAACCTTGTCAAAACAAAAAAACCAACTCAAATCATTATGGGGTGGGAAGCGGGGAGACAATGGTCATATTTCAGATAGAAATTTCCTCATGCACTATTTAATAGTAATGATGATGGTAATAATAATAATAATAATAATAATAATAATAATAATTTTTATTTACACCCTGCCCTGCCTGGCCAGGGCTGGGCTCAGGGTGGCTAACACTAATTACAATAAAATGTAATAGAAAAAACAAACAAACAACCAACAGTTAATTAAAATACAGCTTAAAAGGCAGCCTCATTTTAGTAGTAGCCCATAAATCAGATATTCACCCAAGCCAGCTATCCATGCTGGTCCTACATGGGCCAGCAAAAAAGCCAAGGGAAAATTTATATACCAAATCCCATATAAGGGGTCAGAGTGAGTCTAAGCCGAAGGCCAGGCAGAACAGCTCCACCTTGCAGGCCCTGCGGAAAGATGTCAAATCCTGCAGGGCCCTGGTCTTGTGACAGAGTGTTCCACCACGTTGGGGCTAGTGCTGAAAAGGCCGTGGCCCTGGTTGAAACCAATCTAACCTCCTTGAGGCTTGGGACCTCCAAAGTGTTATTTATGGACTTTACGTGGGGCATACCAGGAGGTATCCAGACCTTGTCACTTTTCTTAATTATTGTTGGCCACACATGATGCTATAGTTGCTTATATTTCTAACTGCTTCTATCCTTTCGAAGGCATTACTGTGGGATGCAGCCCCAGGCTATTTGGGGGGCGGGGGAGCTGTTTGGCTTTGGCCATGCTTAGTAAATGCCATTAAAAAAGAAAAAAAGGCAACATGGTGTCTTCAGGTGCTACAGTTTCCTTTCTGTCTTAAAATAAGCCGTGGTGATCTGGGAAACGTTTGACCAAGCATGGATGGCAAATCACTGTACAGAGATGTACAGAAATGAATTGCTTTCCTTGGGCTGAATAGAAAAGTTTGAATGTTACAAAGTGTTCTCTAGTAGCCGAAAATAATAGCTTCACTTTACAAAGGTCAATTAAAAATAAATCACGTGACTGGAAACATTTTGCCAGCCACTACACTAGTCTGTACTAGAGTCACAAAAGCTGTCCAGAACTGCTACATGAACACCAGGGTTTCCTTTGTGCCAGGGTTCTTTTCAGTATCAGTTTAATCATAGAATATGTGCTACAGTAAAAAACTTTAGCTGGGCAAGTGAAAAGCGCTTCTCCACATACCAAGAGCTTAAGGAGGAGAGGCTCCCAGACTGACAGGACCCCATCACCTGCCTTGCCCCCAGAAATGAAAATCTGGCCTGGTTTGCATGCCACAGTACACTAGACCAGGCATCCCCAAACTTCGGCCCGCCAGATGTTTTGAATTACAATTCCCATCATCCCTGACCACTGGTCCTGTTAGCTAGGGATCATGGGAGCTGTAGGCCAAAACATCTGGAGGGCTGCAGTTTGGGGATGCCTGCACTAGACTAAGGATTACTGGTACCGTGTGAATGTGTTGGTTCCCACAGAGCAGTTTACAGCCCAATCCTTTTTAGCTCAGCTTAAGGCGTTGCAGCCAAGCTAAGGTTTAAGCTAAGCATGTCATCTGTGCTTTGTTCTTGGTTGCAGATCATAGCTAAGGATACTTCACCATGACATTGGGTTCAGATGGCATGCTGAGAAGTTTGCTGTGGAAAAGAGTTGGCGTTAACGACCCTAGAAGCAATAGGATTAGAAACTGGGCAATCTATAAATGGGGGGTGGGCCCCAGATGTGAGGCCTGACTCCTGCCACCACCCCTTCATATTTGGATATTTCCTTAAAGTTGCAGGCTAGCACAACAGCTATTAAGATGGAAGGAGTATTAGGGGAAAAGCACATGGCTAGCTGGTTAGTACATATCTGTCAACTTGCTTCCATATTAATTCCTGGTCATCTGGAATTGGTAAAAGAAAATTTAAAGTGTTGTTAGGCAATCCTCCACATGCTCTCTCTTTTTTTGTGCTTCTCAAGAATGCTCTGTTGGATATGCTGGAGTAGGATAGGAATATGTAGTACCTACTTATATTATGTTCTATGGCTGCAATATATTAGATTGCGCCTATGGTCTGAAACAAACATAGAAGGTACAAAAGCTTTTACCATGGTCAAGATGTCATATGGAATTACTGCAGAAACAACATAACAGATCAAATCCTTGATTACCTTCTCCTCTGAGTCTCCTGGCTGACAGGTGATAACACCATCTCTTGAGCCCCCAGCGAATGTTGCCTTGCAGTTTGCCAGCCACTGTATTTTGGAAAGAAAAACAGACGTATAAAGTTATTTGAGGCCAGTGTGGTGTAATGGTTAGAGTGCTGGCCTAGGACCTGGGAGACCAGGGTTCAAATCCCCACACAGCCATGAAGCTCACTTGGGTGACCTTGGGTCAGTTACTGTCTCTTAGCCTAACCTACCTCACAGGGTTGTTGTGAGGATGAAATAGGGAGGAGGAGAACTATGTATGCCACCTCGAGGTTCTTGGAAGATGAAGGTGGGATATAAATGTAATAAATAATAAAATAAATAATAACCTGATGGCCAGTGAATATGAAAATAGTTTTGGTTGTATTTTAGGGTACATTTAGATACAGTACTACACCTTTTATAACGAATACAAAAAAAACATTTCCTGGAATCCTTGTCCCATATCGAGAAATATCATGGGTGCATGTAATCTGCCACCATTGTAGATTGGAGCTACACCTGGTGGTTGAAGGCAAAAATCGCTGCTCAGACAACAAGTTCAGGCTAGGGTTCTCACATGAGCCCTCGGTTTAGATTTTACAATGACAGATGTGGTTGATTCTCAGAAGCTTTCTCCTTCTTACAGACTTGTTTCCCCTTGTCTGCATTTGACTTTCTGTGTGCTTGTTAGCCCCATTCACAGTCCTCTGTCTTCTTTGTTTATTAAAGTTAAAAATAGTTCCTCCTTTATCTGTCGTCTGTTAAGGAGATGTCATGGCGCTCACTGGATGTGGGTAGGGTGTTAAAACAGTATATTTCTAGAACTAAGTCACTCTGATTCTCTATGTGTGTCCTTCCACCCCTCTTCCCTCGGGAAGAAAGTGCCTATGCCTGTATTAGCTGGTTGGCTTAAAGCCTGCATTTTTCTGGTGTGTACTAATCTCCATCGTCCAGCCCTACCACCAGTTGCTGGTCCACTCCTACAATGATGGCAGATTTACATGCACACATATATCCCTTTCACAGGTAAGGCCAATACTGAAGTCTTGAATGAAAACAGATTAAAATGTATATAATGACCTATTCAGATTCAAGCACATTTACTCAGATGAAAGTTCAACGACACCTGTTCCCTAGTAAATGTGTTTAGGATTGCAAGCCAGATTTATTTTGAGTTTTGTCCAATCAGATATATAATCTAAAAACAGAAAAAAGAAGATATAGAGATGGAGTACTGTAAATAATCCGGTATTTTTCTCTAAAGGTAAATTCACTGAATGAGCCTCTTGCAGGTTTGAAACAAAGTAGTAACTTTTTGCATTAAGGAATACAGAAATAGATAAAGCCATTACACCCAAAAATGATGCTTACCGAAAGTGTTGCCTCTTTCCTGTTGTTATATGTGTCCAAATATTCTTGTAGTTCTAGGACACTAAACTTTAGTTTCTCAAGAAGTCCACAAGAGAGAAGCTAGAAACATTAAAATAAAGATCCTATAGTCAACATTACTTCGTTCAGTGAGATCAGTATAACTGTTCTGCTATATACCAAACTCAATGGGGAGAATCCCACATGACAGGCCCTGGATAGTTGTCAGACATTTGCAAGGCCTGGGTTGTACTACTTAATGACTGAACATATGGGAGATGATTGTTGAAGCTACTGTATTATTATGCCTTAAGAGATCATATTATGCTATCATAAAAAGGCATATTTCCTTGGATAAACCAACAGTGGAGGCACGAAAAGCATAATTTTGTGTACAAATTATTCAAATTAAATATATTTTAATGTATTTGCTTATTTTTAAGCATTGTGCTTCTGCTGATCATGGCGAGGCATAAATAGCTATTTACAGCAATGGCAACCCTTTCATAAACAGCTACCAAACCCCAGCTTTCGACATTTTACTAAACGTTGCCCAAATGCTTTCAAGTCTGTCTTCAAAATTATGAGGTATAGAAACCTGCTTTGGTTTAATTTTGGTTAATGAAAGAATTCTGCAACTCATAACTTAGTTATGAGCAGTGTCTATTTACAGACTCTCCTAATCTATAACTACCCAGCGTGATGAAGAAGAGCTGCAGCAGTTCTTTAGAATGTAACAAGTACCTAATGCAGTGATGGCGAACCTATGACACGCATGTCAGACGTGACATGCAGAGCTCTCACTGCTGGCACGCGCCCCATCGGCCCATTCACGCTGCTGTTGTTGAACCCCCCCCCATTTGTTCTCCTTGTCCCCGCTGTTAAAACCCGATCCTTTTTTCTTGTTTTTTGTTGCTGGTAGCCAGAGATTGGTTTTTTAACCCTTTCTGTGCTGTTTTTTCTGGCGCTTTGGCAGACGATGATTGGGTGTAACAGTATTCATTTTTTAATCCGTTCTGTGCTGGTTTTTTTGGCGCTTTGGCAGACTATGTCGGTGCTGCGTGTTAGTTCCAGCGAAGGTATTATTTGTCATTTATTTCTGTGCTCTTCCCCCCCAAAAAGCGCAGCAGCTTTGGGGCATCCACCCCCAAAAAGCAAAGCAACTTTTGCTCGCCCTCCAAAAACCTCCAATACTTTGGTCAGCAGCTCCCCCTAAAAGGCTCAACAACTCTGGGCATTTTGTGATAAATAAGGGTTTTTTGGTTTGGTTTGGTTAAATAATTAGTTTTTGGTTTATTAAATACAGTTACAGTGGTGCCTCGCTAGACGAAATTAATTCGTTCCATGGGTCAATTTGTGTAACGAATTTTTCGTCTAGCGAGTCCCAGTTTCCCATAGGAATGCATTTAAACTTAATCAATGAGTTCCTATGGGCTCTGGGCGACTGGCGGCGGCATGCGACAGGGCTTCGGAGAAGGTCTCCGAAGCCCTGTCCGATGCCGGCTGTGTGCGAGGCGGCAGAGAGAAGCTCTGTTCTCGGGGCCGCCGCCTCGCCTGCCTTTCCCGGCATGGGGCGCAGCTTCGGAGACCTCCAAAGCTGTGCCCCATGCCAGCGAGAGGCAGCGGCGGGAGAAGAGCTTCTCCTGCCGCCGCCTCCCGCCTACCTTCCCCGGCATTGGCCGCAGCTTCAGAGGTGTCCGAAGCTGCGCCCCATGCCGGCCGTTTGTGGCGAGAGGCAGCGGCGGGGGAAGCTCTTCTCCTCGCCGCCCCCGCCTGCCTTCCCCGGCATAGGGTGCAGCTTTGGAGGTCTCCGAAGCTACGCCCCATGCTGGCCGTGTGCGGCGAGATGCAGCGGCGGGAGAAGAGCTTCTCCCGCCACCCGCCTGCCTTCCCTGGCATGGGGCGCAGCTTCGGAGGTCTCCAAAGCTGTGCCCCATGCCGGCTGTGCGCGCCTCTCAGCTGATCTTCCTTTGCCTTCTTCCCTTGCTATAGCTGGTTCCCCTTTCGCTAGACAAATGCCCCTTTCGCTAGGTTTTGTGATGGAGGTTTTTATGGCTACGCTTCGCAAGACGACGTGGTGGCCATAGAAAACCTCGTCGTCCTGCGAGGCAACCTCCGATCGCATAACCTATTCATTAAGCGAAAAATTTGTCTTACGGGGCATTCATCTAGCGAGGCACCACTGTATATATTACAATTATACATTTTTGTTATTTAAACTATAAATATCGCGGAATTATGGTTTTTTTCTCGAAGTGACACACCACCCGAGTTATGCTCGGATTTTTGGCGAATTTTGGCACACCAAGCTCAAAAGGTTGCCCATCACTGACCTAATGTCTCGCCTCAATACTTGTTTCCAGACATGTCTATCAAGAAAAGATATAATCAGCTTCTGAGTCTTCACCACTCTGATAATTTTATGAATGGCAATTCAATGTGGCTAGTCATGCAAAAAATACTCACTGTTTCAGCATCTACAAAAAGGGTAGGGCATTCTGAACATGATGTCAACATCTGTGATGAGCTCACAAACTTTGAGCCTATTCCTCGCAAATTGTCACCAAGATAGCTGGCGGCATCGCAAGTTAGAAAGCAGAATCTTTTCTGAATATTCTATAAAGCAAAAGTATGCATAACACATTTGCTACTGGACTTAATGATAGAACTTAATGCACATTTTAATTTGGTATACACAACTACTGCATTCATTCTTTATGTGTTCCTCAGAGGGGAACATGAACACACACACACACACACACACACAATCTGTAGCTCTCTGTCCTGCTTTCTTGCTTGCTTGTTTTGTAATTCCCCTTCACTCCCTTCTTGTTAGACCGAACCTGTGTACAGCATGGGCTCATTCTGTTTTGTCACTAGTAACAACCAACATGAGACTTCTCTGCCCATTCTGGGCATTGTTTTGTTAATACTCAATGTCAAGTGGTCTATCAAACAATGTAATGAGTGTTCTGATGCCAAGTTTACAGGAGGGGAAATCATGAGAGAGGCTTCTTTGTGTTTGTTTTCCCCTCTGGCCAGAACTGCTTGGCAAGGGTGCCCGGGCCGCTTGAGAGTGTTCCAACATACTGAACTGCATCTGGAAACGATTGCACACCAAGACTCTCTTCCTGCTTCCCTAGCTGATAGAGAGATTTCTGTAAATAGCTTTCTAAATGGTTTCTAAACAGTTTTCTGCTGTAAAGCACAGAGTTACTTTTAAGGACTGCTCAAGCCATTTAGTAACCAAAACATACTATGGTTTTATTTAGAGCGTCTGAGAAACTGGAAACATTCGATAACATCCTCACTCTTATCTTGAAAACTGTCGTGGGAACATGGGTATCAAAGCAGTAGCATCATGGTGTGCCAGTACCACCCAGAAAAAAAGCAGCTTACATCACACAGCAGAATAGCTAAAAGGAAAAAGTGATTGCCTTATCACTAAACCTTTCTGATGCCTCTCCTACTTAACAAAGCAATTAAAAAACCCTACACTGGAATCCGTGGGCTGCAATGGCAAAGTTGCACTTATATCTATAACCCTACACCAGAAACATTCAGGCATAGATTCATTGGGACAGGTACCTTGATGGCTCAGTAAAGAAAGAAGAGCACAAATTGGGGTTAAGAGGGGAGGAGATAACTCAGGGACGGCAATTTTAATCCTCCTTAATCCAAAACAAAGTACCTGCAACCCAGCATAATGGGCCACCTTCCCTTTTTTACCTTACCAAGTGTGCCTCCTTGGACCAATGTCTACCTACCATCAAACCCACTGCAATAATAATTAACTCTCATTATACTTCTGCTTGATGGCACACAGCAAGATCTGGAAAATAAACGTTGATGGGCTGTGGAAAATAATCAGGGTCTGGGTTTATCGACACCTGCAAAGTTTAAGAAACGTATTGTGGATTTCAACAAAATGTCAACCGTGTGGGATTCTAGAACACTTTTCGTATACCTTAAACAGGGAGGAGAACACATGAAATGTATATACTGCACAGGAGCCATCCGAGTCACACATGAGCTGGTTCATATGGCTACGCCAAGCTTCTTCTGCATCATCACATGCAGCTGGTTGAAATGCAGCCAGGATAGCAGAAAAGAAGGGAGACGGAGGAGGCGAGACATTCCTGTCGCCTTCTCCAAAACTGAAAGAAAGCCACAAATTCTAGGTTAAGAGCCGATAGCGAGGCTACGCTACTGTTGTTATATTTCCAAATAATAAACTTAAAAGTAAATAAATAAAAAGGACAGTTAAGCTAAATGCCGTTTTGTGCCCATGCCTATGCCCTCTTAATGCGGACAGAGTGTAAAGGATCTGATGACCTGATTTGACCCTATCCTCAAATTCAGGACTCCCATGTAACTGCATGTTTTCTGTGCTGAGAATTTCCTGTTCAATGTCACATAGGCATAACCTTATAGGTTAAAGCACTGGCTCCATATATTTAACCAGAATTGCTTTATCTTGCTGCTCTTGGTTTTATTGTTAAGAAATTGATTTTAGTCATTTGAACTGTGTTTTATGGAATTTATTATTATTTTTATTTAACCCCTTCATTTTATTTTTTTAAAAAGCAGGATATAAAAAGTTAAAATAATAAAATACATACATACCTGGTAAGTGCATATTGATCCATCAACCGGTCACCTTTTTCTTCAGTCTCTGTCATATCTAGGCTAAAGCTGTCGCTGTATTCAAAAGCTGCAGGGAGTTCATTTGTAGAGCCGGAGAGATCATCTTCCTGTACAGAGGTATCTTCCTCTTCTTGGGCACCTTCAGTCTGGGGGGGATTGAATTGGTTACCATTTATTGCTATCCTGCCCTTCATCACTTTCATGATCCAAGAAAGGGTAACAATAATTTTAAAACTACAATAACATTTTAAACAAGCTATGTGCAGTAAAACACATCACAAACAACAAAGAACTATCATTACCATAACCTACCAAAACAAAAAGTACAGGAAATACCAAATGTATTACAACAGGTACACCCAATAAATATCTCTCGTCACTTTCCACTGAAAGCTTAAGAGAAGTTCCATTTGTTTGTTTTATACACCTTGTGCACAAGATGAGGGTCTTGTTACTTAGTTCTTTGCTACCCC
Source organism: Zootoca vivipara (assembly GCF_965207765.1). NCBI lineage: Eukaryota > Metazoa > Chordata > Lepidosauria > Squamata > Lacertidae > Zootoca > Zootoca vivipara. The sequence continues at coordinate 77,657,137 of NC_142587.1, forward strand.
GGAGACCCTGTTCAGATTATATTTCCTCTTCATATGGTATTCAGGAAGAGGAAGAAGAAGAAGAAGAAGAAGAAGAAGAAGAAGAAGAAGAAGAAGAAGAAGAAGAAGAAGAAGGAGGAGGAGGAGGAGGAGGAGGAGGAGGAGGAGGAGGAGGAGGAGGAGGAGGAGGAGGAGGAGGAGGGGAGGAGGAGGAGGAGGAGGAGGAGTAGTTTGGATTTGATATCCCGTTTTATCACTACCCTAAGGAGTCTCAAAGCGGCTAACATTCTCCTTTCCCTTCCTACCCCACAACAAACACTCTGTGAGGTGAGTGAGGCTGAGAGACTTCAGAGAAGTGTGACTAGTCCAAGGTCACCCAGCAGCTGCATGTGGGGGACCAGGGACCTGAACCCGGTTCACCAGATTACAAGTCTACCGCTCTTAAACACTACACCACACTGGCTCTCACTGAGAACAGATCCCAGGTAAAAATATCCTACCCACCCCAGAGAAGTGAATAAATGGATCAGAAGATTAAGCTAAGAATACTCAAATTAGAGACCAATGTATGTTTATTATGAATGGTTCTTTCTGTGGTCTCTAAGACTACAGAATTCTTTATCCCTGTTGGTGTGGTTTAGTGTCAATCTGCATAGCAGTTGGCTGGACCTTCAGTAGGACACATACTCTTGTTTGCGTTCCCAAGAACATTAGCCTATATTTGCATCTGGTGGCATGGTAACCCCCTAGGAATAAACTGAAAATCTAAGGCATATATCTGAATTTTAGATGGTCATTGAGATCTACAGGGAGTTTTGGGTCAGCAGGACCATTTAACAATTCATCTTTATGGCCACTTCCTGGTTGTTATCAGCATCATTACTGGACCCAGGAATCGGCTCTCTAAGGAGAACCCTAAGCCTGGCCCTAGCAAAAGCCAGGCAGGGTTGTATAGGGGCAGTTGTATAGTTATCAATTGGGTCCCAAACCAGGGCACGTGTTTCCCCAATTCTTGAGTAAAACTACAGGAAGGGAGACTAAGGTAAGTCAGGTGCTTTGTCACCAGATATGGACTTCTAGCCTGGTCAATCTGCATTTGCTCATGGGGATGTGTGTGCGTGTGAGAGAGGAAAAGACAACAGGATAAGGGACCTGAGCCAAGCTGGAGGTCATGTGGTTTCCTGGTTCCTTGGGCGAGTATATTGAGGGCTGTGGGTTCCCTGCCCTCCCCTTATGTACTAGAGACCACTACAGAGTCCAGCACAGCACTTCCTCAATCCTAGATGCACATGGCTTTCCCCAAAGAATCATGGGAACTGTAGTTGTTATCAGTGCTCGGAACTGCAGCTCTGTGTAGGAGGGGGTATAGTTCCCAGGATTCTCGGGGGATGACGACCATGTGTTTTAAATGCATGGCATGGATGTGACCAGTTTCCTCAGATGTTCATTGGGTTCTGCTCTCCCAACCACAGCCCGTTGAGATGTACTGCAGGACAACCCGAGTTTCCTTTCAGTATCAGACTCCAGAAACTCCACTATACATATGGAAGTCGCCACATGGCCCTTGGATCCTGTCTGAACAACCCCAATGCAAGACAAAACTTAAAGAGTGAAATGCTTTTTGCATACAGTGAAAATCAAACTTAGCGGAATGTAGCAAAACCTAACTACCTGCTTCTCTGAGACAATTTCTACTGCCATTGCTGCTGGGTTACACTTCATGTGCAGCAACGGGTGCTTTCTCCCATAGCCCCACCCATTTTTTGTTCCTGCTTCCCCCCCCCTAACTCTGTGGCATCATGACATGCCTGCAGCATCAAGCAATAGTGTTGACACTTCACTGGCGCAATGGTCATAATGTCCCATACAAAGCACTTATTTAACACGGCAGGGTTCTGTCTGACTCTAGTTTGACTTGCAAGCTCTGTCAACATTTCTCAAATAGAAGCATTTTCTAAAAAAGCAAGCTACAGAAACAAATACATGGCATTTCTATTAAACTTTTACCAACCTTTGATAACTGTGTCCCCGGCATGCTTCATTTCAGGCAGCTACACAGAACAGCATTTACATTCTTTTATTTACCAAACTCAGTGCATTACTGTAATCAGCATTCTGAAAGTAGACCAAAGAGGCAAGAATGGAGCCCAAGGCAGGCGGCTGCACAATACAGCGCCCACATTTTTTGCGGGGGTGGGGGGGGCAGGGCAGGGAACGGAATTCATGCTTCCACCCACTGGACTTTTTTTTTTTGGTACTGCTGTATTAAAGTTGGTGGAAGGGTGATGCTGGCAATTCTGAAGGCTGAGAAACTTGTACATTTAAATCGACACTAATTATAGCTGGACATGCCGAATCAAAGTGTACAATCTGATGTAAAGCGATAAAATTGGATGTTTTAACAGACAAACACCATATCCTGAACCACTACTCCCTCTATTTTAATAAAATTGCTTAGATAAAATTCATTCACCTTTGAGCCTTCAGAGACCTGGAGATTATTCATTTCAGGCAAAGAAGCATTAAAACTGGAAGTTCTTGAACTGAAAGGAGGCGGAGCTGTTGAAGATGCTTCACATGGTGTGGAAAGAGAGTCAATGTGGTTTGTGTCTTCAGAAGGGGAAAGTGTCATGATCTGTTAAAATAAGGAACAAGGCTAAGGCTAAAGGCATGATGGAATTCCTCCTGAAGCAGCGGCACTGAAATGAAACGGGAACTTCACAAACTCTTGCATTGCTCATTTTCAGTGGCGTTTGCGCAAAAAAAAACTTGGTGTGGATTGTGCCCAACAAATGACACAATTTTTCTATGAAGAGCCTCTAAATAATAATATTGAAAATAATGTAATATTCTCCACTAGTGATCACTAAACAGTTTAAGCTTGTTATTTTTATTAATTCCATTAAGGTTTCTGTGTATACTAAAATCTGTTTTAAAAAGCCTATTCCAGGTTATTGCTTTCCTTCCTTTTTGATGTTTTACGGAAAACAGAAGTCACATTATCAAATGGGGGGGGGGGAGAGAGTTCCAGGGGGCCATTTAATTGAATGTGACATATAGTAACAAATGGAATAAAGACCCACTTATCATATTTGATATTTTTTGTAGGCAGAAATTGCCTCTAACAGTGCAATCCTATATATGTCTACTGAGAAGTAGGCTCAACTGGATCCAATGGAACTTACTCCTGAATTGCTGCCTGAATCTTTTTATGTTTGCCAACTATGAAAAGAAAATTAAGAAGAATGTACTTACCTATGTAAGGTCTCACCCTTTCTGTGTTGCTAGCAATCAGTTTAAATGTAAGAATCATGGATATATATATAATGTATCTTCCAGCAGCCTATAATTTAACTACTTACTAGTTGCGACTGTTCTAGAATTTGACTTGTTGTTAGGTCTTCCTCCTCCGATGACTCATCCGAATCTTCATGGTTTATTTTGTTTAGGCTGGGTGTACTTCCTGAAAGCTGGCTTTCTTCCAGAAGCTGCATATCACACTTGTCCAGACTATCAAGAGAACGCCTGCGTACTCCCCAGTTGAAATTGTCCATGCTTTCACCCTGCAATCACAGCATTGGTTTGTTTTCTCTGCCACAACAGATCTCCACCCACCCACACCCACCCCAAAAAGCTTTATTTAGCAACATCTCATAAGGTCAGTAAGGATTTAAAGATTTTAGCTTCAAAATTATTTTTCATATAAATTAGCAATATAGGAATAATAATAATAATCCATAAATATGAATAATCCAGAAAGATGAAGCTATAGCAATTCCTAAAGCTAACAACATTGCGGTCAACAAATCCCTTCTTCACCACCCAAAAAGCCGCCTGCATGTCAACTTTTGATCTTCAATGGGTAGGTGCACTTTGAGCGCCATGGGGCAGCCACACCCCCATTTAAAAGTAAATGGCACCATCCGCTGGGCAGCATTTCTGTCCACTGAAATTATCGCAAACTGTTGGAACAGCAGCAAAATTGTTTTCATCGATTGCTATTTTATGCATTATGTGTTTATGAAAAGAGCACAGTAGCAAACCTCAGGCAAAATATTCCAGGTTTTCTGTACGACACACATGAACACAATACTCAAGTGCAGAGTGAAGGCAGAGCTAACACTTTCAATTTAGCATGCACAATGCAAGGTGTCAAATCAGCAGAGCCTTTTGGTTTTAATCCCGCTTTTGCTTTACAGATTAGACATTGATTTCATAGGTACATTTTTTTTTAATTAAACCATTTTATTTTTGACATTAGTTTTTTTTAAAAAAAAGAAAAACAAAGACATGCTCTGTTTTATTCCTAGTTTAGGTTTTACAGCACAATCCTATACTTGTTTTCTCAGAAGTAAGTTCCACTATGTTCAGTGGAGCTTACTCTTTCATAAGCATGTTTAGGATTGCAGCCTCAGCCACTGAGACATGCCTGATTCTGGAAATGAAGCATGAGAATTTGTGGGACATTTTTGCCAGTAATATACTTACTAATAAAGCAACATTTAAGATATTGGCAGGTAGCACTGAAACAAATGTACAAACCCAAATTTTAATGTTTCAGTAAAGATGGGGGCTGGTAAGCAGATTAACTATGACTTCCGTCACAAACTCCAATTCCTCAGGCATGTTTGGAGAGGAGAAATTTGGCTTTTACCATAATTGCATTTGCTCAAATGTAAACCTTTTACTTATTTGAGCATTTAAACATTGGAGTAATGGAATGCGGTAAGCCCGCAACTTATCTTTGGTGGGGAGGTAGGTTACGTTCCAGAGATGGCACCTAAAGCCAAAATCGGATATGGTACAAACCCGTCAGGTGGGATTGCCAAAGTTACTTTCCCTGGACGCTCACCCCCTTTCTATTTATTAATTTTTTTATATTTGCCGTGTGTGTAAAGCTGAACGTGCACATGTTAAACGTGTGTAAGTGACAGGGGACGCTCTCAGCACTACCTGGAAATTTGGGGGAATGGACCTGGGAACCTTCTGCATGCAAAGCAGAATTGCAGCCTCTCTCTATTCCTGTTAAATGTCTGGAATTGGCACAGAGATTTAAGCTGGCAGGATCTCTTAAGCATTACCATTAAATACCTCGGTTTTATTCAGCAAGCTTCAAGCTATGCAATTCTATGATTCTATATATAATTTTAACTTTTTTTTTGCACAAATAGCTGGAATAAACACTTGTACATATATCCATACATACAGTATGTTTTTTTTTAAAAAAAAAATTAAAAAACCTAACTACAATGATATGTCACTTAGAACCTAGTCAAGGTTCAAAGATGGCAAAGAATGGGAAAAGCAGATGAACAGGCGACTCCCATTCACCCTAGGCTCCTATGGGAGGCAAGGCAGAATATAAATTGAATAAGTAAAATAATAAATTTTCTTATTTCACCAATGATATTTTTGATTTCATGGATCTCACTGTGGGTGAGATCTGTGAACCCCACCTTGAGTTTTTATAGTAGACTTAACACTTGAATCAGTTCCTTGTTCTTTAGAACTAAAAAGCATTTCTAAAGCATAGCAAGAAGTGGTACGTCCTTCAAACACTTACACACACACACACGCTGAAAAAAGCAGAATATATCACAAGATACAAACAAGCTTTACATCTACTAGCACATGTGAGTTCAAATAGCATTATCTTACCTGAAGTTCCTGAATAGCAGATATAACAAATAGGAAACAAATAAAGAAAAGTATTTGTAAACATACTTAATTCAAACACACTCTTCATAGACATTTGCCCTACAATCTAAATGAATGCTACCAAACTGATAAACGTATCCCTTCTTGTAACTTTACAGAAGCTTAAAAATACCACGACGCTGATTTCACAACCTAATTTTAAAAATACTGAATCGTGGCATCTGGTGACTCTTATAGACAATCTAATCAGCATTAATCTATGCATGATATGAACAAGCTGGAAAACAAGGTACGGAAAAACGGTATTAGCGGTTCCGAACACTGTTTAATTCCCATATATGTACAGGAAGTTTAGATCTACCGCGTCTAAATTACTGGTCTAAATGGAAGTCACTGAAGCAGCAATCCTATACCAATTTACCTGGAAGGAAGAGCCATTGAACTCAATGGGACTTATTTCCATGAAGGATTGCACGGTGGAAACAAATAGCCAACGCTTCTGTCAAGCCGAAAGTTGCTTCTATGTTTTTAATTGTTTTAAAAGCTATTTGTTAAGGCATTTCAGGGCAAAGACGTTAAGATTCAATAACAGGAAACACGCTACAGCACTGCCTAATAATACTGTTATTGTTGAGAATGAATGTGTTTTTCCATTATATACGCCACTTTTGAAGGCTTTATATCTTCAAAGCAATCGTTCCAGCCTGGAGCTAGCCTGTTCCCTACATGTAAACTCTGAATACGGATCACGGGATTCAAACTTCCCATGTGAAACCTAGAGCGGTTGAGAGGACCTGCGGTATTTCAGACACTGTACAGTTAACTAAGACCCCAGTTTGAACTACGGTACCTAAGTAAAGGGGAAAGCCCCTCTGCTATTTCCGTTCAGATTCCTGATGGACTAGGTAATTGCTATTCCTCCTAAAACTAGTGGGTGAACAGCATTATATTTTTTGAGAGAAAATTGGGAGTATTTTTTAAAAAATCATATTTATCCGTTTGCATAGCCTTATGGCAAAATAAAATAAAATAAAAATAATGCATGAAATGGCATTCACAGAAATGGGATGGCCTATTTATAACCCACAGAACTGCACCAAAATGTGCAGAGAAAGTAGGTATAACGGCTCCTTTTGTCCACCTTGCTCCTGTGTCTACAGCAGCAAACAAGGCTGTGTGAATACTGCAGATAATAGCTGAAGTGCATGTGCAAACACTGGCTGAAAAGCAACTGCAGCTCACTCAATTTGCAGCTCACTCAACTATGGTTAAGAAATCAGCAGTATTCCAAACCCATATTAGGAGGCACAGTGGCCATGCCTGCAAGTAACAATATTTATTATTTATTTATTAAATTTCTACACCACACTTCACCTGAGGATCACAGGACTGTTTACACTATATAAACACACACCCACACAAATGCACAACATAGTAACAAACAAAAACAATTCCCGCCCCCCCCATTTAAAAGGCCATAGAGTATTTAATTAGTCAAAGGCCTCAGAGGAGAGGAATGTTTTCGCCTGGCGCTTAAAAGGTACGTAAAAGGTACGTAACAAAGGCGCCAAGCAAGCCTCCCTGGACAAAGCATTGCAGAAAGGGCACGTAAAACAATAAACCATAGTTTGGCGCTACATGGATGAGTGTCAGCAAACCCAAGCAAATTGCCAGACCCATACATTTCCTCCCCCCTTTCCTTTGGCCTAGTAGCTGGGGGGGGGGGAGATTTCTGCCAAATTTAGTTTCACTTTTAAGGATTCTCATACAGTGGAACCTCGGTTTATGAACACCTCGGTTTATGAATTTTCGGTTTATGAACGCCGCGGACCCATCTGGAACAGATTAATTCACTTTCCATTACTTTTAATGGGAAAGTTCGCTTCAGTTTATGAACGCTTCAGTTTATGAACAGACTTCTGGAACCAATTACACCCATGTTTCAGTTTATGAACGCTTCAGTTTAAGTACTTCGCGGACCCATCTGGAACGGATTAATCCACTTTCCATTACTTTCAATGGAAAAGTTCGCTTCAGTTTATGAATGGTTACTCCGCGGACCGTTTGGAACAGATTAATCCACTTTCCATTACTTTCAATGGGAAAGTTCGCTTCAGTTTATGAACGCTTCAGTTTATGAACAGACTTCTGGAACCAATTGTGTTCATAAACCGAGGTACCACTGTATTAGCATTACTTACAAATCTGCCAAATCTAATGCATTTCATAATATACCCATACGAGGGGTTACAAAGCTGGCGTACTAAACTACCGAAAAGGTAAAGGTAAAGGACCCCTGACAGTTGCAGATGACTCTGGGGTTGTGGCACTCATCTCACTTTACAGGGCGAGGGAGCTGGTGTTTGTCTGCAGACAGTTTGTCAGGGTCATGTGGCCCGCATGACTAAGCCGCTTCTGGCGCAACCAGAGCAGCGCACGGAAACGTTGTTTATCTTCCTGCCGGAGCGGTACCTATTTATCTACTTGCACTTTTTGAAGTGCTTTGAAACTGCTAGGTTGGCAGGAGCTGGGACCGAGCAACGAGAGCTCACTCCGTCACGGGGATTCGAACTGCCAACCTTCTGACTGGCAAACCCAAGACGCTCAGTGGTTTAGACCACAGCGCCACCCGCGTTCCAAACTACCGAAGGTTTGCTTTAAACCAGGCACCCCCATACTGCGGCCCTCCAGATGTTTTGGCCTACAACTCCCATGATCCCTAGCTAAGAGGACCAGTGGTCAGGGATGATGGGAATTGTAGTCCAAAACATCTGGAGGGCCGAAGTTTGGGGATGCCTGCTTTAAACCAAGATGCCTGGTTCAAATGCAACACTAAGCAGAAATTCTTTAAAAGCAGAGGACAAACTCAGATACTCTCTTACCATATGTGCAGGGAAGGAAGAGAAAAGAGGGGCAAATGCATGGAGATGTTTCATGGCTGAATGATGTAACATACATGGAAAACTCTAGCACTGTGCAATGTGGTACAATGGATTATATCAATACATTACCGTAGTATATTAATGCATTGCATTAAGTACCACTTAGAAGCTCGTTTTGACTCCTTAGAAATTTATTTTGGCATTAGGTGGCGTAGAAATTAATAAATAATTTAGGATTCCTATAGCATGAGGTTCTACTTGTGCAATGGGCTCCCCAGAACCCCGGAGCAGATTTAGAGGGTGTGTGGGAAGCTGAAGGGAAGAGGAGAGGAGAGGAGAGGCCTGTTGCATGAGCCAAACAGCAGCACCATAATTTCTCCATTTGTGCAACTCATTTGTGGCGACCAGTGTTTGCCTGTAGTACGACAAACCAATCCACAATTCCTCTTTAAAAGCTATTTCATAAAGTTTATTAAAAACTGGCTTTTGGAAAAGTGACAAAGTAGGACTTTGGAGTCTCTTCAGGTGGAAGCAAGGGAAGTCTTACTCATAGCAAACCCCTTTGTCCACAATGGAACATACTGCTGAGTCAACACGCATAGGATTTCACTACAAATGGATTTAATACCAGTTTGAGCACAGATTTTAAATCATGCAAACCACAGATCTATTCTCACACACTAAACTGAGTTAGTCACAGAGGTTTTAAAGAGAATATATTAAAGAAAGCTAGGATAGCATTAGCTAGGTGGAAATTGTTTCTGATTTCTTCCCCCTGAAAGAAACAATATTTACTTTATTTCTCAATTATATATATATATTCTATTGCTGTCCTACTTACAACCTCTTTAAGCAAGTACCATGATAAATAAGTGCTCCTCTGATATGACATCTAATATGCTGTTGCTTCTCGTATCGTTTGCTAGCTCTATCTTAATAGAATTACTGGACTGGAGCTATTAAAGGGCTAATATAGGACAGCCTACGGGAGCTATCTCAACACCTTCCCCAGCAGCTTGCTATTCTTCAGTCCCCGAAGGAATTTGCTTCTGGAGTGTCTGGCTACTTATTTGAACTCTCTTTATTTACTAGTTTAATTGCTGCTTATACAGCTGTTTTCCAATTGTATCCATTTTGTATCTCAGCTGAGCCGCCTAATTGACTGTACTCATTAAGGTGCACTAAGGAGTTTCATCCTTCAGTCAGCCACAGCCCCACACCTCCAACTCATTTGAATGCAGCCCACAAGGAAGGTTGGACCTCCAGCTGTTGCTGAACTACAACTCCTATCCTCCCTGTTGGCCATATTTCCTGGAGCTGATGGGAGTTCTTGTTCAGCAATATCTGGAAGGCCAAAGGGGATCTATACACTCTTGCTGCTCTACTCCAAGCTGCAGGTGAGGATTGCATTTTTAAAAGTTAAAATAAACAAATCCCCACATATAGAAAGCTAGCCGTGTGAATGACTGTTGACCTGCCCCTGACACATAGCTGCCAAGTTTTCACTTTTCTCGCGAGGAAGCCTATTCAGCATAAGGGAAAATCCCTGTAAAAAAGGGATAACTTGGCAGCTATGCCCTGACACCACAGTGACCTCCACACCACCTTGGCCCTCCTGCTCTTGGTTATGGAGAGTGGCCTCCACCTCAAGAAGCCAGATAAGCAATTCTGCCAGCTGCTACTGCCCAGCAGATCACAGGTTGACCTGGGACATGCTCTAGGCCCAGGCATCCCCAAACTTCGGCTCTCCAGATGATATGGACTACAATTCCCACCTTCCCTGACCACTGGTCCTGTTAGCTAGGGATCATGGGAGTTGTAGGCCAACATCTGGAGGGCCGCAGTTTGGGGATGCCTGCTTTAGGCCAGCAGGCATGGCCAAACTTGCCCCCCCCAGCTGTTTTGGGACTACAACTCCCATCACCCCTAGCTAACAGGACCAGTGGTCAGAGATGATGGGAATTGTAGTCCCAAAACAGCTGCAGGGCCAAGTTTGGCTATGCCTGCTCTAGGGGAATTTATCATTTGGGTGTAAGGAAAAGAGGGAAGGGTGGCATGTGAATGCCCTCGTGGATGAGAACGCCTGTCCAAAACGGCCCCTATTTGCTTTCTGGCCCTGTTTCCCCTCCTCCTCACTTAACCGCCCTTTTCCGCACAGCGCAAAGGATGTGCAGCCTTGCCCCCTCCAGCCCCTAATGCTGACGTTTTCTCCAGTCAAACAGATATAATTATTCCCAGAGGGAGCAGATCTGCATTACCACTAAAACGCCTTACCAAAAAAAGAAAGAAAATGAAACAAAACCAAGGCGTTCCAATACCCTTCAAGTATATGATGTAAGCTGGATAATATGCCCTCGCAGCAACTCCGGTCAAAGACAAACTGACAGGCTTTTACCTGCCAAGACCTGATTCCAGGCCCTCGGGCTTCTGTTTTTCTTCTACGAGAGCTGATGAGAATCGCTAACACCATAGAGTGGAGCAGAAAACAGCACCGGGGCTTTTAAGTGCTGGGGATTTCATCGCGTTAGTGCTGCATAAACATCACATATGCATATACACACATGCACGGGCCTATGCTTAGGTTTTGGGAGAGCACTGATGAAAGCATCTGATTATAAGGCTATTTCTTGTGCAGCGTGTTCATGAAATTCAAAGCATGCATTCTGTTAATGATTGGGCATGTCAGACATTTGGCTGTACTGAATCTTTAAAATTTTAATGCACGGAAACCTTAGTATCAGTACAAATCACTAAAACGTGCAGCCCTAGACTTCTGTAGCATGCATTCGAGTGTGTATTGAGGGTTTGTTTTTGTTTTTGTTTAAAAGAAGCATAAAGAGAAGAAAAAAAGGTGTATGTTTAAGGAAGGCCGTGCTAACCTGCCGAAAGTTAGGCTATCGCACTAATTCACTGTGTAAACATTTATCGTTGCTCAGCTAAGCCTTTGCTAGAATATAAAGAGGACATTATTTACTGTTGGGGAAGTGCTAAAATGTGGCTTAATCTGCAGTAAGAGCAAAGTTCGTTCAGAGAGAATGTACCATACCTCCCCGTCCTCCAGCTCCACATCGAGGAAATCGAAATCCCTAAAGACTCTGAACTGCTGCTCGCTGTTTGAATCATCCATGTTCTCTTGCTCGCGGGCTCCGTCCTCTGAAGCCACCAGGCTCGTCTGGTGCTCAATCAGATCCAAATCTCCACATGAAGAAAAAATCACCTAAAAGTCAAGAGGGGGTTTTTCTATTAAAAACAAAACAAACTCTTCCTCCACGACGATCTTTTGTTAGCAAAAGTCTAATGGGCTTTTCAGAAAGCTGTACACACCTAATTCCTTCAGTGGGTATTTTTAGAAGGCTCCTTTTTATTATTTATGTTGGACAGGTGCCTTCAGATTAAACTCATACTAAGACGCAACTTTGAGCTGCAGGAACACGTCCAAGCTACCTCCTAATGGGTGCAGATTGATGCTTCCTTAGTATTTATATGCATTTATGGGAACAGAATGCAACTGCGGGAAGGGCACGGAAAAGGGTAAGCCAGCCCTTTTGCTTCTCAATTGTTACAAGGGGAAAGCATGCAGATAAATTAGGATGTGTTACATTTCAGCTGTTATTATTCACAAATATGTTTGAACTGCATCATTCCACAACCATGGCACTAATCGTGCTTTTCTGTCAATGGATTGTGTCCATACACTCTTCGATGCAAGAGAGGGTGGGGGGGGGGGAGAAAGTGGGAGAGAGAGAAGTCTGTCTGCAGTAGCTGTTTTTCCAACTGCCTCTTACAGCTGATTTTCTACATTTACTGATTGGCATCAGTTTTAGCGGAGGAAAGGGCAAAATCAAAAACTGGAGGGTAAGGGCAACCCCCCCCCCCAAAAATGAATAAATAAATGCAGCATGTTCATTTTAAAACTTGGGATGGGGGAGTGAGCAGGCAGACTGAGAATGTTAGGTAGATGTTAGGTAGGAAGACCTGACTCATACTCTGAGACCCGTATGTTTAGCCGAAAAGGAATTCCAAAAACCAGGGTTTCATTTCTACCCTACCCTTTTATCTCCTATTTTGTTCCCATGTGTATCAGCCAGAATGGACTTTGAATTCTGTGTGTGTGTGTGTGTGTGTGTGTGTGTTTTATTAGTTGAATATAAGAACAACATATAATCAAATACAAGCAATCAAATACAGTTTCCTCCTAAACTTTGAATTCTTAAATTTCTAAAATGTTCAGGAAGTATAACAGTCAGAGGCAGGTAGTCACAATGCCTAAATGTACAGTTAAGTAATTCTGGAACGAGTTAGCCAGTGAGCCATATTTTAACAAATCTGTCAGAGAGATAATTTCTTGATAAGGGGAGTGGGTAGGTTGGTGGGTAGACACATTATTTTATTTTAGTTACTTAACAAAATTTATATACCACTTGATTCTGGTAAAACCTCTACTGGCTAGCAAGAAGTATTATAGTGGTCAATAAAAGCATTTAAAAACAATTAAAGCATAAAAATAATTAAAGTTAAACAGTAAAAGAGATTAAAACACATCAGCATCTACATGTATGGATAGGCTTGCCTAAACCAACAATGTTTTTAAGCAAGCGCATCTATCACTTGTGTTTGGCTGAGAATCAGCATTCATTATGGAAGGGTCACATCATGCCAGCAAACCGAAGATAAAATTTAGAGCTGTACCTTTGAATTGTTTATGAATAAGCCCTAGAAGGAGAAATATGAGACTTACCGAAGGGTTTTTGCTCAGGCCGACTTCTTGACCACAAAGTGTAAGAACGTGCACTAACTTTTCTTTTGTCCTTTTCTTTTTTTCAAAAGGGTGAAGACAGACAGACAGAGAGAGAGAGAGTTCAAGCAATGCCACACATTTCAGAGCTCAAATCATAGAAGAAAAAAATACTGTAGGGATCAATTAATAAACACTAAAAGCTCCACTCCCGATGACTCCTAATTATAGGAGACCATGGTCTCTTATAATTTCATATGGATGAAGTTTTTGTAAGCATTTTAGCAATTTTTTTTAAAGCTCAATTCCTGAAACTGGGTAGGCATTTTGTTTACTTATAAAAGTATTTATATATCACCCTCCCATAAAATATCAGGGTGGTGGTTCAGCAACATTAAAAAACAAATTAAAAGCAATACAAAACAATTTTTAAAATGATGGGCTACTCAAGAAAAAGTTAAACCACTACATAGGCCTGTTAGCACAAAAAGGACTTCAAGAGACGCCTGAAAGTCAAAAGTGAGGATTGTCTGCCGAATGTCTGCTGAAAGTGTTCCACAGCATACGGCTGACTTCTGCTTGAAGTCAGTCAGGTCTCTGTAACACAGGGGACAACTGACAGCACTTCTCCAGATGATCCCTAGATTTTACCTGAGAATACTGAGGCCTCTTCCAGCTAACAGGAACAAGGACATTGGAGTTAGACCCAGATGATGTTGAAGAAGTGCTGCGGGTGACAGGCATTATTCTAGGCTTTCCATCCCTGCCTGAAGAACTCTGTAGCTCATCATATCGTCTCCCAATAATTGGAGTCTTAAAAGAAAATAATGAACAGTATTTAGCATTTTGAAGGGCTTTACAGTAAGTGTTTTTTGACGCTGGGCCAGACACCCACGGCAGGTGGTGGACTTTCCTTCCTTGGATGTTTTTAAGCAGATGTCAGATAGCCATCTGTCATATATGGTTTAGTTGAGATTCCTGCATTGCAGGGGGTTAGACTAGATGAGCCTTGGAGTCCTTTCCAACTGTACAATTCTATGATCCTGCAGTTCTATAAGGCAGGGCTGAAGAGCACTCCCCAAGCATCACCCTCTGGAAACCACCACAAAATGGTGCCACCCACCCCTAACTCAGTCATTCCAGAAGGATACCATGGTCGATGGTACTGAAAGCCACCGAGAGGTTGAGGACAATTAGCAGGACACATTTCCCCTGCCTCTCTCTCTCTCAACAGAGGTCATCATACAGGGATTAGTTTCTGTGTCAAAGCCAGGCCTAAACCCCGATTGAAGTTGATCATTCTAGAAAATAAGTCTCCTCCAAGAGCACCTGGATCTGATCTGTGGCAAAGCTGGATCTGGTTTGTCAAAGAAAGGGAGATTGGCAACTGGTTGGAAGTTACTTAGATTCTCCAAATCCATGGAGGGTTTCTTGAGGAACGGTTTTTACCACTGTTTCCTTTGATCAGGCAGGGGCCGCCCCTCTCTCACAAGGAGGCGTTAATTCCCCCTCCCAGCCAGCTGTCCCCTCCCTGCTATTTTTTTTTATCAGCCATGAGGGGCAACAGTCCAGAGTGCAAGTAGTCAACCACACAATTCCAAGCACCTTGTCCACATACCTCATTGAAACCCATGTTTTAAGATTATGTGTTTTAAAAGGATACACTATTTCTATTTGCTTCAGCTTTCATAGGGGCATGCACTAGACATGCAGATTTATTGCGACAAGAATATAGTACCTCAGAAATATCAAAATGGAAGTCTAACGTTTTCCCAGGTAGTTCTTTGGAAGCGTTGCTCCATACACGATGTATTTCCATTTTCGAAAGATCGCTGTGCTGCTGGTAGGAGGGCAAAACCAGGCTTGCTGAGCGCGAAACTACCAACTTCAATATATTTAGGGCTTCTCGCCAGTGAATGCTCTGGAAACAATTTTTCACAAATATATAGCATATTACATATTACATAGGAACAAAATCTATGAGAAGAGGAAGAACATCGCACACAATAAAATTACTTACTATTAAATAATATTAGTTTCAAATGTAATACAGGTTTGACAATATATACACAGAATGTATATATACCACACAGAGTTAAATGAGAATATTATAGTATGTTACCATCCTTTTCAGACCATGAATTAATTCTCCAACTGAGAATAAAGAGGACTGAATTAGCTTTGAGTATTTTTTTTTCTGTAATGCTGCTATTTAGGCACAGAATTTTACATTCTTACATTCTTGCCTTTTGTTGAAATCTTTTCTAACTATTGTGTTTCCAGTGAAAAGCAAAGAAAACTTGGGTAGTGTTTGGACAGGAGTCTGATTTTATTCCAAGTATAATTTAATTGCACAAAAATCCCCCTGAACCAGGACCCTTCCTCTGAGTGACAGGTTAAGGATTTGTTAACACAGCATATGGAGGGGGGAAACGGAATCCGGAGTGCCGTGATAACTGCAGCACTTTTGCCTTTTGCTTGTGCTCTCCTTTTCCTTTGCATTACTCCTTTCAGTAAAATTCCAAATTGTCTGGAAATATGTATCTCAGAAGCAGAATGGATCAGAGGAAATGCATGCTATCCTGGGTGTGAATTCCGCAACTGATTCTGAATGCAGAATTTGGATTTGATGTCTACGGAAGTTGGAACTGACTGAAGCAGCAATGGTGGACTTTGGAGTTTCAAATTTCAGCAGCACCCTGTGCAATGCTAAGATTCGCTGCCCCCCCCCACGCTCCTTTCTACAGCATTGTTGTGGTGCCCCCTGCAGCACAGCACCCAATGCGGCCAAACTGGTCATGCTACCCCAAAACCACCTCTGGCTGCAGCATACATGCAGCAAATCAGACACAATGCCAAAGCATAGCTTGGTACTATGTGAACAAGCCTGGTCTGTGTCTTTCTCCTCCACTTCCCCAAAATTCCCCCCTCTCATTTCTGATGTGATAGTCTGCCGCATTTCAGAGGAAAGGTTTGGCTTGCCACTAACTTAGGAGTGAAAGGGAAAACTAGGTGACGTGAGGCCTTTATATTTTATGTGAGTGCATATAAATACTTTTCTAAATGAGCAAATAAGCACTGGTCTTTTATACAAGCTCTATGAGGTGAATGCCATACTTACCTGCACATATTTTTCAATGGTCTTTAACACCTCCATGTTAAACTGTTTTACAGGAATGCCTGATAGATCCATATAACTAAGAAGACTATAGATTATCTGCAAAAGGGACTGCTGCATGCTGGGAAGCCCCTTTTCCAGCAGCTGTGAGGAAAAAATAAACAAAATCACAATCCTTAAATAAAAACACACCAATTTTGCTGTTACAGAGGTAAAATGGTGAGAGATGTGGGAGGAATTCAACATTTCACTTTTCTAATCATTCCATCAGTGGTAGCATTTCAGTTTGCCTGGCGGAATAACCTCCCCTCCCCTCTTGCCTTGCACTGTTATGGGGGTTCTCCCACCCCCAGAGAAGATTTGGAGAGTGTAGCAGGCACATGGTGTGTGTGTGTGGGGGGGAGAACGTCCCATTGCACTAGTAGGTCTTGTTGAACTGGCTCCTGCTAGTACACCTATTTAGTTGAATCCAGCTCCTGGATAATAACTCTGAAGATCATAGGTTAGAATCTTGCACATTTGTGCACTTGGCTACATACAGATAATTTATTTTGTTATGGATGCAACGTTCTGAACGAACTCACTTTGCGCCAACTTCTACAATAAAAAATTAACTGTTATGTACTGAGCTGAATCCTAGAACAATAGGATTCAGAAACAGCGGGAGCTACCCAATCCAACTCCAGGTGGAAGTGAATCCGCAACCTGATTGGCCTGCTGGAGCAGCCAATCAGGCGGCGGGCAGAAGTGAATCTGCTACCTGATTGGCCTGTAGGAGCAGCCAATCAGGCTGCAGGCAGAAGTCAATCCACAATATAATTGGCCCACAGGTGTAGCCCTGAAGTAGCCAATCACGCAAGGCCCATTGTGTAAATAATGTATATAAGCAGATGGTTTTGGGAAAAGAGCCATTCTTCTTCTCCTCTTCTCCTTGATGACTATGAGCTGAATAAAGAGCATGAAATTCACTCTCGACTCCGAGTACATTTCATTAACCATGGAAACTAAACAGGTTAGCACCCTCATAGTTCATTCTCTAAGCTAGCCTACCCACAACTTCCTTGTTTAGCCTTCTTCCACCATTGCTAACCTCTGGCCATGTTGGTGCTTCAAAAGCAAATGTGCTAACTTTCAAAAGCTGGTGCCATTACTGCTTTTTAAATTTCCAAGGAGATTTTCAGGTGTTTTCTTGCATCTATTTTGTATGTCCTTCAAACAAACTTGAGCGTCCTGATCCAAGTTGTGGAAAGGAATACCAAGAGCTCAATATTTATATAAATCAAAAGAATATAACACTTGGCAATGCTTCCTTCCAGCAGCACCTTAGGGATCAACTAAGTTTGTCATTGGTATGAGCTTTCGTGTGCATGCACACTTCTTCAGATGCACAGAAGTGTGCATGCACATGAAAGCTCATACCAATGACAAACTTAGTTGGTCCCTAAGGTGCTGCTGGAAGGAATTTTTTTATTTTGTTCGACTACGTCAGACCAACACGGCTATCTACCTGTAACTAGAACTTGGTAATGCTATTCTGGTTCTCAGTGAACAGTCACAGGAACTATCATAGCAATTCTAATACATGGAAAAAGAACTCACTTGTGTATACATTTCTACAGTCCAGGATGATAAATCAGCATAATCAAAACTATGCTGTAGGAGAGGCAAGATGACAGTTTTTCTTGCACTCCAATGAGAGAAGCAAGAAAACTCTGGTTTGTTCAAAAGAGGCTGGCATTTTATCAAAAAACTGCACATCACAAGGCTATGCCAGGCATAGGCAAACTCAGCCCTCCACATGTTTTGAGACTACAATTCCCATTATCCCTGACCACTGGTCCTGTTAGCTAGGGATGATGGGAGTTGTAGGCCCAAAACATCTGGAGGGCCGAGTTTCCCTATGCCTGGGCTATGGTTACACTGAAGTACATTCCAAAAAGAATGCAAGTTTATGCAGAAGTCGGTTCCATTTATTTCAATTGAACTTATCCCCAAGTAAGTTTCACAAACCCATAGACTTGATTAGTCACAATGCTTTGTTTTGTATTGCACACTCTGACTCTCTCTCTCTCAAACAGTTCAAAGAGAGCATTTCTGCTGTTTATGTGTGTGTACAAGAGAAGGTGCCTCTGGAAAGCAGGTTTATTGAGCATTCATCCCGATTTGCTTGCACAGAGGTTATACAATGTCTGCTGCTTCTTATGCGTTCGTTCTGATTTATTTATTTTTAATGGTTAATATCTGTTCTCAGAGTCTCCTCGGGGAGGCATTCCTAGCCTTTGGGCCAATTATATTATTATTATATACACACCTACCTACACAAGTACACACACAAATACACAGGAATTCCTTCACTGAATATTTGGGAACATAATGTGCAACCCCCTAACCAGAACTAAACCCAATTCCCTTCAAAGGGGCATAACTCCTAGATAAATGGGTTAAGATTACAGCCTTAGGAAAGCTGCCAATAGAAGACAGAAATGGACTGAGCAGTAGAAACATACCTCAGCTAAATACGTAACCATGTTCAGAGTAGTATCAGCAAACGTTTCATGAAGGTAACGGCAAACGACGTTGACCCAGGTTGCACAGTCTCTCGTGTAGCTGTGAGTTTTATAAAGAGTCATGACGTGGGCTAAGTTTGACAGCTTGGGGTTCTTTTCTTCTAGACAGACCTGATGACATATAGGGAACATGAAAGTTATGTTAACAGCGATCCAAAAACAATCCTGGGATTTAATTAGACCTATGACGAATTGAAGACAGGTGGTACCTGAGCAATCCTTTCTGCGATATCCTTGCAGAACTGATTTGGGCCATCAAAGTGCTGAATTAAATGAGGCAGGAGGCACAAAACATTCAATGGAAATCCTGGCACACACAAAAAAGTAGAAATTTGAGAAGGCATGAATAATTCAGATTTCAAACTGTACTTTATAAAGGCACATATACCGCCACTTTAAAACACCCTGTATTTACACAAAAACGTGTCAAGCGCATGCAGTGTGATATTATTTTAAACGCACAATCTTCTTTCTCCATCCCCGTGACGGTAAGGAAATGCTACCTTTGCATATTTGGAGGATTAGTTTCTTATATGTAAAACATAATGATTACTATCAATTGCTATGAGAGACATATTCCTTATACTGGATACTTGACCTTTTAGCTAAAAATGCAGAAGAAACACAACCAATCAATGAAACAAAACATCTATCGACTGTACCTATGGCTTGGGAGGAATCCACCATGGACACGCGTGAAACCGGGGTCAACAAACTGAAAAGCTGCAGCGTAAGGTCCGTGGTGGTAAGGGAAGTGAAACCTTTAAGCAGCAGCTGCTGGAGCCCTGAGAAATCTGTCCATTTCAACTGCCCTTGTAGCTTTTCTAGCTTTTCTCTGTTTTCCACTTTATCCAGTGGCAAATGAACAAGCAGCTTATTCAGCAACCTCAGCGACATGAGATATTCAAACTCAAAATCGGATTCCATCAAAGCTACGGCAACCCAGAAGATGGTGGCTAACAGGTTCGTAGGGTTGTTAATATTGTTAGGGTCTGTGAGGCTGTCTTTTAAAGAGGACGAGCTCCTGGTTTTGGGGGAGAGGCCCTGCTGAGTGCAAGCCTGTATCCTGTCGAGGGTGGCACTGCGAGGAGGGTCGGAGGATCGGTCCACATCCCCGAACTTTTTTGGCACTGAAAAGCTCCTCTGGTGCCTGCTGCGCTCAGCGGTTGTTGTATTGCCACCTGCAGCTCCCGCACTGACATTCAGCTGCCCTGTACTCTTCCGATTTGCGGTCAGCTTTGAACTTGACGTTAAGTCCGGCGATGATGAACTAAGCAAAACAAAACAAAACAAATGTTAGGGGCCCAGTACCTGGAGATTCATGTGAACAGGCGCTGCCCAATTCACTTCAACAGTAAATAATGCAAAATAAAAAAATTCCTTCAGTAGCACCTTAAAGACCAACTAAGTTTATATTTTGGTATGAGCTTTCGTGTGCATGCACACTTCTTCAGATACACTAGCATCTGAATATGCTAGTGTATCTGAAGAAGTGTGCATGCACACGAAAGCTCACACCAAAATATAAACTTAGTTGGTCTTTAAGGTGCTACTGAAGGAATTTTTTTATTTTGCTTCAACTCAGACCAACACGGCTACCTACCTGTAACTAGTAAATAATGCCTCACTCATGCAATCCCACTCCAAATGCAAAACACTTCCCAGCAGTTAAGTCAATTCCTGTTCCTATTTTGTTCTACATGCAAATAGGAGCACTCATATGCACACTTCGGAGTCACTGGATCCAGACGACGGCATGAAGAGCAATTTTGGAAGGCCCAATACTAGACTTAGGGTTTCCGTGTACTTTGTATTATGGAGATAAAGCTTTGCCACCTCGACAAGATTTGCAGAAACACAATACACTGAGGGAAAGGAGCAAGAATGTGCAAGTATGTTAACTAACGTAATTTTTATAGATTTGAGAATTTTTAATAGAGGGTATTAAGGGACCCAGGTGGCGCTGTGGGTTAAACCACTGAGCCGAGGGCTTCCTGATCAGAAGGTCAGCGGTTCGAATCCCTGTGACGGGGTGAGCTCCCGTTGCTCGGTCCCAGCTCCTACCAACCTAGCAGTTCGAAAGCACGTCAAAAATGCAAGTAGGTAAATAGGAACCGCTACAGCGGGAAGGTAAACGGTGTTTCTGTGTGCTGCTCTGGTTCGTCAGAAGTGGCTTTGTCATGCTGGCCACATGACCTGGAAGCTATACGCCGGCTCCCTCAGCCAATAAT
Organism: Zootoca vivipara; assembly: GCF_965207765.1. Lineage (NCBI taxonomy): Eukaryota > Metazoa > Chordata > Lepidosauria > Squamata > Lacertidae > Zootoca > Zootoca vivipara. The sequence continues at coordinate 77,678,307 of NC_142587.1, forward strand.
GCGAGATGAGCGCGCAACCCCAGAGTCGGTCACGACTGGACCTAATGGTCAGGGGTCCCTTTAACTTTACCTTTATGGTTTACCTGGGTGCAGAATTTGGTTATTTTTTATTTTTTAGTGCAGAATATACACAGCCTGTAGCTCAAGAAGATATAAACCAAAAGGAAAATATAGGTAAATTAGATGCAAATAGAATTTGATGGAGTCATTGGCAAACCCAGCCACAAGATGAAGACTAGCATCTAGTGGGCAGGCTTTGGGTTGTGGTCTGCAGTGTAGCTACACAAGGCATATACGTAGGATTTTTTTTGCTGAGAAAGCTGGCTTGGCCCAGGAATGAGCTCCATTCCTAGCTGTTGGGTAAGTCTTCAATTAGACTAGGAGGGAGATGCCTGTATATTAACTGGACCCTCATTCTGAGGACTTTTGCTGCCTGCCCAGCTGCCAAATAAGGTTAGGCTTTTAAGTAAGATAATATACTGGGCAAGTTTCACATGGAAGGGGCAGGTTAGCAGCAATCTCTCCATGGCTGCATATATGGAATGAATGCATGCAATCTAACTTTTCAGTTCTCCACTTTTCTTTAACAGGTGATAGAAAATGACATCCCTCCAAGGCAAAGTCTGCCTTGATTAGATTGGGAGGACTTAGCCAATGCCTCTGAAAAAGCAAATCAAACAAGGACAACACAGACAAACTGGGCTCTGTATCCACTCACCCTCCACATTCTAAGCAACATCACCACAAATTTATTAAAGAGGGGTAGAGGAATGCTCATGAAAGGGTTGTGTCAGAGATCTGTCAACGCAGACACACATGCAATCTAGCCTTGACAATATGACACCGAGTCAAAGCCAAACAAGGCCATGCATGTGGCACCCAGCAGAAGAGTTTCCTCTGTGGGGTATTTAAATAAAAATGCCCATCATTCTGCTGTTTGAAAACATTAGTAGAACTGCTGTGATTGGCGACACAATGGGAACAGAGGTCACCATTGCTGGGAAGGAAGAAAGGAGGGTGCTCGTTTTCCCTTCCCACAAGTCGCAGTTCCGTTCTGTCTCCCCAAAGTCAGTGCTTCCAATCTCCTGAAGTAAAGTGGCACAACTGAGATGGGAGAGGGAAGAAATATAGGCAGAAATACGCTCAAAGATAAATAGAATACTTTACTGATACTTTAGAATACTTTACTGATACTGATAGAATACTTTGCTATATTGTTTTTAACACTCGATTGGGAGCCGCCCAGAGTGGCCGGTGGGACTCAGCCAGATGGGCGGGGTATAAATAAATTATTATTATTATTATTATTATTATTATTATTATTATTATTGAAAACCCTGAAGAATGGCAACTACTGATATCACAGACTGAACTTGGGTAAATTTAACTAGATTGATCGGGGGGTGGGGTGGTGAGTTGGGATTTTGCTTTTGTATATTTTTCTCTTTTTTAGTAATTGAAATACTTGGAAACCAATAAAATTATACTGATTTGTTTAAAAAAGATGAGGTAAATAACACTCATACATCATTGACTTCTGGCCCCACTTACCAATAAACATTGTGTATAACCCAGAGATGGAAATGGACAATAATTCAAACTTTATTGTGCCGACTTCTTTTGGTGAACTACGGTACACCTGCAACTTACGCTAGGGTTACATTCTGGGGATGGCGCCTAAAGCCAAAATTGTGTATAGTCAAAACACAATGGGTTCAATGGTGGGCGGGATTGCCAAAGTCTTTTTTCCTCAGGCACCCTCTCCCTTCCTACCCCCTTATTGATTAAAAAAACACACCCCTTTTTGTAATGTGCGTAAAGCTGAATGCACACAAGTTACCTTAGTTTTCCGTGTATCAAACGAGGCTTTATTCTTAGAAAATTATGTCCAGAATCGGGGGGGGGGGGGAAGCGTCTTATAATCAGGGGTAGTGCATGGGGGGGGGAATGGGATTGGTTGATGCCGCGAGCCGGAGATTGTCAGCGGCTATTGGGCATGTTATTGGTGGCTGCCTCAAGGGCTGTTGTTGATTGGCTGTTGCTGTGGCAATTGGGCGGGCAATAGGCGGCTTCTGCCGGCGAGGGGACAGACGATAGCTGGCTTTTGCGATGTGTGTGAGTGGCAGCTTAGGTGAGGATGGCGAGTGATTTTTGGCAATCCCCTCATTTTCTTAATTTTGAGTCACCCCAAATAGTATACTGTCTTATAAAAGTATGGTAAATGTGTGTAAGTTCTGGGCTTGCTGTGTTGTGCAAGAGCAGTGAGTTTCATGTTTTTTGGTGCTGAGCTAGGCAAAATAATCAACAAAATGTGTTTTTTTTGGGGGGGGGGCGTGTTACGGTGTCTCTGCCCCATAACTGGCAGTTTTGCACAGCTAGACTTCTTGGCTTAAGAGATCTCACGAATGCCCTCTCCTTTCCCCTTACAGTATGCAATCTTATACAGCCTTTCAATGACAGTGTTCCAGATGTAACGAGAACTGACTATGCTGCTAATTTAGATTACTTGCACGCAGCCTGTTTTAACAAATGGGGGTTGAGTTACGTTACTTGTGCACCTTTCCCTGTGCAGTTCAGACAGTGTTCTTCTGCCTTAATAACCTGGGAGTTTTACTGAAAGGACCCTTATAACTAAGAGGCAAAACTCCTACCGAGACAAAACTGTCAAAAGATCACTGTTCTTCAGGCAGTCGTACAGATTATCCACAGTAGCCTCTAACGTCAGCAACGCTTCCATAACGTAGCCCTGGCAAAAAATGCAGAAAGATGGTTACTTAAGTATGAATGCTCAGCCCTCCTCAGCAGTATTCAATATGCCTGCCGTCTAATGTTTAGCATTCCTCATATAACGCTGTTAAAACACAATTATTCGACCTCTGGAACTAAACTCTGAAAAAGACGATTAATGCCTAGTTCTGGAGAGTTTGATGAACATAAATATTAGCTAATCATTTAATTCATTAAGCAAGCATGACTTCAGGTTCATTAATTCAGTTTCATTAATGTGTGAACAAAAGAAACTAAAAGTCGGTGCACGTGAAACTAAAAGTCCCGCTATCACTCCTTTGGTTAAAAAACTTATAGTAAGCACCTTCTCAGACCTTGAGCAACACTGGACAGATTGCACAGTACATGAGATGTCAGGAAAGATACAAGACCTGCAGTCTGTCCTACTTTGTTGTACAAGAGTGTTTTTCATTCTCTGTACTTTCCAAAAATAATTGAAGACATTTTTGTTTCAACAAATATTTCCACTTGGATAAAAAGGTCTCATGTTCATTTTTAAGCAGTGATTTTTTTAAAAAAATCATTAAAAACTATTTTTAGCTGTTTTATGATAGATTTGTAAATTACCTTGGCACCCATGTAAAAGGTGATTCATATTTTAGAAAATAATAATTGTCTCTCAATTTCCCTTTGAAGATTTTCATTTGTTGCTCCCAAATACTCAGCTCTGTGTTGCTGAACAGAGCTGTCAAATGGCAAGAATGCAATGTTGCCTGGAAATTTTTGGCCTTGTATGCATCTGCAGCTCTCAAGAGTTATAGATGTTAGCAACTGCTGTCAGATCATATGTGGGAAGCCATTATTTATCTCTTTTGTTTTAAGTAGAGGGCATTCCAAGGCAAGTCTTTTCCAGCTGCCCCTGCCCCTGCCCATGTCTAGTCTTGCTCCAGTTCTGAGAAACTGAACTCTGTGCACTGTGATGAAAAGGGTTTGCTACATGCCGCAACTGTGAAATAATGAATAAACTCAGTACTGCAAATTTCTTTTTTAAACTCTCCATGCAATGCCACCATCTCAGCAAATCAAAATCTAAACATTTTCTTCTCCACACATCACAACGATGTTTAATCAGGACTCGTACAAAATTTATTCAAGAAACAAATATGTGAGCAATAGGAATCTCTTTTAATGTCTCCAGTAGCTTTGCAACGTGTTAGCAAATTAAGTTCCAGTCGTTTCAAGCAAACACGGCATCATTTCAAAGCCCTGATAGCTCTAGAGCACGATACCATAAAAAAGCTCTCTCCCCAGCGGCCATCCACCTCACTGTATTTTTCATCTAATTCAGGAGAGGCAGTGGATGTGCTGGATTAGTGCCTGGGCATGGTAATGGATTGTATGAGAATTAATAAACTGAAACTCAACTCAGAAAAAAATTGAGGCAGTGGTGAGGGGTGGTTTGTTTGTTCTGGTGAATGGTGTTCAACCCGTTCTGAAGGGAGTTGCACTTTCTCTAAAGGACTGGTTTTAAATGGGGGGGGGTATTGTTTGATGATTGTCCTTAGAAGCCAAAATGGCTGTCGCGGCTATACTTGGATGGAGATAGCCCGGGCACAATTACCCATGCTATGTTGACCTCAGGCCGAGATTCCTGCAGGATGTTGTGCATGAGGCCTTTGAAATTGGCCTGGAAACTGCAATTGGTCCAAAATAGGGCTACCAGACTGTTAACTGGGACTCAGCGATTTGATCATGTTTCTCCAGTGCTTTGTCAGCTATACAACCCCCTGGCTTCGCTAGGTAGGAACAGGAAATACTCCTATTCAAAATTCTGGAGAACCACCAGCAGGTCAGTTCAGACAAGACTGATTGTTTCACTCAGTATGAGGCAACTTCCTCTGTTCTTATGAATGCTGAAGCATATTGGTACCTGAATCTCCTCTCCATGTTCTCCTATAACTTCCACTAATCTTGAAAGAAGATCTGAAAGTGCATGTGCAGATAGAGGTTGCTTTAGAGCTCGAAATATCTGGAAAGAACGGCCAGCATAATGTCTCGAAGAACTGGAAAGGGCTGTTTGCAACGCAATTTCGCTAAGATGCTGCTCCAAATGAAAACCTAAAGTGGGGGGAAGAAAAGATTTCGTACTGTCAAATGGCAAACGACAAATAATGTGGGAGCTCACAAATTTTAATTTACAGTCATTAAAAATTATGGTCAGGCTAATATTGACTGGCTGCAGGTGTAAGCAGCAATAGCTTTAGGAAAAGAACTTGTGGTGATGATAATTAGGGCAAAGGGCTGAGGTCAGAAGCCCAGGCCAGGAGTTATTCCCTCCTGCCAATCCAGGTAAAATTCTTCCCCCCAAACACTATAATTAAAGGTACGAGCATAGGCACTCTTCAATTACTACTCATGGGGAGCAAAGATGGGGTTCTTGACATCTAGAGTGAAATGGCTAATATGAAAACATTTGCACCATCTAAAAATTCTAAAGATAAAGCAGACTGCATACAGAAGTTCCTAAGGCATCTCCAGGTTGGGCTGGGAAAATTCCCTTTCTGAAATCCGGGGGGGGGGGGTGTCACTGCCAGTCCTCTAGTGATCCTCCAAGTGTTGTTGGTCTGGGATGATGGAAATCCTACTCCAACAATACCTGGAGAGCGCAGGTTCCCCATCCTTGGTATAGGCCAGTGATGGGCAACCTTTTGAGCTTGATGCGTCAAAATTCGCTAAAAAACTGAGCATAACTCGGGTGGTGTGTCACTTCAAGAAAAAACACCATAATTTCACGATATTTATAGTTTAAATAACAAAAATGTATAATTGTAATATATAACTGTATTTAATAAACCAAAAACTAATTATTTAACCAAACCAAAAACCCCTTATTTTTCACAAAGTGCCCAGAGTTGTTGAGCTTTTTGGGTGGAGCTGCTGACCAAAGTTTTGGAGGTTTTTTGGGGGGTTGCAAAAGTTGCTTTGCTTTTTTTGGGGGGGGAGGGAAGAGAACAAAAATAAATGACGAATAATACCTTCGCTGGAACTAACACGCAGCACCGACATAGTCTGCCAAAGCACCAAAAACCCCAGCACAGAAAGGGTTAAAAACAATCTCTGGCTACCAGCAACAACAACAACAAAAAGGACCTGGGTTTTAACAGCGGAGACAACGGGTTTTAACAGCGGAGACAAGCTGTAGCGTGAGGAGGAGCAGGAGAACAAATGGGGGGGAAACAACAACAGCGTGAATGGGCCAGTGGGGCGCGTGCCAACAGTGAGGGCTCTGCATGTCACGTCTGACACGCGTGTCATAGGTTTGCCATCACTGGTATAGGCAATACTGAACTACACAACAGACCTGACTTGGTATAAGGCAGCCTATGCCCCTATTTTATGTGAATAAACACCTAAAATCAGACCATGAAAATTAATATAGGTACAGAAATTCTCCCCTGCACCCCTTTTTATTAAGACTACAAAAGACAGTTGCTTACAGGGATGATCTGAGAGAAAACAGTAGGAATTGTTCAGCAAAACAGCACCAGTTGAGGGTCACCAAACAACAACCACCACCACCAGTTGATTCAATACCTGATTTGGAATCTTTAAAGACAGAGACAACATGACGCAAGAAGTTGGTAAGCTGCTCTGCACTCTTTGTATTCTGGTTCTTGGGAGTGATGTCTTCGTGGCACCAAAGAGGACCAAATGCCCTGAAAAGAAGAAAACATACATGCATTTTCCTTTAGTATCCAGGTTTTTTTAAAAAAATGTATAATTAAGCTGCAGTGTTGCCTCCTCTTTCTCCTAAACTGAGAAAAAAGTGGACTCCATCCCATTCATTCCGATACACATTTCAGAAATGCAATTTATCCCATCCTTAAAAAGCAACCCATCTTTTTCTTTTTACTATAATCTATTTGAGATAATTGCAGAGCTTTAGTTTTCCATGGCAAGCTAAGTGCAAAGCAAAAGGAAATTTATTAAATGCGAATGCCAGGTAGGGCTGAACAGAACCTTCTCCCATTTCAAGTTTCGGCACAAAAGTAGTACTTTGGAGCGGTGGGGGCAATGCTCTGTGACATCTTCTCCCACTCACTTTGTCTGTGTGAGCCCAGAGGGCAGCTAGTTCTGCACGTTTTGTTTCTCTTAAACTGGGCCATCTTCTTCCTGGGAATACAGATCCCAGTCAATCAGGGAGCAGATGCCAAGTATGATGATGTCACTAAGGACAAATGAGCCAAATGGAAGTCAGGGCCATGTTTTCCTGCACTACTAAAGGGTTGCAGGGTTGGGGGTGGGCATGCACACCTGCTACCTGTGTCATTGCAGAAGTCATCGTACAAGAGGGGAAGGTGAAGTGCATCTCTGCAGCTGATACGGTCTTACCATACTGTAGCCATTTCATTGCCTGCTCTGGCTAGTGTTAGTTCAACCGGGCAAGTGCTTTTCCAACCTGCTGAGCTGCAGCAACTCCTTATCCCGCACCCTGTTGAGCTGTAGTTATCCGGGTGAATCCCACCATCAACCCCCTCCATTCCTAGCAGGGTAGCTGCTGACCCAGCACAGTGTGTGAATACTTTCACCCATGGCACTAAGAGCACCCAGAAAAATCACTGGAAGTGAGATCACCGCTAGCAAAACAGCATAAACAAGCACTTCCCATTTTGTCTCAAGTCATAGCACAAAGCAACTATAGATTAGTTCCTCTACTGTTGGAGGTTCTCGCTTCTCCCACCAAACCCTCAAGTTATTAAAGGATGTGGGTACATCTGGATGTGAAAGAGAAGACCGAATTTGGAAGTGAATACAATTATCGGTAGAAGCAAGTGGTCAAGAATTGCAGAAGTATTTCATCTTACTTGGCTTCCCTGCAGGATTTAAAATAGTCCCTAAGCCTCAAGTTATTGGCGTTTCTTCCTTCCCACCATATTAGACCCCAGTCCTTCTCCACTTGACTTCATTCTATCAGCTTCTGGTGTTCCAACATCACCCCAAACCCCAACCTTTTGTAATGAATCGTAGCATATATAATACATAAATAATGCCACCCATTTGCCTAAGATTCACAAGTGGCTATAAGAACCAAGCAGGAGGTGTTCAGATAATTTGCTGTGATTTTTATGCAATAGTGAGTGGCAACCGCTTACATTTGCACCTATGTTAATTTTACATGCGGTCTTGTTGGATCGAGTTAAGAAATCCCAGTCCTGCTATTTTCATTGTTAGGGTTTTCTGTGATTTTGACTGTTGGTTTCTCAAGTTAAGACTGAAACGGCGGTTGGTTTTAGCTCCCAAAGCAGAACAAAGCGCCACAGACTTGGCAGCTTTGGTAATTAATTGGAATATGACCCATCAGCCAAACAGGCTACATATTTCATTACAGTGGAACCTCGGTTTATGAACACCTCGGTTTATGAATTTTCGGTTCATGAACGCCGCGGACCCATCTGGAACGGATTAATTCATTTTCCATTACTTTCAATGGGAATGTTTGCTTCAGTTTATGAACGCTTCAGTTTATGAACAGACTTCCGGAACCAATTACACCCATGCTTCAGTTTATGAACGCTTCAGTTTAAGTACTCTGCGGACCCATCTGGAACGGATTAATCCACTTTCCATTACTTTCAATGGGAAAGTTTGCTTCAGTTTATGAACGCTTACTCCGCGGACAGTCTGGAACGGATTAATTCACTTTCCATTACTTTCAGTGGGAAAGTTCGCTTCAGTTTATGAACGCTTCAGTTTATGAACAGACTTCCGGAACCAATTGTGTTCATAAACCGAGGTACCACTGTATTATGGAAGCTGGTTCTTTCGCAGGTTCTTGTCTGTGTGAAATTTGCAACCGTTTTAAATATTATTATTTTCACAGAATTATCTACAAAGGTCAGGAAATGACTGGGAATGTGTTGTGACTGTATGTTTGCCAGAGACTTGCGCTGGAACGTACTCCTTCATCTGATTAAGATACAGACGCATTCTTCCAAAGGTATGCTGCAGCGGAACGCACGGCATCTTTGCTCTGATTTGATTACCTGGTAGTCAGGAACTCAATTAGCTTGTTTGCCTTTTCATCTGTCTCTACGGCTGGGTCCATGTCTTCTATCTCCTGGGTGATCTGAGGGAGGTTCCCACTGCTCCCTCCAAGGCTGATGCTGGAAGAGGTGGAGCTGGAGCTGAGTCCAGAGTCTGGCACGGGAGAAGACTGATACTCCCTCAGAAAGTCAAAGCCACCTAGCAGCAGTGGGGGGGAAAAGATAAACATGGAATGTGCAGCCAAGGTCAGAACTCCCCTCAAGAATCATCGCAGGGCAAGAAAGTCTTTGGTAATAGTTTTAGCTGCCCTGAACCCTCACAGAACTTGGGAGTAAATAACAGAAGAGACGGCTCGATCAAGTCTGTGACCAGGAGTTAGAAAACAGCTACATGTTACGTATCTTGTGGTTTTGAAATGGTCATGTTCCTTTCTAGAAGCTTGTCTACATATACCATTTTCATATTTAATAGTAATACTAATAATACTAATAACAACAATAATAATAATACTCCACCCATCTGACTGGGTTTCCCCAGCCACTCAGGACAGCTCCCAACAGACTATTAAAAATACGATAAAACATCAAGCATAAAAAACTTTCCTAAACAGGGCTGCCTTCAGATGTCTTCTAAAAGTTGAAGTTGTTTATTTCCTTGACATCTGATGGGAGGGCATTCCACAGGGCGGGCGCCACTATCGAGAAGGCCCTCACCTCACGCAGTGAGGGAACCGCCAGAAGGCCCTCGGAGCTGGACCTCAGTGTCCGGGCTGAATGATGGGGGTGGAGACACTCCTTCAGGTATACTGGGCTGAGGCCGTTTAGACCTTTAAAGGTCAGCACCAACATTTGAATTGTGCTCGGAAACGTACTGGGAGCCAATGTAGGTCTTTCAGGACTGGTGTTATATGGTCTTGGCTGCCACTCCCAGTCACCAGTCTAGTTGCCACATTCTGGATTAGTTGTAGTTTCCGGGTGACCTTCAAATGTAGCCCCACATAGAACGCATTGCAGTAGTCCAAGCGGGAGATAACCAGAGCATGCACGACTCTGGTAAGACAGTCTGAGGGCAGGTAGGGTCTCAGCCTGCATACCAGATGGAGCTGGTAGACAGCTGTCCTGGACACAGACTTGACATGCGCCTCCATGGACAGCTGTGAGTCCATTCATATAGGTTTTGTGTGAAATTCTTCCTCAAGCCACAATGGCTCAAGTTTGCAAATAAGTCATACCCAAATTGTAGCCACTGTGTTCATCTCTTGGTCCCCTTGCTGCTGCACTATGAATACCTAAGCCATGGTTTAGTTTGGCATTAAGTCTGATCCTGGGCTCACGCCTTGTCTTGCTTCAGACAAATCATGAGCTGTAGCCAAGTTTTGCTCTTGGCTTCCTACTCATCATTGTTTGTCTGGGGAAGGCAAACTACAACCCTGGCTTGGGAGGTACGCTTAGCCAGACTGTATCTTAGGTCTGGGTAGCTGAGCAGCAGGACCGTGGAAGGAGTTAACTGAGCACAATTTCTGCTGCTAAGTACCCACATAGTCCGCACTTAAAATGTGCTTGGCCGAAGGTTAAATGCACTGAGGCATCACTTGATGGAATTCTCCCCTTATTTCTTCCTCCCATTACACAAGTGTCAAAGCCCCAAACCCTGGTTCCAAAAAGGTTGAGCAAAAAAATGCAAGCTTTGGTCTCATAATCCAAGCATGCCTATGAATTTGATCCTGTTTACAATGAGAAAAGAGTCATAGGAAGAGCCTTCCTTAGCCATGTGTTACAGGCCACGGTGGAGAAAGGAGCACAGGCAAAAGTTTATACGGATGGATATTCAGAATAGGAGGAATCCGTGGGTGGAAACATCACACATCATGAAGGAGAAGCTGGAAGGACACAGCCTGCTCCTCCGGTGTCAATGCTAGATTTGGACCTTTCCTTCAAAAGGATTTCTAGCTGCTGACTACTGCTGACATATGCCACCCTTGGTCTGTAGTTCTTCGAAATTATACCTGAGCTATAGGTACAGTCTCTGTCATATCAGGACGCAAGGATTGATGTGGAATACATAAACAGCAGGAGGGAGGGAGGGAGGAGTATGTCCCTGCCTGTCCTTGGCAGGGTGTTAACTCATAGTTGCCCAGGGCCCTCCTGCATGCCAGCCAGGGAACCCTGGAAGCTGCATAGCAGAGAGAAGGGGGATGAGCACATTTGCCCCTTCCCTATGTACAGATTCACTGAGCCAATCAGGGCAGGTATGGGGAACCTTCGGCCCTCCAGACATTGCAGAAATACAACTACGATCAGCCCCAGCAAGCATGGCCAATGGCCAAAAGGAACTGCTCCCCAAGGAAAAGGAATGGTAAAATATAAAAATGTATTATTTGTCCACAACAGTGCTTGACAAACTGCCTTGAATGCTGCAAGTCGGAATCTTAGGTAGTGTTTGCCCACATTCTGTTTTTTGATAAAAAAAATCCCAGGAAGGCTATCAGTCTTCATTTGCTCTAGCTATGCACCGAAGCAACTGATTAGCAAAGGTGAGGAGATAAAAATGTCAAATTACAATTCCTCCTCTTTTTAGAGTTCACAAAGTTCAGTTCCTCTTGCATTCAACGAGCAGAGTTCACATGCCATTGATTTTTTTCAGAAGCATTTTTAAAATAACCGTTTGCAGACGAAAAACAATCCTGTGCGCTCCTTTCTCAATCCAAGCTCTCTTTCCCTTCCACTGCCCCAAGGTAGCTGTACTCATTTTGTCTGTATCATTTGACTGCATCTGTTTTCCTTTTTGAAAGTTCAATAAAAAAACTATTAATTAAAAAAAAGCAGATACATTTTTATTCATGCTCTCAAAGACAGTGAAGCATCACACTTGTTTGTTATTCCACACTGCATGTTGAGATACTGATCTGCCTGTTCTCTTCAGCGTGACTTTATCCGTTTTAGTTAAAAGAACCTCCGCTACGACTAGTGACAGGACAGTAATAAGGTCACAGATAAGCACCCAGTGAATGTATGTGTAGTCATTTTACCTTGTTATTCCTTCTAAAGGTAAGGGGCACATTAGGACACAGAAGCAATCCTTGGGCTCCTGTGCTTTCTCTTTCTTTTAATGAGAATTGGTGCCCAGGTGATTTGTCCACCGTAAAAAGAGACAGAAGGTCCGTATAGTTAAAGCTATGGTTTTCCCAGTAGTGATGTATGGAAGTGAGAGCTGGACCATAAAGAAGGCTGATCGCCAAAGAATTGATGCTTTTGAATTATGGTGCTGGAGGAGACTCTTGAGAGTCCCATGGACTGCAAGAAGATCAAACCTATCCATTCTGAAGGAAATAAGCCCCGAGTGCTCACTGGAAGCTGAGGCTACAATACTGAATACAATCCTGAAGCTGAGGCTCCAATACTTTGGCCACCTCATGAGAAGAGAAGACTCCCTGGAAAAGACCCTGATGTTGGGAAAGATTGAGGGCACAAGGAGAAGGGGACGACAGAGGACGAGATGGTTGGACAGTGTTCTCAAAGCTACGAACATGAGTTTAACCAAACTGAAGGAGGCAGGGCAAGACAGGAGTGCCTGGCATGCTATGGTCCATGGGGTCACGAAGAGTCGGACACGACTAAACAACAACAACAAAAAGAGACAGATTGAGTCGTGGAATTAGGTCCTACTTGTGTCATCTCTGAGACGTTGCTTAGAGGTTGCATGCCTTATGGAGTTTGGCATATGAACTTGAGGCTCACTCTTGAGCTCCACTTCTTGTTCAGAGGTTACACACATAGCGGAAGAAAGCATGAAGGCTCAAGGCTTTTTTTTTCTTTCTTACATTTTATGCACATGCGTGGACTTGCCCGTAGATGTGCAGACTCAAACAATCTAAAAGTCCCCTTGAGTGCAGTCTGGAGGAAACAACAGTCTCTCATAAGCTCCATTTATTTTAAGGCATTTAGACAGGACACTTACTCAGCAGATTACAACCATAAAAGAATATTCCATTATTTGTTCAACACCCAGTTTGGGATACACTGGTACAATAATGTCCTATACTGTACACAGTACAGTATAGGGCATTGTACCAGTGTAACCAAACTGAGTGTTGAACAAATGTATTGCTAGCACAGAAAGAGCACCAGAGGAGTAAACTAGGGACAAGTCAAAACAAAGCAGAGATATACTCTATCAATTGCTTGTTGTTACCTGTATAGAAATATTCAGGCAGATATGCTGATTGTACTGTGAGAGTCTTCGTTTCGTTCACCTCTCTGGTCTGGAGAAGCACTGAGGCAATGGCTTGAAAATTGCTGTTGCATGATAGAGCAATCAAAAGATGGAGAAGCAGCTTTTTACTATGCTCAAAGACTTCAGGGCGGTAATGGTCAAGGCCTAAGGGAAAGCAGTTAATGGCAATCACTGAATATAAAGTATAAACAAGTCAACAAGTTCCAGATATGGCAAGTGATCCACATGCCTTTAGTACAAAAACAGACAAAAATACAGAGTGTGCTTCCTCTTCAAATATCTTGTTTGAATTTAGTACCGATGAATTTAGTACCAGTGAAAGCTAGGCTTGCACCATTTAATCTGTTAGATAATCAATTAAAAAAAAAACTTTTTGACTGACTATAAGGCTGCCCTTGATTTCTCAAACAGAAGGTTTTAAATATGCACATACATTATTACAGCATGAGCTATTGGGAGCATTGGTTATTGAAGTCAGGTTATAGTAATTAACTTCAAAATCCTGGATGAGCCCACCCAAGAGGTTTCATGTAGACCAGGTTTCATGTAGACCAGGATACTCCAGATCTCTGTGTCTGGCCCACATCCGCCTCCCTAACCTCACCCCTAAGACAGATTGGGGGGCGGGGAGGGGGCGCGAGCAAGGAGAAGTGGGGGGGGGGCCAAGCCCCACTGCACAAGTGGAAGGCCTTGTGCGGGGATTTATTTAATTATTTGATTCATATACTGCCATTCATCATAAGATCTCAGGGCAGTTCACAGTCCACCACTAGGACTCATCGGTCGAACTTCGCTGAGAGCCAGTTCAAAAATTTACATTCATACATTTTGTTACTTCTATGATGAACAAACTATCAAATCAGCTTCAGGGGTGGGGAGGAAACAACACTTCTCTCGAGTTTACCGTGTTAACTGCCGCTTTTCATAAAGTTATAGAGCAAAAAGTAGGAGGGAATAGAGTAGTTTGGGAAGAGCTTACAAAACCCCAAACAAGCATTTCTGGGATTAGCTTCTGATTAAAAACAAGAATGCTGAAACAAAAGCCTGCAAATGAATGAAGGTGGAGGGAGACAACGTAATATGGAGCTTCGTCTGCATTAGGAACTCAAATTCAACTTCAGTTCTTGCTTCTTACCTAAGAAGAGAGCGTGCAATAATAATGGGAGGTGGAGGGCCCAATCTTCCCTTACACTGTGATCTACGACCATCTCGGTCATGAAGATGACAGCAATATTGCACCTGAGAGGAAAAATAAGATGAAACCAGTTCAAAAGCTGCAAGGCGAATGAGGGGGAAATGGCAACAATCACACAATAGCTGATCAGAGAATACTGGGAGTTATCTGAGGTGCAATACAGTCACCTAAGCAATGGTGGATTAATTAAACACAATTAGCTTGGTTGCCCGTTCTATTGAGGCACTGAACATTAACACACAACTGTACTAATGAGGTGAAATAGTAGAGGCATATAGAAGAATGTTCTATAGAACCAATAGAGTGGTACCTTGGGTTACAAATGCTTTGGGTTACAAACGCTTCAGGTTACAGACTCCGCTAACCCGGAAGTACAGTCATACCTCGACATCCGAACGCTTCGACTTCTGAAGGTTTCGACTTCTGAAGTCGATAACCCCCGGAAGTCCTTTCGCCCCCGCACACGTTCTACACCTACGCAGAGCGGCGCGCACGGTCGGCGCGTGCGCCGTAGTGTGAAATTGTGCTTTGCGCATGCGCCGTAGCGGCGCTTCAAGAACCAAAAACCTCGACTTACGAAGACGGCCGCAGAACGGATCGTCTTCGTAAGTCGAGGTACCACTGTAGTACCTCAGGTTAAGAACTTTACTTCAGGATGAGAAAAGAAATTGTGCGGCGGTGCGGCGGCAGCAGGAGGCCCCATTAACTAAAGTGGTGCTTCAGGTTAAGAACAGTTTCAGGTTAAGAACGGACCTCTGGAATGAATTAAGTTCTTAACCAGAGGTACCCCTGTATATAGAAGCGTTCAAGGTCACGACCTTTAAAGCCCTCAATAGCTTTGGCCATGCTGGATCCAAAGCCCTGCGGGCCCCTGACAACGCCCTATACAGCCTCAACAGTTAGCAAAATAATGAATGAAACCCTCCCCCTTTTCTGTCCTGGTTGTCTTGAGTGACAGGGCTTCAGATGTGGTGATGGAACCGCTGCTTCCTAGGCAAGTTTCAGATTGTTGTCAGTGCGTTAAGTTTCAGAATAAATATATCCATTTGCTTCAACTTTAAAACCACCCCTCGCTTAAGAGGCCACGATGGTTTACAATAACTGGTTAAAGCAATAAAAATATTATTAAACTACATAACCACCACAGTTGAAAGAATACCACTAATCAAACCAGATCAATGCAGCAGGCCGCATAATTATGCTTGGAAATGTACTGTGTGGATCTTTTAGGACTGGTGTTATATGGTCCCAGTAGCCACTCCCAGTCACCAGTCTAGCTTCCGCATTCAACATTCAGCTTCACTGCATGTTCACGAGTTCTAGGGTTATGTTATTCATGTTACCTTGGCATGTGAACTTTTGGGAGCATGTATTTCTTAAAGGCTCACCCTGACAACTAGCACGTGAAACCTTGCTTAGAAATGCCCGGGCTACAGTCCTCTGCCCTGCCATGACCCCGACCCACATCAGCTCTGGCGTAGGGGGGAGGCAAACAAGTTTCTGACACAATGTCAGAAGCTTTCTGCGTTAAAAAATGTAATTAATGTGATAACAAGTCACGATGTCTACATTTAGCCTCGAAATCAAAATGAAATTATGCCTGTCAGTGCGGATTATATAAGAAGGTAATTTCGATATAAGAAAAGCACACAGAATGTGACAGGAATGCATTAGGCTGGAGGGTGGGGGCGCGGGGAGTACAGACCCTGGTTTTGAAATCAGATTCTTCATCATCTGTCTGAATCTTAAAGCAGAATCACAAATTAATTCTCCCAGCACAATATTAATGCGCCTATTTCACTTTTGTTCGGAAAAGTGACACACCCCATGTCTCTTACAGCAGGATTAAGATGGTTTCTAATGCAGAGCATGTCAGAAATGTTTTTAGGACCATCAGGAGGCAGTGGGGGCAAACTGTTTTGTAAGACAGATAATGTTAACATCCACCTTACCTGTGAAGTGGCCCTCGTGGTGTAATAGTTTCTGGGAGGTAGTCAACAAGAGGTGCCCAGCACCCTCCATTAAATGGCATCGGCAAGGGCTGTGGCTGTTTGGTCTCCACGATATTCAATAGCCAACTTGTGTATGGAGACACAGGATCGTCTGCAGAGTAACGTATTATGATAACTTAATATGTAGGGAACCCGGTGTTGTTCCGACTTTGTATATTTCGGTGCAGACAATGCAAACCAAACACATGCCTTTGGCCTTTTATATTGAGATACAGTCATACCTTGGTTTTCAAACAGAATGCGTTCCAGAAGTCAGTTCAACTTCTGAAACGTTCCGAAACCAAGGCCCATCTTCAGATTGGCTGCAGGAGCGTCCTGCAGCCAATCGTAAGCCGCGGAAGCCACACCGGACGTTCGGCTTCCAAGGCAAAGTTCGCAAACCGGAACACCTACTTCCAGGTTTGCAATGTTTGAGTTCCGAGTTGTTCATGAACTAAGTTGTTCAAAATCCCAGGTATGACTGTATGATGGACAGCTCTGTATTGCTGGAGTATTTCAATTTTTGTTTGTTGCTTTGTCTTGCTTCCTTGTGCCCATAGTGTTTTCTGAAAACTGGTACACAGAAAGTGTTTACGGCTATGCCAAATCAATGGTGACGTTTAGCAAACCTTAACACAGATATGGCACAAGTAGTAAGAATGAAAATTACATTATACTACTTGAAGTACAATTCTTTTTGGCTTTTTTTTTTAAAGCAATGAAGGATCCTGATCACAGAGCTTCAACCACCCAAAGAACTACAAACTCTGCACAATCCTGCCAATTTTTTAAAAAAATTAGTCCCCTTGATTTCAGTGGGAGATATTTCAGCACATGCTTAATTATTCTGTTGAAACCAGGGGGACTTGAAGACCGCCTTGACTGGATCATGCCTATTACTATGACACCACTCACAAAAAGCAGTGTAAACAAATGTCAAGTCATACTTTTGTCATCATCGTAAGATCCTCCAGAGCTATTGCTGTATCTTGATTCCAATCGATTATGTGCTCTGATCACATTGCTGAACCTTGGAAAGAATGAAAGAACGTGTCAAAATCATTATCTGGGTTCAAGATGGATTATTTTGAAGGTTCTCAAAAGATCAAACCGACAACCAGCCTTGTCTGAATAACTGGCTTATTTGAAGGAACTTGGGTGGTAGCATTCTAGCAAAACCAGATTTTAAAACTGACAAATTAATGCAACAGAAAATTCTAAACCAGCCAAGTGTGTTAAATGATCTTTGAATAACTGTACCACTAAGACATTTTGCTGATACAGGACACATTACCAAAGAATTATGACAAATGTTTCTCTAATCTTCTGATTGGACTTCAGTAGTGGGATCAAAAAGAGAAACAGTCTAACATGTCACCCTGCTTTTGCACTCTTAAATAATTTCTAGCAAATTTTTGTGCGGAGCGCTTGGTACGTCTGTATTACACAATTTATTTATTCACACCTGAAGAAATGGGCAGGCAGATGCTGGATTAAAGAGAAATAAATGTTGTTCTGAATGTTTATGCCATGCTTTTGAAATTTCCAATTTAAACAATACTGCTACATACGTTTTTATAAGGAAAAGGAAGTGTGTGTTGTCCAGAAGAAAAATGATTTATTTGGCAGTTCTTTATGCAGTCTCTTCTGCTGATAACTCAATCTAGGTCAATCTATACATACTGTCTAAATTACACTTTTCTAATCACTGTGGTGTATGTAATGAAAAAATATTTTAGTCAACGAGCTGAAATCTTGTATTCAGAAGTAACACTGGGCTGAAGTTACCAAAACCATTTTAAATTTTTTTTCCATTTAACTTATGAGCAAAATTATTTCTGTCTTATTGTGTGGCCAATTTCATTGCCAGACAGATAGGCATCAGACCACCCAAATTTGGTATCAGAAGGAATTATATTTTAAATTTATGAATATGCAGATTGCATCAGTTGCTTGATGGACCTCAACAGATGTACTGTGAAATTCTCCAGCTGGATAATTCAGCCTTTCTGGTTCACGGAATTCATGTTTAAGAAACAGACAGACTGACAAACAGGTTTTGATTCAGCAGACTACAAACCTTTCATCTGTTTCTTTCACCATTCTGTTATCTTCAATGTCAGGAAAACTATCTTGGCCAGCTACTACCGTATTACTGCTTGAAGTGGTTCCTGTACATGTAAAGCCAACATATATTTACATATATATATATAAACCCACACAAAGTACTTACTCAAGTTTGAAAGATTCAAACAACCAAGCACTGGACAGCCTGGTGTAATACAGAAATCATAGGCTATGAATGCACACCATTAAGTCAGCTCCACACCACAATCATCAGCCTCTCAGAATATCCACACATATTACTTTGGTATCTGTGTTACAAGAAAACAGATACAACGAGGTGTTTTCTCTTTGCCCTCCCCACTTTCCATTCATTCCCTGTAATGAATGGGTTCTTAGAATGGGAGGTTAGGCTTAGTGTGCTCCCTGAGCCATTGGAATGGCAAGGTCATATAGGGGGGGGGTGCTTAGTTCCTTGAGCCCTGGGGGAAGCCATTCTTGAATGCCCCGGCTCTGTTTCTACTGGCCCTGGTGTTGTGGCATCAGCTTCAATGGGCTCCAATCTCCTAGCCTCAGGGTTCGTGGTCCCCCTATCACCAGCATCAAGCTCAAGAGTCAGGAACGTGGTATGGCTCCTTAGCCGGTGACACTGTAGCCTCCAACAGTGTCCTGATCGCTGGTGGATTATGGCATTATGGCAAATTGTCTTGCCGGTATTATACGGTACATTTCTTTGTTGATGAGATAAGGGGGGTCTGAGAAACGACAAGGGGGGGGTTGGGATGAAATTTATTGTAATGCTCTGTTCATGCTTCCTCCATTCACAATATCACGTTGCAATTTATTAGACAGGGGTGCTCAGTTCTTACCAGAAGCGGCTGCTGAGGCCTTGTTGCTGGCAGTGAAGCGATAGAACGGCGGATTGTCACAATGCTGAACTATGGGGTTCACTGGATCTGTTTGCTGAAGCTCAAACAGAAGTTCTTCCATTGTTTGAATAGTGTTGTTCCGACATAAATAGATGGCAACTTTTTTGATCTGAAGAAAAAGTAGTATTTAGCAGCCTCTATAAACTGTAACTTAGAAGTGCACATTTTAAGTATAATAGGCACACATGCATCATTTTAGCTTTGAAAGGATCTAAGATACACCCATCAGAACTACGCTGATCTACATATCTAATGGGCCATAAGATCTGTCTACAATTAGGGGGTGACCCAAATAAAGGGAGGTATGCAGAAGATCATGGATGCAGAAATATTTACCTATGGAAGATACATACTTGGAAATGCATTACGTCTGAAAAGACAACAGTTGTTTCATACTTTAGCTGATGATGTCCCTATAGTATTGGGCAAAGTGGAGGTCTTGCTTGGAGTTCCACGATTAAATTTGGCATTATGCTCAAACTTTCCTGCAGTATAGCATCTGAATTACTCTACAAACTGAGGTAGTTTAATTTATTAAAGACTGATGCTAGGAGAAGCCTATCTTTCTACAGACAGCTGTTTTGCCTAATAGGAACAATGGCTTTGATCCTAAGATAAGTTAAGGGAGTTTAAGGAAGCAGTCACTGATCAGGTGACCATGTCTGTCCATGGGACACTTACAGGGAGGGATACAACCCATCTTTGGATGTCACCCTCTCACTCAGAGAAGTAAAGTTTCTCATCCCCTCCAAGATTTCAGCTGGTAATGTCCTGCAAAAACCCACTATGGAGGGTCAGAGGTCACTTCTGAAGAATGCAGGACAGAGCATGGAGGGGAAGGAATAAGGCTAGGGGATGGGAGATTCAAACAACATCAGACAGAAGTCCACCCAATTTAGTGTGATTTTTTCCCTACCCTCCAGCAGTTCTCTGCATCTCATCTCACATTGTCCCCACCTCCACAGAGGTTTTCAGAGGGACACGAGGGCAAAAGAATAGGAAATCTTCCTTCCCTGAACTTCTCTGGGTTAACTTCTTAGAATCCAAGCCAATACAAGCTTTTTAATAACCATATTTTTCCATCTATAAAATGCCTCCATGTATATTTTAGGGGACTCCAAATTAAGAAAACACCTCTCAGCACTACCCGTGTATAAGATGAACCCCAATTTTAAACCTAATTTTTGGGTAAAAAACCTAGTCTTATACACGGAAAAATACGGTATTTTTTATTTATTTATTTTTAAATCACTTACGTAAGGTAAAAGCATGGTATCGCTGCTGACGCCGCACAAGCTTATGAGAAACTGCAATGTTATTCTCAGGTTGTTGCTCCATTTTTCATTGTTGGCTAAAGCATTCCAGACATTCTCCATTTCAGGTCCAGGGACTTCATCTCCGTACTGCATTGCAGGGGCAGGGGTGGGGGTGGGGACAAAAGGGCAAACTTGATAAAAGTGCAATAAAATGGCCAAAATACAAGAAAACTAAGAGATGCAATGTAATAAAAAATAACTGTTGGGTTGTATTCAGTGCAAGCCAAGTTCCACTAGTGTAGCGGCACTTCTGTTTCTTTTCCACCCCCCCTCCGTCATCCCAAACCTTCTCCAGAAGCTCCCCCAACACTCTGAAGCTGATTTTGAGGGTGCCTAGGGGCACTGGCGGGGAGAGAAGTGTGGAAAGTTTCATTTGGCTACTGCAATTACCTTGTCTAGCGGAATGGGAGCACTGGATACCCAACAACTGTTTTTGCTTGACAGCCGAGTATCAAGCTGAACCATCACAGGTCGAACAACAAAGCAATATAATTTAACCCAATAACCCACCTCCATCATTCTGCCTGGACACTGAGGTCCAGCACCGAGGGCCTTCTGGCGGTTCCCTCGTTGCGAGAAGCCAAGTTGCAGGGAACTAGGCAGAGGGCCTTCTCGGTGGTGGCGCCTGCCCTGTGGAACGCCCTCCCAACAGATGTCAAAGAGGAAAACAACTACCAGACTTTTAGAAGACATCTGAAGGCAGCCCTGATCAGGGAGGCTTTTAATGTTTAATAGATTACTGTGTTTTGGAAGCCGCCCAGAGTGGCTGGGGAAACCCAGCCAGACGGGTGGGGTATAAATAATAATAATAAATAATAATAATAATAATAATAATAATAATAATAATAATAATAATAATTATTATTATTATTATTATTATTATTATTATTATTATTATTATCTATAGCACCAGAGGTAGAAAATCTAACCGATCAGGTCAAACACTGGCTTGTCTAAAACTACAGAAAAATACTAAGAAAGCCAGTGTGTTGAAGCAGATTAGATTTAAGGCTGGAGAGAACCAGGTTCAAATTCCCGGGTGGCCCTCAGCAAGTCACAAGGCTGTTGTGCATGCAACCTTCAACTTGAAATATAGGGGAAGCATGCAGAAATGAACCGTTGGTCAAAAGCAGTACTGGATTTCATATTTAAAAGCATATTATTTATTTGCTTACCTTAGCAGTCATGTACATCAGATTATTAAGCACCAGGGATGTAGCCTCTGGAGAGCCCCAGCCATTTCCCTTCAGTCCGCAGGTGACAGCTATTTCCCCATCTTTGTCCTTTATTTCATCCTCTGGGGTGCTTGGGCTTGACCCTGGGAGAAGAAGCCTGCTGTCTACAAGTTCAATGTTGTGAAGCCACGGCAGCAGGTAGGTGAGCATGATTTGGCGCCCATTTGGATGCGTTGTTGGAAACCTCTGACTCACTTCTATAAACAATGGGAAACAAGAGCTCATAGAATTTTAGTTTCAACCAGCTAGACTGCAGCATTATTCAAATGCAACTTGTGTGTAGGGACTTCCAGGCTGAAGCATGGAAGTGGGGCTGGTCTCTTAACCCCACCCCCCAATGCTGCGTCACCTTCCTCCAAGTTCCATGCATGGAGAGCTTTTTGTCGGCAAAGAAACCTTAATGTAAGAAGAAGCTGCTGGATCAGGCCACTGCCCCACCCAGTTCAGCATCCTGTTCTCACAGTGGCTGACCAGATGCATGCAAGAAACCCACAAGAAGGACCCAAGCACAAGAAACCCTTGTGGTTTTCAGCAACTGGTATTCAGAAGCATGAGGGCCACTAATTGTGGTGGTAGAGCATAGCCATCATGGACTAGTAGCCATTGATAGCTGGATCCTCCATGAATTTGTCTATTCCTTTTAAAGCCATCCAAGTTGGTGGCCATCATTGCCTCCTGTGGGAGCGAGTTCCATGGTTTAACAATGCGATATGTGAACAAGAAATTTCTTTTGGCTGTCCTGAATCTTCACATGTAGGGCTTCCTTTGCAAATGATATAATTCCACACCTGGATGTCAGAGGAAGGAGACACAATGCTGGGGCTAAAAGCATGGACCTCATCCTGTCTCAATGCCCTACGCATAACATGCATGAGCAGGTTTTGTGGCATTCAGTTAAACCACCTGTCCTTAAAAGGATCAAAAAAATGATGATTTCAGGAGCTTTTTGTTCTGTGTCTAAGTCATATGTGTAGGAATATATTGTTATGTGCTGCATTTTCAGCAACTGATAACTATTCAACTTCTGCTACCTGATGACCTTAATCCTGTGAAGGAAAAGAACATTTATGAAGCACAAAAGCATAGATAAACTGATTTCATGTTAACATCACCACCTGAAAACCAATGAGACTAACGACCAAGTAAAACGAAGGGATTAATATTGAGTTTCGAGCCCTAATTTTAAAAATTCTGTTCAACAATCAGAAAGGGTCCCTGACTTTGTGTTTTAATTGTTTGTGTGGTATGGATTGTTCATTTGTGGGAGATTTTCTGTTGCCCACATGTTTTGCTCTTATGCTTGCTATAACCAAATGCATAGCTGTATATGCTCCAACTTTTTAGTGTTTCTATGCTTGTTTTGCTTTTGTATGGAAAGTCTTCATAAACTGCTTTTAAAGGAAAAAGGGAAAAAAGAAAGGGTCTTCCTAACGTATCACACAGTGAAATGACACAGATAACAGATAAGTAAAAGCAATTTAAAAAAAATTAATGCTAAAAGTATCAAAGCGGGGGGAGGAGGAGATGCTTCTTAAAATTTACCCCCAAAGTATCAAATTTGTTGAATATGTCAAGTTACATAAAACAAGAATGTCAAAAATGCTTCACAAAGAGTTATTATGCAATAATGTGGGATACAGCAATAACCTCCAAGTGATCACAGATGTGGGAGTTCCATCCTATTCGGGAGCACAAAAAGAGTCGCAGGGAAAAGAAGGCAAACCTAATCTGCTTCCCCAAGAACAGGTAGTTTACTAATTCGCATTCATTTTTAAAAAATCACTAGAAACGCTTACCTGAAAAGAGTGGAAGCGTGAGCTCCGGGTACATTCTTGCCAGTTCATAGGACAGATGCGCTAGTGAGACGCTGTACAGCGGCGGCAATGGGCCGTGAGTCCCATAAAGTATACTGCCAGGTCTTTGCTCAGCTACTTTCTTTGAATAAACAAAAAGCTTGGCCTCCAAAATCTGCGGGCGAAGATAAATGACAAAAGCGGCATTACAGGTTTTCAACAGCGTCTTACAAGAATCCAAATCGCCAGGGTATTAATCTGTACACACAGCCTTGCATTTAGGCACTAGCCTGGTAGCCGTATGCAACCAGGAATTATGCACAGGCAGGTTTCTTGGCTCCACCTGTTCAGCCAGTTCATTTGGCTTCTCTTTTAGTGTCAAAAAGGGAAACCTCTTCCACAACCAGAAAACAAAGTGGGCTGGTGGAGAGGAGATAGATTGTGCCATTCCTTTCCTACTCCGCCAATCCACTTGGTAGAAGGCTACCCCTCTTCCACAGCCAACATGGAAACGCTGGCTATCAACCACTTGGAAGGCTAGTAAAAAAAAAAACCAATCTGTAGGCTAGAAACCTTTGTGGGCTTATTCACAAGCCTGATCGACTATACTTTCCTTTTTTCAGCTGGTAGGGGTTAATTGCCCTGCTTCCCAAGACCTAACTTATTGGGGTTGCTTCTCTCACCTGTTTCCCTTCCCAATCCTATTATGACACTGAAAGTCATCAGCCAGATCAGTCAAGGCTTTGTCCTCAGCCAATGGCCGATCCTGGCTTCTCTTCCCTCTTTGATCTCTTGCCCCACGTTTTCCTGTCACTCTGCCTTATCCATCCCAGGCTGCTTTGTACAAACCATCACTCCCATGCACACCACACCGGGCTACATATGCCCAAGAACTCTGTGCTCTTAAGAGACTGCCCAGCGCAGTCCAACACCTGGTGTTGCTGTCCAAAGAATATTGTTGAAAATGAAGGGTCAGGCCCCTTGTAAAGTACCCCCCCTCTCCAAGGCTGTTTCCTGTGCCCCAGTGTCACTGGATTATACCTTTATATAAAGGATTCTTGTCATATTTCCATTGTCGATTGTTAAAGAGTAAAACAAGCATGTAATACATTGATAAGGGTACAGGAGGCTAAACAGGAGTTTGCATTTCCATATATGGTTCTAGAAGTTGTTTTTTTTAAAAAAAATATTTCATACATGCCTGCATGAGTTGCATGGAAATTTCATAAATCTCTCTATTTGTGTCAGATGCTTTAAACAGGACTAGATTTAAAAGAGTCACAATATCAAAATGGTAGTTCCTGGAAAAAAAATAAACAAATGTTTGTGATCATTTTTATTCCAAAGAAAAGTTTTGTAATCTAATTTTTTGTGTGCAAAAATACGCTCAAGGCAACATATACTAAGAATAGAACAATGAACTATATCAAACACCATTAGAACAAACGAAACACAAAATATGTAAAATTACTTTTTTTATTTTAAAAAGGCAGATCTAAAGAACAGCCAATTCCTAATGATATAACAAAGGAGTTTATTTACAAATGCATATAATTTGCATTCTGAGCTGGGCACAGCAATCCTAATGAAGGGCTAGGGGGAGATAGAGAGCAGCAAATCTCCCAGAACAAACAAAGCTGGTCAGGATGGAAGGTGGGATGGGTTTGGGGAAGATGGAATGGATTTGGGGTTGGTTTCTTTTGTTATGCTAGCTCCAAGCTGGCCTCTCTTAAGAGAGTCAGTCTTGGGCTCCTCAGATGATTCATGGTGCTTAGGATCCAGTAGGTCCCAATTCTCCAACACCCAGCCCAACAGGAGACCTGTTAGTAGCAGCTAACTGCACTAGAGCTGAGGCACATGCTATATCCTCTGAGCTAGCAGCACCCCTCTCCACTGCTGGAGGCTGGCAAAGAGGGAAATACACAGCATTCTAACCTCCTACCCAAGCCATCAACTATAGGGTGGGTAGGACTGCAGCCCAGATTTCTATACACCTGATACCCAGTACAGATTTTTTTGTTTTCCGCTCTCTACCTTGCACTGCATTTCACAATACACAGAGCCACCTGCCTGCTACCACCATTATCTCAAAGCACTCGTAAAATAAATGATGAATCAGGTGCCCAGCACCAGGTACTCAGCTTTCAGCTTTGCTCCATCTAAGCAAGCTGATTGAAAAAAGGCAGAAATGCAAGGAATGTCAATAAATGGGGAAGGACAGCCCTGAGGATATTGCTGGGGGAAGAAATGTATGGAGGTGAGCTCCTATTTCATTTGCTGCAATGCTACAGTATGTCGATTTAGCCATTTCTTGTGATTAGTGAAATTCCAGAGCACTATTATTATTTTTTTAAGCATTTAATATCACAACAGAAATGTTGCCCCTCAAGCCTAGGAGCCAGGAAGCTTATATTAAGGTTTAATGGAACAAAAGAAATCATGATTAAATGACAGCTACTGCTATAGTTTAGATCCAGGGGGAATCTAACTTGCTTAAAGAGATCTATCATATGAAGGGTTCACATGCTGCAACGAAAAGTCTGAAGAGGATGGGAGAAAAATGATCTTGTTAGTCAATCCTCAAGTTATTATTTGGTTGATCATACATCACTGGCTCTTTTCACCTCAGGCAACTATCCCAAACTAGATCGTGAACTGCAAGTGAAGTTTGGGTGGGGCAATCAATATGAAATTCCACTCCTGCTGCCTCTTTCATCATCTGCTTTGTTGTATTTTATTTATTATGTATTTATCCCACCATTCCTCCAATAAGCTGAGTATAATGTACATGGCTCGCCACCCCTTATTTTTCACAACAACCTTGTGAGGTGGGTTCAACACACCCCAATCTTGCCTGTCCCCTCTTCCTGCCAATAGCACCCCAGCCCAAGGGTTTTCTCGTCTCATCCTTCCTTTAGTTATCTTTTTCATCTTCCTGACCAATCTTCACTGTCCTCTCCATCCATCCACCCTCCTGTTAGAAACTGTTCCTGAGCTCAACACCTATAGCTGTCTGACGTCCTTCTGCTATGCATCCTCCCTGTCCTTTTCTCAGTCCTGCTACTTTGGCCTCCCAGTCTATTCCACAAGCCCTGTGCTCAATTTTCACTAAGGTTCTTTGTCTCCTTGTCTGCGTCTATCTTGCCTGTCTCTATCTCACACCCCACCAAACCTCCCCTCACGGAAAATTAAGCGCTTGCCAATATCTGAGTCCTCATCCTTAGTTGAAACGGTTGTGAACATTCTTTGACACTCCCGGGTATGAATGGACAACTTTTATCCAGTAAAATATGAGAGATAGGCCTCAACAATCCCTGAATTTGCTCACAGCTTTGGACTCCATTTTTGATCTACGCTGATTTTCATTATATAAATAAACAGTGTAGCGGGTACTCTGTATATAGGTTTGTTTTGTACTTGACACACCTGGTCATAGTTCTCTTCTTCAGCATTGCACCAAATTACAAAGGTATGCATTTTCCAGGGAAAGCAGAAAAAGCATATTGCTTAGCTGTAGGCTTTCTGCCTAAGAAAATGTTTGTTCATTTCCACTTGCTCACTGGCATTTTTGTCCTACCTTCTGCACAGTATGAATATCCAGTTGCTACACTAAGAAATAGCAAATAGGCCTAAGATTGTAACTGATTCTTTCAATGTTTACGTGAAACAGAATTCAAGCATATTCCGACTCAATAGTTGCAGGGTATCTCCTGAATTTGATGTTCAATCACACTGCAAACTTCTGGCACTTCCTACGTGAAGGATTACTGATACCTGCTGCCACAAACAGTTGCAATGGCTTTGAAGCATCCGGAAGCAAGCTGGTATGACCCAGTATAGCACCGGTCTATAGCCCAGTTGAAGAGGTTTATTTGGTCAGGATTTAATTCCAGCAATAAGACAACAACTTCACAGCCAAGCTGATGAACCTGAGTACACAGAAAATGGCACAGTGTTTTGCAATTATCCATAATATTTGCATCAATAATTAAGCACAGAAAGGAAGCAAGACCTCCTGGTGAATCAGACCGAAATCTATCAAAGAAAGACCAAAATTCACTTTCAAATGGCACAGCCTGCCAGTTGCCTCCTCAGATTTGATCTCAACATCTGACCCCTCAAATACAGGTAATAGTAACAATTGTGGGGTACAATCAATGGTCTTTTTCAGAATGACTGGAATCTCCTCTTGAATTTGTTCCCCAAAATCTGCCACCCTCAGATAGTCCCACCATAGAGGGACCATAGGTACTTTTCTGCCAGCCCTGATGTTATGTGTGTCTAATCCCTTTTTGAAACTATCTAAGTCACTGGCCATCACAATCATTGTGGTTAACATATTCCATAAGGAAAACCCACTCTATTCCAATTCCACTATCTATCTTCACTTTTCATGCCTTCCTTTCTCCCTATTCATTCTTGCCTTCCGACAGCACAATCCTAACCATGCTTACTTGGAGTGCGTCCTACTGAATTCAGTGAGGGTTTACTCCCAGCTAAATGAGACAAGGACTGTAGCCTTATTGTTCACCAGACTATTCCAAGGATTACTCTGAGCCTAAACCTTTGGGGCAGAATAGGTTGTGAAAATGGGAGTAAATTTGTGGAAGTACACCTAATTCGCACATTTAACTCCGAGCCCACATACAAACAGCTGCATCCATACTCAGGAAACACTGTTAAATAGTTACTGTGTGGGCATTTTAAAGCAGGTTTAGGCACATTTAATGTGGCAGAGATCCAGCATGCAAGGAAAACATTGATCTTCCATAGCAGTGGCCTTATTTTCTCCTAAAGCTAAAACTCTTTTTGGCCTTCATCAGAAGATCTGCCCACTCACATTGATCTGATTCACCAGAAGCTATTTCAAGTAAGCAGAAGGTCATTTCACATTTGCATTTCATACAGCCTAGAATCAGGTGGGTGGTCTATCGGGTGGGAAGACTTCAAATTGAAAGGTAAACACACACATTGAGATCATTCTGCCCCAGACCTTTTTTTAATTTGTAGAGCGTTGAAAGGCCTTGAGTATTTTTCAGCAGAAATTTAGATTAATAAACTATGCTAAGGTATGTGTCTTGAAACAAAAGTAACAAATATACTTTCATTTACTGATAACAACTCTTTATTGCACATTCACTGGGTACCTGCGTCTGCAGTGCAAAACAACGGAGCCACCCCTCCTGCGACCACATTCTTTTGTAACACATTTAAAATCATTTCAGAAGTGCATCATTGCTGTGTTACTCACCCGTAAATCTTGACAAGCTAAAATATTATCAAGCCATTTGTAGAGATAGCCGTCTGGGGAAAGGCCCACGTTGTCAAATACAGGGCCACAGCATAGTACAGCTGACATTGCCTAAGAACAGAAGGGAGGAGGTTGGTTGTGCAAGCCCAACTATAATCAACACACTTCTGTTTATTTGTTCTTTTCACTGAATTGGCTACCACACCTTGTAAGATCACTGTAGGTTCTAAACATGGAGCAGCGCATCAAGCAATGCAGTAATGGGAGATTTTAAAGGGGCTTCAGTGGGGCCACTGAAGTGTGGAGGTTGCTGCTCTTAGGCATTGTAAAAAAAATATTATGCAATGATATCCCAGCAATAACCCCAGTCAATACCTCTTGGTTAGATAGACACATGCCTAGTCTACCCCTACCTTCCCTGAACTCCATTCTCTTCCTCCATATCCTCACTACATATTAATCTAACCTTCCCCAACCTGGTGCCTTCTTTAAGAATGCAAGAGCAGCCCTGCTGGAACGGACCCAAATCCAATCTAGTCCATCATTTAGAAATATTCCAGAGGTTTTATACTACAACTCTTATAAGCTCCAGGCTGAACGGCATGGCCATTCATGATTGCCACCATTGTTCGGAAAGGCTGGATTAATCAAACCGACACCTACTTTCATCTGTCTTACCCAGCTCATTTTGATTAAGAACTGGCATCTAGTATACTGTATAGTGTGAGAATGAAACATTCAGTAGGCACTGCAACAGAAGTAATCTCCTATTTGGAAGATAGGCTTACTGCCTCGTATCGGTTTCCAATTAAAAAAAAGAGGGGGGTTGTAGTTGACTGGTTTTTACTCATGAGTAGACCCATTGAAATCAATGGCAATGAATAACTTGGGTCCATTAATTTCACGAGTCTCCTCCGAGTAAACGTTAGCTGAAAACAACCCTCAGTAACCAGTTTCCAAAATAAGTACCTAGAATTTAGCAATATGGTTTTGCTGCATTAAAGGAAAAAAACTGTTTATAAAGTTGCTGTTAATACCAATCTCCTGCTTCCTCAGATGAATCAAATGAATCAATCTTACACACAAACTGACAGAGCCAAAGGGGGGGGGGGAATGTACAGAGGTTGTTGTTTTTTTGGTAAAAGAAAGATATTTTATTTATTTAAAGAGCATCATCGGATGTGGAATTTTATTCAGTAAAAGGAATGTTCACACACCTTTAAAGCACAATACTGGTATCTTGTAATCTGGTGATTTCTATCACTGTAGCGATCAAGTGGTGTAAACATGATACTGAACGGTCCGGCCCATTGACTAAACAAAATGAAAAGGTGGTGCCTCAAACTTTGCTGAGGGAAAAGGAATCTCCTATGGTGCACTGAGCAAAGAAACATAAAATTACATTTGTTAATTTGTTTTTAGAAAGGAAAACATGAGAATTATTCTTATGCAACATTTTGTAGCCCTGCAACAAGTCCTGGAATAATTTTCCTGGTTGCGCGTACTGAAAACATTTTTTTGAGAATGTACCATCTATGCAATGAGCTCTTGGGTGCTCAAAAGAAATATGCAACTCCCAGAATCATCAACAAGGAAGTTGAAGTAGCCATTTGCACCAAGCTTTATTCTAGATATACCTGACAATCAAAATGTTCTCTCATGGCTGCAAATTGATTCCCAAGGTAAAGCAACAATCCTCTTGCATTATGTTTTATGGACATAATCCAAATCTAAGCATGGTAGGAGATTCTGATTGTCCCCTCTTGACATTCATTAATTAGATTTTATATTTACATAGGCGTGTACGTTTATAGAACCACTGCAACAAGAGTTGGTTTAGTGTAGAGGCTAAGAGACTGCAAATCAGAGTTGTGAATCAGGAAACCCTCTGCTCAAACTTAGCCTCTGCCAGGAACTCACTAGGTAGTTAAGAGGCAAACCACACACTCTCAACCTCAGTCCCACCCTCATCTGTAATATAAGGGATAATAGGTAAAGGGGCCCCTGACCATCAGGTCCAGTCGTGTCCGACTGGGGTTGCGGCGCTCATCTCGCTTTACTGGCCGAGGGAGCCGGCGTTTGTCCGCAGACAGCTTCCGGGTCATGTGGCCAGCATGACAAAGCTGCTTCTGGCGAACCAGAGCAGCACACGGAAACGCCGTTTACCTTCCCGCCGGAGCGGTCCCTATTTATCTACTTGCACTTTTGATGTGCTTTCGAACTACTAGGTGGGCAGGAGCTGGGACCGAGCAACGGGAGCTCACCCCGTTGCAGGGATTCGAACCGACGACCTTCTGATCAGCAAGCCCTAGACTCTGTGGTTTAACCCACAGTGCCACCTGGGTCCCATATAAGGGATAATACTAGTGCTTAATAGTGCTATACAAATTTTAAGTATGACGATGAAGATGTATGTCCTATCTATACACTCTGTATATTTTGATTTTGAGATGCAGAGATTGTGTTGACGGGGGCATACATGCATTGCAGCCGACACAAGAACACCCCTATCACAATGTAGAATGTGTGAACATCAGGTGGGAGCAGACAGCTGCATTATGGGGGATTGGCCTAAACTGATCCCAATCTCCCATCACGTACAGGTCTGTGAGCATTATGTTCTGAGCATCTGAATAACTGGAAACACATCTTTAAAAATTTATACTGAATCTAAAAATAATCTCCTTACAAAAATAGCAAAAGCTGTGTTGGCAACTATATTTATTTACTTACACCTGGAGCAAGAGTATTCTGTAATGAGTGAAAAGGCAATTTAAAAAAACGTTACTGTTGAGAGAATTCCCTGTAAAAAGAGGGCTGCCTCCTTGTTCCAGATGTTCTGGATGAAGCAGAGCCCAAACTGTACTAAACATGGCTGGGCTTAATGCACTGAATGTAGTGAGATGGATCTAATGATGAACACAGAAGGAGCCTTCAGATTGCCAGCGCTTAGGCTAGAGGCCTTTTGTGCTGTCTCAATAAACGGAACACAACCAATTTGCAAAGCAATCCTTTAGCACAAAGAGCACGTAGCAATAGCTAAATTAAGCCCCTTGCTGCAAGAAAAATCAATGATCACTTTACTTGACGGAAGCTAGTTTTCTCCAGATGAAAGCCAACTGTTCCTTTGCAGTTTCTACAATTACCAATTGGCAGCCAGAAACCAGTAAACACTGAGCTAGTAGGATGTAAGCCAATTTAGGGTCACTTCACACCAGAAAATTGCTGCACAGGTTAAGAATGAATAGGAAACTTGTGTGCAGACCAGTTAAAATGCATGCATATATGTTAGTCATATGTGTATATGACTATTTACACCCAGGTTTCATTTTAATTTCTACATGAAAATGTCTCCTTTGTGGCCATTTTAGAGTTCATATGCTGAAACAAGATGGATCAAATTAAATACCAAGTATTCTGATGGACTATAGATTATCAAAGTTACATGGGCCTCTAAAGTCCCTAGTCCACAATACACGTAACAAGGACAGAAATATGTACAACTGCAGGCTTTCCATCTATTCTTCACTGATTACTTGTCCCCCGTTCTCCCAATTTCCTCCCTTACTCTTCCTGTTCCATGCAGATTAACCTGTAAGAACTTGTCCCTGCCCTTATATTTCACGTTAAAGCTTTCTTCTCTATATCCATCAAGCTCTGCAATGCTTTTGACAAACACTGCCTTGTACTTTCGTCCTGCAATTTACACGATCATTGAATCTCCATACCTGGCACACACTGAATCAAATTGGCAATCATTGCACTGAAATGGGCTCTCATGTCCTTAAGAATCTCCACTTCTTTATCGTTTTCAGCTTCCAATAACATACGAGTCAGGTCAACGTATTCTAAGAATAAGGCTCCGAGTGCTAATGTATCCCGCTCCAAGGCTCCGTTTGTACTATGGCAAAGAAAAGTGGGACGTTTTAAGGAACCGTTCAGATAGATAAAAAATAAGAACTTGTGCTTGGCAGATTGCAGACTGTAACATTTAAAATATCGATTTCTAGAATGTAAAAAGGAAGAATCTAGTGTATAGATATGGAAAAGCCCCAACTTTATTTTACAAATGCTCTAAGGAATAATAATAATAATAATAATAATAATAATAATAATAATAATAATAGTATCAGCACTGTTCCACTCAAAAAGCAATATCCTACCTATCACTTATCACACCAGCATCAGCTAGTAATTCAAAAATGCGTAGTAGCTGTAACCGCAGCAGATCTCGACGTTCACGACGCTTCTTATTCTGTGTCGCAGGAAAAGAGGCCAGTATTAATCACATCTATTACACAAATGCAGATCTTACAAAAAACAAGATCTAATCAAGCCTGGGCTCAGAACCAATATTTAAAGAGATGCTGATGACTGCTGAATAATATGAACTTTCTGATTAGCGCATACACATGGTCACGTAGATTAGAAACATTTTCCTGCAAGAAGTAGTTCTAGGAAAGATACTATACAGTGGTACCTCGGTTTAAGAACAGTCCGGCTTAAGAATGATTTGGTTTACAAACTCCGCAAAACCGGAAATAAGTGTCTTGGTTTGAGAACTTTACCTCGGTCTAAGAACGGAGGAAGGGCACCGTCGGCGGGAGGCCTCATTAGGGAAACCGCGCCTCGGTTTAAGAACGGTTTCGGTTTAAGAACGGACTTCTGGAACGGATTAAGTTCGTAAACCGAGGTACCACTGTACTGACCCTTGAAAGAGGTGGGAGGGGGGAATGGGTAAATTACTTTACATATGTGTTTCAAGCTCTACATTCCAAAATCCTCTACTACAAGAGATACCAGTGTCATTAGTAACCATGTATTTATTACACGGGGTCTTTTAAACCACATTTTAAATCTTTCGCTCAATCGGTGCATCTGAAAAAAAATGTTCTTATTGTGACACCCCACCAGGAACCATTCACTATCTTGTACTTAAGCGTCTAGAACTCAGTGAACTAACATCTTTGGAATTCACTCTGGCTTATCGCTTTTAGTAAATTTATTCAGGGGGGAGCAGTAGCAGTGCTCCATTTGGAGAAAAAAAATGCAGTAGGAATGAGATCCCTCCTTCACTTATTCATCCTCTTTGCCTCTTCCTAGTGAGCCACACCTCCTTGCATGTAAGGGGGGGGGTGTTTCTGGTACCAAGACTTTGGAGTATTTCAGTTTACAGTGAAGCAGAGGCAACACAACCTATCAGGAGCACATTACATGCAACAATCCAGAATATCTTAAATCAGGGACAGGGAAATTGTGGCCCTCCATCAGCCCCAGGTCAAGGATTTATTTATAAATATTTAAAGACCACTTAAGTAGACATTCCCAAAGCAGTATATGTAATAAAACTTTCAACACAGATACCAGCAGATCTGTTTAGAACAGTATACATACAATAATTACCATTCAAACGGCTAGCAAAACTTTTAAACAAATGTACATGTCTGCATAGACGTGCTGAATTTTTTAAAAAGTGTTAAGCAGTCACCTAAAACAACAGAGAGCATCTTGGGAGTTGTAGCCCCCCCCCATTTGGAGGGTCACATGCTCTGCACCCTTGCCTTAAAGCGTAATGAATGGTTGTTTCCTCTTGAAATAAAATAATTTTATGTACATTTATACAAAAGTATTAGGATGAACGCTTTGCCAAATTTGAAATTAGTAACACTTTTAATTGACAGCATTTCTTCCTCCTTTTTAATGTCTGCTGTTATATTCGTGCTGCCTCTTAAATGTGTTCATCTTAATTAAATCAACCAACCTCTGGTCTTCTCTCCAATGCTTCTTTCATTAGTGGGTGAAGTTCTTCCACTAATTCCCTTGATTAAAAAAAAAGTATGTTATACACACACACACACACACACACACACAAACTTATATATATATAAAACTAACACATCACCCTGTTCCAGAAGTTATGGTGTTTATGCAACAGAGGCCTGCCCAGAGGATGCCCAATTCTCTTCCTCATTGTGAAATGTGCTGTGCTTACAATAGGGTTGCACTGACAAAGCACCATGCAGCAGTGAAGCAAATGGCAACCCCTGTTCATGTGGTCTTTTGCCTGTCTGTTAAAGCCCTGTATTGTGTGTACATTGCAATATGCAATGTCATGGGTGTCCAGCTTCCATCATCAACTTTCATCATCACTGGCTACACTGGATGGAGCTGATAGGAGCTGAAGTTCAACAACACCCGGAGGCTCCTATTCTTGCTGCAATGCACCCTCAAATACAGAGGACCACCCACCCTCTAGGAGTTTATGTAACTGAGTTATATTGCTAGGAAAGGGACCGTGAAATCAGGGGGAACTACCTCATCTCCATTTGTCACTCCTGAGATATATTTTCCCAGATCAGGAGGTTATGAAGAATAAGCTTAAACCTCAGTCCAGAGAGGAGGCCATTAACAAATCCCAGTGGAACACTGCCAATGGGTCTGTCCTCCAGAATCGTCTCCAGACACAGAGAGCGTTGCCCCCAAGAGAACTGGGACAGAGAGTGTACACACAAAGTCTAGCACTTGGGCTTGCTGCCCAGACATCAGCAATATTTTTTGGTAATCAAAAGTCTCTTATAGAGTAGCCCAGGCACCCCCAAACTTCAGCCCTCCAGATGTTTTGGACTTCAATTCCCACCATCCCTGACCACTGGTCCTCTTAGCTAGGGATCATGGGAGTTGTAGGCCAAAACATCTGGAGGGCCGCAGTTTGGGGATGCCTGGGGCAGTCCTTCCAAATTTAAAATCAGCTAAGTTTTTTATCTTTGTCCATGCAGCTTGGGAATGTATTCCACTTCATCTTGTGTCTCCCAAGATAAAACACTTGTCTTTGTTTGCAGGTCATCTTAAACCATATTAAAAATAAACTATGGTTTAACATGAAACACTCTGTTCTCCTTTGCTGCTGTAAAACAAATCAAGAGCCTGGCTTGTTGTAATGTGTAAATTTACCTGGCATGCAGCTGGAGCAGGGGATGAGTGAAGTTGCATGTCACATTAAACCAGTTTATTTCTAACTATGGTTTAATGTGACATATGAGCTGGGCCTGGCGTGCTATGGTCCATGGGGTCACGAAGAGTCGGACACGACTAAACGACTAAACAACAACAACAACAACATGAGCTGGGCCACTGCTAACTATTTAAGAGTGCTTCCAGTCAGGTGTTTATTGTGTTACTGGTGCTGCTTAGGCCTTCAAGTTTTACACAGCATCCACATAATGGCTTCAAAATCAAAATGCCAATCTGAATTCTGCCCCCAATTTAATGCCCTTCCTGTTGAAAATTTTATATTTTGGGTGATATTAAGCCACCGTTTGGAAGCATCCCAAAGCAATTTGGACCACGAGAAATTCATGGCGCATCAATACCTGAAAACGAGAGAATTTGTTCTTCCAAAGCCCAGCACAAGTGACTCAGTAATTTCTATGCTCTCAAGTCTCATCAAAGGCACTAGTTGTTTTAACAACACACCAACAGATGGAGTTCCTATAGCCTAAAAATAAAATAAATTTAATGGATATAATCATTAAAGCAATTAGAGAAGAATAACAAAAAAATGTACTGCTTTAATAGGTATTGCTGGTGAATTTGAAAAGCATGTATTACAAAACAGAAATAAGCGGCTCAACAGTCATGAATAAGAGAATTTGATTCTGTGGGGTCTGAGGAAAAAAGGCTGGTGTGGTATCTATCTGGTCACAGGTCAAATGGCCAAGAAGAGACTTTTTTCTTCGTTCCTTTCTCGCTCCTGCTCCTGGGATGACCAAGAGGTGCAATAGTAGGAAAACTTCATATAAAGTCAGATGGGTGGCCACCCGAGAGCCTTTTCTATAGTGGCTCCTGACCTTTCAAATGCTCTCTCCAAGGAGGCCTATCTGGAGACCTTGTTATTATCATTTAAGTGCCATGCGAAAACATTTGCTTTCCCAGGCTTTTAAGAACTGCTAACACAAGCATTCTTGGAATGCTTTAGTTTGCTGCTTCCA
Organism: Zootoca vivipara; assembly: GCF_965207765.1. NCBI lineage: Eukaryota > Metazoa > Chordata > Lepidosauria > Squamata > Lacertidae > Zootoca > Zootoca vivipara. Next base: position 77,715,074 of record NC_142587.1, read on the forward strand.
TTTGCTATATTAGTTTGCATGCTTCATATTATTATCATTGCTGTTCTTTTTTTAATGTCTTACCATCCTGGGAACAGAAATTATTCTGAAGGTGTGGAAGAAATGTTATGTGAATAATTAAGTAAAATGTGGCTGCAGTGTGCCTTAGAAGCAAAGCTAAATGCTGGTTTTTGCTTGCTTGCTTGCTTGCTTGTTTTGCGGGGTGGTGTGCAGTTCTACTCTGGCCTATAAAGATGACAGCGAAGGGTTAGGTCAAACCAAGTGAAGGAACCAGCCAGTTATTCTTCAGAGTGCCCAAGAGGACAAGAACTATGAACTCAACAAAGCAGTTTAGAAGCATGTTGGATCAAAAAAACTGCCCGATGCAGGAATCGTCTGTCACTTTCTGTGAGCCTACAGAAGAGAGTATCGTTTTCCCTTTGCTTTGTTACACATCTGCCTTCTATCCCGAGTTGCAGAGCATTGCCCAAATGTGTTAAGAGGTGCACCAGAAATAATCGGAGCAGGGGATTCTGCATCTGTCACACAAATGGTATGCATGCATAAAAAGGTTAACATACTTCCCATATCTGCTCCACGCCATGAAAGGCATTTTGGCAGAAAGTCTGTGCGACCTTAACACTGGAACAAAAGAGCAACTGACACAAGTTGGCAACACCACTGAATAATTCCCACAAGGTAAACGTGGCATATGATAAAAATTAGAATAGCCTTTTTCACCAGACTCAAGCAAAACAGATGAAATCCCACTGCCAATGTGGGATTAAAAATCACCGTATCATGACTCTGGCCATTGAATGGTTCATCTAGTTCAGTGTTTCTCAACCAGTGTGCCTCCAGATGTTTTGGGACTACAACTCCCATCATCCCTAGCTAGCAAGACCAGTGGTCAGGAATGATGGGAGTTGTAGTCCCAAAACATCTGGAGGCACACTGGTTGAGAAACACTGATCTAGTTATGGTAATGGTTCTTCAGTTAAGTTCTATGGGGCCTACCAAGTCTGTTTCCAGTTCCAAAGAATCCCAACTTATTTATGGGTTAGTACTTCTGGGGCAAAGAGCAGTCCAATCCAGCCACATGTAGTTTTGTTTTTGTTTTTAAGTCTTAGGTAGCATACTAAAATATCTAAAAGAATGTAGTATAAGCACTGATAACTGGGAAACACTGGGCTGCGAGTGCTCCAATAGGAGAACGACCTTTACCAAAGGTGTCGTGGACTTTGAAGAAGCATGAACTCAGGCTGAAAGGGAGAAATGAGCTAAGAAGACGGCACGTTTGGCAAACCCACACTGAGATCAACTCCCACCCGGAAACCTATGTCCCCACTGTAGAAGGATGTGCGGATCCAGAATTGGCCTCTACAGTCACTTACGGACACACGGTTAAGACCGTGTTCATGGAAGACAATCTTACTCGGCTACAAGTGATTGCCAAAGAAGAAGACCCTTGATTCAACACTGACAACTATGAGTGGTGAAGGATCTCAAATCCAGCTCTGGAATGGTTCTAGCAAGGTCTTTCCTAAGGATGCCACAGCTCGGAAGTGATGCATGCACTTTGCCTTATAAGCAGATATGGAGAATCTTTGGCTCTCCCAATGATGCTGGACTTCAGTTCCCATCATCCCTGGGTAGGGGGGTGATGGAAGCTGCAGTCCCACAACATCTGGAAGGCCACAGGTTCCTCACTCCTGGCTTACAGGTGGCAATACATCATATGTATAGAAGGACTAGGCTTGAGTCTTGTGTGAAAAATACACATCATATATAAACATATTTCTCATTTGATGGCCAAGTCATTTTAACGAAATACCACTTACCTTGTTATCGTAACTAACAGTACCATCAGGTGTGGTAGCCATGATCTCAGGAGTCGAAACACGCAGATGGCCGGGGCTCATAATACTGGGTTTTGCTGCTCCAAAGCAGAGAATAAGGTAATTTCTCCATAAAGTGACATAATGGTCTCCACTGCTCGCTGTACTGGTTTTCTTTGCATTCACAGGGCTGCTGGATACGTTGTTTTAAAATAAAGTCAGTTTTGGATATTACTTTACTATTTTTCAAAGAGGAGACGTTATAGCAATATAAAGGGGCTGATTCAGTTCAGCATAAAATGAAATTCAACTAGAAGGGAAGGATCGTAACTCAGTGGTAGAGCATATCCTTTGCATGAATACAGTATTGGGTTAAATTCCTAGCAACACCAGGTAGAGTTGGGACAAACTCCTGTCTAATACCCTGAAAAGCCACTGTGAGTCAGGTGTTGACAATGCTGATGGGCCAAAGGTAGCTCCTGAAGTTCTAAACTATGGCTACAGCAACAACATATAAAAAATAATCACTCAGTGCTATTTTTTTTTGTAGAAAAACGTGCAGAACTGCTTTACATCTTTTATACTTCTCACTGCAAGCATGTGAAGGCGTTCACAGCAATTATTTTTTGGAGGTGAAGAGCTAAAGTTTAGGGACAAATGCTTTCTCAATACCACCTATAAGAAGCCATAGCTGAACAAAGATTTTAAAACCAGGTACCCCAATTCTAAACGCAACTCTGCACACTGGACTACACAGGCTCACAAAAACACAACTCTCCTATCAAATATATGCCATTCTGGTAGTTCCCTGATCTGGGGGATTCATTATTTAAAAACAGTGAATATAGACCAGATCTATCAGTGTAATATGAAATATCGAGAGCCAAATTGTAATAAAATAACAGCAGAACTTACTTTGGATCAACCAAAGGCATGACCAGCTGCAGCCTTGTAAATGCATAAGGCCAAGCATAGCTGAGAGCAGTAGGACAATGCTTTGGTAAATTCTCTTGCCTAAGAAAACTGAAAAGGCAGAGAACCCAGGGATCTTTGACGGACTGTGCAAATATCCAGACATGGGAAGGACTTTTTACATCATAATGGCTATTAACAAGGACCGCGTTCCATTCTACCAGCCACTGCAAATCCACATTATGGGTTAATGGTAACGTTGTCTGTTGGAAAAAAAGAATTAAAAAAAGAAAAGAAAATCACTGTCAGCATATTATTTCAGAGATTGGCCTGCATTTTTTATTTTCCTGATAAGCTGCCCTTTCAGTAGGCTGCCCATGTGTCCTACGTAATAAAGGATTTTCTTCTTGAAAGGCTGTCAGAGGACAGCTCTATGTGAAGTGCTGTCTAGTTCAAATCTGTTTTAAATATATTTTTAAAAAACCGTAAGAAGGAAAAGCAGGGGCCTTGAAGTTATCCAACAGCAGTTAGCACCTGTACTGCAGACTGAGCAAGCATAGTGGCCTCGGTCCTAAAGCCCTAAATGGCCTCGGTCCAGTATACCTGAAGGAGCGTCTCCACCTCCATCATTCTGCCCGGACACTGAGGTCAAGCGCTGAGGGCCTTCTGGCGGTTCCCTCGTTGCGAGAAGCCAAGTTGCAGGGAACTAGGCAGAGGGCCTTCTCGGTGGTGGCGCCTGCCCTGTGGAATGCCCTCGCAACAGATGTCAAAGAGGAAAACAACTACCAGACTTTTAGAAGACATCTGAAGGCAGCCCTGTTCAGGGAGGCGTTTAATGTTTAATAGATTACTGTGTTTTATTTTTCTGTTGGAAGCTGCCCAGAGTGGCTGGGGAGCCCAGCCAGATGGGTGGGGTTTAAATAATAAATTATTATTATTATTATTATTATTATTATTATTATTATTGATCCCTTGGTCATTCTTCCCGCTATAAAATGCATCGTGTGGTATTCATACTAGATCTGTTGACAATAATGGACTTAAGTTAGTCACATTCCTTCATTTCAACTTAGCTGAGTACAACTTAGCTAAATACAACCATTCTATTTAAATGATAGCATTTATTTCCAAATTTGCACCAATCCCAAAAGCTCGCCATGTGCATATATGTGTCCTCTCTTTTTTGGGGGATGTGTTTTCTCTTTTGGGGGCACGTGTAAGTAGCAAATCTAAATTTGGACCTGGATACCAGCTGCCAAACCCTTGTTTGAACAGATGGAAACACCACCATTCCTCCAACTGCAGCCACACAACCTGCGGTGTTATTTCATTGATCCATCATTCATTCCGCTCAGGGCTTATCT